>NC_092458.1:78058014-79308014 GCF_047495875.1 Pithys albifrons albifrons
TATTGAAGGTGGGAAAACCTTGTCAGCTTGCATATACATCAGACAATTTACCATCTGTGGATTAATCCCTCTGCTCTGCAAAGGTACTTGTGGGAGAGTTTGTCTAACACATTTGCTCCCCATAAAGTATTATTTGCACCTTTTATGTCACTTCTGGATAGATGTATTCAAATACAAATGATGGAGCCATCTCTTACCAGTTCCAGCACTGGAAAATTTGTTACAATGGAGTCATTGCTTGAGGGACCTTGGGATTTCAGTCTTTATTTCACAAACTGCTCAGTTATTCCCTTTCTAAAACTTATCTGTATACAGTGATTTTAATAAATACAGGAAAACAAGAAACCCATGCTATTACAAAGCAAGCAAAGTGCTATTTGATATGGGAAAAATAGATTATACTACTCCCTACTGCTAGGAAGATTCCTGTAACTCTTCACATATTTTGGGATCACTCACATGTGGAAAATATTTGTTGTTTGTCATTTACTACCAGACCTTGTACTGCTCCTCTCAGGGCTTGCTGAGCTAAGTTGGAATCACCGAGACAATAGTAGAAAACATTGCTGGGACCTAAACAGTCCATATTCTCTGTGTCAGAACAAGGTGGTTTTCAAGAGCAGTTGCTTCCTTTGCTTTGTTTCTGAACAATGACACTGAGATCCCGTCAGTGTGACAAGATGGAGTGCCTCCTAAACTATGAAGGTATATTTTTTGAAATTATTGAATTCTTGTTACTCATCCTATGAGAAGCATGTTAACAACATCTGAGGATACAGAAAAGCCTCTGTGCCTGATGAGGGGAAATTCTTCAGTAATTTTTTGCTGTGTCCACAATACACACAAATTCCAGTTATAGAGTTGAGCAACAGGAATTCATTTTTCTCAGGTATCCATGGGTAGACCTTGATAGCTTGGTGAAATCCTAACAAAACTAGACAGTAGCTATTAATTTAATACATTTTTCATGAAAAAAAGATGAAGCTTTGTCAACACTAAAATATTTTTCTCAGTTGTCTGGTTTAGGAACTTAAGATGTAAAATGCAGCAAAAACCATTCATATGCTAAATCACATTGATTCAAAATGATGTGTTCTGCTTCAGACTTCCAGTTTCATTCCAAAGGAAGCTTGAATCTGAAATGAAACATTTCACTTCAGGACTGGATGAGCCCCTGAGTTTTAAAACAGAGAAATTTAGACAGACAAGGATATACATATACATGACAATGTAAATATAAATGTAAAAATACATAAACAAGTACAAATTTGGCAAGATTCAATGATTTGCATACAGCAGAACAATGAAATTTTTGATGGAAAGAAATTCTCCCCTTCTGTGAAGGTATGTGGGTCATCTGATTCCCTTGCCTTCTCTGGCTTCTTGGTGCTGATATTTCCAAAGTCTGTGCTCACTGCTACCTGTATGACTTCATGTTGCTGTTTGTTCTTACATAACAATCCAGTTCACTGCTGTCTTAATAGTGCTGTTTAAACTGCTTGTGGGATTGTGCCACACATCTCTTTTACTTATTGCTTTTCCCATCAACAGGCTTACAGTGATGAAGGACAGTGGAAGGGGAACACCAAAGCCAGCATACTGGATAATTTCACTCTGTGATCCAATAGGAAATACCCAAAAGAAAATGCATGAAATTAGGTAGCTGAAGTTGTGTCTTCTGTAACTGCTGAGTGGCTGGTAGATTGCTACTGTACAGCCATGTGATAACCTTGCAGTGAGGCAACTGTGCATGAAGAAGATCTGGAAGCAGAGCAGGATAGGAGATTTTTTTTTCACTCCTCTTCTAAAGCTGAATGACCATGTAGCCAGTGAGATGCCCAGTGCAGGTGCTGGAGCTGAAGAAGGATCCTGAATCCCACTAATTAATGTGCTTGCCTGTTCCTTTTCTCTGGGACCACACATTCATTTTATGTTAGAAAGAGTAGAATTGGCTGAGAAAGCAGTCTTTGCCCATAAGCACAGAAGTCCTCTATTTGATTCTCTTCTACCAATTAAACAGAGAAATTGTGTAAGAGGAAAGAAGAAAAATATTAATTGATTATGGCTGAACAATAAGCTGGTGATAGAACTGGGAGTACAGCCCAGATTTTCCAGTTTCCAGATCAGAGATTTGTTCACTGACTTGTGCTGTTCTTCCCTCCTAGTAACTAGACTCCACTCTGTTAAACTGCCACTAGTCAAGATCTAAGATAGAGATCTCACTAAACATGGATTACATCTGTTTGTGTGGCTTTAACATCAATGGGTACAAAGCTGTATCTGAACGTACATCTTGACCTTATCTCCTTTTGGTAGATATCCACAGTGAAAGACTCCGGGTCGATGGTTAAATTAATAAGAAATTTTATTCTGAGATCCTTGATATATTATTCCAAGACAGGCATATTCCTGGGGTTTATATATCAGAATATCTGATTTTCTTTTTCAAATTATATAGCGGCATTTCTGGTTTCCAGAGCCAGAAGCCAAAGAACAACCCATCCAACCTTATAATCACTTTGAAAGCTTAAATATTGGATGAACACATTTTGGAAAGGGCTAAGGCCTATATTAATTTTATACCGTTTCAGACAAGAGGGAATTTCAGGCATTAATGACTGAGAGACATTTCTAGGAGGGTTTCTTTGAGCCATGGAGCCTGGAAAAAATCTTGCAAAATCCAATCCTCACTGTTAACCAACTCTGGGAGGGAGAAAATAGAAATTCAAGTACAAATGTTTTGTTTTTCTTCATGATATTCATTTCACTTCCCAGACAGTCTCTCTCCTGTCTGAGTCAAGAGGCAACAGGATTGTTGTGGAGGAGATGAACAGACAATATGTAGGAGGTTACTCTTTTATTACCCCATAGGCACATCAGATTTCTAAATTTTCAAAGTTCATGCTGGAGTTAATACTTGTAAAAGCAGTACTAATTGAGGCAGATGTCACTGGGGCCTATGATGGCATGTGTCCAACATCAGCTCTGCTTCTGGAGGAGCTGGAAAGTGAATGAATACCTTACAAATGTGATTAGTCAAAGACTTCAGTGATACAGACTCAGATACCAGTGGATATGGGAGACGGTTTCCCAAGGGAACCACTCAATATTTCTTGCTCTAGTAATATCAAAAGGGTAGCTTTATTTGTCTACAGTTTTCTGTCTTCTCTTGGATCACAGATTTTACTGCAGGACATATGTGGCGAAGAAACCTGACCTTGAAGTGCAGCAGCCACATACTATAGCATAGTACCCACAGGGTGGTTGGGCACTGGAACAGGCTCCCTGGGGAAGCAGTCGTGGCACCAAGCCCTACAGAGATCAAGAAGCACAATGTACCCAGGCACATTGTGTGATTCCTGGGGTGTCACTTTCCATTAATAGTAACTTGATCATGAATTACTAACTTGGATTATCATCAGTGAATTGTTCACCGCTAAAGTCAAACAATACATGTTCTACTCTAAATATTGTCTTTTCAAGGCATGCCATGGAATTCTGATTCTTGTTTTCCTGAGGGCACAAGGCAGAATTTCTGTTTCCACTGTCTACCTCCAAAAACTCTTGAGTCTTTTGTTTTCAGTTCATTGCTCTGAAAAACAGCTTCAGAATTAATTTATCCATACTCGGGTCAGGGATTTGAGATTCCAGTGTTGGGTGCAGCACAGCAATATGAGGAGAGCAGAAAAAAAGTAATTCCTTTAATGAAGTGGGATGGTCTAACACTGAAATGCAGAATTTTGAATTTTGGCATGGCTTTCGGTGGAACCAGGATTTCTATTTCTAGGTGTTCCTATTACATACAAAGTGTCAGAGTTCTTACAAAAATAAATAAATAAAGACAGGAGGGATGTAAGGGGGAGATAACAAACAAACAAATAAACAGGTAGGTCAATAAATAAATGAAGAGGAAGACAATGAAAAGACCTAATAGCAGGCACTGGTTTGGCTTGCAGTGTGATTACAGAGTGTACGTCATTTGACCTTGTAGTCTGACCAGACTTGTAGACACCATTGGCCCTGGAAAATACGGGGCATGTCCCAGATGTCAAAAACTATGTTGGTTTCTGGCTAATACACCAGATGGGGCTGCCACCATTCAGAAGGAGCTGGACAGGCTGGAGAAATGAGCTGACTGGCTGGGAAGATGCTCTACAGAGATGGACCTTGGGATCCTGTTGGACAGTAAGATGACCATGAGCCTGTAAGGTACCCTCATGGTGAAGAAGTCAACAACCTTCTAGATCTGGGGAATGGAAATCTCAGGGGAAATCTTACAAGTATGTTGTGGTAGTTTACACCTTAGTTTTAGTTAGGCCTCAGTTTGGCAGGCCCAGATTGTGCGATGTGGATTGAAGGGTACAAGTGTCACCTGACCTGAGAAACCAAAAAAATATTTCATACCAGATGATGCAAACTGGGATATAAAAACAGTGGAGTAGGAAAAGCTTGCTCCTTCTGCTGATGGCTGTGGTGCTAGGTGGACATGCTCTGTGCTGCTCTGCTGATTAGACCCAGCACCACCTCACCACTATGTTATCTACAGGAAAGTAAATGTTCATTCTTAGTTTTCTCTCTGCTTGGGTCTGTCCCTTGGGAGATTGAGTACTCTTGGGTGACTCGTAGCTAGAACGGTGGAATTTGTGTTCAGTGGTGAGTGAGGAGTTATTGTTTGTTATTTCTAACTTTTGTGGATGTGTGTTATATTGTAGTCTACTTTTAATTTTCCCTTTTAGTGTAAATATATATCCCAGTTTCTATTTCAAGCTTAAGTGTCCAGTTTTTTCCTCCCTTTTCTTGGCCAGGGGCAGAAAAGAGCCTTTGTCGCTCTGGTTTATACTTGACATTTTGCCAAAGTATTCAAACCAAAACATACGTAAAATACCAGATGGAAGTGAAGGAACAGGAACACAGACTCTTCTCCACACTGACTTCTGATTATGCAAGAGTTGATGGGCACAAATATGGGAAACTCCATCTGAACACAGTAAAGGACATTTTTATTATGAGGGTAGTCAAACGCTGGAACAAGCAGCACAGAGGAATTGTACAGTCTCTGTCTGAGGGGGTGTTCAAAGCCTGACTGTCCACAATCCCAGCACACATACTATATTTGACTCTTCTAGGGTAGGGAGTTGGACTAGAAAAGGTGAGATGAGAGTCTTTTTCAGTCTAAATGATTTGGTTAATCCTTTTTGGAACATTTTGCTCCAGGGAACCATCTTGCTAACCATGTAGCCAGAACTGTGTTGTATATTGGTTCTGTGCCCTGTGGCGTGTCTTCTGGTATTACTTAAGGACATCCTGTGTTCTTAAGCACTTCCACAATCTCCTCAAAACAAGTAATCTTTCTTCTTGATTTCATGCTGTAAAATATAGCATTCCATGAGGTTGTGACGTTCTTTTCTTGCTACAACATCAGAGAATCATTTAGGTTAGAAAAGATCTCCAAGATCATCAAGTGAAACTTTTACCTGACCACCACCTTGTCAACTAGAGCATTGCACTGAGTGTCCTGTCCAGTAGTTTCTTGAACACCTCCTGGATGGTAACTCTGCCACCTCCCTGGGCAGACCATTCCAATGTTTAACAACCTATTCCATGAAGAAATTCCTCCTGATATCCTACCTGAATTGTCCCTGCTGCCGCTTGAGGTTATGTCCTCTTGTTGCCTGGGAGAAAAGGCCAACCCCCACCTGTTTAGAACCACCTTTCAGGTAGTTATTGTGAGCAAAAAGGTCCCTCCTGAGCCTCCTTTTCTCCAGGCTAAACAATCCCAGCTCTCTCAGCCACTCCACAAAGGACTTATACTCTAGACCCCTCATGAGCTCCACTGCCCTTTTCTGACCTCCTTCCAGCACCTCAATGTCTTTCTTGCAGTGAAGGTCCAAAACTGAACACAGGATTTGAGGCGTGGCCTCACTAGTGCCGAGCACAGGAGAATTTGCTGCCCTGGTCCTGCTAGCCACACTACTGATGATTCAAGCCAGAATGCCATTTGCCTTCCTGGCCACCTGGACACACTGCTGGCTCATGTTCAGCAGCTGTCAGCTGGTACTTCCACATCCTTTTCTGCCAGGCCACTTTTCAGCCACTCTTCCCCCAGACTCTAGTGGCACTTGGAGTTGTTGTGACTGAAGTGTAGGATCCTGCACTTGGCACCACTGACCCTTATACCATTGGCTTAGGCCCATCAATCCAGGTTGTCCAGATCCCTTTGCTGACCCTTCATACCCTCCAGCAGAACAACATCCACACACAACTTAGTATTGTCCCTGAACTTAGTGAGGGTGCACTTTATCCCCTCATCCAAACTAATAATAGAGATATTAAACAGTACTAACCCCACTATAGAGCTCTGGGAAACACCAGCTGTGACTGGCCACCAACTGGATGTGGCACCATTTGCCGCCACTCTCTGGGCCTGACCATCCACTCAACCTTTAACCCAGGAAAGAATGCATCTGTTCAAGCTGTGGGCTTCCAGTTTTTCCAGGAGAATACCATGGGAGACAGTATCAAAGGCTTTGTTGAAGTTCAGATAGACTACATATAGAGCCTTTTCCTCATTGACTAGACAGGTCACCTAGTCCCAAAAGGAGATCAGGTTGGTCAGTCAGGACCTGCTTTTTCTAAATCCATTCTGACTGTGCCTTATCCCTTGGTTGTCTTGGATGTGTCTTGTGATTGTACTCAAGGTGATATGTTCCATAATCTTCCTGGGCACTGAAGTCGGGCTGACAGACCTGTAGTTCCTTACTTCCGGCCCTTCTTGTGGCCGTGTGTCACAGTGACCAACCTCTAATCATCTTGGGAGTCCCAGGTTAGCCAGAATTATGGTAGATGATGGAGAATGGCTTGATGGGCTCTTCCTCCAGCTCCCGCAGTACCCTTGAATGAATCCTGTCTGGTACCATAGACTTATGAGTGTCTAGGTGGCAGAGCAGGTTGCAGGGACCTACTTTTCTCCCCACCACTCAGCAGTTTTGTTACCCTGAGGATAACCAGTCTTGCTGTTTAAAACTGAGGCAAAAAAGGCTTTAGTACCTCAGCCTTTTCCAAAAAGAAGATGGAGACTTTCCTTGGCCTTCCTTTGGTAGTTGGTGTATTTATAAAAACACTTTTTATTATCTTCTGCTGTAGTGGCCAGATGGAGTTCTGGTTGAGTTTTTGTCTCCTAATTTTCTCTTTAAATGACCTAGGGACGTCCCTGCACTCTTCCTGAATTGTCTGCCTCTTCTTCCAAAGGTCATAAACTCTCTTTTCTTTCCTGACTTCCTGTGAAATTTCTCTGTTCAGGCAGGCTAGTCTTCTTTCCCAATGGCGTGTCTTTTGGCACATAGGGACAGCCTGTTCTATGCCTTTAAGATTTGCTTCTTAAAGTATATTCAGCCTTCCTGGATCCCTTTTAAAGACCTATTAAGGGCTATTTCCTAGGGGACTTTGAATCAGTTTCTCTAATAGGCCAAAGTCTGCCCTTCAGAAATAGAGGTTTGGTTGACCCCCTTCCTTACTTCACCAAGAATCAAAAACTCTATAACTGCGGTCGCTATGCCCAAGAAGGCCTCCAACCATCACATCTGGCACCAGCCCTTCTCTGTTTGTAAGAAGGAGGCCTAGTGGGGCACTGCCCCAATAGTCTTGCTTACTAGTTGCAACAGGAAGTTATCTTTCACACACTCCAGGAACCTCCTAGACTGTGTCCTCTGTGCTGTGTTGAGTTTACAGCAGACATCCGGCAAGTTAAAGTCTCCCACAAGAACAAAGGCTAGTGATCATGAAATGTCAGCCAGCTGCCTATAGAGTATTTCATCTGCCTCTTCATCCTGGTTGAGTGGTCTGTAAGAGACTCCCACCTAGATCTTCCTTCCTAGTGTTCACCCTGATTCTTACCCATAAAACCCTCAACTTTACCATCACTATCCTTGAGCTCTATACAGTAAAAATACTTCCTAAGGTATAGAGCCACCCCACCACCTCTCCTTCCTTTCCTGTCCCTTCTGAAGAGGTTGTAGCCACTCATTGCAGCACTCTAGTCATGCCAGTCATCTCATTACATTTCCATGAATGGTGACTGTGTTATAGCTTTCTTACTGCACGATGGTTTCCAGCTCCTCCTGTTTGTTACACATACAGTGTGCATTGGTGTAAATGCACTTCAGCTGGGCCATTGATTTCACCCCTAACACTGACATGTTGCCCCATGGCTCATCTCTAGTGAACCTGGCCTTATCCCTTTCCTTCTTCAAACCTAGTTTAGAGCCCTCTCAATCAGCCCTGCCAACTCATGGTCTAGAATCCTTTTCCCTCATTAAACAGGTGAACCCCATCGGTCTCCAACAGGCCTGATGCCATATAAACCATGACTGAAAAAGCCAAAATTCCACTGATGCCACTAGCCCTTGAGCCATGTGTTGATCACATGGGTTCTCCTGTTCCTTTCTGAGTTCTTCCCGGAGACCAAAGGAATTGAGGAAAACACCATCTGTGCTCATGTCCCTTCAACGAGTCACCCCAGCGCCCTGAAATCCTTTTTGATTTCCCTAGGACTTCTCTCATTGACCTCATCACTGCTGACCTGGACACTGAGCAGTGGGTTTAGCAGAGGGCTGAATTACTAGAGATTGTATCCTGGCAATATCTCTTACTCAAACTCCAGGGAGGCAGCAGACTTCCCTATGGGATGGGTTCAGTCAGCATACAGTGCTAAGTTCTTCTCAGAAAGGAGTTGCTCACTACTGTTACCCTTCTTTCTTTCTTAACACCCATAGCTGGGATCTGTCTGGTGGACTGACCTGTTCTGGGCAATGCCCATGAAGCCCTCAATCTAATGTCCACTCTTGGACTAAGCATGCAGCAAACTGCAAGGAGATTCTTTCAGCATCTTATTTTACTTTTTAATCTCTATGAATGGATAAAACCAGCCTGGAACGTAGTATGCTTCAAAGCTTAAACCTGTTTTACAGGGGATATTTCCTGCAAGAAATCCAAGATTCTTTCTGGAGTGAAGAAAAAAGATATTTTAGAGTACAATGAAATGGTGGTTTTCAATTTCTGACTTACAGGAGATATGGAGTAATCGCAATGGAGATACAAAAAACCCAAAAAACTGCTGTAGAAAATTGTCAGATGACACAAATTTGCTATTTGCAAAATTGTGAGGGCTTCACAAAGGAGGGGAAAGAAAGATTGAAAAACACTGTTTTATAGAAGTAGAAGCCATGTTCTTGCCATTATGAGGTATACTCTCTATATATGTATTTGTTTTAGCATGAAGGTGGTACTAATGTGTTGTGAGGCGCAACTCCAAAATGAGTTCATGTTCTCAGTTTAAAAGAAGCGTTTTACAGATTAACTAGCTGAAATAAGAGATTAGCCCTCATAAATGGCAGCTGAAAGCTCCACAGTATGAATGCAAATCCAGAGGAAGTTACTTTAGGACACAGCACTGGGAAGAAGATGCATTTATTCTACTGTGGGAGCACCGTCGACATTCAGAATGACTTGAAACTGTGACGTATGATTATGCCAGTAGCAGCTCTTGTCCCCTTTCAAGGGTGTTAAAAATTGACACAAAAATAAATTACATATGAGAGATAAGTGGACTATCCCAGGTGCTCTTGGCAAATGCTGCCACAAAAATTAAATAAAAGCCCTTTGAGTAGGATTTGAACAAGCAATATTTCATGTTTCATAGTGAAGCCACTTGCCCACCATCACCATCTCACTACAGATGAGGGAAGAGACATATTGAGGGCTCTTGAGCTTTATGAATGATCACAGTGAATCAGCACAGAGTGATTTAGCACAGGTGTTCTGTAATTGGGATGCACAGGAAAAATTCTGAATTCATTCAGCAATTCTCAGTGTCACCTTTCCTGTGGGGAGTTCAAGTGAAAGTCTGCCTACTGGCATGAGAATAAAACAGCTAAGTGTGGTGAATACACAGAACCTCGGTATCTCCTCTCCTTAATATGGAGCCTTTTTATGGGCTTATTTGTTAAAGGTACTTATTTCATTTCTATAAAGAACATTTTAAATGTAGAATATTTTCAAAAGTTACAACTTGCTCTGAAAAAGTTACTATCAAAGCACTTCTGAAAGGATACTGAGCCTTTTTCTGTGCTTTGTGGCAATTCTCAGCCCTTCGTCAGGCATCATTAAAATCTTATATGATTTTTATGATTGAATTTCTAAGGCTAGTTTGTGGGAGAATTAAAGAAAACCCATTTACAATAGAAGGGAGAAAAATACATCAAGACGCATGAGAAACTGATTAATACATCCATCAGAGAGACAAATACATTCTCTTGGTGTGTTTGTTGTATGTGACATTTTTGACTGTCAGAGATGAGCAAATATTGGGATTTTCACAGACTCAGAGTGAAAACCAAAATTATTGTCATAAATTAATTCCGGAAACAAAATGGAACACTTATGCCCTGCAGCTCCTGGGAAAAATCCAGTGCACTTTCCACCTGTTTCTTTCACCTCTTTCAGTCCTAACATTAAAGTGTGACTGTTCTTACATACTTTCAATAATTAGAACATACTGGGTCTGTGAAAAAACATTTTCCCTTAAGAATATTTCTCAACTCGTTTTTAGCCTCAGCTCTTTAAATGTCACGTTGCCAAAGCTATAGAGAACTAAACCTCCCTGTTAATACATTAGTCTCTGTGTTTCATAACTATGGAATACAATTTTCCTTTGTTACATTTCCCCCTCAAAGCAGGCAAAGTTGCATTTAGATTGAACCTCATAGCAGTGAGGAGGAGCAGAATTAGGTAATCTTTAGGGTCTCTTCCAATCCAAGCCATACTATGACTATTTATTTTGGAAATTGATCCTGGACAAAACTGGGCAATAGACTTTGCTAATAATTTATGTTTGGACCCAGATTACTTGTGAATAATCACGTGAAAAGGCTTGAGTTTATACACAATTCCTATTTAGTTTATTGTTATGGATAAAGTCTAAGACATCATCTTATCCCACTGTATAAGAATTTTGTCTGAAATTTTTTTGTCTTTCTTTGTGTGAAAGTCAAGCAACACTGTTTAAATGTGGGTTTATTTGCACTTAATACAGTGATGAAATAAATAATTTTGTTAACTTTCCAAGAAATGATTACACAACACTGGCATTTGTTTGTGCAATAAAAGACATATTTTTAAAATTCTTCTTCCTGAAGAAAAGGTTTATTTTTATTTTTCTCTTCAGAGTAGAAAGGAAAGAGAGACAAGCAGAATGTAGAGAAATGGGAAACCTCTTTTCAAAACTGCCAGAAATGCATAACTATAACTTGTGAAATCTCTATATTTAAACAAGAGAACATATGTTTTTCTTTCATGTAATAGAGAGAGAAGACATGAAACAGTCTTTCTACAATTTACTTAGTGTGGGAAGGAGAGAGAATTGCACTAAGTATGGTGGTATATCAACATCTTAAACTTCTAAGACATAGGAAAGATTTGACCTGATCTCTTTACTTCAGCGTTCACACACAAACCCCCAGCCTTTGAAATGTTCCTTTTGTCTACTGAATTTTATTTATTCCAGAGCAAAAAAAAATTAGCTGTAAAAAGCTCTATGAGTTACAGACTCCAGAAAAGGGATTTGGGATGCTCGGAGGTTCTAAGAAAAATAGAAGAATACTTTAACTCACCTGTCAAGTTCAGGATCAATATACTTTATTTTCCATCCTCCACCAGCTCGCTGGTACAGACATCTCAGACTCTCCATAGTCTGCACTTTTTCACAAGCTTTTTCCATTGTGTATGCTAGGATTAAGGTTTCAAAATAAATCACATTCAGAAATCAGATTCACTAAAGTTTGCAGGTGTTTGGTACTGAAGCTTTGTGATGAGTTGCTATTGAGTTACACAAACATTTGCATCTAGATTATCATTTAGTGCATATTCCAGCAAAGTTTGAGGTGTTATTCCTTCAAAAATACAAAGAGATTGCAATGAAATTCGAAAATAATCTTTCAGAAGGCATTTCCACTAATCACATCTCTGTGAGAAATATGGGAAGAAGAGTTTAAGGACAGAGAGATAGGAAGAAATTCCTTGATATAACTACCAGGGAGTCAGTATGCATAACTAGTAATGGCTGCAGGTAGCTTACAGTTTGACTAAATCCTCTCCATCTATAGGGTTAGGCGCTGAACTAACCTGAGGTCTCAAAAAGTAATTTACTTCACTTTAGTTAATCCTATAAGCAACTACATTTATAAAGGTTTTTCCTACTTATTCCAAAATTTCTAACTTGAGCTGCCCATTGAAAGGAAAAGTGGGCTGCAAAGATGATTAGAGGACTAGAAAATCTCTTTCATGTGGAAAGGCTGAAGGAACTGGGACTGTTTAGCCTGGAGAAGAGAAGATTGTGAGAGGATCTTGACATGACATGTAAGTATATATATTGGTATATAAGTATGTAAAGGGAGGCTGTCAAAAGGTTGGAGCCAGATATTTCTTGGCCATAGGATGAGACACAAGTTTTCTTTCTTTCTGTTTTTCTGAATACTATGGGGTTGTGCAGGTAGGCCAAATTCTACAGGATGAAGGGAAGCATTTTAATCTGGGATATCCCTAGCACTAGAAGACATTATGATTTATTAAGCAATATGAATTCAGTCCTGTCCACTTTAATGGAGATGAAATTACTGAACCTCTTGCTTCTCTTCTAATCTTATGACTATTATGGTGATGCAGGAAGGGTTTTTGATTTTAGATTTTCACATTGCATAGATTTTAGGAATATAGTAGCTGCAGCTAAAGCAGATCTAGTGTGTTAATATTTCTATCAGCATGAGTTTAATGTCTTTCTATTGTTACCCCTGTCCCAGAACAGTAAGCTCAAATTCCTTTAGCTATTTTGTCTCTTTTTCAAGGCAGAATGTTGAAGAATATCAAAAGGAGACATAAACACAGGGCAGAGTGACCCAGAAGTCAGAACATTGGAAGAACTCCAGAAATGAAAGGAAAAGGAGGACTGATGAAGAGGAGGTCTCACCAATCCCAGACTCAAATCCTGAGGGGTAGAACAGGGGTGGGACCGGGGCAGGAAAAAGTTGAACTGGAGATGTGTAAAGTAATGAATGGATAGATCATATTATAAAAGCCATGGAAATTAGAGCTTTTGCATACGTGTGTAGATGTATTCCTGGGTGAACCTGGGTGCTCATTAAAGCCACTGCTCTCTTATGTCCTACCAAAAACTGGCAGAACAGGACTAGATTCACACTATTTCCTATGTTTAGAACAGAGAAGGATCTATAACTAAGGTAGACTCAGTGCTCTTCAGAAGGGTCTAAATTCCCTATTTACTCAAACGAATACCTTTAACGTTTGTTATGGTATGGGATGAGTTGATGGTGGGGGTACCAGTCTCTTGCTGTCTATTAAAGCAGTATGTTTCCACTTGACATCTGCATTTTAGGCAGTTAACATGAAGTGAGATGAATGATATCCCAGGAAACCATGACTGAATAATCCTTTTTACCATGATGTAATTGCACATTGGTGCTGAATGAGGATTTGCAAAAGCAGTACTAATTCTACAACCTCTTACCTTTTAAGTTTCTTAACATTCTTAGTATATATGTTGCATATATATGTAGTTCCTCATTTTCCCTTAGAAAACATGTCATTACATGGCATGATGCTTGAGGAGACATATGGCTGCTTGAAAAGCTCTCACTCAGCTCCCAGAGGAGGGCTGTGCCCATTGTGTGGAGCATCTAATGGCAGGAAGAAGGTGGAAGCAGTGAGAACATGGTCATGGGAGTCACAATATGTGGAGAATGCATCTGCCAAACTGAAACAAAATCTGATTTGGAATTCTTTTGAAGGCAGAAACCTTGGGCAATTTTCTTGCTAGTTTCATGCTTTTCATTTTAAGTAGAATAAGCTATAGGTGTATCTTTGATATTGGGACTTCCCTTTCTATCTCTGTAAAATTTCAGGTTCTTGAGGCATTAAGTCAAAGGTCCAGAAGTCTGTGAAGTGGTTGCAATATAAACCATTATTTATTCTTTTAAGTACTAGAGGATATATTTTTCATTTGGACATAGCTTTCCTATTTTAGTTAAAAAGTCAAAATTTTTTAACCTGTGGCAGAACCTCAGCATGAAGATTTAAGCCTATAGTGTTAAAACTTGGCAGTTAGAGTACAAAGTCCCATGATGTAAAGCGTGAAAGAAGTTTAATTCTAGACATAGTTGCCTGTGCTGCTTGATATTCAGCTTGGCTCTCAAATCATAAAGTACAGAGAGATGGCAGCTTTTCATTTGGAGTGATATGGTCTGCAGAGTAAGTCTTGTTATCTAAAACTCTGTAGATGGTCCTGCATCTATGTTTTTCACTTTTCCTCATGACATGGAAAATAAACCATTTTTAACATTTGAAGTTATTTATAGTGGAAAAAAACCCAGGTGTTTTTTCTGACCAAATGACAACTACATGCTCCCGCTTTTTTTTTTGGTGTTTTTTTTTTATCTCCTGTGGTTTTGTGTGTTGTTGCTTATATGCAAGAAAACACAGTAAATCAAAAGGTAAAGGCAAACACAATACAACTTCACAGACTGGTCTAAATAAAAATACGGTCACCTGTATTTTGTCATGGCTCTTAAGAAAACAATGTGAAGGCTTTTTCTACTGTAACTAAGATCAGAGGGAAAAATAGCCAGACTTAAGTTCAAGCACTATCTTACCTTGCTGTTAAAGAAGAGTCTGCTCATCCTGCCAAAAAAGACATCACACCAAAAAAGATATATGAGTTCATCTATTTTACGGGCTGCTCTTTTAAAAAATTCAGCTGAGATGGCTTTGTGGAATAAATTGTTGTGCATGCAGAATTCACAGACAAATGCTGATTCTTCACAGATGTGTTCAAAAATGTCTGGTCTCACTGTCAAATACCTACCACTTACAGCCTGTTGTTAACAGAAGCATGAGGATGCTTAAAATTTTAGCTCTAGGCACAGGCAAAAAAAACCAAAAAAACCCCAAAAATTTGGTTACTGAAGGCATGTAGAAAAGATACAAAATGAGAAAGTGCTACTGACTCTTCCTTAGTAAAATCTTTGCCCTGTGTAGAAGCGATGACTGTAGTATTGGTGAAAAGTCAGGAAAGGACTTAACACCGTAGGAACAACATAACTGACACATAAGGCTAGAAATAAAAATACAGAAACCTGTCTTAAGGCACAATTGCCAGTAATATCTAGTTAGGATATATACATAGTGCCAAGGAACTTCCAAGAACAAATTAGAGCAACCTTTCCCTAACTTAAAAAGAAGGGGCTATACTGAAAGACTCTTGGTCTTTCAGCAACTCCTGCCCTGTCTGTAATTGTGAAGGCTTGTCAATTTATCAAGAATGTTAATCAGTCAATTCATTGTAGGGACTACAATTGTAGGATTTAAAAAAAAAAAAAAAAAGAAGAAAAACAACCCAAACCCTAAATAAACATAAATGTAAGACATCAGGTATGTGACCTGTGCTCATTGTCTAAATTTGCTGTGTTGCCTGAAGCATATTTCTAGTGTAAAAAATTGAATCCTCTGTAAGATCTGTAAATATTCAGGGGGAGTCATGTGTTTTAGATGCAAATGACTTAGACATCAAGTTCCTTTGGAAATGAGAAAGTGCACTGTTTTTTCACGGACAATTTCAAACCACTCAAGGTGATAGGGAAGAGCAACCTGGACTGGGACAATTTGAGGGTTGTAGAGAAGGTGACATCTTAAGTACTCTCTTCTCTCTGCTCTGTCCCAAGATTCCAGGGCTTAGCTGTTGATGGTGAAATGAGAGGAGCACACTGCAAAGCCAGGCTCAATAACTGGAAAAAGCAAAGCGGGACTCAGAAGTAAACACAGGGATTGCTGCAGTGTCTACTGGGAATTTGGGTTCAACCTGAAGTTCAAAATGCTGAGCATAATACACATTTCTGATCTTAGCTTCATGGCTTTATCACCTATTTTTCTCTCTTCCTGTCAAACAGTGTTGTTGTCTCATCTTCTCAGCTTTCAAGGCTGGCCTGGTTTAACTGTAATTCAGGGACTGCTTTCTTTTCCCCCAAAATAAGTTTTATCAGGCCTTTCTGATAATGAGCAACAGCTTGATAATTCTTCTTCATCTTGAAACAGAGACTTGGGAGTGGATTGATCCAAAATATGGAAAATCTAGTGGGTGTTTTGATTTTCTTGATGGTCTGTGACCTGTGATGTAGACACATTGAAGGTCTGGGGCTTTTCTTTACATTTTAATTACAGAGTGTGTGATTTATTCATCCATCAGCAACCCTGCACCATAGCAACACTTAATTGAACTTCACTGTTATTAGCAGGATCCTTTGACTTTTTTCATCACTAATAGAAGTATCAATCAATTTATCATCGCAATGATCTTCTGGAGTAGTTTGTCTTTTCAACTTAGTTCTACAGAATGGAACAAGTATTTCCACAAATGTACATAAGTTTCTAACTCATAGGTACCTGAATCCTCCTGAAGGGAAGAAAGCAAGAACAGTTAAATGCTCACATATCATTCAGGATCTTTGGATAGATAGCTTGTCTACACAAGAAAGCTGTGGCAGAACTGATCACTGAGTCCAGACTTCACACACATAGAGCCTCACCCATTAGGGTGTCATATTTTTGTCAGTTTTTATAGAATAATACAGTTGATTCAAGTTAGAAGTTGTTACCCTCATATTTGTATAGCCCAGTGTGTTGTGATCTTTCACATCTAGCAGGGCATGCTCCTGATTCATGCTTAGTCTAGTGTCCATCAGGACCCCAGTGTCATTTTCAGCACAGCCACCTGTGTGTTTAAGGTTGGTGATACCATGGTTTGGTGATCCTGAGGGAAAAGACCTGTCCAGAGAGTCCACACAGCATAACACTGAATTCATAGCAAAACTGTGGAAGAGGAATTATGGGTCTTTTAAAGATGTCTGTTACAGTCCATCACCCAGAAGGGTTTACTGGCTTGGATTTACCACAAGAAAGGATCAGCAGTTCTGATCATCAGCCTGTTTATGCATTGCTTGTGTATTTCTCTATTTCTGTTTACAAAGGGAAGTCAGGAATCCTCAGCTGGATAAATAAAGAGCAACGGGAGGCAGAAAAAACACCGTAAAATTTACTCTGTGATGGAGAAAATATTTCAGACTAGTAAACCCAATAACTGGACTAAACTAGTGCCCATGCCCACTAATTGTTTCTGGTGTCTTCTGAATGATTCAGACTCTTGCTTGTCACTGCATGTGATCCTCTGGCAGGGTGGATCAAAGATGAATTTTCAGATGTTCTCCCTCCCTCTCCCTCTGTGGCCTCTCTATGGCTGGCTGCCCTTGTCAGAATGCCCATTTTGTGGGTGGGCTGAGATGAATGGAGACCACCACTCCAAGTGTATGTAACCTTGTTTATGCTGTAAATCAGTGGAGCTTGCCTGATTTGCTGTCAAATGCAGCTGGTAACCAATGGCTCCGGTATACTGAGTTGAACCTAATATCTTAATTCAGGGGCTGAGAAAGTATCTTGACCTTTTGTTTCTGATGCCTTAGATTCCTTATGTACTAAGAAGGTTCCTTCTGTGCTACTGTTTCTTAGCTCTTCCTCCCCGTCTTCTCCATCCACCTCCATTATAAACTCACAGCTTGGGACTCCATGTCTGAATGTTCCTCTTTCTGAGATTTTCTAAATTAATTTCAGTATAAGTGGTCTAGCACTCAGGAAATGTGAGACTGCTTTCTGTATGAGCTGACTTTGTGTAAATCGCATCCTCATACCTCAGTTTCAAAACATGTAAAATGGGGCTGGTAATTCTGGTCCCCTTTGGAACTAACACTGTGGAAGCTAGGAGTGAAATATCCTGTTTTAGATCTGGACACTATACTTTGCATTCAGTTCTTCAATTTATTTCAGTTTTGACTTGTTTGTGGGCAATGAGAAAGCATCAGGGAACTCATAAAGTTCAATGTGTAAACTGGCAATGAATTTGAGATTCTCCTGGCAGCCTTTACCATGATTGCCTAGGAATTTCTGCCAAAGAATATAAAGGTTTAGATGAGGTGCAATTGTGACCATCCTGCAGGAAAGTAAAATGAGTGTACTGGGAATCAGCCAAAGGTTACAATCCATACTTAATGCATTTAAAAAGATCTCTGCTTCCCCTGAGGATTAAAAGCAGTTTTTTCTTTATTTGGTCTATGAGTAAACAAAGGAAGAGACATACATGACTGATGAAGCGATGATTTTTCCTTCCCTAGGTCTGTGGCAGTGGACAAGAACCTGTGGTTTCCTGTGGGTAAACTGACTACTTCTGGCTGGTTAAT
Source organism: Pithys albifrons albifrons (assembly GCF_047495875.1). Taxonomy (NCBI): domain Eukaryota; kingdom Metazoa; phylum Chordata; class Aves; order Passeriformes; family Thamnophilidae; genus Pithys; species Pithys albifrons. The sequence goes on from NC_092458.1 coordinate 78,076,362, forward strand.
TTGTCTTCTCAAGAACCTTTATCAAAGCAGCCATAGCTGTTTGCCTAAACTGCATGATGGTGGGAGTAGACTACAGACCCTGAGCTCTACCTGTCATTACTGGTAGTAGGTTCACTCTAAGAATGAGTGAATCCTCATTTGTTATTGATGATTCACTTCAGAATAGCTCTAGTGAGATAAATTAATTGCATCTACGTCCTAGTCCACACCTCCGGATTCTAAGATGACCGCTCCTACATTGTGATTTGGGAAGTATGCTTATTATGTCTTGCTCAAAGCAACTAAGGATTGGACTTATCCTTAATTTTCAAAAACTCAGACTTCTCAGAACACTTTTTCAGAAATGGTTGTGGAGAGGTGACATGCAAATCCTCATCAAAATATTTCTCCACATCAAAAAACCCAAACTAACCAAACAAAACCCCCAACTTTACAAAAGTGAACACAATTTTCATAGTCACTTTTTAATCCTTAGAATTGCAACAAAGAATTTTACATTTTTCTTAATTTCATATTTAAAAAGAAAATAAAACAAATCCAATGTCATATTAAAATAAGTGGGAAGAAATTATTTTTAAATTCACTCCTGCCTTCCTAAGAAAGAAAATCAAATTAGAGAGAAAAGAGGGAAATCTGTGAAAGAAATATGTCGGTGGTTACCTTAAATAGAAATAAACAATTGTAAAACTAAGTGAATGGAGGGCTTCCTTTTAAGAAATTTTTAAAATACTTTTAATTAAGTATATTTTTTCTTTGAAACTCAAATGTCTGTTTTTTCAATTAATCTTTCTCAAGGCACCCCAGTATTTCAGTCTTAGACTAATACATTTACATGATTTTCTGTGAAAGACTATAATAGTTTTCATTAGCTAACTCTAAGAAGCAAAGCTCTTCCATTAATTAATTATCTCCTTTTAACTGTGCTAGCACTTAGGCTTATTCTTGAACTACCAGTAGTAACTTCAGAGATGGGAAAGGCATTTTTCTGTTAATATGATTTGCCAGTTTTCCAGTTAGCTAGAAGTTCAGAAGATTAGTTTAGTATATGGTTTTATTTTTAGTATTACTTTCACCTTTCCCAGATAAATAAGGAGCTTTGATTATAACCTGGGACTGAGAAGTGATATGACACCTGCTGAGAAAATGCTACAAACATTTTGAATATTGAATGTGGAGAATGAATCTAAAAACTGAGCTATGTCGATAGAGAGTACCTGCCATCTCTGCCTGACTTGCTGAAAAATCTGACAGTGATGCTGGTGCTTCCAGCTCCTGCCTTTAATCCTCTACAAAAATGTGGAGAAGACATTGATTGTCACATTTACAAAATAAAGTATTCCACCATTATGCGTGTTCGACAGGTAAAGAATAAATGGCAAATAAAACCCCACAATGGTATGCAAAATATAACAGGTTAGATTCTCAGCACGTGGAAATAGGCTTCACTGAAGTTACACCTGCTTGTACCTAGTTCCATTTTTCTCCACTATACCATAGGTTTTATAGAAGAAGCCAGCTATAAGCTTTCCTACTGCGTGCTTTTTTTACATCCACAGAGATCAGGTACTGGTTCCTAATAACTGTCATGCCAGGTTAAGCCATTGGGCTGTCTAGATCCATACCATGATTCTGAAAATGTTGAACTCCTGGCTCAAAAAAGAAAGTTTCTCTAGAAAAATATCCAAGCTATTATGGAATACCCCAGATATGGGGACAGGTAAACATTCCTTTAACTGACCAGCATGAGTGAGTTGTTTACATCTTGAAATAAGAGCTTTTTTATCTAACTTATTATATTAAATGTCATGACAATGCACCAAGTTATCGAACTTCCTTAAAAAATGCAGGCATAATGGTGACTTAATGATGTCATGTGGGAGCAAATTCCAGAAGGAGGCTGTAGGCTGCATACAGTTCCTACTCTTTCTGTTCTTTCCACATGGATTTCCCTTTAATTTAATCCAGTGTCCTGATGACATTCTGATATATAATATAGTTAGGAGAAGAAACTGTTTAGTCCCTATGACCATCCCAATCTAAATATCTGCACTTCACTTAGTCTCCTCCTGGCAAATACATTTAAGCCTCACAGGTTCCACTACTCTTGTCCCAAATATTTTACTATTTTTATTACCCACACAGATCTTCATAATCTTTACTATTTGGTTTCTAGGGGTTTAAGGCCCTGAAGGATCAAAAGAGTAATCTCACCAGCTCAGTCATCCTCAAAAGTCTTCTGTAGTCACTTCCTATCAGCTGTTAACTCCAAAGAAGCTTTTCAGAGGTTTTACTTCCATCAAAGTTTCTCATCAAGTCTTCAAAAGCTCACTTCAATCCTAGCTTGAGCTGCTGATTGTCTCAGTGACTCCAAATGGTGGCTGCAGCCAGGAGTCTCAGAACTTCACCCAGAAAGACCTATACGTACTATCCAAAAAAAAAAAGTCTCCACAAAAGACATATCTCTATTTTTTATCTTCTTAAATATAAGGCAAAAATTTCAACTGACATCTCAGTTTCAGATGACAATTCAGGTTATTTGCAAAGAGAATCTTGATGCTCTTGCCCTCAGATGTAGTTCCCATCTCTTTCCTTATGACCCCTAGACTCAGCAGCCAAGATATGAAATTATGTATTTCACATGAAAGGAAAGTAGAAGAATAAAAGGGGCTATGGGCAAACAGGGATGAGATCATACATGGACACAAAGAGAGCCAAACCCAGAGGAATCTCCAGTCATAAAGTGTAGAAAAGACTGATGAGAAATATCTTTGTTAAGACTTGCCATTCTAAAGTCCTTTATTTATTTAAGACATTCTAATTGCACAACGTCTACTTTAAATGTGTTAGATCTTGATTTTAAATGAACTGAAAAGATTATCCAGCTGGGATGTTGTATCTAGCAGTCAAGTCTTACCTATTCAGCTGGAGGACATGGGTGTCTGACTGTCAAAAGTTTAGGGGAGAAGACCAGGCAAGACCTGATCTGGTCTTCTCACCTGAAGTCAAGCCAAGCTCTTTCCTAGTGTGGAGTTTAGATTTCTCATTTTGCTGAATGGGTGAGGCATGGGTGCCCTCTCAGAAAGTGTGTGACTGCTTTGCTGTGCTTAAGTTATTGTTGTCAGTGATTGGCTATTACCCAGGCATGCGGTGAATCAGATAATCTGAAGACTGCTGCTGCTTAAGGCCTGAGGAAATATAGGCTTCTTCAAGAGAAAGCTTTTGGCAGAATTTTCATTGCAAGGGCTGGTTCTGTTGCACAGAAGGATTTGTTTGAAAGGTGGTGTTTCCTTTTCTTTTACAAGCCAGGGGAGGCTAATTCATCTTGGCTCAATGCAGCCTTCTGCACCATCTGTGCTGCCTGCATATTAAACACTTGTTTCCATATCCCCTTCTTCCATTTCAGATTTCACTTCTACTTTAGGAAGCTTTTTCACTCTTGTGAACTAGGAAGGCCATCCTACCCAGCCAGAGCAGGGCATCATCTGAGATTTAAATATGACTTCTATGTTTTCAAGCCAAAGTCAATCTTTGGATAAATTGTGACTAATGCTGGACATATTATTATCACTCAGTCACATGTTCTGAGTGTTAAGTCAGCATGAGATAATGGGTTTGTAATGGCACCAAAGGCAGCTTCGTCTATAGGACACCTTCGTCTAGACTGTTTTTCCTTTATACTGTGTGTCCTAATGAATAAAAAAGGAATTATAAACATAAAAAAGTAGTTCAATGACAGAATAATTTCTTAATCTTTCTCAAAGACAAAGCTCAAAATTATTACATCAGAATAATTTTAAGTTTTCTGTCACTCTCCCTGCTCAGGGGGGAAAAATCAGATGAAAAGTTCATGGGTCAAGATAAAGACAGAAGCATTGCTCACCAATTATTAGCATGAGTGAAACACACTCAGCTTAGAGAAATAAATTTATTTGATTGACAGTTAATAACAGACTTAGGTAATGAGAAATAAAATCAAACAATACTATATATACTTCCTCCCAACCCTCCTCTTTCCAGGCTTAACTTCAGTCCTGACTCTTCCACCTGGCCCCTTTCAAGCAGTGAAAAGGGAATGGAGGTAGAGTTCAGTTCACAACACTTCACCTCTCTTGCTCCTTCCTCCTCACACTCTTTCTCTGCTCCATCATGGACTCCTTCCCATGAGACATAGTCTTCCATAAACTGCTCCAGCATAGCTCCTTTACAAACTCTTCCCATGTGTGTGCCCCGGGGGTCACAAGTCTTGACAGAAAACCTGCTCCTGCATGGACTTCTCTTCATAGGCACCAGGAGCCTGCTCCAATGTGAAATCTCCATAGCCTGCATCTTTCTTCAGGACACACCCACCTGCTCCAGCTTGAGGTCCTCCATGGCAGTATGTTTATATGCTCCAACATGGTCCTCCACGTACTTCAGGGGGATGACTTGCAGTGCTGTAGTCTTCATGAGTGGCTGCAAGGAAATATCTGCTATGGTACCTGATAGCAACATCTAAATTAACAACTTGTATTTTACCAATTTTATTTACATTACTATTTCTGCCATGAAATCCTCTTACAGTGACCACACATAACTGGAGTACTGTTCTTTTATTTTTTTGAAAGAAAAAGATCCAATCAACATTATTTAGTGCTGTAAAAGCAATACAGTAGAAATTATAGTTGATTTTGATCCAAAAGACACAATGTATATAAAGAATTCAAATAAGTACTGTGATACATAGGGTGGAAATTTTTCTAGGCTGTCTGTGGTATTTCTTTTACAGGTGGCCAGTAGCAGCTTCCTGCTTTGGATGTGTGACCTCAGCTCTCACCTCACAGCTATACTGTTGTTGTGTTTCAGATGTCATATAGGACCCACAAGAAATAATTAATGAGAAATAAGGTGAATACATAGTTTGTAAGTGGAAAAAAAAGAAATTTCACAAATGCAATGTATGAACTAATTATCTACATTTGCTCAAATTATCTCTCAGCCCAGGAATTTGATCAGGCATGTAGTTGTTAACTTTGCAGTTAATGCTAGACAGAAGAGGTGACTGTAACCTCCATCTTTGCTATTCTATCATAATTGCAATTTTCTGTTGTTGCTGGTCATAAAAGCAACAAAAGATGTTTGGTTTTATAGATACCTGCAGTGACTAATCATCAGCGGAATTGTTTGGAAAATCCTTAAAAAGCTGGAGGCTTAGCTTTAAGCACAATATATGCCTCATTTCATCAAAAGAAGCATTAATTGATGTGGATTTAAAGCTTTAAGCTGAAGAACCTAATAAAAAATTGCTTGACTTATACCAATGTCAAGAACAAAATTTACTGAAGTCAGTGGATATGAAGAGAAAATTTGCCTAAATGTATGTCGAGAACTTCTAGCAGTACTCAGAGCCTTTTACAGAAAACTGAGTATACAGTAGCTCTTTAATGTTGTAGTCATCTGTCCTTTGGTTTTTTCCCTGGGTCACTTCTCCCTTAAATCTTGAAACTGATAAAACTACTCTTAGAAGTTTGTCCGTCTGCTCACAGCAATTTGGGGAACTGGCATGTACAAGTGAGTAAGGAACCAGACAAGAACAATGTTCCTCTTAGAGCTACAGAAATCACTCAACATACTTGTTTATACTCCATTAACTAAGCATTAAAGCATGAAATGCCAATTCACAATGCTCTCAGGGAAATAGCCTTAAACCTTTGCACACAGTGTCTGTAGAACCTGGAAAGTCCTGGTATCCATGTGTGTATACATGCAGGGTTGTGTGCAAGTAGAATGCTCTCCATTATGAAATAATAAAAAGTCCAAGTCCATTCAAAAATCATAGACAATCCAATGCCAGCACCTTCATCTGGCTTTTGGAATGCAAATTTCAACTGTCAAGTCTTAATTAAAACCCACCAGTCAGCACTATTTAAAAAATGGAAGAGAACTAAGTGGTAGGTTGTTGCAGAAAACGTGCAAGTTGCATGCTAAAAGAAGTAAGTAGGGTGACAGGTATATAATTATCATCACATCAGGTGAAGGACAAGAAACAGTCTATGGTTCCTGAAGAGGTGGGGCTTCAGCAATCTTCAGTGTGGCAAGGGGTTCTTCAGGCAGAGTTAATATGTCATTCCCTTTATTTCAAAGAAGAATCTCCTTCTATGTGAAACCTCTATGAGCCTTTGAAACTGGTGAGGCGCTATGTGAGGTTCAGACATAAATAACTTAGTGTGAACTCAAGCCTTGTGTTTTATGTATCAGTTAGGGATGGGCTTGAAGAGCAATGCTGTGTTCAGGTGTTTGACAGTTTCTGCTCAGAAGCACATCACAGCTGTGCTTTAATCCCGCCTTCAACAGAGAACCAGTAAAGCAGTGAATCAAAGGCCCACTGCAGTTATCATCTTCAGCATCTTCTGCAGGTTTTAAACCAGGATAATTGATCTTTTCTGTGTGCTTCTAAATAGTGAAAGTTCTGGATAAAGATTCATTTTTGCTTCCTAAGAAGAAACCATTCAGAAGTACTATTTGGTGCTCCTTAAGACTATGATATTAGTTCTACAAGCCTTAACAACACCATCCTCTTCAACATGTTTGCAGTATGTTCTCTTCTGCATGTCTGTGCATTAGCCACTTTCATGGCATCATGTGCCAGAATGGTTACAGAAAATGAAGAAAACTTACAGAAAAGATGAGTCTGATAATTATTCAGAAATACTTTAAGAAAAGTGCCAAGTCAGATTTTGAAATTTCTGAATTTGTCAGCTTAAGGCTGAGCATGAAAAAAAAGGGTAATCTTTTTTGTATTTAACCTGGGAATTTAACAGTCAGAACTCAGTTTTAGAAATGGCATCTCACTAAATGAAATTCCCTCTTCACTCCCCAGTTAGAAACCATTATGCTTTAAATCTTGACAGATTTGGAATATCCATTCTCCTGGATAATATATAATCTGTCCTGAAGAGGAATAATGTATTAGCTACTCAGATATATGCCAGAAAAAAAATCTTTCTTTAGCAATTCCCCACATGTATGAAATCTATACTTGACACATTTGAAATGCCCAATCATTCATAAATAAAAATAGCATTATGATACTTAGTTATTGCCAGAGCCTCCAGGGCACTGCCAGGCTTTAATGGCCCTACCCACTACAGGGCCTCCACCAACACTGCCCATGGCCCAGGACCCCATTTCAGCCCCCCAGAGCCATTATTCCCTGTCCCAGTAGAAGCCTGGTCCTATCTTCCCATGGCCATGCCCTTCCTGCCCATTGGCTCCTCCAGCCCATGGACCAACATTCCTGGCCCCATGCCCTTGCCAGGCCATCTCAGGGCTGTGTCTGACACTGGCACCCTTCAGTGGACCTGATTCTAGTCTTCCACTGCCCTCCTCTCCAGTGCTACACAGCCTCTGACATCCATCAGGGCTGACCCCAGCCCAATTCCTTCTCCCCTTAGTCCACCTGGTCCCTGGGGACCTCTGAGGTGGCTGGGCGCTTTCTCTACCACAGTTATCACACTCAGCTCCCAGCCTCCATCCTCAGGGAGCAGCTGGATCCTGCTGGTCCTTAACAATTATAGTGCAACAAAACTGCTCTGATCCTTAATTAATTGAATTAAATGAAATTAAATTTTCTACATGCTCAGGTTGTATAAGAGTTGAAAAAAAAGAGAGAGATATAAAATGGAGGCTACTGTAATTCTTATCTCCTGGTGTTTGTTGGTTTTACTTACTTCAAGATATTTGTGACATTTGTAAGGACTGTGTGGGTTGCCTTGTATTGTTATTTGGTTATTAAATTATTAGAAATGCCTCCACCTGAATTAAGGTGCAAACGAGACCATATGCTGAAGTCAATAGTATGGATTTCATTTAACAGTAAATGCAAGGCAGAGAAAGAGAGCCAGAAATAGGAAAAAGGAGGGGACAGGGAAGAGGATAGTGACAGAGGCAGATTAAATAGCAAATGTGTCATCTCTCAGTGGAACCCAGCAGCATCCCCTGGATCCTGTTCTTATGGTCTTCTTAGTGGTGAGGGTCCCCCAGAGCACAGAGGTGAATGGATTAATATATCTTCAGGAGATGCCCAGGCATGTCTGTGTCAGGGAAGGCTTTGCAGTCTCTTGTGACAAGTTCTGGATTTGTTGCCTTACTTGGGTCATGTGCAGTCCTTTGGTGGTGGAAGGCGTCAGGATTCAGTCAGGGGCTGTTTTGGGGGGTCTTTGATTTTTATGACTCTTCTCAGCTGTCTGTCACATGAATGTCCCATGTGTACTATGGTCTTTCCAGAGCTGGGGGGCTTTATTCCTTTGGTTTGGTGTGGAAAGATTTTGCCATCACAAACCCAAAACACGGCTCCCCTGACACCCGCTGAGCTCAACTAGGGGTGATTCTTAACATAGACATATTCCTCTTCCCAGAGCCTTGTTTACTTCTCCTCAGGTCAGAGATAATTGGACAATAGTCTTATCTCAAGTTCTTATCACAGTTCAAACTCCAATTAGGAGGCATAGGGAGGGGGCAGTGTTTTGGTGGTCCCAACAGGCAATTGCTTTTTTGAAGTTTGATAAAAAGTCTTTCTATGATTTGGACAATGTTTAAGACATGAACAACATTTCAGTCTATCACACCTTGAGAAAGACAATTCAAGTAAAAAAAAATTTCTTGGATGGAGTTAATATTGTCTAAGCATAAGTTTGGGCTGTTTCTGGTGGCTGATCTGTTCCTACCACTATCAACAAAAGTGCAGTGATTTCAGAACTCTCATAAATCAAAATAAATGAAATTCCACAAAAGGTTGTATGCAAATATGGTCCTGCAGCATGGCAAGGAACATGAATTTTGACTTGTTAGAAAGGTAAATAAAATCAATGAGCTTTTAACAGATACATTATTTCATTAGATGACAGTTAAAGTACAGTGTGAAATCTAAACAGAAACAGACAGGGCTCCTGCCAGTTCTTGTTGATTTGTGTGCTTTTTCCCAAGCTTATGATTAAAAATGTTAAGAACTGGAATAATAGTTCTTCAATTTTGTTAAGTACTTTTCCTCTGAAAATCTCCTGAGAAACTAAGAGCTGCATTTGCAAACCTGTGGATTGTTTTTTACTACTCACATCCTCCATGCTGGGTCATGGTCTGTGAGGTGTCTGTTGGTATGTAGCAAAAGCATTGCAAGGCTTCCTTGGAACACTATGACACCTCGTTCTTCTCTGTGATGTGCTCTTACATTGTGCTGTTAGCTGATGGCGGCAAAAATCTTGACAGGTCACTGCTTAGTTCAGCTCCTTGCTGGCCAAATCATTGTCATTTTTTTCAGATTGTGTTGATCAGTCTAGTGAGGTTCATGTGATGTGACATGCTGGTAAATCAGACCCAAATTCCAAGTGGAACCTACAAGTGTCTGATTCTTTCCACTATCTATATAACCAGAGTGAGCGCAACTAGTTGAGATAGAGTGACCACTGTAGAAGTTAGATTAGATGAATCCAAATTTTTTTCCCTTTTATTCTCTGTCAGTCTTAATTCTCCACTGTTCAAGCACCAATGCCAGTATATTTCAACTAAGCTGACATTCTTTATCTGAACCTTCTCTGTGAACATAAAAAGGGCTTGATGGGAACAGACTTCTAATGGGACCCTGCACAACTAAAAAAAATGCAGCAGGACCTTTTTGTTATCCACATTCTGACTTGTGATACTGTTATATTTTTTTCTTCTTGTTATTACAGTAGTATTGTAATAAGCTGGAGTTTAGTAATTGATCATGAAAATTCTGCTACTAGCTCTCCAATAATTTGTTGTTTGTTTCTTAAAAAAACTGTAAAAGTATAATTTAGTTTCTGCCATTTCAGCAGATTGAGTAGAAAGAATGAATGTAAAATGTTAGGTCCTTCCTACACTTGACTTACACTTCAGCTTTCTTTTTATTTTCTTTTCCTCTGAAGTATGGAGCAAGACTGTATTTTTCAATATAATCAGAAGACTGTATTTTCAATATAATCAGTTTTTCTAAACTCTCAAAATTCCAGTTAGAGATTTAGAAAAAACACAACACACTTTAGATGTTATGAGAAAACTGCACGGTTTGCTGTCTAATTTACATATTTTTATAACATCTTTTCACAGAATATTTTAAAGTGTCTGGCAGTGGTGGGTGGCAGTGAACTGAATTGCTCAATCACCTAGACGATATATCAGTGAGGATGACTAAATTTGGACTACTAGGGAAGATAGTCACAATATAGCTCTTTGTCCTCCTATGCTGGTAGGAGCAGGCTTTTTAGATTTATGTCAAGTTCCATGGCAGCCTGTGCTGAAAAAAAACCTAACATGTAAGAAGAAAAAACCCACTTTATTTCAAAAAAAATTAAATCACTTTTTTCTTATATTGAAATGCTACACAAAAGTGAAATGCAAGTTCCTCACAGGACTTTTTGACCAATATCTGAGTGATGTGGGTGTGTAGTGCTGCATCTCAAGGAAAGCCACATCACTGAGGAAATGGCATGTAACAGGAGGTACTGAAGTTGGCAAAACAGGCTTCAACATGTCTATGTCTCATCTTGTCAGTTTGAAAGCTGTGGATTCTTCTAAGTGGCTTTGTAATACAAGCAGTCACTTACTCAAAGAGAAAGAAATTGCCTATGTGAACCAAGACTGATGTTCTCCTGGACAGGCTCTTCACCTCTTGAAAGTCTAAAAAAATTTATATTCTAGTTAGGCAATACCTTCAGAAAGAGCAGACATAAGACTATGTCATTTCTAGTAAAGAAAACATACTTAGGACAACTTTTTGGTACTGATGTGGAACAGCCCACATCTGTGCCATGTATACTGCTCTCCACCAAAATGACGTGGCTACATGCAATTTTCTACCTGAACCCTGTCCAGAAATTACTTTTTATGAACTTCATTGACATAAATCAAAATGTACCTGAAAAAGTGTTACCACTCTAAGTAAGGGAAGTTACTGTGCCTAGGAATGTCTCCTGATAAAATGTCACTAATTAAAATAGTTGTAGCTAGAGTGTATTTTTACAGGCACAGACCTCAAATAGCCTCACTTTCTGAAAAGAACTTGTCAGGTTTAGTCCCTTGTCTTAGAACAGAAACATTTTGAAATGAGGACTGTATTTTTGTGTCTGTGTTTGTGGAGATGCTGCTATGTGAGAGTCTGCTCAGTGATGAGAATGCTTGGGATTATTCATTTATCCAAATTCTATGGATAAAAATCCAGGGAGTACTTCTGGTGGAAGAGGCAGTGCAGATTTCCTGAAACAACCATAGTCACCTGTTAATGTTCCTATGAGAAAGAAACTTAGCAGTTCAGATTTGTCCTTGGAAAGTTTATTCGCATCTGCAAGGGATGAAAATAAAATAAAATAGAAAAAAAACAACGAAAAAGAGGATTAGTTTTAATGACCTGTTTGTTGTTATTTCCAGCCCTCTGCAAAAAAAAATTAGGATCTGTACTTTTACTGTTTCCCTCCCACAGAGAAGAGAAATATTTAGTTTTATAAATATTTGATCAGGGCTCAGCCACCTGGAAAAGATTGTTGAGAAGGAAATAAACTGCAAGAGGCCAGATCTTCTTTTGGTGTCTGGTTCACTGTATTGGACACAGAAATATTGGGACACACTCCCCAGGGAAGCTCAGGGATTATTAGTACCAGCTGGTGTGGTATGTGCTCCCACACTCTATAGCCTAACTCTATTATGGAACCTGCACCTGCCTCTGTGTGCAGCCAGGTTTGTGGGTGGGATTAATCTCACTGCAGGTTAGGTATCCACATGTTTAGTCTCTGTATCAGAGACTTCCATTTTTGGCCGATGGAAAGTAATAGGGTTTGATTCAAATGTCTACTCAGAATGAGTCTAATTTCATTCTAGAAATATCTGATTTTCTCTGTTACAAAAAAGGCCCGGAGTGGGTAGTGCATGTATGAACACCTCTCCTTCATCTGCCTTTCTGTTTAAGGAGAAATATTTCAGGTGTTGCCATCAAGCTCAACTGTGGTGATCTTGTTGAGTTTTTTTAATTGATTTTCTATCCAGGACTAGGTAGGTGGTTAATATTTATGTTCGCCTATATGACAATCTTTTGTATGGGAATTCAAGAAAAAACAAGGATGTGACAGTACTTTTTTAAAATAGCTGTAAGGAGAAACTTTAGAGTCATAATAATATCTCACACCAATCCTCTGACCATGTGTGATGGGTATGACCCCTCGGCAGAAGCTGGCAAAAGAAAAATATTCATTTCTCTGTAAAGGACATTAAGGCCTTGTATACCTGCAGGATGAAGTTTTTTGATATGAGCTGGGACAGAGGCCCTGCTAGCTCAAGGCAGATGAACATCCTGAAAAAACATTTCTCATTCAATGAGTTCAGTTCCTCGCTGGTCCCTGTTGCTGAGGTGGCTTAAAGCCATGAGGAAACTATGTCATGTTATTCAGAGCAGAACTGACTGAATATCTTTGAGTTGCATAATTTACTCAGACCATTCTACAATCTTCTTTGTATGCCTTATTCACTATTCACTGGGTTTCCCCTTCCTCCCTTCATTCATCCAGTTCATGAAGAGAATAATTTGGGACTATATAGAATAGTGCAAGGCTTTGTCAACACATTTCAGAGAATATTTTATGTATAATTATTGTATGTTATTTGCTCAGAAAAGAAGGAAAAAGAAAAGCTGACACTAAGTTTTCCTGCTGCTTCAATACTAAGGATGAAGGGCAATTGATGGAAAGCCCCACTTAATTTCATGAACCAAGACATAGTATTCTTTCTGTTATAATATGTCAACATTTAACCAGAAGACAGAGTTCATCCTAGAACTATGTAAGTATAATTTTATCTCGAGGTTTATTGAGAAAAGCAAGTTTAATGACTTCTGATCAACGTTGGACTTTCTCCTATGTTTAAATGTGCATTCTGGATTAGCTGTGACACAGCTCATGCTCAATGGTGAATCTTGAGATGGTTCATCTTAATAATTTTTTTGGCATGTGGAGTGCTCTGTCCTTAGCACATAAAACATATCTATAGGCTTCACAAGGAAAGAGACTGCCACATTTTAAAGCCTCATAGATTTGACAGTGGACTTTGGCTTAGGTCCTAAAATAAATAAGCATGAGGCAGGACTAGAAAAGCATCTGTCGTGTACAGTGCAACACTGGGGTGGGAGGAGGTAGGCGGAGGACAGGGATCTTCCTGAAAGGCATCACCGCTGTTCTTCCTCTTTTGTGTGCTGCTGGGGGAGCAGTTTAACAAGCAAAACATGCAGGCAAACAGTGCAACAGATGGCGCAACCTACTATTGAGGAAACATTTCAAAGGGTAACAAAATATGGTTGAAACCAGCTTACAGTTTACACACTGAATGCAAAACTGAACATGCTGTTTTCAGCAGGCTGTAGCTGTTTTCATTTGTTGATGCCAAGTGCTTTGGGGAGCCACAGTTCCAAACTGGTTAGTGCAGCAGCAGGAATCCTTGTAACTGTATAGACTTGACTCAGCTGGGTAGGTAGAGTAGGACTGCATTCATATCTGTAAATGGGCTTATGTGCAAGCAGAGAGATCCTTTGGGGACACTTCAGTGAAGTTTCTACAGTTTGTTCTCTTTCTCTCTGTCTTTCTGTCTATGTGCCACTAGTAACTTCTAAGCCCAGGAGGTTTTGATAGATACATGAAAAATGTCAAGAAGATCTCATAAAAGTTAAAAAAATCCAGAAGTTGTAGTTTCCCAAGAAATCATACAGTATTTCAGTGAAGATAAAGGTTATGAAAAGTATTGAAGACTTTTGGCTAAATTATGATGTCTTTATTCATTCTAAAAATAGAGTAGGTAAAGGAGAGATGAGCACAGACTGCTAGACAGACATACTGAGAATCAGGAGCAGGTAGGAGCAAAACTAGATTGGATAATACAGAATGAACTGTAGTTAGAAGGATAAACTGGAGGTAACAAGAAATAATTCCTTGACTGGATTATTATCAATAGAGGACTCAAAGGAAAGTGCTGGACATTTATTCAGTACAAAGAAATAGCTATCTCTAAATGGTATAAAGAAAATTGAAGAGGTAAAGGATGGGGGGTTTTCCCCATTCATTATAAAGCTTACCTATGACAAGAAGGAAACATTAACAACAATGGATAACAGCTAAACATGGAACAGAAACAGGTCTTGTTTGATCATATTTTGGTATTTGCAGGTTTTCAGCTTGCCTAAGCTTTCTGATTCCAACCTCTGTATGGCCCAAAGCAGGCTCAGAAACCTTAGTAGCTGTCTTTGAGAACTTATAGAGAATGCAAAAGGTGTTGCTGAGTTGGAAAGGGGCAATCTTAATTTATAACTGTATAAAGGGAGGAAAAAAATGAAGTGTGAATTTATAGACAAGTCAACTGAACTTCAAATCTTAGAGAAAATCTAAAGTAAACAGAAGTGACTTTCAAGGAATTGAAGATAACAAGAAGAGTAGCAGAAAAGATGAATTTACAAGAAATACCTTGTCAAACCAATCTAATTTTCTTTTATGAAAGAAAATTGGGTGATGTAGACAAAGGAGAAGTAATAATTTTGTTTTCACTAAGGCTTTTTATATTGCCTTATGCTGCATTCTTGAAAGAAAACTGGGGAGACAGGAAAATTACGATTGGGGAAGAGTGTAGAGTGCCACATAACCAGGTAAAGTTATGATTTGCTCCCAGATCATCTGGAAGCACAGTTCCCTTCAAGATGAATTTTAATTACATATATTATATATACAAATAAAAGTTATGCTTATTAAGTCCATAGATGACATCATACTTATAGGAACTGTAAGTATGACAGAGAACAAGACTAAAATTCAAGTTGGTAGTTAGAGAAACAGTCTGAAAGAAACCAGGACAAGGGCAGAAATATTTCACCACTCCTTAACAGAATTTTGATCCAAAGTAAACAATAATGATAAAAGTTCTCTCTATAAAATTAATCAGAGGCTGAAAACCTCAGAGAGAGACAATTGGAATGGTGACTGTAGATTAGGCAAAATTAGAAGAATGGAAATATTAAAAGGTATACAGAAGGGGAAGGATAAAAATTCTGAAATCATTCAGAATTGCTAACTATCAATAAACAAACCCTAGCAAAAATATTAACAGTCTATTTTCAAAAGGAAATGAATGCTGAAACTAATTCAGCGTAAGTTTAAGTGTCAGCACTCCAGTTTTAAAGTAGAGTAATGGATTAAATGACACTGTTAGGTTCTACTACATTCCTCTCATCTCTAATTTTTTCTTTTTTTTTATGTTTTATTTATTTGAATTTTATTTATTTATTATTATATATTTCTATTGAATTTTGTAGAATCATCCGTAAAGTACATGTAGTGGGGTAGTGATGGATTTTAGTCTACTGTTGTTTCAGTCATCTAATGCTTTTTAAAAAATGTTTATTTTGACAATTTTCTGAATATTACTGTGCCTATTGTCTATTGACAGGTTCTCACAGAGCAGAATGTCACTAATTGAATCTAATGAATATGGCTGGAGACTTATGGTAGACTGGAGGCAATAGATAAAACAGATACACATTAAGACTTCTGTGGATATTAACAGCAGGATTATGTCCATCAAGAGAAAATAGCACCATGGCTACAATTTGCATATGCAAATACTAGGAGCTTTGGAGAATTGATATAATAACAGCAGGCATGCACTCCAGGAGAGCATGATCTTATGGGTTTATGGATAACTTAATTCTATGGAAATAGAGACAGAAACATAATGGAACAGAAAATCTGTGGTAATTTTGAATGCTCTAAACAGTATAATATGAACTGTTTTATCAGTTTTATTCTGGATCCCTCACTGAAAGAGTTATGTATGACTTGTACATTGATAAAATTGTGCTACAAATGTCATTAAGGGACTGCTGGTATTTGATCCCTAAGACATGTTACTAGAAAAGAAAGTAAATATACAGTCTTTATTTCTATTTACAACATTTTGAAATGAAAAGACCTTGCTGTTACACAGTTTTGTTGCCACCAGAGTCCATCAGAGTTTAAACTTGCATAGAGATAGGAAATAGCAAACACTGGCTAATTTTCAGTTATTCCTGTCAATATTTCCACTTACAAACTGATTTTTTAGCTTGATAAATGAAAGGATTATTAGGAAGATATCAGGAAGATATCATGACCAGAAGAGATCATTAAAATCATCTTATTTTGGGGCTTTGCTGAGAGAAGAGAAAAAGAGCTTTGAGAAGAACTGAAAATGCCATGGTCAATCTCTATACAGCTAATTGAGAAAGGCAAAAGAACTTAACCCTATACTCCATGTCAGCAGTCACACAGTGGTTCAGGTCCAAACAGTTTTGTCTTAGTCCTAGAAGGCAGACAGACTGTGGCTCTGGTACTGGGGGATTGCTACATATCACTTGACCATGTGTCTCCTCTGGGCCCCATATGTATGTCATGTTCACCCCAAACACTAACAAAGTACATAAGGAAGACCTAAAAATTAACTTTGTAATGATTTTTTTTTCTTTTAGCAGAATGTTATTGCATAAGTCTTGATGTTAGTCAGAAAGGCTGGCTTCGTAATTAAGGGATTTGTGTTCACTGGAGTTTGTTTCCTCTGCTCTCTTTATTTGCTTTGTTCATTCAGAGGGGAAAAAAAATTAAACAAAAATTCACATAAGGTGATTTTTTTATCAATTCTAAGAGAAAGTAAATACTTTGTGTGTGTGTGTATGTGTATGTATAATGAGGTTTTTTAAATAACTGCTTCAGAGGGTTGTTTATTTTTAGGAACATGTCACTCAAGTCTTTATTATTACTGTGTGCACAGTTTAACTGTTCAGTCTTGGGAATGAATAGACAGTGGCTGTTAAAAGGTAGGAGCTTGTTCAGAAAATAAACAAGGTTAAGCACCAGACTATCCAATAACAAGAAAGAACAATTAGACCATGAAATAACCACAGGGGGGAAAAATCAGTAGAAAGCATAACACTGTAAAAAAACCCACCTAACTTTGGTAAGATTATTATACATGGAGGGCACTTCAGATTTACTGATGTGGTCAATTGACCATGGCTGAATGCCACATGCCCATGAAAGCAGTTCTGGCACTCCTCTCCTCAATTGGACAAAGGAGAGAAAATACAATGAAAGGCTTGTGGCTTGCAATAAGGACAGTGAGACATCACTTACCATCATGGGGCAAAATACATTCAACTTGGGAAAAATTATTTTATTATCAATCAAATCAGAGTAGGGTAATGAGAAATAAAACTCAGTCTTAAAATACCACCCCCCTACCCCTTTCCTTCCACCCACTCCCCTTTCTTTCCTGGGTTAACTTCCTAGAGTAGAGTGGAACAGGGAATGGGGGCTGCGTCCAGGTCATCACATATAGTTTCTGTTTCTCCTCCTACAGCAGGAGGACTCCTCCCACTCTTCACCTGTTGCAGCGTGGAGTCCCTCCCATGAGAGACAGTCATCCACAAACTTCTCCAATGTAAGTTCTTTCCACTGGCTATGGTTCTTCATGAACTGTTCCAGCATGGGTTCCTTGCACAGGGTGCTGTCTTTCAGAAACAGGCCACTCCTGTGTGGGTCCCCTGTGAGGCCACAATCTTGCCAGCAAACCTGCTCCAGTGTGAGCTCTTCTCTCTGCAGGGCCACAAGTCCTTCCAGGACCCTGTGACAGAATAGACTTCCCATGGGATCACAGCCTCCTTCAGATGTCCCTCTGCTCTGGCACAGGGTCTTCCAGGGGCAGCAGATGGATCTGTGCTCCTCCATGGACCTCCATGGGTTGCAGGAACACAGCTGCCTCTCACTAAGGTCTGCACCACTGGCTGCAGGGGAATCTCTGCTTCATTGCCTGTAGCACCTCTTGCCCCTCCTTCTGCACTGGCATTGAGGTCTGCATGGCTGCTGCTTTCACATATTCTCTCACTCTTCTCTGTAGCTGCAGCTGTGCAGGTTTTTTTACCCTTCTTATGTATATTATCCCAAAGGTGCCACCACTGTCTCTGTTGGTCCCAGCCTTGGCCAGCAGCAGGTCCATCTTAGAGCTGGCTGACTTGGGTCAAACATGGGAGCAGCTTCCAGCAGCTTCTTACAGAAGCCACTCTTGTAGCCCACCTGTTATCAAAACTATGCTATGAAAACCAAACACAACTCAATACAATGAAGTGGGATGAGGTAGTGAGGGAGAGATAGACATTTCAGAAAAAAAACTTGGTTGTTCATAAACATGAGTTATCTAATAAACATGGAAATAAAACAGACCAGTGTGAGTAGTCTGTTACAAAAGGTTGTAATAAGATCAGGAGGAACAAATAAGTTTTTCAGAAACCTAAAATATCAGAAAGGAAACATAATAAAAAGGTTTATTGATCACAGCCTAAAAGAATGAGAATATATTAAAGTAAGATTGAGATAATAAAGATGAAATAAGCCTTTTATTTGAAAGAATTGCAGTGTTGTTTAGTCAGAACCTTGGCAGGTAAACAAAACATGCTACTCAATCATCAGCCTTCCCAGTCTACTTGTATCCATCACCTATTGGCTCCTTTATACTACAAGTACAAATTCCTCAGGCCAGCGAGTAATTTTTTGTTTACATTTCTACAGTACAAAGGGTTCTTGTTCACCATTATTTCTTTACATCAGTCTCTTATAAATAAAATACATTAAGTAAAATAATCAAAGGCTGGTATGGCCAAAGGCACAGTATGGCATGCTCAAGGCAATCCTGAGACGAATGCTGAAATCAAACTTTTATCTTAAAAGAGAAGAACTTTTAAGCTAAAAGTGAGTAGTTCCTGAAGTGGCAGAATGGATGATTCTGGAAGCCTGATTCTGATGTACAACTACTATGGTCAATAAATACAACTCACAGAGCCTTCTGGGTACACCTGCAATGTAAGTAATAATGAAAAAAATTTGAACGTAGCAAGTTCTCAGAATGTCAACATAATATGTTTCAGATAACACCTTGAGAGAACAACTAATTGAATTTTGATACACTGCAGTCCCATGCAAATCCTATTCCTGAATCTGGACAGGCAAAAATGATAATATTTGGTCTTTACACACTACTTCCCCATAAATGCATTTGGGTTTTTCACAGTTCCTTGGTGGCTCATGCTCAATATTAAATTGATGCAATATGTGCTAAAACTAGGACAAAGCACATAATGCCCAGACTTGCTATTCTTAAGGTTTTTCCTTTCCCTTAAACTGAGGCTCGAGTTTGTTCTACAGGAGCTGTAGTGCACCTGTTAGGTTTACAGCATTGTGCTGAAGACCAAGGATACAGAGCAGACAATCAATAGGGTCAGATTCTGCAGCAGAGAGCATTTTTTTGTGTCCATGCTTCAGACAGACTCCAGACATCAGATATCTGTAAGATCAACTCCAGATGCTGAAGTGCCCCTAAGCCTGTGTGATTTGTTCACAGGAAACATGCTGGAAATTTTGATAAGAATTTGGGGGATTAAGCATCATTTCAGAAATGTTTAATATGATAAAGAATAGGCTTGAGTTCAAAAGTGGGCAACTGCTTCACAGGAACTCATGTTCTTTGAGAACATTTCTTAGTAAAGAGGCAAGGTTTAAACAGACACACAAGTTATTTCTATTTCAGTAAGAGGGTTGGTATTTCACCCTTAGCTAATATTTATGTGTAAAAATACCCTGATAATAAGACTCTTTGAAATCTAAAGAGAAATAAAATAACAGGGCTGTAAGGAGGTTCACAGGGAGATTTGGAAGTGTGAGCAGTGGCACTTGGGCACAGTGCAATACTTGTCACTCTTCCAGATTTTAGTGTAGATAGTGTAAGTCTTTTCTTGGAGAAAAAGATAATGTGTAGGAGTTAAATCAGTGGCACCTTCACATGACATCACCTCTGAAGGATGAAAGACAAACTGAGACTCCTATCTGAAATAATGGATGGTCATGGCCCTGCCACGTGTGTACCCAATATACCAGTTCCTTTCCTGTCTTTACCTTCCTGACTGTTGAAGGACCATTCCAATAGTGAAGTTAGAGGGGAGGGGAGAAGGAAGACATGTATATTAGCTATTTTGACTTTATCCTTCAGGCTCCAAAGTCAATTTTTTCCTGTGCTGGGGAGAAGTCTAGAATAATTTGTAGTTTTTCTCATGCTCTGCTATGACCAGAACATCACTGAGCAATGCAATACTAAGGTCAGAATAAAAAGATCTGGAGAAAGTCAGAATATATTGGCTGATATTTTACAACAACGATCTTGACTGCCTAATAAAACCCTGAGTTAGTGATAATGTGACCTCAGCCTCATCGCTCTTACCCCTGTTTCATGATGGGCAACAATCTGAGCAATGCAAGACACCAGTTTTGGATATCTCATTCTGAGTTGGAGACAAAAAGTTGGCTTTCAGTATAAGATTCAGAAGCTTAATCTTAAGTGTTTTCCATATGTAGGGATATACACTTGTCTAAACTCTCCATGGGCATGGTCGATGGAAGTCTTCATTTAGTTGTCTGCATACAGGCATGTGTATGGCTCAGCTTCACAAACGAAGATTTGGGAAGGGCTCTCCCCACGTGGGTGTGTCCTTCGAGTCTGAGCAGTGGATTTTTTAGGTGAGGCACAGTGTGCGCAGAACTGGCCCCACCCTTTGACTCCTAAGGTTTGTCTGTCATGGTCGTGTGAGCTTGGACAGTGTCTGTGAAATCCTCAGGACTAGAACCTACAGCCCCCGGTATTCCCAGGAGATCTCCCATCCAAGTACTAACCGGGGCTGACCCTGCTTAGTTTCTTTGATCTGATGGGATCGGGTGTCAGGGAGCCATTTAGCTGCCTTACATAGGCATATAATGTCAGTTGAAACACACTAATGGTATCAGCTGGCCTCTATGGTTTACTCCACAATGACAGATGTGTCCCATAGATCTTGTGTCATATCTGCCAGGATGTACAGATGTTGGTAAGCCTCTATGGAGGCTTAAAGAGTGTTAGGAACACATGTTTAGGCAGTTGTTTTGCACCTCTAATCAATACAATCAATGGAGTCTAGAAAGTGGTTGATTTATCTGATCAAGTGTAGGTGTCTATACTGAGGGTAGTTGGAGCTGACATGTGAAATAAAATGATGTAGATGTCTGAAGTCAACTGTGCGTTCCATTGTTGAATCTCATTTTTGGAGTTACACGAGGTTAATTTCTGCCAAGAAGATGACAATTTAAATCTCTTCTCAGATTTGGCACCCATCTAAATCAGAAATACCAAGAGGGTAAATTTGGCTGTACTTGAGCAAAAGGCTTCTGACAAAAGCTCTTTAGCATCTGCAAAAAGTCAATATATGTAGATGACACACTGGAGCTAATTTTTCAGAGCTCGCCTCATTAAGGAGAGAAAGTACACCAGGAACTCCAGTTGGAACAGGAATATTATACAGTAATAACTACACAATTGAAGAGAGAGACAAGAGCATCTCTAGGGTGACTGGGAGCTTTTAACAGGTTGAGATATTCTTATAAAAGATACAAAGTATTGTTATTATGTAGCTTTGAATACTAATTATTCTGTCGAATCTTGTTATATTCAATCCTTGTTGGGGGCTGGTGTTATGAAAATCTATCCTTTATTTTAAAATAGATTATTATAAAGACATAGCAATATGTTTTCTTTTAGATTCACTGTTTTGCAAAACACTGTCTCACCAGTGCTACACAGGGTGTACAATGCAAAATTCTGTTCTTTCACATAATATATGTTACTACTGACTATGTTGCTTCATGTTAGTGTATTGAAGGCATTCAGTGATCTCTTAAAGACCTGTTCTGGTATATTGGGTATGTGAGAAATTACTCTTTTCTAAAAAGATGTAGTTTTGTTTTTGGTTTTTTCCCCCCTAAGTTAGTAAAAGAAAAGAATGAAAAGTAAACTTGTGCTATGTTGCAACAGAGGGAGCAACTCTAGAAAGTACTGGAGCAGCTGAATATGTAGGCAGCACTGAGGGGTGAAACAAATAATAAGACTGAGCATTTAAAGTGAATAAAACAGAAGAGAGGCTGTGAAAAAGACCAGCTTACCTAGAAATGATACATTAAAAAAACATCTGCAAATGATGGCAAGAGAAATAAAGAAACAAAAAGAGAGACTATGTAAGGTTTCCATAGGCTCGTGTCTGGAATACAAATCAACCCATCTCTGGCTTTGCAATAAAGCACTACTGATTAAATCCAGTACTAGAGGTGACCTGGGCTAGTTTTGACTGGGGTAGCACTAACGATCTTCATAGTAGCTACTGCAGGGCTGTGTTTTGGATTTGTGCTGCCAACAGTGTTGATAACACAGGGATGTTTTAGTTACTGCTGAGCAGCACTTACACAGTGACAAGGGCTTTTCTGCTCCTCGCTCCACCCCACCAGTGAGGCTGGGGGTGCAGAAGGAGTTGGGAGGGGATACAGCTGGGACAACTGACCACAGGTGAACCAAGGAATTTTCCATACCATATGGCATCATGCTCAGGATATAAAGTGGGTAGAAGAAGAATGAAGAGGGAACGTACTCACCATTAGGGGTGATGGAGCCCTACTCTCCTGGAAAGTGTCTGAGTACCTGCCTGCCCACAGGAAGTGGGGGATGAATTCTTCATTCAGCTTTGCTTGTGTGTATTGCTTTTTCTTTACCCATTAACTGTCTTTATCTCAACCCATGAGTTTTCTCACTTTCATCCTTTTTATTTTCCACCCCACCCCAGTGGGGTAGGGCTGGGGGGGGGGGGGGGGGGGGGAAGAAATAAAGCAGCTTTAGAGGGCTCAGTAGCCAGCTGGGGTTAAATCATGACATAACACTACCAACATTGCAGAAAGAGCAAAGAGAATTGAACAAATAATCATGTCAGTCTGGGTTTTCGGAGGGACTGTACTGTGTGGCAAGACCCAACCTCACCTGACATGCTTGCAGAACAGGAGTTCCTCAAGTCTGTTTTGCCATTGGCTCTCCAGTCCAAAAAGTTCTATGCCAGGTTTGCAAACTTGCAATGTCCATTGCTATCTGTGCAAGTCACATGCTGTCTTCTCAAATGTCCAATAAATGCAAATAAAATTACAATACAAAGGGTTCATATGAAGAGAAGTTGATTCAGGTATTCTGAGGGACTGCAAGGCATTAACATGAACAAGAAAAAAAATGTGTACAAGAGATACTCATGCCCAAGTCCTGTGTTTGCCTCCCTAAGTAGATAATGCCTTATCTGCCTGACCTCCCATGTCTGTCTCCTGGTCAGGAGGTGGTTCAGGCAATCAGCGCAATAGTTTACATCTCCTCAGGGGAAAATCTGGCCTGAGAACTTGATCTGAACTAATGATTCCCCTAAGATCACAGATTCTTTTAATCAACATTAGCAAAGTATCTCTTTTCTAGAGTACTGTTTGTATAGCCTTAGGAGAGAATTGTTTTCCTTATGAAACATTCAGTGAATATTCTCTGACAGTTTCAAAACAAAACAAGCTTGGAAACAAATTTAAAGTGTATCACCATCAATTTTAAAAACCAACATATTTTTTCCCAGTCTCCTGCTCAAGTACATTTTTTCCACTGAGGGATTACTTTTATTTTTCAGTTGTGACTCACTGAATGTATGACAGAGTCTTGTTTCAACAAATTTATTGAGGCTAAAGAAGATGTTAAAAACAGACAGACACCTGGAAATGCCAAAAGTGGAAAAAAGAGCAAATACAATTTATTTCAAGGGGAGCCATGGCACAGTTCCTGATTCCCCCTGTGTATAAAGCAAATATAATCATTCTCCTACTTCCCCTTCTTAAACTTTCATATGAGCTCAGAGGATAAAGTTATTTATCAGCCTGGTAATAACATTATAATATCCCTGAAATGCATTTTTGAGAAAACTGGTAGAACATGCCATTAGCCTTCTGATACACTAATTAGACTTTTAACTTTCCAGAGCCATACTCCCTACTTGTAACATTTGCATATGGATAAACCATGTAGTGTGTGCCCATGTGTGTGTGTGGTGGTTTGCATCCAACCAGACAGGCAATTTATAGGTTTTAATTTCCTGGTGTCAGTATCACAAGCTATTGTGATAAAACTTTTGAAAGAAATACAAGTAGTGTCCTTTGAAACAAAGTTAGTGCAGCCTACCCTCTGGATGAAGTATTAATATACTGTGCTACCTTGTGTGAATACTTAGCCAGACAGTTTTAATTTTGGATCCATATATGCGAAAGATGAAATTGGGAATTCCGTGCTGGCCAAAAGTTCTGATACAAAAAAGCTCTTAAGTACATGACTGATCCAGTCTTCCTACAATAATATATTTAATTACCTATTTACCTCTTGTTTTCAGTGGGATTTAACTGCACATTTAAAGTTAAACACATTTCCTTACCTGAAAATAAGATGCACTGTATAAATTGGTGAGATCTGTTTGTTGATGGGAACTGAGGGTAGTCACCATCTTAACTTTAGGTCCTTTAGGAAAACATCTGTCTGCTCCTTGCTTATGTGTAACCTCCTACTTGTACAGCTATTAGAAACAGGCATTTGATGAGGTGTGATCTTTGAGTAAGGCACAAAACCGCTTAATGTTATAAAGTTATAATGACAAAAATGCCTCTTTTTTTTTTTTTTTTCTCATGTAGCTTATTTCCCTAGCAAAATGTGGAATAAAGTAGCCAGCATTCAGATTGGGCAACACAGATTAGCACAGGTTAAATGGATTTTGTGTTGTCACATGCCAGTCTTTATGATCAATAAAGTGCTTTTAGGTGGGAAATTAGATTCCATATTTTCAGGCTTTAAAATATTTTGTGAGACAGTGGAGCAGCTCGATAAGGGAGAAAAGAATATTCTAGGTTATTAGAAGCATACTCAATGTTCTTTAAATTGTGAGACTGGTTGCATGTTGTGCAGACAGAACCCTGGATGAACTGTGGTGAGTATAAAGAGACCTGAAAAACTATTTGATAGAACTTAGTTGTTCAGAAAATAAGAGATGATTCACAATATCAACCTGGAGAGGAAAGATTGTATCTATTATGTATTCACTATCTAATATATATGTATATATTAAATGGGTGAAGAATTACTGCTATCTTTTTATACTTAACAAAGGAGCAAACCTGAAAGTAATCACTGAGTTCCCTAGAAAATACTATTTTGACTAATAACTTGAGAATCATCTCACTGAGGTTGATGAATCAAGAAATTAGGCACCTACCCCTATCTGGTTATCTACTCTTCCTTCAAACTCCCTAGTGGGTGCAATGAGAGAACTTCTTCTGAAAAGAAGTCATCCTGTGACAGACAACTCCTAAAAGGTGGGATGAACAGTTATATAAAAATGCCAATCTCTTGGTTGAACACAGAGGAAGTAGAAGTGTTTGCTTTAACTTGAAACCAAACTTTTAGTAATATACATGCCCATCACATTAATTTTTGGTGAACCTTTGAGATCTAGGTGTTTGCCTCAGTGGGGCAAAATCTCAGCAGGTGACCAGGATAGGGAGTAGAAACCACGGCTTTCTAAGGTGCTCCTCAGACTTGCATGATATGTGATTTAAGTGTCTGGGATGCCTTGTGGGAAGTACCTGCCCAAACAGCCCCCAAATAAAGGAAAAGAAGATGTTTTGGTGTTTTTTGAACCTGATTAAAGATGCATTCTGGGAAAGGTATTTATAGAAATAAGATATTACTCTAGATACATTTTACTTTGGAGGTGTACTTTCCTGGTCATATTAAAGTATTTACTGATAGGTCCAATGAATGACACCTACCTTCTCCTGGCACAGCCAGGAACACTTTGAACATTCATGCCATAGAGGCAGCATCACTGCCATAAGATGACTTCATTGAAAAGACATGTGACATGGAAAAAAAGTTGCAATCAGAACCTTTTGATTTATTTCTATTTTTCTTGGTTTTGGAGGCAAGATTCTTTAATTACATTTTCTTCCTGTATTGGCATTACAGAAACATTTAAAAAGGAGCTGAATTCAGAAGAAAGGAATCCTAGGTTGGACTACAACATATACAGGAAATAAAACCATGTTCCTAAAACACTGCTATTCTTGTGCAAGCATCAGAGATATTTTCTGTGAAAGTCTCCTTGTTTTTGAGATCACTGTGTCCTGTGATCCCATAGTAATTAATGCCTGTCAAAGATAGATCAAAATGGAAACAAAGATATTTGGGGCTGTTTTGGATCCAACAAAAGTTGTTATTCTGTAAATTGCATTCATAGGAAAAGGATTTCTAGAAATAAGGGTCTACTAAGTATATATACCTTGCACTGTAGGTGTATTTTCCAGGCACCTTGCCTGGTTATACTAAATACTTATTAATAGGTTTGGAAAATTCTTTTCTCAGCTAGGTTTTATTCCTTTGCTGCTACATCACAACCTCTAGCAGGAAAAAGTAAAAAAAATCAGCCAAGTGCTGAACACTTTTCTCTCTAGCCTGCATCAGGGCCCTGATTCTGCTTTCATTAATGATACCTTCATGGAGGGAAGGTAGGCAGTGAGTTTGATAATGTGTTTAAACTTTTGACAATGTCCTGCATTACATCCTTCTTTCTAAACTGGAGAGGAATGGATTTGATGAATGAACCACTCAGTGAATTATGAATTGGATAGGTGGTCACACTCTAAGAAATGTGGTCAAAGGCTTAATGTCCAGATGCAGACCAATGACCACTGGCCTTCCTCTGGGACAAATATTGAGACTGATGCTATTTAACATCCTGCAGCAACACAGACAGAGGCTGGCCACCAAGATTATCAAGTGAGTCCTCAGAAATTTGCTGATGACACCAAGCTCTGTGGTGCAGTTTACATGCTGGAGGGAAGAGATGCCATCCTGAGAGACATGGGCAGGCTTGAGAGGTAGGCCTCTGAAAACCAATAAGTTCAGTATGGCCAAGTACAAGGTCCTTTACCTGATTTGGGGCAAGCCCAAGCAGAAACACAGACTAGGCAGATTGAAAGCAACCCCGACAAGAAATACTCAGGGGTGTTAATTGACAAGAAGTTCAAAATGACCTGGCAATGTGTGCTTGCAGCCCAGAAAGCCAACTATGTCCTGGTTACATCAAAAGAGTAGTCAGCAGGTTGAGGGAGATGATTCTCCCCCTCTGCTCGACTTATGAGATCGCACCCGAAGTACTGCATTCAGACCCCAACCTCTTAGACCTATTAGACCTACTAGAGCAGATCTAGAGGCTGGCCACCAAGATTATCAAAGAGCAGGAGCACCTCTTCTATAAGACAGGCTGAGACAGTCTGGGTTGTTCAGCCTGGAGAAAAGAAGGCCCCGATGAAAGCTTATAGCAGCCTTACAGTACCTAATGGGGGTTACAAGAAAGCTGGACAGAGATGTTTTACCATGGCATGTTTTGCATTAAAGGTATAGAAATTTTGCAGAAAATAAACCTCATTGCTTTCCAGCTTGTCCTCACAGATCAAAGGGGCTGGCTGCGACTAAGTTTAATTTCTGATTAGAACCAATTTGGCACTATGATTCAGGTCACATTCAGTAAGATATCAGATGCATCAATAGTGTGGGTTACACTATAGTTCTGGTCACATTTGGGATCACAGATCATCACTGTTAAATCAGAGGGAGTTCATTAAGAACTTTCATGATCACAGATTCACAAATACTATAGTTTATTGAAGAGTCAGGTTATAGATTTTTGTGAGATTGCCAATGGTAAGTGCACTAGAGCTAGAAGATATCAGAGTATAGCTCTGTGTACAAGTATTTCTGTGGAAATTCTGATGCAGTTGGAGGCATAAATCTTTACGAAGAGTTGTTCCTGTTTTGGGGACAAGAGAGGAGTAATCCCATCAACTTGTCTGCAAGGTGATCATATTCTCATCCTTTGTCATGGAAATTTCAAATGTCACTTTATACTTTTGGGAGAAGTGGAGGTGAGACTGTAGACAAATATCCTGTTACTGCTGTCATAAATGGAGGAGACAGCTACTTTATATGTCAGTGAGAGATATTGAGAGTTACAGAGAGAGAGATGATTATGCGGACTGTGAGTCTTGCAAGAGAGGGAATGGAATCACGACACCTTAGTATCACTCCCTCGTCCACCTAGCCAGTTGCAGCAATAAGGGTCATCTACCCTCTGCCTTATAGACCTATCACCCCCTCAGCATGCCCCCATGCCCACGGCAATCCACATCCACACAGCTCAGGCTGTATCTCCTGGAAATCCCTCCACTGCATAATCTCATGTCATAGCTCATGGCTGTGGGCCTCAATCCTACAGCATGTAGTGACAGGACAAAGACGATGGCTTTAAACTGAAAAATAAGAGATTTACATTAGACATTAGGAAGAAATTTTTTACTGTTAGGCTGGTGAGGCATTGGGACAGGTTGCCCAGGCAAGCTGTGGAGGTCCCATCCCTGGGAGTGTTCAAGACCAGTACTTTGAGCAACCTGGTTTAAGTGGAATGTGTCCCTGCCCATGGCAGTGGCGCTTGGAACTAGGTGGTCTTTAAGAGCCCTTCCAACCCAAACGGGTCTAGGATCCTATGATTCTATGAAATTTCCTTTCATGTCAGTGAAAGAAGACTGAGGCGTTGGTGTTAAACTGAACCCTGAGGAAGGGTGATCTCCAGGTGGTTGTGCAGATGGTATGTTACACGTGCCATTAGTATACTGTCCACTTACCTGCCTTATGGGCTTCCTTTGGAGTGCCGACAGACAGACAACCTGTTGGGGTATGCTGCAACATGTGATTTCATTTGAACAGGCTTAAAACAAGGAGATGAACCATTTCAGGAGTGTGAGCTCTGACAGTACCCTGATTGGGTGCTTGGGGTTTTTGTGTTTGCAGCTTTCACTCTAGTCATGAAGATGTCCTTGATACTGTCCTCAGGGGCAAATATAGATATCTCCAGGAGATTTGTGTTGGCTCAGCATTTACAGGGTGCATACATCAGCTTAGTTTGGCCTGTTTTTCCAAGTCAGAAGTAGCTGGATACAAGTCTCTTCAAGTTGTTACTCAGTACTCATACTTTTTTTGTACTACTTTAGGAATGGATGCTTCCATCACAACTTGGACAGAAATGGTGATTTTCCCCATTAACAGTTTGGATATGGATCGGATTAGGCGAACAGAATTTTCAAACATGTCAATGCACTGCAGTCAAAACCTTCACTTAAGAAAGACATAAAAAAAAATCTAAAGGATATGGTAATTCAATTTTTTTAAGAAAAAAAGTTTTCAGAAGGCTCAATTTTCTGTGCTTTTGTGTTATTTGGGAACTTTTTTAAAATTTATTTGGGGGGGGAGGGAGTTGTTTGTTTGTTTGTTGGGTTTTTTTTTCCAGAGGTGTTTTTTCATCACAGTAATGGGAATAGTAGAGGAATTATTAGAATTGTTTTTCTGGCAATCAAGTGGCAGTTATAACAATATGATTCAGACAGCTGATCATATTCAAATGTCATTAAGTCAATTTTTATAATAGCTCAAGGGGGTAGATTATCATGGCATAATTCAATCACTAAGAACAGGCTCTTAACCCTTGCAAGAGCAAATCTCTAAAATTGATCTCCAGAACAAGAGGCAAACAACAAAAAAGACAGCAACCATCATAAAGCATGAAATATTTCCCAGGATGCCTCATGGACCTTTGAAGGTACAACATGAGTATTTATATTTGAAGGAATAGCTCATATTGAGTCCAACCTATAGATGAAATCAATAGAAATCTTCTCCACCTAGACCTTTAACCAGTTGCGCAACTGGTCCAAGTCAAATAGTGCTGCATATTTTAACAACAGTTTGGAAGTTGTGACTTCTGAATCCCGGGTCTGCTTAGATTTCTGACTCCTTGGATAGTACTCAATATGTCATGCATAATTTTCTGATCTAGAAGAGCTGATTAGACCTGGAAGTCCAAGGCCATGTGACCCTTTCAGAGTTCTGCCAATACCTTCTGTCTCCTGTCATGCTGGCTTCAGGTGCTTGGGTGGAAAATTCTCTATCCACTGATGTTGAACATTGTTTCCCCACTGCACTGCTAAATAGGGTCACGTTCAATTGCTTAAAAACAGGCACCAATGTCATTTGCAAGAGTCTGAGATATACCACATGAATGGCAGATGAGGCATGAGGAACATCATGTCTTTCTGAAGCAACAGATGGAGACCAGGCAAGATTCCCTGAGGTTTGTCAAACAAGAAGCACTCTTTCCAGGGAAACAGAATCACATACAGAATACTAAGTGAATGGCATTAATGTCACCAAATTTAGTTGGCTGAATGGTAATTATACAGTCTGAATTAGTAGTCCCATTTTCTGAACAGGAGAGAAGTGCCTTACACTGTGGTTCATTCCACCTCTTTTAGTTCTGTTGCGGGACAAGATGAATCTCCTTCTGAAGCAGACTGTGCCTCCAGAAGATCTGAACTCACTTGCCCACATACATACAGAGATTTGAGAGGCACAAATGTATTCTTCTTTGCCTTCAATTATTAGTCTAGTAGGTCACAGATCTCTTCTAGCTACTGTGTCATTTCTGCCAGCCCTTATGCAGAAGTGTTTGACACCCAAGTACCCTTCAAATGTTACTAAATTACTGTACATTAAGGGCGGTCCCGTGGCGTAAAGGAGAGCACTCTGGACTCTCAATCCCAACGACCTGAGTTTGAGTCTCAGTGGGGCCCGCCCCCTGGCAGTTCAATGCATCCCTGCCATCCCATCCCGTCAGATCTCAGATGCTCAGCAGGGTCAGCCCCGGTTAGTACCGGGTGCTGTGACAGTCCCGAGGACTTCACTGTCACCGTCTAAGCTCGCTCGGCCGTGGCAGATGGACCTCAGGACTTAAATGGTGGGGCCAGTTCTGTGCACACTGTGCCCCACCTAAAAAATCCACTGCGCAGGCTGGAAGGGCACACCCATGTGGGGAGAGCCCTTCCCAAATCTTCGTTCATGAAGTCTGGCCATACATCCATCCATCCATACTATACATTGTCATCTATATCTACCTCCAGAAGTTTAGAGAGATATATCTCACTTCTGCTTTCTGATTTAAAGAACTTAATAGAAGCAGAGAATTAGCACTGGATATAAAGAGAGAAAACAGATATTCAGCAGATTTGAAAGTCATAGATTTTGTCTAGGTTTAAGTGTTTAAATCTCTGCATGTCTTGTGAAAGTGAGAGGATTGTTTATGGTGATAACCCTGAAAATGTGTACAATTTGTATAGTTTAACATTCCCAGGTGAAGGTTCCTGTTTCTCTGGAATTGCTTTCTATGGCAAGAAATACTTTAAGAAGGTATTTTGTCACTGTAAATTGTCATCACTGTACTATTAGCAGAAACCCATTAATTAACTAGGATAATTAAAGGTGTAGTTGGGCTATAAATGAAAATTTTTATGAATGTAGGAGTATGTTATTAGTTCAGGGGCTAAATTTTCTGTTGGACAGCTACCATGAGAAGAACAGAGAGAAAAAACAGCATGACAGCATCAGTGTTAACTTCCCTTTTACAAGTTCAGTAACATTTATCTGTGAAAGCATCAGGGACAGTTATGAGCTCCCATTCAGAAGTGCTCTTTGGATTTTTTTATTCTGTTTTCAGTTTTAAAAGATGACTAAAGCTAGGCCTCCATTTGTTTTGCATTTCCATCTAGTCTTAGTTAAGCATTTTAACAGAGCTGGTAATTAGCAGGGCTGGGTGGCATGCCATTTTTCTACTTCATGGATTAACTTTGCAGATTTTTACTGTTGAATTTTACTCTCCCTGCCCTGACTTTCTCTAACTATATGTTTTATGATGAGCAGTAAAAGCAATGGGCCCTTATACATAATTACTGCAGATGGCTTGAGATTTTACTGATGTCCCTGTCCACTTCATCTTAGTGCCAGGGATTTCTCTTTGAACACATGCTAGTGCTTTAGTCACTAAAGATAAACCCATCATCTCATCTTAAATTCTTTAATTTCCAGTGTAAGACTGAAAGAAAGTAAATGTCACTTCTATCTTCAAGAAAGGCAAAAAGAATGATCTAGGTATCCACAAGCTAATCAGCCTCACCCACACCCCTAGAAAGGTGATGGAGCAAATAGTCCCGGAAGCAATTTAAAACAGACTAGAATACAGTAGAGTATTTCATTTGGAAGGGACCTACAGTGATGATCTAGTCCAACTGTCTGACCAGTTAAGGGTGAAGCACATTAAAACATGTTATTAGGTGCATTGTCCAATGTCTTGTAAATGCTGACAGGCTTGGGACATTGTTTGCCTCTCTAGGAAGCCTGTACCACTGTTTGATCACCCTCTAGGCAAAGAAATGCATCTTAATTCCAAATCTGAACCTCTCCTGGAGAAACTTTGAACCTTTCCCATGTGTCCTGTCACTGGATACCAGGGAAAAGATAGATCAGCACCTTCCTCTCCTCTTTCCTTTCCCAGGAAGCTGTAGAGATTTCCAAAAGCATGGAGAACAAGAATGTGCTTGGGAGTAATCAGTATATATTTATGAAGAGCAAATAATTTCTGAGCAACATGACAGCCTTGTATGATGACGTCGGGTGGATGAGTGGAGGGCAGATGATATTCTCTCTTTTGACTTTAATAAGGATTTCAGCACTTTCTCCCACAACACCCTCATTGATAAAGTGATGAAGAACAGACTAAATAAGGTTGCAGGAAGTTGGACTGAAAAGTGGCAGATCTGCTGGGCTTAAAACACAATGAGTTGCATAAGGTCCACCTGTATGTCAGTCACAAGCTGTGTACCCTAAGGCTATATACTGGTGCCAATACTGCTTAGTATCTTCATTAAAGACCTAGAAGATAATGCACAGTGCACTCTCGGTGGGTTTACAAGTGTTGCAAAACTGGGAAGAGTGAGTGATACTTCAGGTGGTTGTACTGCCTTTCAGAAGACCTGAACTGAAATGGAGAATTTGGCCAAAGAAAACGTCATGAAATTCAACAGTGGGAAACACCAAGTCAAGCACCCAAGGAGAAATAACCCCAGGCAGCAACAGGCTGGCACCAGACAACTGGAAAGCAGCTTTGAATCACCAATGTCCCCTCATGGCTAAGAACATTCACAGTCTCCTGGGCTGCTCCAGGCAGAATGTTGGCAGAATATCAGGCAAGGTGGTAAATCCCTTAGATTATCAGTTAGAACCTTCATATTCACTTTGAGTATGGTATGCAGTCTGTCTAAGTAATGAATCTTAAGAAAATATCATAGGACATGCTCAATTATGAAAGTTTTATTCAGGATTTTTTCCCATCAGAAACTGTTGGAGATGGCGATTGCGTGGATATGCAGGAATGGAGGAGGGCAAGGGATCACTGGACTGAATTTGATGTATGGAAGGTCCGGGAGGACCATTCCTAACTCGGACTATGTCTACATACCACGGACTGTGCCTGTCACTACCTCCACTCCCTTTTTCTTGGGTTCATGTTACCTCTCCCTGTTCTAGAAGTTTCCCCCAGCAGGCAGGAGCTGTCACCAAAGGTACAGCTACCATTGGCCGGCTCCCTCTAAGGGGCGGTCCCGATCCTGCCTGTCATCAGTCCACACCCCTGTTCACACCCCTTCAGTTCTCTTACCCAGGAGTTTGTAGCGGATTTGCATGCTCCGCCCTAGCTCCGCCCCCTTTCCAGAACCTTCCCTACCCGAGGTTATATAAATACCCGGTTCTGTTAATAAAGTCAGATCAGCGGATCGTCTCTGATCACCACAGACCATCCTTGGCTCCTGGGTGTTTGTTTCTCGTGCGAGGGCAAACCTTACCTAGGGCCTGGAAATCGACGAACGACAGCTCTGTCGACAGTCTGTGAACCCCTGTCGCTGGTCTGGTCCCTTCCCCAAGAGACCAAGACTGCAAGAAACCTTAAACTTTACCTTCAAAAGATCAGAAATATAACATGCAACATATAAACCAGTTCTAATTTTTCAGTACTTGTAAGACTGTAGGCTCTGAACTACACGCTCATTGAAGGAGTTTTATTTTAAAAATATACAAAGCTCTAAAAGTTCACATGCCAGAATTTTAGAAGAGCCTACAGTTTTTTTAACACCTTAAGAGAGAACACAATGGAGAAGATGCTGCACACATTTCTCATGAGGTCTAAAATAAGATGCTTTTACTGACAAACTTCAGAAAATAATGGATCTTGGCAAATTTTTAAAGGGCAACATTCAACCAAAATAAAGATTCCACAAAGCATTGACTTAGCACATGCTAAACCATAAAATTTAGCATAATCCAACCCATCCAGTTTTAAGTTATCTAAAATAATTAGAAAGGAGATTAGGAGAAGAAGTAAAGAAAGATATAGAAAAAGAGAGAATCATATCTACCTCCCAGAGTCCTGTGCAAGTCCAGCTTCCATGTGTCCAGAAGCCAGGGTCTGAAACACGTGGAGAGCACATGCTGCTGCTTTCATTTGCTTTGGCCCCTCGTGCCTCAACCTGTCCCTCAGGTGGGACCACCAGTGTGTCAGCCAGCCTGTGGTTGAACTGGGGGCTCTGGGGCATGGTGTGGGGCAGTGCCCCTGGTGTGCCAGAGACTGACAGCTGGTCCAGGGCTGCCCAAGGAGGTTCTAAGGGGCTAGGGCATGGGACAGGGCATCACCTCACCTTTGTGAAAGTCAACCTGTCTTCCTCCCCACCCCTCTCCCCCACACTTGAGTTGGTTCGAGCCAATAATTAATATAAAAATGCAGTGTCTCATAATACTGAACAAAAAAAATTGGGTAATTACCAAATTATCTACTGATCAGAAGTTGCCCAAAAATAATGCTAAAAATAAAGAGAAAATTTGGATTTTTTTTTTTTAAAAAATGATTTGTGAGTGGGAAGAATGGAGAACAGATGTATCCTCTTTTTGTCATTTCCCTGTCTGCAATCCTGCCACATCAGTCATCTTCCAGAGTACAAAAGAAACTTTGTTCTTTCTCTAACTCCTCTCTGCATTGCAATTAAACATGTGACCAATTAGCTTAATTTCACTTAATGTAGAAGATTAAAGTGTCAGCATCATATCTGACTTGGCCTTATAACCCATTTTAAGAAATCACAGGAGAAAAAGTAATCATTTATAGTATATGGTTCATCTCACTTTAAGGTACATACCTAAGACAAGTCAGAGGACTTTTGCTCTAAAAGTGCATTTTTCTCTCAGTTGGCCACTCAGATATGATGCAGACATTGTTGACATCTAAAAGCAGGTATGATGAATTTCAGATCTTAGGACTTGTTTCAGTTGTCCAACCAAGGCATCAAGCGGCATTTGAGATACTGAAGGTTCCCCTGCAACTTTCTCCTCTCAAGTGGTGCGGTGCCCTATATAATTTTTTATATTATTGCTTAGTGGATGTACTGTTCATGTTTGTGAATTGAAAAACACACTAGAAACCTGTATTTATGCTATTAAATGGAATTCTAAGAATCTAGTTGTCCATGCAAGAATATTTCTTCTCATGGATAGGTTTCCTTTCACACAGAGTTTGAAAATTGTTTAACTTCATAGGATTAAAGATTTTTAAGGATCTCCAGAATCATGCACACTGTAAAAGCAACCCTGTAATGCTACTCTGAACTAGTTGTGGTTTCTGTCAACAGAGATTATTCCATGGTCAGGGAAAGGCAGTGGAAGCAACCATGGAAGCAAAAAAACCCAAACCAAACCAAAACAAAAAAACCCCCAAAACAAAACAAAAACTCCAACTAACCAACCAAACAAAAACAATCCCAAAAACAAAACAAAGGGGATAACCATTTCTCTTTCAAAGTCATAGATATTGAGATGCCTTTTTCTTTTTTTTTTTTTTTGTAGTACTTTCTAATAGGCTGCAGTCTGATGTTTAAGGCAAGTTTTTTCAAAGAGAAGCACCTGTGCAAATAATATACTGAATTGGTGAAGACAGCTGTGATACTGCTAATTTTCAGGGTGTAACTCTGCTGCCAAAGCAGAGGCATGGGTCCCCATAAAATATTCAGGAAGCTCCATAAATAGGACTCACAGTGTGAAGGTGCTGCTGACAGAAAAGGAGTTGGAATGACAGCCATGTAGAGCACACCATGGATATCCCAGAGGCTTTGTAGAAAACTGAAACCGTATGGGTGCTGCTGAGATGACTAGAAAAACAATTGACTTCAAACTACAAGGATGTGTTTAATAAACTGATTAAACTGTGACAGTCTGGGGACATGGAGGAGACTTCTAAATAAGACAAATGCTCTGAAAAATGAAGGATGCTTGCATCTCCGCCCAGGGCTCTGCTGTCTCAGAGTCCTGCAGGTTTGCAGCTGTCTTTACAGGTGCTGAATGAAGTTCCCCAAGACAGATTCATCTACATTCTTGGAAATAAAATTACAAGAGCACTTAGACATTGTTTTTGAAAGATTTCAGCAGCTGCTAGTAAATGCAAGTTTTGTCTGACTTTTATCATTTTTACTGTCATCTCCATTAAGAAAAGCAACACACTGCTTTTGTGATACTCCCTCAAAGAAAATGTCTTAGTATGACTTGGCAGTGGGATACCTTTCTAATCTGATATTTAAACCTGGGGTGTGTTTTATGAGTCACAGCCCATTGAAAAGCAGGATGCAGTTTGCAATTAATTTTGACAAATCAACATCACATGGAAAGTAGAGATTGCATAGCTTGAGTGAGGATATTCAAGAGGTTTTTTTAGCTCAAGCAGGTGTCAGTCTGGAAACTGGTTCATGTGTACCACTGCAGCAAGTCTGGATGGTTGGTAGAGTACAATCTGAATGCTATACTGATGTGCAGCAGGGGTAAAATCTAAGCTAATAAAGGTATTGAGGTAAAGTATGGAGGATAATGGCATATTAGCTGAAAGAGCATGGCTTAGCAGATCCATCAGTGAGCAATGGAATTAAAATGCTTGTAAACTAATTTACGTAGCACAGCTGCTGAACACAGCACCTGTTCAAAATGGCTGTAAGACACTAATAGATGTAATAAGTGCAGAACTTCTGTCTGGTGAATTTTTTCTAATTATTTGAACAAGTGCCTGAAGGCCATTAGAGTTCACTTACCTTTGGAGGTTCAAATAGTGTAAAGGTCTCATTGTCTTCAAACTCTTATTTATCTTCTCCTTCCTGACTAGTTTTAACAAATATATTTTGTGAAAATCAGGAAGCTGCTTTTTAACTTGTTGCCTGCCCTTCTGTTTACTGAGGGAAGGGCTGTAACCTTGCTACCCACAGCTCTGCTAACATATCCTCAATCAGTCATCTTCTCACTAGATCAGCTCAAAGCTTCAAATATATCTTGACTTTTAATTATATTAAAATGGGAAGAAAAGGCTCTCCTTTTATGTGTATGCTCTTAGGGGAACAAAATCTAGTCAGTGAAGTGCACACAATGATCCTGTCTGTTTACAAGGCTGAGAATTAGATGAAAATGGAGAAAAAAAGGAAAATCTGTTCATATCAAAATGACAGTTTGATGTAAAACAAAAAAGGTGGCTTTCTAAATAATTTCAAAGGAGCTTGAATTTTTGAGCTTTTTTCCTGAAGATGTGTTTGCAATAGAAATTTCCAGCCTACTTCCAGGGCTTTGTACAAGCCAAAGAAGAAAAATGGGATTAGTTGTAAGACCTGAATCAGAATCTTGGATCCAGGGAGTAATAAAAGTTGAACAACTTTTGCATTTTTCTGTGTAAAATAAGTAAAAAGACATGAAGATGAACATACCCACTTTAAAGACAGAACTTTGCTGCACACTCCATCACATTCCTCCAAAAGGAAGTCCGTTTTTCTCCCTCTGACAGTCATGTACGCACAGAAAAATCAGACTTCAATGAGCCACACAAAAGTCTTTTCACTCTTTTTTCATGTCATTCACATGTTGAGTTCTCATGGTATGGCAGACCACTCACAATGGCCTGCAGTGGCGTCTGATGTAGGATTCATAATGGGGTCAGTGTGTTCCTTGTACTCCATAGCCTGGCAGTGAAGCTACAGGTTAGAAATACACCTTGAGAAATAAATATCTCCTGACTACTTTTCATGTGTCTCACTCATAACAAAGCTATCCTCTAGTGGAAGATGTCTCTGCTCATGGCACCAGGGTTGGAACTAGATGATTTTTAAGGTCCTTTCCAACCCAGACCATTCTAGGATTCAATGAATATCACATCTGATTTGTTGTATGTCCAGTGTTTTCTTATCAGTGGTATGGCACACATAAGCTTCACATCATTCATATTACTGGTGATTAAAACCAATCTGGGGTCTCACAGATGGTATATTTCAATTTAATTACACTTTCTGATAGTGAATACATCTGAACAAATGAAAGAATGATGTGATGCTCTATTCTGCTGCAAGGCAGAACACAGTTTGACACAGACAGCCATAAAATCTTAATTCAGGCACTGTAATTGATTAGCATCAGTATTACTGCTTACTCATCATTCAGCAGTCAAGACCCTAGAGTGGAAAGCTAAAAGTTGTCACCTAAAACAAGAAGAGAAAATAAATTGACAGACAAGGTGGCTTGAATAGATAAACAGTCATCTCAATTTTTTTTTCTTTTTCTCAGTGAAAGGGGTGAAAAACACAATCAGCAATGAAAGTTACATGGGACTTATATCACCACAAGCAGGAGCAGAGAATCACCCTGGCACCAAGTCTGCAGTCTTGACAATTCTCACAAGTGCCTACTGAAAGCTATTGCTATCTGACATATGTTGCTATAAGTGCTAATTAAATCTCAGGGCTGTGTTCTATTATTAAAACAAGAGCTCTTATTGCTACTAAACAGAGCTGCCTCTCTGCAGGAGCAGAGCTATCAGCTGCCTGGGTTTCCCTGATACATCTTCTTTTTCTATCCTTGGAGCACCATCTAAGCAGAATTTTGAATAAGTGCAGCTCATGCCTGGGGTTTGGGAATTTTCAGCAAGGAGCTTGGCAGGCTGCAGCAAGCAATGACAGGGCAGTGGTGAGCATAGGCAGGCAATGGGAGAAGGAAGCGGGAGATGTTCAGACAGCATTAGATCTGAAGTGCTGGCAGCTGCTGTGATTGACTTGGGTCCCCAGAGGCCCAGATGTGAGCAAGGCTGGCACTAGGGGAGAGCATACCTGGGGACTGAGGGTAGAGGTTCAGTATAGGAAGGGATTTAGGTCAGGGTTTAGGGAAGCAGGAAGCTGTAGAGTTACTAGAGTGATGTTAATGAGAATTAGACAAGGAGGTATTTGGGTTGATGGTGGAGATCTTGGGAGGGATGAAGACAGGAGTCCTGGGGGTCTGTGTTGGATTTGGAAAGTATGGGAAACTGTAGGCCAGGAAGCCTGGGACCTGGACATTTTGAGACAAGAGACATTTGATGGGGGCTGTAGGACTGGAGCTGTGTAGGTGAACAAGAGTGTGATGTGGTGGGGTTCACTTGGACACAGCAATTTTGTTTTGGATATGACTACCCTAGTTACAGTAGCAGGGACCAGTTTAGCACTGTGTGGGTCTAAACAAAACTGTGTATTCTACACCCTCTATCTCATTTCTCATGAACTGTCAATAATGGATTGTTGGCAGCAGCTGCCCAGGGCACACCTGACACCTCAGGCTATAAGCTGGGTGTTTAAGAACTTTGTGAGATAGGGAAGTTTTCCTGTCTTTGCACCAATGACTCAGGTGTGATAACTCCCCTTCAGAGAGGCATTAGCATTTTCACACCCAGGCTCAGAGGTCAAGTCTGTAAATGGGCCATTAAGGATTTGAGAAATATCCCATGACTCAGAGAATAAATCACCCATTGTGAAACTCCTCGCCCTGGGGGAGGTACAGGGCATTCCCTTTTTGAACCTGAATGTGTACTATCGAGGGGTTTTGGGACTTCTGGTACCACCCATGGGATCCAGAGGAGGACCAGAACCTCAACAGGACTGTGACTGCCACTCTCGACCAGACTGTGATCATCATCCTCATCAACAGGTTTTCCTTTCCTTTTACTTTGCACTCAGGAGAACCACGTGGGGCTCAGCAGAGGGACTAAGGAACACCATTCTGTTTGTGCCCCAGGGTGCTGGGTTATACATCTGTGTCATTGCATTTACTGTAATCTTTTTATTAAATTGTAACTCTGACTTATAATCCCTTTTTGAGTTTGGGTCATTTGTCCCACCAAATTACTTTTAAACCAGTACAATGGTTCTTGGGTTTCTTCTCAGGAAAGAGCACTGGACAGCAATGCATTCCTTCAAGCCTCTACTTCTTTTAGATCTTCTGTTTTCCCCTGTTTTTCACTTATTTGGAAAAGTTGTTGCATTAATCAGGATGTACTGTAAGCTCTGAATGTTCTTCCCTCCAGGAGAGAAGGACTCACTATATATAGGGCAAATAAAAGAGAAAAAAGACAATAGAGGAAAAAATATCTACAAAACCTCCTTTCCTTGATTAACATGCATACTGGCTTTTAACCATTTGTGCTGGTTTAAAGGTAAACCAGCAGGAGAAATGAACTCAACATGAGAGATATTGTAAGTCAGAGCTACAATTTAATAATAATATTACAATAAATACACTGACACAAAGGGAAATTGCTTTCAACTCACAAAATCCAGCAGTATAACTCAGTGTCCTGGGGCACAAACCCAAAGGGGTTTGTTAGCCCTTGTGTTGACCCCTACATGGTTTCCCCAAGACCAAAGCAAAAGGAGGTTAAAAACCTGTTGGTGCAGGTGATGGCTGTAGTCTGGTCGAGAGTGGTGCTCTCCTCCTGTCGAGGTCCTGCTGCTCCTCTGGATCCAATGAGAGGCTCCTGAGATCTTCTTACCTACAACTTATGTACCCTCAGGGAGCACTCAGTCCTTCCCCGGGGACTCACACGATGGGTGATTAACTCTGGGAGTCATGGGGTATCCCTGAACCATTGATGGCCCATTAGCAGCCACGCCCCCTCAGGCTGGGTGTGAAGGTGCTAATGACTCCCTGGGCAGCTGCTGCTAATGGTCCATTGTCCTTGGGAAATGAATAGAGGGGGTAGAATACACAGCTTTGATCACTTCCACACAGTGATAACTGGTCCCACCTGCTGAACTAGGACACCATTCTTATAGTCCTAGTGCAAGGCTTTAATGCCAGTGTGAAGCAGATGTCTTTTGCACAACTGCATAAGAGTGTATGGAGTCAGTCTTCAAAAGAGAATGATGCATAGCAAATTCCTTGCTCTGCTACTTATCACAAGATTTATCCTTGCTGAATGCAGGAGTCTTGTGCACCCATTTGTTTTCTAGATGCTTACATTTAGATGGGATCAGTCCTCCCCATGTCTGACTCTTTTTGCATATAATTCTCAATGAGAGATTATTTGGAACAACCAGATCTGGTTAAATCTTGTCCACTTCTACAGCACCTTTGGCACACAAAGCCAAACCCAATCATGTGCTTGCCCAAAGCTGGTGGACCTAATGCTCACAGCTTCCTGTTGGAAATATGAAACCAAACTTCTCTGCTAGTAGAGTAGGAAGAAAACCTCCCTGTCCTATACAGAAAACTGATAAAAATGTCAACGTATACTAAATATTAACTTTGTAAGAATGTTTGA
This sequence comes from Pithys albifrons albifrons, assembly GCF_047495875.1. Classification (NCBI taxonomy): domain Eukaryota; kingdom Metazoa; phylum Chordata; class Aves; order Passeriformes; family Thamnophilidae; genus Pithys; species Pithys albifrons. The sequence goes on from NC_092458.1 coordinate 78,117,934, forward strand.
GCCTCTTGTGAAAATGTGCTTATGTTGTTCTCTGTCAGAAAAGTCTAGTATATTGCTTGGATTGCCCTGAAATGGAGGTTATAAGGAAACTTTCTCCCACCTCATTCCATTTATTTTATTGCAGCTAACAGGATGACACTTGATGTGTCACTTAAAAGATTGCCTCTCTTTTTTTCCTCCCAAGAATCAGCTAGATTTAGTCTAGAATAAATATACTGTAAATATAAATAGAGTTTAAAAATTAAGAAATTCTGTAAGAAAAATGCTTTAAATGATGGAAAAGTCTGGTCTATCCACATATAAGCATCTGTGGATAGATGTAGAAATATGCAAAAATTCTTTTATTCTATGTACAAATTTTGCCCTCCATTTTTAATAAAAAATTAAAACCTAAACCTTTCATGATAAGCTCCACATAGCCAAAAAAGATGATGTAATTCTGGAATGGTAGGAGTCAGCAGGAGGTCACAGGCAGAAGACTGAAAAGGTCTGTGCATGAGCCAGCTTGCTGTTATCCCATGCAGCCATGCTATGGATTTTCATTTTACAAGCTAATTGCATGCTACCTCAAAAGCATGTCGATTTCTATCTCCTAATACTATGAGAGGGAAGTTCCAGAGCTTCAATCTTTTTCTAAGCAGAATATATCTTTGAGTTCTCAACCTGAATGTATTACTGCTTAGCTTGTGTCCATTTGCCTTATGCCAAACTCACCATGAATTTATTAGGTGATTTTAACCTCCTGCTTCTCCTCTTTTTTGAGCCATTTAAATAGTTACCTTCTCTCCTCCACATCCCAGTTATGAGAAATTGCAATGCAATTAGGTTTTGTTCTGGTATTTTTTGTTTGTTTGTTTATTTGTTTGTTGGTTTTCAGGTATGTTACAGCATTTTATACTTTCTTTCTAGTTTCTTTTTCATCTGAGTTAAGGAGATGTGTTCAGGGTATGTTTTCAAGCTTTTGTTAGAAACTTAAGGGAAGGAGGAGGACAATGCAATTGACATGACTCCTGTTGAGCTATTCCTGGCATAGACCACAGAAGAAGTATTATATTTGATTATTTGTGCAGATTTCATAACTAATAATGTTAAGAATGGGTTGAGCCAAGTATCTCAAGGAGTAAATCTAGTGGTCTTGAGGAAATTGGTGTAACAACTTCATTTTGTATTCATGTTTTTCTTCAAAAACTGGTTGTTACCAGTAAGAACATGAGCATTCTCACGTAGCAGGAAACCATTTTAATGGCAGACCAGACATAGCCAAGATGAAACTTCTAGTTCTGTAGCAATGTAATTGTTTTTTCTTTTATTTCATCATTTAGGTTTTCCTGACCCTGTATACAATAGCCTTTTCAGATCTAAAAGGCAACTGAAAGGTAAACCCAGCTGTTTCTTGTCAGGTCTACATGTAGGTCCTAGCTTTTAGTTTTGTCATTTTGTAACCAGATAATTTATGCCATGATTTCAGCAATAGTTTCTTTGAAATATTGCCTTGAATCCCCTAAAAATTCTTCAAATCTGAGTCACTTTGAACTCAGTGTTTCTGGATCACTGCACTGACACTTTCTTTGGTAGAAAATTTCAGACTGTCTGAATAGGAACAATTGCTATTATTCTTTTCAGTGTTATTATTTAATTTCTGTGAAGCAATATGTAAGATTGTAGTACCTCCTTAAAGTCAAAGAGATTCACAACAGAAATACAAATTCTGTAGACAGGATGAAAGAATTGTGATGAGTTCCCTAAGTACAATAAGTTTCTCATTTCCCCAAATCTCTGCAGCCATATAGCAGTACTCTTAAAAAAATAGCATGGAAATAATGAGGAAAAGAAGATTTGTTCAGTGTGTTTCTTCTGACCCACATTCTGTAAAAAAAAAAAAAAAGAAAAAATAAAAAAGAAAAAAATTAGCGTGAGAATGAGATGTGTTTCCTCTATCTTTATATTGTGATCAAAATATACATGTGCATGCATTCACATACAGAGAAATCCTTATCTCTTGTCTGATATCCTTCATTGACTGGAAAAACCAGCCTCACAAAGTGTTTAAGATACAGCAAGGGCAAAAATAATGACAGCATGAACAGAGCAACCCATGGGATGAATGACTGAAACAATGGCCTGTGTGTAAAAGCTTTGGGCAACTACACAGAAATCCAGCCCCCTGCCCTGGAGAAAACTCATGCTGGACTGGAACCAAGAATAAAAACCCTGAGGTTACAGCCAATGCACCTTGGTTTGATATGTTGCTCTGTATGATAGAACATTTTTTCTCCATTCCCCAGCATATTTAGAGAGTTTCCTATAATATCCATTTTATTGTCTCCATGGTACGACACAATGACAGGCAAAGATTTGTGCCTGTACCATGTTTCTGGGGCCTCAGGGCAAACCACAAATGTACAGTAGATACTATATCAGACACTTGTGAGTAAATGAGCATTTATTATGTGGTCATGTGGACATGTGCATGTGGGGGTACTGTTCAGGATCCTTGTGCTTGTGTTGTAGAATCTTCCACAGAAGCATTCATGGGAGGAATAAGGGCTGCCAGCTGTTCTTGGTTGCTTTTCATTGTGGTACACATTTTGAGCTTTCAGGAATATTTCCAGACAGATATTATAACTCTCAAAATGCACATTGCACAAACTGATAGAAGTGAGAGTTTCAATACAGCCCTCTAATTTCTGTGTCTCTTTAACATGTTGAAGGCATGCTGTGGGCAACATCATAGAAAAGAGCAACAGCACCTCTTAGTAAACACTCCTGCAGAGTAATAAAGTGATGTACTAGAACATATTTTATTTTTTACCTTATCTTTATATTGTGTCTCTTTTTGCACAAGAATGTGATTTAATAAAAATGTATAAGAAATACAGCTTTATGCTTCAGGGCATATTTCTATAGATTCCCTCAGGCTTGAGGGAGTTTTTTAGGCACGTCTCACCAATTGCTTTTTATGGAATTCTTCCTGCAGTTACTTTTAAAAGTTTCAAAAGCCTAAAAGTACCATCTGTTTTGCCCAAACCAGTAATTTTGATCTTAAGTGCTTGATAGTTCTTTTTGCCATTTATGAACATACTGTGTCTGTAAGGAACAATGGTCCTATATTTATCCCCCACTATATCTCTATGTCAATAACTGTATATTTGCAGTGCTTTTATTTAACCTTTAGCATGTGTAACATTATAGGCAACTAACTAACTCCTTTCTGTAAAGTGGAAGTGTTGCAAAGGTTATGTTGGTAGAGACAGGTTAAAATTACACAAACACCTGCAGTTCTGGCATATGTGATTTACTGCTTACTGCAGTATTATATGAGACAGTCTGTGTCTTTCACTCTGCAGACAACTTGTTGTTCTTTAAAGCTTGACAGCCCCTTCATTTAGGCAAAAGTTCACATTTTACCTGGAATTTTAACTTTTTTTGTTCAGTCAATATGTATCTTTTCTTGTCAGTGTATTGCAACTTAGGCTAACTAAAAAAACAATTGAATAATAAAACTTGACATTTTTCTCCAAAGCACAGCAGCATTAAAGGTCACATTTTCAAAAGGACCTGTAAAACTCTCCTAACAAATTACGCTAGAGTATTTAAGTGCACAGACACTTTTATTCAAGAGTGCATAGAGTGAAGAATGAAAGCAATTCTGGTATTTTGTTTCAAAATTTGGCAATGAGGTTGAATTAATGGAATCAGAATAATTTTACAAAAACCTGTATATCATGTAGGAGCCTAGATATTATTCTTCAGGTTTTAGGTGGAAAAATCACTGAGGTACTTACAAACATATGACCTTTACCATGGGAAATAAGGAAAGTAGAATTTCCATTGTTAATAACAAATGCCATAGTTATTGCTTGGTATATTAAAACAGTGTACTGGGACTTCTGCAAGACAGGAAATTTGTTTTACCAGGCATTATTTAGTCACACTGTCAGTCTATCACAAAGATTTCTTCAGATTGAGAGAGGAAATAAAACATGGGATGGAAAATGAAGGGTTAGAAAGATGAACTGAGAGCATGAAGGTGACACAAATGGTCAGGCACAGTAGTTTTCTTTGAACTGTCCATTAGGTCTTTTCTACTATATGCATGATGGTCTCAGATATTTGAGTGAACAAAACGGTAATGAACAGCTTCCTATTGAAAAATAGACAGAGGGGAGCTGCATTTGTAAGTAGACAGCCAAATGCTATTTGAGTAATCTTTAACATACTCTGAAACCTTTGTCAACAAAAAACTTCCAAACATTGTTACTTTGGCAGGTAGGCTTATGGCCATTTATATCTTGTGCTTACAGGCAGTCTTGGCTTGCTAAAGAAAACTATTGTGAGAAAAACATGCTGAAATAAACCTAACAAAGAGGTTTTAGAACACAGCCCTAGGTCTTATTCTAAAGGGCCTGTCTATTTGGACAATAAAGAAGGGTATTACTTTGCACTGATTTTCTTCAAAGGATATGTGGACTTTTGTTACATGGATTGCCTGGCAGATACACAGGGTAGCAGTGGCTTTTTTTCCCCCCTCCTGTTGGCATTTTGAGAATTTTCTGCAATGCAGTGTAGAATATATTGGAAAGACTCCGGAAGGAAATTCCTGAGGACAGCTTTGAATTTTATTGCAATTATTCTTTAATATGACTTTGTAGCTGTTCTGTTAATTTGTATTTATTCATTCATCTATCTGGGTTTTTTTTGGTTTTGTTTTTGGTTTGGTTTGGTTTTCTTTCACCCAGCCACTCTTAAGGAACAATGGGAGTTGCAAAATCTCAACAGAAAATGTTGGTTTCACCAGCAAAATAATTCAAAAGTGCAAGGCCAGATGCTGCTGCATCTAATGCTATGTGGGAAGGAAATGGTGCCCTCACAGCTGGTGGATCATGTAGAAAGTATCTTTGAAATTTGTGGAGCTGTAGCTACTCAAAGCTGTGCCATGAAAAGGAAAGGGGACTGAGGAAAATGTACTTGGATGAAGTACTTTTCATTATACTGAAAATTTCTCCAAATTGTCTTTTCATGTGGTCAGCAGCACCATTTCAAAGTCTTTGTCTGCTCTTTATTAGACAACTTGGTGGCTATGACAGACTATGTGTAGTGGTTCTCAAGATAGACTTAAACTCTAATGTCCTTCTCTTTCTCTGTCTTGAGAAAGATCTCATCCCCTCCATTTCCAAATTTAAAAAAATTGAGAGTTTGCCATACATTTTTTCTTTTGATTTTTCCTTCTGCCTTCCCAGATCACACAAAGGTATTGAGTGATGGCTAGCTCAGGTGTCCTCTGAGACCTGTATTGCTGTCAGGCCTCCTGTGCAAAGCAAGGAAAATAGCAAAGCTAATTTTGTCTGTTGTCCACTGTACATACCAGTAAACACCATATTAGGCTGTTACAGGGGCAGGAATTGCCAGACAGTCAGTCTGAAGACAGCGCTGTCACATCTTCCACACAGGAGAGAGAATCCCTTCAGCCAGCCAATTTACATTTTACAACCATGCAAGAAAGGAGTCTACATGCATCAGTCTCTCTAGCAGTGCTTGTAGGCAATGAGAGATGTCCTGGACTGCCAGTCCAGAGTTATTTTGTATTGCAATTAGTTGGAGGACAGGACTTCCAGCATTCATTAGAGAAAGTAGTTTGGAATGGGCAGGTTGGTGGTTCCACTTTACTTCTTTTTGAACCATTATTACACTGAAAGCCACTTCATCCCTGTGAGGGTTCAGGAGGTACAGAAAAATAGCAGTTCAAGTAAGGGATGGTGAAAGTTCAAGTTGTACACTGGTCTTCTTCACCAGTGTAGTCATATGCCTGTGCACTACAGGAAGGACTTTTTCTGATTGAGGCAAGAAACCAGTCCTGTCCTATTCTGACAGTATGAGAGTGGAAGCTGTAAAACGGAGAGTGGGAAAGTCAGTGAAAGATGAGGAGCTTGCTAAGAGCAAATATCCCACTCAGTTGTTCTGCAAGTCCAGCATAGTGGTAGCTGTTTTTATCACTTGGAGGCAGGGTAGAGAGAACAAGAGGTCACACAAAGGACAATAGTTTTCATCCACTGAACATGAAAATGCAACAACTGAAGCGTAAATACTTCCCATTTTTCATAGTAGGAAATACAAAATGCTCATGATAAGATGGAATCTAATGGGACTGGAAAAAAGGTATTAAGTGAAACCCCTGTAGGAAACTGAAGACTCTGCACTTTAACAAGCATAGGAGAAGGGTGACTGAGGAGAATTCAGATATTTTAGGGTATCCTTTGGTACCTATCCAGAAATTTGCACAATGAATGAGCATTTTGTTTGAGCATTTTCTTTGAGAAACTCTGTATGAGCACTGCCATCATGAATTATCCTTTGACGAGGGACACCATTTTACATGATGAAGTTTTCCCAGCTGATTCACACTATGGACAAGTGGCAGCAACACCACTGGACCACTGCCCACAGTTTTCTTTCTTGGGAGTAGATTTCTGATTCTGCTCATTACCTAGCTTCAGGTTATGCTTTTCCAGGACAAACCCTTTAAAGTTATCCTCAAAATAGTTCTTCATCTCCAGAGCTTCCCAAAAGTTTGCCTCACTCTGAAGGAAGTAGAGATTTGAGACTTTTACTTTTGTAGCTTAACTTTGCATCAATATTTAAAGATGGAAACACCATCCTGTCACAGTGACCCCTGAACAGCAGAAGGCAAATAAATAAACACAGCTGTTGGTCCTAGATAGGATACAGAGCACCTCAGAATGATGAAAGTATCACTGCCAAAATGCTGTGTACTCTAAATAAGCCCTCGTGCTCATTTTGTTTTCAAATAGGAGCACACTAGTGCTTTAATCAATTAATCCATACTAATCCTTGCATTAATAACTGAAAGATGAGATATTTTAATTCTCTCAATTCAGAGAAAACCTTGCTGCATAGAACAACTATTTAAGTAAGCATATACCTTTACATGGTTAGAGCTGCAACTGAGATTGAGAGAAAACAAAGTGAATATGAGGAAATGTCTAAACAAGTAATCTATTGAAGTACTCTTGGTAAAGAAAAGGCAAGTTTCTATTCCTTCCAGGTAACAATAGATATCTAACAAAGGCACTTAAAACTAGGATGGAATCATCCATATCCTAGGAGCTTGGGATAGAGAGAAAGACATTTCTGCAGGACAACTTCAGTATCTACATGGGTGTGAAGGTGAGAAGTATCCTCTGGCAGAAACACCAGCTGGATAACTAAAGAAGTAGGTAATTAAAGAGTATGGGTTCTGAAGAAACTTTTGAGAGCACATAACCACCTCAATTCTGTTGATATTTTAGGATTTTCTTGGATTAATCTACAGATTCTGTAGCTATTTTATGTGATGTGTTGTTTGAAGAAACTTTTTATAAGTGGAAAAATGTCTAAATATAAGGAAAGATAAATGTTGATGCATTCAAAATTTTCAATTAATTTTTTTTAATATGTTGAGGAACTCTTTGACACACATGACTGTTAGAATGATAGTGGTCTACCTGAGTAAAATCATTCATTTGTCTGAATTGGGCCAAAATTTCTAGGGGAAGAAAAAAGCTGGAAATGACAAACTGCATGACACCATTGAAGGAATTAAAATCATGATGCTATATGACTTGCTTCTTTTTAATTAATTAAACAATTGCTTTTATATGTACATAGTTGACTCATAAAATCCCCTTGTGACAAGAATATTCTTCAATTTAGATATATTTTATAAATTTGGTCATGAATATACTTCACTAAAGTCTTTGTTCCTTTTTTTTTCTGCAAAAGAACTATTTAAAAATAAACAGCAGTATGTTTAGGCAGAGGATACATCCTCACTGTTAGATGGAGGAGATTCAGTAAGAAATCTTCACTTTCCCAGTCTGCAAGACAGACCTTCTATAGAGGGGGTTAAAAAAAGGTAAATGCAAGATAATTAGTATCACTTACCCTTGAGACCAGGATTTGGTCCATAGACCCTTCTCATTGGTAGTATAGTCTGTAAGTCATGGTGGAAAGGCTGCAGTGCAAAATGGAAATAGAAAAATGGAATTTTGAAGTTTATGTTGACCTTCCATTCACAAAAGAAAAGATAGACACAATGGAAAAAAGAAAATTATGGGAAATGTTAACCTGATAAAGACGTTTCTGAAACAACACCATAGGGACATCAGTAGGGAATATCATCCCAAGTCATAGACAAAGAAGGTTACAAGGTATTGGGGAAAAAAAGGTGGAAAAATGTGCCATTAGTTGAGATACAGCTTGAAGTACCCTGACGTACTCCTAGTCATAGCTATCAGTTTTATGATCTTTCAGTTTTTGTTGTACAACTGGATAAGTCTCAATTAAGATTTTTAATTAATTAGATATTCCCCTTTTATCATTCAGTAGTAGAAAAATTAATCTGATTTGGAGAACCTTTGTGTCACTAGACTCCATATAATGATCTCACCTATCATGTGTCCTGTATTATTGCATCACTTCTAATTAACTCCCCTGATAATAATTTGATACTCTTCATTTTGAAGTTTGAGAATGTTATCAAAGATTTTGTGTAATTACCAATTGTTAGTTCTATTCATTGCTTAAAATTCATCATTGGCTTTTTGAATTGTTAATGGCTTCATTAAGAAAGCTCAGCCAGAATATTCTATTATCCTGCTAAGCACTTGTCTGATTTCTATCAAAATAAGACCTGAACACTTCCTAGTCATTAATGACTTTTGACCTCTCATATCCATGGGAAATAGTGAAATATTATCCTTATTCTATTTAAGGAGAGGTGAAATGGACTAGATTAAGTAGACTGTTCAAGATAATATGGAAAGAAAAAACCAAACCTGTTATCTCAGCTTGTGATTGACCATGTCTCTTGATTACCATGTTATTTAGCATTTCAGAACTTAGTCCAAGCTTCTGACTGTACCTTTTCAGATTTCTGAAGCTTTGGAAATGCTGAATTTGCAGCAAAACATTGTACAATATAGATTCTGATGCAAGGGATATGAATATTCTCAATTACTTTTTCTATACCAGATAAACTTTCATCAGAGAAAGAAAAAATACTGTGCTGAGAAATACTATAAGATATGTTTACAGGGAATGCAGTTCAGATGTTCTGGGTCCCTCTTCTGACTGTTTCCACAGTCAGGCTGTCTCAGACTAGACAGCCAAATAACCAATCCAGGCAGAAGTCAGAATGCATCACAGACTTTCTACTTTGTCCAAACAGATTGCTTTGAAGAGGACAGGGACAAATGTCGTCCCAAATGTATTATAGTGCTTCTCAGCAAAAATGTTTGCCTTTGTTTACTTGTTGGTTTTCTTTTGGTTTTGTTTTGTCTTTTTTTTTGTTTAGGTTTTGTGTGAAAACAGATTTTGTGAAAAAAAAACCAAAAGCAAACCCAACTTTAAAAACTGTCCACTAAAAACATGCAGCTTTCTGCACTGCATAATAATGGATCCTTTTCTTATCTTTCTCCAGTTTCCTCTGAAGCCTGTCATTTTCATCATAATCACTAACAAGGCGTTCCATATCTGCGCTATCCATTCATAAATAACCATTTCCTCTAGTTTGTTCTGCACCTTGCTTCAACTAACTTTGACTAATAGCTCCAAATATTGCTTTAGAACACAAAATGAATAATGATTTTTTATTCACCCTTTTCATGCTTTTCAGGATGTTATAGATCTATAATGTATCTCCCCTGGATCATCTATTATCCAGACTGAAGTTCCTAAGAGACTTAGTTCTTCCTCATATTGGAGGAAACAAAGAAATATATCTTTGATCATTCTTCACCCAAATTTTTTCATGTCCATTGTTTTCTTAGAGATTAGGGAATTATAGCTGTACACAGAGTTTAAGACAAATTAAAAATTCTCATGGTTTCTACAGAGACATTTACTATAATGCAGGTTAAGCTCTGGATTTGAATTGCTTCATTATGTTTATGCTCCTTTTAGATATAGCCTACACTGGGTTTAAAAATGATGAAGCTTCCTACCATGATATTTAGTAGGTAGTCTCTGAATCACTAGGTAACCAGGAAGTAACAAGGAGGCGGCACATTGTAATACATATGACATTTATCTAAATCAGTCCTGTATAATATGGCAAATAAACCCATTCACAGCAGTTGTAACATTTAACACCTTTTCCATGTAATTCAGTTCACAGACATCTAATTAAAGATCACTGAACCAAGTGTTTTAAAGGCAACCAATTTAATTGCTGTAATTGTATGATTTAGAAGAATAATAAATGGGCTAATGATACTGTAATATTAAATGTTCAAGTTAGTGATCAAGTCAATTAAGATATAATTGTAAAGCAGCAATCTACAAGTAATGAGTGAAATCCTTCCTATTCAGAATGATGTTGACAGGAAAAAAATACAGTAACTTTATCACATTTTTACATTTAATTTGATAGAAGGGAACGTATAGACAAATTTTACTCCTGCTGATCATGTAGAAATCAGTGTCCTTTGTTGGCCATCTTTTAAAAAGAGATATAGATTTAGTAGTTGGAAGCAAATTATAGCAAGTGTTTTAATTGTATATTTTAATTCTTAGGCTGATCTGCAGTAGTGAGATCTTCAAGAGCTATTTAAATCTGGATTGATGGTCACACCTGACAGAACACCTAATTGCAGTGCAGACTTCATCTATCTGTCTGAAATAGCCTTTCCTTTGGAACCAATCAGAAATTGAAACACATATTTGCCAAAATCAGATGACAGTGTTGAAGGGACCTGTTCTTTCTACTAACACAGGGAGTATGAGAGAGAAAGAACAAAAACCAATTCAGAGAAACTGGAAATGCTTTGCCCTCATTTCCAGACATCAATAATCACTCTTGATATTCTTGAGGTCATACCTGGCAGTGTCATTGCTGGAAATCTCATGGATAAGCAGCAAGGACTGACAGCCTGGAGAACTCCTGGCAATCAGCAATACTTCGTGAGAGGTCAGGGCAGGTTTGTAGATGGGTGCTTCCATCCTTTTCCAGGACTGTCAACTTAACTTCTCCCTTTCATTGTGAATGAGGTTCAGGATCAGCTGTTTCTGCTTCTGATGGTCTTGTTTCTTCATGTTCCTACAAGTCCAAGAATTGTGGGTCTGCAGGTGGAGAAGGAGCCTGAAGGACAAATAAACTACTGCTTCTAGTATTAAGAATGGGCAGTAATAGGAATCATTGTGTGATATTCATTTTCCCTATCATCAGCCACCAGCAGGAGACATGTCCAAACAACTTTCTGCTGTTTGATAAGAACATCAAGGTACGATTTACAGTGTTTAAAACAGGTGTCTGAGCTGGGCAGGGCAAATTGGCATTTGAAATTAATGCTCTCACCACTAACCTAGAGGGGGGTTACTTTACATTAAACATCAAATTCTCAGATGGCTTGAGCTTAATGAGGTATATCCTACTCAGTTGGACTAGTATTGGGCTTATTTTGTAAAAACAATCCATTTATCAATTAAAGGTATTTTATTTCTCTGAAGACTGTGCACAAATCTTTTTGCACTCTGCAAATAGTTTCATGTGAACAGTGAGGCTTTATAAACCAAAATGTGGAATGCAACCTAGAAGTTGAAGAAGTTTTCTGGAAGCATAAGTTCAAATCTGTTTCCTTTTTGACTCATAAATGACCTTTAAAGCAAGATCTCACTCCCACAGGAGAAGCGCTATAGAGACTAGTCCTCCAGGGCTTTTAGAATATGTTCAAATGCCACTCAATCCAACCCATACTGTCCTGATTTTCTAACAGAGATTAATTAGATCAAGTTTTGCTTTGCAGGTGGCTTGCAATGATTGGTTTGTAAGTTTGCATATTTTGCAAAGTGGAAACTCATACAGGAGATTGCTAGTCCATCCTCTACGCCTTCACTTGATGGTATGATATTGCCATGGCAAGACTTAATTTATGTTTTCCCAGTGAGAGAAGAAGCTACAGGTTTTTTGTCTTGCATGAAAGTCAGGCTGTTGGGCAGGTGAGAAGGAGACAACCTTAATCTTTCTAATTGGGAGAATTTCTTTGCTTTTCTTCTACCAGAAATGGTAGAAAATAGTGTAGAGTAGAAAATGTTGAGTTTTGATTTTTGGAAAATTTTATTTTTTTCAAGTCATAATGTTTTATTTCTTGTGCAGGCTCCAGTGTTACGTTCTTGATTAAATATTTAAGGCATGCTGACACCCGGCTATAACCTATGAATCAATGCAAATACAGTTTCTACAAAAGCATATTTTAAAATAATTTTATGTAAAGTTTGAATTATAGAACACTGAGTCAATTAAAGAAGAACATAATGTAAACATCTTTCATTCTGTCTTGCTTCTTGTTAGCAATAAGTACCTTAATGTTGTTCAAGGTGTCTATATTAGGTGTGTTTCTGAGTATGTAGCTTTTTTAGAAATATATCATTATTACCACATTTTATATAAGGCTGGATGATCAAGGTCATAGACCTGTGTTATTGGTGGGAGCACATGAATTCACTTGTAAACAGAAAAAATAAACCTTAAAATTGTGCAACACAACTAAAGAGTGTGCACATTCCCCCAAGCACAACAAACATTTTTGGTACCTAAAACTGCCCCAAGGAAAAGCTTTTAAATCTTCAGAGGCCTAAGGAAAGAGATGTAGTAGAGCCAAATTAGCACTGCACTTGGCATGCACTCAGAGCTGCCAAGAAACACGGTTGGTCCATGTGGTTGTTATATTACCTAGCCCTATAAGGCAAATGAGCTTGTTCATAACAAACTCCAGTATCTCTGTAGTACCGCAGGCTAAACATATCCAAATTGCCACTCCAGGCTCTTTGTTAGAACTGGTTCTGTTGAATTCAATAATACATTGAGAGAGGTATTATCTTTTACTGGAGATTTCTTTTCCCTGGTCTGTTCCTTTTCGTGGAATGAACTACTGTAAAATAAATTTGAGCACTGTGAAACTTTTCCTAAGAACAGGCAATATACCTTAGTTATAAGTTTGTACTCTAAATAAGCAATTTTTCATCCTATCAAATTAGCATAATTTTTAATTGAATCTTATAATTTTCCTGGTTTTGTTGTTTTACTAATGCAGTTTAAGAATAATCATATTAGTCTCTTCCATAAAGCATGATAAAAGAATACTAATCAGACAGTAACAAAGTATGATGCAGAATTATTACCTGGAGAATGGATGAAGAATATTAACTTTTTGCTGGGTTGGAAACCATATTTTTTTCCATTCCTTCTATAGTTTTTGCTTATTCCTGTCACCATCCTTCCAGCATACCCTATTTAAATAAACAAGGAATTGTCCCCTCAGAGACAATTAATCCCAGTTCTGGATAAAAAGACAAGTTGCCGCAGATTGCTGCCAATAGTGCTAAGGGATTCATGAGGACATGTTTGAGGTTCAGGTTCATAAGCATTTTCCTGTGTAAAGGCAGAAATACAACTATGAAACATTATGATTTCAATGAATCCTAAAGAAAAGTGCTTGTTTTCAGGCTGCCATTGCAGTATCTCCTCACAAATGCTATCTCCTGGTATAAAATCATCACAGCTGAAGTTAATCTTACTGATCCTTTCTCTTACTCTTCCCTGTTAATGCAGACATTTTTAAAATAAACTTTCCACTGCCAATGACTCCAGCATGTTGGCCCTCTCTTTGAAAAGACCTCCCTCTCAATGCTGATGGCATCTTCCCATGGTATCTGAAAGATTTATATTTTGTTCATAGGCAAAATCTCTCATCTATATAATTTGGATTTTTACACTGTGTCACCGGTTTGGCCTAGCTGTTGCCAACCCTGGACTGGCCCCCCTTCCCCCTCCCAGAACCTTCACAGCAAAGGAAAGGAAAAAAACTGAAAAGAAACGCACTCTAAAGAAACTGAACTGAATAAAAAGAATAAATTATATTTACTAACATTTACAAACCACACTGTATACACAATACATAGGATCCCACCCCCCAGGGGAGAGGGGAAGGGAGAAAAAGGGGATTGATTAGCTGTAAAATAGGGAAGACACCAACCCAATCCAAAGAAACCAAATGAATCAAAACAAACACAATTAAAAACCTCAAGGAAAGGGAACAAGAATGAAAAAATCTCACCCAGGACAAGAGAAACACCAGGGACCAGAGGGACCAGACCTCAACCACCTCCCTCCAACTCCTCAGCCAAGCAAGGGAAGAAGAACAGGAACAACAAAACACCCCCCCCCCCCCCCCCCCCATCGCTATGTGGAAAACACGTGTGGAATACTTGTAACTTTCTTAAGATACAATGGTTACTGAGGAAGCCATGGGTCAAACCATTACACACTGGAAGATGCCTTCCACTGACCACTCCCTCTTTCACTATATTGAAGCAAAGGTCATATTCTACCCAGACCGTATATTCCTTTGTCTCTTTTCTGTCATTTCCTTTTCATCATCATAGAAAATACAAATTGCTTTTGGTCTTAATTTTCAAATCCTTTTATTATTTTTCCTTCTTGTCTTTTAGTATCTCTTACTATTGTAGAAGGTAGCATCAAGTGATTTTTTTTTCTTCCATTCTGAGATCTCTAGAATGCCATTCCTTATCCTCAACAAATTACGTTTTCCAGGTTTTTAATTTTCACATTCACCAGAGCTATGTTCAGATAGGACAAACACCACATGTATGTCCGCAAAGCCTTTTCATTTTCCCCTCCAATTTTCTGCTACAAATGCTCTATATTCTTCACTCTGTAAATACTCTGCAAGGTTTTCCTTCTTCCTATGGCTTTGTTTTTGTCCTCCAAGGATCCAAGGCTGGGGTCTGATATGGCCCAGCTGTGCAATCTTGGCTCAGACTTCAGAGGAAATTGCTAAGCTGTGGCAAAGAACTGTGAGAAAGGCCCTAGAGCTGACACATGATAATGAAGGAAAAATGAGAGACAGAATTCAAGAGATGGAGATTGCAGAATGCAAGAAAGAAAACATCAACATTGCAAAATATAAGATCCTAAAGCAAAACACTAGTTGCTGACTAAGCTGGTGGAAGAGAGTAACTCAGCAACATGGAGGAATACATTTTAGTAAGCAGTAGAACCCATGCCTTCTGCTTCCGATTAATGCCTGACTGGTGATGAAAGAGTATTTAGGTGGCTTACTAGGATGATGAATGAAAACTTATGCTAGGAGCACCTCACATTCTAGCCATTGTTAGTGTGTTAGCCCATAAATAACTGCTTTATTATTGCAGTTGTATATATTTATGTTGTGGTTTAGCCCCAGTAGGCAGTTCAGACCTACACAGCCACCTGCTCACTACCCTCCCTGCTTCCAATGAGATGTGGGAGAGAATCGGAAGGGTAAAAGTGAGAAAACTTGTGGGTTTTCGCTAAACAGTTTAAAAGGGAAAATAAAAGCTGCACACACAAGCAAAACAAAAAACAAGGAATCAATTCACTACTTTCCATCAGCAGGCAGGTTTTCAGCCACCTCCAGGAAAACAGAGTGCTTCATGCATAATGATTACTTGGGAAGACAAATGCCACCACATAGGATGCCTCTCTTTCCTACTTGTCTTAGCTTCTGTTGCTGGAAATGACACCATATGGTATGGAATAACTCCTTGCTCAGTTTGGGTCAGCTGTTCTGGCTCTATCTCCTCGTAATTTCTACTTGCCCCTACTTGCTGGGAGGGGCAGAGTAAGAAGAGGAAAAGGCCTTGAGAATGTGCAAGCACTGCTCAGCAGTAGCTAGATCTTCAGTGTGTTATCGACTTTATTTCAGCACAAAACCAGGACAACTTTCTCTTTTTTTTTTCTTTTTCTTTTCTTTAGCTTTTTATGTATCCTGTTTGCAGAGTTTCTTCACATGAAGATAGAATTGCCCAAATATTGTTTCCAAAAGAAATTTCTTGGCTATAATCATCATCCAAATCTTCCCAGAAAATTATTTATATGCATAATATGCTTAATACACTTGTATGTGACTGTATATATACCCTTAATCTGAGCTAGTCACTTTAGACTCACTTTATGAAAAAATATGTGTGGCATAATACATATCACACTAGAGCTGAAATTATTGAAATGAGTTACATGATTCAGTCTAGATATGCTGATTTCTTGTGATTGGATGTGAAGAAAGCCTTAGACTTTGAGTTCAATTTTGGGTGCCTAAGCAATATGAAGCAACATAAGATGAATGCCAATGTTTTGTGTACTAAGATTGCTATAGGATTCTTTAATTTTTTCTTATTCTTTCCTCTGTCAGTATCTACCCTTTGTCTTTTGTATTATTAGATTTCAGGTTTTTGTTAATAAGAGGAATCTTAAAACTAAAGTAGTAAAGCTTTAAGATACTTGTTGCTAGCACAGGGAATTAGAATCTGGATGACCCTTACTTATCTTCTAACAAGTTCTTTATACAGAAGCACGAAGGGGCCTTAAATTTTCTTATGCTATGTAAAACATTCAGCACAATCGAGCAGTTATACATGCTGAAAGCCTCTGGCTTTTATCACAAGAGATGGAATAAAACATCTCTGAATCTTGATCAAATTATATATTCACTTTTTGCCTATTTAAATGTCACTTGCAGATTAAATTGGATCATGGGGGATTATTTTTTCTTTCTCTTTCTTTTTTCTCAAAACTTTTTGTAATGTTAGTTTAAAGCAATAACCAACTGTTGAATAATATGTAACATTTGGATTTCCATTAGAGACTATAAATTCTAATTACAGTTCTTCAAAAGGATGAAGACTACAGAAAGTTTAGATGACAAGAGTTGAATAAATTACTCTTATTTAAGTATATTTCCCTGACTGTCTAAGGAATGGCCCAGGGAAATATTTTCATCAATATGAGAGAAAATCAGACACATTTGTTTCCACATCCATAAAAAATGATTGTTTACACATTGAAGAGCCTTTTTCAAGCACATAAGACCAGATTATTAAAGGTATTTTTTTAGGGAGATTTCTATGGCAATATATAATAAAATATGACAAGATAATATTGTTTACAGTCAATAATGATGCAATTAGAGATCAAGTAATAATACACTACAATGTAAATGATGGGCTTGCAAGTTCATCTAACTCCATTGAATGAAAAAAAAAGTTATCCTGAAAGTAAAGTCCTTTCTTTCAAAAGACAAATGAGGACCAATGCATTGCTTAAGTAGTCTGAGAAACAGCTTGATTGAAGGAAAGTTAGATGTGGAAAGACTCAAGTATTTCATTGTGTTCAAGGTTCTCAATATGGTTTTGGCCACCAGCATGGAAGCAGCATAGTCACAATGGCACAATGAGACAATTAGGTACGCCAGAACATGGGCTTTAACATGTATGTTACCAGGGATAGAGCAAATAGCTTTGAGGGAAGCAGATCCAATAGCATGGGACTTTTAAAAAGATTTGTGCCCTGTATACCCATCCCACCTATCAGTTGTCATAAAAACTGCTAAAATATTATACTTCAGGGGCCTAAATCCTTGTTTCAAATTTCTCTGAGACAAGGTGGGGTGTAAATATAGTGGAGTTTTCTGGAGAAACAGAAAACTCAGAAAACTTGTTTATATACTCTGACTTTTAAAAAGTCTAAAACCTGTTAGTCCCATTCAGATAAATCAACAGGAAGAATTTTAGTAATAAATCACTAAGACTAATTTGATATATGTATTTTATAAGTTTATAGCTTTTTGAGACAAAGTTAATAGATCTAAGCAGTATGCACTTTCCTTGAGAATTTCATGTAGTGACCCAGAGGAAATTATTTTAGCTAAAAGAAATGTAGAATACAAGGATGCTAACTAGAACAAAGTCAAAGTACTAACCCGAATAAAAGAGACTAAAGAATTGATAAGCAATGACTCATAAAGTGAAGATAATATAAGAATTATTAATATTAAACTTAGTTTAATATTCAGTCAAAAGGCAACAAGGTTTATCAATAAGAAATGACCATGGGAGATGTAGTCTTCAAGTGTGTGTTCAGGCAGAAGGTCATATATAATGCATACATATGTTGTGGTAAGGGAATTAAAAACAAACAGGACAGATTTTGCATGAGGAAATCTTAAGAATTTGGAACTGTGGGATTTGCACTGGTGACTTTAGCATAAAAGTTCCAAACACATATATGGTTTCATAGAACCATGAAGAACTTCTTCAGGTAGATAACTAGAAGTCCTATAAAGATGCCCTTTACTTTTTCTCCTATAATAATTTTCTTTCTAAATCTCAATATATTTAATTGTTCTATAGCACTTAATAAATCCTGACACTGTCAGTGTCTTCACATGGAATAGTTTTAGATAAAATTCCCAGTTGGATCAGCAGAGAACTCTGAAGGAGGAGCGTAGCTTTACTTGAAAGTCTCATTCCACATTTTATTGGAAAAAAAAATCAATACAGACTGTTTTCACAGATAAATATCATTAAGAACAGTTCTGCTCCTTTATTCTGGGAGATAGCCAAAGTCCTAGGGGAGCTATTATCTCATGCCTCTGGAAAAGAAAGTCAAGAGTCTGCTAGAACTTAAGGATAAAAGAACCTGACTCTTCACTCTAAAACTATTTTGCAGCTCTTGCTGTCAAGTTCAATCAAAAATTTTTGCTCTGACTGACAAAAAGTAAAAAAAACAAACAAACAACAACAACAAACCAATACAATATCTTTTCTAGGAATAATTTCTGCATTTTAATGAATTACTCATCCAGCAATGTTAAATACATTGGCTAAAGGCAAAAAGCTTATCATCAATACAGTCAGTTACAAAAAGATTAAGATGATAGAAAAACACAGCTTTATTTGAATTGTATATCAAAGAGTCTGCACAGCTATGGCTCTATAATTCCATAAGTAAATAATTTTAAATACTCTCTTTATGAAGTAAGGCTTGAATCAGCATAGCAAACCCATCTGGTTAAAGAAAAGTATTTATTTTGCCAATCCACACTAAAAAAAAAAAGTATTTTGGAGCTCAACTACTGGTGGTTGGTATGGCTGGTAACTTTTATTCTAGCTTTTTGCTTCACTACAAATAGTGATTTCATCAAATATGAGTGCTTTCAAAAGTAAAGCCCTAAATTCTCTCATGAATCTAGAGAAACATGGCTGAAAATTTGGGGTTTACACTCCTTTCCCTAAATCAAACAGAATCATAGAAACATGTAATGGTTTGGGTTGGAAGACATCCTAAAGATCCCCTGGTTCCAACCTCTCTGCTATGGGCAAAGACATCTTCTACTAGAACGGGCTGCTCAAAGCACCATCCAACTGGGCCTTGAACATATCTAGGATGGGGCAAACACAGCTTCTCTGGGAATCCTGTTCCAATGCCCTACTACCCTCTGAGTAAAAAATTTCTTCTTAATACCTAACCTAGTCTGAATCTCTCTTCTTTTAGTTTAGAGCCAATCCCCCTTGTCCTCTAATACGACCCTTTCAAAAGTCCCTCTCCAGTGCTCTAGCTGTACTGGAAGGTGCTGCAAGGTCTCACTGGAGCATTCTCTTCTCTGGAAGGTGCTCCAAAATCTCCAAAGCATCTTCTCTTCTCCAGGCTGAAACCCAAGTTGCTCAGCCTGCCTTTATAACAGAGGTGCTCCAGGCCTCTGATTGTCTTCATGTCCTCCTCTGCACAGTGTGATAGCTTTGGAGATAGTGAATAGAGAGATTGTTATGAGTCAAGGGTCATAATAAATGTAGTATTAAATTGATTCACATCTCTAAAACAATCTTGTTGCAGAACTTGGTCAGATACACTTGAAACACAGAGACAAAAACTTTAATTTGGTCATTCCAAATCTTGCACTCCTAGAACCACCCAACAAAACAGCTTAACTGCCAAGATTTTTGAGGTATCAAAAAGGATTAGAAGTAGAACACTAAGATCATTTTGAAATCATGCTCCTCTTTCATGGTAGAAGGGAGGTGTTCTAGTTACAGACCAGTTTATCACTAAGTGGTTATAACAAAAACTGTGTTCTCTACACCCTCTATCTCATTTCTAACTGTTAATAATGGATCCTTTGCAGCAGCTGCCCAGGGCACATCTGACACCTCAGGCTACAAGCTGTGTCTTAGAGGACGCTGTGAGACAGGAGAGTGTTTCTTCTTCACACCAGTGACTCAGTTGTGATACCTCCCCTCCGAGGAGGCATTAGCACCTTCACACCCAGCCTGAGGGGTCATGCTGGCTAATGGACCATAAAAGATTCATATAACTTACAGAGTTAAATCACCCATTGTGAAACTCCCTGCCCTGGGAGCCGTACCAAACATTCCCACCTGAATTTGAGCATACATAATCTTTGGGATTTCGGACTTCTGGTACCATTTGTCAGATCCAGAGGAGGACCAGAACCTCAACAGGACTGTGACTGCCACTCTCAACAAGACTGTGATCATTACTTCAACAGAACTGTGATCATCATCCTCACCAACAGGTTTCCCTTCCCTTTACTTTGTACTCAGGGGGATCATGTGGTGCTCACCAAGGGGCTATTGAACACTGTTCTATTCTAGTCCCAGGGTGTTGGGTTATACATCTGTCTTTGGGGTTAAAACCAGGTTTTTTTCCGTATCACTGTATTCCTTGTAATCTTTTTATTAAATTGCAACTCTTACTTGCAATCTCTCTTGTGTTGGGTTCATTTCTCCAACCGGTTTACTTTTAAACCAGCACAGCTAAAAAGTATGTTCTTTAACATGGGTAGGGTCAGCATTCAGTAATCCTAAGTCAAAGTGACATGAAGTATTTTCAAGAAAGGGAGACTGTCATTAACACAAAACCTATTTAAATTAATCTGTAGAAACTTATTTAATGCATCATTTTTGACTTGATAAATCTTGTAAATTGATTTCTTCAGCAGTTTGACATGGCCTGAAATAGGCAGTAAGGGATTTCTGTAGACTTTTCTCCAGCCCATGGTGTTAGAGAGGAAATGTGGTCTAGATTATTGTGCAAACTACTAATGTACTTACAAAAAATCAAGAATGGACTGCCTGCATGTACGGTCAATACCTTTATGATGATGGCTGGAACAGAGTCCATAGTGGGAGAAATGGGATTTGCTGCAGTTTCACATTATATTCCAAATATTTTGTCTATAATGATGTGTTGCATCCTGCTATTGTTTTATATTCTGCTGAAACATTGTGTTATATCCTGTAACAGTTATAATATTTGTGGAACAGCAAGACACTGAGGTTTTTTTTCCCATCCTAAAAGTCTTCAGATGAATATTAACTTGAAGTATTTCTTTTCTGCTAGGGACTGAGGTGCACTTCCTTGTGGTTTATGTGTCCCCACAAAAGGGCAAACACTGCTACCACCTTCGCCTTGGTGCTGAGGAGTCCATGGGGCTTTTAATGTATAAGTGATTAAAGCAATAAAAAAAATGATTGCTACTTTTAAAGCAATAATGTTGGCTCAGGTGCAATATCCAGCTCAGTGAATTCCTAAACTGCTGAAAGCTGTAGAAGTATAACCATGGCGACAATCATTCTATACCCGTAATTTTCTTGAACTCTTTCTCTGAGCTTTTATGCCATTGATCCTTACTTGACTTCTGGCAGAAAAGTCTTTGCTGCAGTGAAAGCAAGGTAAGAGTGGGAGGAGGAGGATGACTGTAAAAATATTAAGTATTTCAGGGTCATTTTGAATGGCTGTCCTCCTTGGTGCAATCTGGCAAATGATGAACCAGGTGAAGCGGGTTCTGGAGTATTCTGTATGAGTATGAAACACCAATGTAATGGTTCTTAACATGTTACAATTTTCGATCTTGCTGACAGAGAAACCAACAGTGCAATAGTCCTGATCTACTATCTGGGGAATCAGAGATGTTTCCAAGTTAAATTTCTGCCACCAAATTCCTCTCTCAGAAGAAACCAGTCCTGTGGCCTGATTCTCCTCTTGTGCTCCTTTCAGGTTTCATTCAGCCTCTGACTTGATGAGAAAAAATTCCTTCTTTTTGTTCTGCCCTTGGCACCATTTTTTGTCTGTTCAGCTTGGCTAAAAGCACAGAACAACAAAGATCCTTTCCTCATTTCTATCAGTAAATGGAATTATAGGGATTTCTATAAATAATTAATGGCTGATAATTAACAGAGCATAAACATATGAATATTTCAGGGTTTTGACAATAGCTGAAAAATGCAAGAGCATGCAGTATGAGGAGCTGTCTGGGTCCTTTATAACCTCTGCAATCTCTAAAGCATTCCATTTTTCAGACTTGACCAGCATTTTTCCTTTTTCTTTTCTTTTCTTTTTTTTTTAAGATCAGTAAAAGCCTTGAAAAACCAAAGCATTTGGGTGAAACAACCAATCTGAAGTCCAAGCATATGAGTACTTTTTGAGCCTGATTAAATCACTTACTGAAATATTTTCAGCATAGGTCCCCTAGGTACAGATAGTTAGGTTAGAATTGATAGTTAGGGAGAATTGTGTAATGGTTTTGATCCATGGCTTCCTCAGTAACTAGGTGTAACTAAGGAAGCAGACATCACAAGTATTCCACATGTGTCTTCCACGTAACAGAGGAGAATTTTAGTTTGGTTTTCCTTCTTCCGGGGAGCTGCGTGTGGGAGAAGCCTGGATGGTCTGTTCTGTTCTTGTGGTGTTCCTGGCCTGGGATGTGGGTGAGATCATTTCATGCTTGTTCTCCTTTAATTGCATTTGTCTGTTTCATTTATTTAGGTTTGGTTTTGTTTCTTCCTCTTTTCTGGTTAACAAGTTGTTTGGTTTGTTTTTTCCCTTTTTCCCTTTTCCCTTTTTCCTGGGGGTGGGGTCCCACGTGGCGTGTACACATTGTATATATGTGTTTGCAAATGTCAGGAAAATATAATTTCTTTTTAATTCAGTTCAGTTTCTTTTGAGTTCTTCTCTTTTCAGTTTTTTTTTTCAGTTTTTTCTTTCCTTTGCTATGGGGTCTCAAGGGGGAGGGAGAGGGCAGTCCAGGTTTGGTAAGAAGCAAGGCCAAACCTGTGACAAATTGTTTCATATTCTTAATTCTACATGTTAAAAAACCCAAACAAATTTTCCCTATTAGCTGAGTGCTGGAATTTATTTCTAGTGCATAGTGATCATATTTACTAACAGCAGATATCTCTGCTGTGACAATAACATATCACTATATTATATATTTCAAGGATCTTTTGGGCAGTCAACTGCAATTGACAGTGCATGAACCGGCTTCTAACTAACCCAGAGGAGCTTGTGCAAGTCCACATGCAAAACTTCTTTACGTTTTTAATGTTCTAAGTGAATTATTTCAGTAGTAGCAGAATGCTACTGGACCTGGACACTGCCTTGTTTTCCAATCATCTCTCTTTCATTGCTTGCAGCATACCCCTTCAACTTTCCACATGTCGAAAGCTACATGTAAGAGCTCCATCCCTAACTGCATAAATGATTCTGGTTTTGGTTTATGTCTTCACAACGAGAAAAACAGAAAATAACTGATTTGGAACAGAAACTCTGAATTAATTAAGCAGTGTTTTCAAAACAGCATCACACTGTTTTTAGAATTACTTTCATTGTTTCTCATGGTTTGATAGAGGCACAATGGCAAGGTGCCCTGACAAAAGGAAACATTTTTTTTTAATACCAAAATATATTAGGAAATAATAAGGATAAGAAAAGGCTCTTTTCTTATTTTAGATTCAGATGGCTGAATCTGGCATTTAGGATATTCAATAGGGACAGTACTGTGTGCATGGTTGGTCCTCAATTACTCATTGATTGAGCACTGATTTTTATTAAAGAGCTTACTGATTGAATAAATTACCTTGCATATAGTTATTGAACCCTCAAGTAAGCGAGGAATGACAGGGGAGGGAGAAGGTGAGGACATAGCAATTCAGGTTGGCAAGCAAAGGGTACAGATGATTTGGACAGAAGAGACATTGAAAAAAGTACAAAACAAGGCCCCCAAGTATACATACACAAAGGAAAAATTGTCTGCAGGAAAGGATAATAGGGATAAGATACAGATACCACTTCTGGGAAAAGGACAGCATGGGTGGATGCCACTCTGAAATGCTTGTATACTAATGCACGTAGTGTAGGGAAAACCAGGAGGAATTAGAGGCCTGTGCATAATTTTAGGGCTTCCATCTCACTCGGTGGAATGACAGAGACATGGTGGAGTAGCTCACATAGCTGCCGTCCTGTGATGGATGAATTTAGGCTCTTTAGGAAAGACAGGCTAGGAAGGCAAAGGAGAGGGATTTGTCTTTCATTTGAGAGAGCAAATGGAACACATGCAGCTCTGTCTGGGCACAGGAGAGGAGCCAGTCAAGAGTTTCTGCATCAAGATAATAGCACAAATCAGAAAGCACAACACCTGGGGTTTACAGGCCCTGGTGCTCGTGGGGAAATACAATCAATCCCAAATCTTACAGAGGCACAATCTAACTGGACACAAGCAACGCAGGATGTTTCTGGCTTGCATGATCCACAGCTTCCTGGTGCAACTGAATGATTAGCCCATGATGAAACGTGGTTTGATAATTTAATGCTTACAAACAAGGAATAATGGTTCAGGAATGAAAAGCTGGATACAGTCTTGGAGGCACTGATCTTTAAAGGGTAGAGTTCAGAATTTCAAGAGCAGTAATCAGGGCAAAACCCAAGATCACTGCCACGGACTTGAAGGGAGCAGACTTTGACCTTTTCTAGGAGCTTGTCTTGTTGAGATGGTCCTGAAGAGATGACAGGTCAAGGGGAGCTGCTTGATTCTCAAGGATCACTTCCTTCAAGCTCAAGCATGAAGCATTCTGATGTGTGGGAAGGGAAGGCAAGTAAAAGTGGCAGGAATACTCATTCTTGATGGTGGGGAGTAAAGAAGGTGGAGCCAGAGTTCACAGTGTGATCAATGGGCAAAAACTAATACAAATTCAAAAAATTCCACTTAAAAATTCAGGGGTTTTAAAAATTTATTTATTACGTTAAGCTAACAGAGTTTGCCCAGAGAGTTCTCAGGGTCTTCATCCCTGAGGTATTTAAAACCTAAACGGACATAGCCCTGACCAACCTGCTCTCCCTAACCCTGCTTTGAGCAAGAGTCTGGACTAGATGATCTCAGGAGGTCCCTTCCCACTTCCACCATTTTGTAATTCTGTGATCTTGTTCCTGCTTAGCCAGTCACCCTGACTAGCTGCATCTGCACTGCCACAGCTAATAGAGTTTCCAACTGTTTCATCTAAACCCCACACTTCCAGCAATAGCACCTGTTCTTTTGTTATTTCTCATCTCTAACAGCGGTTCATGTAGCATATGGGATTACTTAAGGACCTTGTTGCTCAGAGGAAAATTTTTAGCTCTTACTTTCCCCAATGACCTTTATGGCCCAGCACTGCAAGCCTCCTTTAGGTTAAAAAGAACATTTACTGAGGCACATTTAGACGTAATTAATTGCTCTCAATTTTAATATATA
This sequence comes from Pithys albifrons albifrons, assembly GCF_047495875.1. Lineage (NCBI taxonomy): Eukaryota > Metazoa > Chordata > Aves > Passeriformes > Thamnophilidae > Pithys > Pithys albifrons. The sequence continues at coordinate 78,143,352 of NC_092458.1, forward strand.
TAAGAACCATTAAATTTCCTCAGTTTTTATGACTTACTCCTTTTGAAAAGTGATTACTTAAATATTATCAAATAAAATTTTTAAACAGAACAGATTTTGCACCTGGCTTTTTTCTTCTTTGTTACTGAGACACTAAAATAAAATCACAATTCTTTGCTTTGTTTTCCTTCCTTTGCTTTTCACTGTTATGCTTAGCTATTGTAGAACAACTACAGTTCTTGCCCCTGTACATATTTATGAGACCCGTTTTTAAAATTACTTACACAGTATAACTCATACTGAGTTCAATACATTTGACTCCTAAATATTATATAAACACTGTTTCCCAAAATGTTACTGGTTCAGGAAAGAAAGGAATTTTTCATAGTCTGAGTCAGACCCCCTTTCTTCTAAAACTGCTACAGTGCTCTCTGTGGAAAGTGATGCTGTGTCATGCAATGTAAAAATTGTGGAGTCTTTCTGGGATTCCATCGAGAACCTGGGCTAAAAAGGGGACATTGATAAGATAAAACAGGTGTAATGCAATCAGATGAGCATAATTAGCTCTGCCTCGGGGTTACCAAGCCCAAGACACCAGCAGTGCAAAGGTGGTTAAAAACTTCCTTATGTGCTTTGAGCAGATTGAGACCAGCAATGTGGTTTTGCATTATGCTTTATGTGACCTCACTGTGCTCCTGATGAAGGAGTCCTGCTCATCTCTACTTTTCCCTTCTCCTCCCCTGCTTCCCAGACAGGATTATGCTACAGCTGCTGTCCTGATTCACTTCAGGGATTATGCTGCTGGAAGTGACACAAACAGCTCCACAACCTAATGGAAAATAGTCCCTTTGGTGTTCACAACACCCTGCATTTGCCATGCACCCAAATAAGTGCCAGCCTAAGGGGAAGTCAGGACTGTGTGACAGGTGAGTGGCAGACAGCAGGAAGCCATTTTTGGCATGTCTGCATTAGATCAGTTTAAGAACAGTTTGCCAAGTTTAAAGAACTCGATCTTCTCTCTGACTACATGTCCTGAGATCCTATGTGGCTTGATATCTGCTCTAACCTGAGCAAAGCCAGGACAAGTTCTACCACTCAGTTTGTAGAGCACTGAAATTGTACAATGCAATAAGAAGTTTTCTGAGATAACTTTGTACAACAGCAACCATCACAGCATTCCCACATGGGAAATTACGCAGGTACCAGGGCTGGCAGGGGTAAACGTGGGAGAGGTGTGAGTTGTACAACACCAGCCAAGAGCCTTGTTGAAGTAGCAGTCTTTATATTCACGATGATCTTGCTTCACAAGTTTTGTTGACTTGACCTGTCAGACTATGATAAAAGTTTTTGACTGGTAGATATTTTCCCATGGGATAATAATATTCACAAATGATGTTGTGTCATTTGCACTGTGTTGAAGCAGCGTAAACTTTCTCTGGCCAGTAAATCAGTCTGTCTGAGAGACGATTACCTTCTTCACTGTTTCCTTGATTTCTGTGGGCTCTGCATAAAACCCCCCAGTATCTCCTATCTAAACATTGCTATGATATTTGATTTTTTTTTCTGAGTAGGAACATAGTGTGGGGTCTAAAGACCAGTGACTACTGCTACTCTCTCTATGATGATGGCATTTGTGGGAGACACAATGGGAGGATTATATTCTATCACTCTGTTCACTAAGGACTATAAAAAAGAATGCACCACCCATACCATCAATCTCAAAGTAGCAGATAAATATCATGTCCCATACCTGATTTTGTCTTCAAAATATGTTAAGGAATAGCATTTTTCTCTCACTGAAGGGAGAAGGGTAATCTCCAGCACTGAATAAAGAGACGAACTGGAATCTCTTCATCCTCATCTTCTTCCTTCTCTCCCTGTCCTGCAGTTGTGGCCAAGACATCAATGTTTTTGCATGATTCCTAAGAGGAACCAAGGTCTTATATACCAGACACTGAACTAGAAAACACACAATTTATAATTAGTTAAGAACTCTACTAAAGGGTTCCTGAATTTTCTGTTCCTGGAGTATTTAAATAGGAAATAGGATAATGAGCCTGATGCTTGTTTATAAGTATTTTTTTAAAGGAAAAGTTAAAAGTAAGCCAAACTTCAATACAAAATATTTTTTCCAGTCTACAAATGACCTGTCATTTCATAGGGCTCAGTTTCTGTTTGCTTGCCAGTTTTTTTGTTGTTTTTGTGGGTTTTTTTGTGTTTTTTTTTTGTTTTGTTTTGTTTTGTTTGGGTTTTGTTTTTTTGTTTTGTTTTTTTTTTCACTGAAGTTCTGCAATGGTAGCAGTTTTCCTCTGCACCTCATGGCAAGACAGCAGTTTATTCAGCATGCTAAGCAGGAAACATCATTCCCTCAGTAAGCCTTTTCTAGCCAGTAAGGAAACTGAATGTACATCATCTCAAGGTGAAATAGGAACCATTGATTCCTGGTGCCTGGCAGGGATCATTTTGTGCCATGAAACCTGAAGATGCATCTTTCCTGGCAACATTTAACCTAGCAAAGGAGGTGTGAAGGAAATGCTTGGAAGGTGGAAACACCAGCTGAGGAAAATATATGTTGTTAAATGTTAGAAATGTCCTGAAAACTAATGTAGTTAGAGGGAATTTGTTACATGCCCTTTTTTTATCCAAATGTCTTTTAGTCTTCATTTACAAAAAGATTCTTGTATCAAGCATCACTTGACCAGTGTTCTTCAATATTTCTTATGCCTTCTGTTTAGTTCCTCCTGTAAACCTGTCATCACCTTTTGGCCCATCTTAACAGGCAGATGTCAAAGTTTGGTCAAATCCCATCTTAGGTTACAGTACTGAAAATATTTCTGAGAAATGTTATGGAAATGGAACTTGACATACCCCATAAAATTAACTAAGCAAATAAGTCTTCAGGGGGGAGACCAAACTTTATGAGAAGATTGAAAGTTTCCAGTGAAAAACCAAGTTCACCTTTTTTTAGCAACAGCAAGGATTTCACAGAGGATGTGAAATTTAGATACCTGGGTAGGAATAATAACCAGACACAAGGAACGCTTACCTCAGAATGAAGATTTCCTGTAACAGACAGAAATGCATAAAACAATGTAGATATGGCTTTATGGCTTTCTTACAGAAAATTATGACTTAAAATTGACTCAAATATTTTTGCTTTTCAAATAAAATTTGATTCTTGGGAAGGAAGAATAATAAATTCGGGTGTAGAATGGGGACTATTTTGAAAAACAAAGAAGTATGTGTGAATAAATATTTTTGGAAGAAAATAATTAGTCATCTGTTATGGGCTCACCTAGTGGGCCTAAATTTGGGCTCTGAAGCTTGGACTAGGCCGAAGCTGTCAGCTGACTTGAGCTGGGCTGAGCTAACAGCTGACCTCTTCTAGCCAGTAATTTTGTATTCCATACCACATTATGACATCATCTCCAGGGAAGTAGGAACCAGTTTGGGAGTGGTTAAGGCAGTCGCTTCTCAGCCTTCCTCTTGGGAGAACGCACGATGCTGTCCCAGGGGGGATGGAGAGGACCAGGCCCACCACTGGCTCACAGGGTATCTCAGGAAAGTAAAATGTGTTGTTCTGGGTCTCTCCTTTCTGCTTGAGTTTGTCTCCCTGGGGAATAAGTATTTTCTTAAGTAATGTGTACTTAGGACAGTAGAATTTGTGTGTTTGTTAAGAAGTTGAGGTGGAGAACTTGTTGTTGCAGACTTGTGTGAGTGTATATTTGTACTCTCTTCTAATTGTCTCTTTCTTACTGTGAAAAATATATATAGTTTTAGTATAAATGCCATTTGAAGTGGTTTTTTTCTTTCCCCTCTCTTTTCCTCCCTTTCCTTGGTGTTAGGAGGGAGGCTTTTCTCCCTGTGCTTGGGGGGGATTGGCAGTTGCCTATCTCAAACCAAGACAGTCATCTATGAAAATTAAAATGGTTTTAATGGGAAAAGGCAAACACCTATAGTTGGAAGCTATTCAAGTTAGCATTTGCTTCAGTTCAGTGTTGTTACACATGTTGTTAGTGGAGGTAAGGCTATTATTTAGCATTCTAAACTACATTTTAAGGACTTCATATTGATATGTCATGCTGTTTAGAAGCATTGCTATGGTATTGAAGCTTAAGGCTTTCATATTCTTTTGTCATTGTGTGCTATTGCTGGTAGCAGTTTCAGTTTTGACTGTGTTTCAGATCCATTCCTGAACAAAGATACTAAAGGCAGGCAAGGAACTATAGTCATTATTGATGAGACTGTGCTGCACTGTATAAAGCTGTGGAGTCCTACACAATATACTTGAGTGTGGTGGAAGGCAGATAAGCAGAGAGAGTTAAGTGACTTTTTCTCTCTATCAGGATAAAAAAAAAATCATTATTAGAAAACTTTTGAACTGAGAAGTTACTGTTTTCTGAATTTCCTGCAGGTTTGGGGTCAGTTGCAGTATGCCTCTGTTTAGCGTGTCATCAACTTGTCTTAAGCAAATTGAAGCTTAACTCTTTAAATAAGGGATGGGTAGTTCACTTAAGTGAAACATAGATTTACTGAAGAGAACTAGTACCACGCTGAGTGTTTGAGTGAGCACTCAGATAACAAGCAACAATAGGGAAAAGAGAGAGGCGTGGGTTCGAATCCCACTTCGGACAAGAGGCTCCGAGCCCTCCCTCTGGAAGGGAAGGGCGGAACAAAACCACTCCCCCCCCTGCTACGTGGAAGACGCGTGTGGAATACTTGTAAATTCCTTAGATACAATGGTTACTGAGGAAGCCATGGGTCAAACCATTTCATTCTCCACCCCTTATTCCACACTGGTCTTTCCACGCAATCCTTGTATTCTTGCATTTGCTTATATCCCTCACATATATATATATATATATAGTCCATATGCGGTCCTTCGAGGCAGATGTCTTGTCATCAAAGATCAACACCAGCATCAGTTCAGCTTTAGTCCTTTGCCTTTTGGTTAGAGTCACAGTTCCAAGTTCAGGCCTAGTTCACAGTTTAGGGCTGCCTTATCATTGGACATCATGGGATACCAGTACAGGCTTTGTTTGTGTCTTTCTCATCTGGTGCCTGGTTTCCTGCAAAACACAACTCAAAGTACATAATTGCCTTGGGGCACACATTGGATCTCACCATCTTTCCTCATTACCCACCAGGTGTTTCCAGACACTTTTGGGCAAAAACAATCCCACGAATGAGTTTGTCTTGGCCCGAGGGAGGAGTAATCCAGATAGATTTCCCTAACATGCCTCTCAAGTGAATCGCTGGAACTTTGTCTCCATCTACCATGTGGAGGGATTCTGCTTGGGCAGGACCAGCTCGATTGACAGAGCCTCTAGTGTTAACCAACCAGGTGGCGTTGGCTAAATGCTTATCCCAGTTCTTGAAGGTTCCTCCACCTAGTGCCTTCAGAGTTGTTTTTAACAGTCCATTGCACCTTTCAACCTTTTCAGCAGCAGGTGCATGATATGGAATGTGATAAACCCATTCAATACCATGCTCCCGTGCCCAAGTGGCCACTAGATTGTTCTTGAAATGAGTCCCATTATCTGATTCGATGTGATCTGGAGTGCCAGGCCTCCACAAGACCTGTTTCTCAAGGCCCAAGATAGTATTCTGGGCCATTGCATGTGGTACCGAATATGTCTCTAACCATTCAGTGGTCGCTTCAACCATGGTAAGCACATAGCGCTTACCTTGGCTAGTCTGTGGCAATGTGATGTAGTCAACCTGCCAGGCCTCTCTGTATTTATACTTGTCCCAACGTCCACCATACCAAAGGGGCTTCAACCTTTTTGCCTGCTAAATGGCGGCACAGGTTTCACAATCGCGGATAACCTGGGAAATAGTGTCCATGGTTAAATCCACCCCTCGGTCTCGTGCCCACTTGTAGGTTGCGTCCCCGCCTTGATGGCCTGAAGCATCATGGACCCATTGAGCCAGGAACACTTCTCCCTTTTGCTGCCAGTCGAGGTCTACTTGCGACACCTCGATCTGTGCAGCTCGGTCTGCCTGTCTGTTATTATCTTGTTCCTCATTAGCTTGACCTTTGGGCACATGGGCATCTACATGGCAGACTCTCACGTTCAATTTCTTTACTCTGGCAGCAATGTCTTGCCACAGATCTTCAGCCCAGATGGGCTTCCCTCTACGCCTCCAATTCATCTTCTCCCACCAGTCTAGCCATCCCCAGAGAGCATTTGTTATCATTCATGAGTCGGTGTACAAGTAGAGCCTTGGCCATCCTTCTCTTTCTGCAATGTCTAGGGCCAATTGGACAGCTTTGAGTTCTGCGAACTGACTCGATTCGCCTTTCCCCTCAGTGACTTCTGCCACCCGTTGGGTGGGATTCCACACAACTGCTCTCGACTTCCGGCTCCTCCCTACGATACGGCAAGAACCATCGGTATAAAGGGTGTAGCATGTCTCTTCATCTGGCAGCTGATTATATGGTGGAGCTTCTTCAGCTCGACTCACTGACTCTTCCTCTTCTTCATCTGCCAGGCTGAAGTTCCCACCTTCAGGCCAATTGGTTATAATTTCTAGAATTCCAGGGTGATTCGAGCTCCCAATTCGAACACGTTGTGTAATCAAAGCAATCCACTTGCTCCACATAGCATCGGTGGCATGGTGTGTAGGGGGCACTTTTCCCTTAAACATCCAGCTTAACACTGGTAGTCGAGGTGCCAGGAAAATCTGTGCTTCAGTACCAATTACCTCTGAGGCTGCTCGTATGCCTTCATACGCTGCTAAAATCTCCTTCTCCATAGGGGTGTAATTGGCCTCAGAGCCTCTGTAGCTTCGGCTCCAGAAACCAAGTGGTCGCTCTCGTGTCTCACCAGGCACCTTTTGCAGAGGCTCCAGGAGGGACCTCTTTCTCCAGCTGTGGAATAAAGTACATTCTTCACATCTGGTCCTGTCCTGACTGGTCCAAGAGCCATGGCATGTGCGATTTCTTGCTTGATCTGCTTGAAAGCCTGTTGTTGTTCAGGACCCCGTTGGAAAATGTTCTTTTTATGGGTCACAAAATAGAGAGGGCTCACGATCTGGCTGTACTCTGGGATGTGCATTCGCCAGAAGCCTATGGCTCCCAGAAACGCTTGGGTCTCTTTCTTGTTAGTTGGTGGAGCCATTGCTACAATCTTATTGATGACATCGGTTGGAATCTGGCGACGTCCATCTTGCCATTTCACCTCAAGGAACTGAATCTCTCTGACCTTGCTCTTTTTGATGGCAAAACCAGCTTTGAGGAGAATCTGAATAATCTTCCGTCCTTTTTCGAAGACTTCTGCTGTGTCTCCCCATACAATGACATCATCAATATACTGGGTGTGTTCTGGGGCCTCACCCTTCTCCAATGTGGCCTGGATCAGGTCATGACAAATGGTTGGACTGTGTTTCCACCCCTGGGGCAATCGGTTCCAAGTGTACTGCATGCCCCTCCAGGTGAAAGCAAACTGTGGCCTGCACTCTGGTGCCAGAGGAATGGAGAAAAACGCATTAGCAATGTCGATAGTGGCATACCACTTTGCTGTTTTGGACTCCAGCTCATACTGGAGCTCCAACATATCTGGCACAGCAGCACTCAGCGGTGGCATGACTTCATTCAAGCCACAATAGTCCACAGTCAATCTCCATTCTCCATCTGATTTACGTACAGGCCAGATAGGGCTGTTGAAGGGTGAGTGTGTTCTGCTGACCATCCCTTGGCTCTCCAGCTTCCTGATCATTTTATGGATGGGAATCACAGCATCTCAGTTTGTACGATACTGTCGCCTATGTACAGTTGCAGTGGCCATCGGTACTTCTTGATCTTTGACTCGGAGTAATCCCACAGCAGAAGGGTCTTCTGAGAGACCAGGAAGAGTAGACAACTGTTTGGACTCTCCTTCAATCACTGTGGCTACACCAAAAGCCCACCAGTACCCCTTCGGGTCCTTAAAGTGTCCTCTTTTTAAATAGTCCATTCCAAGGATGCTAGGGGCTTCTGGGCCTGTCACAATGGAATGCTTTTCCCATTGGTCTCCTGTTAGGCTCATGTCAGCCTCTACCACCGACAGGTCCTGAGACCCTTTGGTAACTCCAGAAATAGACACAGTCTCTGTACTCTTATGTTCCGATGGCATTAACGTACATTGGGCACCAGTATCTACCAAAGCTTGGTATTTCTGAGGATCTGATGTGCCAGGCCATCGAACCCACACAGCCCAGTAAACCCGATTATCATCCTTGTCCCTCTCCTCCTCCTGGCAGGAGGCAGGGCCCCTCTATTGTTGTTCCTGCTCCTGTCGGAGCACTCTCCATCTGACATGAGCCTCTGTCAGAGGCTCCTTCATCAGCATGGGGGGAGTTGCTTCTTTTGCGTCTCAGAGATCGATATTTCTTTTCCAGGCTCTTTGCTTCAACTGTGTTGACATCTTTCTTGCCAGCTACTTTCCGTTTTAATTCTTGCACTCGGGCTTTAAGTTTAGAGGTGGGTTCACTGCGCCATTTTCTCATGTTTTCCCCTAGTTTGCGCAGAAGGGCCCACAAGAAACCACGCTCACTCTGTGTCTTACTCCTGGGGCTTCCAGTTTTCCCTCGTGCTGCATGAGATAACCGAGAATGGGGACGGGAACAAGAACGGGAACTGGAACGAGAATAAGAACGAGACCTTCCTTTGCAACCTCTAGAACGTCTGCGTCTAGGTTCTTCTTCATATACAGAGCATCTAGTATTCCTCTGGTGGCCTCTAGTTTCCCTCGTGCTGCATGAGGTGACCGAGAACAGGAACGGGACTGAGAACGGGAACGGGAACTTGAATGAGAGTGAGAATGAGACTTTTCTTTGCCACCTCTAGAACCTTTGCCTCTAGGTTCTTCTTCATACAAAGAGTGTCTAGGATTCCTCCCTACCCTTTCCCCACTGTAGAGGGAAGAATGCTGGTAGTTAGAGGGACCCTTATGGTTTCCGATATTCTCCGTATCCAGTGACACATTCTGTCAACGTGTATCTCATTCTCGTCCATACTTAGAGGGTATGCAGATATCAGACACGGCGTATAAGACTTAGGGCCCCATCCATCACCTTATCCCACATCGGCTGTGTGCATGGCATCTTCTCTGAGACCAAGATGTCATAGTAATTTGGATCAGAGTATATAATTTCCAGCATGGCCAGTTCCCGCAGATACTGGATGCCTTCTTCTGCGGTATTCCACTCCCTCGGAGCACTCATCAAATACTCTTTAAATGGGTATCTTGCCCTCACGGCACGAAGGATTTGGGTCCAGAGACTGGGTGCCATCTCCCCCTGTCCCATTTCCTGTTCAATTTCACGGTCTCGGGCAAGAGAACCCAATTGTTGTGCTTCATGACCTTCCAGCACATGGCTACCGGCCCCCTGGTCCCAACATTGCACCAGCCAGGTCAGGATGCGTTCATCGGGCCACCGACTGTAATCCCTTCGTATATCTCGAAACTCCTTTGGGGTCAATGTTCATATAATTTCACTTTACCTCATTATTTCCTGTCCATCTCTCCCACGTACTATTCTCTCTACCTGTGTTTTTACTCTTCCACTCCTCCGTGGAACCTCTCTCACTTCCTTTCTGACCCTCTCACGCGAAGGGGGATTGTTCGTGCCGTGAGGACGAGCTTCTATGGTGTTCACTCCGGGAGGATGGGCTCCTACGTCGCCCACGCTGTGGAGAGAGACTTCTACTTCGTTCGAGCCATGGGGAAAGACTCCTAGCTTGTGCACCCCGTGAAAGGGAGCTCCTGCGTTGTTCATCAGGTCTGATGAATGGAGGTAGCACCGGGCCTTCCCCGGTCATCTATTCCCTCATATGTAGGTCTAGTATGGGGAGGTGGAATCACACCTCCAAAGGAGGGTTGCCTTTGGAGAGGCTGAAACGGTCCTTCCTCAGGCTGACGGAAACGCGTTGACCTCCTCTCTTCCTCCATTGGGTACTTGCGTATGTAGTCAGAGCACCAATCGTCAAATGTTATCCTATCCCAGGATGCTCCCACCGTCCCTTTCCTTTCTCCAGGCACGCCTCTGGTCTCTTTTGGACGTGCCCCCAGTCCCATTAGTTGTGCCCCATCCCTTGTGACCACTCCTACCTCTCTGGCGGCTGCTCCCTCTTCTACTGTGACTAGTCTTTCCTCTCGTGCCGTCGCTCCTTCCGTCGTCACAGCAGTTTCTTCCGCTCTCACAGCTGCTTCTTCGTCTGCTTCTTCTTCTTCTTCTTTTTCTTCTTCTTCTTCCTCTTCTTCTTCTTCTCGTTGCAATTGCGGAGGTGGCTCTATGGGTTTTGTAGTCTCCTTCATCCTCGTTGTTTTCTTCTTTATGGGGGCAATGATAAACTTCCGGTCCGTAACTTCAGTTTGAGTTCCCACAGAGCGAATAGGTACTGTATCCGTGTCGGCTTGAGTTTGAGCTTCGACTGTGGTCTTGGTGGGCTTAGTAGGGATGGGAACTTCCAGATCTTCAGCTTGCGTTTGAGTTTCTACAGAGCAAATGGGAGCTGTATTAGCGTTGGCCTGCATCTACACTTCAACTGTGGTCTTAGCAGGCTTAATAGAGATGGCAACCTCCAGATCTACGGCTTGAGTCTGATTCTCTACAGAGCAAACGGAAGCTGTATTAGCTTCAGCTTGCGTCTGGGTTTCAGCCGTGGTTGTAGCGGGAACAGCAGAAATAGCCTTGTCCAGGTTTGCAGCCTGAGTTTGGGTTTCTGTCAAGCAAACAGAGACTGTATTTGCTTCAGCCTGCGTCTGAGTTTCAGCTGTGGTTGTAGCAGGGACAGCAGAAATAGCCTTGTCCAGATTTGAAGCCTGAGCTTGGGTTTCTACCGAGCAAACAGAGGCTGTATTAGTTTCAGCTACTTGAGTTTGGGTCTCTACAGAAACAGCATTGACCTCATGCTGTGTTTGGACTCCGCTTTGTGTAGTCTGAACAGGGACTACATGGGTCTCGGACGCCATATTTTCATTTTCTATCCTGTCCTCAAGCCAGTGACAGTAGTCCATGGCAGGGCAAATGAGCACTAGCCAGGCCCCAACACAGAGCAGAGACTTGCATCTACAGGTCCTTGTAGGAAAAACTCCCTTCTGATAAACAGCGGGCCACCTCAACAGAGTCACATGCTTGTTCTGACGTGAATTTCCAATAAATGGGGGGTGAGATATGCCCTAGCACTTTACTGAGATCCAACCAAGCCCCATCCCACCCCAAGACTGGCGTATCCAAAGCCCCTTCCGAAGTTTCAGTGAGTCCCCCAGAGGCATAGCCTTTCTTAGGTCTGAAACAAGGGAAACACCAAAGTGCCAGCATTCTTCCAATCTTGTACAACAGTTTCATTACCTTCATAAACACTAGTGCTGTCACAATACAATTTAGGTAATAACTGGGACCAATTGTAACAGTAGGGATCTCTCTTAATAGGCCGTTAATGTCACATGTCAACAGGCCTTTAATGCCAAGATTCAGGAGGGCCTTACATGGATGACAATTATCAGGCAGACCTAGGTATGTCCCCAGGAGACCTCTCAGAGTGGGAGTAAGCGTTAGCACCATCAGTATGTAAAAGAATAGAAAGACACTTAACAGGAGGCCTTTCACTACAAAAGACTGCCAGGCCATGCCAGCATGGTTGGAGTGACCTCCTCTGGTACCTCTCAGGTATTTGCTAAAAAGGGTGAAAACTATTCTTTCTATTGTTTACCTTATCCCTGAGTCCTCTGTTCCCAAACAAAAGGCCTTGTTTATATCACAAAGGTACTCTTGGCTGCCTTCACAGTGATTGTTTTGATAATACCACTTCAGTTGGCAGTTCTCCCGGACACTGTTCGCTAAACAGAGAACTAGTTACAAAACAATCCAAGGTCTATCTCGGTGGAACCTCCAAATAATGTCGCAGGTTTGACCTAGCTATTGCCAACCCTGGACTGGCCCCCCTTTTCCCTCCCAGAACCTTCCCAGCAAAGGAAAGGAAAAAAAAACACTGAAAAGAAACGCACTCTAAAGAAACTGAACAGAATAAAAAGAATAAATATATTCTCTAACATTTACAAACCACACTGTATACACAATACATAAGATCCCACCCCCAAGGGAGAGGGCAGGGGAGAAAAGGGGATTGATTAGCCGGAAAATAGGGAAGACACCAACCCAACCTAAAGAAACCGAATTAATCAAAACAAACACAATTAAAAACCTCAGGGAAGGGGAACAAATATGAAACAATCTCATCCAGGACAGGAGAACCACGAACAACCCGAGGGACCAGACTCCAACCACCTCCCACAAGCTCCTCAGCCCAGGAAGGGAAGACAGGAACAAAACCACACCCCCACTGCTACGTGGAAGACCCGTGTGGAATACTTGTAACTTCCTTAGATACAATGGTTACTGAGGAAGCCATGGGTCAAACCATTACATGCATTCATGTTCTGAAAGTGAAAAGAGTTTTTAAAGGGAAAAAGCAAATAAAAAAGAGGGAAAGTGAGCACTCTATGAATAATACCATCTTTGAAGCAAAAGTATTAGAAAACAGGATCTAAACCCTGGTTTTTTTATTTTCTCTTATGCCCAATACATATGAAATGGAGGAGATTGACAGCTTTGAAAATTAAAGCTCACTGTTTAGGATAGTAATTTTCAAATGGGATCTCTTCCCACAACAGCCCTTTCTTCCAGAATTGTTGTGAAGTGCATTACTAGAGCAAAGGCAGGCATTGCAGCTGGGGAAAGCTGAAGTAAGGCAGTATTAGCTAACTCAGAATAGTCCATCAAAGCATTTCTCTCTGTACTAGAAAAGATCACTTCTAAGTCAATTACCATTTCCTCCAGTCTCCCTTAGGTTTTCTGGGCTGATACTACTGTAATAGATGTCCAGATTTCAGTGGTCCACTTGTTCCATGTCAGAAGACCAAAGGGATGGGACTGAAACTCGAGACTGAAAATCCAGTTTTGTATTGCTCACTTTTCTCTATGAGACAATAAATGCAATGAGATCACTGGGAAGATAATTCCCATCTCTGTTCAGATTTGCAAGAAAGCACTCCTGGCTTCTCTTCTCTGTGAGGTCTGTAGCTTGAAGGTTAGAGATGGGAAAAAGGGAAGCCCACCTATAGTGTCTGCTACAGAGCTGCAGGAGCCCTGACTCCAGCCAGCCCTTCACATTTGGGAATTCAAGGGGGAGAGTAGTTATATCTTAAACAGAGCATTCTCTGTTCCAAAATTGCAGAAAAATAAGTCTCTCCATCACAACTGGCCTTTGATCTGCTCCCAGGATAGCACAGTATTTGAAGCGTGTCATGCACTAAGGTGAAACAGGAGGGGAGTATATCTCTAGCCATCCCAGACAGGGATGTTTGTTGGAAGAGAAGAGCTATTAACTTAGGTAGAATACTATTTCAATTGTAAGGAATACTCCTATGATTCAGACAAACCACAAGTGATGTGAATCAGCTCTCTTTGTCCTGTGTATGTGAAAGGGTGGCTGCACCAGCTCCCCCTTCCAGCTCTCCTGAGTGCAAAGACTGTGCATGGAGAATAGTTGGGTGTGCTTCTAAAAGAAGCATCAATATGTCCAGTGACTGTTGAACCAAGCCAGGCTCACTGAAACACACAGTTCTTTTGAAAAGAGGTTCTAATCAATTTTGGGTGGGCCAGAGGGGGCTACAGAGAGTCTAAACAGTGTATACAACTAGACCTGGCACTAACACAGCATTCAGGAAATCTCACTTCCATTCCTTCTTCTGTTTTAAGGATGTTGTGCATGACCTTGGAGAAGTAATTTTAACTATTTTCGTCCAAATTGTCCCTTCAGAAAGAAACCTCAGTTAGTTTGTCAAAGCCTCTCATGTAGTGTGGCTGTACCCCTGTTGCTGTCCCTGCTTTCAGAGAGCCAATATTCCTGTCACTGGTAAAAGGCTCAAGTCAGACTGCTCTCTGTTCAAAAGACAGATGTCTGCACCTCAGTTAAACAGAGGCCTTGTACTGGCTCTCTGGTCTCTGAATTCCACTGGGTACTCTTTATCCTTCAGAAAGGAAGAAAACAATCCATACCTGCCAGAAAGACAAATGCAAAAGCAAAACACTTACATTTGCTTGGGTTAAATGCATAGATCTTGAATTGTTTTGGCCCATTTAAACATTACAATACCAAAACCAGCAATCAACTCTTCTGGATAATTTTAGAAACTGTCTTTTCAAAAAGCCAGCAGTGCTATAGAAGCATGAGAGTAATGAGCAGTGACAAATTATTTGTGCTATTTCCAAGGGAAACTGTTGGCATTAACTTGATGCAGAGTCTTTGTTACCTTGTGAATAAGAAGTGCAGTTAATATATTATACTCTTATGTGTCTTCCAAACATACCCAGAAAATAATTACACTTTATGGAAAACTAAGTAGGCAGCAAACTAAGTGGTATGAAAAGCACATACAGTAAAACTCCACTGCCTGCAAACACTGAACAGTTGTTTTGTCCTTCTACTTGGGAGAACTTCATAATTATACATTTAGTGCTACTGAGAGATCCACTGTGCAATTACACAGCCCAGCAATAATGGCACTAGTTACTGTGCAAATACAAGGAGCCACAGGAGATTAAAACAAAGGCATCAACAGCAATATGTAGAAACAATATGAGAACCAGTAGTGGGTCCAGGTGTTACTCTGGTAGAGACTTTTATTGAGATTTGTTTAGTTAAGATGAGAATGTTAGGGCAGTGACTTTGTCCTCCAACAGACATGGCATTGGTCCAAAGCCTCCAAAGAGAATTGGTCTGGGTTTGGCAGAAGCTGTGGCATCAGCTGACGAGGGGAGACCATGCCAGGGCTATTCAGCTGCAGAGCCTGTTTCCTGGCTCATGCTGGACTGGGAAGAGATCTGAAAGACGTGTAGGTCCTAAAGGGACTGAAATGGAGTTTTTACTTAAAAAAAATACCTATTGAAGCATGAAAAGAGCTCCTATTTCCAAATTATCTAAGCACCTCATGGTCATTACTAAATCTATTGTCACAATGTCTTTGTGAGACAAAGTGACTTAGATATTTCACCCAACATTTAGGTGTCCTCATCCTTTAGCAGAAACTCCTGTCCTGCATTAGATGGAGAGAGAAGCCATTCTGAATAGGATTCCAAACTTTCAGGAGAGCTGTGTGAGGAGTAGCTGAAGCTACACTGTGGGAACTGATAAAGAAAGCAGAATAGTTTCTGGAAAATCATGGTGAGTGTCTCAGTACTGGGTCACAGGAAAGTTTCTAAATCTTCCTAAATGTAGGCCAATCTTCACAGACAGTAGGTTGGTGTCCAAAGGTACATCTACACTGACTCTGTTCTTTGCAGTAAAATAGATGCCAAGCTCTGTTTTTCTAGAGCTAGATAATGCCTTATAGAGCTTAACTACAAATTGGTACCACTGCATGCAGACTGCATGGTCTCAGTAGTGCTTTTCAAGACAGAAAGATGTCATTGTTTTTGTTTTATAGTACAGTGACAATATTTTCAGTGCAGTCTCCCCAGACTTCTACACTAAATCAATAGTCCATGCAATCTGCTGATGGGAAAATGAAACTCTAGACTCTTATCCAGCTGAAGAATTGCATCCCAACATCCTTTGTCTACAAGAACCCCAATTACCAGGCATGTAGCTGTTTCACCGTTAGTAGAGGTTCCACCTTTTCTGCCAAAATTGTGATGAAGTCCAAAAAAAAATAATTTCCACAGGACGAGATCAGGTAAAAGATGGAAATATCATTCAGGAACTCTGGGGTCATTTCATGCGCTTAGGAGGTGGGAAGCTGGTGCCCTTTTTGAGCCAAGTATCTTTCTCTTTCTTGATCCCTCTGTCTTTCTTTACCCTGCTTTCTTTTCTTACTTGCCAAACAGGAGAGATATTCAGTCCTTTTAGAGGACCTCCCACCCTCCTGATTCAATCAGTCTCTTTCCTTTTATGACTTCAACACTGGACCTCTCTTATGGCCTCTCTAAAGGCCTGACTTTTATAGCAGTTTCTGACTCTACCATCTCTTTTATCACTAGTCCAAGATTAATCTCTTCATTTAAGGCCTTGAAAAACACTCTCTACATCTTTCAGAGTAACTTTACCTCCTGAAAAGATGCAATTTCCATTTGAAAATAGCACAGGAAGGGAAAAGTTTGCTCCTACAACTGTATAATTTCCTGTTTCTCAAAGGCTTCTTACCATTTTCCATTTCCTTTTTGCAAACTTCTGCCTAGTCTGTCATCTCATCTTTCATGTAACTTTTTCTGTTACATTGATTGGCAATGCCTCCTTTCTTTCTGGTCTCTTAGAGCATCCTTCCTTTACAGTCTAGATTTGCTTCTCGATTATGTTGAATACAATTTCCTCAGAGTAGAACAAATCCTGCTACTCACACTATCCATCCCATCACAACTGTGCCTTGGCTTTTTTGATCCTGAAAAAAAACATTCATGTAAGTATAGCTTTAATGGAGAGCTGACCAAATGCAAGTCTGACTGATGCCTACAATAAGTATTTAACTTCAGTGTTACTATCTGAAAAGGTCTGTACTTTCATAATGGGAAGTTTCTTTAAGAATTAGCTGAAATCATTGAGAAGAGATGTGATTTGAGTATTCTGATGCTTGGTTTGCAACTCATTTGTAGACTTTTTTTTATGCAGTCATTATCACATTTATGTCTCTTGCAAAGTTCTGTTAAGATCTGGTTTCCTTCACAGGTGGAAGCGAGAACTGCTGTCTCTCAGCAACTACTTACCAATTCAAATTAAATTAATTTTATTAAAATTGCAACAACACTCTCAGCATACTCAGCTGGTTCATTGTAATAGAACTCTGAATTTATACATTCTTTTGTCTAGAAACCCTGATGTATATTACATGTCTAGGTCAAATCAGTTCTTCTAATACCCCTGTGAGTGAGGTGAATAAATATACTTCCAAGACTGATTTTTTCCAGGCTTGGGTTTAGTTATTCAGATATATTTATAGCCTTGAAAAATCCTGAAGTCAGTTTTAGTGCTGAATAAATCCCTATGTTAATTTTCCAGTGTTAATTTTTTTTTTCCTCAGGTGCTTGAAATTACTGAACTGTAGCACTTTCAGCTCCAAACTAGAGGCTTTTTAGGAATGTGGCTGTGTTTCTGAGTTGGAGCTAGTAGAGTCTGCCTTTTACAAGTGCATAAATTGCAACTGTATCTTTGGAGTTAGTTCAGGTATGTCTGAGACAGAGGAGACTGGACATGCCATCAGCAAAATACTCTGTAGTTGTATCTGTGCCTTTTTCCTAAAACTGTATTTCTATGTAAAATCAAAATTGAAATTTTTACATCTCCATATTTTGTATTTGGTTGGCAAAGTAGTCTGTGTGTTCTGAGTAAGTATTTTATAAACTGATTGTCAAGTTGTCCCACTTTTGGCTGGAATAGAGTTAATTTTCTTCTTGTTAGCTGGTGCAGTATTATCTTTTGGATTTAGTAGAGAATAATGAATAATGTAATGATGCTTTAGTTGTTGCTTAGTAGTGCTTACCACAAGTCAAGGACATTTCAGCTGCTTATGTTGCCCTGCCAGCGAGGAGTTTGGGGACCAGAAAATGCTGGGAGGGGTTACAGTCAGGAGAGCTGACGTCAATTGACCCAAGGGATATTTCATACCATATGTCATCATTCTCAGCATAGAAAACGGTGGGAAATTTGGCTGGGGCATCATTGCTGAGGACCAGGTTGGGCATCCATCAGCTGGGGGTGAGCACCTGTTTTTAGTTGCATCTCTTGTTTTTCTTGGGTTTATTTCTCTCTCTTTGTTATTTTCCCTTTAATATTTTCCCTTTAATTTATTCATCTTATTATTATTTTATTTCAATTATTAAACTGTTCTTATTTCAACCCACTAGTTTTCTTACTTTTACCCTTCTCATTCTCTCCCCCAGCGTGCTGGTGAGGGCGGGGCAAGCAATTGTATGGTGCTTAGACGTTGCCTGGAGTTAAACCACAACAAAACCCCATTTTCATTCAGTCGACAATATTTTGATATTTTTTTCTTTTTAATAAATTCTGCAGTTTACCTTAAAGAAAATTTATCTGTTGTCTTCAATGAGAGTTCGACTAGGACTGATTTTGAGTCTACACTATGTCTCTTACTTCTTCCTTTTAAAAAATTAAACAAACCAAATATGTCATTACATTTTTCACAGACATCTATATTATTTAAAACAATATTTTATACGTATTACCATCAAACCAACTCAATACCATTCCCCATTCTCATTCATACCTTCATCTCAGCCACAAAAACTGCAATGTTCAGTGCATTCTCTGCATTCATTTAACTTGGAAACTATACTGTTTGTGTCAAGTAACACTGCTTATGCCCCCATCAACAGAAACAGCTGAGTATCGTGATTCATAAACATGATACAAATCCCTGTGTAAATGGGAAGATGAACAGAATTTGGATGTCAAGGACTGCAGACTGAAGAAAATCTAGTTGTTTCTCTCTTCCTCTCTCTTATTAGCACCTCTTTGTGAGTTAATTTAACTTACTAACCTGGCTAAGAAGTTACTGAGGAAGAGTGACAGGATCACTTTCTTCATTAGTGAGCTGACTCATCTCAGAGAACAATCTCACAAAAAATTAGTTCAAGTGGTTCAAGTGAACCACGTTTTGAGGGTGCCTGATTCTCACATTGCCTTTTAAAGAAGTACACAGGATGAGTTCAGAAGTAAATGGCTACACTGCAAACATCTCTAACTAGGGAAGACACTCCTGCTTAAACTGTGTAGCTCAGTCTGCCCATGATTCTCAGACCATGTCAGACATGCTGACAAGATCAAGCCCCTCAAAAACACATGGCTATGGCTTTCCTTGTAAAAACAACAGAAAGTTTTATTGCAAGTATACAACAGCAGAGTTATCAGAACTAGGGTGAGAGACAATTAAATTTACTTCCTCCCAGACACTCCTCTTTAGCCCTGGAGCTGTATTTTTCTAAATAAAATACATTAGTTGTCAGACTATATGCTGCAAGTAGGAATGAAAAAAAATCTTGAAATATATCAGCCCCAAGTCTCTTCTGTTTATCTGTAAAATTGCCTTTGTAATTTGCTTTACATATAGCAAATATCAGTTAGATTAAATGTATACTTTAGAGAACCAATAATTTACCACAACAACAAAAGAATGGATCGAAAATCAAACTTTGGAAAAGCAATAGCTTTTTCTTAATACATGATCATTCTTAATATTAGTTTAGCTAACTCTTCTGTACCCTAAAAATAAAAAAGAGAAGCTCGTAGCCTGTTGAATGCCTTAGAAGTAAAAGGCAGAAATGGATTTAAAAAAAATCCTAAAACTTGTCACTTCTTGCCTTTCAAGAGAGAAATGGAAGGCTGAAAGGAAATTAAAATGCATCAGCTAGCATTTTTAAATGAGGAGCTCTTAACACATGCCAAAGCAATGCCACCGTCAGGATGAATGGGTCTGTGGAGACTGACTCTCCAGCACAGCATGTACACAGACCTGCAGTAATCCTTCACATGGATAACCATGCAATGGTTACATAAGTGTTGTGAATATTTTTGGCAGTACAGAGTTTGCTGTTGGGAAGAAAAATATGACTTGTTTGACATCTAAGTTTAAAAGTGTGTTGAGGAAGGAAGAAAGAAATTTTAAGATTTATTTAAAACTTGTTTATGTAGACAGTTGCATGGAGGATGGTTTGAAAGATAAAAAAATTAAAATAATATACTTTATACTGTATATCTTGTGTTTTTTTCTTTCATTTGACACTCTTCTGAAGGAGAAGAAGGAGAAGCAGAAGAATAGCAATGGAGGTTTACAGATAGTGTAGGATTTCCACTGCAGATGAGGCAAAATTGATGTCTACGGCAACTCTGACCATTTAGAGGTCTGCTGAACAAGAAATCTGGGGTGGGAAACCAGGAGACCAGTTAACTTGTGTTCTTGCATACAGCATGATTTACAGCTGAGTTTGGGATTGGGGGACCAGACACCAGAGCTATTGTGGGATCCCTGATGCCTTGCCTCAAGTTCCTCAGGAAGGGAAAGGGAAAGATCTTTGCTGCCTTATAGTCCACTCCCTGAGACCTTCTTCACTGAAGGTCCCAGTTCCTGCCTTGTTTTATGTGTCTGAAGGGACATGCACTGATCAACTGACACCAGCTAATGTTAGTGTTGGTCATGAGAGGTTTGTTGGCATGTCCCATTATGTTATTGGCACATCTTTCACTTGACAGAGAAGGTGACAGAGCACATATCTCTTCCTGTGCCTTCATGAAGTACAAAACAGCCTTCTGAGTGGAGAGCTGGACAAAAGCCGAGGATGTGACTAAGTAACCCTGGAGTTCCTGAGCTAATTTCATTGAAGTCTGTGGAGCCCAGCAGCCAAATGAATCTACTTCTACATTTTCAAGTTTCTGACATTCCAGACTAGTTCCTTTTCAAGTCAAAATGTTCTCTACTACTCGGCAAGAAGCATAGTCATGTTTTGTCCCTTTCAAGAAAACATGCACTTGAACAATTCCATTTCGCAACTGTTTTCTCTAAGACCTCATTCTGCTGTAAAGAGAGACTATGCAGTGCAAACAGAGAGAGATAGATAAAATATTAATTATGCAGTCCTTTGCTGTTTAGTTACAGGCAGAGTGTCAGTGTGCTTGCTCAATTCACTCCTGCCTTTTCCTTGACAAGCCACAAGCTGCAGATCCCCACTGTCTTCAGAGCCTAGCAGGGAGGGAGGGTCACACTGCAGGCCTGGATATTCCAGTGTGATCTTCAATGGGACATAGGCATTACTATGGGTAAGAAGCAATAATTTTGGTACACAAACACTTTGTTTTTTTCAGCCTTGCCTCTACTGTTAAAGAAAAATAATGCAGGAAAAGATGCCTGTTTCTTAGAGAAAGTGGTCTGGATTGGCTTAGGTAATCACTTCTTAGGGCTATCCTGCTTTATTGGACTTTTCTGGGAAAACAGGAAAGCATGTGAGAGAAAGAGCAATGCAGTGGCCCAAAACAGAGCCAAGAGAGACTCTGGAGAGCTGTTAACAGCACAATAAATTTTGTGGATAACTTATCTCCCTATTTACCAAATGCTTACAAAATGAAACTGAGATTCCCTGCAGGAGAATTCTCCCTTGCTGACAGGTGTCAGCACAAAACAGTCAGGGGAACAGACCAAGTGGATTATAATCGGGGGTTTTTTCTCAGTGGGTGTGTGTAGTTTTGGATGGAGACAAATGGCTACACCTATAATGATAAATCAAAGAGGAGCAAAGATGTTTTCACTGACACTAAGTGTCATGGCCCAACTCTATTCATACTACTTACCAGGTCTCTCCAGCTTTTCTGTACCCTAGGGGGTAGCCCAAAGAGAGAAGTAATTTTTCTCCTTTTTTTTTCTTTCCCCTTTTAAACTTTCTGAAATAATGTGAGGTCAGTGCATCAGCTCACCAGAATGGAGGTTTCATAGCACAGTACCGGATAGCCGTTGTTGCATGTGCTGAGGTATCTGAGGGAGAAAAGTTTGATAGGATAATAAAAACCTGTACATGGCAGAAAAAGCCAATTTAAAGTTGCTTCATTCTCACTGAGGTTTAGTAGTACTCTCAACTGAACTACTTGAGAGAAGTTTTCGGTCATGGACTTGGTAGAGCTACTTGGAAAAGTTCAAAAAAAAAGACAGTGAATGAGCTAGCAACCAAGTAGAGGAAATGAGCACAGGGTTCAGTGACAACATCCCTAGTTCTCTTACTTATTAATGTGGATGTACACTGTGTGTCATCTGAGCCACTCTGCCCCACACAGATTTAGCTGTCATGTGATTTATACCCAGTTCCATCGTAAGATCAAGACACATAAGGTAGGTCTATAAAAATCTGATATGTTTTAATAATCTTTTTCCAGGTTAACTTCAAATCTTGAAACTCCGCTCAGCTGCTTAAACTCTCTTAAGTGCTTACCTTTCTGCTAGAAAATTTTCCATAAACCTCAATGTCAGTTAACAAAAGACACATTCAGTCCTGCAAGGATTAAGCCATTTGGTTACCTCCAACTTGTCTTTGATCCTGTCCATCTTGTCTAGGCAGTACAGTTCATGAGACCTACTATGCCTAATCGAAAGCAAAACACAGAGTTATTCACCAGAGGTCCATAAAGCCTGAAAGTTACTTTGCTTATGAGCCATAGTATTTCTCAGTATTACCTCAAAGAGCTTACAGAGATGGGAAAGGAACACCTCTGTTCCAGAAAGGTGTTGTGAGGATAAATGATCCATAAAGGAATAGAAAATATACACTGATTCAACTTGCAGTTGACAGCAGTTGGTGTGACGCAGAAAAAGTAAAGCAGACAGCTGGATTAAATACAGGAACAGAGAAAGCACATTACACTTGCAGAACTGAAGACTTCTGAAAAGAAATAAATTAAAGAAAGACTTTGCAGCTGTACTCACCTTACTGTGAGCTCACAGTGCATTTCTGTCATCTGAAGGATTAAAACTATCCTAGATATATGAACAGGAATTCCCTTCAACTCTGGTCACTGCTCACACAGCAGTGACACTATATCACTATATCTTGCCCACTTACATTGTTCATGGCAAAAAGATTGTAGATATACTTGTACTCCATAGGATCCCTGTAAAATTATCCACAGACTAGAAAACAACATTGCAACATGAAGCTGGATTCTGTGCTCTATTGAGCTCTATTCTGTTCTGAATTCTGCACAGAAAGAATTGGATGATGTGAGGAGGTACTTTTTTCAGCCTTTATGGCAGAGGAAAAACAAGATTCAGCACCTGAAAACTGAAGTTGCACAAATTAATGTATGATATACTACTAGGGAGTTAATTAAAGCACTGAAACATTTTATTCAGTAATGTCTCTATACTTGTGAAGGATCTACTATCTCCTGAAATCTTTCAAATGAAATTGGATGTCAGTTACAAGAGAGATGCCTTTATCCAGCTACAGCTTGTACAGGTCTGGTGGCCCCTTCTGGCCCTATAATGAATTAATGCAGATCTAGATCTGTGCATATTCTGTCTAGTTCTGGATTTGGCCACAGAAAGGGCAGAAAAGCATACAAAGTCCTCAGAATACTGATAACACTTGTGGCTTAATGTTAAGGCTGCAGTGAAAATCAAAGCTCATGTGCCAAGCCTGTAGTCAGTTGTCCTTAGGGTAGAGGGTGAACATGGGCTCTAGACAAACAGAACTGAATGAAAGGTAGAACTTTAAGTTTTTAGTAGGGAAAAACCAGCTTCAGGCAGTTTGCCTTGCATGCATATAAATTTTCTGTGCAGTAATGCATATTTGTGTTAAATCTGTGAATAAACTTGTACTATAAGGTGCTGTTGCTATCAATACTTAAAGCACCATGAACTGGAATGTTAATGAACTTTTGAACCTTTATTAATGTGAAATGTGCTAAGTGTGTCAGGCAGTAGAGAGAGACAATTAATGGGCTAGTGGATAACATCCAGGTTAGGGAACACTCAGTTAATGGGAAGTCAAGAACATAGAAGATAAGACATCATGCACTGTCAGGAGCCAGAATTTTTTTCCCAGTGTTAGATCTTGTCTAATTTAGACTGTTCAAGGACTACTAGCAAGCTACTTGATTTGCTTTTTAAAGGCTCTCAAACTAAAGAGGTATCTCAACATTTCTATTCAGCTGTTAAAATCCTAAAGTCTACTTTAAGAACAAACTTCTGAAAACAGATTCCACTTTAATCTGAGGATAAAAAAAAGGAGCTGAAATTTACTTAGATTCTGATACATAAATATAGGTATATGCAAATCTACAACATATATATAAATGCATACATCCACCATCTTCAGTATTTCCAAGTTCTCCTTTCTTTAAGTTACAGATGTTTATTAGAAGTGCTGTATCAGTTCATCTGATCAATTTTGCGGTAAGCTAAGAACACTGATGAAGACAGGTTTTGAAGCTGTTTTGGGCTGTGAGTATTGATACCATTCCAATTTCTCTCGCTTTCACTAGGTGGACACAGCATAGTGATCTGAGACTACATGGCTGACCTCTGTATGCAGGTAAGTAGATGATATTTGATGGCTTGTGACAGGCACAGTTGAACAGAAAACAGCTTTTCATTAAAGTGACAACACTTATTCCATTGCATGATTAGAGCATTTCAGCAGTTAGGCGTTATCCTGATTTTTAAAAGTCACTTTTGTTTTGTGTTTAATTGCACAATTGTGACATCAGCTGCCCCCTTGCTCATATTTTAATAATCCCCCTTGTTCTTCAGCTGTATGAAACTAAGGAATAGGAAAGATTATATGACAAGGTCAGATGTTTAGGATTTTCCTTGCCACGAGTCATATCTTCATCTTTATAAACACACATTTTTCAGTAAATTAATCAGTCTCAAAAGGAATAAAATTCTGACTGCCAGGGAATATGCTGCTTTCCTCTGTTTCTAAAATACTTTACACAGAATGGGCTCAGTCTTGCTGCCATGGTTGTCTGGAGCCAATGGGAAGAAGGCCTAGGAACATTTCCAATGTACTTTCTGAGCCAGTCATTGAGAAGCCAGCACTCACTGTCCATGCTCTGGAAGAGTAAGTTGAATTGCTGCTAAAATATGAAGTAAATATGATTTTTTGATCTGTTTCTCTTCCCTGCTTTTCTACAGTTTTTCACATAACAAGCTTTCCATGGATCTCAATGACTGAATGGACTCAAACATGTGTTTTGCTTAATCAGCAGTCAGGGTGATGTAGAGACAATCCATACACACAGCCCCTGAGAGACTGGAGCACCCAGCAGCAGGTTTGCATTTGACAAGTGAATTTGAATTTACTTCTTCTTGCAGCTGTTGAGGAGATTTTCATCTCTGAATTTCTCATGCTACTCGTGGGCCCAGAATTCACACGGAGTTTAAAAATCACAAAATTAATTTAGTGTCTTGGAAAAAAATACATAAGGAAGGACAGGAAACATTTGGAAGGAGAAATAAAATATAACTCTGCCCTTGATCTGCTGTTTGAGTTTAGGTGAGTTATTGCACCCTTGGTCTCTGTTTCTCTTTTATCTTTCTTGGCTATTCAACTACAGTATCCCTTAAGAAAAAACTGTCTATCTCTATTAGAATCAGACAGTTCCTTCTACAACAGTGTCTTAGTCCCCAAATATATATTTGATGTTTAGTAATGCAAACAGAAAAAAAATTACTTACCACACTGCTAACTCATTTAGTTCCGTAAAATGCAAATTGAATCAAGTTTTGTTATAAAGGCTTATTACTTCAAAATCATTAATAATTTTGGCAAAAATGGCTAAGTGTTGTAGGCTTCTACCTACTCTTAGATGAGATTCTCCAAGAAATACATGATTCTCCCTCCAATTTTTTTTTTTTAATAAGTGAGCATAGGTACATTTGGATAGTTTTAATGTATTTATAAAACACTGAAATTAAAGAGGCTACCCAGGAACTGACACTCATCATAATCCAAGACACTTGAGAGCTCATCTCTTTTAGGCAAAGGATAAAGGTATATACATTAATGAACTACAACAGGCAAGTTTGCTCTGGAAACAGAAGAGAAATAACCAAGTAAGTTTGTGTCTGTGCCCTGGTTAATTAGTGTTGCCAACAGACCAGGGTAATTAACTTATGTGCTGTGATGGATTAATGCTGTCCTGTTTGCCAGGTCCAATTGAATATCTCTGCCAAGCACTGTGTAATATTATTTAAATGTTCCAGCTAGTCCAGCATGATGCACAGCATAGATGCGAAATCAAGCTGCGAAAACTAATCAATCTCATCTTTGAATCACAAGCCATTTATCTGTGTAGTTCCAGAAGGAAAGTGTTCACCAACTGCTACATTACCCTGATGTTTAAATACATTACAGGGCTTTCCAAACTTCATTTGAAGCACCAGGCCCAAGTAAGGGCCAAAAACTTAATAATAGGGGAGAGACAGTGAAGTTGTATGCTTCAAAAACATTTAGGTAATGATTCAAGACGTAGAAATGCTCCAGATTGCTCAGATTTCGGAACATACCTGCATTTTGAATTGTAATGACAGATAATCTCATGAGAGAAATCAGGCAGAAAAGACATAGTCACCTTTTCCCACCAGCCGGCAGACCATGTTGAGTAGATACTGATGCGGAAGACTATAAGGTTGATAAATTAGACCTGACAAGCACATTGTATGGAGTATGAAATATTGTATGACATATGTGTATTGGAGTTGACCTGTCAAAAGCTGAATAAGAAAAAACCACATATCTCAGTATTTCACTGCCTTTTGGAAGGCATGAGTCTCACTAAATGTAAACATCCACATTGGAAATGTTTACATCTGAGCTAGTCACTCAATTCAGTGGAGAAGATGAACTTTTTGAGCAGAATACAGACAGGGCAAAAGAAATCATCTAAACCAGTTCACATGGCTCACTATAGACAGGCTTATTTTCATTTTCCTTGCATTATGGGAAGTAGCTTAGAATTATCAATTTGTATCATCATGTCTGCTAACACTGTCGATGTTTAATATGTTAGATAAATCCCATTGTCTGATTTATTTTCATCTCATATTCACAAATATAATTCCATAACAATATGTGTTACTGAAATATAGTAGTGAAAAATATGAAGGAAGAGTAAGATCTATAACTTATGACGATAATAAATACACCTGGCCACCTTTTTTTTTTTTTTCCCGAAGAGGAAAAAAATATTTGTGGATATAAAGGCGCATGGAAGAAGATACACAGAACACAATACTTCCTAAAACACACAAAGGCATCTAGAAGAGAACTTCATAGGACTGAGATTCACAACAGTACTCCCACAGCTGCCCATACAAAGACATCTCTATGGTCCATTATCTCACTAAGAACCAGTTCAGGTTCTCCATAACAGAAACATATTCAAGGGTATATAGTCAATTTGAAGTTACTGTCATTAGATATACAGTCACAATTCATCCTCTGCTGCTTACAGAAAAAAAATGGCACCTTCATAGTTCACTTCAGAAGATCTGAGATGTGAGCACCTATTGAAAGTCTGTCTCCCTCCACTGACTGCGGAATTTATGCAGGTTTTTGTTACAAAAATTCTCTATTCTCTCAATCAGTCTTTATAGTATGAAAGTGTATTAACTTAGTTAATATAAATTAGTTCACATTAGACCCTGTAATGTAGTGAGCTAGTGGAATTTGATATTATTTATGTTTAGGTAAAACAAAGTAAAGAACAGAAATAAAGACGTCATTGTTTAGAGCTGCCCATGAAGGATGGACACCCCGAGAAAACCAAGATGACACCAGCCTCCTAGTCCCTCTAGAGTCATAATATCATTTAGGTTGGAAAACACATCTAAAATCATTGAGTCCAACCAGTAACCAGCACTGGCAAGGTCATTACTAAACCATGTTCTCAAGTGTCACCTCTCATACTTTCAGGGATGGTGACTCAACCACCTTCCTGGGCAACCTGTTCCAATTCTTGACAACCCTTCCCATGAAAAATAAAATTTCCTGCTATCCAATCTAAACCTCCTCTGGCACAACTTGTGTCCTATTGCTTATTACTTGAGACAAGAGACTGATTCCCACCTGTCTAAAATCGCCTTTCAGGTGTTTGTAGAGAGCAACATGGTCCCCCTGAGTCTCCTTTTCTCCAGACTAAAACTTCTGCTCCAGACCCTTACTCATCTCCCTTACCCTACTCTGGACTTGTTCCAGAACATCAATGTTTTTCTTGCAGTGAAGAGCCCAAAAATGAAAACTGGATTTGAGGTGTAGCCTCAGCAGTGCTAAGTGCAGAGAAATGATCTTTGCCCTGGTCCTGCTGGCTGCACTATTGCTGGTTTTTTAATAAGCCTTTGAAATGCTTCCAGTGTCATCTGGGATCATAGACAAGTAATTATATAGAGACTGACTCTAGGATGCCTGGATCAATAGATAAGCAGCAAGAACACTGCAGAAATACAGTTGCTTTGCAAGTTTTTCAGATATTAGTTATTGGTAGTATATGAGCTAGTGATCAGTCAAATCATGTTTACCCAACACAGGTAAGAACCCTGTGAATGTGTATAAGAACCTTGTATAAAACCACATTCAGTGTGCTTAAATTTGGCTGGGACACCTGACACCATGAACAAATATTTGCTTTTGTAACTGTATTTTGCATGCCAGCCTCTCTTCTTGGTCAGCAGGGGTCAGTTGTGAATTTTTGTAATGACTTACTTTAGTGTCTAACTAACTCAGGTAAGATAAATATGGACCAACAAGAGTAGAAGATTTGCTAAATTGCAAACATTAAAATTGTTACATAGTCTAAATTAGAATAAAGATTATTTAGATAGAACAGTAGTGTTTGGACTATGAGGCTATCTACCTTTCCATCTTTGGGTATGCAATATTTTCAATCATAATTAATTTTATTATCAAAGTTAACAGGTCTTGTACATATGTAAGGAAATATATAAAATATTTCAATGAACTGAGCTCAGATTTGTATGAACAGATCTAGGTTGTTCAGTAGTAGCAAAGTATACTTTTTTTAATACTGAGCTGAAATCAGCAAAACTGGGAAAGAAAAATGACTGAGTCTGACCTTGGGTTTCTAATGATTCAAAAAGAAAAGGAGAACTTTTCTTTCCACATTGTTAAGGGTACTTTGGCCAAACACTTTTCAGAGTATTCTTAAATTCCTCACTATTCAGTTGTAAAAGAAAAAAAACAAAAACACAAAACAAAATACAATCCGATCACAAAGCAGCAGCAAAACAAATCCAGAAAATTCCATTTTCTCCTACACATATTTAATAAATTGTGTATTATCTCTTCAAATTTAAACTTTAAGCATAAAGTAATGTATTACAAAGGCTCCACACTGTACAAAACAGAGAAACTAGAACAGTAAGCCACTCAATGCACAACCACCATCCTTCATGTGCCATCCTGATTCTCTGTTGAATATTAAATAGAGTTAAAAAATCTTAACTTTGTATTGAAAACTGTTCATGACTACTGGAAAACCTCTTTTCTCTTGATTGTTCTTCTCAATAAAGAAGAATCTCTGAAACTGTCCTTGAAAACTTAGCGGGCTGTAGGGCTGACAGTGGAAATAGAGACATACCCAGGTTATTTCAGCAATATTCCTGAGCCTGTCAGAAGATGGAATGTAATACCTTTGACACTTTACACTTCAGCTTTTCAGATGGGCTAAGCAAGGTGCTGAGTGGGGCACAATCAAGGCAACTGATGGGAAACATCTGGTAGAAAGCTTTAGGGAATAGGCCACCTGAATCTGGTCCATACACTGTGATATTCCAGGAGCAAAAAATCACTTGGCAGATTTCTGTGTTTACAACTAAAGGTCATACTCTTTCTCACAGCTTGTCCAAAGTGAGAGCAGGCAACAGTTCATATGCAGTTTGATGGATGTTTTCAGCTGATATGAGCCAGAGCAGTCATCGGAAGCAGTCCTCAGCTGCTCTCACTCCACCTGCTTTGTTGTGGCCCCCTTCCACTCTTGATGTTGTGTTGACACATGTATTTGAGTGTTGTGCAATGGAAATGACCAGGGAACCAATCAGACTCAAAAATTACTTGTCCACACACACAAAAAAGAAGTTAATTTTCTCTCTTCTATAACTCAGTGCTTAAAAAGTGCCCTGACCTTGTCTATTATGTGGTCAGTTTCTTTCCAGAGTAAAGTGTAAATGCTATGATTCTTTTTTTCATTAAGACACATACAAATCTAGAGGGAGGGACTGAAGCTCAGGGTGACATTGCCCCAATCACATTATTTCCTATGTTGCTTGTTGTGTTGCAGTATTAAAATTCCTAAGCCTTAACATGTCAGATATTTGTTCCTTCATCTTTCAGTATTCTGATTTCTTACACAGTGCTCTTGCCTCTCTGAAAAACAAATCTGGGGATGAGAGACATTGATTATTTGTGTATTTCTGCTCTGAACTTCAAATTAGCTTCCAGGCTTTGCATAACAAGACACAAATTATTCATGTGAGAAAACCAAGAAGTGATTTATTAGCATGCCTGATTCGCAGTGAAAAATTTTCTTCAGATCACCCAGCAAGGAGGCTTTCCTATTTCAAATAAGATAAATTACAATTGACATTGGAATTCAAAACATTACTCCAACCTTTCTAGCTCTTTTGGTCATACAGAAACTAACCCCATGAATTACAATGGCACCAATGTTCATTAACAGTGTTTCTAAGCCCAGCTTGAAAAGTCTGAAATCCTTTGCACAGACTCAGACCTGCCTACTCCTACTGCACCCCTAGAGCACTTGCCTTGGGAAGACAGAATGATCGTTGCCTTCAGATTACCAAAATGATGTTTGGAACACAATCTATGGCAGCCAACTTTTTGGTTGCTGTGTAGAAATATATAGAACAGAAAAAGTTATGTTTTGGAATATGCACTAATTGAAGGACAATGAACTTTTCCCTTCCCTTGCACACCCTGCTCAGCCTATTTAGGCCTTGGACTAACACCCAGAAATGAACATCATTGTTTTTACCACATCTTCCTTGCGGTAAACAGGAAAAACAATATTTAATCCAGACCTGCAGAAGGCACAATTTCAGGGGAAATAAGGTAATCTACTGTTGATAAAAGGCAACAGGTTAATGAAATAACTATGGTTTTAAACTGAATATTTAGGAGGATAAAGATGGCAATGGAAGGTTGCTTTGGGCATACAGGAGTGAAGATCACTTATGCTAAATGGTAGGAAACACTCTTTAAAAAAAGTGAGGATAGATAAATTGCCCTGAATGTCCATCTTTGTTCTGGAGCAGAAGGAAAATCTCCATAGTAGTACAGAGGAATGTGAAGGAGCTCAGACAAAGCAATACATGGGGATGTGAGGTTTGTGGGAACATTTCTACTAAGGTATATCCCTCAATAGCCCCTGACAGGACTTAAAGGATGCAATGAATTGTCTCAAAGCACTGTCAAAGAAGGAAATTCCCATAAGATAAGCCACCACGACAGAAACTTGCAATAGGAGCAGAGGGCAACTACAGGAACCAGGCGTGTTAAGGCAAATGTGGGTAAGATACAAACAAGTATTCCCACCATGGAAAACTGTGAGAAAGGGAAGTGTTAATTTCAGAACTAAAGAAAGGCAAAGGTTTGAAATAAGCATACTGGACAAAATTCCACTGTGCAGGCTGCAGGAAAGGAAACAATTGCTTACACCCATGTGTTATGGGTTCACCTAGGTGGGCCTAGATTTGGGCTCTGAAGTTTGGATTAGGCCGAAGCTGTCAGCTGACTTGAGCTGGGCTGAGCTAACAGCTGACCTCTTCTAGCCAGTAACTTTGTATTCCATACCACATTATGACATCATCTCCAGGGAAGTAGGAACCAGTGTGGGAGTGGTTAAGGCAGTCGCTTCTCAGCCCTCCTCTTGGGAGGACGCACGATGCTGTCCCAGGGGGGATGGAGAGGACCAGGCCCACCACTGGCTCACAGGGTACCTCAGGAAAGTAAAATGTGTTGTTCTGGGTCTCTCCTTTCTGCTTGGGTTTGTCTCCCTGGGGAATAAGCTTCTTCTTAAGTAATGTGTAGTTAAGACAGTAGAATTTGTGTGTTCGTTAAGAAGTTGAGGTGGGGAACTTGTTGTTGTAGACTTGTGTGAGTGTATATTTGTACTCTCTTCTAATTGTCTCTTTCTTCCTGTGAAAAATATATGTAGATTTAGTATAAATGCAGTTTGAAGTGGTTTTTTTTTCCTTTCCCCTCTCTTTTCCTCCCTTTCCCTGGTGTTAGGAGGGAGGCTTTTCTCTCTGTGCTTGGGGGGGTTGGCAGTTGCCTATCTCAAACCAAGACACCATGTCATCCTAAGCTGTGAGAACATCCAAGGCAACCCTTAAATATCTGGGACTTGGACTGTATAAAAGCGGTACCCCAGAAGCACAACTTTGGGACTCTCACCACTGACAAGACCAGAAAAAGGACCCAATGGGATGCTTTTGGAATCCACGCGGTGGTGATATCTTTATCTATTCACTTAATCTCTGTCCCTCTCTCACTCTTTCTCCTTCACCTTCTGTCACTCTCTACCTCATATTTACTATTAAATAAAAACCATACTATTGACTCTGACATACGGTCTTGTTTAGACCTTAAATTGTGCAGAGACATCTTTTAATAACTGTATCCTAATAGTCCCATATTCTCCCTCTATCTTGATCCTTGACACCACAGACATTCTTGCCTTCCGTCTTGAGAAATATGAGTAGCAAGATGGTGTTGATCCCACTTGTCGCCATTTAGGTTATCCTTCATCTCTTGCTATGGCGTTCTTGAGTCGCTTTGTGGATGACAAAATAGCAGTCTCGATACTCTAGAGGTCAGCAAAAAGGGAATGGTTGCACCTATCAGCTTTAAGAGACTGTTGTGAGTTTAGGTATGTCCATGAAAAAGGAAGGGATGTAAATTAGGGCATGAAAAGTTTTGTGGCCTTGGAATCTAATTCATTAACTTCAATATGTCATCTTAGAAAACACCTTTGAGATCTTATGAATAAAACAACAACAACTTTAAATTCTTAGTCATGTTTAAGAACAGAAAATTTCTCAACAGAAAGTATAAATTGAGTTTCTTAATTTGAAATTGTAAATATTTAAACCTGACTCAGAATTTAATAAAACAAAAACTGTACATGGGTGACTGCTATGTGAGTACCACAGTGTCCATTTAATATTTTAAAACTCTTCAAATCTTTAGAGCAGGGTAAAGATGATTGAACTGCCAGACTTGTCTGCTGTTAAAAAAAAAAAAAAAGACATGCATTAATCAACCTTTGCCCTAATAACCTAATGGAGCTCTAAAATGAATGGAAATCTGCTATTCACTGTAATGAAAGGTGAAATATAACCTGTAGCTTCTCTTATAAGTAGACCCTGGATGTAGGTTTCAGATCTTAGAGAAAATGGCTTTAAAAATGGTCTAATATTATTAAATCATCTTCTTGCAGGACCTGCTTATTATTTCTAACCCTTTTTCTGCTCTTACTCCTTTGAGTCTTGATTTCTATAGGTTGTAATATCTCCCAGGCAGTGGCTATGTCCTTACTCACATTTGCCTGCAAATTTTATTCAATATTGTAACCCAACAAATAGAAAATAGTAATTTCTGTAATAATGACTGTGTTTCAATTAGTGTTTAAATGTCTTCCAAATCCTAAATGCGACAATACATTATATATAGGAAAAAGTAATGTGTGTCAAGGGGTTTTTTTTGAGATACACAGCCGAAACAAAGCACATAGGCTTTGGCATAGATTCTCACCCAAAGAAGGTACCTAATCATAACCAAAGAGATTAAATAACTGGTGATTCCAGTCTGCAAGGACTGTCTGATCAGCATGTGGCCCAGTGCCTCATTAAACCATGAATTGTACAAATATACAATGAAAAGTGATGCCTACCCTCAAAGGCTTGCATGTTAAGAAGAGGACAGTAAGACAAGGAGTAAAATAAGATCTAGTCTACATCTGTGTCAAGGAACACTGGTTTGAAATACACTTAGAATGACACGAACACAGTCATTGCTTCAAAGATGTTGTTTCATCAATAGCTTTCCGTGTGTGAGCATTCCTGTTGAAAGGTATTTCTTGCCTTTTATACAGAAATTTTCTAAATATGAAGAAAAGATAGCATGAGAAAGAAGATGAACTGATGGAGGCATTACATCCCTAAATGGGTTAGAGAAGATTGTGATTATTTTCCAGCAGCAGATATAAAACCTCACTGAGTTGTGGTCCCTCTGTGGTGCTTCCATCTCCATTTACAAATGTTTACAGGAAGTAAGGAACAACATTTAATCAACATGGTAAAG
Organism: Pithys albifrons albifrons; assembly: GCF_047495875.1. Lineage (NCBI taxonomy): Eukaryota > Metazoa > Chordata > Aves > Passeriformes > Thamnophilidae > Pithys > Pithys albifrons. Next base: position 78,177,210 of record NC_092458.1, read on the forward strand.
CTGCAAAAAATCAATCACTTCCTTTCTCTGATTTTCTGGACTGGAGTTTCTAGTGTTTACCTTAATTTGTAGTGGTAATTTCAAGGACTGAGTTTGGAGGCAGGAACTGGAGGAGATTTAGGCTGCTTCTCTTCAGAGCCAAAAATCCACCACACAGACAAAAATCACACCAAGTCTTGTAATATAACACATCTAAATTCTCAAATATAAGTAGAATGGACCTGTTTCAAGCAACTAAGGTGCTCCCTTGAAAGTTATCAGTAAAAGAGAAGTTATAACTGCAGTTTAACATACATCTTCTAAGTTGTCTCCCCTAGCTGTCTGCCTCTTTCTTCTGAATATTTTAGTCCAGGCTTTAAACTCAGCATCTCAGTATCCTACTGAATGCTTTATCTGGTAATACTGTTTTATAGACTTGAATGAAATCATTAGATTCATTCAGCCGTTAAAAGTTAAGCAGGTGCAGAAAAGATGGCAGAACTAGAATGTTTTTTGCTTCATGCTTTCAAGGATTGACGCTTTCCTACAGTGTGTAAACACATCTTAGGAAAGTTACATGTTTGCAAATTGTTGAAATACTTCACATATTAGCAGCAATATTTATAACTGAGCCATGGAGGGACTTGAGCGAGTGAATGCGACAGTCACAGACTATTTCAGGAAGAAATTTGCAAACGTCCTCAGAAAAAAGCAGTGGGTTTGCTGTGTTTAAATTACTTAATTTTAAGAAGTTTGTTACAAAATTGTAAAAAATCTGGATGGCAAGTAGATAATTGTTCTTTTCAGCTCCATGGGAACCCAGCAGGAACATCTGCAAGATGCTACCTCCCACTAGGCAGAACAAGCCAGGTAATGATGAGAACACACATGAGAATAATTATACCAAAAACTTTTCAGAAACACAACTGGGGAAACACCAGAAGGCTTGATAGACCTGAAGTGTAAAATTCCAGTGTCCAAAAGGAAAGCTACAGAGTTCCTGCACATTTCATGGAGTTATATGTCAGTTCTGCCAATAAGCTAGGTTAGAATTTGATCAAAGACTGTCCTGTTAAAGGCAGAGATGATGAAAGAGATATCTGTTAAGCATTCTAAGTAACAAACTATGGAGGTCAAATAACACACTTTTACTGGCAAACTTCAGCAAATAAGGAAACGGCAAAAGTTTAAAGGGCATCATTCAATCAAAATAAAGCATTCCACAAAGCATTAATTTAGCACATGCTAACTCATATAATTTAGCATAATCCAACCCCTCCAGTTTTAAAAGTACACAGATGCCAAGAAAGGAAATTAGGAAAAGAAGTAAACAAAGAGAGAGAAAGAAAGAGAAAACAAGAGAATTACAGTTCCCACCTCAGATCCAGTGTAGATCCAGCTACCAGAAGTCCAGGAAATGGCAGGGCCACAACCATATGATGGCTCCATGGGACCCCACTCCCCTATCCCCTTACCCCCCCCCCCCCCCCCCAGGTGGGACTTCCAGTGTGCCAGCCGGTCTGGGGCTGGGTTAGGGGATTCAGGGGATGTGGTGTGGGGCAGTGCTCCTGGTGTCCAGTGACTGACAGCTGCTCCAGAGCTGCCCAAGGAGAGCTGGGGTACTATTTCACCTTCTTGGACATAAACTACCTTCTGGTCAGAACACTGCACTATACCCGCCTGTAGTATAAATTGTTTTTGCCAGTAGTTTCATCTGCTTTTTTAGTGATTTTGTGTGACTGTGCATACTTTTCTGGAAAACATTGTCACAGCAAGGATGCCTGGCATTTTCCCACCATCTAATTTGTGCCACTGTATAAGAAATGTGATGAAGCAGCTGCATTATGCTCTGTGTCATAACCAGTCTGTTACTCTAGTGTGATTGTGTGACAACAGGGACACAGAGGTACATAAGATGGTGTAACTCCTTAACAGGAAATAGATATCCAAGTATGTTTTATAGTTCCCTCCTTTGGGGTTTTTAAAGCTTATTGAAAGAGGCTTGATTTTCCAGTGGGTTGATAAACTTTATCCCTAAATTATTAATTCAGTTTCTTAGTATTTTAGAGAAAACCAAAGTACACTACAGATTAGTCTTCTATGTGGAAAACTATTTTTCTTCTCACTTCTAGGAGGAAAATTATCAGCGGATGATTGATATTCACCAATATGGTGATTCAGGTGTTTGGCTCCAAGGGGCAGATGGTGATAAGCTCAACTGGTAGCAGCTCTTTTAGCCAAGCCCCTTGAAGCCCAGGACGGCTTCTCCCACTCCTGACCCGGTGCTGATGACCTGAAGAAAGTCAATCACACAGCTCAGGAGCCCACAAAAAGAAGCAAGATTTATTTGAATGCCTGGCCTTATATAGGGTACAGTGGAACTTTCTAGAACATGGGAGGGGTAAAGGGTGGAGAAAGGGAGGAGCAAGGCATCCCATTGGTTGGTATGCAAATTAAGGGGAGGGAGAACCAATGGGGGACCAGGGTCAAAACACAAACTTATATGGGAAATGGTGCACTGCACCAAACTGGGGACAATCAGGGAAAGAGTGGTGGGAAAATGCCCTAGGGAGTTGTGGGAAGAAGAAACTTGGACAGGGTGACTAACGGGAAAATACATAGGGTAGCCATTTTAACATGTACGAATTCAAACAGGGGAAACATCAATATAACTTCTAAAACCATCAAATTCTTGTTGAATTGTTGAATTGATTCAAAGTGGCAGGGTGTCAGACCTCCGCGTCCTCATCAACCCATCTTTTGTAGTATCGTTGCCATCTGATAAACTCATCGCCTTGGTATCCTCCGACAGAAAATGATGAAATAAAACTGTTTGTCCTTTTTTAAAGTCCTGTCCTAGTCTCCCAACTGCCACTCTGCTGTACATAACATTCTATTTGTCAACAAACATATGCTTATATGTTTGATAGATTCCAGTGGATTATATTTCAACTACAGATGATCATCTGCATTTGTCTGTGAAATTGAGAAGTGAGAATTTTCACTTTTACATTACTCCCACTTTTTGCTCTGCCTTATACAAAAAAGGAATTAGAACCTCCAGAACAGTCTTCCCTTCATAAATTTTTTTCTTGTGCTTCTGAGTAAGATTTTAGTGCTATTTAAACTCAGCATGATGCATGGGAAATTAGCAGAATAATGCTAAAACCATTAAAAAATATACTGAAAATTTATCTCACTGTTTCACTAAACTGATAATTGTTTAACATGTAACAGCAACATTACCACAAATTTTATGAATATATCACATTTGCAAAATTAAAACTTCATATATAGCACATCTACTTTGTTTCAACAAATGCACTTTGCATGCATGTTAAGAAAAGAATTGTACTGAAGATATATGACATGTTACAGAGCATAAAACATTCATTCATAAAACCCACTTAGAATAACAATGTGCTGGTTTTGGCTGGAGTGGAGTTAAATTTCTTCACAGTAGCAAGTATAGAACTGTGTTTCAGGTTCATGTTGGAAATAGTCTTGATAATTCATGATGTTTACTTATTGCTGAGCAGTGCTCACACAGTGTCAATGCCTTTTCTGCTCTTCATTCCATCCCACCCCACTAGCAAGTAGACTGGGGGTGCACAAGTTGTTGGGAGGAGACACAGCTGGCACAGCTGACCCCACCACAGCAAAGGGATATTCCAGACCATGTGGGATCATGCTCAGCAATAAACTGTGGGGAAGGTTGGAGGGAGTTCACTTCTCAAGGACTGGCTGAACATTGCTTGGTGGTCTGCAATTGTTTTCATATCCAACACTTGTCTTCTTGGAGTTCATTTTTCTCTCTTTTTAGTTTATCTCTTTTTCTTTTTTTTTCTGTTTTTTTTTTTTCTTTTATTCTTTTTTTTTTTTTAACTAAGAAAGAGATCCTCTACAGAAAAAGTGACAGCCACTTAGAGTGCTCACGAAGCAGGATACATCAGTCAGTTCTCAATCCTCCGTGGTCTCATGACCCCATTGAAGCAGAAGGCTACTGTCAGCTTGCATACAGACACTGGTGGCTTCTTTGGAAGCTGTGGCAAAACGCTACAACCCTGGCACAAGAAGGATGACAAAGAAGAAAGAAGTTAATTCAGAATATCAGTTGTCAGACTAATTAACAGGGGTATGAGGGAGTGTGCTCTGATTCTCATTTCTCAGGCAGTTTAGGGATTTGGCATTCAGGTGACTAGAGTGCTTGAACTCAAGAGTATCTGGCATCCAGCAGAGGGGCCTTCCTAATATTCCTTCCAAGAAGAAGCATAAGAGGCATAGGTAGACATTCTGAGTCCCATAGATCCACACATCGAAGCATGGATTCACCCCAGTGCACACTGGGCATTGTAGCAAGGAAATCACATACAGGAGCTTAACTGTTCTCTAGGGATCATTCAAATGTTCAGTCAGATGAAACCTATCTTGGTTGGTTGACAATAAAAACTAGTGAAGACAAATAGGCTTCTAAATTAGAAGCTTCAGCATACTAACTAAAATTAAGATGAATCTAAACCCCAATCCTGAGATACTTGAAATGCTTACATGGAAAGTATTTAATGAGGTGCCTTGATCTCTCCCTTGGACTTTCAATCCCTCAGTTTTTCACCTGTAAAACAGGGATAAAACAATTCTGCCTTTCAAAAAAAAAACAAACAGTGAAGTAAATTCAAGGGTATGAGGAGCAAGGATCGAGGCATTAGGTTTCTCACCTGAATAAGAGACGTGAGCACAGATCTCCTGAAGATGAGAGTAAAATACTTCTAAGAAAGGAAAAAAAAAAAACAAAGCCGGAAGAAAAATCTTGAAATGAACACTGTTGTCTTATTGATAATCTCTTTCTTAAAAGTGGAGACTTTAGGAAGAACAGAAAGTTTTGATTTTTCTCAGTTTATGATCTATGTTCCACAGAAGCTGAAAAACACATCTGTTCATTCTTAATCTTAAGAAGGAAGCCCTAACACAGAGTTTTGGAGGCACACAATTTTAATACTTACATGATGACTTCAGTGTTATATTTTGGGCCTTTTTATGTCAAACTGTTTTTATTTGTACTCATACTAATTTTTATACACCAGTATTTCACCCTTCTCTCCCTCTTTAAACAACAGGTAACTTTTCTTAATATTTATCCTATATTCAATTACAAAAGACTCTCGATCAACTGACTAATTTTAAATGACACAGGTTCTATAGATGTGTTCTCACACCTTTTCAGATACAGAATGTTGTGACCTTGGATGGAAAATAGCTGGAGGACGTATGGCTGCAAAATTTGCTCTGTGGAAGTTATATTTTGAGGACAGTGAAACAAAAAATTTACATTGAACCATTACAAAGAGATTAGAGAAATAAAATAAAAACAGAAGAGGAATTAGGAGCTGATGAAAGACTACCTACAAACAACCTCACTGGCATTTGGTAATTTTGATTGTGAATTTGTAAATTAAAATTAAAAAGAAAAAAGGAAAAAAATCCCTTGCCAGGGTGGAATAAATTTAATTATATATTCATAAACACATCTCATGTTTTTTTACAAGCAAAAGCTGCCACTCCTTCTCCTCAGACTTGTCTGTGGAAATGATGTTCCATTAACAGGGACTGAATTATAGGATAAGATTCCAAGGAAACTATAAGCAAAATGCAATAGCAACAGAGAGAACTTTTGAATTTAAAGATTTAAATAAGATATATGTGGCTTTGTATTTTACTGAATGGAAATTTGAGTAATTAGAAAGAAGCTGAACATGGAGAAGTTCTCAGTTGTGGGTTTGGGGTTTTTTGTTTGTTTGGTTGGTTGGTTTTTGTAAAAGTACTTGTGATTTTGAACCTCTGAAACAGTATATTTTGAGATTTAACAGATTTTCATTCAACGTGCAATTAATCTTAGCTCTCAATTTGGTGTTTATAAAGTTAAATGTCCATTAGTGAAAACTAATGGATTTAAAGTTTTCTAATAGGAAATGGCTGTGAAGCTGATAAGTTAAAAAATATGTACATGGATAGAGATATATGAGAAAGAGGATACACCTTATGAATTTTTTGAAAATTATTTTAATTTTAATCTAACATCAATAAAACACATCTTCAGAAAATAAGTACTTTAATCTAGGCAAATTAGTTCACTTAGGCTCACCTTTAGATCAAAAAGTATTACTTTTACATCTGATTTTTACTGGTTTAATTTATACATTTGTGCTTCCTGTTTATCAATGTTGAAGGTTTGAAACAACAAAGACCTTCACTAAGAGAGTCTTGAGATGCTTTTGCCATTGCCTAGAGATACATATTATTCTTTCCTAGGAATTATATCCTAAACCAGTAAAGTTGTCAGAAGTTTTGTCACTGGTGGAAGTGGCTACAACTCTGCCATCCTGAGGGTCTGAAAATATGAAGATAGATGAAAGACTCAATAGGGTGATAACCTGATGCAATAACATAGTTTCTATATCCCTGTTCCATCTGTATAACATAAGTCTTTGTCACAGTTGCTGCAAACATATATAGAGGGTCAACAATTTAAAAATACATTAGGAACTCAGACTTCAACTGTAATTTTCAATGCCAGTTTGATGCTGTAAATGACCCTTTCCCCCAAAAACAGGACTTCGAGCCACGTTAGTGTAGGGTAAGATAAAACGTAAAGGTCCTTTAATAACACAGGGCCTACAGCCCATAGGAATACAGGATGACATGCATGTACCCCAGTTCTTGTTTCTATGGCTTTTATAATAAGATCCCTCCAATCATTGCTTGTCGCAGGTTTGGCCTAGCTGTTGCCAACCCTGGACTGGCCCCCCTTCCCCCTCCCAGAACCTTCCCAGCAAAGGAAAGGGAAAAAAAACTGAAAAGAAATGCACTCTAAAGAAACTGAACTGAATAAAAAGAATAAATTATATTTACTAACACTTACAAACCACACTGTATACAGAATACATAGGATCCCACCCCCCAGGGGAGAGGGGAAGGGAGAAAAAGGGGATTGATTAGCTGGAAAATAGGGAAGACACCAACCCAACCCAAAGAAAGTGAATGAATCAAAACAAACACAATTAAAAACCTCAAGGAAGGGGAACAAGAATGAAACAATCTCACCCAGGACAGGAGAACCACCAGGGACCGGAGGGACCAGACTTCAACCACCTCCCTCCAGGTCCTCAGCCAAGCACCGGAAAGCAACAACAAAACCACTCCCCCACTGCTATGTGGAAGACAGGTGTGGAATACTTGTAACTTCCTTAGATACAATGGTTACTGAGGAAGACATGGGTCAAACCATTACATTGCTTTACACATTTCTCAGTCCAGCCTCCGTCCCACCCCTGGACCAACCCCTGGAATTGGGTCTGGGGTCGTCAAGACCCTCTGTCTTCATCAACTGTTCTTCCTCAGGCACACAAAGGTCTCTTGGAGTTCATCCAGTTCTGGCTTTTGGGTCACTCTGACCTATGTTTATGTTTCATTCTGTAGGCCTTCTGATATCCTTCAGCTCTACTTTGGAAAGGAGTCTAAACAAGATTAATTAACTAAAGGAATTTGAGCTCTCTGTTCTGGGACAAGGGTAGTGATAGAAAGGCATTAAACTGTTAGAAATATTAACCCTCTAAAAATCTACAACTACTATGTTCTTAAAATCTACAAAATGTGAAAATCAGAACAAAAACCCCTTTGGCATCAGTTAATTTAAATTTATGGTGGTGAACCATAAAGAATATGTAATAGATATGAAAATTATCATATCATACCATGATTTTTTTACAAAAGGGCTTTCATAAGGAAACTGTGACAGGAAAATATGTATATTTAAGGAGTGTATCTATCCTCTTATCAGAAAAGACCCATCATATAGCTTTCTCTTTCAGTCTCCTTTCCAAATTCCTTCTTATCATGGACCTAACAAGTGTGTGGCCTTATTTGCATGACCTCTGTTGCTACTATTCCCAACCATTTTGACAAAAAAAATAATGTAATTATTCACTGTAAGTCTGAAGTGTTTTACAACCTCCTTGGAATTTTTTTTAACTGCTTTTTATAATGGGCATCCATTTAACTTGACTATTTTTCTCAGTACATGAGATGACTATTCTGAGCTAATAGTTGTCTGTTGCCTATAATTCCTCTACAGTCAATGAAAAGACAAGGTATCCTAAAAGATCAACTATTCATATTAATCTTAGATACATATTCTAGAATGGGATAGGCATTAGAGAGGTGTATCTTTCTCAGCTCATTATAGCCTGAACTAGAAGAGGTAAGTGAAACAACTTTCTGCCTGTTTTCATGCTCTAAATTCCAGACCTGAACTGACCAAAGAAAGGAGTCACCTTTACAGCTAGAGTAGTTTCAAAGCACTTCTTATAAAATATTTAAAGAACATATATACACCAGGGAGACAATAGTCTTCACAACTGTTAACTTAGCTGAAGCTTCCTTGATTTGATTATTTTTATTTTGGGAATTTTACTTGTAATTAAAGGGTAGGGCTATGACAAAAGACAATATTCTACTTGGGGCTTTTTAATTGAATGGCTCATTCCATAAAACACAAACACTTTACATAGAAATAAGTTAATCTAGTACACCTAATTAAGCATTATATATTGGAGCCACGCATCAGTGATTTGAGTTATATCAATAGACCATTTCATTTATTGAGGCTGACAGCACAAGTTCTTAAATATAATGATAAATGACTTCCCTTCAAGGGAATGATACTTCACCTTGGCAGTTCTCTATCTTTTTTCAATACTTTAGAGACAGTTAAGAGTGATCTGTTCATAAACATCTTAAACAGGCATTCTTCCATTTGGGTAGTTTCTGTAGTCTATCTCCCTCACTAAACTCTTCACGGTTACTTAGAGGTGACCGCACTTTCTCTTCCCAACTAGCCTTTAGACAATAAGAATTTACTCAAGAGCAAATTTTTATGATCATTTGTATAGCCATCATGTCCCTTACAAAGTAATTTTGAAGACAAAAAGCAACTTTGAGTTTGTGAGGCATACAGCTGGCTCTGCTTAATGTTGATGAGTACACATTTCAGGCCAGGGTGGAATTTATTTTTTCCCACTAAATAGTGCTGAAGAAACAGTTCTTGCTCCTCCTTTTCTTTCTCTGAGAATGTGGAATTATGTAGCTCTGCCTGAACTCATTGAATTCAGTGAAATAAAACATAGATAAAATTGGTAAAAAAGAAGGTATTGTATCTTGCTTAAAGAATTTCTTTGGATGAAATCCAGCAAATAATGTCTTAACTATATTTTTCATTCACCTTCATATTTTCACTTTTCTTTCTTGTGCAGGATGCTTTCACATTCTATGAAGGTGTTAACTTTTCACAAAAGACCTAAATATAAAACTATTCACTTTAGTTATTTGATGGAAAGTGCAATTTTTTTTCTTCCTGTTTTTATTTTTATTCATAGGCTGTGCCTTTGGTGAGGTTATGTAATCTTGGATAATCAGATCCAAGTCATTAAACACTGTCTTACTGAAGAACAGGCAAACCAAATGTCTGGGTTAGCAAAGACTCGGAAAAGCTCTTGACTGTACTTTTACAGTATTTAGGATTAATATCTACACAATTGTAGTCAAAAATCCTCTGGTTTCTCTTAAAATTAGTTTTATCTGTTTGCAAATCAAATTCCTCTTATCTGGAGTTGCTCTATAATAAAAGTTCTTAATGCTCTCAAACTGATTTTGCGAATAAGTGCCTTGATTATGCAAGCCATGGGAGTACTTGCCTGGTTTTATCTGAGCTGCCCTTGATGCTGCAGCCCCATCTATTTCAGAAGAGCATGCATCTCCCTGTTTAAGGGAGAATGTCAGAGATCCTAAACTATTTAGGAATCTCAAAAGGCACTAGATGCCTAAGTTCAGGCAAGAAGTGTTCAAAGTCAGGTTGGGTGAGGTTTTGAGCAACCTGGTCTAATAGGAGGTGTCCCTGTCCTTTACAGAAGGCTTGGAAAATGATGATCTTTGAGGTTGCTTCCAATCCAAATGATTCCATGATTTTTATCATTTTATCATTCCTTTTTGTGAAGGTTTACTTGTGAAATATTTAGAAATACTGCCAGAAATGTAGTACCTTCTATACAGTGGATTGCAAACAAGGGACATGTTTATGTACTTTATAATTCTGGATCTTTGAGTTGTCTCCTAATGTGCTGAGAACCAGTAAGGTATTAATTTTTTTAAAAAGCAGTTCTCTCTAGTGTTGTGTATGTTGTTGCTTAACTGTGAGACAAAGAAAATCTCCAAGACTATCAGTTTCTAGGCAAAAGAAGTCTTCATCCAGTTCTTTCAGGATAAAGCATAACCAACCAGTTAAACTAAAGGCTGACTCATAAAGCTTCCCAATACTGATAGGAAAAAAATGATAATTTCTCTTATATTGTATTAAAGTCAGGCAGGATACTAAGTTTTATATATGATTAGCAATATTTTCAAATCTTTCATGGCCCATTAGTGACATGGCCCCTCAGGCTCGGTGTGAAGGTGCTAATGCCTCCTCAGAGGGGAGGTATCACAACTGAGTCACTGGTGTGAAGACAGAAACACTCCCCTATCTCACAGGGTCCTAAGACCCAGCTTGCAGCCTGAGGTGTCAGGTGTGCCCTGGGCAGCTGCTGCAAATGATCCATTATTAACAGTTATTTTAGAAATGAGATAGATGGTGTAGGATACACAGTTTTGATTACACCCACACAGTGATGAACTGGTCCCAGCCCCTGCAACTAGGACACACAACAATAAAACTTGAGGGGTGTGGGAGGCAAATTTTTCAAAGTAGCCATTGCTCAAAAACTGGCTAAGCATCGGTCTGCTAGTGGGAGGTGGTGCATGATTGTCTGCACCAGTTGATGTTTTTAATTTGTTTTAGCTTTGTGTGTTGGGATTTTGGTGTTTTCTTTTTCTTTTTCTATTTTTTATAACGTTTTCCCCTTTTTTATTTTTCTTCCCTCATTGATCTGTCTCTATGTCAATCCGTTATTATTTTCTTGGTTTTGACTTTATAAATCTCTACCCCATTCCACTGGGGACAGTGACAGAGTCATTGTGTAGGGGCTTAGCTACTGGCCAAGGTCAACCCACTAGAGCCGTGTAGCTCCTTGTTGCTCTTGTCCATAGCTCTAGACTTGCGCTAGTCTATAGCTCTAGACACAGTATGGCAGCAAACAGATGCTCTGAGTGTGCAGCAGACTAAACCAAGCCACACTTGCTGGCTGGGGAGAATGTGCACACTCTTCAATGCTAAGACCATGCCAATACCTGGAGGAACAGTTGACACATCTTGGTTCCTTCTCTCTGTATTTGAATGTAGAGAATATGGAATTACATAGTCCCTTGTCTTGGGTTGAGCTGGCAAAACGCCAACTGTCCAGGACAGAGTGAAAAGGGTTCCTCCTCCCCCAACCAGCTAAGGGAAAAAGAAGAGGGAGAGGAAAAAAAAACCCTCAAACCAGGTTTATGCTGAAACTAACTACATGTATTTATACAGAAAAGAGAAAATTAAAACTGCAATATAACACACACTTACACAAGTTATGTATAGTATGACAAGAACTTCCCACTCCCCAATTAATACAAAGTGTATTAGTCTAAATCTATAAGTACGCTAAAAGACACCCTGCAAGAAAGAGAAAGTATAACAACAAAATATTTCTACTTTCCTGAATTCAAACAAAATACGATGTAGTGGCAGCAGGAGCAGGGCCTAACAGAAGAGAACAATTGCAGCAGTCTTCTCTGTACTCCAGCCATAGTGGAACTAACCTAACACCTCCCACTGCTGTACACATATCTTAAGTTTGCGTCATCTGGTATGAAATACTTCCTTGGTTACCCAGTCAGGTGATAGCTGTCTCCCAATCCACATAGATTCTCTGAGCCTGCCAATTTGAGGCCTAGTTAAAACCTCTACATCCCTTCAGGACAAAACCAGGACAATTACATGTGTTTTTGGCCATAAAAATTCCTGGAAGCTGTAGCTCAGAGCTGCGTAGGGAGGTACTGCATATCTAGAAATTATTTTTAAAGACTGCCTTGTGGAGTTGTTCCCTAAGGACTTTATTATCTGTTTCATCCCAAAAAATAGCCCAGAATTCAAGCATAGAATTTAGAATCATCCTCAAATTGTTATTCACATCTGATGGCTGAAAAGGAGGTGGAGTACAGTTTAACATTTCTATAATTATTCCAGTTTTCAGCAGAAACATGTATGGAGGACTTAAAGAGAATATTTATGCGCTGAGAAGAGAAATAGATCAAAGTGACTCCAGGTGATCAGCAGGACCAGTGGCACTGACATGGTAGCCAACATGACTAGCTTTGCTGAAAAGTACATCAAGTCAGGAGCAGAGATGTGCTGATGAAGATATGCCTTCAAAACCTGGTCTTTCTTTGCAGCTCTGCTTTGCCCTGCAAGGTCAGGGCTCTTGGAAACATGGTCCACCACATGTTGCAACCATCTCTTTAGCTAGCCAGGAAGTGAAAGAATATGTGCAGAGGTGCTGATGGATTCTTACAAGCAAGTTGAAACCATTACCCTAGAACATGTAAATTGTAAAGGTCTATAGGCTTCACAAGTTTGTTTTTTTTAAGTCTGCTGTAGGGCCTTCAAAGTGTGGCTTGGGCTGTAATAAATGCACTATTCTGAAATGGAATGGGTGGGACAGTTGAAGGATTACATCAGTCTTGCAACAATGAAGAAAAACATGTACATACAACTCTGTCTGTCTACACATGTTACAATATATTCTTCTAAGGAAGAGTTTATAGAAGATCTATAGGTCTATACTTTATACCCAAGTACCCTGGCCTGGAAATAGTATCATATCTACACACAGGCAACTGTAAACACATACACTGTATATGCATTAAAGTTTGAAAGATCTTTTCAGAGTTTTTATCTTAAATTAGACCATGGCTACTCTGCACAATTGGCAAGTATCTGATGTGTGAAATCAGCCGTCTGCAAGATCTAAGAGAAAAGGAAAGCTGAGACAAATTGAGCTTTGTTGGCCTCTCCAGTCTGATTAGTCCATGCTGTCACTTGAAGTGAAGCTGGATCTTTGGATGTCATTCTTCTGTTGTCTTACACAGTGATGTTAGATATTTCTGCTTGTTCCCATTAGTGCCTCCTTGGAATCATAATTAATTTACATTAGCAAAACCAATTTCCATTTGCTATGACAGTTCTCCAGCTCCCTCAGGCTTCCGAAATAATAATAAATTATCTAAACAAGAGGCATTACTTCACTTCTGTTCCAGTGTTTCACATTTTGAGGGTCCCTAAACCTACCCAGTAATGCATGTTTAACAAATTCAAATTCAAATGGCTTGATAGTCCTCACCCATATTCCTAATGTGACTTTATTTTAGTGGCTTTTTTTTTTCCTTGTAGTGATGTGCCAATCCACTGATCATAACAAGTTATATTTGGAGACCTACACATGCTCTTGCTGGGAGGATTAAAAGGGTGAATTTATAGCTTCCCAGCTGGATGGCAGAACCCATTTTTCATACTTGTATGCACATACAAATGATTAAGAGAAAAAAACCCCAACATGTTCTGTCCTCTTAACTACAGTCAAATTCAATGATTAGTGTCCCAAAACCATTCTGTCAAATACTGAACTTAGCATAATTACTCCATAACTCATAGCTCATCTTATATAGTTAACAAATATTTCCTTGTCAGCAGAAAAAGTGAGGGAAAATGCAAACTGCTGGTTGGAAATGATCTGTTGATCTTGTATTTGGGGTTCAACTGAATGATTTAAATTATTTTTTTCTTAGATGTGCAGTATTGGAATCCTGCATGCACAAATTTATTCATGTCATGCTTCACCACTGTTGGCTACTGTCAATAATTGCTACCATTTTATTTTCTGAGAAACTCTCCATTTTAAGTATTGTGGTTTGGCAGCTCCGTGAAATAAGCTTGAGAGGCTTGTGCTCTGTTATCTCTCATTTCTGCAGAGATAAGTGTCCACTTTCCCAGAAACAGCAGCTGGAATTATTAATAAGCTTGATGACAGTCTCTGCATGAGGTAATGAGTGGAATAACCTCAGGAATCAAGGATTTGCTTTTTCTTCGAAATGGATGTATGATTGTTGCATGAACAGCAATTCAGCTGTATCATACCTTGCATGGGTTACAATGATTGAGCTAGCAGATTTGTTTGAGTGCCTCTTTTGCCTCATTTACAAGCTGGGGATAAAGAGATTGAGAACAGCCCTGAGGTGAAGGACTTGGGGGTACTTGATGACAAGAAGCTCAATGTGAGTCATCAATGTGCACTTGCAGCCAGAAAGCCAACAGCATGCTGGGGTGGATCAAAAGCAGCATGGCCAGTGGGTTGAGGGAGAATGATTCTCCCTTTCTACTCTATTCTGGTGAGACCTCACCTGCAGTACTGTGTCCAGCTCTGGGATTCTTAGCATATGAAAGACATGGACCTGCTGGAGTGGATCTGGAGGAGGGCCACAAAAATGACCAAAGGCTCGGGCATCTCTCTTACAAAGACCAGTCGAGAGTTGGGGTTGTTCAGCCTGAAGGAGGCCTTATTGTGGCCTTCCAGTACTTAAAAAGGAACCACAAGAAAAATGGGGACAGATTTTTTCAGCAGGGCCTCTAGAGATAGGGCAAGTGGTAGTGGCTTTAAAATAAGGAAGTCTCTTTTGACTAGACATAAATAAGGAATTTTTTACAATGAGAGTTGTGCAACAGTGGAACACTATGCCCCATCTTGGGAAATAATCAAAGTCAGGGTGGATGGGACTCTCAGCATTCTGATCTAGTTCAAGATGTGCCTGATCATTGTAGAGGGGTTGAAGTAGATTACCTTTAAAGGTTCTTTCCAACCTTGCAATCTCTTCAGCCTCTTGTTCCTAGAATTGCGTACATCAGCCCTTATAGGTTTATAAATCCTGCATCAAAAGCTGCACTGTACATCATTACCGCTGCCATTACATCTCCTAGTTAAAGGATGAATAGGCAATTAATTTCCCAAGAAACAGCTGACATGCATTAAAGACAAAGCCTGTGCCAATTTGCCAATGCATTCTAATGGGATTACACAAAGTCTCCAGTGTTTCAGCTTTACACCTGAGGCGGATAGATGATCCACCCAACCATTTCCATTCAGCCAGCTCTCAGGCTAGATAAACTAGCAGATGACATTCTGTGCAGTGATTCTCCAGAGAACCAAGCCCTTCTGCCTCCATATGTGTGCACAGAGGGATGGAAAACACAACATGTATGTGTAACTGTGGATGGAGGAAGACAAGATGACAATACATATAAGGAAGTTTGTGTATAAATAGCAGGGGAATATTGATATGAGTAGAACTTGGTCTTAAGCAGGAGAGACAGGCTCAGTTTTTAAATACAGATGGAAGATTCAATGGTATTTTTTTGTTTAGGTCAGGTAACAAATGCTTGTCCACTTCATTCTTGTCCTTTTTCCCACCTTGTATCAAGTGTAGAGACATACTCTCCATGTGCTTATATAAGATGGGTCATGGACCACAGGATTTCAGACAGAGAGGAGCTAATTTTTTGCATGATATGCAACATTACAACTTTTCCCTGATACAGATCTTGACATCTGTCTCATAAGCCCACCACATGCGAAAGTAAATCTCTGCCATAGGGAAAAGGAATTTGCCACAACACAAAGGCAGAAGCTGCGCGATAAAGGAGTCATTTTAAACTCTTTTAACTTCCTGCCTGATCCCAACCTTACGCAGCTGCACTAGTCCATGTTTTCATCTGTTCAGATACTTTTGAAAAATGCAGGTCCTCGTACTGAAAAATGTTAGTGTTTTAACTCTTGAAGTTCAAATTTCATGAATTTGATTACAGATAGAACTGAAAAGCTTAGACTAGAAACAATGAGAAAATATATGCAGTATTCTTTATCTGCTTTTCAGTTTTTGTACATTCAGAACAGAATTTTATCATGTCTTTCAACTGGACTTGAAACATAATTAGATACTTTGTAAGGTCTTTTATTTTTTCAAAACTAAAAAAAATACAGTTACTGTTTTGAGAACCTGTAGTTTTAAAAAGATGTCCAAAAGTCACAAGACTTAAAATAAAATAATAAAAATGTGTGACACTGAACCCTACAACATAAAAGTTTGAAAAGGTCCTGTTTCAAAGGTGTAGAAAGAGAAGGATGGGAGAACAAGCACAAGGCTGCCAATAATTAGAAAGCATAGTTACTTAGGAAGGAGACAAAAAACAACTTTGGGTTAACCAAGGACAAATCTTGATTTTAGTAACTCTGAATGCTCTGCAGGTAACTCATCCCTGCTTCACCCTTGAATGAATCAGATTTAAATTGCTCATCTTTTCCCTTACCTGCCTGTCAAAGCCTGCTTCTTCAACTGTAGTTGATATTCTGTGATTTTTCCCTCATGGTTTCCTCCAAGCTGTGCCTCTCCATTGCTTTTGCAGAAACTCATTTGTTTTCCAAAATCTTGTGTGATTGGATGCTCCTGATCCCTCACCTCACAGAACCAAGCTGACAATGTTGCTATTTAAGGGATACACAAATAACATGATGTGTATTTCCCTCAGTCTCCATGTATTTGAATACATATAAAATATTTTCATAATATACTTAAAAATGCATATAGTAATCTATCTAGCTCTAGCTATTTTTAACTACTCCAATGGTAGAAGGTTCAACATAATAATATAAAAAAATAATCTCTGTAGGCAGTATATAACAACAAATATACACTTAAATCTAGGATCCTAATATCTTTAATGGAAACCATAATGCATGAGGAAACTTATGTCAAACAGTTAAGTATGATAATTTGCACAAGCAGTAAGACTTCTGAAGATGGTGTTATTCTCATACTTCTTGAAAATGGGAAAATTAACAGTAATGAAAATTTAGGAGCGTGGAATAAAAAAAAATCCCAGTATAATGGATTTGATCAGATGAATCTGCATTTACGTGTCCTAATTTAAAATTTCTAAGCCTTGCATTCCTGTTTCTTACAAAATCAGATTTCTTTTTTATCTTGCATGAAGATACTTTCTGGTTTTGATGAGGTTTTTTTATCAGTTCATCTGTTTCAGAAATACTGTAACGGATGAAGAACATGTTAGTGTGTAAAATCTGGCTAATTGTAGGTATATTTTTCTATGTATATGTGTTGTTAGTAAAAAACATTTCCAAAGGATGTTTGCTTGTTTTATAAGACTATATTAAGACCATCTATTTGTACAGATTAAATTATATGTAATTTAATTCTCAATCGGAAAGAACCAAATACAGTTTCAAGAATTAAGTAATAATTGAGTATATTCTAGTTTTGCTCCTAAGTACCTTTATTTTTAAATTAAGCTATTTTTCATTAAGTCTTGTAGCTGTGGGCAAGCCAAGTGGGAGAATGCTAAAGCTGTGCCAACTCTAAAAGGAGGAAGACACAAGGAATTACAGGCTCATCAGTCTCAAATTTAGTCTAGGCATAACAATGAAACAGCTGGTATGAGGCTTGACTAATAGGGAAATAAAGAAAATATTATAAAGAATGGCAAGCAATATGGAATTGTGGAAAACAGACTTACAGTAACTAACCTGTTTAGATTAAAATTATATTCAGATTGATGCAAATAGCAATGTAACATAATGTACTGTGATGTAATACACTGCACAGGAATTTTCCTTTGAATTTTACTTAACTCTACAGAAGCAATTGTCTGAGTGTAGTAAACAGCTCACAGTAAATAGGTGGGTAGGTGCCACAAGTAGTCCAGAGGTCTTGGTTCTTCTTCCTTTCATAGTCCAATGATTTTAGTCATATCCTATATAAGCAAAGCAAAACAAAACAAAACAGAGCAAAACAATTAAGCAGCTAAAACCCAAACCAAACCAAACCAAACCAAACCCCCATAAAATTATTAACAATCCATCTGGCGGAAACATAAAGATTGAAAAAATTATAAATAATAAATGAGATGGAGAGTTATGTCGTTCTTTCAGTAAGTAGAGCATAAGTAAAGACTTTTTACATTGAGATGAAAATTCTGAATGCAGGAATAAAGAGTGAAAGCTGCACTTCTCTGAGGGGATTCTACTTCTGAAGCAGTGACTTTGACAGACCCATGGATGCATATTTCTGCCCTCTTCATGCCAGGCATCTGCTCCAGCTCCTCTCATAGAGGATTTCTGGTAGTTCCCCCTTCCCCAAGGCTGAGTTAAGTGGTCTTATTGCAGCAGGCGTGGATGTAACTTGATCCAGTGGCTGAAAATGGAAACTAAACCATAGAAAACAGGAATTAGACTCTCATTTTTAAACCAGAGTGTGACTAATTTTTTCAATAACACTTCAGTGCCTGTGATGGGTTGTTTGACAAGTTAGAATTAAGACTGCTTGTAATTTAAATACTGAATTTGGTCAAAGAATTCCTAGGGGGTCTGTGCTGTGTAGGAGGTCAGACTACCTTTTCACAGTGGTACTTCCTCACCTTATAAATATGAATGATAATACTCTCTACATGTTTCTTAGAGCCCAGTATCTGGGAAATGTGATTACATGGCATTTTCAGCTTTCCTTTAAGAAAATAATAAATTTACTTAAAACATTGTAACTTTACACTTTTTTTTAAGAAATCTTAACTTCTAAGCCAATCTTATTATTTTACCTCTACATTTCTTGACAAATCACACAGTTCCAGTTTTCTACTTCATCAGTTGTGAGCCCTCCAGGCAGCAGTACTGATGTGTTTCTGCAAAGAATGTGTCAGATTTATCTATGTGAAGACAAAACTCTGCTTTTCAGTGCAACAGTCTGTTTCTTTAGTTTGTACTGAAGAACAAAGGTATGAAATTATCAGGTCTCATCTTACTTTACAGCTCTGCTTAATGATATCAGGTTATTCTTTTCCTACATTCTCCTATTACATAGGGGTACTGCCATAAGTAAAACTTTGTTGCATAGTTACTGCGCTCTTTGAAAGTTTTTCTTGGAGTCACTTAACAAAAGAATAGGAAGTTCTGGGCTGAGCTCTGGGCTGGTCCTTAGATACTTGTTGATAGCATAAATAACCTTCATGTCTTTAGATTTAGTCTCCTTCTAAGTATTACACTCTTGAAGGAATAGAAATTAATAAAAAAATTAATGATACTATAACTTTAGCATTAAACTTTTAAAGCAGAAGTAAATTCTACTGTAAGTGGACTCATCTCTTAATAAGAAGCCTTGGCTAAAACATCAGCAAAACTGGATATTACTCTTATTTTTTTACTATTTGTTGATAGATATTGCCTGAATTTTTTGCGTGCTGTGAAAGCTGAAACATTTCTTCTCCTGGAAAAGTAGTGATGTCCTTTTAAAGCTCGTGAATGGCTTCTTATTGGAACAGCTGTTTGTTATTGCTCCTCTCTTTAATAATTAGAATTAAAACTAAATTTCTCAAAGAGGGTCAGCTCAGAAGAAGCCCTGGTGCTTATCTTGCCTTTTTTCAGTTTCCTTTTTCCCCGTAAAATTTAACAGGTAGGGGACTAATAGAAGAACACAGCCTTTGTGCTGTATGTGTAAGGCCATTAATTTGAGTCCCAGAGATGGATGGCTTTCCAATCCACTCTCCATTGTTGTACTGCATCTGTGATTACCCTGGAGAATAAAAAGAATGAAAAAGTAGCTTCCTTGCCTCTCTTCTTTATTACTCCAGGCAGAGGGTATCATAATCAGCCTTAGAGTTGATATAAGAGGAGCCCTCAGGTTAGTGGAAGTACAAGTAGTGAAATAGTAGCTAAGATTCCTTTTGGATCCTACTGCCCCTCCTGATATCACCTGTATAGTTTATTTCCAATAATGTTCTCTATCTAGCAGTGTAGCAGTCAACCAGAGTTCAAAAGTCTGGAATATATAAAAATAAACTCTTAATAATAATTAAACCTTTGATTTCTGTAACAAAAAATTCCAAATTTAATAATTTGTAGTTTAGCCTGTACTATATTCATTACTCATAAACAAGCTTATCATTTCCATTTCCTATGAAATAAATTAATAAGTTAAAAAATCACCAAACACTAATAGTATGCCTGTAGATATTCAACAGGGTAATGGATTTGTCCAATGTGCTGGATTTTCTTTGTCTTTTACTGATAATTTCATATAAATCCAATAATCAAATTTAAAAAAAATCCTTAGTTTAGGGTGGCTTATTTTTCTTTTTATTGGAATTAAGAACTTGATTGCATCACCCCATTCCTAAGTAACAAAAGGGGCAGTAAATTCAAGAAAACCAAGTAAAATTTATCTTTTTGAATATGTAAAATAAAGAAATTCAAAAGGACAGTAGATTAATACAAACTAGGGAAAAAAATGGATACTTTCAGCCTGCTCAAAGACAGTGGCTAGACTTGCATATATGTAAAAATCTGGAAAATTCTGCTTTCTGGGATATTCCAGCATTGAGACAATTCCTACAGAAGAAAAAAAAAATCAGCCTTTTGTCTGAAACTACAAATCAGTGAAGCACCATTTAAGCATATGTGAAATGGTCTCATAAAACATGATCATTGTTATAATGACATTTTTGCTTTGATATTATAGTTTGAAATATAGTAAAGTATGCCAAGACATCTAGTGTCCTTGAATTATCACATGTGCTCTATTACTAATGAGAAAGGGCAAGATTTAACTTAAGCTTTGGGCATGTGGCCTGAGCTAGCAAGTACTCAAACATGCATTTTGAGTTATTTATGCTATTTTAGATGCTTCTCTTATGATGAGATTAATTGGAATTGAGGTATCAAATTCCCCCTGATTATGAAGGGAATCTGTAGTGGTTAGTTGAGATTTGAACTCCTAAATTAAAACAGATGAATCCTTCACAAAGTGGCTAAGTGAAAGTTAAATTCTTTGTTCTTCAAAAGTGATTTTAATAAATTTTATTGTCCAAGATTATGACAGAATATGCACACCAACTAATGCTTCTGTTGGAACAGCATGACCCAGCTGTATTATCAGCAGTACTTTTAACCTTTTTGTTCCAATACTGCCTGGTAGCCTAGATCTAGAAGAATTTGCACTAATACTAGTTGAAGATCTGTCTGTGGAGCTTCTCACTTGTGCAGGTGCCCCTGTGAAGGTGTGTTCACTGAGACTTTAGTGCTGATAAAATCACAGAGAAAGGACATCTTTTCTTCTAGGCTTGGCAAAATGAGATCCCACATGGGCAATTGATTCTTAGTGTGTTTATAATGGAGAGATGATACCAAATGTTAATCCATACTTCCCCTCTCTTAGGGGATATAATGACTAATTACTTGAATTATGAGACCAGTGTGATTGACATTCTACTTCTCACATAGTGTTGTTTTGCAAAAATACTCCCCTTTAACCTGACCCTTTTTCTGAGCCTCATAGTAATTTTGAAAGCAAATATCGTGATCCTGATCCTTCATTAGCCAAGTCTTGGCTATCACTGAGTATAAATGACATACAGTGATAGGCAAGATTGAGTCCTTAATATTTCCTGAAAATCAAGTTAACCACCATGTGAATTATCTTTCACATAGGATTTTCATTGTTTCATGATGTTTTCTATGTTTTCTAAAAGCATCAGAAGGTAAGTTTTACCAGCTGTGTTTCAGTGTTTGATATTTAAACTGTAATGAGTAAATGTGAGCTGTGGATCATGCAGATGGGATGTCACTTTAATTTGTTTCTAGGTCTCCTTGCGTAACTCAGCAGATTACCTCATTCCCCCTTCCTCCCTATATGCCTTCCATTCCTCTACATTGTCAATACAATGTCATTCCACACCCTTGACTGGTTACACACACTTCATACCCCCACTCTTCCTTTTTGCTGTGTGCTACATTCTGCACCTGTATCCACAAATAAGTGTAAAGAGAATATGAGTTGTAACGTGGGGAATATTTTTCTGATGGATAGCTGAACTTGTCAGTTATGTTTTCATAGCAAAATTACAGTTTTCATCATGCATTTCAGCCATCACACTGAGTTAGAGAGATTTGTGCAACTCTGCTGCATCCTGTTCAACAACAACTTTTTAAAAATGGTGTCTGTCCAAGGGGTTTATGTGGCAAGAATTCAGACAAAATATTCTGTACTTGCAAAAGTATCACATATTAGAATCATGGGAAGAATAACAGCAAAATGTAGGGCCTTTATGGAGTTGCAATATGGAACATAAGGCGGACAGCAGGGAAAAGTGGCTCTGCAGGTTAGACAGAACACTGTAATAGGAACATTGCTGATATTGAAGAGGTGTCAAATTGATTGTAGGTTAGGGAATCTATTGTTCAGTCAATCCATTAACATGCTTTTTTGATCAATATGACAGTCTCTGTAACATGTACATAAGAACCTATACTAAATAAGCACTGTTTATGCAGAAACTGAAGCAATAAATTCAGGTTCTTTGGTTATGATTTAGTTGGTTTTTTGGTTGGTTTTTTGAGGGGGAAATTTGTTTGTTTGTTTTTGTTGTGTTTTGGGTATGGATTTCTGTTTGTTTGTTTTTTAATTTCTGGTTTTTTCCTCTTAGAAACACAGAATATTTTCCAGGTAGCCAGATAAACTGATATAAAATGTAGTGATAACTAAAAGAAAGAAGAGATTAAAAAAAATCCTCAGGCAAATAAGGTACATTTAAAATACAAAAATTAACATATTCACCATGAGTAAAAAGGTAAAAACAGAGCAAAGGTTTAGATCTCTCTCTTACATCAATATAATTGTTTTTATAGTTCTGATGTTTACTGAAATAGAGAAAACTTTTCAGCACCCTTAGAAAATTCTTGGGTATTTAGAAGGTATTTGCTTACTTTTGTGCTGATGGAGATGGTAAAAGCCTTCTTTAATAATTTTATTCTTTTGCTTCATAGCTTTAAATAAGTACAGTGCTTACCAAAACTGCAACAAGAGTCTGGAATATGATTTCACTGACATTAAGCCATATTGTTGCAGCAATAGGAAAGAGAAGAAAAGATGCTCTAACTCACTGCCCTGTGATTTTGAGACAGAACTTGATGGATAGAGAGAAAATAATTTCCAGGAGGTAGTAATTTGGCTTGAGCCAAAACGTACTTTTTCCTTTGTTTTTCAGAAGGATAAAACTCAGTTTTCTCAGTGTGATCCAAAATGGTGTCTTTTATTTACTTTTGAAGTTATTTTATTATTTTATCTGAACTCTTAAATGTTAGAAAATTTCTAAAGGAAAACTCCTATTTTGAAGCACAAAATGGAAAAGTTTCCCTCCAAAAAGACCAGAATTAATACTAGAAAACTATCACCATCCCTGATTACCTACTGAATTCAATACATTTTCTGTTCCAGAACTATAACCTTGAGAATTTTTCTATTTTTCAATGAAATATTATCATTTCCATCTTAAATAACCAAGGGAACATTAATCACCAACTATTAGGAAACTAGTAATTAAAACAGTCAGGTTCAGGGATACCTAAGTCACAACAGTACAAATCTGAGCCTTTCCCCTTCATGGGAACCATCATTAACAGCCTCAGTGGAAGGGAATAAAGTCCTGAATTATTCCTTCCATCTTTGGCTGTAAACTGAAGTGTTGTGGAAAAGGTTCATTGAAAGTGCTTATTCTGCAGTCATGTTTTGGAGGCAGAGGGGAGCCAGGATTTAGAGGCTGGGACCTTCTAAGAGCATTATACACTGTTTGCTTTTGCATGTAAATTATTTCCTGCATCCTCCAGTATCTCTTATTTTCCTTTTTAATGAACCTATCAATTAGGTAGATGAAGCAAAAGTAGCATAATAGAAATAGCAAAGTTTTCAAATTCTTTAGTAAGGGATGTACTTCCTTAGGGACTTTGAATAAAACCTTTCTTGTTTTCAGAAACAGGAAGGTTATTAACTATTTCTTGCCTCCATCTAGCCATGTAAGCTTTCCCATGTGCAAGACCTCCAGTAGTAAACTCACTGAATCACAACTGGTAAAGGATAAACATTTTAAGGCCCTCAACTGTGATAGGACTGCTGTTGTGACTGACAGCTCCATGGTATCTGTGTCCAGCAAAAGATGAATGCATGTACTTCGTAGAAGTGCATGGAGATGAAACAGAACTGAAAAGGATTGACATGGCGGTCTACTGAATATTAAAACTACTTTGAAAAGATGTGGGGAAATCCAGATCTAACTGAAGGTATTTAGAACAGTTCCTCTGTACATAGTGGAGCCAGGATTTCACCTTGTAGAAGGAAGAGGGGTCTGTTTCCTCGCTATAAATATTTCATTTTATTCTATAAATTCAGTTTTAAAGATACCCATTTCCCCTTCTATTCTAGAATAACATCCAAGAACTATAGAAAAATAATTTTTTTCCTTTTTTTTTGTTCTGGCTTTATCTGTGCAGACTTGGCAATGCTGAACACAGAAATAAAATATAAAGCAACTGGAAATGTTGAAAATGACCAGAGAATATAAAAAATATTAATAGCCTACATTTAAGGTCTATCGTTGTCTCTCTTTTTTTTTTTTTTTTTTTTGTCAATGTACTTATTTTAAGGTTTTACAATATTGGGTGGTCATCAAGGCCCAGACCTTGTCCACAGCCCATACTGTGCCATCTCATCCAGGATGTCCTTCAGTCAAAGAAAATATTCTGTCAAATCTGGTTTGCTTTCTGGCTGAATTCCTATGTCAGTCAAAATTTCAGTGGGTGACTCCTTAATGGGATTTAGGGATATGACTCACTTCAAGTAGCATCAAGTACTCATAATCTTACTCACATGTATAGTGGATTTGTCAGTTTTGACCACCATATTTTCATAAAAATGCCACAAATAGCTCTCTCTCCCACCCTCACACTTCTGAGTACATAAATAAATGAACTGCAAGCAGTAATCTTCATTAAGACCCAAATCACTGCCAAGCAGATAATTCCACATGGCAATTCAGTTAATCAAGTTTCAGGGAGAGATGCGCCAGCAGGTCTACTAAGGAATCAAGGAAGCCCAATGGGTCCCTAATTCTCTATAATAAATGTTGCTGTTGTTTAGAAGTACAAATTCTGATAGCAAACAACTAATATGTGGCATAAACTCAGGATCTGAGTTTGCCCTAAGAAAAAACACTTTTATTAGCTGTGTAAGTATACAGGTTCTCAAGTGACTTAATATATTTCCCAGCAGACCTGATCAGAGTCCTGAAATGACTTCCAATAAAGGTCCTTTTACACAGACCTTATGCCATTTAATTTGCACTCTCAATTCAGTATGGTTTCTTGATATCTCAGATTAAAAGACCTGTGCTTTATCTGATATCTCAAAATAAAAAAACTCTGCTTTATCTCACTGCTGAATTTAAACTATGTGTAACTACTTAGCATAAACAAGCAGCTAAGGCAATAAAGTTCTTCTCTTCAGGCTATGTATCCTTGTGTAAAGTCACAAGTAAGGAGTTCACATAGAAAGTGTGATAAAATAATGAAATGATGAAATAATCTTGAATAATCATAAAACTGCAAACTCCCATACTGTTCCCAAAAGTTTCAGATATGTTGTAGAAAAGATAGTTGAACTAGTTTTATCCTTACACTGTCAGCTTCTTACCTTCCAGAGAAAAGAAAGACCATGATCCAGTTCACAACTGAAAGTGTTAAAATCACTGAAACTCAATATGTACAAGATCTGAATCTAACTTTTCTTGATTGAGAGTTCCTGATTCCACACCATCTGTTAGGTTCAGCATCTACCAGTCTGAATTAAAGAAACACACTGCTAAAAAATTCCTACTAAAAAATTGATCAATGTGGCATGTAGTTTGGATAACTTAGACTTCTTAGAAGGCATGTCTTGTTTCAGGTCATAGAACAGAGAATATTTTCGAGTGACAGAAAAGGCTTATTCTATCTTGCCTGATAGTTAATAAATAAATTAACTTCAGAATATACAAATACAACAATAGGAGACCAGAACCTGATCTCCTTTGCAGAGTATACGCATTCATATATGTATAATATACTGGTCAGAATGCAGCATACTAGAATAAATATCTGTGTACTTGCTTGAATTTACCTGGCAAAAGTTTCCTTGATGTCTACTGATGTTGTGGTAATTCAAACATATTTTTAGATATAATGAATTGACTTTGTATACAGATATAAAAAAAAAGTATATACAGATATGCCCACTTCCAAATATGTAAAATAAATATTGTAAATTACAGCCACTTTGATTAATGATGTTAACATCAATTATATACAGATTTAGCCACTAGAGCGTGTTTTGGGGTTTGGGTTTTTTTTGATGACGAATTAATGGGATTTAAAAAAATATTGTAAAGAAGAATATATTTTAAAACATTATAGAGAAATGGATGTCAGTCTCTTTTCCTAAGTAACAAGTGATGGGACAAAAGGAAATGACCTCAAGTTGTACCAGGGGAGGTTTAGATGGGATATTAGGAAAAAAATTTCTTCACAGAAAGAGTTATCGAACATTGAAATAGACCACCCAGGAAGTGGTTAAGTTGTTATCCATGGAGATATTTAAAAGACATGTTGGTCTGGCATTTAGTGACATGGTTTAGTGGTGGATTGGGCAGTGCTGGGTTAACAGTTGGACTTGATCTTTTTCAATCTAAATGATTCTATAATTAAAGCAGATATTTCTAACATATTAAGTGAAAAGTTCTACTATAGAATCTGCTTTTAAAATAAATCTTAAGACTGAAGTTAAATAGTTTTTCAGTGGTTAAGCTGAAAAGGAATGTATCTAGCTTTTAGATGAAGAAAATGATGTATTTTTTTAAAAAGTTGATCAAATCAATTTCCTTTTCTGAATGTCCTGAACAGGCTAAACTGTTTGTTTCCATGGAAACAAATGTTAGCAGAAGATCATTAAAAAGTCATCACCTTAAGTGCATATAACAAGCAAAACTGAAAAAAAAAACCAAAAACCCAACAACAAAAAATCCCCAGGAATGAAAAATTATTTAAAAGTAAGTGGAATATTGAGAGACATTAAAACTTGATCCACCACTGTAAAAAAGTGTCTATCATTTTGTGGAACAAATTTAAAATTAAATTCCCTTGTGTAGGAAAATGCTGGAATGAATCCCAAGGAGGACAGCACTGGAGAAACACCTTGAACAACTATGAGACTTGCTGTTAAAGTTTTAAAGCGTAGTTTTACTTGTAACAGGGTCTTTTTCTGTTGCAATCCCGTCCCTGGTTCTGTTACCTCCTCTGTGCTGTGTTGACAACCACCACATCCTGTTCATCCTATCCCTTGAGCTTTCTTTGTTCTCTTGATGGGTACCCGGTAAGCTGGTTTGCCTCATCCTGGGCCAGGCAGTGCCTCTCCCCAGTCAGGAGCCTCCGGGTTCCCAGGGCTCCCAAGCCCCCCTCCCCTCTCTGCCCTGTGATTCCAAGGTGGGAAGCCCCGTGTGTTAAGACCCCTATGCCTCATGGCTGGGGGGACAGGGCCAAGGCTCCAGCCAGCCCTGTCCCTGTCCTAAATCCATTGGTTAATGGACCTTAGACCCTGCCCCTTCTTAAGTTTTCACCCAATCGAGCCCCAGATCTGGCATCTTCCCTCTGAGATCTTGTAATACCTGGTGGGTTGTCCCAATAAACTCTCTCTTGCCTGGACTGCCTGGACTTCTGTGATCTCCGTCTCCCTTCTCTGCACCCCCTTGGACTAGGGGAAAGCAGAGACCCCTTCTCCCTTCCCTACAACACTGCACACCCTTGCCTTTGTTTCAATTTTAATAACATCTGCTGATTTCAGAAACATATATAGTCTTAACTGCAACTGCTTCACCTTTTTTGATATATTCTTAACACATTAATACCCAGTACTTCCAGATCATTGTACATCTATTTTTGTTCAGTATAGGCCAAATACATACTTTTCTGGGTAGGGGCTGCATACAGAGTCAAACGAGTATTTTAAGACAGGAGATCTGTTAAAGATTCCTCTTTTCAGGCTGATTTAGAAGTTCTGTAATTTTACAGTATTTTACAGCTTTTATAAGACAAAAATTCTTTCATCTACATTTGGCTTAACAGACCTATTAAAAATAACAAAAGAAATTAGAGATCACAACATATTGCTTTCCTGGCTGTGTAAAAATTTTGGGGTTAAATTTTGCTAAGTTACACTACTTTTAAAGAATTGCTGTCACTCTTTTTTACAACAACCATTTAGACAGATTTCTTCATTGTACTGGAATGACAGCTGAACACAAATGGTTTGCCTGAAGATGTATCTAGTCACCCTCCGGAAAGATTAGCAAAGCCCTCCACCAATAACACTTGCAGTTAAAAAGTACTCTTAAAGGGACAGAGTGATGGAGAAGAATATTTACTTTCCCCAGACTGACATGCTGCCTGAACATATGCATTAAGATATCTTGACTATTAAGTGAAGAACACTAGAGAATTGTTTTCCCTCCCATCAACACCATAGACTGAGAAGATTGCTACTAGGAAATCAAGTAGTCCAGCGTCTTGTAAGAGCAGATATGCTATAAGGAGAAAGTTTGAACCCAGGTAACAATTAAGTTCTGTTATTGTTATCAATATTTAAAAAAACCTCTAAAATCATAGAATTGCAGAATATCCTGATTTGGAAGGGACCTACAAGGATCATCTGGTTCAGCCCTTAGCCCTGCACAAGATGACTCCAAGAGTAATGCCATGCACCTGAGAGTATTATCCAAACGCTACTTGAACTCTATCAGGCTTAGTGCAGTGACCACTTTCCTGAGGAGCTTGTTCCAATATCCGAACAACCCCTGGGTGAAAAACTTTTTCCTGATATCCAACCTAAACCTCCCCTGATGCAGCTATATGTTGTTTCCTCAAATCTTGTTACTGGTCATGAGAGCGAAGAGATCCGTACCTGACCGTCCACTTCCCCTCACAGTGATCTTGAAGACTGCAATGAGTTCTTGCCTCTGTCTCCTCTTCTCCAGGCTGACCAAGTGACCTCAGCCGCTTCGCCCCTCCAGAGCCTTCACCATACTTGTGTCCCTCCTTTGGATGCTCTCTAACAGCTTAATGTCTTTCTGCATTTCTGGGCAGTACCAATTAAAGCAGTAAATCAAAATGGGAGTGATTTTAATTGACTGGATTGAAGATAGTGTTTTAAAAGGGCGCCAGCTAGTTCTTGCATTGCTCAGTTGTAATGCATAGCTGTCACCCATGGTATCTGTGTCACTCTGTATTACATTACCAGTCTCCCAGTATGTCAGTGATGCAGAAAATGGATGATTTTATAAAAACCTGTGTGATGTGCAGAAATCTTGCCACTGAGGAGTTATAACAGTAAGTTGATAGATAAGGTATTATTTTTTTCTCAGGAGATGCTTCTTGGTAAAACAGAAGTTTTGGTATATTCTGCATCATCATTCTTGTCTGACTTATATATATCTCCTTTTGTGCTCTTGCTCACATTAGGAAATGGAGAGTTCAAACTTCCCAGTGCAGTTACACAGAATCCACAATTGGTTTAGATGAAGGAGCTGAGCCACATAAAAGTGCACATACATGGTAGGTGCACTGGCTGTGGGGTGGGACTGGAGCTGCAAGGGTATCTGTGAGGAGAGACAGTTTGGTTTCAGCTGACTCCAGCAGACCCACCACAGGAACTAACAAGTGTGTGGGCCAAGTGTGTGGTTCTCCTGAGGGGGGAAAAGCAAGAATCAGTTGTGTGAGTACCAAGTTGAGAGCAGATGAGGGGGAGGAGGTGCTACAGGCACTGGAACAGGTGATGCCCTGCAGCTCATAGAGGCCATGGTGAAGCAGAAATCTGCATGGCAACCCTTGGGAAAGGCACACAATGGAGCAGTTCCTGAAGGACTGCAGGAAGAGGGAAAGGACTAGCAGAGAGTAGTGGTTAGGTAGTGACCAGAAACTCCATTCCTCATCTCCCTGTGCCATGTGGGTTGAGGGTTTTGGGAAAGTCAGGAGTGAAACTGAGACTGGGAAAAGAGTCTGTTGTTTTAATTTTTGCCTTAGTTTCTCAGTGCCCAAATCTATAATAATTAGTTAATAATTATATCATTTTTCCCCAAGCCAAGTTTATTTTGTTCAGGACAGTAACTATTCAGCAAACTCCCTCTCTTTATCTCAACCAACAAGTATTTTTCATTCTACTTTTCCCCCATCACATGGAGGAGGGGCAGTGATTGAGCAGTGTGGTAGGACTGTGATCTTTAACCAAGGTTAACCCACCACAACCACAAACTGCTTATTGCTTCTAAATCTTGTTAATGACTACTGTGTCCAGCTGTGGGACTTGCAATAACAAATCTTATACAGCATAGCCCTTTTTATACTCTGCCTGGGCTGTCCATGTCACCAACCCCTTGTGACAGGGCCCCGGCCACACTCTGCCTGCTGTGGCAGAGCTGCTACAGAATGGAGACAGGGTGGTGCCAGGGGCTGATGAAAGGACAGCCTTCAGCTCCCCAGGAAAAAGGGCTTGTTCTTCAGATTTGCTCTGATAACTTGGGCCTATGAGGACAAGATCCAACAGGGACAGCCTGCATTCACTCCTTTCTCTGGAGGGACAGCATGACACCAGGGCTGCAGTCACATCTCAGACTCTCCTTGCCTGCAGACCACCCCCTTTCCCCTGGGCCTCCTTCTTGCTGTCAGGGCAGGGGCAGGGGCACGTGGAGCCTGGCATGAGGGTGTTGACACATTAATGTGGTGCCCAAACACTGGGGAGCCCTCCACGTGTCCAACATATTGACCAGTGCCACTTTAGCTGTCTGCAAGGCCAATATCCTGTGATCCTTATGTCCTCTAATACCCTCTGGTGTAAATTGTAACAAGGTACATGAACAATCTCTCAGAAGATTAATCAATGTACAGTTATACTGTATGCTGCAGAAATTGTTTCTAGGTTTTTAATGATGATTAAGTATATGTCTAACAAGTGGTGCAATACTTCTAAATGAGAAATTAAGAAATTCCCAGTTGCAGTCAGATGAAATTCACATGATAATCTACTTCAGACAGGAATCCTCAAGGAGAATGCATTCAAACTCTCCTAATTATTCTTCATTTTTATTAGTGTGGCTTAGGCTTGGAATTTTTGTGTGAACAAACATTTTAAAATATTTTAATATTCTAATAGTCTAAACACTAAATATTCTAAAATAAAATATTATAACATTCTAATATTCTTACTAAACTTTTTCCTGAAAATTCATACTCTTATATGTGTTATGAAAATCTCTGTATTATCAGTGGTGCAATGCACAAACATATATACTTTTTTCATATGTTCTAAAAAAATAGATTATTTATATATATTTATTTCTGGTATTCACATTGTTTAGTTACAGAAATTTAAAGCTGTGGAGTCATGATCAATACAATGCAATACAATCACCAGTCCTAGCTTCATGACTCACTTATTTTGCAAATCTGCTGACTCACATGGTGACTGTCTGCCTTATAATATCGCTTCACCTGTATTATTTGTATTAGAGAAAGGGAAATGAAGTTCTGTATCAGAGACTCATCTCACCATGAAAATACAATGTCAGCAGAGTGTACAGTGGTATCTGAGAAATGTTCTTTGTCTCACAATTTCAATGTAGCTTTACACTCCTGACATAGCAATCAGAAAACAGTAAACCTCAGGTGATGTTCTGGGTCAGTTTTGGAAGACTCCAAGATTTCGATACCCTTAATGAGATGTTAAGTGCTAGCTACAATGTTTGTCCATCTTTACTACAACTACTGAAGGCATCATTATATTTCAGCTTTTGTTAGCATTATTTATAAGAAAATTAAATGTTTTGGTTTAGTTACAAGCCAGCCACTAATTTAATTTGAAAAAAAAAAAAGATTCCCAAACTATTTAAATTAAATGTCATAATTGGTATGCTGTTTCCCTCATTATATTTAAAATAGAGAGAAGATGTAGAACACTTAAGATTTACAGTTTCTAGACAGCCACTGAAGTTTAAATACAGATCATTAGGCAACCTGTTTTGGCTTCTTACATATAACATAAGGCATCATATTGAATTTTATTTAATTGTCCCTTTATTAAGCATAATAAATTATGATTTATTTATGTCTTGTCTTTTAGTAAGTGCTTTTATCTCTTTGGAATAGGTTCTTTATTTCAATTATTCTGTTACAGACCAGAATATCTATCTGCAAAGTAGTTTATTCAATTTAGCTAAACCTGATGAGCACTCTCTTTCATTATTATTTTGCTTTTGAGTCTCTGGTCTTTGCCAGTACTCCATACTCCATACTCCATCTGAATTCAGATAAACATCTAACTGCATCTTTCCATCTTTTAGAAAAATGATACGCACACAGTGCACTTTCTCTAATATGTTTGTCTCCGCAGCAGACAGAAATAAAACTTGTTCTGCTCATTCCTCATAACGACACTATCCGTTTGACCACTACTCTTAAGAATTCCAGCCTTTACACAGAGATCATGTTTTTTTCTTCAGACTTCATCACAACCTTTCAATATTACTGTTGCAAATAGTACAGATAGAAAGAACATGTGTATTGCTAGTGACATCAGCACCTAACTAGCATTGCATCTTTCCGTTTCTTTTATAGTGATCCTGGAGTGTAACAAAATGTCTTACCTACAGAGTTGTTCCTAGAGAGAAGATAAATCATTTATGTTCACAAATACTTGCTAATCATGCAACAGTTAATCTGCATGGGATAACAACTCTAAAGTCATGATTTTAGGTTTGCATTAACTCATTAATTCAGGTTTTTACTAAATGATAACTTGATGAGCGCTGATTATGTATGGCCATATTCATTAGTATTCTTTCTTGTGCAGTGTAAGAAGCAGGTAACTGGATTATATTATAATACATACAATGTATTTATATACATATTTTTTGCGTGAAATAAGTTTTGCCATATGATTTCTTTGCCTCTGCACCAGCCTCAGATATAGTGCTCAAATCTTAATAGCAGAGTTACTCTTAACTTCTGTGATATACAATTATAACAGAAAATGCCTTATTGTACTTTTTGAAAATAATGCCCCATCCAACTTGGCCTTGAGCACTTCCAGGAATGGGACATCCACAAGTTCCCTAGGCAACCTGTTCCAGTGCCTCACTCCCCTCACAGTGAAGAATTTCTTCCTTATATCTAATCTACCTATCCTCCTTCAGTTTAAGGCCTTTTCTCCTTGATCTGTCACTCCACACCCCTGTAAAAACTCCCTCTCCAGCTCTTTTGTAAGCTCCTTTTAGGTACTGGAAGGTGCTAGAAAGTCTTCCCAGAATCTTCTCTTCTCCAGGATGAACAGACACAGCTCTCTCAGCTTGTCTTCTTAGGAGAGGGTCTCCACCCCTGTGATCAACTTAGTTACCCTCAGTTGGACTCATTTCAACAGGTCATTGTCTTTCTTGTGCTGGGCCTCTTATGATAGAACAAGGGGTAGTGGTTTAAATCTAAAAGATGGTCAATTTAGATTAGACATAAGGAAGAAGGTTTCTGTGATGATGGTGGTTAAACACTGTCACAGGTTGCCCAGAGAGATAGTAGATGCCCCATTCCTGGAAACACTCAAGGTAAGGTTGGACTGGGCTCTGGGCAACCTGATCTAGTTGAAAATGTGGGATGTTGGACTAGATGAGATTTACAGGTCTTTTTCTACCCAGACTTTTCTATGATTCTTTGATTAAAGTAAATACGCAGAAGAGCAATCTGCATGCCCTCACATAATCCTGCAAAAAGGGATAAACAGCATGAAAATGGTGAAAAATAGAAACTGTTCATTCCTCTTGATTTGATTTGTTATCTTTACAAATTGACAAGCCAATTATTTGTATCTATTTCCTTCAAAATATACATACTTGAAAATGAAGTTATTTTCTAACTTCACATTGGAATAACAGCATAATAAGACACACAAAAAAAGAGAAAAAAATTACTCATTTAATAAGTGTATAGACATTAAAAAGAAAGAATGAATTGTGTAACAGGTTTTCATGAGGTTTTTTCACAGTATGATGATAAAAATATTGAGAAAACCCCAGTGTAACAGAATTTAAGAACACGAAAATTTGCTTCTGAGAATGAGCATATATCACCTATGCCTCTCATGTTTCTCATCCTTTTTGATACCCCAAATCTTCTGTGTAACAAGACCTACACTCCTATGTGCCTTTTCTGTCCACCCAAACTTCTTGAAACTATTAGCAGTTTTGCAAAGGTCAATTGAAGTTGTGTGGACTTGTTATTTAAATGCATTAAATCATTTTGATATCTCAACAACACAACTCCAAAATGGCTAAATAAGATCTTTCTCATGTGCATCTTGGTTTCTTCAAACTGTTATTAGTATGACTCTTATAGGGGGACAAGTCTAACAATAGGTTCTACAAATACGTCACAACGCTATAGAGCACTCAGTGTGTCATGCTGTCCTTGGTATTCCTTGGAGGACTTTTATATTGTGAATACATGAAATCATAAAATTAACAGAGAAAGCCCTGCTCCCATTTTCCCCTGCAACTAGCAGGACAATGTAACTACCCCTCCTCACCCAAATCCATAGTCTAGTACTCTAAACTTTGTGAGGATTATGAAACTAAATGATTCAAGAGTTTTAAACAAGCCTAAGTGGATTAAAATTTCATAGTTTTCTGTTGCATGAGGACTATTTTAGTTAGTCAACTTTACATGATCAAGAATGCTGTCCTTGCAACCTTTTATGAATTAATGGGACTCATATCTATATTCTATGGATCTATCAAGATTTCCTTGTCTGGAAATGTAAAAGACATAGATAAATGACAAAATTAAAGAGAACAGTGGAGGAAAATGACATTCATATTTTGATACATACTATTTGAGGGCAGCCACCAGTTGGTGCCATTAATCGAACAGGAGACTTTTCTCAGCAACTCCAGCTCTTTGTGATGTGAGCTTCTGCAAACAGAAAGAGGATTTTGTATACCTTGTGTTCTACAGTAGAGCTAATTCTTCTACATGTCGCAGTTCACTTGAGCTGTTCATTAAAATTCAGGACAAAATGTATCTGATATTTTAATACATGTTTTAATGTATAACTGTAGAATAAATCAACCTACTTTATTGTTACTTCAGTAATATTTCTTCTTTATTTTTTATCTTTTGTTAGCTATTACTTTTTAACATATTATCTGAAATAATGTAATTTGATTCTCTCAAAAACAAAGATAATTTTTAAGCTATCATACATTGCCGTTTGTTGAAACTTCCAAAACGATAGCACCTCTATTTCCACAGAAAATTGTGTTTGTATGAGTCATACAATATGACTTTTCCTACTGATTCTAAGAAGGAGAATGTTGTCACTCATGGAAATCCTCACAGACAGATACATGATTTAGAATTCTCTGTAATTTTCAGATTGTCTGCTGAAATCTTATTTTGAGTGTGCACTGGAAAACAACATAACAGAAAGTGTTCCATGACCTACAGGTCTTTTTTGATTGTTCGTCATGTCAAATAAGAAAAAAAAATATGTACATGAAAGTGAATAAATTCAAAGAAATTTGTGAAATTTGAAATAATGATCTCTATGCATTGTATGTATCCACTTGGAGAGACTCCTTTTGTCTAGTTTTATGACTTGTGTCTGTAACAGCTGAAAAGATCAAAGCGATTAACTGATTTTTTCATCTAAACACAACCTTCATAAACCTAGGAAAAATTAACCCATTTTATAGGGAAATCAGTAGAGAACAGGTAGATTAAATGACATGACTATGCAATACAGAGCACCATAGGTGAACCGAATCTGGAATACTTTCACTCCTGAGACCACTGTCTTATTTCTTTGTAATGATTTTCTCTTGCTTCTTTTTCTGTACAGACTGTTATGCACAGTTATCTGTGATACAGATTTGGAAAGCCACACCTGTGATTCTGAGAGTTCATTTTATTGATAGTACTCACTTACGTGTGGGAGAAGTATGCTGCAGTCACCTTATCCATTTGCTGTATCTGACCTGGCTCATATTTTATACAAATTGCAAGCGATGTATGAGGGCTGCAGGAACATATGGTTAATTATTTCTTCCAGACACTCTATCTTTTCTCATAGAGTCATTCTTCACCTACAGAGGGAACATAAGGACTCTCATCGCTGTGTTTTGTCACAGGTGGCATTCATCAGTTATGAATTTTATTTTTTTTCCCATTACATTTTTTTTTGTGGATTCTTAAACATTATGCATGAATTCCACTTCTACTTATTTGAATTACAGGATCTGCACTTCTATGGCTGAAAGAAATTCAGAGGTAGTACCATCTTTAGATCTCCAGCGCCACAGCACTAAATCTGCCTCTGTGCAACAGATTTGATTCAGTAGACCTATCTAATGCATGGTATAAAGTCCCCAAATGTCATAGACATGACTAAGGCATGTAAGTAGAATCAGTAATGAGTGGCCAGAAAATCCTCAAACTGGAATTTGAACTCCTCATGGTGTGCAATTAAAACTATTGTTTAATTCTTCTTTATTGTAATTTCTCTTACTTATTTGTTACTTTTTTCCACTGGTAAAAAATTACGTGCATTAGTCCTACACACTGCTACAGACCTATCAGTCCATTAACCATGCATGTACCCATGGGAACTTTGTGTTCAGTCCTCCCAGACAACCTCATTGATGTAGATATTCCTCTTTGGAAAATCTGTGCGATCCCCTTTCTTTCTTCCAACTATTTATAAATTTTCGCATGGGAATACAGTCAATAAATGCAGAATACACTTCCTATCTTGCTTAGAACACACATATACAGGTTTGAAATTTTTAAATAGTATCATTTATGATAGAAAGAGCAGATAAAAAAAAACCACAGCACAACCTTAAAATTACTTTCTATCAGCTTAAGTCAACTTAGAATATTTTGAAATACTTTGTGTTATTTGTCTACAATAAGAAAACGTCTTTTTTAAATGTTAAGATTGGATACTTCTTCCCCCAGAATAGGATAAGTAAGGGGAATGCAGTCATTCAAGATGAGTTCTGCAATATGTAATCAGGAGGCCATTAAACTCCAAAGTTTTGGGGTAGCATTACAAAAACATAATTTTTCATTGAATTTAACTGAAATGAAACTCGGTGAAGTCAGCTAATGAAGAAAAAATGAATTTTGTTTAATGTCCCATTTGGAAAAGCCAAAAAATGTCATATTGACTGTTTATAAATCTCCATCCATTCTGGTTAATTTAATTCAGAATTTTTAAAAGAAATAATTCATTCAGTGAAAAAGAAGGTCAACTCTCATTATTTCATTCAAAACCTTAATCGTTAATAGATTATTAAGGATGAAATTTTCCTCTCTTTAGAACTGCTATGTATGAATCTCTTATAAAATTATATATTAAATCCTACAGACATTTCCTTAGCATCCCTCATGGTATAAAGATACTGTCAACTGTGTTTCATTTCTTACAATGATTGAGACAAGGATCCTATGGGAGTGAAAGTTAAATCCCTAGAAAATGTAGCAAAT
The DNA here is from genome assembly GCF_047495875.1 of Pithys albifrons albifrons. Classification (NCBI taxonomy): domain Eukaryota; kingdom Metazoa; phylum Chordata; class Aves; order Passeriformes; family Thamnophilidae; genus Pithys; species Pithys albifrons. The sequence continues at coordinate 78,214,703 of NC_092458.1, forward strand.
TACAGTTTTACAGTTCATCTTCATTCAGACAAATCTGACCTTTGGAGTAAGAAACAATACAGAGCCACTCCAGCTGATCTGGTCTCTGTACCTCATTCACATGAAACTTAGTGAGATAGGGTGTACTGATAATCATTTTGCTTCATTGAAGTTACCTCTAGAGTCTAGATATTTCCAAGTTCTTTCAGTTTTTCCTGAATATTGTTGAAGTTTGGAAGTGCTTGGCAGTGACCTGAGACAACTTTGAAATTGTGGAATGACTGTAAAGCAATGATGAAGGAAGTACCTGTGCATCATAATATCAATGGCATGTGACAACTTTCAGTTTTGTAATACCTGTTATATGGATTATATTTTTTTCCCCAGTATCAGAAATATTTTCTTAACAATTCCTTGTTCTTAACACAAAAGCAAATTTAAAATATCTTCTTATGTGGATTGTTGTTCTTTAACTAAGATAGTGCATCTTTCCAGAAGTTACCTACTTTACAAAATCCTTTTTCTTGCAGCTTCTGGACTCTAAGGATTTGTTTGTCTTAGAGACTAATGTCATAGATGAGACTTTTTCCAGAGAATATCCAGAAAGCAGACAAATAAATAAAAAAACCACCACTCATATAGCAGAAAATAATGAGACTTTAAGGTTACTTTTCAACCTCAGAAAAAGAACTGTTTGTTTGGAAATGTGCATTGATGTGTGATACTTTCTAATAGGATTGTTCAGGCTTCTCATTTCACTCAAAACCAATTCCCAGACCTGGTGTGCCTTCTGCCAGCTGCTCTTCTGATCTTAGCTTCCTTTAACCGAGTGGCTGCCAGGCATGACCCTTGACCAGCCTCCACTTAATTTCAGTCTCTTTTGTCCCAGTCTTCTCTCAATTTCATGTATTCTGGTCCAACTAATAAAATTTTATCTTTGTTGCCAACATTCTTTATTCCCCAACAGACTATGTAAATAAATCTGCTATCTCCCTACTATCACACATCTGGCTCTTTTGCTTTCTGTATTTAAATCAATTTTTTGGGCTCAGAAGAACAAATGCTGGAAGAATGGAAAGATTTCTTACTCTCATCCAGCACAGGATCAGCACCTGCTGACTGTAAACCTACCTGGGCCTGAGGCTTGAATATTATAATATGAACTGAAACTTTAATTAGCATAACTAAAAGTCACATTGTTGACATAAAAGGATGCATCTGCTATATAGATTTCCAGACCCAAGGTTCTATGGATGATAGTTTTGAAAAGAAAAGATTTAATAATTTGGTTCAGTACAGGCAAAATGATGAATGTGAAGCTGAACATGTATTTTGACTTGCCTCTTCTAGAAAAGCATAACTTCTGTCAGGCATGCATTGTGCAATGTCTCCATCCAAAGATTTGCCTAAGTAATGAGTTACTGCACAAGCCATAGTCCACAATCATCCTCAGCAATAGCTGGCGCTAGGAGGTTCTTTGCACTAAACTTAATGCCTTTCATTTGGATGTAAAGGGCTTAAGAATTTTCTCTCCTGTTTTCCTAAGACAGCTTCATAATGGAATTGAAACCAACAGTTTAAGTGATTTTTATATCATTTACCAGAAAGAATTTTGACCATCAGCAATTCCAGCGAAATGAAGGATTCAGTAGAGTTATCAGTATACTTGGCAGTATATTAACCAGAAAGGGTATTCTTCAGTCTGCATGTAACAATTTTTTAAACATAATACTTTTTGTTTTGCTTGAAAAGGTTCTAAATTGCTATTTGAATATGTTACACAGAAGATACATTATCCAGTGATGTGATTGGGTTCAGATTTTAGTAATGGAAATAAAATGCTTGATGGAAAAGACTGGTTTTCTAAGGACTTTTGAATCTGAAAATAGAACCAACTAATATGGAAAACAACTTAATGATCCCAGTTGTTGTATTTTATTGATGTACTTGAATATTCTACAATGTTATATTTCACTCATTCCTGATTTGCCACAGCATAAATCTCTTTGACAAAGTACCTGAGCAGGAGACAAAGAACTGCAAAATTAGCCATGGAGTTGGATAAACTCCATCCATACTGCTGGATAGTCTATATCTGTAAATATCTATGTGACAGTATTACAGTAAGACCACTGGGCTGAGGGTTGGGGGGTGAGTGAGAACCTGTATGGGGCTTAGCTGGAGCCAGGGCCAACCCACTAGAAGAATGCAAAAGTTTTATGAAGTAACTTTTGTACTGTCTTACTCATACGTTAGTAGATGCATCTTTGATCTCTACCTCCCCTGATTCCTGTTGCTACAAATTTGCTTTATCTAAAGGGAGGATTTAAAAATTAAATACTTTTTTCTTAACAGTGACTACTTTAGGCATCTCCTAAGTGACTTGAAACTGATGGGAAGCAAAAAAATACACAGTTCCTAAAGTGACAAATTTTACTTGCCTTTCTGTATAGCAACTGCATGGTTTTGTGCCAGGTACCACATCCTGTCATTGGAATAGTGCTCCAGGTTTGATTATAACAGAGGATGTATTTTGTTCTTACACTTGCCACATGTATAATCTCTGTATTCCATTAGGCAACAAAACAAAATTGCTTTTATCTCTGTGGTTTATTCAACCCTTCATAAATCTGCCATTTCTTGTAATTTTCCCTCCTCCATTCTTGATATATAGGTATGAATAGCATATCTTGAAAGAGAGGTAGAATGGGACAAAGCAAATAATGGAAGAACTGGGTTCAGTAGAACAGGTAATTTCATGAAGATGTCTATAAATTGCAATACTTTTAAATGTTTGCCTTAAAATTAAAAATTGATTCTTTTTATTTTAATATAAATCTTCAAATTTTGAAAGGACTACATACTGCCAAGTCTCTATGACAAAAATGTCTTGCATCCTGTAAAACACATGTATCTTTTTGTGCACAAGTGGTCCATTTTTTCTTGGTTATCCATTCATTTTAGCTCTTCTAATCAACACCTTGTCTCCTGCCTGTTTGTGGGTTGTATGCTACTTTCCTCTCCCCTAGTGTGATGTATAGTTCAAGCAAGAGAAAGGTCAAATTGTGATCAGGAGTAGTATAATAACTTCACATATCAATATACATTTCTTCTCTCTTGACAAATGATCACCATTCCTCCTGAAAATTCCCTGCACCACATGGTCCCCTCTGACCTTTTGGTCAATAAATAATGCATTCTATCTAAAGTAACTGAACTACCCTATTTGGCTGCAAAATCCCTTATACAAGAAAGTGTGATACACAGGACAGTGAAAAATTACATTGTGGAAAGACTCCAGCTTTACTTTAGCTTTTGGATGAAGAAAGAAAGATTCCTTTGCGTTCTGACCTTTTTTTCTCACTACCCAATAACTTTATCTAAACTGAACTAGAATAGCCGGCATTTCATAGACCAAATGAGACTGTTTCTTTTTAAGGATAATTGGAGAAGTGTCTGGAACAAAGAGAATAATCAGAACATACTGTGGGGGGCAGGGAGTCGTATGAGGAGGGGGAGGCAAGTATCTCTTTTATTGCTGTAAAGTGACTTAGGAGCTGTACATTCATAATTTATGGTGTTAATCAATAGCAATTTGTTAGCTGTCTTGCCTCACACACGCAAGTCCCCCAAATGGGTCTTCATATAAGACCTAACTTACCAGTTTACAACATTGACAAGACCTGTACACATGCTACAAAAGCATGGGGTTTAGAACTCATACTGGGTTTCAGGAGAGACTACAGAAGACTGTGGGGGTTGTAGAACTATTAAATACTGTAAGAACAAAATATTTCACCCATTAAATTCAATTGTATAATGCATCAGGGAGATAGGTGACACTGTAGGGTTTCTGTCTGCTTTCAAAGAATTTGTTCCTCCAAATAAGTGACCTTTTCCATTTATTTGTAGAACAGGATCAAGATCACAATAAATAAACTGCAAAAGCTGAGCTGTTGCCTTCTAGTATTTTGAGTTTAGTATTTTGTTCGTGACAATTGGAACCTAAATTTTCTCATGGATGTCTTTTCAGTCTTTTCTAAAGAGATCCTTGACCAAATAAGCAATGGCTGTTTTTAACCTTAAGTCTGGGTTAATAAAGTGTTTTTTTCCAGAATTAATAAATTATATTTCTTACAGCATGGTACTGACTAGTTCAGGAACACATAAATCATACTGAAACAGCCTGTGATGCAATCACAAGTATTGTTTTATGATAGACTGCTGGATTACAACTGAGAATTCCCTTGTGAAAAAGTATTACTTTTCTTTGCTTTCTAGGCCTTTTATTCCTTCCCTTTATTTTTTTTGTAAGACAAACTGTACCTGAAAGTGCTAAACCTTAAAGCTATAAGGAAATTGCCTTGAAACTGAAAACCTCCAGGAAATTGAATGGACATACTACACACAACATCCAAGATACTATGTCTTGGTTCTGTTTCTTGGGATTTAGTGTTGGTGATTTTTCTTATGCCCCGCCACAGATACATTTCTCTGAAGAGAGTTTTGACCAGCCTTGAGGACAATAATAACCTGAGACATATCAGGCGGAGCTCTCATACTATGCAAGAGGTCAGTTGCTCTCCCCATTGTGCCTATTGGTGAAAAACATCTTTTAAAGAAAATCATTACAATGTCTTCTATGTGATGCCTGCAGAGGAAACACCTATAAATACCTCAGCAATGTACCGTTAAGAAGTGGCACTGAAAGGGAATTATTTTGTATTCCATCAAGTTATCTCAGGGTAAAATCTTTCATCTAACAAAGCTCTCTGTGCTCTGACCAATAACACTGTTAAGGATAGAAATAAGAAATTATTAAACACTTCAAAACATGTATCCTAGATTTTTAGACTAGCCACTGGTGTAGCCAAGTTTTGCTCTACTGCACAGTCCTTCATTTGAACCCCTGCCAAACTTCTGTAGAGATACAAAGACTGAAAACAAGCCTGTAGTTCACTTACTGAGGATTAGTTCAGTGTTTGCAAAAATTTTACAGGTCAGACATGGTCAGATCTTCATGGCTGTCCAGCTTTTACTAGGTTCTGGGTCATAATCCTTTCCAGATGGATTGAATTTCACCAGTTCTTTACAGTAGGTCATAAAAGCTTTGGCTTTATATCACATGCTTCTGCTTTTGCAATCTGCTTACCCTCATTACTGTACATGTGTGTGCAAGGCAGGCTTCTCTTGTAATAATCATTGGATCTTCCTTCTCTGAATGTTGCAGAAAGATTTATATACAGAGATCACATTATTTAGTCATTATGAAAATCAAATCCATTTCTGAAATAAGTGTGAGAAGTTCACAGATGCTCTATGCTGGTTTTAAGAAGCGCCCTTCTAGGAAAACAGGAGTAACTTCCCAGGAGTAACTTGTACCTATTATCCACATCTTTTCCATGTGACTCCTTGTAAAAAGGGAGTCTTAATTTTCTTTGTAGCCACCTTTTAAATACTAGAACATGGTGATTAGGTCTTCCTAAGTCTTCTTTTTTCAAGAGGGATCAAATCCAGTTCTCTTAGCATTTTTTCATATAGCAGGCTTCCCAGTCTCCATTTCCACTTCCAGTCCTACAGCTAATTAAGTTTTTGATAGTTTCAGAGACTTTCTTCTTCAGTGCTTGCACAGATAAAAGTGTTTTTTCAGGTAGGCAAGAGCAGATTTGAGTGTAAAGTTAAACCTTTTTAGCTCTATTAAATATTCAGAAAGTCAGGGCCTTCATAGCCCTTCTCTGGGCCCTCTTCAGCCTGTCTACATCTCTCTTGTATGGCACAGACAAAAACTGAACATAGTATTCCAGTGTGGCCTAACAAGACCTGAGTAGAGTGGTATAATGTATTCAGAATTTGAATTTGATATGCCATTGTTTCAGGCTAAAAATAAGATTCTATAAAACACTTCAAAATGTGTTCTAGATTCTGAAAGTAGACACTGGTGAAGTTTTGCTCCTGTAATGGTTCACAGTAGTTCCACATATTTTTATTTCTTTTCCTGATTTTAAATATTACAAAAGGATGAGACTATGTAAGGAGAAAGAGAAAAACCTTCTGAAAACATTTGAGCTAACATGGGAAATTGAATTTATTTTTGTTTTGCTTTACCTCTATAAGATAGAGCAAAATGGGATTTGGGTCAAAATGGAAGAATTTTTTTTTTTTATTTGTGAGTGCTTGGAAAAGTTAAATTTGTACTTGCTGAACCAGGGCAAATAATGTACTGTGAAATGCTTTTTCAGTCAATCTAATCTGATTTTTTCATCTGCCAAACACCATCCTTGGAGGTATGGATCTTGAGAAGTATCTCTCTCCTTCAGCTACTACAGCACATATTTTTTTGTCTGTTTTTCTTGGAGTTCTGTGAGACAGATTCCAGATATTCCAGATATTCCAGTGCTGACGAGGCCAGTGACTTTTTCTGGCTATTGCTGTGTAAGTCTCACACCAGTTACCACCTCAGACACCTGCTGACTGAACTGCTCTTGGAAAGGCCCCATGCCCCATCACAGGCTAAAACAGATCAGAGTTGTTAAGATTATTTAATCTATTTAAAAAAAAAAGCAAACAGGTTAGTTGATTCCCAGGGTGGTTTAGAAAGCAATCCCCAAAGGAGTTCTTGTGAAGGTTTTTTCTTAGGGACGAGGGGAGGTGATAAGCTTTAGCAGAGAGCTGCAGCAGCAGATTTTCTGCCACCCCAGATGGGCAGGGAAAAAGATATGAGATCCTGGCCTCATGCCTTAATGATGCATTATCCCACAGTAATGAGGGCATCAATAAAAGAAGAATGGTACCATGAAGTCAATACCCTGTCTTTAGTAAGATGTGCTTTTTCAAGTTGTAAGGACAGCTAACCAGGGCCCTGGGGTTTCGGACCCATGCATCTATCAATTCTTCTTTTTTAAAATGAGGCAAATATTTTCTCAGAAGTTATTTGCACTCAAGAATGATGACAAAACAGATGATTGTATTTGTTTAAATGTTGACAGTCTGACAAGAACAAAGCCTGTTTGAAAAATGCAAGTCCTTCTTTTCCTCACCACATGAACAGTTTGAGCAAAAGAATCTGGCACTGTAAAGAATATGCCAAGACCCACTCACAGAAGCTATTATTTATATAGTACAATATGCTCATATCATCAAGACCTTGATCTCTGAAATATACACCTCAGCTTGAAAACTGTCAGCATTTACAAGAAATGAGATGTTAAAAAAAGTGATACCTACTGTTCAAACATTTCTGCTTCATTAATCTATCTTTACTGAGCAGAATTACTAATTTATATCTATGAAATAGCATCTGCCAGATGTACTTTTACTGTCATCAAACTATAGGAGAGGTATAGTTTGGTTCATATGTGCTCTGAATCCAATTCAGAGGAAATAGCAGTGTCTACTGATGTCTTCAAAGGAAAGACAGCTACCACAACTCACTTTTTTGTATTAGGATAGGAAGCTGCTCTTTAAATAATAATGGCGTTAAACCTATAGCATTTTCTTGAGATGATTGTTCTCAGTTTTACCATTGTCTTTTCTATTATTCAGTTAGCCACAAAACATAGGACATGATGAAAATTTAAAGTAATTCAAGTTTATTTTGAATCTCAAAATACAGTATCTTGGCAGAATTGCTTTTCTCAAAGGAGAAAAAGAAAATATTCAGTAAGAAAATAAATAAGGCCAATCACTGAGAAAATAAACTTATGTTGACATAAGGACATATAGTATTTTTACTTAAACTGATTTTTTTTCTAAGCCCTGTAGATACAGATCAGGAAATAAATACATGCTTATTTATCATTGCCAACAACTGTTCTGGTGACATCTCTTATGTGCATGTAGACAAATACATGGATATATTTATTCATTTATGTTTAATAGAAACAGAAATAGATATAATCAACTGCAGTTATAATAGACTATCAGTCCTTGGAGGGATTGCTTGGAAAAGACAAAATATTTTAGAATAGAGAGAGAGAGGTGTGCCTCACAAAATGCATAAAAGGGTAAATCAGAAGCCAGAACCTCAGCTGTGGCAAATTATTGTGGCTTCATTAATTTCTGTACCCTTCCAGCCTTTCTACAGACATATCCTTAGTCTCAATAACCAAGCAAGGCATGACAGAAATACAACTCCATGAGAAAGGGGTATGAGAAAGAAAGAAAGAAAAAGAGTGAACTGCAATTTTTATACTCCATAACCCCTCCCCTCATATTCAAGACTCTAGTGTGGACTAAGACAGCTTCACAATAGAATGGACATGTCACATTACTTTTTTATTTAGAATCTAAATTCAGACAGTGGTAGGAATAATTTTTTTTAAAGAGTTGTGTTTAGTGATATTGTCTTTTATTGAGAATTATGGAACTTGATAACTCTCTAGCCTATACCTAAATCTGAAGTTTTCAACAAGAGTCCCTTTTATGCTCCTCTCTGTGTACATTTCATTACTATTTTATTCTTTGAAGGTAGAAGTATTTAAAGAATTTCAATTTCCCAATACATGAAACACTTTGTAAATAAAGATCAAGTTGAAAAAATGTTGCAACATACAGTTTTAATTAGTTTTCATGGATTTTACTATAGTTGAAAAGAAAAAGCATTCCATTAACACCCTTCACACTTTACAGTGTGAGTGAGGCAGAATAAAATATTCTCTGAAGATGCAGTCCAAAAATACTCCTGGGGAGAGAATGCTGTCTGACAGAGCAAACCATGAGGTGCAGCAGTTACACAGTGGAGTGCTGTGATCCTTATGTTTTCAGAGGGTCAAAAGCAACAGAAATAGCTCAGCTGGATAAGATTCAGCCTTTCCTTTATCCTGCCCTTCCCCTTCCCTTCTTTTCACCAAACAACCCTTCCTCGACCTCTCCCTCACCCTGAAATCTACAGAATTTGTAACTCTCAGATCATTATTTAAATACAATTAAGGTTTTATTACTACAATACAATAAGACAAAACCAAGATGGTAACATATGTAAAATAAGAGGAGCTTTTTAATACCTGCCAGTGAACAAAGAAGAAAAGAAAACATTTGAGCTTTAACCAGTCCTGCTGTTTGTTGTAGGCTATGGCATTGTTCACTTTAGTGTGCTTTTTTTTTAAGTAGCCACTGGTGTAGTGAAGTTTTGCTCCTGTAGCGGTTCACAGTACTTCCACAGATTTTTATTTCTTTTCCTGATTTTAAGTATTATAAAAGGATGAGATGGAGCAAAATAGGATTTGGGCCAAAATGGAAGAATTTTTTTTTTCAACCTGCTTACTACACCACCTGGAACAGAACTGGCCAGCGAGGGATGGGAGTTACAATTATGTGCTCTGAAAATGAAGCTCTTCACTGAGTAGCACGTGTGAGCAAACAGGGACGCTGGTGGGTGTGGAAAGAGGGCTCAGAGAGAGAAAAACAAAGTAGACACATGTTGGCACATGTATTGTTTTCTTCTTCATAAGTTGTTAATTACGTGCGTAAGTGTGTCTAGACACTGAAATGAAAAGATTCAAAATAAGTGCAAATCATCAGTGCAAATTAAAATTTTGTCAAATATTCATTTATTATCCATATGCAAATGCTGGCTGTATGTACATAATTCTTTTAGAATGAGATACCTAGTTACAAAAATGTCCTGCATTTCAGCAGTGTAATGACAGTGGAATTAGAGTAATTTAGTAATGTCTAGTACTTGTCTAGCATGATGACCTCTACTACTGAGGTTTAATTAAAAGCACTTTTAAAAAGACAATTAAAATTATGCATTTTTATTTATACACAACCAAGATATTGTATTCCCATTTAGATTGGAGACAGAATTAGGATCCTCTTTTTGCTTTATTATTTTCTAACCTCTGTAGTGCACAGAGACACAGCATCAAGCTGATGGCAGAAAATTCATCAAAGCACTCAACTGGGTGAAGGTGCACTTTCACCTTCAGTAGTGTCTGAAACAGGCAAAGAATCCTTTTTCTGACCTGCTAAGGCAGTGCTTTTTTCACTTCTGTCATTTATAGTGAAGCTGAAGCGCTTTAGGACAACCAAGACTTGAGGTGGAGCACTGACACACAGTTATCCATAACAGGACACTCTTGTCATACTCGATGGTACAGATTAGGGGTGTAGAACAAGCAATCTGCAAGGAAAAAAAAACCAAAACCAAAACCAAAACCAAAACCAAAACAAAAAAAAAACAAACCACAAACCCTTGACAGTTTGGGGGGATAGTTATACCATGAGCCAGTAGTTGGTGAATCTGAAACAAAGATTTTGTTGAAGAAGAGACAGTTTAACTGTATAGAAACATGTTGTATGTACATTTTTTGCTTGGGAGCAGCAATCATGGCCCTGGTAGGCTCTGACTTCATTAGTAGGTAGTGAGACCCAGCAGAGAGATCTGTAGAGTGCAGTGGTGGTGCTGAGGACCTAGTATAAGCACTGTACTTGTTTTGTTTGGTTTGGGTTTTTTTTCTTGAACTAACCACTTATTAGAGATGAGAGTGAAATAGGTGTGCTTCTGGAGCTCATCTTGTTTAATCTGACCCAAAATGTGCCTTGCGACTGCTCTGTGTAATGAAACAAAGCGTAGTAAATGAGAGATTTACTCCAGAAGTGTACTCTAGATTAGAAACAAAAAGCAAATGCAACCACAGCCTGTACAACTGGTGTACAAGGGAAGTAGATTGCAGGTGAAGTTTGAGTTTTTGTGGGTACTTGACTTAGTTTTTTAATTCAGATAAGTGAATTCAGGATAATCAGGAAGACTTCTAAGCCTTTGCTAACCTTACTTGCACACCTGTGACTCCACTATTACAGGAAAGGAATAACCATGCCTGATTCAGGAAATATGGTAGGTGGTCTGAATTTGGCCCCCTTCATCCTTGGCCAGCAGAGCACAGCTCTGGAAAACATGTATGGTTCAGTGGTTTAGGTAGCTTTAGAGCATGCTAAAGAAAAGTGGCAGCAAAAGTATCCCTGAGAAGGGATTTTTTTTTTCTAATAAAATATTTAGCTGATAGTAGATGTAAAATCAGTGAGCATCTAGATGAAAGAAAGCGCCTCCTCCCCCTTGGACTTACTCCAGCTCAAAAATCTCCATCTGCTAACTGGCCTTAATCCACAGAAAAGAAAGCCTTCATAGAACATGGAAAATACTGGAATGATGCATCAATCCATTTTTATGTTTTAAGCCAAAAAATGTACGGCTTTAACCTGGAAAACTAAGTAATTGAATAAGTAGCTTAAAAAACTAAAACCAGAAGTTAGTGGGAGGAATTAAAAAAAAAAGAGGTTGGGAAGTCAAGAAACATGACTATTAAGTAGTAAAAAACTTTTTGGCTCAGCAAATGTACACATTGTAAAATAATCAAAATCAGCCCTCCCTCAACAATAGGAGCCGGTAAAAAAATGACACAGTTAATATGTTTTCCATGCCTTCTCATTCTGCAATTAATGCATTTTTTTGCTATGTTAGAGCAGGTCGTTCTGCATGAACATAAGTTTCTCTTTGAAAAAAATCCCTCACGTTTTCAGTTATAAAAAATCCTGATAAAAATAAAATATAAAAAGGCCCTTTAGGGACTTTTAAGATAGAATGAATATTGTAGCTTGCCCTGCCTCAGAATTTTCCACTCATTTTCTTTTTGTATAAATCCTGAGCTTCATCAATAAAACTAAACGATAATAACACATTAGGCAAGACAGTTCTCCGCAAAACCTCTCCCATTAACACACTAAACTCCACTCCCATTGAATTAGAAGATTAAAAATAAACTAATTACCCTTACTTTAGCATCCTAAGTAACTGGTTCCAGCCACCTGGCTCACAGCTGCTATGGAAACTACTCAATTAATCAAAATAAGGTTGGGTTTTTTCTGATTATTTAAAGGAAAAAGAGAAAGGAATGAAAACCCCCACACTCTCAGTAGGAACAACTTTACCTTCTGAAATATTCCAGACAGATTTTAATCAGTTCAAAATATTAACATGTGAGTAGTACTATGGTAGAGAAGTTAACATTTATAATAGGATGGTGAGAAACTTTTATTCTGTTCTTTGGCCTCCTAGCATCGCTATGTGAACATCTAGTACAGAATTTTACCTTTTGTGTAGTATTTGGTGAAAAGCAGAGTGAAGGAATAGCAGCCTTTGCTGTCTCTTGCTCCATTTCCATCACATTGGTGAAGATGAATGTATGCTTCATAGCTAACAAACATCCCAACCTCTATGTGAGAAGTTCTGCACAGGAAAATTGTTTGTTGATATATGGTATGTGTGCGGGGAGGACAGGGTACGTGTAGAAACATGTCTTGCCCTCTCCTGTGACTTGTAAACATATTTCTAGGAGACTAGGATTAAAATGTTAATTTAATTTATTCCAGTATTTTCAAGAGAGATTAAATAAATTTATTAGTAAACCTCTCACAGGTACCTTGAAAAGGCAAATCTGAATTGTCTTTGATTTTATCAATTTGATGAGTTATTAAAAAATGATGTGTCAAGCCTTACCCCTGGTTTTGATGAAGAGTAAGAGTATAATAATGTAAAAAACCCCAAAACAAAACAACTCAAACATGTTGTACATTAGAAATTGGATAACTAGTGTAGTCCAAATTCAGGTCTCAACAATAAATCAAGTGGAAATGTTTTTATCTGTGTTCTGCAGTCCTATGGATAAGATCCAACTTTTTTTTTTTTTAATAATTTAAACTGTGATGAGGCTTTATACAAAGTCATGTAGTGACAGGACAATGAGGAATAGCTTCAAACTGAAAGGAGTAGGTTTAGATTAGATATTAGGAAAAACATGTTTACTCTTGGGGTGGTGAAACAATGGATCAGATTGCCCAGGGAAGTTGTGGATGCCCCATCCCCAGAAGTGTTCAAGGTCAGGATGGAGGTCTGAGTAACCTGGTCAGGTGGAAGGTGTCCCTGCCCACAGCAGGGAGATTGGAACTAGATGATCTTTAAAGTCTCTTCCAACCCAAACCTTTCTATGATTCTATGATCTAAGTATGATATTTTAGTATTTTTAACTTCGGCAAGTAGTACAAAGTATGGGAAAATGACCTATCTCAGTTAACAACATAGTCCTACAGACATCCACTTGGTTAGCTGAGCTTACTAAAATAAACTGTTCTTTAAAGCAGTCACAAATTGTACAAATTTTTTCAGGTACAAAATGCATATTCAGGGTCAAGAAATGAAAGACATGTCTACAGAACTTACAGAGAAGAGGTAGCTGAAAGCATGTTTGACACAGATTAATTTCACAGAATTTAACTGCCTGAAAATGTAGTAGCTCTCTATGAAAACAAGGGAGAGCGATTTACCTTTAGGGACTGGTTCATGTATCTCTTTTGCAAATCCAGCCCACCAGAGAATGAATCATCTTTGAAAATACTTGAGTTACACTCTTGCCAATAGAAATTAATCAAAACTTTTTAAACTATTTGTCTTTTTTGTTGGGGATGAGAATATTGTCAGGGTGGGTTCAGACCCAGAAGAAAAACCTGTCTTACATTGCTATGGCTCTGTCCTTCCAGTTATCTCCATATTTCAACATCTTAACTTTTTGGGGTTTTTACACATTCTTGTAAAAAAAGGTCCTGAAAAGCTTTGAATTTCCTAGTGAATTAACAACTAAATACAGGGTCTCATGTGAAGCTAGGGCCAAAAATACCAGTATCATTCACAGCTTCCTAAGTCGAAAGCCAATGAATAGAAATGGTATGTAGAAGGTTCTCTTTGCTTCTTCATGAACCACTGATGGAAGAAGCATGGGGGTATTGAGCATGGAACTACTTTTTGCCATTATCAGAAGAAAGCAGGGAGTACAACATTACAGAGAGTAACAATATTCTGATTCAAAGACTACAGGAAATGTCATCTAGCAACAGACTCAGAGAACATTTTAACTTAGTAAAAACACAGATTGAGCAGTAAATTAATGAGACTGTGGAGCATGTTTTCATAAAGAAGACACCATGTACCAAAAATGGACTAGGTTATGCAGTAGTTCCTTTTGGTTTTTAGCTCTGCTGAATACAGATATGCAGCACAGCCCTGGCAGTGTTGAAATGCCAGAATGTATTAAATAAGAATATATAAATACATTGATCTTTATATGTGCACCTTACACATCAGTGGGAGGTTCTGGGAACAAAAGAACAACCTGCTTCTGGTTTGGAAATAACAGATAATGTTGGTTAATTTGACTGGACATCAAGGCTTATTTCTTTGGATATCATAAAAATTGAAACAAAGATATTCAAAATGGGAAAAAAAGCAAATAGTCTATATCACATTGATGTATTCATTTCATTTTCAGAGGTGTTTGATCTAACTATGTAGCCAATAAATGTTACAATGAGATGTGCTCAGGAACACACACAGTACAGAATTGATTTTCAAATATTTATGTTTTCATGTTAAGAATTTTTTCTCGTTCAAACTTTCAAGTGACACGAGTTTGCATTAAAGAAAGATTTTCATGGCAGCAAAAATGTTCAAATCTTTCAAACTAGAAACTTAGATGCATTTTCCTTTTGGATTATTTTTGTAGTTTTCATAACTGGCATTCCTCTGAGACTGGTATGTCAGCTGGCTGGAAATGGGTAATGGTCCCACAAGGATATGCTTTGCTTTCTTCAAATAAATATAAGCATACATTGGCTGGAAAAGCATCCTGGGAGAAATTTGCTTCTCATTTCATCAACGTTGCATGCAACCAGGTATTATTATATCTTATTTTTATTATAGTAGTGTGCCAGCTGAGTGAGGCTGCCACTATTGTAGGCAGTAGGAGATTAGACAGAAAAATAATCTCTCCAACAGGAAGTCTTTAGTAAAACTGTGAAGTATGGGAAAGGAATTAACAGCTCAGGGAAGTGAAGTAACTTTCAGAAGGTCATACAACAGATCAGAATCAGAGCTGCTGGGGAAGTCCAGGATTGCTGATCCCATTTGTATCAGCTGTTGAACTAGTCCAAGGAAAGATGACTTTCTATCCCCATTGGGTATAAATAATCTGTCAAAACTAGCAGGTGGCAGACATCAACCAAACCTCACTGAAGTCAAGATAGATTCATGTATTTATACCACCTATAAGTATAATTTGCTAAAGAGTTTGTCATCAGAATTTATGAACTGAGCTTAAGGAAACTGGAATTTAAAAAGACAACAATAATCCTAATGCAATACCAGTATAATAACAACAAAAAAAGAAAAATACTCTGATAAAGAGTTGAACAAATGGAAGATCTGACTTAAAATAAGCTGGGACTGATGGGATGAGCTCAAAGAGGGTCCCCAGAGCCTTCATAGACCTTTTTAAACATTTTAGTACTCACTTGAGTCTTCTCTCAGTGACTGCTCATCCCTTTTCCAACCCTGCCAGATGCCGCTCAACCCATGGGAACAACAATCACAGAAAATTTTTTTTCTTTATTTCAGAAGATGTTTGATACCATCATAGAGCAAGTATTTTTTTTTCAGACTCTTCGTGCACTGAGATACCAACTTTCTCCTATAGCATCAGCTCGAATTATACACCTCTGATACTTTGTTTTACTATCACTATAATCTGTGGATTTCTAGGGATCAAAGTGTAAGCTACAGGGCTGTAAGCCAACAACCTAAAAGCCTCCAGTTGGCAAGTCTTCAGCAGACAGTGCAAATCACCTTCTTCATACTGGTGGGAAGCTCTGTGACAGCTTGTTATGCAGGAAACCCTTTTCTGCTCAGTACTGGATGAGTCAGAGCTCTGAAACATCGCTGGGTTTAGCTGAGTTGTGTTTCACCTTTCCATACAAGTTTTCTTATTTGTAACCTTAACTGACAAAAAAAACCCGGATTGTTAGGTATTTTTTATTCTCTCACTGATCCAGCTTGATCACATGCACTTCAGGTACATGTAGATGATCAAAGGTCATGAACAAGCTGTGATAATTCCCAACTCAAACTATACATAGGGTATCATTTCTAGCTATTGATCAAAGGAAAAACAGAGCTACATAATCTAGGGCCTACTGGATGTGTTTGAATGAGGAATTGCTAGGATATACAAACATCTACTCCATCTCCATGCTCATATGGACCCAGTCCTCGCAAATCAATGAACCAAAACATCCAAAAGTCCCCAGGTTATTTACTCTTTGCTTGTTGTAGCATGAAACTGCTGGTCTTCTGGTCTTTTCACACTGTGATTTGTCCTCTGTTTAATTGATTTCACAGGCCAGGCTAATATAGCATGAGATGATACCTGCAAATTGACTTGGCCTTGCATCATGATAGTGCAGTACAAGTTGGTACAGCACAACAAACAAAAGAACAGGAAAACGTCTTCAAGCAGAGCCTTGATGCCCAAGCTGCTTATCCCACATGCAAGGAGCTAAAAGGAAAATTCCCTGGCAATTCTGTTCCAAATCCATCTTTTGGGAGGTAAAAACTTATGGTCTCCTGCCAGCTCTGCCTAATTTGTAGTATCAGGCCCTGAGAGTAGATGACAGCTGCAGACGGTGTGGAAGGAAAGCCACCTTGCAACATATTTTGTGAAGTTGCAGTCTCTGGCATTGGCCCAGAGCCGGTATTGCTGGAGACATGATGAAGTGTGAAAAGTCCTGGCAGGCATTTTAGACAAATAAAAGATGGGAGGCAAGGGAAAATCAGGACCAAAAGAGATTAATATTTGTGAGGTTTATAGCAGAAGAGGGAAAGCAATAGGAAGTAAGAAAAACTCCGCAGGGAATTTAATGCGACAGCAACAGATTAAAAACAGGATGGACCTGAAGAGGAAGCTTATTTTTTCCAGCTGGACCTTCACCTGAGAGCAGAGATCAGGTTGTAAGCAGCAGTTAGAGAAAAGTAAAGAGGCAATAATAAGAGAATTTACATCCCCTAAATGTGAAAAGGTTCAATGACGCAGTGCATGTGTGTATAGAAGGGAACAACGATGGAAGAATGCAAGATTTTATGAGCTGGGAATGGTAAAGACACCATGAAACTATGAGTTTACCATTGGGGTAACTGCAATCTTGCTTGTGTGTGTGTGGGTTGGTGCTGTCCTAGCTGCATGGGGAGGTGGGAATTGCAGTTCACTCTTTCCCTTGGAAGCTCTGGTTTCCTCGGAAAGACCTGAAGGTAGGGAGGAAGCTCCAAAAGGGAGTTTTATCTGGAGGAGGAGGGATGATCTTAAGGACATGCTGGGTGACAGAGTGCAGCTGGAGTCACTGCCTGAAACCACTGGCCAGACCTGATGGGTGGTGGGGTCTCTCTGATCTGCTGGAAATCTTCTGTGTCCCCTTGGAACTACCACAACATCCAGGGAAAAGACAAAACAATTTGTAAGAAATTAAAAAAAAAAAACAACCACAACAAACCCCCAGCAAAATATGAAGTAAACCCTGAGAGAAGGGCCCGTAGGCAGAATGTAAAGTATAAATTGCAAATTTCACAACAGAACTCCAAAAGTACTTAAGTTTTGCTTGTATATGGTAATTTTCTGGATTTCATTCCTGTGAAAATTCTAGCAATTTTTATCTGTCCAGTTTCTTATATCAAAGGTTGAAGCTTTGATTACTTTTATTGCCCATGGACTATCACCCATTTTGAGAGGAAATGTAGTGCTATTTTTGGCAATAATTTGCCATGGCTACATTTTGTCTAGTGAAATCAAATATTTTTTTCTTCATTATATTCTTATCAGGAAAAGCGTATCCATTTCCTAATTATGCAGTGCATCACTGGTAGACCACAGAATAGCTATTTTTAGCTCATGAGACAGAAGTAACCGCTGGAGAACAATTCTCTCTAATGACGTACAAATATAGCAGAAGAGACCTACAGAAACCGAGCAACTTCACTCTGCTCCTATCCTGGAGGACCAAGTAAACAGCACCAAGACTTGCCTCTGAAAAATGAGAAGGGAATACAAAGATAATTACATGTCCATAATTACAAGTCAAAAAGTGTTGGCTGGGTAATCATCCCAAAAGTAGAGCTGGTGTCCCAAAACTAGCAGCATAAATGAGGATGAGGCACAGGTAGTCCTTTGATGAAAGAAGAGAGAGTGGTAGGCATCCATGGTGTTTGGTAGTTCTTCTAACACTTCCTGTTGACTTCCAGTTTAATGAATCCCCACCTTTTGTTGCTCTTAAAAAAACACTTCATTCCAATTTCCTGCTTGTCATGAGTCATTCCTATTTGTGGCTTTTATCCATGTTACTTTTAAGTCCCTGAGTAGCACTGATTTAATCAAGTTTTCTCATGTACCTATTTTGTCTCGCCTTTGTCTGCTACTGACAGAGAGATGTGGTCTTCATCCAAATGTGAAGGTTATAGAAGACTGACATTTAGATGGGAAATGATTTTCTATTGCCTGACTTAGAAATATAATACTTCCTCCAGTAGAATTTGCAAGGATTCTGAGCTAATAAACCTGGCTAGAACAACCTGACTCCACCCAGAAAAATGGGGACTTTTCAGGACTACCATGGAAAGACCTAAACTCTCTTTCTGACCCTGGATGATCTCAGTGATGCCTTCCTCAAAGTTTGGGGAAGGTTTTCTTTTGGACTTTCCCTAAACTTATATTGCATCTGCAACTTGGGTTACGGATCACATCTGTTGCTGTGGGTTTGAGTGAACAGTGGGATGCATTTTTACAGAGAGGGAAGATTTATCATGCCTTCAGGTATCCTGAATGGCTATAAAGCGTCTTTCAGTACACTTTTCCTGGTATTTTAATTGCAGTGTTTTGGAATTCATTTCAGTTTCAAGTGCCACTGGCATGAAAAAGTCCTTTATTGCTAGGATGTTGTTGAAGCCGTATAAAGATGAGAAGTCATCACTTCTGCCATGAAAGCTTGCTGAAGGGCTGAATGTCTTGAGGATCAAAAGGTGTAACCCTCCCTTTCTTTCAGGCTTCAGAAAAGAAAGTAATGGTAATCCAAGATGGGTAGGTTTACAAAATAGACTAAGTGTATGGAAGAAAAATGAAACAATGCATTCTGATAACACACATTTTAAGAAAGAGAAGGCTTGACTATCTTGTTTATCCTTGCTGTTTATGCTCCGAGTTAACATAATTCTTTAAAGATGGTATTATTTTATATACATATACATATACATATATACATATACACACATATATATATATATATATATATATATATATATATATATATAATATTTGATATATACTGCCTGATCTCAAGAGAATCATGGATCACGTAAGTTTTCCCTAGATATCCTGACTTATGAAGTATATAGATGCTTGAGGAAACAGGTTTTGTTACCATCCTCTTATGTTCTTGACTTGATTGTCTCAGTGCAAATAATTTAGAAAGAAATTAATTTCTGAAAAGTAGTGAAGAAGAGGGGTATGTAAAGGGAGCATGCAAAAATGAACCAACAAACCCAAGATATAATCACAATATCTTGTCAGGATATGGGTTTGCTGTTATCCTATTTGATCATCATCATGGCTAGGCTTTGCGAATGAAGATTTGGGAAGGGCACTACCCACCCTTGCTGCAAGTGTGCTGATGGCTAAAAAGGCCGATACGGGATAGGCAGGTCCGGTCACAAAAGGCATAGCAGAACGTCTCCCTAGGTGATATTGGCAGGGAACGGTTCTTTCTGCGTTGTCTTTTCTCCTCGAGACTGACTCTCTGTGCATTCTCAAAGGAAGCAGCAGCATCGTGAATGGTGTGTCTCCATGAATCCCGATTGGAGGCCAGAGTGGACCATTGGTGGCAGTCAATATGGCCAAGGCTGAGGCATTGTTTCAGGGAGTCCTCGTATCTCCTCTTCGGGGCTCCTCTCTTGTGGCAGCCCTGCCAGTTCACCATAGAGCACAATCTTCGGGAGACGGTGATCCTTCATCCTGGAGACGTGCCCTGCCCAGCGCAGCTGCGTTCTCATCAGCATGGCCTCGATACTGCTGACCCCTGCCTGTTCAAGAACAGACACATTGGTCACGTAATCAGACCAGTGGATGTTTAGGATTGAACAGAGGCAGCACTGATGGAAGCGTTCGAGAATAGCCCCAGGTGGTGGCGGTAGATGACCCATGACTCAGACTCATATAAAAGAGTAGATAGTACAATAACTCTGTAGACACTGATCTTTGTACTTTTCTTCAGGCGTTTATTGGACCAGACTCTTTTATGGCATTTTCCAAAGGCTCTGTATGCCTTTGCTAGCCTGTTCTCTATCTCTTTGTCAATCTTACCATCTGAGGAAATGATACTTCCCAGATAGGTGAACGGCTGGACTGACTTAAGCTCTGATTCACCTATGGTGAGGTGGGGATGATGGAAGAATTCCTGAGGTGCAGGTTGGTAGAGAACTTCTGTCTTCTTCAGGCTGACTTCCAGCCCAAAAAGCTCAGCAGCCTCTGCAAAGCAGGATGTTAAGCGCTTTCCTTTATTAAGAATTCAGTGAAAATAAAGTTACTGAAAATGTGAGAGGTTCCTACTGTGATAGGTACTATATGTAAACCTAATTTTAAGTCCATACAGACTGCGGTATGTATCTATCATTGAATGTAATTGCAGTCGTAAGCTTTAAAAGAAAAGGTGATTTTATATCTTCTGCTCTTTCAGCCTTATTTATATATTATGTATGTACACAGTTCTACAAGTTCCTTTACAGTTTAGATTTAGACTTTAAGAAAAAGATTTCTTTTACTGAGTTTCCTGCAGCATATTAACCATTTGTGCCTCCCAATGGCACAGAGGAGATGGCACTGTTAGATTGAAAACAGGCCTTAAGGACTTGTACTTGGTCCTGATAAATGGAGCTGGACCAAACAGTAGGATCTCCAGAAACAATACAGAGAACAATTCCCACAAGACAGGAGACACAAGTAGAGATTAACAACTTTTAGGTGTCTTGAATACTTCTCTAAGCAATGGAGGGGTTAGGCAGAAGGGTAGAGCAATCTCTGAAGTGCCTATGAGCCCTCCTCCACCTGTTTATTTTTCACATGGCAGCCTCCCAGATAACCTGTAAATGCACTGCATGTGGACTATTACACCAGTCTGTTTACTGCCATGGTGCTGACCTACAATTATGGGAATTTGAGCACAGAGGATTTCTCATATATCAGAGGATGGGACTCAGTGGTTTATTACTAAAGATGTTTGGTCTTTGGTTGTCCTGCATTATACCATGGATCAGTGGTGTCTTAAGTACATCAGTCAGGTATTCATGCTATTGTTGTATTACCTTATTGCCATTATTGGCTTTTGTCCCCATCATGCATTCTCCTGTTCTATGTATTGATTCAATGATTCCATATATGTAAAAGAAAATGAGAATGTGTTCCTTTTTTTCAGATTTTTGTTGGACATGTGCGTAGGCAAACTGAAATAATAAAATGGGGTAGACTGTCATGTTGCCTTTTGTGTGCTTTGATTTAATGGCTTATCAAGATTAGATATCATTGAACTATAAATAAGTGCTATAGGCATCTGAACACCGATTTGAGTATGAGAGATGACATTATAGGATGTACATTTTTCTTCCTGGCTGTCTTTTTGTTCCTTTTACAGAGACTCTCCTGGTAATACTAACTTAAGTAGCTCATAATGGTGTTGTGTAGATTAATTAAGTGCTAAGTGTTATTAAGCGGACTACAAACCTAATAAAGTTTGAGTTGAACTTTTGAACCTGTGCTGTTCATATGGGTGCTAAATTAGTTAAAGGAGATTACATAATATTTCAGTATCCAGATGAAACTACCATGGTGAATTTAGGTATGTAAATGTAATTACTTGGCTTGGAATTTGTCCAGAACACTATAGACAGAGTACTAACTATTCTCTTATAAAAGCTACTACAGTAGCTTACTTAAGAAGGATTTTTAAATCACAGGTGAATAGAGTAAAAATGACTGTTAGAATATTTTTCTGGTGTTTGAAAATCAGTCTCAAAATAAACCCAGAAATATCCTGAGTAGGAGTCATGTGATTTTTTTTTCTGGACTATTTCAATCAATCATAAAAATGGGGAAGAAATTGAGGTTTCAGTAGAGATTTCTCTTAATCCTGATAGAAAATCATACCAATCTATATATTTTATTAAATAAATAAATAAATGCAGCTTCACAACAGAAATTAATCTATTTTAAGAAAATTTCACTGAATAGAGAATGACATGTCCACGAGAGTGTGACTGTTTTGTCCATAGGTGGCACCTTTGTCCCCTAACTACAAAAGAAGGTAGAGGTTCATTGACTTAATTCCTGTTGGCTTATCAAAGTTATCTAAGTCTTAGTGTGAATAAGAAATTCCTTCTGTGTTCAAGAGAGAGAGACATAGCCAGTGTGTTTTAGATGCAGGTCTAGAATAGATGAATCATTTAGATTCTTACCTTTTTGCTTCTCTTACCTCCTCCAGTTTTAGAGATCATCACTAAGTGTCAAGCTTTCAGATGACTAGAGGCAGATAAAGTGAGCTTCTCCTTAGAATGGTTATACTGCTAATTTAAGCATCTCACTTGAATGTGCTCAGTTAGGTAAAATGAATCTGTGTTTTTGTGTGCATGCCAGGGAAAGGTGCTAGCATAAGCAAAATGCATTCCAGTACTTGAAGGAGCATGAACTTCAGGGATGTAAAATACGACAGTTACTGCGACATGAACACAACTTGGACACAAGTTTTCCTTATAGTGGAAGAACAAAGTCTGAATCCGCTGTTGAATTTAGGAGATTTCAATTGTAATTCCCAGATTTGTGGAATTTATTTTTTTGTATTTTCCCTCATCTCTATGCATTGTAATGTTATCAATGTTTTCAAACGACTTTATATGGAGGCTTAATTTTTATCTCTATCTATACAGGTTGTTTTGCAACATGTAAAGTATTACCTGTCACATCTCATTTTGTTGACTTTTATAATCTGAACCCTAGTAATGGCATAGTCAAGCCACCAGAAGGTTATGGTCTTCTGGGTGGAGAAGCCATGAGCTGTGTATATAATTTATTAGATCATCTATTATATGATGCTATTAAGAACCCAAGCCTTTTAATAAGGTTTATAGGTCTAAAGGGATGCTCAGGGCTATGCACATGGTTATTGTAAAACTTGATCTAAATATTCCTTCTCCTGTGTGTAAGCACACAGATCTTTGCTAAGAAAAGCAAACAAGCAGTGAACATCATTAGCATTTATTATCAGCTACATTGAAGGCAACACACTTTTAAATATGAGATTGACTAGCCATTTGGCATGCATCTCAAATGCCTTCTTCCAAAATATGCAATAAAACCACATGGGCAATAGCCTTCAAAATCTTCTTGTTCTCATGCACATATCTATGTCCTAAATAATAATTTTAAAGACAATTAAAGCATCGATCACCCTCATGAAATGCTATTTGGTAAAAGCAGATTTTGAAAGTGTACAGTGTGCAGGTAACTGCTTTTAATTATGCCTAAAGGTTTGCACAGATACAAAACTTTGATGGTGTCAATCTTTAAGTGAATTCAAGGTATGTAGCCCCATCTAGATTTTTTAATAATTTTCTAACTGTCCTGTGAAATAGAAGCAATGTATGGGTTTTATTTCTATTTTGCTTACTGTATGGTCCTTGGCAGACATTGCAAACACTGAATTTTACAGTATTTCAGGAAATTTTGTGTCATTTTACAAATGAAGAAATGAAAAAGAGTAGGATTAAGAAAGTGAAAGTGAAAAAGAATTTTTTTGTAACTGAGGTAAAAATTGGTAACAAATTTTCACTATTTTGAGGTACTGTTCAGTCTACTATTATTTGGTTTGAAATCATTTGATAAAGAAAAGGATTTATTAACTACTTCCTTTTCTCTTTGTGGGTGTCAAGGAGAGAGTGAGAGTCCACTGAAAATACTTGATCCTAATCAGATTCAAATCAAGCAGTTTCAAAAGCAATTTATATTTTGAATTTGAAGAAATTTTTAGTCCAAGAAGAAAGTACAGTAAAGTCAAAAGTATCACAACATCTTAATCTCTCACAGACACAGATTTCAGTGGCCTTTATGAGGCAGAAACCTCTAGTTGTTAAATAAAACATGCATCTAATTTTTAGTAGTTTATTCAAAGTCCTCTTCATCGTAGGTTACAGCTACTTGAAGAATGGGTGGAAAAGGGCAATCTATGTTTACATTAAAGCAATGTATCTACTCCTGTGCAGGGATTTTACTAACTCAAAGAAGGGCTGCATGCAGAACTATTTTTCCACACAGTTGCACACAAACTTAAAACTTACACACACCATTCAAACTATCCAACAACACACTGCTACAGCCAAACATCGACTAATATACACTTCACAAAATTGCTGGATACAAACAGCATTTATCTATCTTATTTTCACTTCAGAAAAAGAGCTCTCCATATGTATTTCTCCATGGAGTTTAGCAGGCTTCATTCCCTGGCAGGCTTTGTTTGCTGCTCCTTCAGCTATCAGCAGGTGACTCAAAGGGGAGTTGGAGGTGTGGCTTGCTCGTTTGCAGGAGAGTGAGAAGGCTTTAAAAACATCTCTAGGGAGCACAAGCGACCTGGAGCGCAGCGAACAGGAGAGGGTGAACAGGGGCGTGGCACGTCAGTGAGGGCGTGGCACGGCAGTTTGCACGGCAGTTCGCACAGGCAGGGCATAAGACTAGGTATTTCTGCGGCCCTTTTTTTTTCTTTTTTTTTTTTCTGTTTGTTTGGTTGTTTCTCTTTTCTACCTTTCCCCACAGCTCAAGGCAGTCATGCCTCCCAAAAAAATGAAAGCTGTTGCTCCTGTTACCAGTAGAGGGGTGTCAATACAGATAGAACCCTCTAAAAAGGATGCAGCCACTCAGGCCTCTGGCTGCATAGACTGTTTGAGCCTGCACCTACTACCAGAGGACAGTATGAGAAGCGCCTGCATACGATGTGAGCAGGTGAACGATTTGCGGTGTCTGGTGGCAGAGCTAAAGGAAGAGGTGGATAGGCTCAGAAACATAAGGGAGAGTGAAAGGGAAATTGACTGGTGGAGTCACACCCTTTCCACTCCTAAGGAAGCCCAGCAGGAGGTGGTGAAGCCCAGCCCCTCCTGCCATCAGGCAGACAGAACAGACCATAGGGATGGGGACGAATGGAAACAGGTGCCTGGTCGTAGAGGCAAAAACACCCCCTCTCGACCCCTTTCACCTGCCAGGGTGCCCTTAAAAAACAGGTATATGCCCCTGGACTCAGACAGTCTGTTGGAGGACAGTCAGGAGGAGGATCTGTCTACAAGGTCGGGTTACCGGACGGGTTACGACTACAGGTAAGAGGAAAAAGAGAAGGGTTGTTGTAATCGGTGACTCCCTTCTGAGGGGAATGGAGGGCCCTCTATGTCGGCCAGACCCGTCCCACAGGGAAGTTTGCTGCCTTCCCGGGGCCAGGGTGAGGGATATTACCAAAAGACTTCCTAAACTTATCCAACCCTCAGACTATTACCCGCTGTTGGTTGTCCAGGTTGGATGTGATGACATTAATAAAAGGAGTACCAGAGTAATTAAAAAAGATTTCAAGGCACTGACCCAATCTCTTCATGGGACAGGAGCACAGGTAGTAATTGCCTCAGTTCCTGTGCTAGTTGGGATGAATGAGGAGAGGTTTAGGAAAGCCCAGCTTACCAACAGGTGGCTTAGGGGATGGTGCTATCGTCAAAATTTTGGGTTTTTTGATCTTGTGGCAAACTCCGTGTTGCCCAGTCTCGTCAAAGCAGATGGACTTCATTTATCTAGGGAGGGCAAAAGAACTGTAGCCCATAAGTTGGCAGGGTTGGTTAGGAGGGCTTTAAACTAGGTTTGATGGGGGAAGGAACGGCAACTGGGCTCTCCAGAGATAGGCCTAAGGGCGTAGAGCCCGAGTTGAGAAGGAAATCAATGGCCCAGCTGAAGTGCATGTACACCAATGCATGCAGTATGGGAAACAAACATGAGGAGCTGGAAGCCATAGTGCAGCAGGAAAACTATGACATAGTTGCTGTCACAGAAACGTGGTGGGATGACTCACATGACTGGAGTGCTGCTATGGGGGGCTACAAGCTCTTCAGAAAGGACAGGCAAAGAAGGAGAGGTGGAGGGGTGGCTTTATATGTTAGAGAGTCTCTTGACTCTGTTGAAGTTGAGGTCAGCAGTGACAAGGTTGAGTGCCTGTGGGCCAGAATCAGGGGCAAGGCCAACAAGGCTGACACCCTTGTGGGAGTCTGTTACAGACCGCCCAACCAGGATGATGAAGGAGATGAATTATTCTACAAGCAGCTGGCAGATGTCTCAAAATCTCCAGCCCTTGTTCTTGTGGGTGACTTTAACCTGCCAGATATCTGCTGGGAGCTTCACACTGCAGAGAAGAGGCAGTCAGGGAGGTTCCTGGAGTGTATAGAGGACAATTTCCTTCATCAACTGGTAAATGAGCCTACCAGGGGGAAGGCCCCACTACACTTACTGTTTACAAACAGAGAGGGGCTGGTAGATGATGTAGTGGTTGGAGGCCACCTGGGGCATAGTGACCATGAAATAATAGAATTTTCAGTACTCACGGATGTAAGGAAAGCCACCATTGAAACCTCTACTTTGGACTTCCAGAGAGCAGATTTTGGCCTATTCAAAAAACTGATTCACAGCATACCCTGGGAAACAACCCTTAAAGGCAAGGGGGTCCAGGAGGGATGAACATGTTTTAAGAAGGAAATTTTGAGTGCACAGCAACAGGCTATACCAGTGTGCCAAAAGGCCAGCCGGAGGGGAAGACTTGTGAAGAATTTACAGATAGAGCTAGGTCATGCAGGAAAAAAAATTAGGGAAAGAAAAGTGGAATTTGAAGTAAATTTGGCTATTTCAGTTAGGGATAACAAAAAGTCCTTTTATAAATACATTAATAACAAAAGGAGAGGCAAGGAAAACCTCCATTCTCTGTTGGACTTGGAGGGAAATATAGTTAAGGAAGATGAGGAGAAGGCTGAGGTACTTAACACCTACTTTGCCTCAGTTTTCACCAGTAAGACAGGTGGCCCTCAAGACAACTGGCCTCTGGAACTGGTAGACAGGGAGAGGGAGCTGAATAGCCCTCCTGTACTCTAGGAGGATATAGTTACTGACTTACTGCGTCAGCTGGATCCTAACAAGTCTATGGGACCAGATGGGATCCATCCCAGGGTGATGAAGGAGCTGGCAGAAGAGCTTGCCAAACCACTCTCCATCATCTTCCAACAGTCCTGGCTCTCTGGGGAGGTCCCAGATGATTGGAGGTTGGCCAATGTCACCCCAATCCACAAAAAGGGCTGCAAGCAGGACCCTGGCAACTACAGGCCTGTCAGCCTGACCTCTGTGCCTGGCAGGGCTATGGAGCAGTTCATCCTGAGTGCAATCACACAGCACCTTCAGGGTGGACAAGGGATTAGACCCAGCCAGCATGGGTTTAGAAGGGATAGGTCCTGTCTGACCAACCTGATCTCTTTTTATGATCAGGTGACCCACCTGGTGGATGAGGGGAAGGCTGTGGATGTGGTCTATCTGGACTTCAGCAAGGCCTTTGACACTGTCTCCCATAATATACTCCTGAAAAAGCTGGTAGCCCATGGCCTGGACAAGTGTACCCTCTCCTGGATTAAGAGCTGGCTGGAGGGCCAGGCCCAGAGAGTGCTGGTGAATGGAGCTGCATCCAGCTGGTGGCCAGTCACTAGTGGTGTTCCCCAGGGGTCTGTGTTGGGTCCAGTCCTGTTTAACATCTTTATTGATGATTTAGATGAGGGGATTGAGTCCATCATCAGCAAATTTGCTGATGACACCAAGCTGGGAGGGAGTGTCGACCTGCTGGAAGGCAGGAGGGCTCTGCAGAGGGATCTGGATAGACTTGAGAGATGGGTTGATTCCAATGGGATGAAGTTCAATAAGGCCAAGTGCCGGGTCCTGCACTTTGGCCACAACAACCCCCTGCAGCGCTACAGGCTGGGCACAGAGTGGCTGGAGAGCAGCCAGGCAGAAAGGGACCTTGGGGTACTAATTGACAGGAAGCTCAACATGAGCCAACAGTGTGCCCAGGTGGCCAAGAAGGCCAATGGGATCCTGTCCTGTATCAAAAATAGCGTGGCCAGCAGGACCAGGGAAGTGATCCTTCCCCTGTACTCTGCGTTGGTGAGGCCACACCTTGAGTACTGTGTTCAGTTCTGGGTCCCTCAGTTCAGAAAGGATATTGAGGTGCTGGAGCGAGTCCAGAGAAGAGCAACAAGGCTGGTGAAAGGACTGGAGCACAAGCCCTATGGGGAGAGGCTGAGGGAGCTGGGGTTGTTTAGCCTGGAGAAGAGGAGGCTCAGAGGTGACCTTATCACTGTCTAGAACTACCTGAAGGGAAGTTCTAGCTAGGTGGGGGCTGGTCTCTTCTCCCAGGCACTCAGCAATAGGACAAGGGGGCACAGGCTTAAGCTCTGCTAGGGGACATTTAAGTTGGAGATAAGAAAAAAATTCTTTCCAGAGAGAGTAATCAGGCATTGGAATGGGCTGCCCAGAGAGGTGGTGGATTCACCATCCCTAGAGATTTTTAAAGGCAGATTGGACGTGGCGCTGAGTGCCATGATCTAGTAAATGGACTAGAGTTGGACCAAGGGTTGGACTCAATGATCTTGGAGGTCTTTTCCAACCTAATCGATTCTATGATTCTATGATTCTATGATTCTATGATTATCTTGGTTTTTCATGAGCCCAGGTTCTCCAGATAGATTCCATTATCTCAGAAGCTCCCACCTGGGAATCTGCCCTTGGCTCACCAACTTGAAAACGTGCATGTTCTCCAACAAAAAGTGGAAAGGACATGTGGTAGGCAAGATTTTTTTTTAATTAAAAATCTGACTCTTCATAAGTTTTAATTACAAGTGAGAAAATTAGTGATATTTGAGTGGGGATATTGGTAAAACTAACTTGTCATCTGGGAACGTTCACTTTCCTCTTTACATGTGATGATTCATACATGTAACCTCCCATTAACAAGTTGAAGATAAGCCTCTGTTGCACCTTAGTTTAAAAAAACCTTTGAGTTTTGCACATTTTTTCACTATAAATACATAAAACAGCCTCTAATGGTTAGTGCCTCTGAGGTGCCAAACCCATTCAGTACAAAACAAGAAACAAGTTAGATGCTTCATAAACTTTGCTGGATTCTGGCATTAATTGTTTTAAGGACTTCCTGAAAGGATAAGTTTCATGTGGTCCATTCTCTTAAATAGGAATTCTTCTCTATGGTATGAGGAATCCTGTTCTGAATCCATTGGCTTTTCTGCATTATTTTAATGACTTTCGCAGTTTAATACTTCTAGAGCAGAAAATATGTTTCCATTTTCTCTACTCTTTTAACCTTCTTCCCAATTATCTGATGCAGTAATTGCTGTTTCTTTATTCTTAATTATTTTTGAGCACTATATCATGGCACAGATTTTGTCTCTTATTCAGAGATTTTTACAGTTTATAGAAGTAATTTCCATACTCCTCTAATTCCACAACACCAGGGAAACCTGGAGCTGTTCAAAATTTAAATTTCAGTTCTACTGAAAATGTTAGCTGTGATTCAAGAAAAGCAAAGTGATGTCTCTGTAGCTTTCAACTGGGAAGTCTGTTGTCATATTCACTTTCACATCTAGGAAGAAAGTAATATTTATCTGAATCTGCCAAAAAAAGCAGAGAAAGTAAAGCAGAGCTGCTGCAAAGAGAGCACAGCTCCCCAAGTGCCCTAGCCCTGAAGCCCAGCTGGAGGGAAAATTGTCAAATTGACCTTCTGCCAGAAAGTCAGTTTCTGCTGGAAATGGAATTTGACAGAGCTCTTCTGCTGATAGTTGGCAACCGACAGCTACTTCTGAAACAGGTTTTCCCCTCTCCCCTTGAGATACCTTCACAAGGTATTTCTCACTTGTGAATTTTTCTTACTATATTGAGCTTGTCCTTTTCCTTCTCCTTTTTCCCCTTCATGACTTTATGTGCTTTTTCTCCCAGCTATAAGATCTGGTAAGGCCTGTAAGCTCTGAAGATACCTTAGTGCAGAATCTCTATCAGTTGTATTTTAGGCCATCATTTGTCAAGTTCAATTTTAAAATGCCAAGTGATGGGGATTTATTAATGGCATTTCTTTTCACAGAGTGACTTTGGTGATTTTCTTTCAATATCACTTTCATCATTCCCTCCTAATTAAGACCTTTAGAGAGGAATATAAAAATTAAACTTCCACTGAAAACTCATTCTTTGTGAACCTCAATGCCTTCACATAAAATGTGATTCTTCTCTGAAACTGAGTGTACAAATTAATATATGAGATCAATTTTTATTTTCCTTCTTGCTGTACTTCTAGATGTCTAGCTACCTCAATCACTACCAGTCTGTTACAATAGACTCAATGACAAATTCTTGAACTTGAGTAACTTTTAAAATTGTTCCTGCAGAAATAAACAACTGTCATTATATGAGTTAATTACCTGAGTCGTCTTGTGTATTTTCGTATCATGTTTTACATAATTTAGTGTGTAATTTTTCTGGTTATTTATTTCAAAGATTATAGAGTTTGAAGACTTCATCTCTCCTTTATTGTTAGAAGAAAAAGGAGTGAGGAAAAAAGGCCCAAAGGCATGGCTACAATATTAGGTACACCTATGCAAAGCCACTGAGTCTGGCTCTCAGTCAATCCCAATCTCTTCCATTAGATGAAGCTGAATTAGTGCAGAAGTGAAGGCTGCGCTAGGTGAGTTAAGAAATGTCTTACCTGCTGTCTTAGTGTGAGTTAAGGTGAGGCCAGTTCTAGGTGCAAGTGTAAGGAAAAGCACTAATAGATTATGTTCTGTGCACTACTGCACTTCAAGCATTCCGCAGACTTGCTCATCCTTCCTGAGGATAGTGAAGCAAGGAACTTTTATGTTAGGCAAGATAGCGGTTGCACATATTTTTGTCTTTTTATAACTCCAGAATAACATCAAGGGGCCTGTAATAACTATTCAAAGAGAGTTTATTGTCTTTAAATTAAAACTGAAGCAACTTCCTAGTAAAAAGGGCTATCAGCTTGCAAGTTGAACAGTGTTGAGTGGTTCAGTCACCCATTTTCTGGCTTCTGAAGTCAACAGAAGAGTCTCAATGTCCTTTCAGAGGATAAGACATCACCATATTTGCACAGTTACCTTTTCAAAAGATTACTGTTCTCTGATATGTCACTATTGCAAATAAAATTTCATAAATACAGGCTAATATTTATATTCAAAAAGTATCCAGAATGCAGGATTCAGATCCTAAGGATTTTAGCTGTACAATATGATAATATTTTGCTGATTTTTTTTCAGGACATTTTCACTGGCAGGAAATTCTTCCAGTGTTATTTTCTTAATTATAACAGGTCCTGCTCATATACTGCCTACTCAGAGAATGCACTTCTCCTGAGATCTCCCGTTGGCCCATACACTTATCAGTCAGCATTTTCAATAGGAAATTATAACTTGCCCTCAGGAGCTGTGCTGTTATTGAATTATGAGATAAAATAGCATCATTAATGAGAGCCCTTGCTGAATGCTGTGTTGTGTGAGGTTTATGTTATGGTTTGATTTGAAAAGTTACCAAATGTTTGTGATAAGGTTGCAAGCTATACAGCATCACATGGGAAAACATTCTTGTTTGAATCTAAGCGTGTTTTTGATTATATGAATTCTGAGTTCTGGACCATTTTCCACACCATCTGCAGCCAATCTGCATAGCCTGGGAAATTCAATCAGACATCTTGTCCATCTGTAAAACCAAAACTGCTCTGTTACTTTTTCACCCAAATTAATGGGATTTATTTCATTTGTTTCTTTGTTTACTGATAGCCCTGTACTCTAAGTCCCATTAAGATGAGTACAGACTTGTTTCAGCACCTGATTAAAATGCTTCTAGAAGTATTATATAAGCTATCTAAAAATAATTTTACTTTATAAATTAAATATGTCAAATTGTGTGGACATGGCAGATCTGGGAATGTATATGTTTTGTAGTTCCAGCCTTAATAAGTAACAGTTTCCAAAACCTCTTTTTAATTTACTACAAGTTGATATTATATGTAGTTCTATGAAAATAGATAATGTTCATCAAAACAGTTGCATTAAAATCAGTGTTAAAATAAAACAGGACAGGGAACTGTAAAAGGCTAGTGAATGATTGTCAGATTTGAAAGGATAAAAAAGGAATATTAAGAGTTGGGGCTCATGGTGCTGTTTGGTATCAACTGAAAATAAAAAAAAACAAAAACCAAAACCAAACCTAAAGCTATTCAGTCTGTTTGTCTAGATAACCTCTATTTTCTAGCCTACACATTTTTATTCAGAAGTCACAGAAAGACAAGAGTGAAAGGAAGGACTTGAGACATTGCTATTACCACATCACAAAACTGATTTGAGAGACATGAGCTTGCTCAGAAGCACCATTTATTTTTTGAGATGCTGCATAAACAGAATCGAATCCCAGCTGCTCCTAGGCTAATAGAAACTATGTTAATCAAATAACAGAAAATGTTGAACGAAACCCCTGAAACACATGTTTTGTCCTTTGTTTTGAATTGCATCTATAAACAGCTTGCCAGGTACTATTTCCATTTCTGATGAAAGCTTGGTCACCCTCTTCATTGTTCTATGCTTAGACTGAAGAAAATGCTGGTTGAGATTTTTTATAGGACTACTAAATTGATACATTTGTAAACCTGGAGGAAAATCTCTTCAGCCATTTCAGAATCATAAAATACACACACACACACACACACACACACACACACACACACACACACACATCTCTCTAGCCCTTGATGATCTTGAAAGGTTGTGATTGAGGGGATACAGTCTCTGGAGACAGCAGGTCAGGTGTGGGCAGCTGATTTTTAAGAAGTGTTTTATGCAGGGATTTCATTATACTGACATAAAGCCAGAAAAAATGCTTTCCTAGGTCAGGCATCTGACCTGGAGTTATAGAACGTGATTATTTTTGTGCTCTTTCAGATAGAGTGACTGCTTAAGCATCTGAAGCTTTAGAAAGAGCTCTTGGGGATCAGTAGTAGGCACATGCTGCCTGCCACACGAGAACAGCACCTTCTTGCTGTGACTTTGCATATTCCACGTTAACCAGACAAAAAATTGGGATTTTAAATATGAGAGGTTGCAGTTCATTTTTCAGAGCATGTGCATACACCCTCTCTTGCTTTACAGGCTTGTTTCTTAACTAAGCCCCACATTGCATCTTTTGCAGAGCAAAACCTTTAAATCAAAAGATGAATGGGTGTAATACAGATTTTCGGTGATTCCAAAAAAAATTAAATACTGTTTTAATGAGCTCTTTTTTGGACTCTCAGCTTCTTAGGACAGTTATTCTCCCTTATGAATGTCTAGAAATTGCTGAGCACTTTGTGGTCACTCCCATCAACAACTAATGAACAAAAATGATAGAGATTATATCACAAGAACCAGAACTTTGAAAAGCTTTAATCACAACAATGTAACAGATTAATTAGAATGTCCAAAAAGACGAAACAATGCATGTGATTTTGAGATACCTGAGTAGGCATTTTTACAAGTGTATAAGGAATTTTAATAACATGGAAAATCAATTATATTTATAAGAGGTATAATAATCATAAATACATAGTGAATGTTAGTGCCAACTCTGATATAATGCCTTGTGTCAGTAGATCTCAAAGCATTTTATAAAGGAAGTATTCATTGACATCCTAATGACTACCAAATTAGTTTTGGTAATTTACATTATGTGCAGAGCTGTATCATCAGGGTCGAAAAGTAGAGAACTGTGTGCGCAGGTGAGCCAGTGATGTAACTTATTTATTGGGGTGTCAAAACCGAAAGGAGCTGAAATGTTTTACAAGCCTAACAAATAAAGATGTAAAAAAGAAAATGCTCTGGTTTGATCTGGATATGATAAACTGCAGTGAAAAAAAGGGAGCAGTTGGGCTTTGCCCAGTTTTAAATTGCCTATAACATGCTTCTAAAAGTTATGAGGTTGTATATGATTAAGCCATGGACTTCACACATGTGCAATGGAATATTCTGCCCTGTTTTCAGTAGTTTAATCACCTGGGGGCTGTGGAGTCCTGGTAAATCCATTTGCAAGACATCATGGAAGCAGAACTGGAGAAAAACCTTGAGAATGGCAATCCAGAGGGACTGCTTATTTTCTGTTTCCTGAAATGTACTTAGATTTTTTCCCTTTGACCTAAGATTTCCTATGTTTACCCACAGAGCTATGATGTATGTCTATAGAGCATATACTGCAGAAACTTCCTCTGAAGAACTATAATCATAGAAACAAACTCTGTCACAGATATGCCTTAGAGAGCTGCCTTGTGGTCTGATCACATGCTTTCCAAAAGAACATTTTTATGCTGAGAAATTCTATGTTACTTCAATAGTATAGGGAGAACTTTTAATTTGTGAATGGAGTTTACTGCTATTCTTTTTTGAAAGCTTTTCAAGTTTTGAAATGTTTGGGTTCTTTTTTTTCTTTATCTCAATCTGGTTTTATTATTGTTCATTTAATTGTGAAACTCAAAAAGTTGAAAATGACGCAAAAAGAAAAATTATTGATTTTGTTGGAGCTATGTATTCCAGTATGTTAAAAATAAGATCTTGTCTTTTAAAATCACCTGTTCCAAAGCATTATAGATTTATCCTTTTTTTTTTCCCTTGCTTGTCTTTTTTCCCTGTCTGGAAGACAATTGCATAGGAGACTTGTGGAATTTTCCATGAAGTTCAAGTTCCAGCTTATTAGCTCCCTAGTATAGGCTTCTGAGTGGGAAATTTGGAGCAAATGTATTCAGACAATTAAGCTTCATTTTCTGTCCCTAATTGCACACACACAGAGGGATTTAATTTAAACATGAGTTCCTTTGGTGCTAGCAATTGCTTGACCTGTTGTTCGGCTCATGTTTTTATTGAATAGATTCTTAGGACTTTTTTGTAACTTGTTCATCTGAACTTTTCATTACATACTTTCTACTTGGCCATGTATAGGTACCAGATTTAAAACCATCCCCTTCCTAAGCTGAGTTTTCTGCATGACACCTGCTGTAAAGATGCCATGGAGCATCTCTTTCCATGTCCCTTTGCTTGAAGACATTGGCAGCTGTAACTCATAATCTCTTCATATAACCTGGAGACATCACTGAATGCCTTTTAGGACCGTGAGTATATTATAAATTCATTTAATAGATAATATTTATGGGCCCTATCTTGTAATGACAGAGTATTTTTTTTACTCAGTATGTTTTACTCTCTTGTGCCATGTACTGTTATTTTCACCCATAGAAACTATTATTAAAAATATTGTCCAAAAAGAGTAATATCTTTTTGCATACATTTTAGACCACGCTCTATCTGGAGGTCTCAGGGAGGCATCTGTATGGTACATTGTTGTATCTGCTTGCTAAACACAGATGGAGAGGGAAAATAATTCTCCTGAACAAACTATGTAAAGACTGAGGAAATGAGAGATTCAAAAATTTTCAGATAGTAAGGAGCACTTCAAGAAACATTAGAGAAATTCTTCAGACATTTTTTGCAAAGAATCCTCCAGATGCTCACTACAATAAATCAGCATCCTCTGTTAACTCAAGCTAAATCTCTTTTATCAAAATCTTGCCTTGGCTAGCTCTTAGGAAACCAAAGACAAATAAATGGGGTGAAGCCTTTAAGTCAAACAGTGATGTGTGATTTTCCATATTGTTTAAATGCTTGAGCTTTTGGGGCATAGTTTCTCCTGTGTCCACTACCACTGTACCAGATCACATTTGGACAGGCAGGAACCTTATAAGATAGAGAGCTTTTCCAAATCTTTGTTGAGGTGGAAAAAATTCCATCTGGACAGACATCAGCTGTGCATGCCACTTGCTCTCAGGGTAAGTGGCCAGGCTCTAGCCTGCTTTAAACACTACAGACACAGCCAGGAAGACCACATGTATGATGAAGAGGCTCATTTGTAATGTAATGAGATATTTTTAGGCACCCTTTTAGAGGCTCTGTAAAGGCAGGGAAAAAAGTCTTCTGAGATTCAAAAGGTCATTTGTAGGTGGGAAAGAATCTACTGTGGAATCAGACATGTGCAAAGAAGTGCCATACATAGCTTGATGTGGATTGTTTGGCTTTTTCTCATTTTTCCTGGATTATTTTAAACTATTCATAATTGGTTTCTCCCAGGGCTTTCAGGAGCCACAGGTGTCCTGGAGATTTTCTCCTTAAAACAGTTTTGGGTCTGGTCAGGCCAATGTCCCTGCTGTATGCAAGCTAATGTCATACATATGTCCTTCATAAATGCCTTCATTGCCGCTTACCTTAAGCATGGACAGGTAATGCTATGCCAGCTGAAAGTAGCCCATGAACCTGGCCTATTCTTACCTATACTTAGCAGGGTTTTTAGGATTCCATGGCTAACAGCAGCACCAGAGTGAACTGACATACTTAATGCCTGTTGCTTTGCAAGGGTGTGGGTCCAGGGTGGTGCTGGGTGAGTCCTGAGGGGGAAAGAGCATGCTCTGAGCAGTCAATGGGAGATGAAAGACCTCAGCATCTCTAAGACTGGACCCAGCATGGTGCAGGAAAAACACTGTTTCCTACTAGCATGTACCTAATTGTATTGAATTGTAGTACTATTTCTGCAGTGAGATAAGTTAATGAACCTCAGCTGATTATGTCCTCGTTTACTTAATAGTTCATATTATTATTTAAATGTGAAGCAGTAAGTATGCCAGCCTATAATTGCTTTTACTCTTTCTCTTTTTTATTATAGTGCATCTGTAGTATCTGGTTTAATTATGTTTTACTCTGTACTCTACATGTAAATTAAGAAAATGATCTCTTTTTTGTCTTACAGGCAACGATGATATTAGGGAAGGATTAGATGCTGGAAGGGTGAGGTCCAGGAGTGAGAACTGGGGGAATTGCAGCAGGCAATCTGTGAACAACTTTGACCAAGCCATGTGGGTTGCATTTTCCAAAGCAGAACACCAGAGATCAGTGCAGTGAACAGCCTTCAGCCTTGGTTGTTTGGGGGTTTTTTGTGTACAAAAGGCTTGTCTCTGGTGCTGATGAAAACAGAGCAGCATGATGTGAAACAGAGATACAACTGTGAAATGGCTATAGATTTAGAAGTTAATGGGTAGTTTTTCAGCCCTGCTGAGTGCCCAGAGCTCCTGTTCTCTTCAGGGGAGTAGAAGCTGCAGAAAATCAGGCCACTGCCTGGGTTATCTAAATAAAGATTTAGTTTCCTGGCTGCTATGAGCCTAAGTTCCGGCACACCTATAAAAAGGATCAGAGTCCTTTGGCAAAATACTGCTGCTTAGAAATGTCACAGTTGTTTCTTTACCATGAATCACATCCACCTGGAAACTATTTGAGAAGAGCAGGAGCAGCATGGAAACCTGCATGCCATAAAGCACAGGCCTCTGACACTAATACTAGAGTGACATGCTCAGCACAAACACCTCTGTCAGGATAACTTCTGTCTCTAGAACTTCTACATTGCAGCTTTCTTTGTGTGTTCTTGTCTGTTGGTTTGGGGCCAGTGCTGTCCTATCTCTGACTAATTAGTGGCTTTACCCAGCAGGCGAGTCTCTGAAGCTAACAGATTTTTACCTAGGCGTGTAAGCAGAAGAGAAATTGAGGATCATACTCCTAATCCCATGACTGGCCTAAGGCAGAGTGAGTGCCTGGCAGCAGGAGGGAAGGAGGACACAGAGACATGCAGAACAGATGGAGAATGAAGCCCTCTGGGAATACCAATGAAAAATACCCTAGGGCCTCCATCAGTAGCTTTTCTACAGGGTTTCAGGTGATTAAATTCTAGAAATGCTCTGAGATTTGGCTGAAATAGTTTTACAAAATTGCCCCATGTTGTTAAATGCGAGGAAAAATAGTCAGCAATGATTTTATTTTGCAGTTAATATACTGTATGTCACATAATCAGTGGTTGTGCTGTAATGTACATATGCAAGTGGGGAAAATAAAAGAAGATAGAATATTTGACCTTAATTAGTGCTCCTTAAATGCTAGGTGCTTACATATGCAACCATACTGGAGCTCTGGTGTATGTGATGATTACTGCCATTATCTAACAGAGTATATTTCTCCTCCTGGAGATGAAATCCATCTAATGAGTCTAAAATGGTACAAACATGACCTGTGTAAGAAGGCAATCTGCATTTTAGTTGTTTTACAGCATTTGCAAAATGGGGGCAGCTGATTAATTTCATGCTGACTTTTTCATTCCCTGACTGATGAATTGCAACACTTACCTTATTTTTAAAAAGGACATAAACAAAACCAGAACCCAATATGATGCTGATTGTTTTGCCTTTCTCCTGATCTAACCAGCTACCCACTTGGCCCTCAGTGAATATTATTGCCATTTTTCTTTTGGCCTTGTACGTTGCCCAGTTGAAAGCTAATTATTTACCCTGTAGATAAAAGGACAGTGCCAAAATCTGAAACACTTATTTCATTTTATCATTACAATTCTTGCACTAGAAGTGTGGCCTCTGGCTGGAAGTGCCTTCTCCTGCTTCTCTGTCTCTGTGACCGGTGTTATCAGATTGTTTCTGCTGTACCAAATCTATCTGATTGCACAAACAGAATTTCAGTGGACACCAACAGCTAATGCCAAAGTCCAGGCTCAATTGTGAATGGATTTTATGAAGTCTGATGAGGACTCACACTGTCTTAGTGTCCCCAGCTTGTTAAAGCTGGAAATAGGCTTTTTTTCTCTATTTTAAAAGAGAACAGTAAATTCAAACCGGCAGTAACTGCTGGCAATCCTACATGCTACACAAAGCAGGTTGTTTTCAGCTAACAGTTTTTTTGCAGTAGGGAAATAAGAAGTGTACTCAAATGCTTATGGGGAGGGGGAGGAAAAAGGAGGGGAAAGTCCTGAAGATCAAGATTGCAAGGCATTACTGTTCATCAGGACAGAGATTGGTGTGCTATGCTGGAAACTCAAGAGAGTTCTCTACTTTGTAGAGTCGCTGCAAAATATAAAGATGTAGTAGACTTCTAATTTTGAGTAGCCCCAATTTTTGACCTCTGCAACTGGAATGACCTGAGGCATATAGAGTATTCTTAAGGCTGTTTTTACAGATTTGAGGGAAATATCCATTTGGACTTGTGAAAATGGAACTGGAGAGAGGAGGAGAGATGCTTTTTCAGAAACTTGACTGATGTTCTTAAAAGCTAAAGGCAACTGATGAAATATAACAAATAAAGCAAATGTCTTTCCACCCAATTTCTATTTTGGCACAGTTATATAGTCTGGATATAATAGAAGTGCATTAGAAAAGGTGTCCTTTGATTGGTACTTCAGGATTTTAATGTGACAAGCCATAAAAGATGAAGGCTGACTCTTTGATCTTAAAGAGCTTGAAAAGAAGAAGATTTACTCTGTTTGAAATTATTTTAGGTAATTGTAAGAAATCTGAATTGAGTCTTGGCTGCAGGGCTTTACATATATGATTCAATTTGAAAGATTTCTGAATAAACATTGATTGAAATTTCAGGAGCCTCTTTACAGTTTTAGACACTTTCAATAAACTTTGGTTACCCCACTCAGGCTGAGGCCTGTTGTGCAAGAGGCATTAGCCTGTCGGAGAAATGATGACAGAGGCAAGAAAGATGAAGAGAAGTGCTGTGGTTATGCTGTTAGTGCTAACCAGATCTGCAAAAGCTGGTGCCCTTTCCTTTTGTACCTAGGAAGTGAAGAAGTCAAGGAGCATTGTCAAATGAGCCACTGTCAGCAGGAAGCATGAGCTCAGCAATGTTGGAGAGCCTTATCCTGCTGAGATTATTAGAGATAGAAAATGTCTCAATGTCCACCTTACAGAGAGAGATGTTCATGATGCTGGTGTTCAGCACTGAATGTCCTGTGCACACAGCCTGTCTGCAACTCTGCAGCACTGGGATTAAATATGGATTCAGCATTCAAACAACCTGGCTTTAAACTGAAAGAGAGTAGATTTAGATTTGGGATTAGGAAGAAATTCTTCACTATGAGGGTGGTGAGGTACAGGAAAAGGTTGCCCTGAGAAGTTGTGGGTGCTCCATCCTCATAAGTGTTCAAGGTCAGTCTGGATGAGGCTTTGAGCAACCTGATTAGTGGAAAGTTCCCTGCCTGTGGCACGGGTATTGGTACTAGATTATCTTTAAACTCCCTTTAGCCAAAACCATTCTATGGTCTCTACAGAACACAATGCCTTTAAGTCTTGAAAGGCTTCATGAGGCATAATCAGAGAGATACCCAGCAATAAACTGTACCTCAGTCATAAATCAGTTACAGAGATGGCTTTGAAAACTTGTTTGCTGTGGGAGACAGACATCTGTGCTCCATCAGCAGAGTCACTTCTGGACCTGCTGAAGGTAATGACTAGACAGGTATAAAGAGGCATTTATGAAGACTTAATGCTCTTGTTAGACTGAACATACAAAGTCACACAAGTGCAGGAAAACTTGCTCGTGCTGAAAACCTTTGCTTTCTCACATAACAGCCAGTGTGGTCTCTGGGTCCACATAAAACACTGAGGGTACTATTATAATGCACTAGGAGACTCAGTGTCTGTCTGGAAGATAGAGTGTGTCAGGGAGATGTCGTGTCTAAGACCTTGTCATATTCGGTCCATGATTGTGTTTGTCAATGTGGTATGAGAAAATACTGCATAGTTTCACTGTGGAAAACAGCCTTGGAGAAAGAAAAATTAGTGTAACATTGAACTGCTGAAAACTTAGCTTTTGACGAAGAACTAATAAAGAATAGAGCCACTGTTAACCTGGAGTCAGCATCTTGAGCTGCTGCAGCCTCAGCTGGTACATTGGCCATGCACAGGCTGATGCTGCAGCTGGCAAAATTCCACTCCAGAGAGAGGAGACATAAGGTGTGGTTCTAGGCTGGGGATGATGAGAACCAGATGCACATCATTTTGATCCAGGGGACACCCTGAAGGTGTGTTGCCTGCCTACCCTCCCTGGTGAGTACCACACTCCATCTCCTTCCCCTGTTCAGTGGCTTGTTAAGAGTACAGGGATCAGTATGTATTGTTTTCTATCACAAGTAACAGGATACATTTGCTTTGTTTACTAATAAATTTGCTTTGCTACCTCAGTTGTGTTTTAGCATCTTTTATTTCATGCATGGAAATCCTCCTGAACCCATGAAACAGAGATATGCATGTTGACTTAAAATTAAACATGTACCACATCTCATCCCTCTGGAAAAAGAAACACTGAAGAAGAGTTTCATTAAAGCTCTACAAAAGCATGAATTATATGAAAAAGGTAAAGAGAATGTGTGATTTTTTTTTCCAGTATGAGATTTGAGGAACATGAAAGGGAAACCTACAGACAAAAGCTTCAAATGAAGCTGGCTTTTCACACAACACATAGTTAGATTGTGGAACTCCTCGTCTCAGGATGACATAGATGCTGCAAACTTAAATGAGTTCGAAATGGGATTAAAC
Organism: Pithys albifrons albifrons; assembly: GCF_047495875.1. NCBI lineage: Eukaryota > Metazoa > Chordata > Aves > Passeriformes > Thamnophilidae > Pithys > Pithys albifrons. The sequence continues at coordinate 78,256,157 of NC_092458.1, forward strand.
CATTAACTGGAGATCAAGGAAAACCAAGGCACCTGTTACTGGAAAGTCTGAGGTGAAAAACGGTGGAGACTGGGAAGCTATTTTTTTTAGGGAAGTATTGCCCTAATACTTTGTTTTTAAGCTATTGCCTTGGTATCCATTTCTGGCTACTGTTCCAGACAGGACACAAAACCAGAATGGACTTCTGCTCTTAACCATTTCTAATCCCCCACGAAGAAGCAGCAATCTCAATGATTTCTGATTCGGTACCTGATATACTGCCTGTTGGACTGCGGAATGGTGTTATCTTGTCAGAGGGTGTGGGGAGGCTTCAACATACACACCACAGCCAGACCAAGCAGCTGCATCTGACATGTTGGGTTCTCTGCTTGGAGAAGGACCACGGTGGTGAGATGAAAATGTGTGAAGGACCTGAGGCTAAACCGGACTCCTCTGGGACACAGCACTGAGGCTATGAAGTGTCTGTAGGATACAACAGTCTGTACATCATCTTTTGTGTAAGGGTTTCACTCTCATTAGTGCCTTTTGATTCTTGAGAACTGTAACAAGGGCTAATTTCATTCTGAAACAACTTTAATTTTAGAACATTTTATTTATTTATTTATCTATTTATTTATGTATTTTGCAAAGATTTTAGTCTCTTTAAGTTTTCTAGAGGTATCAAACACTTCAAAATCAGATGAAGCACACATTAGGGACTCCCAGCACAGCAGTTACTTTAATTCAGTTCTCCACTTGAAGATAATAATTAAAATAACTGCTGACTGGGAAGTAACTCTGGTCGTAAGGTTTTCAAAGAAGAGAAGCTTGCTTAGTGCCTGGGGAAGACTTTCCAAACTTTCTCTATTGAGTTCAAGAAAAAATAATAATTTTTCTTCAGGCTGCCCCTAAAATATATGGATATAGAGAGTGTGGATTTTTTTTTTTAATATGACTTTGCTCTTTATGCACAAAAATAATTTCACTGTTCAGATTTTAAGGTAAACAGACTGCATCTGATCTTTTCTTGGGATGTTCAGAGAAGAGTGAATTAGCAGAGGTTAGGTGTGGACATGGCTAAGGGTAGAAAGGGAGAGAAAAACTGATACTAGTACTCATGTCTACCTGCTTTCTTATTTCCCTAGTCTGATGGAGTTCAAAATTGAAGAGTTTGATCTGAATCACTACTCATATAGACCAAAAGAACTAAAGCGTTTTAAATGAAGCCAAGCATTTAGAGGATACTCAAAGTCAATTACACAGTCTCAATTTAAGGGGCAGTAATTTACTAAGATAGCATTAACTCAGTCTCTTGAAACTGACCATAATCTAATGTTTCTCCTTGTTTGCAGTCTTTAAATCAAATCTAGACAGATTAAAAAGGCACTGAAGGCTCACTGAACAATATTTCTCCATGGCTGCAAATTGTGCTGTTACTACAACATGGGAAAAAGACGGAGTGAAAGGACAGCTTCTGTGAATACGACAAGGAGCTTTCCACTGGATCGTCTTTCTGTGGAATTATATGAACAGGAAAATAATTGTAGAGCATGTGATTTATAAAAAGAAATAGAACCAAGAGAAGTTTGTGAAGTATGGATGGAAATCTGAGTAGGTGAGAAAAAAGTAAGACCAAAGTCATTGTCTGATGATTCGGAAGCTGGGCTTCTCTTAATGCATGAGTCATTTCATGCACAGCTGCCTCAAAGTGAACATGCAGGAGGATGAAATGAGCACATGGAAGTGAGCTGGTTTTAGATCACTAAATCAGAGGCCATACGTATGTCTTTCTTTTTGAAGAAGTGAATATAAACTTCCAGATTTGCTCAGCATGTGTTTTGCTCTTCAACCCACCTGTTTATGTCTATTAGAATATTATAATTCTATACTAAACCAATTATCAGCCTACAGCTTGACAGTATTCCAGTATCATTCAGTGCATCAGCAAAAGACACATCTGTTTTCTTAAAATATTTTGCACTTCATTTCAGAAGTAGCCATTTTTTTGTGTTCTCAAGGGCATTCTCAATACAGTTATTTTTCTGTTTGTAATATCAAGAAAGAGAAAACCTCTTTAGGATTCAAATGATGCTTATAATTCAATTTTAACTCATGTTCTACTGAATGTCAAACTTTATTGATAATATTTTGCTTGAAGAAGAATCAAATGATCACTGTCATGTTAGTCATCAAATAAATCCAGGACTTTTTATAAGAGTATGAAAAGTACCTACAGCACAGAGCTACTGTTTTTCACCTGAAACCTATACTGAGAGTTATTAAATCTTGGTGGGTCACTTTTATTATTATAACATGCCTTAGTACTCTAGAAGGTCTTAATGCTGCAAGATGTTAATGCAGTGAGGGCAAGCCTATGTAATGCAGTATTTAAAACATAAATAAAGTTGCACCTCTTCTGGGTTTTAAAGTTCATTTTTAGTAGAAAAAAGAAGGTTGCCCTCATAGCCTAATCAAAATGCAGCTGAATGAATCTGTACTAGGATTACTTCAGTTTAATGAATTTCCTGGAAATGCATTTGTTTCAGCTGCACATGTGGGATTGCAGTGGTGCTGTTTCACATGTGCACGTGTTGTCTGTCTGTGTGTTATGCAATATAACGGTGCAAGATATACATTTGTTTGTGGGTAAAAAGCTAGACTGGAAGTAATTTCATGTCTTGTTAGTTAGAGGTGCACAGGCATTAGGAGACTGTATCAGATTCCAGGACTCATACCTATTTATAATAAAGTATAAAACCATAAAGTGTATTAGAGAGAGGGCTTTCTCACCTTAGGCACATGCTATGCCCATGATCCCTTACTTGTCTTAATTCTGTGAATTGTCTTTAAATCTCAGAAGGGACCTAGGCTATAGAACTGAGTTTCCTCTCCCCCAATCAGTTCTTTCAATATTTCAATATTTTTTCAGTCTTGCCAACTGAAGCATATTGCTGAGCTTCTGTTACTTTGTGATTTTCTATTCTTCTGAGATTTTTGTCACCATATTAGGACTTTTCAAGCATCAGAAATTGACTTTTGGGTGTCTGTACCTGATGCAATTTTAAAAGATTTTTGTGCCATAACAGGCACCTGAGTGAAGGTAGTATTCTGTGTGAAACAACTGGATGAAATTTTATATAGAATCATAGAATCAGATGGGTTGGAAGAGACCTCTGAGATCATCAAGTCCAACCCTTAATCCAACCCCACTTTGATTGCTAGATCATGGCACTAAGTGTCACATCCAGTCTGACCTTAAAAACCTCCAGGGTCAGAGAATCCACCACCTCTCTGGGCAGGCCATTCCAATGCCTGACCACTCTCTCTCTCTGTAAAGAACTTCTTCCTGATATCCAACCTAAACCTCCCCTGGCAGATTTTAAGCCCATGCCCTCTTGTCCTACTGTTGGTTGCCTGAGAGAAGAGTGATAAGGTCTTCCCTGATCCTCTTCTTTTCCAGGCTAAACAGCCCCAGGTCCCTCAGCCTCTCCCCACAGGACTTGTGCTCCAGTTCCTTCACCAGCCTCGTTGCTCTTTTCTGGACCCGCTCCAGCACCTCAATATCTTTCTTGAACTGAGGGGCCCAGAACTGAACACAATACTCAAGGTGTGGCCTCACCAACGCAGAGTACAGAGGAAGGATCACTTCCCTGGTCCTGCTGGCCACACTATTTTTGATCCAGGCCAGGATCCCATTGGCCTTCTTGGCCACCTGGGCACACTGTTGGCTCATGTTCAGTCTCCCGTCAATCCAAACCCCCAGGTCCCTTTCTGCCTGGCTGCTCTCCAGCCACTCTGTGCCCAGCCTGTAGCGCTGCAGGGGGTTGTTGTGGCCAAAGTGCAGGACCCGGCACTTGGCCTTGTTCAACCTTATCCCGTTGGAATCAGCCCATCTCTCTAGCCTATCAAGGTCCATCTGAAGATAGGTTATTCAGTGTTCAGATTAAATCATGCTATTGATTTTCCTGGCCTTAAAATGCTATAAATTATGAAAAATACAAATTACTTGATTAGATATCACAAGAATAAAAATTTATGAAACACATATGATGCATAGTAATTACAAAGTTTTGAAAGTTATTTAATGATAAATAAAGTATGAGTCTTACTATAAGAGAATGGATAAATTTAAAGGAGAAACTTTTATTCTTTTTGGAGAAATATGCTCTTCCTCTTTAATTAATTCTGATTGCACCAATACATATTTTGTCAGCTTTACAAATTGCATCTGTTTCTTTTACATGGATTCTCTTGAGGTTTAGTGGGTTTGTATGTTAATATCTCTTTAAACATGCTTCATGTGTATAGGCATTTCAGATTCATTTTCTACATAGGTATATAACTTTAAAAATTCTTCCTTTTAATTTCTAGTTCTTTGCAAAAGACCTGTACTGCACAGGGATTGACAATTTATTGGAAATTTTTAATCAAATTTCTCACATGTTCCATGGCAATGGAGCTTTGGCAAGATGCTTACAGTTAAATATGAAGAACACTGTGTATGAAAAACACATTTTAAAACTCTAGAAAAGAACCAAATTAAAACAGTTTTACTTGGGATTACATGCAGCCATGGCAGCAAGTCATGCTTCACTGTCCAAGTTTCAAGTCTCTTTCTTCTCCTCTCAAGTCATCAGAGGTATTTTATGTGTCTCGGTTTGAGGGGAAAAAAACAAAATGTTTTACCCACAAGCAGGGGAGGGGCCTCCTCCACGGTAATCACACCACTCTTTATCAAATTTAAGAAAAGGAATTTTAATACAAGAAGGATAACTGATATATATATATATATATTTGTAAACAGACTAGTGCAACCCACTTCCCCAACACCACAAGAGAAAGAAAAAACCAAAACAACAACAAAACCCAGCAGGTTTTCCTCCGGGAGAAAAGGTTATACTTAAGTGTCAAGGTCACAGCCCGGCTGGCTGCAGAGTGAGTTTCAGTCCCTCTCCAGCGAAACAGACGAGCAGTGAGCTTTCAGATGGACTCAGTCTCTTCCCCCTGTATTCCCCGTCCAAGAAGCAGAAAAGTACGAGCAACCAGAAGCAAATCGAAGGCAGGCAGGAACAGCAGCGTGGCTCGAAAAGCAGTCAGGGGTAGGCAGCAGCAGCCGTGTGGCCAGAAAAGCACTCCGGGCACAGCGGCAGCGAGACAGCCAGGAAAAACCCCAGCAGTAACCAGCAGGGCAGCCTGCCTCCTCGGAGCCCCCACTCCCGCGTTCTGCCGAGCCAAGACTGGGAAGAATATCCAAAAAAAAAACCCAAAAGAGACAAACCTGCCCCCACCCAAGCGATCAACAGTTAACTGCTTCTTTTGTTAACCGCTGGCCTGGGCAGTTAAGTGGCAGGGGAGAGAATTTACATAATAATCCCAAACTACAACAATATGATTTGCAAAAATCCTGTAACAATAAAACACAGATTTTTCATCCTCAAACGTAACAACTGTTTACATTCAGGTTTTTGAAAGCCATTTTATGGATGTCTCAGAACACATAATTTAATTTTTAGAGGTTAAATTTAAAAGCTTGTGGTAATGTACTTTAGAAATGGAAATGTAGGTGCAATATTAACTTCAGTCATCAGTACAGACCATATGTAAAAATGAAATTCCAGATGGTGGCCCATTCAAAGTGCCAGCTTTCCACACAAAATAATGGTGCAATATTTTATTAGGATAAGGCACATGACTGAGGAATCAGAACCTATAAATTTTTATTTGAAGGAAATGGGACTCAAATTTTGTGTTTCTTACATGCTTCCACTCCATGGGCCAAGGTAAGATGCAGCTGAGGACAAATACTACAGTCCCTATCCTTGGTACTTAAAGCCTGCAGATAAGATAAGGGCAGATGTCAATAAATGGCAAATAACACCAATAAGTACAGAAATGATACCATCATGATCAGGATACAGTACATTACTTAATAAAAAATATCAGGGCATACCACTGATATTTTGTGAGCACCACAGCAAAGTAAGATTTTATAGAGAATTATTTATAAGAAAAAGGAAGTGGCTTTATAGAAGTTTAAGATGAGCTCCTTATAAGCAGTAGTATTGTCAGAGGACAAAGGACACTGTGGGTTTTTTGAAGTATGATGGCCACAGTTTTCTCCAAAACTTTCAATCCTGAATGCGTGCTAAAAATCAGGAGAGGAACAAAGATTGTTTGCGGAATGGGAGTGAAGATGGACAAGTGGCATGATGCCTCAGTTAAGATATTCATGTTCTGGTGCTCTGGGAAATGATAAATTAGGGAATAATCATTGTAGCAGCTTTCTGGATGGATACTTGTAGGCAAAGTGACCTGAACCCTGTGACAAAGACTGCTGTGTTAGCTCTGATGGGAAAGACAATCTTGCAAGAGTCAAAGAATTGGATTACACTGACTAATGTTTTCCCTGATGGTGTTGAAGGCGCAGGAAACTTGATTTCTCTTTTTTCACTCTGTTCTAACTTTTGCATTAAACCTACATCAATATTAATGTCATGTTAACTTTGTTTGGGTTTTTTATATTTGAGAATATGCATGTTAAATATTTAGTGACTGATTAGAAAAATGACTGCTTGACTTGAATATTTGGACTTGGATACTTAGGCTTCTAAGCCTGAGGTAGTCAATGTAATAAAGAGTGAGCTTTCCCTTTCAAGAAAAGTGTTTGACCTTGACAGAGCATTTAGACAGACTCTTCCTCTTGGGTGATGAAAGACAGGTCAGGGTGTCTGGCTGATAGACATTCCATTTGTCAACACTAAACTCAAGTGAGATGCAATAATTCATAGTTCTCTTACTTCATTTCTTTTAGACCTCCTGTGCTGTGTTAAGAGTTTTCAACTTGATTCAGGACAATTTCTTTCTTTCTTTTTCTTTTTTTTTTTTTTTTAAATTTTCACTAAATATCAGTACTGCTGACAGATGAAAAAATTTATTTTCTGGCCTCCATTCTGGAGAAAAAATAATTCTACTGGTAATTGATTAAAAAGTCAGACAGTCGAACAAGAACTCTGCTAAACTGAAAGACTTTGAGGTAAGGCACTGTTTGCTATCTACTTCCTATCTATTTTGTCCTCACTGATTAGTGGTCCATAATCATTATGGAGTTATGTTTTTCCAACCTCCTTATATAGAAGGAAAAAAAAATAATTCCATTCTTCCTAAGGAAATTGTGACTAGAAGAGACATGATCTGTAACCTACTGAATGTTTCAAACTGATGTGACTTCTCAGTGCACTCCAAAATGTGTCCTTCAGCTTTAAATCCACAGCTGTACACCTCTAACATTTCTCATATACTAGAGATGAAGCTGATCTGTGAGTCAGCTGGTCCAGTTGATCTGTAGAAAACTAAACTGGTAACACACAAACAAATGAACAAAAAAAAATTTCATGAAATCTCCTTGTTTATCTAAATCCTGTAGGGGATTATTTGATCTTCATATGAAAGGAGACATAATGCCAAGTTGATGGGGTGGAGTGAGGAGAAAAGAGAGGGTGTCTGTCTCTTTGACAATGACCTGAAGAGCCACTGAATTAGGTGCAGTGTAAAATACCACAGATATTGGCTGCCTGAATCAAAACTCAACCCCATTTCCTCTAAGTTCTAAATCCTATCTGTTAATCTATCCCTGTGATTTATTTTCATGGGAGTTTTGGCTGGAGATGAAGGGTCTTTCAGTGATCTGAGTATTTTCTGAAGACAAGGCAGTATTGTTTGATTTTCCTGCATCACAATGACCTATCCCTGAGTTTGTCTGTCTTTCTGTGCTTCTGCTGCCACAAGATGATGCTTTCCTGCCTTGTGGAGCAGTCTTAAAGACATGTATAGTAAGGACTGGTGTTCAGACATCATTGAGTATGAGTATTGGTGTTGGACACCTGCATTTAACCTTCATTGTCACTTATTTGTCAGCATCGAGGATCAGATTCACATTTTGGGGCATCTCTTACAAATCTCCAGGCCAAGATATTACCTCATTTTAGCATGAGATTTTCCTTCCCACATCATTTGCTGCTGTATTTGGAGGCTGTTAAAGCTTTCCAAGGAGCAAGGCCATAACTCATCACTTGGTGAGGACCTAGCAATCTCCTCTCCCTTGGCCACCCTGCTGTTTTAGGCTGTCCTTTTTGCTGCAAGCTCTGTCTTGCAGTCTTCCTTACCTTGGTTTTATAGCTGCTCTGACTCATTCTAGCACATCTTATAGTCACTTTGCTTCTTAAAAATTGCAGTTGTGAATTAAGACAGCTTCTACTTTTATCTTCTGTCTTCTCAGGGAAGATTCTTATATGAAGTCTCTTCATTTTAGGATCACGTGTAATTTTCATCCAAGTACTGGAGGTTGTTGTCCTCATCCCTGGGTCACCATGCAACCCATGCATGTCTGGACAGAGTTATGTTACCTGGACAGTTACTGCTACACTATTTTCTCCAATCTGTAACTCCCTCCTTAACAGAAAAGACCCTTACCACACTGAACCATGAAATTCTAGATGTTCAGGCCTATCATTCCTTTTTTATTTCTAGCCCCATAGTTTCACCAGAAGCTGAGTATCTTTCAATATTTAGACTTTTTCTGGGATGAAGAGATAGTCCAAGGGTGTTCCTTTTTCCTTCTGGCCTTGGCTACATGCATATGTAAGCCATCATTATTACTGTACCTCACAACCTTCCTTCTCTTCCCCTGTTTCTATCTCCTGTGTCCTCCTTCCACATCTGATGCAGTACATTTTGACCAAGTGGACCAGTGGCCAGACAGGGAGACATAAAAATATCTTCCTGCTAACAAGAAGGGGAAGGCTGTTCCAGGATTTCTTGATTGTCATTCGTATACTAACCATCAGTCCTTTTTGCTCTAAAATCATGATGCATACATGGTGCATACATGATAAATATTTGTTAAACAAATCTAACTTGTCACATGGGCCGTCCATTGTCTAGCTTTTAGATAGTAATTGTCAAAAATTACAAAGAGGCAGATGGGAAAAATGCAGGTACAGTAGGTATTTATTTGTGTAACTTACAGTGGATATTGAAATTAAATAATTTTGAATATGTAATTTTTCTAAGCACCAAATATATTTACATAATCCCTTTTTCTCACAGTGATTATAGGATTTGTGTGGCAAGACTTACTTTGAAGCTGCATATTATTTATCCCCCCATTTGGTATTCCATTTTTCAGCATAGATGGGTTTTATTTCTGATTTTCCCTTGCATGCACAATCACTTTTTTTTCGTAAGCAGCACTGTTTGAAGCTGAGAGGTACTCTGGGGATTTAGCTTTCCTGTATATACTAGAACTTTAAGCTTTATGCAAAATTATTTGCTATCAGTGCTGAATATCCTTGCACACCCCTAAAATAAATTGACAGTTTCTAAGAGCTTCTGCAGTCTGGAGGATCTGACAGAGTAAAGAAACACAGTATAAATGGCTGTGTTATGTTCTCCTTCTCTCCTGTGTTTGTAGTGTCAACACATTGTCTTTGAGCTCTTGAGGAGTCTTGGGCAATAATATTTAGTGAACCACTCCATAAATTTTGCCTAGTGTTGTTTCAGGTAAACTGCAAAGGTGAGGTCTCTTAAATAAAGTATTCCCATACTCTGTAAAATCCTCCTGCCTTCAGTAAGACTCATCCCACATTTGAAAGTAAGCATGAATTTAAAGCACCAAACTATTTACATGGTAGATTCACTGTCTCCCTCCACACTATGCAGAAGACTCTTACAGTGACCCTGACTAAATGAAGGCATAGTAGCATAGTAATGAATGTCCTATATGTTGTCTGTGCAAAGATCCTGAGGATGACATAGTGAGCATTGCATATTACAAACTATGGGTCAAGAATGCAGCTTTAAAGGTATCTGCCAACTGTCTTTCTGTAGCCTGAGCCTTTGAAGGATAACACATTGTCTATCTTCAAAATCTTAGTGTTTACTATTATAACTAGAAGCTGGGTTTACCTTCCCTGTCTGCTGGCCTCAATGTCATTGTGTAGCAAGGAGTTTCACCGACACACCTCAGTACCAAGGGTGCCTGGAACTCATGTTAACCAATTCCCCTGCTCAAACAGGGTCATCTAGAGTCAGCTGTCAAGATTAAAAATTATCATAAAGCCCCTGATAGCACAGCTGTTGCCCTACAACATGGCATTAAGGGGGCTCTAGGGTGAGCCATAGCTCCTTAAACACTTCCTACATGATGATTTTCTCAGAAGTTATAGAAATATACATTTTACTTAAAAGAAAAAGCAATACTTGTTGTATACCTTTTTTTTTTCTAACTACTTCTGTAAATGCACTGGAAGAGGAACTAACTGTAGGTCCCTCTCTTTGTATGTTAGGGCTTTTACCTGCTCAAGTGTTAGATTTATACTAATGACTTTGAGTGAAATGGAAATAGGCCATCTCTAGGCAACTGATTTCCCAAAACTCTTCTGTTTTCATTTACATAGGAATAATTCCTGTTTGCCCTATGGTAAATTTAATCTATCCTTCAGTATTTCATAAATTTTCATTTTGCAAAACTATTTCAACAATTAGTGTGAATGAAGAACTCCTGAACTGGGTGATTTTCTTGTCTATCTTGAGCTTTATTTATAATTTTTTTTTCCCCAGATAAAACAATGTTAAACTTCCAAGGCTGTAACTATCCATATGTGTTTAGATGTCAGAAGAGAAAATGTAAGAACTAGAGATCTCACAGGTTAGCATTTCTGCTTAAAATATGGATCGTTTTAACTGTTTTTCAACCTACATATAGGACAAATTTAAGTCTGAAGTCTCCTCCATGAGACATGCTCCTGCTGTTACACTCTTTTCTATTATGATTAATAATGTCTGAAACCTGAAACTAAGTCAGCTGCACTATAATAAACTTGGTATCAATTTTACAGGTCACAAATAACCATGTAATTCAATAACCCTCTATATGTTCCAGACCAATGTGGGACCACATGCTTGTGCAGAGCAATGAATGGGTAATTTGATGAAGAATGAAGACCATATCCAGAAAAAAGGCTCTGAAAGCTGAAAGCATTTTCTGCAGGAAAACAGGAGACAGGATCAGAAAAGGAAAGCATGTTTCTCAGGGACGTTTATTTTAATGGTATGAACTATTTCCAGTCTTTAAAAACTGTCTACGCTTTTTGTGTGTCCAAATGATGAATAATTCATCTTGATTAGAAAGAATATGAACAGTTAAAGAATATGACATCAGACTAGAAATGGTAAGTCAGAATATTGGTGAGGCAGATTAAAAACAAAATTTTGCTTTGAAGGTGAGATTTGGGATCAGATATAAGGTGATCAGGCTCAACTGCAGTCAGTATTACAATCAAAAATTACAAGGAATTTTGTTAAGAATCAAGACCATTATGTAAAAGCCTAGGAAAATACTTAAAAGGAAAGGATGATGTGTTCCATATCTAGCTTGCAAAATGATGTGGTTAAGTAAAATTCTCAGCTTTCTTTCTATTTAAGAAAATTAAATTTCTTTTGTCACAGGTGTACAGAAAAACTTGAAAATGTGAACCAAGTGAACCCTATATGCTCATAAATCAGAAGACAAATAGTGCCCTTTTTCTCATTTAAACTTCATTTTATGGCAGCACAGCCAGCTGCGCAGCTTTTTTAGGTCTGCCTTCCAACTGATCTGCACTGTGAACAAATAATACTTTGCATGAAAAGGATGTCCTTTTTTTTATGCCTTAGAGATTAATTATATCTGAAGGAGCCTTATGACTGCTATTGGCATCTGTCGGTATGCATAGAACTTTTCTCGTGTCCACCTTGTACTTGCAGCATCAAAATCCCATGAGGATATATCTTTCTGACAGTGCTAAAATGTACAATTATATGGCATCTGAGATCAATCACTAAAACTTGTGATTCTTGGACATATCCTTCCCTGTCATATTTGTATGGCCTAACCAGGCAGATTTTTAGATATATACAGTAGTTCATTAATGAGGAGAGATGTAGGGATTGTCTCTTCATTAGTTTAAGCAGCTTCTTTTGAAACACTATGTTGTGGGTTTCTATGGTGCCTGTACCCATCCATATCAGAATGTTTATGAATGCTTAATTTCAACCCAAGCAGCAAGGCAAGATTTAGGTGCTTGTAAACTAATTCTGAAGGTGTTTTTTTTAGCCTAGTACCAATATGGTAATTTTGGGGTCCCCAAATTTAACATATCACATATGTTAAATATATGTGTAGACAACATGAAGGGTGCTGTAATGTTGTACAAACACTAGTCAATCAGAAGATGAGCAGAATCTCTATAGATGGATTATATTAGAACACTACCACAAGAAAATTTTGTTTAGGCATTTGTGTTAGTCTAAGCTGCTGAAAGAAGTTCATAAACTTTCCACTTCTGCATTATGATGCCTCTTATCTGAAACTTCAATATATGAAGATACTTACATTCATTTTTCATTTTTATTGGGACTAGTGATATTAAAACCAAAATTTTGTGAATATGAAATGAAAATAGTTTGAAAAGATGTTACTTTAGATCAAATGTTGACTTTTCAAAATACTTAGCTTGCTTGTTTTTTGTTTTGTTTTTTTTTTTTGTTTTGTTTTGTTTTGTTTTTTCCCCCTAAGTGTCTACTAATTGCAATCTAAATTTAGGAACAGAAAACTTTTTCTTTTTGGTAAGAACTTACGTTTGAAAAACAATCTTTACATATTTCATTGTTTCTTATTCCAGTTTTCAGTCACTAAAATCTGCAGCTAAAATATCTCATTTAGTTGTAGAAAAAACCCTTATAATTATAGAAAGGCTTGGGTTGGAAATTACCTTAAAAATCATCTGATTTCAATCCCTAAGAGAATATAGAATACACTGTGTACTATATTATCCATACCTTTCCCAATGTTCTTATTGACCAAGGCACTAGTGAAGAAAATGAACTGGAGATCATACTGAGGTCATTGCAGTAATAAATGAAGAACGAAGTTGTATTTTGTGCCATGCATGCAGAGAAATTCATACTGGTTCTTCGAGTCATGAAATCCAACACACCAGAAAGCATGATGCTAAGCTATCAAAATAGTATTTTCCTGTTCATATTGTTCTTTGGCTCTGATAACATGATTATACCACTTCTGAAGATGAGGTGTTAAGCAAAAAGCTTTGCTGTGGGACTATATTCACACACATGGGTTGCTGATAGCTTGAGGATCTCTGGATCACACTCCATGTCTCAGTGTAAAGGGAACCGCAGAGCCTTCAAGAGAAGAGAAGAAACTCAGCCAACAATTTCCATCCCAAATGTCTTTCCTTTCAGTTTCAAACCTTAACATGAAAAATTGTATGTCCAGTTTAAGCATTTCCTACTGGTGTTGGTCATGCGTGTATGGGTGTGTGATCTGACTAAATGGGACATTTGCACACAGTCATCTAGATCTGGGGTTGTTTTACTGGCAATCCACTTCATAGTCAGAAGAGAGAAATGGGCATTTCTAGGTGCAGTTGAACTTATCCTGGTGCAGAGAAATAGAATAGGAGAGAATGTCCCTGTAGTGTCTTCTCCTGTAAAAACAAAGGAAATCCTCGATATCTGGAATGGATCCTTACACTGGAGATGCCTAAATAGCTTGTCTTATGCCTGGGCAAATGTTGACTTCTTGAGCTGATGAATTACCTCAAATGTTTTCTCTAATATATAAGCAATATTTTACAAAACACTCCTCAGTCTCTTGTTCTCCTATATTATTATATCTTTTTGTTTATAATTAATTCCTCATAAAGAGCCATTAGAACAATGTGCCTGCTTACTGAAGGTGAGTGCCCTAGTTGCCTATCACCTGAAAGTTACTCGGTGCTTTCCACAGAGACTTTGAAAAGCTGATTTATGCTTCGCATTCAAAACAGTGGGCAGAGGTGATTGTAACTGGCCTCCCGTCTTCCTTCCATTAATTATCAAAAGATTGTCCAGAATATGCAGTTGCTCACATGCTATCTGGATTCTCCCCAAGCAGCTTAGCATGTTCAATAATATTCTCCTACACTGTGGCCATTTGTTTTATCAATTGCTTGTACCTTCCTCATTTGTCTTTTAAATGTAGCCCAAATACACATTTTCTGCCATCTACTAGTGTTTTAATGTGTTGAGCACTTGTAGTTATATCTTCAGTTTATTTCAAAAGGTTCTTGCAGAGAAGCCTCTGGTACAAAAGCTTGGATGTTTGTGTGAAAACCTCACTGACAATGTCATTTTTTTATAGAATGACCCCTTCTTCTGGCTGCTCTGCTTGAACTGGGGGCTGGCTCATTTGTACAGATCCTTCTTATTCTGAAGTTGGAATTTCTCTACTGATAGAGTTGAGCTTAAATACAGTCTCAAATATAAGATATCTAATTAAATATATACACCAGGAAGTGTATAACTGGGCACTTAGGAAGGTTAAAGGTCTTCAAGATGCTTATGGGAATGTGATTCAAGGGAGTCTGGATTCTGCTTCTGGTTTCCTGATTTGCTACTTAATCTCTCTCATCTGGTGCAAATCAGTCTAATTTCAGTATAGGCAGTGTGAATCCACCAGCTGGGATTCACACCTCTGAAAATATCCACATAAACCCCATTGGTTAAATTCTCAGATGGATCAGAAATCACTTCTTGATATACAGAATATGGAAGAAAACTATTCGTCTGGATTCAGTAGAAATTTTAATTCAATATACTCAAAGAAGTGTTATTTCTGTTGCTGTCCATGTCCCATTTCCACATATGTTTTCTCCCTTCCAGCAAGGTATGAGACACCACTTATACCTAAGATAAAAGCAAGAAAAAACTGCAGTCCAGTACTTCTGCAACATTATGTCTGTCATCCAGGGAACAAAGAAGGAGGAGTACTGTGTGACTAAGTTATTTACTGACATTTAAAGACTCTCAAAAGACTCAAGCTCTGTGGCCCCTAACAAGAAAAACAGGGACCTATTGGGGCAATTCCATAGGAGGGTCACCAAGGTGATCAGAAGTCTGGAGCACCTCTCTTACAAAGACTGACTGAGAGAGTTGGTGTTGTTCAACCTATGGGAGAGAAGGCTCTGGGGAGACCTTGCAGTAGCCTTCCAGTATCTAAAGGGGGCTACAAGAAAGCTGGAGAGGAATGGACTTGTAGTGATAGGACAAGGAGGAATGGCTTTCAACTGAAAGAGAGCAGGTTTAGGTTAGATACTAGGAAGAATATCTAATGTGATATTCTGTGAGGGTGGTGAGGCAACAGGGCAGGTTGCCCAGAGAAGCTGTGTCTGTGTCTCTGCACCATTCCTGAGAGTGTTCAAGATCAGACTAAACAGGGCTTTGAGCAGCCAGGTCTAGTGGGTGGCATCCCTTCCCATGGCAGGGGGATTGAAACTAGATGATCTTTAAGGTCCCTTCCAATCCAATTCCATTCTGATTCCATGAAAATGGCCTTTAAGAACTTTTAACTGGGGGGTGTGTGGGAGGGGGGTGGGGTGGGGGGGGAAGAGTGTAACCATTACATGCCCATATCAGTATGCTGTGCTGAGGAAAACACCTTCTTTGGTGCTGAAATATCTCTGAATTAATTCCAGAACAACTCAGAGCAGGATTCAGCTCAGCCATCTGTAGGTTTGTTAGAAGAGGCCCTATTGCTTCTGAACAGTGAAAAAAGGGGTAATAAAAAGCTGCCATAGCTTTAGAACCACAGACCTCGCATGAAGTGTCAAATAGGTAACTCCTCACAGCTGATTATTCTGAGACTACTATGCTGATGGGTCTTAGATATCTTTACTGAGTACTGCTTGAAAACACAATGGTTGTAATCTTCCCTGAGGAAGTGGCAGTGTATCATTACACTTATTTGGCAGTAGAGAAGGAATTTAGGGAAGAACATGAGAACAAAAATAGCACTTTTCCCTCCTGTTGACCTGCACTTCAGTGCACACAAGGGAATATGAGTAACTGAAGAAGCATTGGAGAGTAGATGCAACTGGTCTTCTGTCCTGTAATTTTATATAGGCTGTGCATGCAAAAAAGGGAAATCCAGAAATACTTAGTGATTTATTCCTCTGTGTGTCCCAAGAAGCAGCTTTTTCAGCAGTTTTCATATGTGTAAAATCCAGAATTTTTCACTGAGTGATCTCAAACACTTAGGCACCAATTACATGTCCCTCTTTCAGCCTAGGAAGTCTGAGACATAAAGTGATGAACATGCATGAATTTGGTGGTGGAGACACCTTCAGCACAAAGGGCAGTGATGGTCTATACCATTGCTCCAGTACAGGCATGCAGATTGTACTGTTAGTTGGGACTTGACTCAATGCCAAGTGAAATCAGCACTATATGCTTCCATTGGCTTCAGTGGTAGCAAATTATGTCCTTAATGGGTATGTGAATTACAAGAGAGTGAAAAGTACAGACTTTGAGAGGTGGTTTTATTGTGTTCTTTCCCAAAGACATTTATTTTATCAGAAAAGGGAAGAATTGGTGGGCTGGATATTTTAAATATGGCTTTTAGCTTGTCATCAATATGCTTTAAAAGAGATCTGTGAGTTGAAATCTTTATTCTTCTCTCCTTTAACCTCTTTTTTTCTTTTCTTTTTTTTTTCCCTTACAAAGAAAGTTTAAAGTATAATTGAGTAGAGGTAGTTTGAGATTTTTTTTCTATACATATTCTTGATATGTATGGTTTTGACCATTATTTTTGATTACCTGTTCTGGCATGACCAAGATTTCCTGTATTATTTCCAATACTTCTTTTCCTCCCTGGGGAAATTTCAAGTCTGGTTTTAACATTTGTCCTTTATTTTTACTTTGTGAGGCAGAGAATTAACCTGATTTCATTGCCATATCTATTTTTGGTTAATATCTTATATTTACAATATTCTAGTCTATAATCTCCTTGGATGACCTTCCTGCCCTAACACATTTCTTTTACTTCTCTTGCCTCCTCATGTGTTACTCTTTTCTCTACACTTTCTCATCTCTCCCTTCCATAATCCACATTTTATCTGTCACATTTAGTCCCTTTGTAACCTTGATTACTTTGTAGAGAGCATTTTTCATTCACACCGGCGTACCTTTTCCTTTACAGGGTATTTTCTGGGTAGGCAGCATACACACACACAACATTCCCTGAGGCAAGCATGAATTTTACTTTGAGCACCTTCCAATTTCTCCCAGTCGCCCCTTCTTTTCATGATTCTATTTCTTACACTTTTACCCAGCAGTGTCAATTCTAACAATGATTGCTCCATTGAAATTGAACACCCATACTTGTTCCTCTGTGCAGGCATGCTTACTCCCTTGTTAGATTATTCCTCAATTTCCCTGCATCATGCGTTTGTGTGCTGTCTAGATCAACTAACCAAAAGGGCATTAATGAAAGTTTCCTTTTTGCTTCTATTCTTCTACATTATATATAAAACCCCTCATTATATTTTTGCTCTTTTCTCTCTCTCTCATCTTTCTCTTTTCTTACCAACACACATTTTTATCTTGCTTTGTTTGCTCTCACCATGTGCCTTTGTCCATTCTCCACTTCCATTTAGTTGTTCTGTTTGAGAGTTTTGCTACTGTCTACAATACAACCCATGTTTGAACTTATATGCCTTTCCTCCTTTGTCCATTATCTTGAACTGTTAGCACTAAGAACCAAAGGTTGTAAACCTGTGCCCTGTTTCTTTTAGTAAACTTGTTGGGCTCACAAGGAGCACAAAAAATTCTCTTTGCTCAGAAGAACCCTTGATCACTTCCACATGCCCCTCTCGGTTCCACTCCTCACAATGAATCTAGGTAACATTTGGCCCATAACTGTTGTTTTAAGGGATATTTTTGGTCTGGTCCATAGACAGTTTAAAATGGGTTTGTGTTTCGTATTAAATTTAAGGATTGTATTAAATTTAAGGATTGCCACCTAGAGACATCTTTGACAAACTGAAAATAAACTGGATAGAACAGAAATTCTCAGGTAGGTGTCTCATAGCTCTCTGCTCCCACACCCCACCAATCTTAAAAATATATTTGGCTGGGTATATTCCTTCTTCAGAGTCTTCCTCAGGTTTCCTTTAGGCTGTTTTCAAAGGACATACTTATGGAGTATGTCCTCTATAGATGATAAACAGCTGTATCAGGGTGGATGGCAGCATGTTTTTCTTCAGTGCCTCTGCACTAGAAAGGAATAGAAAAAAAACTGAGTCTTGTGCTCGTGGACAATGTAGCCCATTCAGTGAGGCTCAGTCCCCCATTTAGGTGCTTAGAAGTGAATAGAACAGTTAATTATGCTGTTAGAAGAAGGCTGGTCATTCAGAACTTTTCTGGACAAGGAAGACAGGGGCAAATTATGATCTGAAACTGAATTAGGACACCTGACATTAATTGCAGGTTAAAATTGTCCATGAGAGAACATTCATGCAGACTGCCTGAACAATATACATTCATGGCCAGAAAGGCAACATGAGAACTTTCATATCTAGACAGGCTGTCTTAATTTCATCTCTGAGCAACAGGTTTCCTGGGCCTTCTCTTGCATTAATGCAGACTATTTATTAGCTTTTCTTACCACCTTGCCCCAAATGAGAAAAGCCTTTTTTATCCCTAGTTTCTAGGAGGCTAAAGTCTTTGGCTGGCCTGCTTTTTCAGATACCAGTTCCCAGCCAATGCTCCACCCTGTCCAAACAAAGGTGTCAACCCACAGTGGGGCTCTTCTGGGGCGAAAGAAACTTATTGCCTCGAGCTTGTAAATATTATTATATAGCACTAAAATAAATCAAGTCTCAAAGACAGCGGCTTGGCTGTCCCACCACTCAACAAGTCAGCACCCTATATGCATATAATTGTCTCCTTAGATATTTTCATTTACAAAATATTAAATCTTGTCTTGCTTTCAAATCACAGATTTACTCTCACATAGGTATCTAATCCTCAGTCTCCTGCGTAAGTTAATCCTATAGTCTACCTCTTCTCCAAAAATACTAAAAAAAGAATATAAAACAAAATATAAAGACAGCCAGGAACATGTACTTTTTAAAACTTCAAATTAGTCCCATCTGTGGCATGACTGAACAGAGAAATGTAATATAAAACACATACATGGGACCCATACTTATCACTTAAAAGATTGTGGGGCTTAACAGAAACATACATACATATATATATATAAATATATAAATATAAATATATATATATATATATTTTAAAATTTAAAAACATATTTAACTCAAATTTGAAACCCCCCCCCCAATAATTAATAATACAGATGAAGCATTATTAATGATAGAGTAAATACATTGAAGTCTTATTCAAATCTTCTAAAGCATTTAATATTTCTGCAATCTAATTTAAAAGGAAAGAAGCATAATAACCTCAGAGGGTAAAAAACTTATTTTTTTGGTCTTAATCTTAATCAACAGTTTGGACCTGAGTCTGTTGTCAAGCCCATATGCACCAGATGTATCTCCACTACAATGAACTGAGTTAAATGGTGTCATACCAGAATGATATCACCTTCTCACTGACATTCTGTGTTTCTTCAGGTCAGAGTAAAACTCTAGAAATACCAAGGAAGCCAAAGAATTTATTCTAGTTTTATACAAGCATTGCTAGGGAAAGAAACAGTCTGATTAATCAGTCAAAGTCATACAGTTCATCTCTTACCATTTCTTTGAAAGAGCTCCATTTTTTTCTGACATGAAGGAAGCTTGATTTGTGCTTCCTTGCAGGAAGAAGTCAAGATATTTTGCAATTAATTTCCATAGATCAACAAATCATGCAAAACTACGGGGAAGGGGTGCTTGCTACAGACATTATTCAATTTTTCATGAGGTTTGAGAGTGGAAATGAGAGAAGAAAATGTATGAGACTCTCATATTTCTTTTCTGAAACTTAATGGAAAAAAGATGAGAATTACTAGCTTTTTAGCTAGGAGGAATAATATTTCTGAGTGCTGTGACTGGCTTTGCAGAAAGAGAAATTTTGTACATTTTGTTCATTTTCTGGTGTCAAGTGATTATTATTCTGGTACTAGGAAGTGAAGGGATAGAGTCCTTTGTTTCTAGGTTAGTGGATGTAAAGATCATATATCTGCAGCTAACTGAAAGAAAAATCTCATGTAGTGAATGTATTCTGTTTTGTACATATGATGGTCAGATACTCAGTTTAGCTCAGAGAAAGAATTTTGTCACAGTATTAGAAAAATATTTTTCAGGAACCAGAATACAAGATATTCTCAGGAAAGTGAAGAACATGGCATTGACAAGGCAAGGTTGTCCCTTCCATTTCTCTCTTTCTGTTTTGAGAAAGAGTGCTTTAAGTGTAATACATTCTCAATTTCATTTCTTCAAAACTGCCTTCTTTGTCTGAAAGTGTCTGATCCTTTTGTTGAATATGCATATGTGTAACTTTGTGTAGAATCCTTCAAAGTGGTGCTATCTTACATTTCCAGCATTGGCATCTTTGATGAGCTGATGCAACTGGGATCTTTCCTGATACAACACTTTTAATCCAGGAAAGCTGCTTAATATAGTGGGAAATAAATGAAAGAGGATATAGTTATCTGGAGGGTTGCTTCCCTGCAGAGTACAAGCAGAATCTTGCCTGCTCTTTCCATGAAATGCATATAATTTATACAGGAGTTAGTGACACCTGGAATTATAAAGCAAATCAAAACAAAATTAAAAAGAAAAATCAAGGGATAGTGAAACAAAGAAAAAAATCTATTTTTTTATGTCCAAGAAGTAAACTAGACAAAGGTAATTAAAAATGAGCAAAAAGAGAGACAAAGATCTAGACCATGACATCATTATTTATATTGGTAGAGCAGCTTATTCAACAAATGTTCTTTTCTTTTTGATGCAGAACAATCTTCTTTTCATTGTCATTTTTATTGCTTCAGTACAGAAGAGGCCCCTTTATGGGCCAAGATTTGCAAGATCCTTAGACTATGAATAATAACAGACAATTATTATTTTCTGAGGAGTCCCTTATGATACAGGTATTTTTCCCACTGTGCTGCTCTGAGGCTTGAATAGAGAGCCAGAGCCTGTCCTGGGTGATGACTCATCATGACTATGTCTGAGAAACTCCTTCCCCCCACAACCTTGTGGAGAGCTACCCTGCTACTCCTTGGCCCTCCTAATCACAGTGTGGGAACAGTAAGTGTGTTTAATATCACTAGTGCTGGAGTACTGAGGTGCCACCATGATGAACATGAATTCACTTTCTTATTATGAGATAGAAAGAGATAAGGTAAATTTATTTTTTTATGCTTAACTACCAGGTGTAAGTAACAAGTTATTGTATTTGATAAATCAAACAATGGAAAGCTATAATTAGTTTTGATTTTAATTTTCCGTCTGAGTGCTTTCCTTATAGTAGGTGATCCAGTTAAATTAAGTTTCAGGGCATTGTACATAGATTCCATGGACAGAATTTGGTCTATAACAAACCTTACTTTTCCCAGAGTGCATTCCATCCTGGAGCGAACAACCTCAAATTTTCCTTTGTCATGGGGTCAGTTTGGTTGGAAGAAATCTTTAATGGTCGTCTAATCCAACAAGACCACAGCAGGTCTAACTTCAAACTTAAAACAAGTTGCTCAGGGTCTTCCTCAACTGAGCTTTGGAAATCCCCAAATGGAGCTCCCAAAGCCTCTGTGGACAACCTGTTCCAATGTTTGACAAATTTCATTATGATTTATATTTTCTTTATGCCTAGCTGGTATTTCCCATGCTGCAGCTTTTGACTACTGCCTCTTCTTCCTTCACTGGGCATCTCAGAAAACTCTGGTCATCTTGAAACTCCTCCATGGAGTAGCTGAAGACAGCAGTTAGGTATCTACCCAACTTTCTCCTCTTCAGACTGAACAAGCCCAGATCCTTCAGCCTCTTCCTGGGTGTCTCATGCTCTAACCACAAGATTTGTCCTCCAATGGGCAAATTGATGAAACTTATAATTTTTTTCTAGAGTACCAGGGAGTTAAAAAATGCGTGCAGTACTCCAAACACAATGTCAGAAGTGGTAAGGAGACAGAATAATCACTCCTCTTGACCTGCAGGCTAGGATTATGCTAGGCCAAGATGTCTAGGGAAGTGATTCTGCCCCTCTACTCTGTCCTCATGAGACCCCACCTGGAGTGCTGCATTCAGCTCTGGGGTCCCCAACATAAGAAGACCTGCTGGAACGAGTCCAGAGGAGGCCACAAAGGTGATCAGAGGGCTGTCTTCTGTGAAGACAGGTTGAGAGAGTTGGGCTTGTTCAGCGTGGAGAAAAGAAGGCTCTGGGAAGACTTCATTACTACCTTCCAGCACTTAAAGGGGGATTATAAAAAAGAGGAAGCGTGACTTTTTACACAGGCAGATAGTGATAAGACAAGGGGACTGGTTTTACAGTGAAAGAAGAGAGAGTTAAGTTCGATATTAGTAAGAAATTCTTTACTCAAAGAATCAAGTATTGAGGCACTGGCACAGGTTGCCCAGAGAAGCTGTGAATGCTCCATTCCTGGAAGTGTTCAAGGACTGGTTGGATGGGGTTCTGTGCAACCTGACCTAGTGAGTGGCACCTGTCCATGGCAGGGGGATTTGAAATGGATGATCTTTAAGGTCCCTTCCAACCAAAACTAGTCCATGATTCTATGATAGTAAAGCCCATGGTGCTGCTATGCTTCTTGGCTGCAAGAGCACAATGCTGACTCCTCTAGCCACATTTATGTGAATTTGTGTGAATTCTTCAATCTCATATTTTTGATTACTAATTTAATTAGAAAAATGTCTCACCTCTTAATTCCTGTCACCTAAACTAGAATTGTCTGACACAGTTTTCATAAAAGGGATATATTATTGTGTTGAATTAAATCTGCTTCTCTTAATGCTTTGCAGGTTATGAACCAATGCCTTCTACATACAAGTTCATGAGCATGCCTCTTCCTGGCAGATCAATCCACGTAGCATTTTCCATGATTTCTGAGTATACATGAATTTATATACATACTTTTTCATAAAATAAAATTAAAAAAAAAACTTAAGTAAGAACAAGAACTGCGTTTCAATAAGTAATTAATTCCTCATGAAGATTCAACAGGATAAAAGATAAACAACACTGAGATAACTTTAGTCTTGTTTTAGATGATCCCTAAAGTGGCTTCATAACAATACAAAGAGATACCATATATCTCTAGGACACTGCATGCAGAGAGAAAGAGAATAAGTATTGTGGGGCATGTCTGTGGTATCTGTGTCCTAGAGGCATAACCCCTGTGAAGTTTTGTAATATGGAATACCCTTACGGAGGATGAGAAGGAAGAAAAACTGATAACAGTTTCCAAGATATGATAGCACCAGAGGAGTAGATTGAGGAAAGCAAAAATTTCTTGCTTATAGACAGAGTAAATTAGCAAAATGGAGGCAGAGGTTTAAATATGAAACATGGAATGGTGTGTTGTGATATCTTTGCAATGTAGTTTTGATTCAGTGAGGCAGAGAAGGTGCAACCAGGAGAGGGAGTTAGTGAGAAGTGTGTCAATGTCCCAAGTAAAAATTGCTTCAAAGGAATGTTCAATATGGAAAGATTAAGGCAAGGTAATAAGGTTGGATCAAAGTTTGTACCAAAGCCGATGGATAAAAGCTTGGATTAGAGCATATGTTAGCTATCTGCAGACGTTATGGAGGATTAGCCAGAGAGCAGCTATCTGCATGTGGTGCCAGAGCAGAGTCCTCCAGGCTCAGCCTCAGACCATCTCAAAGGTGCACAAGTCCACTCAAGAGAAGGAGAGTTTGCTATGGACAGTACTCCACTGAGAAATATTGCTACACCCAGAGACCAGCTTTGCAGCCAGACTGCATCATTTGTGGAATGATTTCACTTAATGCTGAGGAGAATCAAACCCATGAGGTGTTTCAAGATGACAGCATAAAATATTGGGAACGTTAAAAAAAAAAAGGACAATTTAAACTGACCATTTCCTTAAGAAACTAGAGTTAGAACAAAGATGTACCATGTATCTGCATTTAAAAAGAAGAAGAAAAAAAAAAGTGCTTAACTGTCCAAAAGCAAAATTGAATATTTCCTTTGAGAATTTTGGATCTTTGAAATCAAGAGTCAGGGAAGGGCAATGAATCAAAAGTAAATCATTTAGCTACTGGAAAGAATAGTGAGTTCTGATAAAGTTGTAGTGACAAATAAGGAAACTTGAGAGGGCAGTACTTTTAAAATTCATTAAGAAAAAAAATGAGAAATCATTAAGATTTAATAACCCTTTAAATGAATGGTGTAAGGCCTCCTTAGAATGCCAAAGACCTGCATGACCTTATTAAGAACAGACAAAAATAGGAATTTACCTGAACCCACAGAAACTAGATGGAGTTGTATTACAAGATATACATCAAGAAACCAGAGGTTGTTAAATTAAAACTGGGATGGAAAAATCACTTACTACACAGTTTTTCAAATAAAACACAAAATCTAAAGCAGACACCAATTTTAGTGGGGAAAATATTTATTTTATGTTATAGGATATGCCAGAGATCCAGAAATATGCAAGGTCAAAAAGTAGTAACTGGAATGATACATATTAAAAGCAATATTTCTGGAACAAATCCCTTGAGAAATTACTTGCATGGATTTTGTCCAGCTGCTTTAAAAAGCTTATGAAGTAGTTGTTTCAGAAATATTGCTGTGCAGGTGGTGGTGGTTTAGACTCATTCTGTGCTTCTTCTGTCCTGATTTAGTCAAAACTCCCACTAAAATTGATCAGTGAATGGATTACTTGCAGAATAACCCACTCACTTTAGTCCCTGGTTGAACAGTTCCTTCATGCTTGCTTTCTCCCTTGTATGTGGGTTACAGGATAATGGTATAATTCCCTGATGAGTTTTAAATTGGATTTCTTAACTGAGGAAACCTGTTGTTCATTCACTAAAACAGTGAGAGAATGGAAGACTTTTGGTGTCTGTAGGAACTGAAATTAATGAAAATTACTAAGGTCAGAGCGTTCCTTGAGTCTTCTGATATTTCGAGGTCTCCTTTGCAGTACGGCACTAAAACTTCCCTACTAGTGTGATGGATTAACAGTGTAAGACCTTCCAAATACCAGGATTAATGTGCAATGTAGAAATCGATAGTTAGGCTGGATCAAGCCATTGTATTCAGTGCAATCAGTGTGCATTTGAGGAAAAGAAAATTAAACAGTAGGAAGATTTTGGAGTGAGAGTAGGTGGAAATGAATCTAGTCATAATAATTTCAACTTAGAAATAAAGGAGGAGGGAAATTAAAATGCTGAATCATTTCTTTCTGACATTTCAAAGTATCTAATATTAAGTAAAATATTTTACCGTGGAAATATGAGAATGTTATTTTCAACACACCTTAGAGAAAATCAGTCAATTCTTTGGTATTAAAACAGTATTTTTGGCTTAAAAAACGTGAAATGTCTTTTAAAATATAAAGAAAACAGAATAAAATGATTGACATTAACTCATGCAAGCAATTTTATTTTTAAGCAAAATAAAATTCATATTGAATTACTCTTTTAATTGAAAGAAAAAAAAAAGGAAAATTTTCTCAGCTGTACCTGAACTAGGGATTTTATTCCCTTTGAATTTCATTCCCTGTTGCTATCCTGACCTCACTATGAGATAGAACAGGAAAAAAATAAATGTTGGAGTTAAAAGTCAGTTAACATGTCAGGTTCACCAATCCATTTATTGTAGGGAACCATCACATTTGCAAACTCTAAATGTTACTGAGGTAAAGTATAAGAAACCTGTGAAGGGAAGGACTGTCCTTGAGAAAGGGTGTACCACATTGCAGGCAAGAAAATAAGACATGGGGTAGCCCAAAGCTGACTAGTCAGTCAGTTAGGATCAGTATTTAGTTCTTCATCCAGCAGCTTTGTTCATTAGGTCAGAGTGTCCACAGCATGAAAAAACAGACTTTTTTTTCCTTTTCCATTGGCTGTGAGGTTCTTTTCATATTTATGGAATGGTAATAGTGTTTGCTGAACTTTCCAAAACATTTCCATTTATCAGAGGCATTTGGGAGTTTAACAAGCCCAGAAAAACAGATATTTTTAGCTCTTTCTCTAGAAAAAAAAAATCATGCAAAATAATGTCATGAAGGATGATTTCAGGGCTTGTTCTTTCCTCAGAGAAATTGTTTTTGGGTCATGCCTACAGTGGGAGATCCTTCATTTAGCTTTGGATGCAGGGTACAATGGTCTAAAGAAGCAAATATATCCTGAGCCTTGGCACAGTCAACCGGCACAAAGAAATCACATAGTAATATATCTGGTTTTCTCCTGATTTTCAGGTGGCCCTGTGCCATCATGGGGAGAGGAGCTTGAACAGTGCAGGAGGCTGTGTTTAATCATCTGGGCATAAGTCCTTCTTCCTTACAGGTCAGCACAAGCCTTTATTTGGCACCAAGGGACACACAGCAGAAGTCAATAAAATGAGGAGAGTCAAGGAGTAGACCAGAAGGGAATCATCATTTACTGTTTTTTCCAATGCAAGAACTAAGGGAATTTAAATAAACTAGCATGTGGCATGTCTGGAAAATCAAAACAAAGTGGTACTTCGTATAACTTGTGATACTCATAATATTGTACCTGATAAAACCTGTATGAGTGAGAAATGAATGGGCAAAATACATGAAAGAAAATCCTCAAGAAAATAAAACAAAAACCAAAAACAAATCAAGCAACAAAACCCAAAACAAAACAGAAAAGAGACCGCCATGAGGTGAAGATTTCTACAGGCTTGTAAACGCCACAGAAATTTCTCAAATTCTTTGTTGTCGACTACTAGAGGCAGGTACTGGACTAATCGACTTTGTTCTGGTTTAGAAATACTCTTAGAGCTTTATGGTCTTCTCTGATGAAAAGAATCAGACACTGAAAAAAGAAGAGCTTGTAAGAATAGAAGCACGATAAAGAAATAAATACCATCCAAAGTAAATTCAAAATGAATAAAAGAAATATTTTTCTCATGGGTACAGACCATGCAGTCATTCTCATAATAAGCTATTGAGACAAAAAATACCACAAGTTTCAAAAAGAGTTTGGAGATATAGTTAGAGAACAAGAATAATCAGAACAAAAATAAATATGTTAAATCCTGTTACTCAGTGTTTATAAAAATAAAAACTATTAGAGTGTGAGGTAAGTGTGAGGCAGATGATCCCATCTTCTACGATGTTAGTTGTTTAAAGCCTCCCCTGAATCTTCTGGTATCGTCCAACTCTGGTTAAAAACTGGGAATGGGACTGGCTTGTTCAGTGTATTGATTTCTTTGATGCTATGTTTATGCCATAGTGTGCACTTGAAGAAATTGAACAGAAAAGGATTGAAATGAAAAGGAGAAAAAAAATGAATTGTCGTCTAAACAATGCATAATAATACTAAAAAACTCAGTAGTAGTTGTTACAGTTTTCAGTTTTCTATGTAGTCTATATAAGACTTAGCAGTTAAATGAGTACAGACCTGTACTCTTCAGCCTCTACTATCAGTCTTCCAGATTGCTTACATCACACTAGCGAGATAAGGCTCCCCAGTGGTGCAGGACAAGGGGATTAGAAAGGATACCTTGACAGAGGCTTCACCAAACAGTTAAAGAACAGGCTTGTTAATGAAACATGTCAGATCTCTCCCGTCCTCTATGTCTCATCCAATAAGAATATGAAACTGGCCCTGTCAAGTGGGGTTAAAGGTCCACCTAACCCTAATCCTATCAGTTTAAGTGACAAGAACAGGATTTTTAAAGAAGACTACCTGAGTCAGGCCATGCAGAAATTTAGTAACACTGTCATAATATCTTATTTGGTGGATACATGTTCCTCTTTTTAAAAAAAAAAAAAAGAAACCTGTTATAGTTTGGGATTACTATGTAAATTCTTTCCCCTGCCACTTAACTGCCCAGGCCAGCGGTTAACAAAAGAAGCAGTTAACTGTTGATCGCTTGGGTGGGGGCAGGTTTGTCTCTTTTGGGTTTTTTTTGGATATTCTTCCCAGTCTTGGCTTGGCGGAACGCGGGAGTGGGGGCTCCGAGGAGGCAGGCTGCCCTGCTGGTTACTGCTGGGGTTTTCCTGGCTGTCTCGCTGCCGCTGTACCCGGACTGCTTTTCTGGCCACGCGGCTGCTGCTGCCTACCCCGGACTACTTTTCGTGCCGTGCTGACGCTGCTATCTGCCTTGGATTTGCTTCTGATTGCTCATACCTTTCTGCTTCTTGGATGGGGAACACAGGGGGAAGAGACTGAGTCCATCTGAAAGCTCACTGCTTGTCTGTCTCGCTGGAAAGGGACTGAAACTCACTCTGCAGCCAGCCGGGCTGTGACATTGACACTTAACTATAACCTTTCCTCCCGGAGGAAAACCTGCTGGGTTTTGTTGTTGTTTTGTTTTTTTTCTTTCTCTTGTGGTGTTGGGGAAGTGGGTTGCACTAGTCTGTTTACATATATATATATATAGCAGTTATCCTTCTTGTATTAAAATTCCTTTTCTTAAATTTGATAAAGAGTGGTGTGATTATTGTGGAGGAGGCCCCTCCCCTGCTTGTGGGTAAAACATTTTGTTTTTTTCCCCTCAAACCGAGACAAAACCTTATCTCCCTTTTGTATAAGCAAAGACTTTCACAGAAAAAAAAAAGAATAAAACACTATGGCAAAGGAGATCACAAGGATTTGCCTAGAAAATGTCTGTTGTTAAACATATGACCTACTCTTTTTTAAACATTATTCTTAGTGAATGCCTCTTTTTCTTTTTAATCTTTTCTTTTCTCTGCCTTTTTTTTTTTTTTTTTGGAATTGACCCAGTTTTTAAACCCCCTGTCAAAGATCTGATGGTTTGTAAGAGAAGCCATGCAGTGTATTATAAATCAATTCAGGCCTTCTGTAACTGATGCAGATAGACAGTGCTACATCACTATCATCTTACCATTGAAGTAGTTAACCCAATATAGATCTTTCTAAAGCATGTTTTTTTAATGTGTTAGCAATGGAATGAAAAATCCAAACTTTTGCTGTTGGTTGATGCTCTTTCATGTCATATCCATGCGTCCTTCTTTAAAAACCTGAGGCCTCAGCCCTGCAACATGTTGTTGAGGAATTTAAGTGTATCCCTACTCAGTAAAGAATTGAACATATTTATGTATTCCTAAGAGAAGGGTAAGTACATGCTTAAATATCTGCTTCATACAGTGATGCTTATACATGAATTCAAAGTTAAATCTGTGCTTCAAAACTGTCCAACTGGATGTGAGTAAAACTATAGGAGAAACATCATAATGAAAACTATCATTACACACACTGCTCCCTTCTGTGGGCACCAGTGTGCACCAGTTCAGCATTTCTGTCTGTGGGTTGGCAAAATTAGTTTTAGAATCAAACTCAGCAATGACAGGCTTCAGAAGTGCTGAAAAGTCCCATTTTAGTGTTTTTAGCAAAATGTTTTGATTTTTCATTTCAAAATATCTCAGGAGAACAAAGCATGACTGTTTTGATCAGCCCCAAAAGATTTTCTGAAAAATCATGCCACAAAAAACTATTTATTTTTTCAATCTGCTTCTGAATGAAAAGGGAAAAATAATCAGAATTTTTCAATATGCAGGACAAAAAATTCCCTTTTAACTCTCTTGAAGATGGCAGAGCACGAAATTAAGGAGAATGATGAATTTTTAGAAAGATATTAATGCTTGAGAAAGAATATATTTTCCCAATTACATTTTTTCCTGTTGTACTAAAGGAATTCCAAATTCCAATTTACTTTATTTGAGTAAATGAAATAAATATCTCACTTCTGTCCTTAAAACTCACAAAAGGAATCAAAAATTAGAAAATGCGTCTCTTTAAAAAAATAGAATGTAAACAAAAATTGATCAGTTTAGAGACTACAAAAAAAAAAAAAGAGGGGGACATGACTTAAATTTCTAAAAAGAAAATTTATAAAAAGAAAATAATGGGAAAAAATCGATACCAATATTTCCAACCAATACACAAATGTCCCAAAGGGAACTGAAGTTGTGCTTGGCTGTGCTATTACTTTATAGATACAGGGGGAAAAAGTCTCGCTATCAGAGGTCTTTTAACCTAAAGGATACAGACAAAGGGGAAGATATGAAACGCAACTGGACAGAAGAAAGAAAACCTTGATTGTTAATTCTATATTTTATTAATGTGATTATTAGGTATGTGCTTTATTGCCTCAGTTTACCTACCAAGTCCTATGTTACAACTTGTACAATCTGATCTTGAGTAAAGACACGATTCTGCACAAAAGCATAAAAACTGATATGTTTACAGTAGAATGGTTAAAATTTTTTTTCTAATAAATCTCTCTGAGCTTCCTCCATATTATTTTTTTAGACAGTCAGCTCTACCAAGTGGAACACTTATTTAAATACTTCCCATATAAATTCACAGCCAAGTGAGCTAGAGAAAAATAGTAAATGGTTATAACACACTGTCTGTATAAACATTCATTTTTGACAGGACTATTGGGAGGGCTAATCATAATTATCTGATTCACATGACTTAGTGGGTGCAACCTGTTCAGAAAGGTACAACATAAAATTAAAGAAAGACAACCCCTACTCCCCACAACAGTATTTCTTATAATCATCTTTGAATGAAAAATAATTTTTGGTTGGCTGTTTTCATTTAATCTGAAAGTTGGGGAAGTAACGTCCTTATTTTCAAGGCTGGTGATTTTCATACCTAACCCTAGAAGGCTACAGGAAAATGTAATCTTACAAAAAATATCCTCATGACAAGCATAGCCTCTTCACAAGGTAACTGTTACCTTCTTTTGTATATTCTGTAATGAAAATTCTAACAGAAAGGCCAGAAAAGATACACAACAGGGGACATAGGATGAACTATGGTAAAAAGAGGCACTGAGCTTGGCTTTTGGTTTTTATAGACCCCAGGAAAGACCTTGTTAAATGGCTAGAGAAAGGTCTCTGAATCTCATCCAGAAATATGTCCTGTCAATCTGTACCAAAATGAAACAGAATGAAAGCTTTGGGCCAACTCTTTAGTCCATTGAGTTCAGTGGATTAATGGCATATTTTACTTGCTGATCATCCATGTTCCTATTTATGTGAGGTCTACTGATGGAAAATGCAGATTTGAGTGCAGACAAGACTACACCACATTCACTAATAAACAAACAAACAAATAAATAAATCCAAAGAAAAGAGAACATCCAACTCATTCTCATTTCTGTGAGAAATATTCTAAGGCAACTCAGACTGTACCTGTGTTTTATAAAACATGGAAGTTTAGTAGAACCACATTAGGAAGCTGATTTTCAGACCAAATTGAGGAGCCTGAAGTCAGACTTCCTTAGCATCACTCCTATATCTTCATGTCTACTACTCACACTAATGCAAGATAACACTTTTCAAACATGTCTACCCTATATGGCATTGGAGTGCCCCAAGTGATTTTTTTTGTTGTTTTCTTTCTGCCAGAGCATGTTATGCCTGTTAATTCTGACAGCTGGACATCACTTCCTATTGGTTCTTGAAAGCATCATGAAATAGGGCTATAAAAAGCATGTATATCTTCCCTAATTTTTATTTTAGACAGCTGACTTTCTTTTCACTGTGACTCAATGGAGGGAAATGAAATTCAATTGTTTTATCTGTCCAAGGGCTAATATAGCACTTGAATACATGACACAAAAAACATTGTTTACAATTGATTAAACACTGGAGTAAATTCCACCTCAACCTAATGTCCAGAAATTCCATTGTTGCTGGAGATTGGGCTGAACTGGAACTTGAAATCTCTAAATCTGCTTGTTTTACAAGGTTTATAATTGAAATATGGATTTTTTTTTTCTCCTTTTCCTGGGCAGTTGTGAGAGGGGGGACCTGATTGAGAAAACTTGCTGTGGATGCATCATTTTAGGATTCTCTTTTTGATGTACAACTCATAAACTACAAAAATGACAAGGATACAATGTTAGAGGGGAGACTAAAGTCACAGTATTATAATACTTCCCTACAAAAATCTATGTTTGAAAATTATTTACAGGTTTTTATTCACAAAACTGTCTAGAGCTAGATTGGGTTTTGTGGCCCACAGTCTGAATAATTTGAATAAGTAAACAGCAATTCTCAGTTGTGGGATATAGGGATTAATGCATTTTTCTAGATAGTGGAAATCACAGTATTAGTAATAAGAAAAAAAAAAGAATGTTTATTTTCTTAAGTTCTCCTCTATAAGAAGTGAATAGAAAATGCTATTTAGACCATTCCTTCAACGTAATATCTGGATTGATTCTGAAATTTCATGGGCAATATAAGAAGAAATTTGTAAATCACTTTTGAAAGAGCAATAAGAATTGTCTGATAATCGGGAAACCTTCCTTCTGACGTGCTTGATTCATTGCTTACCCATGAAGGACTAAAAAATTTTCTATTCAAATTCTATGGCTGCCTACATAATTTTGCAGAATCACAAAATGTGACGAGGTGCAAGAGACCCACAAGAATCATTGAGTTCAAGTCCTGGCACTGCACAGGATCATCCCCAAGAATCACATCATGTGCCTGAGGGTATCATTCAAACACTTTCTTGATCTCGGTCAGGCTTGGTGCTGTGACCACTTTCCTGGGGATCCTGTTCCAGCATCCAATCAGCCTCTGGGTGAAGAACTTTTATCTCATATCCAACTTAAACTTGCTCTGACACAACTTCAGGCCATTCCCTCAGGTCTTGTCACTCGTTACCACAGACAAGAGATTTGTGAGACTGAAGGCTCTTATATCAATAGAAAGAGAAAAGAATACAAAGTTGTAATATTGGAAAGTGAAAGAAAATCACACTAAAAATTGCAAGCAATTTTTGTAATTGAGCATGATAAAATGTGGTTAATACAAA
Source organism: Pithys albifrons albifrons (assembly GCF_047495875.1). Taxonomy (NCBI): domain Eukaryota; kingdom Metazoa; phylum Chordata; class Aves; order Passeriformes; family Thamnophilidae; genus Pithys; species Pithys albifrons. Next base: position 78,288,991 of record NC_092458.1, read on the forward strand.
TAAGTTCAAATTTTTGGCACTTCAATTTGTTTACACTATGCTTTTCTCAAAATCTACCGAACTTTGAAAACATGCTATGGGTTAGACATAGTAATTGCAGAGCAAAACTCTATGTCTTGGGATATATAGAGATCAGCTTCTTTTGAGGATTTTTACATATTTTAGAACTTTCAAATCTTAATTCAGAACTTTTTAATTGAGAACTGCATTTTCTGGTTGAAAAAGTCATGACCAGAATGTGGCCTAAGAAATCACTATTTTATGGTGCCAGTGGAAATGATCTCAGTTTCACAGGCTCCAAAAGACTTTTCATTTGCATGCTGCATTTAAACCACTGTTCTCTTTGCCAGACACTCAAAGAATTGTACTTTGACTTTGAACTTTATTAGCTTTATTACCATATTTTCTGAGTCAGTCTTCTTGCTTTGTTTGAGCAATTTCCATTCCTTTCATCCATCTGTGAGATCTGTGGTGCAAACAAATCAATTTTCTGGGCTGTTGCTCAAGTTTTTACAGGGAGTTTTGGTTACTGAGAGGTGAGGAATTTGAAGGGGGACACATGAAGACACTAATTTCTTCCTTTTTTAGTGGAAAAAATTACTTTGTGCCGTTTTACTTTCCTGGTTGTCTGAGGCTCTGCACTCAATATAGCTTTTGTCAATTAAGTGTTTCTCAGCAGATGAACAAATAGTGTACACAAATGGGGAAACAAACCTTAAAGTTGTAATGGGAAAGAAGTTTTTACTCAGCTCTCAATTCTGCTATAGGCTCCATTGGTGAGTTTGCATTAAACCCTTAATTCTGTATGTTTCACTTTCCTCATCCATAAAATGGGATTAGAAATATTTTCTGTAAATATTTTTCATTATTTGCTTGCAGTTAGTGATGTCTGCTATAATTTCATTTGCTGTATACTTTGATGGAAAATTCATGAGAGTGCATAAAAAGCAGGAGCACAACCCAGAGTTTTGATTCATCCAGGCTCCCAAGCCTCTCTTCTAGTCATTATGTTCAGTTAATTGATAGGCACTGCTTTTTTTACTGTGCAACATCACAGAAAATTAGAGATATAATTGTATTATTATTACACTTAGGAACACCAGCCAAGGACTTTGTAGCAGTATTGCTCATTTACTAGAGTGGTTCCTAGTCAACAGAAGTTACTATCTCAGTATAAAACAAGCCATGAGATAGAAAGTCTGATGAAACAATAAAGCAATTTAATTAATTTTGTCATCCATCCTTGTCAGCAGATGTGATGTCCCATAGCACCATAAGAAATAATCAGTGAAAGCTACTTCAGTTTAAGATACCTTAATTTGGGCATCTGCATGAAAGTGTCACCCCTGAACTGAATGTCCATGCTCTCATTATAGCCAGGGATGTGAAGGGTGCCCGAAACAGCCTCCAGCTGTTCATGTAGATGGTAGATCCCCCTTAGCATAGATACTCACAAGCTTACCTGTCACTGACACTGTAGCTTGCTGAAGATTATAGAAACACACCAGTGTGAAAGATACCCAAGTGACTAAAGTCTATCCAGTGCAGATTTTTGCTGTATTGTTGTAAACTGAATCTTTACTAATTCACAATAAATTTATTACCAATTGGAAATGCTCTATTCTAACTTACAACATAAAGTAAATGGAGCAATGGTATCTCATGCAAAAGACATGATTCACTTTGGAACTGCCAAAGAAGATTTCTTCCACACTTTCTGCACTACATCAGTAATCTCAGACAATTTGCTACCAGGGAGAGCAACAACTATGCCTCTGGATTTGTTAAGATAAAGGAAATATGTCATGCTGTTCACTCTTGTAATGTAATGGGCCTGTTAAATGTTGCAAAGTTCTCCCAGGAAAAAAAAAGCACAAAATGAAATGTAAAGCAAATTAAAGTCTTCTATCTGTAGACCATTTTCTACAGCCCATTATTGAATTAATATCCCAATAAAAATAATTGAAGATACTTTTCTGGAGCTTTACCAAAGTGTTCCACACTTTTCAAGCCTCAAATTGGCAAAAGAGTTGAGAACGGAGGTAGAAATTGTTTGTTTTGAAATTGCTGGTATACAGAATGTATATGAATCATCAGACAGATTATTTTTCTACACTTGGATTCTGTTAGAGGTGGAAATGACTACTGAAAATATGAAGAGAAAGGTAATACAGAATAATTTGAAAGTTTAAGTATTTTTCAAATTTATTTTGAACTTTCAGTTTTCCTATTCTTATTTTTCTAAAAGAAATTTAGGTCAAGGAAAAACTAATAAAATTCTCAAGTAGCCGGATCAGAACCTGCCAATCCCCATTTGTAAATTTCATCATCTGAAAGAGAAAAAAAGGATGATGGAACTCAAGTATTAAAGTCTAGCTTCATAGATTGCCCAAATAGCAAGTTTGATCCTATGGTGATCTGTGGTAAAGACTGATGTGGGAAAGGAAGTTTAAGAAGATGAGAGAAGCTAAAAGATGTGTATTTAAAATTTTGGTCATGCTATATTTCAATGTAATGGCTAATTGGAAAGTAAATAGTTAATTAGTAATCTACCATTGTAGTGCACAATGTAGTGTGGCTGGAACAGAATCATATAGATATTTCATTAAAGAGTGAAAAGCAGCCAAAGCTGCACAAAACTCAGAAAAATATTAGTGTTGAAAGCATCATTACTTCTTAATGCTGCTTCCTATACTTCCTATCTTAAAACACTTGCAAGTTTTCTGAGCCCAGTGGAACTTGGGTTATAGAAACAGTTAAGCACATTTTTAAATTGTTAGTTTTGATCAGAGTTCACACCACAGCCGAAGTGCAAAAGGGTTGCATAATAAAAGATGTTATATCCTTGAAATGCTAGAGGTTAATTATTCCAGATATTTTTAAAAGCATGTTGGTAATTTTATGAAATAACAAAAGAGATATAGCTGAAAGGATGGTAAAAATTATGACATAGCAGAATTATTTTAATAAAAGTCTTTAAAAATGCATCTTATAAATTATCAAGTACTGCACTTTACCTGTATAACTTTATGCTTTAAGTGAATTTGATGCTCGCAGGATGACTTCGATTTAAGCATGGTCCATGGAATAGTAAAATCTTCCACATTCTCACTCTAACATTGATAGATCATGATGTCTTGTAACTCATATACTCGCAGCTGATACACCCTGTTATTGTGCTAACAGGCCCACAATTAATTGTACGGATGTTTGTTGCACGAAGGAAGGTGAGACATGTCCACATGCATGAAGATGTGTGAGCAGGGTCCTTAGCAGATTGTACACATCAACTCCAATGTTGAAAGCTACATTTTGAGAAAAAAAAGGAGAGAAAGAAAGAGAAGAGAACAAGAAAAGCATTGGGAAAAGGAAGAGGAAAGGGAACAAGAAAGGGAAAACTCTCCAGTAGCCAGGCAGGAGGAACCATGGTGGGTGTCCAGGATGAGTGTCCTCCAGTGAGGGTTCTCTCCAATGCAGAAAGAAGCAACAGCAAAGAATCATAGAATCATAGAATCAGATGGGTTGGAAGAGACCTCCGAGATCATCAAGTCCAATGCTTAATCCAACCCCACTTTGATTGCTAGATCATGGCACTAAGTGCCATGTCCTGTCTGACCTTAAAAACCTCCAGGGTCAGAGAATTCACCACCTCCCTGGGCAGGCCATTCCAATGCCTGACCACTCTCTCTGTAAAGAACTTCTTCCTTATATCCAACTTAAAACTCCCCTGGCAGAGATGTTTGATGATGGTGATGATCACAACAATGATGGCAACTTTTGCCGTGTTTTTACGCTAACATCATAATACTTTTATTCAGCAACTTCTCAAGCTTCCTGTTCTTTGTTTCTGCCTGTGAAACTATTAGTCTTGGTTGGAGCATGCTAATTGGGCACAGATGTTGCACATCAGTTGGCTGCCAAGCCTCTGCACATGTAGCCCTGGATAGTACTTGTCAAGTATATAATTTACTATTATCTAGTTTGCTGCTTTTTTTGGTTTCTTTTGTATAACCTGAAACATGCAAAGCAAGAAGTGAAGCAAGGTGTTTCCCATTCTAGTAGCCATTGCTTCTCATGAGAACCTATGAGAATACCAACAGCAGGGTTTGGCAGGGACAGGGCTGTGGGGGCAATAGCACCTCAGTTTTGGGTTGGGAAAAACAAGGGGAAAGTGCCACAGAGACTTTGGAAAACCAGCATTACAGCATCTTAGGTGAAAAGGTACAAAGTCCTCCAGGGCCTGAGCACTACTGCTGTTAAGGGAGGAAGGTATCTCTATCACTGGGCTTCACTGCTGGCCAAAGGATCCTATTTTGTCACCACTCTGAGTAATTCAAATAATCAGACAAGGATATTCTTCCAGATCCTGGTCCATAAAGTTGCTTATTCCTCAGTTCAATGTCAACACTGGAGAGCTCTCAATCATTGCTCCTTATCCTGCAGTAGAGGTGACAGCCCCAAGAGCTGAGATGTGACAGATGTTTGTAGGAACATGCTTAATCTACTTCAGTACAAACATAAACTAGGTCAGGAAACCATCTTTGCCTGAGGACTAGTGATTAGCAGCTCAGGGCAATGATTTCCAGCTGTCCCACCATAATCCTCATGAGCTGAGCTGTCAGTCTCACAGATGTAGCACAAGGGAAGTAGAAGAAAGGAGAACTGAGCAATTTTCAGACTGCCTACTGCAGGCACCTGTTCCTCCAGGGACTTACAGGGAGATCTGATACTTCTGTAGGAAAATCTCTCTCTCTGCTGCTACACAGTTTAGAAAGGAGCAAGAACTATTGAAATTTGGGAACAAGGAAGGGCCCTATGCTTAGGCATCTACTGATCTTGTTAGCCTCAAATGATCAGATGATATTTACTGCTTCTAGAGGTTAAGCATTGCTATAGAATTCGTGGTCAGATTTTTTGTTTATTTGGCTGGAATACAGGACAACTCTAATTAATCTAATGTTGTTCTAATATATTTGGTTAGCATACCTCTTAAGAAATGTTTAAAAAAATTCCTGAAGAAACTGAGGTTGGGGAATACTACCTACTCCTTCTACTTTTGGGGAATTGATTACGGAAAAGTTGCCTCAGTTGAAGCAATTTCTTGCTAAGAGCAGATTTTTTTTCTATAAAGTCCTTTATCCAACTACATTCTTTTATGACATCTAAAGAATAAAAACTGCCACTTAGACTCTATCTTCTTCCTGGAAGATGTTTTCTTGAGAGATGACAATTAGCAGTTGTCCACACAGGAGCATGTGACACACTTAAGTCAGCTTTCATCTCTGTGGGAAATCCAGTTCTTCAGCTATCCTGCCAGCCCATAACAGGGGAGTGAAAGGCAAAAACCCGGCATTGTGCTGTGAGCCTAGGTGCAAAGTACTTCAAGGACTCTACCGACAGGTATTATCTTGGAGGGAAAACAACACTCCTGTAGATTCAAGGGATGTGTCAATAGCCTTTGTTATAAGATTCCAGTGAAGACTGTAGGAAAGTGTGTATCTCATTGTCACCTATAAAGAAAGGCTGGATGCCTTAAACACAGCATTAGAATTTGATCTGGTGGCAAAGACACATTTTTAATAAGCATCATTATATATTAGCCTTACCAGGTAATCTGTCAGCATCTTAGAAACTGACTGGATTATGAAACATAAAGAACTTAAAACAGCACAGTAGGACCCAGAAGGCATTTTTAGTACATCAAAAATAACATTTCTTGCAGTAAAAACTGTTTGAAAGTTCCAATTATTGAGATGTTCTTTATGTGTTTGCTCATACGAGTTCTTTCCTAAATAAGCAGAGGTGGGAAGAGAGACTTTTTCAGAACACAAAAAGAAAGCAAAAATCAAAATGAGGGTGCCATCCTAGCAGATTAAGTCCTCCCTTCAGTTTGTATAATTTTTTTATAGTATCTAAAAAATCTATTTTATCTGAAATTTTCAAATTTTGTTTTTCTATTGTTTTGTATTACATCACACATTTGAAAGAAAGAGTAATTTGAAGCAATATAAAAATGATGCATTTAAAATTTTTAAAACAAAACAGATTTTTGTCAAAATGAGAAATTAACAAAAAAAAATCTCTAAACTGAAATTATTCAGTTTGACAAAGAAGATTTCTTAGTGGAATAACATAAACCACTCTGAACTAGCTTCTGTTACGAATGTCAAGTTCTGAGTCAAAGGGTAGTTGAAATACTCAAGAATATAATTATTTTCTTTAAATTCCTGATACAGATAAAGTCCTTCAGGAAAATTCCCTTTGTAACTTGCTGTGAAGCAGGGCATCATTTAAAACCCGTGTATGAAGTGTTAAGCAGAAAAAAAAATGATCATTTAAGGATTATTTTGATCTCTTAGGCTGGCATCAATCTGTTGGCATATAATGTGACAAGATGAAATACATTAATTTTTCTATGTACTCCATTGCTTGGATGACTCTTTAGGTATGAGCCAACATCTATCATTCTACCCTGTATCATCCTTTGGTAACTGAAATTCATGGCTTCAGAACTCAAACAGGCAAAAGAACTACTTACAAAGTAGGAGATTCAGCTGCTTTAGAGCTCTGAATGTGCTTTAGAAATGAATGTGTTCAGAACTGAGCACAATACAGACAGTTCTGGAGCTAAACTCACCATAATTAATAGCTTTTACTGAGCTGCCATGTTCACACACATATGGCATTGCAGTGTACAAGTGTCATATTCTGCTAAGTGGTTTGGGGTATACTGAACACAACCAGTATTATGTGAAATGAAACCCTTTTCCTTGCAGCTGTACCTGACCACAAAAATTTATTTATTAGCCTACTTAACCAAGAAAACTAAAGTTGTGTAAACTCTTAGCTCTTCCTATCATGCTGAGATAGCTGGATCAGGGTTTAAGATCTCAGCTGAACATTTCCTACAATGAAACCTGACATGTCCTACTCTGAAACAGAAAGGGCAGCAATAAAGCTGAAAGTGCTTAAATCTATGATGCCAATAAATTTAAATGATTCAAACATCATGCTTAGCAGGATCTTCCAAGTCAGAATGACCAAAAGCTTATGGATCAGGATTGAAGGGAGTGCAGGGAGAGATGACATTCTATGGGTGCCTGGTAGCGTCCACCCAACCACGAAGACCAAATGGACCAGGAAGACCTCTATGGGGATAGGTGCAGCCTCATGTTCACAAACCGTGCTTCCTCATGGGGGACTTCAACAACCCTAATATCTGCTGGAGGGACAATCCAGCAGGGCACAGGCAATTCAGGAGGTCCCTGGAAGGCATTGATGACAACCTCCTTCTCCAAGTGATAGTGGAGCCAACAAGGAGAGGTGTGCTATACTGGACATTGTTCCCTTATGCCATGCTGGACTTTATTCTAACCAACAAAGGTGGGGACTGTCAAGCTCAAGAGCAACCTGGTCTACAGTTGCTGCAAAATAGTGGAGTCTGAGATCCTTAGAGTAGTGAGGAGAGTGCACAACAAGCTCACTACACTGGACTTCAGGAGAGCAGACTTTGGCCTCCTCAGGGATCTAATTAGTGAGTGCTATGGGATAAAGTCCTGAAGGGAAGAGGGGTCCAAGAAGGCTGGTTGATATTTATTGATGCATCCCAAGAAAGAAGAATTCAGGCACAAACACTAGGTGGCCTGTGTGAATGAAGGAGTTCATAGACAAACTCAAACACAAAACGAAATCTTCAGAGGATGGCAGCAAGAATGGTTATCCTGGGAGGAATACAGATAGATTGTCTGAGCAGAGAGGGATCATGAAAACTGAAGCCCTGAGAGAATCAAATTGTCTTGGTTTGAGATAAGCAACTGCCAACCCCTCCAAGCACAGAGAGAAAAGCCTCCCTCCTAACATCAGGGAAAGGGAGGAAAAGAGAGGGGAAAGAAAAAAAAAACACTTCAAACCGCGTTTATACTGAAACGACATATATTTTTCACAGAAAGAAAGAGACAATTAGAAGAGAGTACAAATATACACTCACACGAGTCTGCAACAACAAATTCCCCACTTCAACTTCTTAACGAACACACAAATTCTACTGTCTTAACTACACATTACTTAAGAAAAGACTTGTTCCCCAGGGAGACAAACTCAAGCAGAAAGGAGAGACCCAGAACAACACATTTTACTTTCCTGAGATACCCTGTGAGCCAGTGGTGGGCCTGGTCCTCTCCATCCCCCCTGGGACAGCATCGTGCGTCCTCCCAAGAGGAGGGCTGAGAAACGACTGCCTTAACCACTCCCACACTGGTTCCTGCTTCCCTGGAGATGATGTCATAATGTGGTATGGAATACAAAATTACTGGCTAGAAGAGGTCAGCTGTTAGCTCAGCCCAGCTCACGTCAGCTGACAGCTTCGGCCTAGTCCAAACTTCAAAGCTCAAATTTAGGCCCACCTAGGTGAACCCATAACACAAATCTTACCAGGAACTTCAAGGGCAACAAATAAAGCTTCTATATATATTGGTGATAAAGCAAGAATATGGAAAAAGCAACCCTTCTCCAGAATAAAATGGGAAACTGTGTTACTGGGATTTGGAGAAGGCTGAGGTACTCAAAAACCTTTTTCCTCAGTCTTCATCAAGTGCTCCAGCCACACCGCCCAAGTCACAGAAGTCAAAGATAGGGAATAGAAGAAGAAAGGACTACCCTCTGTAGGAGATCAGGTTTGAGGACATCTCAGGAACCTAAAGTTGAAAAAGTCCATGGGACCTGATGAGATGCCTCTGTGGGTCTTACTGTGAGGGTGGTGAGGCACTAGAAAAGGTTACCCAGAGAAGTTGTGGATGCCTCAACCCTGGAGTGTTCAAGGCAGGTTGGATGAGGCACTGAGCAACCTGGTCGAGTGGAAGGTATTCCTACCCAGGGCAGGCTATTTAGAACTATGTGATTTTAAGGTCTTTTCCAATCCAAACCATTCTATGCTTTTAGGATTCTATTGCTCCTTGGCACTATTATGGATAAAAATCTTAAATGGCCTGATATGCAGTGTCAGAGTGACAAAAACTAAAAGTTGTTACTTCCCTTTAACAACTTGTTAATTGATTTTTGATTGCTTTACTGGATATATGAAAGTGCCCAGGACTCATTTTCCACTGACTTGACCAGAGAAGAAACTAATGTATTTCATTACAAAAGATTCAAGACTTAGCAGTCTCTACAGTCTGGGAAAGAGAAAACTCCTGTGGTACAATGCAAGGGATGATCTCAAATTTCTACAATGCTTCCAGCACTTCACACACACCAAAATGCTTTGCTGGTTCTGGAGTCAGGAGGTCAGCCCCTGAAAACAGAGGTCATCCTGAACAGGAAAAATTCTGAAGAATCAGCTCAACCCTGCTCAGCACTGTTTTTCACCAAGACACACAATCAGCAGCAGCTTTATCTTTCACACTCCCTCTTTTAAAGTTTATGGGAAAGAATCATAGAATCATAGAATAATTTAGGTTGGAAAAGACCCTTAAGATCATTGAGTTCAACTATTAACCTAACTTGACAGAGTCTACCCACAAACTGTGTCCCTAAGTGACATTTCTAGAAACACAGAACCACAGAGTCATAGAATCATTTCATATGGAAAAGACATTTTAAGGTTGTTTAGTCTAACCATTAACTCAGCCATGCCAAGTCCACCACTGAACCATGTCCCTAAGTGTCTTTTAAATCCCTCTTGGGATGATGATAACCATTTCCTTGGGCAGCCTGTTCTAATACTTGACAACCCTTTCCATGAAGAAAATTTTTTCTAATATCCCATCTAAACCCTCCCTCCTGCAACTTGATGCCATTTCCTCTTGTCCTGCCACTTGTTACATGGGAGAAGAGACTGACCTCCCAGTCCTTTACAACCTCATTACAGGTAGTTGTAGAGAGTGATAAGGTCCCCCGGAACCTTCTTTTTTCAGGCTAAGCTAGTTCCCTCAACTGCTCCTCATCAGATCTGTGCTCCAGACCCTTCATCAACTCTGTTGTCCTTTTCTGTACATGCTCCAGCACCTCAATGTCTGTCTTATTGTCAGGGGCCCAAAACTAAACACAGGATTCAAGGTGTGGCCTCACCAGTGTTGAGTGCAGGGGGATGATCCCTGCACTGTTGTCTCTGGCTACACTATTGCTGATACAAGCTAGAATGTCATTGACCTTCTTGGCCACTTGGACACACTGCTGACTCAAGTTCAGCTGCTGTTGACCAACATGTCCAGTTTCTTTTCTGTCAGGCTGCTTTTCACACGCTCTGCCCCCAGCCTGTTGCACTGTACAGGTTGTTGTGACCCAAGTGCAGGACCTGGCACTTGGCTTTGTGAACCTCTTATAATAATGAGGTGATCAACACAGATGGTTTAAAAATACTCTAAGAGTAGGTGAGAGAATTCCACATTCATTTAGCAAATGTTCCCCAGAATTCGATGAAATTTTACTTATTAATACAATACTTCTACAATTGGCTTAAGTAGTTCAGCAGACTTCTGTTGCTGCTTCAGCTACTTCAAAGAAAACTTAGACAAAAGTTTTATACCTGAGGGAGCACAAGGTTTTTGTTCACATCCTGTCGTAAATTTCTTCATTGCCATGGTAGTCAATAAAAGGAATATGCATCAGTCAAAAAGAAGGAAGGGGGGGAGAAGAATCTCTTTGGAAGAAAAAATTGTTCATCAGCAAGGTTACTATTTCACATTAAAAATGAATGTTTGAAGTTACACTGAAATGTGACCATATTCCAATAATTTATATTACTGACAAACTCTCCAGAAACATGGGAAATTGGAGAATATACAACAAATATTCAAGAAATTCTTTATGTGAATAAGCTAAGAACCATGTGATGCTGTGTGACAACCCAGGGAGAATAATCCTTTGTAGCTACAAAATTTTCTCATACCAAAAAGAAATAAAGATAATTCTGTTTTTAACACAGGAATTTTTTCATCTCTTTGTATTACACAGAACATCAGGACTTATTCACTATTACAGAACACTTGACTAAATCTTGTCTTACAACTTCAGCTTCTTTTTGAAGTGCTGTGAGTTGTTCACTGGTGTCCAAACAGCCTCTTTTACTGTTCTTCCCTCTGTATCTTTCTCTTCTAATGACAGAATGCATTAGATAAGCACCTCTGCTGGATTCCTGTTGGAGGTATAATCCTTCAGTCTACAATGTATTAGTACTTCAGGCATCCATTTGAGACTGATAGTGGGTCATTTCCAATGAAACAGTAGTAGGAATGACTACTGAGAAGAAAGCATTCATACATGTTTAGTAAATCCTGTCCTAAAATGTGTTTCTTGGCACAATTTTGCTGCCCACCTTCCTGTTCACCTACCTCCGATTGTATTGTACACTTCAAAGTATAAAGCAAAACACATTATGGAAAAGTGAATGGACAAACAAGTTTTTCTAAACTAAGCAAAATGCAGGAAGATGCCCATATTATGGATTTAAAATAGGCTAGTTTAAAGTCCAGAGTCATGCATGATCCATATTGAAATTCACACAGCAATGAAACAGATTTTCAGGCTTCTCACAAGGCTGAAATATTCCAGTCACTCTAGATAAGTAACTTTTCTTCAAGCATTCATATGGCTTCCTTCAAGTGATTCATTCATCAGTATTTAAGATAGCAGTTTTTATGCTAAAAATAAATATTAAAATGGTTTATATGTTTTTCCATTGTAATTAGAGCATGCTCCTAATAAGTTATGATCACATCTTTCCTGGGAGACCCATTCTGAGGCTTTAGCATCTGTCTTTTCTCTTCCGGGCTTGTGGTGATACATCAGCCAAGCAAGATTTATCCAGTTATGCTGTGAACATCACTGTATGGCTGCCTTGGAAAAGAGTGTTGTAGTAGCTTTCCAGCCCTGAGTATCCACATAACTGTTTATAAATACTTGTCCAACTGTTTAAAAATGGATAATTACAATAGTCAGAAAATTACTAACATGAAATTATCCCTTTGGCTTCTAAAATAATTCCAGTTCTGGGTAAATCATTACCTACATTTTCATTTTTACTCTGCTGTTGTGATACCCTGAAAAGAAAGATTAAAATCCTTGGAGGCTCGGCTGTTGTTAAACACACTCTCTGAGGCTTCAGAGAAATGTGACCTTTATTGTTCTTCCCTCTGCATCATTCTCTTTTCAAACACACTTTTGTAACTGAGAGCACAGTCCGAAGCTTTTAAAATGACTTTTGGAATCCCAGTCTTCAGGCATTGCTCAGTGCTCACAGACTGGTCCAAGATCAAGTACTAGTTTCATCTGGATCATTATATTTTAACTATATTGCTAGATCAATCTTATTTTACCCTTTTTAAGCAGCATCTTTTGTACTCAGAATTTGTGGTGAACTGGACCTGCTTTCTCTACCTCCTGAGAATAGAGCAGGAGGAATAATGATTTTTTTGTTGCTGACTATGACAAAACCAGATAACTTGGATCAAACCTAAAATTTTCAATTGCTTAAAAAAAGACTTGGAGTCTGAATGATTTGAGGTATTTCTAACTGTTATTAGCTTATATGAAATCACTAAATGAATATTCATTTTACAGAAAAGAAGTTAGATGAAGGTATTTTTTTAATTTTTTTCCACATCCTGAAACCTTTAGTGACATTAGAAGGCATTCTTAAAGTTTTTTGCTGTTTGACTTCAGTAAATTTACAGTTAAGATGTCATCTTGATACTCGTCACAGCTGTGCTTTCCATTAAATTGGTGTGGTGCTGTAACTAGTGTGGTACTGGAGGGGGAAATTTTTTAAATGGTCAAAACTACAATACACAGGAAAAACTGAAATTAATCATTCAGTAAACTCCCAGAGCCAAGACATATTGTAGTTATGTTCAATGACTACTAATAATTTATTGGTAACCATGGTCTTTCACTAGTCTGATTGTAAATTCATAAAAACCCACATTGGAACTTCTCTTACACATTGAAATGTTATTGGAAGCAAAATAAAAAAAAATTAGCACCTTCTTTCCCATTGCTTGAAGGTATGTCTTTAAAACACATTTGGCTAAATTACGTGGCTTTGTCATTATTATCACTGGTGTTGCCAGATTTTTACAATAAATGAAAAGGACTGAACATGTTTTTGACTTGGTCATAGAGAGAAAACTTAAGAAATATTATTCTAGAGTCCAAGTAAATATATTTTTAAAGTTATCTTAATAATAAGAAAAACCAATTATATGAAAATCATACTTCAGCCAACTTTCTGCCAGCCTAAATTCCACTTAAATCTCTGAGCCTGGTATTTCCTATTGGCTGGCTGCCTCTGAAAGCCTAGAGCCAACAAAGAGGTACCAAGGTTTATGTGGAATTTAGGCTTAATCAAGGCCTCTGGGGCTAAGTATTGGTCATAAATTAAAGTAAAAACAACCTTCTCTTGCTTTCTTCTGTTCATTTTACATGGTAACATCTCAGGACTGTTGTACTCCCCCACCATGCCTGGGGACTGAATCAAGGCTTTCAAGGCTTTGACTGCTGTCCCTTGCATAGCAAACTTCTCTGTTTTAAATGTCTTAGTGCTTTGTTTGTTTGGGATTTTTGTTTAAGTTATCCATTAAGTTTTTGAAATATCTCTATTTCAAGAATGGCAGACATTTGAGTGAGTTCCAAAACTTCCTTCTGATTTTTGAAATTAACTATCCTCCTATGTTACCCAAGGGCATATGATGCTTCATATGCTGCAAGCTGTGCAAATTCCTAAGTAAGTTGCAGGGGGTGGGAATTAGGAATCACTAACACAGACTCTTACAGGCTGACTAACCTTATCCTACTGAGAAATAGGTGGTAGGGAGTCACAGCTGGTATTACTTGAGTACGTAGAAGTTATATCATCTGTGCTTTGCTGCATATCATCCCATACCTTCCTGTTAGTTCACTTTTCTTGCTACCTATACGTTCATCAGTTTTACAGTTTAGGAAAGTGTCTTAACATACCATTGGAATGGTACATTGCAGGGTGAATTATGACAAGGTGTGGTGAGTTGACCCTGGCTGGAGACTAGATGCTCACTGAAACCAGTCTATAACTCCCTTCTTCAGCTGGACAGGGGAGAGAAAATATAGCAAAAAGTTTGTTGGTTGAGAGAAAGACAGGGAGAGATCACTCACCAAATACTGCCATAGGCAAAACAGACTTGATGTGGGGAAATTAGTTTATTACCAAACAAAACTGGAGTAGGATAACAAGAAAATAAAAACCAAACCTTAAAACACTTTCCCTCCAGCCTTCTTTTTCTCTAGGCTCAGCAGTGTGTCCATCTTCAAGTTGGCTGGCCTTGGCGCTGTGGGACATGGGGGAAACTTCCAGCAGCTTCTCACAGAAGCCACTCCTGAAGCTCTCCACTAGCAAAACCTTGCCATGCAAACTGAATAAACCATGGAACTGAAAAGGTGGAAATAAACAAAGAGATGGAACTAGGATCCTACTTGGTGTGGGATGTGAAGGACACATGGTAGGGTAAGAAAGGGGAGAAATAGAGATTTCGTGAAATAGAAATAGAGATTTACATGAAGCCCTTCACAGGTGGGAAATTCTACCATTTCCATCGAGACCAATAGTCACATCTTGTTGTAATAAATATAAGTGGCTGAATTTCTCAAAGCATTTTGGTGAAAATAAGAGCAACCATTCTTTTAGAACAAGGGTTACTTCTGTATCTTGAAAGAAGTCTCTTCAAACTTTTCCCCAACCAGAAAATACTCTAGGTAAAGAAAAATTATTTCCTTCATATTCAAGAGCACTGTTTTTATAATTCCAGTTTTAGCAAGATATTATCCATAGGAAATCTTTATCATTCTGTATTTCTAACTTCAATTGAAATTTCCAGCCATCACACTCACCATGTACAGAGTCTGAATAGCCAAAGCCTTGTCTAGGTTTTCTATAAGAGTTATGGGAAAGGAGGTATATTCCCCTCATGCCAGAGAATGACAAAACCTGGTAACAAACTTCCCTTCTCCGCTTATTAACAGTTCAAGGTCAGACAGAGAAAGACCTTCCAATCCTCTGTTATTTCATAGTTATATACAATTATTATAAAGAAGAAGAATTTTCAGCTCAATTTTATAATTTTTGCTGCCTGTATAAGCAATTCACCACACAAGCATTAACAGGCAGAATTCATTGGAAGGTCTAACTTAACTGAAGATGGAGACACGTTCAATTGAAGGGACCATTGCAATTCAGTAAAGAAAATGTGCTGCCAATGTCACTGCATGTAGCAGACAAATAGAGAACTTAAATGCATGCTACTTCTTGATGGAAAAATCTATTTTAAAAGATCACAGTCAATCTTAATTTCTGACGTAATAAATCAGTCATCACACAGTCCCATTGCTCCACACCAACCATCACTTCCTTTCTTCCTTCACTGTAATTTAAATGATGTTAGATATAGCAGAAAGGAGACCCCAGTCCTAGGATTCAGCCTTCTGCAAATGATACAAAACAATCTTTTGCAGCACAATGATTGGGAGTTCTCAGTCATGAATAGTATTCCTGGTATCTAATATGTCCCCTAAAATACACATTACTTAGTGTGACTGACTTTCCCTAACACAAAGGATGTAAATTACATTTTCATAAACATTGTTCTCATCATACAATAGTTTCTTACTAGTGAATCTAGAGTAGAATTATATGTATAATCTAGTAGACAAAGCAGGCTCACCAATAAATATGGAAAAATAAAAATATGATTATTGTTGTAAATGGTACACGGAATCTTTATTAGCATTTGAGTTGATGAGAGGGCACAGTGCATGCAAATAGATTCAAAGTCAATAAATAAAGCAGTGAATTTTTTTTAAATATCTGAATAATGAATACGAGCTATAATTATTTACGGGGGAAAACATCAGGATGGCAAAAATATGCATTCAAATTCCGTAACTTTTAGCTTTGACAGTAAAAGACAGAAATTTTCTTTTACTGTATTGGGCTTTGATCTCCTAATCATTGTTGTGCCCTGGTGTTAATAGAGATCCTCAGACTAAAAACTTGTTAAACCATCCCACCTTGGGGCAGATCACTATCAAGTTACAAGGTAGTATGTTTGAATACTCTATATATCTTTATGCATAAAGTGAAGAAAGGGGGGAGGACAGCAAAAATAAACAATGATGGAGAGGAGGCTTTTAAGCAACACAGAAACCTGATTAGGTCTTTTAAATTGTGCCACTTGTGCTGACAAGTCAGTAGGTACAGGAGCTGCCTGGCTGTGAGAAAGGAGCAAGCAGGGATTATTCGGGCTGGCATGGTTGGTTTGCTTCATCATGCTTGCCTACGCTGTCCTTGTCTTATAATTTGAATGCCAGGATGCCTGTGGATGAGCAGTCATTTCCAGTTTGTGAAATGTCCTGGCCTACACCATATTTCATCTCCATGGTTATGGGGTATCTATGGCTATGTGGCACTTAACTGTATGAGATGTTCAACACACGGCTCCTGGAGTCAGCAGAACTGTCCATCTCCAAAACAGAAATCTATTTAGGATGACAGAGGTACAACTGGAGAAGGACTGTTGCTGGTTTAATTTTAGAGAAGGTGTTTGTATGTATATATGTATGGCTCGGCTTTGCGAATGAAGATTTAGGAAGGGCTCTCCCCACATGGGTGTGTCCTTTGAGCCTGCACAGTGGATTTTTTAGGTGAGGCATAGCATGAGCAGAACTGGCCCCACCCTTTAACTCCTCAGGTTCATCTGCCACGGCCGAGCAAGCTTGGATGGTGACAGTGAAGTCCTCAGGACTAGAACCTACAGCCCACGGTATTGCCAGGAGGTCTCCCATCCAAGTACTAACCGGGGCTGACCCTGCTTAGGTTCTGAGATCTGATGGGATCAGATGTCAGGGAGGCATTTAACTGCCAGAGAAGGTGTTTAGTGTATCACTAATTAATGTTTTATATGTAATCATCTAGTTTTATGAATTTCCCATCACTTGCTGCTCATTTGAAATATCACAGTAGCTTAAAACATAACTCCCTAACTCAAATTTGTGAAATAATCACTTTAAACATGTTAATTGAATGGACATATCCTTTAAATACATTCCACCATTGACATAAAGAGCTTGATAACTCCTGGTTTAAATCCGCCCTCTATATTTTCTTATATCTTTTATCCTAATGCATAAGATTGGGCTATAGATGGTAAGGGTTTCTCTTGGATACAGCTACTATTGCATCAGGCAGTGACATGATAATGGTGGATGAGAATTCTCTGTCCCTGAAGGATGGATTTACACCTACATCCTGAAGTCTGATGCTATCATAATAAATTGTAGATGCTGCTATTTTTTCATATCCATAACTTCCATCAAATTTTATTTCAGGTTTTAAAATTATATACATACACTTAAGGCATGAAGACCAATGCAAACCATAGCAGGGGTTCACATAGTTTATCTAATCATGTGGTCAAATGAGCTGCTGTCAGTGCAAACTACTATTTCTCTATCTGGTGATGGTAAAATTGAGTTAATCCCAAATTGGCTGCCTAACTTTGTTTTTGCTTTACTGAATTGTAAGTGCTTGAACCTTAGAAATAGGAATGCTGTCCACTGGGCATCTATACCTCATGTGCCAACTGAATAGATCCCTTCAATGAACTCCAGAGAGATAACACATTTTCCTAATCTGCAAGAGCAGTACCTCCCTCTGTTAACTGTAGAAGGAATCCAGTCTATTAGTTAATCTTTCACCTCTGAGATGAGATCCTAGAATTCCAGGTGTCATATACTTTTTATAAGTACTATTCATGGATGCTTTTATATTTCAGGGACTTTGATTTGTACCTTAATTTCTAATCTCTTTCTCAATAGGACACCTTTGGTACTGAGTTGTAACAAAAGATTCTGTATCAGACCTATTAAAGTTTTGATTAGGAAATAACGTAGAACCTTCATTACTGATACTCTGTAACCCTACTGTAAGCCATGCTTGAAAATGAAAGTGTTGCATTGCAGCCAATTTTTATGAAGCAGTTACTTCTGATAAATGACACTTCATATGAAAACAAGCAAGCAAACAAAGCAAATTCGGGAACTTTAATCTTGAGTGATATAGTTTACTAGTTTACAATGTCCTTTCTGTAGAACAGATGTAGTTATTATTTTCTTTTTCTGTGATGGAAGCTCTTTCCTGTCTCCTTAATTACTCCATGCTTCCTTTAATGGCTGGTTTATCAATTACTGTAGTACAGATTTTCTTTTATTTTCATGTTTCTAAATGTATTCTACCATCAACAGCAGTCAAATTCTCATCCTGGGTTTATTTTGTCTGTTTCTCTAAAAAATTACAAAATAATGTTTGCAAGAGGAGAGTGTGGGAATACAGCAAGATGACCTGCTGTTATGTTTGTAAGGAAGTCTTAAGCTACCATATGAAGTCACTTGTAAAGGCAGTCTGAGAGTCTCAATTGTTTTACATGTGCTTTTCAGTGTTTAGCAGAATACCTGTCTGCCTATAAAGACAGCATTAAATGTGTTGCCTAAATTCACCACCTTTGTCTCATAATCAGACTGTGAACAGAGGTTTGTTTTGAATCCTGTTTATAAGCATGCATGAGTTTTATATATAGGTTACAATGGAAATATGGAGTACCTGGTGTTTGAATGGTACTTCTGGGATATTGTGGGCCTTGAAGATAAGGATGGAGACCATGAATCTAGTCTTATAGCTTTAGGCAAGCAATATACTATGTCAAGAACAAGGAGTCATGCTTCACTGCTCTGGACCAGATGGAAATTTCAGTCTGGAAGATTTCCTTCTTACTTGAACTTCTATATTCCAAAGTAGATGGTGTAAATATATGAAATACTAAGGGCTTGCTTGTTTGTCAAGACAAACCAGTTTCTTCCAACCAACTGATATTGGTAAAAAGTCATGTTCATGAAATGCTGTCCAGTTAGTTAATGTTGAGATTGTATCACAGTATTTTCTTGCCAGAGAGCACACCATATTTTACTCTGATTCTGCCTGTCCTTCATAGAGAGACATAGAATAGTTCGTGTTAGAAAGGACCTTCAAAGGCCATCAAGTCCAAACTCCTACAATGAGCAGGGACGTTTTCAGCTAGATCAGATTTCTCAGAGCCCAGTCCAAATGTTTCCAAGGATGGGCCATCTATCACCACTCTGGGCAACCTGTTCTATTCATATACATATAAGTCACCAATGACATTGCAGTCCTGGGATCTCTTTAAAACTGTTGGATCAAGGATATTAACTTCACTCATATTTGTTAATAGCTGATCTTTGCCTAACTCCATACTATTTTGCTCAGGGATGTCACTACAGATAGTGACTGCACAACAGCTATAATCAGCCTGCTCAGTGTAAGTTTTCCTATATTTGGCAACAGTTCTACAGGAAAAAAAGAGATATTTTTTTCTCATGAAGCACTCCAGATTCTAGTTAGAATAAAAGCCCATTGCTTATGATGCAGGAATATATCAGTAATTTTCAAATCTATAGATTTTTTCATTGATATAACAAATTTTAGTTTTGCTTTCTACAAACCATATCTCATATTGCCTTAAGATGTGCATTCAAGGCTTCTTTTTTGTCTTATTCCATAAGCCAGTGCTATTAACAAAATGCTAATCTGGAAATAGTGTTTGATGGCTTTGGAACAACTGCTTACTTGTCATTCTGTAGTTAAGCATTTTTATTAAAATCAAGTGCCTTACGGTGCAAATCTTTAGCTGAAGTGTTTAAATTTTTCTAAAAGTCATAAAATATAGTATGAACTAAACCCTCTTTAAAAATCTGTCTCTTTCTCCTTTTTCTCTATAAACATCTGTGACCTGTATTTGCTGTAACTGATACTTTCTCACCTGTCTACAGTTCCCTGATATAGTCAATTTGATTTAAAGATTTACCACCCCTGTAAGATCCTTAAAGTTAGAATGGCCTGTTATAAAATTTGTAAAACTTAAACTGAAAACATAAAAATGAACAAAAAATAAAACATGTGGTTTTAATAAGGTGCATGTTGGAATAATTATGCATTACAGAGCTAGACCATGTTAGAGAAAACCAAGATAATTCTACTTGAACCTGCCTTTTATCGGGACATGTCAAAATTCTTTTTAACTGCTAATTAACTTGGCTTCATAATCTCAGGAAAATAATATCATTACCTTAATTTTACAATTAGATGAGACCCTTTTTAAACTTAAAGACCTGTATGAAAACAGACCTCACAAACAAATATAACCCTCTTCCAATAAGCACAATAGCAATGGAGAACACAGTGAAATTCCCAGGTTATCATTGTCATGTGTAGCCTGGCCATAATAATAATATTTGGAAAGACTTTTAACTTCGTATTATCTGAAAACCTGTAGCTGGAAGTCATCAGGTAGTGAAAATCAATACTTCATTACTGGAGTTTTTGTATGAGACTTTTAGCTAGCAGAAAGTGATGTACCTCTGCTGACATAAGTGCTTGATTAACTACAGCTGGGAGTTCTGGCCAAAGGAAGCCAGCTGGATATCCCACTGAAAACCTTTCTGCTTGCCTTGCACATGCTGACAATATGCTGCAAATTGCTATTTTCCAGTTACTTTGGTTTACAACAATGGAAGATCTTCACTGGTGTCCTGAGAACTTGAAATAAAGGAGATTCTTCTCCCTTACCTTCACTATTACAGAGGGCACAAGCTGGAGAATAGCTCTGAATCAAGGGGTACGAAACCTTTTGCATAGCCATTTTCTTCATGACAGTCTGGATATTTCCCCAGCACCCTCTGGGATACTTAGCCTTATCTCTTGGTGGGCCACTTTAGGACTTCAGCAGCAAACTATTTTCTGGGTCCAGGGAAGATATCAAACTATTCCTTGTTCATGTCTAACCTGCTTGTAAGATGTTAATGATCAAAATTAATCTTGGCAGCCACTGACTCTGACAGATGGCTGACCTTTTCTACTCTGTTCTGGAGGTTATTCTTTCTGCTGCAGTAGTATTTGAATCAGCCAACTTGTTAATGGGTCTGGGTGTGAATCATGCTGGTGCAATGGATTCACATGGCTTCCTCTGAGGATATCTGTAGTTGATGTAGCTGTGTAATCACCCTCTACCATCTCTTGTTTCTCATTTTCAAGTCTGTCTGTGGGGCTCATAGTATCATTGCTTTCATCAAGAATCTCCTCCATCAGTGCAAAATGAAGGCACAAAAATGTGAAACCAGTCAGAAGAGCGTGTTTGAGAAATCTGAAGTGTGCTGTCACTGTTGTATGAAATTGAAATGTCCCTGGATAATGACACCCAAAGGATTGCACACAAAAGAGACTGCTTGCTAATGAGTGAAGCTGATGAGTTCTTTTCTGTCTTTGATCTGGCGACAGCCTGATGCAATGCTACAAAGGGAGTTTGTCTGTGCTTTGCAGCTTACCTTGCACAAGTCAATGACCTTTGCCCCGACAATGTACAGCTGCTTGTGATGTAATCCAAAACACTAGCCATCAAAACTGCATTTCCCACCAAATCTGATTTTCGTAGGACTGAGAAGAGACCTCTATCATAAGGGGGCAGAATAAGGCTGGGACAAATATAAGGGATTGAACTTCAAAAGGCACTTTTGGATTTATGAATGTGTGCTCTCTGAACCCAAGTTGTATATTGTTATCATCTGCGTTCAGACTGGTTTATGAGCTTGCCCTATTTTATAGAGAGATGACATAAAATGTCAGCTTTACATATTTTATTTAAATGTGTGATACAGTAAAAACCTAAAAGAAGCATTTAATTCTTGGAACAGTGAATACTTTACAGCTTTTAGAGAATATTATCCTTAAAAATAATATTTTCAATATTTATCTAGAAATATAATTAATATTTTTAATTGCATTTTTTACATTTTTTAAATAATGATGTCTTTTAGTCCTTGATTGGAGATTTAAAGTATTAGAACAAGTCTAATGCTAAACAATAAGCAAAGCATCTTCTTTAAAAGGCAAGCACTCTCTAAAACTTACATCAGTGTACTGAGCAAAGTTTGTTCCCATGTGCTTTCAGAATAATTTTTGCTAGGACTACTGGGAAATGATGTCTTTTTTTTCTGTAAAAAGCACAGAAATCCAAATATTATTTAAAATCCTGGACTGTTGGTGTGCACCACCATTACCATACCAGAACTGCTTGGCAATTAATGGCACCTGTAAAAACTTCCTGAGAAGTGGGGACTGTATAAAAGGAGTTTGATAATCTTAACTCTCCTACAGAACTTTCCATATGGGTGATGAGAGTTAAAAGAGCGTCACTCAAGTTAGTGGTTGGGATTCAGGTTGAATTAGCAGAGCTGTCGCTAAAGATTACAAAGTATTTCTAGTTGTCGTCTCCTCTGTAAATTTCACTTACACTTTGGCATTTAAATGTTCAAGTGAAAACAAGGCCAGTATTTGAGAGCTGTAATATTATAAACACAGGCAGTGCAGTGAACTTAGGTCAATTTCATATGCTGCATAAAGAATATTCCTGTGGAAATTCTATAATTTCAAAAATAACATTATCTCATTATAAGCCCCAGAACAGCAAGGCTTTGCTATATGAAGTTGTTGATACTGGGAGAATGGGAAATAGTAGTACTACTATACAAGGCCTTGATGAGTACTAATCTGCGGGATTATGTTTTTCTAGTCACCCATTTCTGAAAAACAGGAAGTCAAGCAGAAGTAGGTGCAGGAAATGCTGCTCAATTTTCAATCTATATATGAAATGAAGATGATAGAATTTGATTAACCTAGTAAAAAAACCCTGAAAATTCTTAAAGACAAAATTTTGATTTTTCTGAGTACACTGGTGTGTAAACAGGAAATAAGAATATCTCCTGCTAACTAAAATGATTCAAAGATATTTTCTGGTACCTAAGAAACTTGGAGAGTAAAGAATAGAGGCCAGTATTCCCAGAGGGTGATTAATCCCATCCTAACAGTGGAAAAAAGAGTCAACAAACAGCTGAGGCATTTTCATGAGGTACTTGAACAGCGAGTTAAATCCAGACTGGTTTCGGGACAACAGTAAATGAATATACAAAAATAAAATATTTGACCTCTCTCAAAAATGCAATATTTGTCCTCTCTCAAAAATACAAACCCTTTCAAGAAGAATTTTAACATGAGATTATATGACCAGGACTTAGGTGATTTTATGTCTTGATTCTCTCCCCTAAACAAAGGAATGTCATTTGTGTATTCCTAGGATTCAAACCCTTATTTGGTTAATATCCACTGTTGACTAATAGAAGCCACATAAGAGAGTACGTCAGAGTAAGCAGAAATGAGACCAAGAAGGCCAAGGCCCATGTGGAATTAAATCTAGCTAGCAATATAAAGGACATCAAGAAGAGCTTCTTCAAATACATCAATAATTGAAGGAAAACAAAGTGCAATGTGGGCCCATAACTAACTGGGGGGAGGACCTTGGTAACAGAGGACTCAGATAAGGTAGAGTTACTGAATGCCTTCTTTGCGTTGGTCTTTCACTCACAAGATCAACCCTCAGAAATCTCTGTCCCAGAACACCATGGTAAAGGAATGTTGGAAGAGATTTTCCCTTGGTCAAGAAGGATTCAATTCCATCTGAATACAAGGAAGAATTTCTTTACTGTGTGCAGAAACAGATTGCCCAGAGAGGTTGTAGAGTCTCCCTCACTGGAGATAGTCAGGAATCATCTGGATACTATCTCCTGATGTGTGCTCTAGGATGACCCTGCTTGAGCGGGGAAGTTGGACCAGATGAGCCCACTGTGGTACCTTTCAACCTTACTCATTCTGTGATTCTGTAATGAGAAAAGGCCCCTTGTTTATTTGTCCAGATTTTTATTTTATTTTGAAAAGTTTTCTAAGATTTTTGTCTTATTTTCTTCTGTAATTTGCTTAAGTATCATGGATAATATAGTGCAGTAGAGACCTTGCTGAGGTAAGAATGGTGCTCCAAACATCTTATTGCCATAGCTCTGAGATGTGCTGATATAGAAAATGATAACAGCTTCAAGGCCATGCTTCCTAGGCTAGATGGAAAGAGAAATATTGGGCAGATGTACATTTATATTTGCATGTTAATTTTACCTTAATTAATTGCCTTAATTACCTGTTTCCTGATTCTCACAGGGAGACAAAGTGCTTGCATATGTAACTTAATTGGTAACTCATAATAGTATGTAGTTTCAGGAAAAAAACAAACCAGGAATATAGACCTAAAATTTGACTTGCATGTTTTATATCCTGTTCTCAAAGTATAGAGAATTGCAAAAGAAAAGCACAATTTCATTTTCTGCTTTGTAAAGCTAAGTATAAATGTAAACAATGGCAGAAGCAAACATGCAAATTTTTTGCCACATTTTTAAAGTTAAGATCATCTAACAACAGCCTACATGTATACAATAACTGAATAGTATGAAAATGTGATAATTAACATCTCAGAATTCAGATTTACTTTTAAGTATAAAAAGCAATTTGAATTCTGGAGTAAGCCAGTAAAGAAAGGCGTTTGGAAAATATTTATCTATGTGACTGCATTTTAACATACTGATCTTATTGAAAATGTCATACATTATGTTTCAGATATTTAGAGATAAAAAAATACCATGGAGATATACATGCTGATTCATTTTATTCAGAGAAACCAGTAAATTCTTCAAAACAAGAAAAAAGTCTGTTAAGAGACTGATTTCCTCTCAAAGCCAAGACACTTACCCTTATGAACTGCAAATGTCTAAACTGCTGACTTTGTCCTCACTTTAGCCTTCATATGTGACACATCATGTTCAGTTTAGTATTTCTGCATCTATGCTATATCTATCCTGCTAAATTTTCAAAGTAATTCATGGGGTTCTTCAACAAACTGGTCAAAGAAATAGTCACCCAGATCTCACTGGAATTCCTTTGACAGAAGGTGTCTCGGTTTGAGGGGAAAAACCAAAATGTTTTACCCACAAGCAGGGGAGGGGCCTCCTCCTCAATAATCACACCACTCTTTATCAAATTTAAGAAAAGGAATTTTAATACAAGAAGGATAACTGATATATATATATATATATATATATGTAAACAGACTAGTGCAACCCACTTCCCCAACACCATAAGAGAAAAAAAAAAACAACAACAACAAAACCCAGCAGGTTTTCCTCCGGGAGAAAAGGTTATACTTAAGTGTCCTTGTCACAGCCCGCTGGCTGCAGAGTGAGTTTCAGTCCCTCTCCAGCGAAACAGACGAGCAGTGGGCTTTCAGATGGACTCAGTCTCTTCCCCCTGTGTTCCCCGTCCAAGAAGCAGACAGGTACGAGCAACCAGCAGCAAATCCAAGGCAGGTAGCAGCACGGCAGGAAAAAGTAATCCGAAGTAGGCAGCGGCAAGACAGCCAGGGAAAACCCCAGCAGTAACCAGCAGGGCAGCCTGCCTCCTTGGAGCCCCCACTCCCCCGTTCCGCCGAGCCAAGACTGAGGAGAATATCCAAAAAAAAAACCAAAAGAGACAAACCTGCCCCCACCCCAGCGATCACAGTTAACTGCTTCTTTTGTTAACCGCTGGCCTGGGCAGTTAAGTGGCAGGGGAGAGAATTTACATAATAATCCCAAACTACAACATTATCCACCCCTAAATTCTCTTCCATGCCGATACTCTACATTAAACTTAAATTTTCTTTCAAATAATTAAGTATTTACAAATACAGTAATATGAGTCGTTTACCCAGAGATAAGTTCCCCTTGAGGTACACATCGTGTCTCTCCATCTTCCTGCATCACCCACCAGGTGGAACCAGATCCTTGAGCAAAGACAACCCCACGAATGGGTTTGCCTTTGCCTGAGGCAGGGTTGATCCAGACTGTTTTCCCTAGCATACCTCTCAGGTGTATTACAGGGACTTTGTCTCCATCTACAGTGTGAAGGGGTTCTGATTGGGCAGGGCCGGCTCGATTGACAGAGCCTCTAGTGTTGACTAGCCATGTAGCCTTTGCTAAGTGTTGATCCCAGTGTTTGAAAGTCCCTCCACCCAACGCCTTCAAAGTGGTTTTCAACAGTCCATTACACCGCTCAACTTTCCCGGCAGCTGGTGCATGGTAGGGGATATGATACACCCACTCAATGCCATGTTCTCTCGCCCAGGTAGCAACTAAGCTGTTTTTGAAATGAGTTCCATTATCTGACTCAATTCGTTCTGGGGTGCCATGTCGCCACAGCACTTGTTTTTCCAGGCCTAGGATGGTGTTCCGAGCAGTGGCGTGAGGCACTGGGTGTGTCTCCAGCCACCCTGTGGTTGCTTCCACCATGGTGAGCACATAGCGCTTGCCTTGGCGGGTCTGTGGCAGTGTGATGTAGTCAACCTGCCAGGCCTCCCCGTACTTATACTTATCCCAGCGTCCACCATACCACAGGGGCTTCACTCTCTTAGCCTGCTTAATGGCAGCACATGTCTCACAGTCGTGGATAACCTGAGAGATAATGTCCATGGTTAAATCCACCCCTCGGTCTCGTGCCCATTTATAAGTGGCATCTCTGCCCTGATGGCCCGAGGCATCATGGGCCCATCGAGCCAAGAACAGCTCTCCCTTGTGCTGCCAGTCCAGATCTGTCTGTGATACTTTCACTTGCGCAGCTCGGTCTGCCTGTTGGTTGTTGAGATGTTCCTCATTGGCCCGATTTTTGGGCACGTGTGCGTCTACGTGGCGGACTCTCACAATCAGCTTCTCTACTCGGGTGGCAATATCTTGCCATATATCGGCAGCCCAGATGGGTTTCCCTCTGCGTTTCCAATTGGTTTTCTTCCATCGGTCTAACCATCCCCAGAGAGCATTGGCCACCATCCATGAGTCGGTGCAGAGGTAAAGCTTTGGCCATTTCTCTCGTTCAGCAATGTCCAGGGCCAACTGCACGGCTTTAAGCTCTGCAAACTGACTCGACCCACCTTCTCCTTCAGTAGCTTCTGCAACTTGTCGTGTGGGACTCCATACAGCTGCTTTCCATTTGCGATTAGTCCCTACAATGCGACAGGAGCCATCGGTGAAGAGGGCGTAGCGTATTTCCTCTTTTGGCAATTGATTGTATGGTGGAGCTTCTTCCGCACGTGTCACCTGCTCTTCCTCTTCATCTGCTAGACCAAAATTTTCACCTTCAGGCCAGTTTGTGATGATTTCCAGGATCCCAGGGCGATTTGATTTTCCTATACGGGCGCGCTGCGTAATCAGGGCAATCCACTTGCTCCAGGTAGCATCAGTGGCGTGATGTGTAGAGGCAGCCTGTCCTGACAACATCCACTTCAGCACTGGTAGTCGAGGTGCCAGAAACAGCTGTGCTTCTGTGCCAATCACCTCTGAGGCGGCTTGGACTCCTTCATAGGCGGCTAGGATCTCTTTCTCTGTGGGGGTATAGTTGGCTTCAGATCCTCTGTAGCCTCGGCTCCAGAATCCAAGTGGTCGGCCTCGAGTCTCACCAGGCACCTTCTGCCAAAGGCTCCAAGACAGGCCATTATTCCCGGCGGCGGAGTAGAGCATGTTCTGTATGTCTGGTCCTGTCCTGACTGGTCCAAGGGCTACAGCCTGAGCAATCTCATGCTTGATCTGGTCAAAGGCTTGTTGCTGCTCAGGGCCCCAGTGGAAATCATTCTTCTTACGGGTTACCAAGTAGAGAGGGCTTACGATCTGACTGTATGCTGGGATATGCATCCTCCAGAACCCTATGGCACCCAGGAAGGCTTGTGTTTCCTTTTTGCTGGTAGGTGGAGACATTGCTGTGATCTTATTGATGACTTCTGTTGGAATCTGACGGCGTCCATCCTGCCACTTCACTCCCAGGAACTGGATCTCTTGGGCTGGTCCCTTAACCTTACTCCGTTTGATGGCAAAGCCAGCTCCCAAAAGGATCTGGATGATTTTCTCTCCTTTCTGAAAAACCTCTTCTGCTGTGTCCCCCCACACAATGATGTCATCAATGTATTGCAGGTGTTCTGGAGCCTCACCCTTCTCCAGTGCAGTCTGGATCAGTCCATGACAGATGGTGGGACTGTGTTTCCACCCCTGGGGTAGTCGGTTCCAGGTGTACTGCACGCCCCTCCAGGTGAAAGCAAACTGTGGCCTGCACTCTGGTGCCAGAGGAATGGAGAAGAACGCATTAGCAATGTCAATAGTGGCATACCACTTTGCTGCCCTGGACTCCAGTTCATACTGGAGCTCCAGCATGTCCGGCACAGCGGCACTCAGCGGTGGGGTAACTTCATTCAAGCCACGATAGTCCACAGTCAATCTCCATTCTCCATCAGACTTATGCACAGGCCAGATGGGGCTGTTGAAGGGTGAGTGGGTTTTGCTGACCACCCCTTGGCTCTCCAGTTCACGGATCATCTTATGGATGGGGATCACAGCATCACGGTTCGTTCGGTATTGCCGACGGTGCACTGTCGTGGTGGCAATTGGCACTTGCTGTTCCTCAACTTTCAACAGTCCAACAGCAGAAGGACTTTCTGAGAGACCTGGCAATGAGTTCAATTGTTCAATCCCTTCTGTCTGTACAGTGGCTATTCCAAAAGCCCATCTATGCCCCTTTGGGTCCTTAAAATATCCATTCCTGAGGTAGTCAATGCCCAGGATACATGGGGCGGCTGGACCAGTCACAATGGGGTGTTTCTGCCAATCTCTCCCTGTCAAGCTCACTTCAGCTTCTAGCACAGTCAACTCTTGAGATCCCCCTGTCACCCCAGAAATAGAAATAGTTTCTGAGCCCACATGTCCTGATGGCATTAATGTGCATTGAGCGCCAGTATCAACCAAAGCCTTATACTTTTGTGGGTCTGATGTACCAGGCCATCGAATCCACACAGTCCAATAGACACGGTTGTCCCGTGCCTCTACCTGGCTAGAGGCAGGGCCCCTCTAACACT
The DNA here is from genome assembly GCF_047495875.1 of Pithys albifrons albifrons. Taxonomy (NCBI): domain Eukaryota; kingdom Metazoa; phylum Chordata; class Aves; order Passeriformes; family Thamnophilidae; genus Pithys; species Pithys albifrons. The sequence continues at coordinate 78,317,883 of NC_092458.1, forward strand.
GATCCTGGTCATAGCGGTCAGAACCTTTTCTCGATGAGTACACCTGGGAGGTGCCCTCCTGTGGGTCAGATTCTTGCCCGTGGGAAACTGGGACTGCACTTACTCTCACTGACCTTCTTCCATTCTCCTTCAGTTCTTGTACTCGGGCTGCAAGGGCACGGGTGGGTTTCCCATCCCACCGTCCCATGTCTTCTCCATGTTTGGCCAGGAAGTACCACATCTCAGTTCGTGAGGTCTGTCCACTTCCTCTGGCTGGGGGGCGTCTGGCTCTGACTTCAGAGGTTCTCATTCGCACTGGTGCCACTTGGAGACTTTCCCTAATTTCCTCTCTGATCGCTTTTACCTCTGCAGGCAGCGTCTTGAGACTCTCAACCAATGTCTCTACAGCAGAAATACGGGCCTGCATTGGGCTGTGGGTCATGCTTTCATATATCCGGAGCTTATTTGCTACTGCGCCCACTGTTTCATGGTTCTCTTCCCTATACATGGATGCCAGGAAATCGGTGTATTCAGCTGGCCCCGAGCGTGAAAGGTCCCACCACATATGTGGTGTGCATCTGACCTTGTCAGGGTCATTATTGGCTTACCCACCTCTTCCAAAAAGCACGTCCATCATTGCCATCTCCCTCAGACGTAAAATTCCTTCTTCCATCGTCTTCCAAGTCTTCCTAATATGATGTTCCTGCAGGATTTCTCTATAAACAAACTTCTCTCTTACACTCGTTAGAAGTCGTGCCCAGAGTGAAAGGGGCTTTGATTCCCTCACGAACACCTGTTCAATAGCCACGTCCTGGGCCAGAGCCCCCAAAAACCTGGCTTCAGCACCATCCAGTTGTAAGGTTTCACCCATAAGGTCCCAAACTCGGATCAACCAAGTCAGGATGGGCTCACCCGGGTGTCGAGCAATGTCTTTCCGCAAACTACGGAGATTATCAAATGACAATGACTCAGTGATGATCTCAGGCTCTGGGTCTGCTTGCTGTGGAGGTGCAGCAGCCCCCTCATCGTCTGCTGGATGGTCTAATTTGGTCTTATATTTCCTTTTCTGAATAGGGGCAACTTCCATAGGCTTGGCCTGTCCTCCTGGTTTAGCCTCATCCTTTTCTCCCTTCACTGTGGCATCAGGCGTTTTATTCTCTCGCTTTTCCCCCTTCACTGGGCTAGGTTTCTGAATGCATTCTGGAAAAACCCTGGCCCTACCTTCAAACATTCTGTAAGCTGCAGGGATACAACCCTGCAGAAAAACCATAAAGAGCAAGATATCTCTGGCATCCAGGGAGAATTTAAACATCTCAAAAGCTGTTGTAGCAGACTTGAATGGGGAATGGACAAAGGGTTGGGAGAAGAGATTCCCCTTTGTTCCTTCCCAAGGGTCCGTACTATTATCACTGAATCCCCAGAGGTAGCAGCTTAGGTTGCGGCAGGAAAACAGCCTGGAGAGCACCACCCACATGACATCCAAAGGCATCGAATTCATGGCACCATAAATCCAGAGTAAGAACTCAATAATAATTGCGGCTATTTGAGTTTTGCTCATTGATTTGTTGATAAGACTTAAACCTGCCGCTCCTTTTGGCATGAATTTGTACCAACAAAAAGCCAATATATTATACAGGATGGTCCTGATGAACCCTAAGCTCAAGACCCACATGGTGCCACAAAATAGCAGTTATCCTTCTTTGTTTACAAGCCCCACACGTTGGGCGCCAAGAAATGTCTCGGTTTGAGGGGAAAAACCAAAATGTTTTACCCACAAGCAGGGGAGGGGCCTCCTCCTCAATAATCACACCACTCTTTATCAAATTTAAGAAAAGGAATTTTAATACAAGAAGGATAACTGCTATATATATATATATATATATGTAAACAGACTAGTGCAACCCACTTCCCCAACACCATAAGAGAAAAAAAAAAAACAACAACAACAAAACCCAGCAGGTTTTCCTCCGGGAGAAAAGGTTATACTTAAGTGTCCTTGTCACAGCCCGCTGGCTGCAGAGTGAGTTTCAGTCCCTCTCCAGCGAAACAGACGAGCAGTGGGCTTTCAGATGGACTCAGTCTCTTTCCCCTGTGTTCCCCGTCCAAGAAGCAGACAGGTACGAGCAACCAGCAGCAAATCCAAGGCAGGTAGCAGCACGGCAGGAAAAAGTAATCCGAAGTAGGCAGCGGCAAGACAGCCAGGGAAAACCCCAGCAGTAACCAGCAGGGCAGCCTGCCTCCTTGGAGCCCCCACTCCCCCGTTCCGCCGAGCCAAGACTGAGGAGAATATCCAAAAAAAAAACCAAAAGAGACAAACCTGCCCCCACCCCAGCGATCACAGTTAACTGCTTCTTTTGTTAACCGCTGGCCTGGGCAGTTAAGTGGCAGGGGAGAGAATTTACATAATAATCCCAAACTACAACAGAAGGAAACAAGACTCAGATTCAAGTTGGTCTCATAAAACCCCATGCATTCCTCTGTACATAACCAACTCTAAAATTGTTCTTTATGTTTATTGCCATGCTTAGGTGACACTACTACTTGGAACCTATTTATTTTTACTCTAACAAACATAGAGTTGATATGATGGATGGAGAGTATCTTAGAAACATAGGAATAGCATGGAGAACCTAGATAACCAGATGTAGGGAAGGGAATAGATTAAGAAATAAATTCATTTTCTCTATAATCTTGATATCATCTGAGGCTTAAGAATTGCACATATAGCTCAAAAAGCCTACAGAGGCTTTGTGTTGGGTCACTGTTTACTGAACATCTATGCTGTGCAACCTTTGGTATGGTCCCTGATAGGTGTTTTGTGCCCAAGCCCTTCATACCACCCTACGCTGTGCCCAGGGAGCCTTGAGGGAAGAACATGGCAATACTCAAGTATTCCCACGCATTGCTTGCTCTTCCTGCAAATTTCCTTCTGAGATCAACTGAGGTGATCAACATGTGAGATCAACAGGTGGCAAATCAGCATCTAGCCATACAAAGACTTCATGCTAAGCAAACTGTACTAGCTAGTTTCCTTAGGCCTTTGCCCTGTCTGAGAAATGTGAAGCAATCAGTAGAAAGTGACATGATTTAGACTTCTGTATTGAAAAATATCACCTTGGACAACAATTGAGACAACTCTGCAGAGAAAACAGCACAGAAGCTGGCTAATCTGTGAATTCATTTTCCAAATATTCTTTCTAGTGAGTCGACACATGTGTTTGAATAATGCTTATATATGTGTGTTTCGTTGAAAAGGGATATGAATTCAGTTCACATGTATATGTGACAAGTAAACAACCCAAAATATCTGAAAAATAATATCCTGAGTTGCTTGATGCAGATCTGTGAATCTATTACACTACAATAGATAGTGTATTTATAACTTCTTCCTGGCATTTCAAATGAGGGCTGCTGATATGAGGTCTCTTCCAAATTTTGTTTTCAGTATGTCTTCCTCCTTATTTACAGTAGTGCACAGTCAGTGCTTGGATAAAAGACAATTTAAAAGTTTCAGTTAAAAAATGAAGGATTTAATTATGGAGTGAATTTAAAAAAAATGCCACAGATGTTCCTCTAAAAATTCATAACTTTAAATTAGCATTTATCACAAATAAAAGTGATTCATCTTCGACTCCGGGTCTTCAAAAACTTGTGTAATTTTTTCCATGGTAATCACTCACAACTTTAATTAGAAGTTGTCATTCACCCCTACATATTACATCTCTGGCAGAGATCAAGTACGATTTTGTACAGCTGCTGTCCTGATTCTCCTGTCATCTTTGGTCTGACTTTGAATTGCTTCCTCTTTTTTTCTCTTTTTTAGATAATCCTGCTTCTTCTTCTTACCCCCACTGAGCTGTCAAGAGTTTCAGTGCTGTGATATGGAATCGTTGCCTCTGTAAGACTGAAAAAAAGCCCTGCTTCCACTGGATTCAGATCAAAGAGAATCATTTATAGGAGAGCTGCAGCAGGAACCTCAGGGAAATTTTTTTAACAGCAGGACCATATGAAATGGGAAAGACAAAGCAACAGACTTTCAAACCTTTTTTTAAACTTATAACTACATGATTAAGGTTTTTATTGTATAATGTTTGTCCTTTTTTTTCTTTCTTTCTTCTAATCTTGATGCCATGCTATTCAACACCACACTGAAATGGGGTCAGGCACATTCAAGTAGGTCCTGTGGAAACAGCAGCCTAGAAAACCTGGGTATTACAGAACTGCCTTTTGTGGGGAGGGGACGGGGAGGGGAAGGGGGGGAGGGGAAGAGAAAGGGGAGGGGAAGGAGAAGGGGAGGGGGGAAGGGAAGGGAAGGGAAGGGAAGGGAAGGGAAGGGAAGGGAAGGGAAGGGAAGGGAAGGGAAGGGAAGGGAAGGGAAGGGAAGGGAAGGGAAGGGAAGGGAAGGGAAGGGAAGGGAAGGGAAGGGAAGGGAAGGGAAGGGAAGGGAAGGGAAGGGAAGGGAAGGGAAGGGAAGGGAAGGGAAGGGAAGGGTTGAGAATATTTCACATGGAGCAAAAAGTACTTAAGGAGAGAACAGAGATTACAACCTTGAGGATGTAATGGGAATGAGTGAAGACTGTTTCCACCAATTTGGATTTCTGTCACTCATGACACATCTGTATTGTGCCCCTTCCTGTTGCAACCCTTGTCATGACAACAAAATCAGGGAATGTTAATGCTGACTTAAAAAAAAATAGCCTCCCACTCTCCTTTTCTTCTGTTTCAGCTTTTATTTAGGCTATTTTGCTCAAGGCTGTTGGTGTCATCCCTTCCTACACATTGGTGAGACTGGTTGCACTTAATGGGACCATCCAGCTGTTAAAATTAATAAATAATGTCCAAAAAAAGGAGAAAAATTTAATCCATTACCATATTTTTCACATGCTCGAGTCCATATGAACATTCAAACAAATCTGTCTTGTGCCAAGGCTTGTAATAAATGCAGAAAGTGGTTTGCGCTGAATCTCTTCTTCAGCTGGGGATAAAAGAGGATAAAGAATATAGAAAAAAATTCTAGGAAAGTTTGTTCCAATTTTTACAGAGCTATTTTCACATTTTTGAAGATGCTGCAGTACCCAAGAAACAAACGTATTAACTCTGCAAAATAAAGAGATACAGAGCATTTTTTTCCTCTTATGTTTCATCTTTTCACAATAATTAAGCAATGCGACATGCTGGTACATGCTGGTAATCTGTCCTAATTTTTTACCTTTCATTTACAGCTCAAAAAAAAGATACATGTTACCCATCAAGTCTAAAGAACTGATCTCTTTCCAAGACTTGAAGCACAGCATCCATCCACTTGTATTATTAGAGAAGCATTGTCTTCGCCTTTCACAAACCATTTGTGGATGGTTGGTGGATGTGGTGCTGCTGTCTACCATGGGGCTGAATTACCTCATGCTTGGCTGAAGTCCCTTTATATGCTTTTTCTCTGACACTTGACATGAGGAAAAGTGTATGGCTATGATTCCCTAGGGGTACTGTGGCCCCCAGACTACTGTGAGACCTCAGGGATTAACTGAGTGGATGTGCCTTGGGCAGTGCCATTGAATTCAAATATAAAGGCAAAATCAGTCTCCTGTAGCTTCTTCATGCTTAAACAGACCCTGAGATATAAGAAAGACAGGTACAAACTGTGGGGTTAAGTGGAGACTGATACACAGATGTCCTAAGATTCACATTCAACAGTCTGCTGCTAAGTAGGTGCCTAAGTATTGAGATGATTTCACGAAAAGCTGTCTAAGCTAACTCGGTACCTGTAATGTGCTAAGTATTGAACATTCCCATCCAAATCTTCTCAAGGCAGGCATTTCAGTCTTCATGGAACTTACTGCCTAAAGAAAAATCAAATAAACAAAAAATCTTTTCCTAAGTTTGGGTATGAAAACAGCTATGTATGGGCCTAAGTCTTAGGAAAATTCCAATTAAATTCTTAGACCTTAATTCACTTCAACTATAATTCAAGCAGTAAAAATAGTGGTGGCAGTACTTAGAGCAGTCATCTACCTCAGATTAACAGGAGATGAGCCCACAGCTCTTACGTTTCACATAAGTGTCCAGGTCAGGAGGCTACAGTTGCATGAGATGCGGCGAGGAAGGGAAGAAGATGTATCCGACTGGTTGGATATGCAGAGTGGAAGTTTGTTATGTTTTTGGAGTTTTCTGTAGAAAAACCATCCACAACTTAGAAATGACACAAGGAGTAATGCAATGGTTGGGTGGTTCTCCAGGTCCAGGACTTAGCTTGTTACCTAGAGAGGTGTCCTCCCTCCGATGCCCCCAACCATGTGGTCCACAGGGAGCCCGCAAGGATGACGCAGAGACCACAGGAGAGGGACAGGAGAATGTATTGCTAAAGGATCAGGGTTTATATGGACCTTGGAGGGATCCAAAATCTACCAATAGGAAACAAAGGGGGTTTGGCTATGTGCCAATAGGAATCAGGAGTTTACATCCAATAGAAAGGGGGTAGATAACATCCATTTTGTAACTTCCTTCCAGATCCCCGATAACATCAGTCTCAAGGGATCTTGGGAAGGAGAAGCAGTGACTTTGCAAAAAAGACAATAGAAACTATTTTGTACATTTAAACAACATTAAAACCTCAGTTGTTAAGGCATTAGAATCAGCTTCTTCATTTTCTTCACAAGTCAACTTCTGACAGGACTTTTTCCATTCCAGATATTGTAAGTCGATTGCTACATAGCAATAAGAGGACACTTCAACTCTTTTTTTTTTTTTTTTTTTTTTTTTTTTCTCTCCTCTGTTCATTTGTTTCTTTGTCTCTTTCTACCTTTCCCCCCAGCTTAAGGCAGTCATGCCTCCCAGAAAAATGAAAGCTGTTGCTCCTGTCACCAGTAGAGGGGTGTCAATACAGACAGAACCCTCTAAAAAGGATGCAGCCACTCAGGCCTCCGGCTGCATAGACTGTCTGAGCCTGGACCTACTACCAGAGGACAGTATGAGAAGTGCCTGCATACGATGTGAGCAGGTGAACGATTTGCTGGGTCTGGTGGCAGAGCTAAAGGAAGAGGTTGATAGGCTCAGAAACATAAGGGAGAGTGAAAGGGAAATTGACTGGTGGAGTCACACCCTTTCCACCCCTAAGGAAGCCCAGCAGGAGGTGGTGAAGCCCAGCCCCTCCTGCCATCAGGCAGACGGAACAAACCATAGGGTTGGGGATGAATGGAAACAGGTGCCTGGTCAGAGAGGCAAAAACACCCCCTCTCGACCCCTTTCACCTGCCAGGGTGCCCTTAAAAAACAGGTATATGGCCCTGGACTCGGGCAGTCTGTTGGAGGACAGTCAGGAGGAGGATCTATCTACAAGATCTTCTGGTTACCCCCAGCCTACCGGACGGGTTACGACTACAGGTAAGAGAAAAAAGAGAAGGGTTGTTGTAATAGGTGACTCCCTTCTGAGAGGAACTGAGGGCCCTATATGTCGGCCAGACCCGTCCCACAGGGAAGTTTGCTGCCTTCCTGGGGCCAGGGTGAGGGATATTACCAAAAAACTTCCTAAACTTATCCAACCCTCAGACTATTACCCACTGTTGGTTGTCCAGGTTGGAAGTGATGACATTAATAAAAGGAGTACCAGAGTAATTAAAAAAGATTTCAAGGCACTGACCCGATCTCTTCAGGGGACAGGAGCACAGGTAGTAATTGCCTCAGTTCCTGTGCTAGCTGGGATGAATGAGGAGAGGTTTAGGAAAGCCCAGCTTACCAACAGGTGGCTTAGGGGATGGTGCTATCGTCAAAATTTTGGGTTTTTTGATCATGGCGCGAACTCCGTGTTGCCCAGTCTCATCAAAGCAGATGGGCTTCATTTATCTAGGGAGGGCAAAAGAACTGTAGCCCATAAGTTGGCAGGGTTAGTTAGGAGGGCTTTAAACTAGGTTTGAAGGGGGAAGGGACGGCAACTGGGCTCTCCAGAGACAGGCCTAAGAGCATAGAGCCTGAGTTGAGAATGAAATCAATGGCCCAGCTGAAGTGCATGTACACCAATGCACGCAGTATGGGAAACAAACAAGAGGAGCTGGAAGCCATAGTGCAGCAGGAAAACTATGACATAGTTGCTGTCACAGAAACGTGGTGGGATGAATCACATGACTGGAGTGCTGCTATGGGGGGCTACAAGCTCTTCAGAAAAGACAGGCAGGGAAGGAGAGGTGGAGGGGTGGCTTTATATGTTAGAGAGTCTCTTGACTCTGTTGAAGTTGAGGTCAGCAGTGACAAGGTTGAGTGCCTGTGGGCCAGAATCAGGGGCAAGGCCAACAAGGCTGACACCCTTGTGGGTGTCTGTTACAGACCACCCAACCAGGATGATGAAGGGGATGAATTATTCTACAAGCAGCTGGCAGATGTCTCAAAATCTCCAGCCCTTGTTCTTGTGGGTGACTTTAACCTGCCAGATATCTGCTGGGAGCTTCATACTGCAGAGAAGAGGCAGTCAAGGAGGTTCCTGGAGTGTATAGAGGACAATTTCCTTCATCAACTGGTAAATGAGCCTACCAGGGGGAAGGCCCTGCTAGACCTACTATTTACAAACAGAGAGGGGCTGGTAGATGATGTAGTGGTTGGAGGCCGCCTGGGGCATAGTGACCATGAAATAATAGAATTTTCAGTCCTCAGGGATGTAAGGAGAGTCACCATTAAAACCTCTACCTTGGACTTTCGGAGAGCAGATTTTGGCCTATTCAAAGAACTGATTCAGAGCATACCCTGGGAAACAACCCTTAAAGGTAAGGGGGTCCAGGAGGGATGGACATGTTTTAAGAGGGAGATTTTGAATGCACAGCAACAGGCTGTCCCAGTGTGCCGAAAGGCCAGCCGGAGGGGAAGACAGCCAGCTTGGTTAAATAGGGAGATTCTGCAAGAAATCAGGGATAAAAAGAAAGTTTACAGACTATGGAAAAAAGGGCTGGCTACTTATGAAGAATTTACAGATAGAGCTAGGTCATGCAGGAAAAAAATTAGGGAAAGAAAAGTGGAATTTGAAGTAAATTTGGCTATTTCAGTTAGGGATAACAAAAAGTCCTTTTATAAATACATTAATAACAAAAAGAGGGGCAAGGAAAACCTCCATTCTCTGTTGGACTTGGAGGGAAATATAGTTAAGGAAGATGAGGAGAAGGCTGAGGTACTTAACACCTACTTTGCCTCAGTTTTCACCAGTAAGACAGGTGGCCCTCAAGACAACTGGCCTCTGGAGCTGGTAGACAGGGAGAGGGAGCTGAATACCCCTCCTGTATTCCAGGAGGAAATAGTGACCGACTTACTGAGCCAGCTGGATCCTAACAAGTCTATGGGACCAGATGGGATCCATCCCAGGGTGATGAAGGAGCTGGCAGAAGAGCTTGCCAAACCGCTCTCCATCATCTTCCAACAGTCCTGGCTCTCTGGGGAGGTCCCAGATGATTGGAGGTTGGCGAATGTCACCCCAATCCACAAAAAGGGCTGCAAGCAGGACCCTGGCAACTACAGGCCTGTCAGCCTGACCTCTGTGCCTGGCAGGGTTATGGAGCAGTTCATCCTGAGTGCAATCACACAGCACCTTCAGGGTGGACAAGGGATTAGACCCAGCCAGCATGGGTTTAGGAGGGGCAGGTCCTGTCTGACCAACCTGATCTCTTTCTACGATCAGGTGACCCACCTGGTGGATGAGGGGAAGGCTGTGGATGTGGTCTATCTGGACTTCAGCAAGGCCTTTGATACTGTCTCCCATAATATACTCCTGAAAAAGCTGGTAGCCCATGGCTTAGACAAGTGTAGCCTCTCCTGGATTAAGAGCTGGCTGGAGGGTCGGGCCCAGAGAGTGCTGGTGAACGGAGCTGCATCCAGCTGGCGGCCAGTCACCAGTGGTGTTCCCCAGGGGTCTGTGTTGGGTCCAGTCCTGTTTAACATCTTTATTGATGATTTAGATGAGGGGATTGAGTCCATCATCAGCAAATTTGCTGATGACACCAAGTTGGGAGGGAGTGTCGACCTGCTGGAAGGCAGGAGGGCTCTGCAGAGGGATCTGGATAGACTTGAGAGATGGGCTGATTCCAATGGGATGAAGTTCAACAAGGCCAAGTGCCGGGTCCTGCACTTTGGCCACAACAACCCCCTGCAGCGCTACAGGCTGGGCACAGAGTGGCTGGAGAGCAGCCAGGCAGAAAAGGACCTTGGAGTACTAATTGACAGGAAGCTCAACATGAGTCAACAGTGTGCCCAGGTGGCCAAGAAGGCCAATGGGATCCTGTCCTGTATCAAAAATAGCGTGGCCAGCAGGACCAGGGAAGTGATCCTTCCCCTGTACTCTGCATTGGTGAGGCCACACCTTGAGTACTGTGTTCAGTTCTGGGCCCCTCAGTTCAGAAAGGATATTGAGATGCTGGAGCGGGTCCAGAGAAGAGCAACAAGGCTGGTGAAGGGACTGGAGCACAAGTCCTATGGGGAGAGGCTGAGGGAGCTGGGGTTGTTTAGCCTGGAGAAGAGGAGGCTCAGAGGTGACCTCATCACTGTCTATAACTACCTGAAGGGAAGTTATAGCCAGGTGGGGGCTGGTCTCTTCTCCCAGGCACTCAGCAATAGAACAAGGGGGCATGGGCTTAAGCTCTGCCAGGGGAAATTTAAGTTGGATATCAGAAAAAAATTTTTTACAGAGAGAGTAATCAGGCATTGGAATGGGCTGCCCAGAGAGGTGGTGGATTCACCATCCCTAGAGATCTTTAAATGCAGATTGGACGTGGCGCTGGGTGCCATGATCTAGTAAATGAGCTAGAGTTGGACCAAGGGTTGGACTCGATGATCTTGGAGGTCTTTTCCAACCCAATCGATTCTATGATTCTATGATTCTATGATTCTACTCCATTTTATACTGTGTTTCTTGTACTCTTAAGTCACGGAACAGCAGGCTTTGATTTGTAGACTCACAGAGGTGGCTGAGCTCATACAGGAGTACCCCTGCAGCCACAACCTGGAACTTCATGTTTCAACACTCATTATCTTCACTTTTGTGAACCCAAGGCTTAGAGGCAAGCCTTCTTCCCTTTCATACATACAGAATGACCAACTCAGAAAAATGAGTGATCTGTGCTGTGAGTCAAGTCTAAATTGAATATCACATCCCTCAAATGCAGCTTGTTGAGTCTGCCTCACAGGACTGAGCACTTATCTAACCCTGGAAGTGTTCAAACCCAGGTTGGACAGGGCTTTGAGCAACCTGGTCTATTGGAAGGTGTCCCTGCCCATGGCAAAGGAGTTGGAACTGAATGATCTTTAAAGTCCTTTCCAAACAAACCAAACCAAACTAAACCAAAGCAAACTAAACTAAACCAAACTAAACCAACCAAACCAAACCATGATTCTGTGAGTAAATGAGCCTAGTTGATCATTAAGGTCTTTGCTCAGTCAGGGTTACTGAAGTATGAGTTTTGTGGATCTTTTATTATACCATCACTTGACACTTAGGTACATGGCTGAATTCAGCCTTTCTATTTTGCTTTAGCCAAAGAACACATAAAATGCAGCATTATCTTTCATTCTTTCTTGATCAATGTTTCTCTTCAGTCGTGTGAACTTTTCAGGTTGTTCAAAACACCTGTAGTAGGTAAGTTTTAATCAGCAGTAAATAATATTCTTTGGACTTTTGATAAAAAACTAGAAGCTTTTACTAACATTTTATAAAGTTTACTGTATGGCTCAATTTATCATAAGAACCTGCTTCAAGGACTGCTTTTAATATACCAATATATGTGTTTTCCATTGTTCAGGTAGTTAATGTCTTTATAGAGATCACACAAAAAATAGAGCCTTTTCATAATGCATAACCGACCAAAAATAAGCTACTTGAAGTGTATGTAAAATAAAAGTGGATACAGTAATGAAAACAAGAGGAACCAAACTCATTTGTAATATTTAATAAAACTAGTGTGTCTAGGCAATATTGAATATGATATGCAAAACAGGTCTTTGGACTCTAGGCCTTGAAGATTCATTTGTGCTTATTACTTGAGCACATGCTTAATTTTAGGTATATGCAGATATGCCTCTGAAATTAAATTTAAGTATGTTCATATTTTCCTTCATTGGGGACTAATGTCTGAATCAAGACCCATGAAAGTGATAAACTGTTACTATGACTTGTCTCAGCTGGGCAAATAAATGTTTTGGGTTTTTTTCAGTTTGAATTGAGAGCTTTTTACAAGTGGTTGAAAAAGGCTGTTTCTTTGACTGCAGTCTGTATTCAGTTTATAAAAATTGTGACTAGGGTCTTTAAGAGGTATTTCTTCTATTTTGCATGATTGCCTTTTTGTGTTTAACTAAGCTATTACGGACTCTCAGGTAAATATTTGTCCTGTCAGTATTATGGTAATTGGTCATGAGATTAGATATTTAGAGCCTTTTCTAAATATTTAGAATGTCTGTCAATTTAAAAATTCAAGTTATTGTAAGTAGGTATGGGAACCTTAACATAGAGCTTTTACAGTCTATCTTTATTTTCAAAGTGTATTTTATGTATACTGAGAATGCTAAAAATCCCTTACCTGGACTACTGAGATCCCGAACTGGGCACCATAATAAAATTTTATCTGATTTAATTGCAATCTCTCTGCCTTGCTATGCCTTGGCTGGCATACAGATTTTCCAGTGAAGAAACAGATGCATAATTTCACAAAACGTCTCACACTTAAGGATAGTATTAATTTCAAACTATTTTCTTGATTTTGTAGTGTCATAAACAATCTGAATGCTAATTAGTTAGATTTCTTTCTTTCCAAATCTCACAATTAAAAACTTTCCTTTTAATGATGAAAATCTACAAGAGAATCATAGTACTTTACTTTGGTCTGACATTGTATATAATACCAGCTTAATAAAGTTGTGTAACCGCAAGATTTCAGCAATATGAAAACTTGGAACGGAGAGTAGTGAGCATATTGAATAGGTCCTAAAATCACAAAATAATGATGACCTGAAATATCATTGTAGTCAAATATTGTACTTCATGTTTTTGTAGAAATCCCATTAGAATCTGAATCCACATATTACTCAATTATTTTTATTTTGTCCTCATTGAAGTAATATTAAATACAACATGGCAAGAACAAATACAAAAATACATCAGGTAACTTCAGTGTAAAATTGTTACTATGATTAAGCTATTTCAGAGGGAAAAATGACTCTTCATTCCACTTCTCTTATCTGTATAAAAGTAGCCACAATTTTAGAAACTGTTAAGGAGAGTGATCAAAGTCATAACTATTATGCATTCAGGATTTTTTCCTCTCCTCACATCCTCTCTTACCTGAAATAGATTTTTTCACACTGCCATTTTCTCTATATGGTTCTATTCAATGGGGAAAGCTGGGATAGTGGTAGGACTGTACTCATAAGAAGAGACTCTTGCATTTCATGGGCACTATAGGGCACTTCATGATATTCTGTTTCTCCTGAGATCTTTTAAAGAGATTCTTTCACAGACTTTTTCATAGACACAACCAGCTCATGAGCAACTTTCTCTCCTGTGCACTTGATGGTATTGCAGTTACTTTCCACTCCACTGTTACTTTCTGCTCCACAAGCAGAACTGGCGTGTCTCCACAATTTTTTGCAATTTTCAACCTCCAGTGCTTCACTACTTCTTGGCATGACTACTGATTAACATGATTTCTGCCTTTATCTCCATCAACTAGTTTTGTTACATTTGTGACTAAAAATTTTTTGGTTTTGTGTTGTATTCTACTGGATCATATATAATTGTTTTTTAAAATGTTCTCCACTTTTCCTATCAATATTTTTGTCCCTATGAACTCTACAGAAATGGAATGGGCTGTGGTGTGCCAGTGTGGGACCTATGAAAACAATGGGCCTCAAATCCTCACCTTTTTCCTTCCTGTTTTGGTAGGTGTAGCAATGACCATAATTGTGATGAAGCTAGAAATATGAAAATTAATTAAATTCCGTGTAAAACTAGCTTCTAATGTAGTTTAAAAGTTTGTAAATGGTGTCTTCTAGACATAGGTAAATACCCCATGTGAAAAAACATATTTTGAACATTATCACACCTTCTGTGCTTTTAAACAGATTTGTGAAGTGTTACCATACAAGCTACACTTTTGCTTTTGTTTAGCATCAGAGAAACTTATTTGGTGAACCCACAAATAGTCTCAAAAAAAAAAAGAAATATGCAGGAGTCATAAGAAGATTAATCCAAGTATGTAACTGAAGAACCACCCATTGACAAAACACAGAAGTATAATATACTGCAAATACTTTCACAATGTTTTAATGTCTTTCATTACTTCATTGACTTTATAAGTTTTGCAACTTCACTCTGATTTTTCAAATTCTCTCCTATTTCATATATTTGCCTAATCCTGATCTTACTCTTAAGATGAACTAGAAAAGAGCAGCCAACGGTGCTGTAATTTTCACTGCTGCTTTATTTCTTCTCTTTTAGAAAATAATTTCTCTTCTGATTTATCCACTAAGCATCTAACCTATACAATTAGCCGCAAGTTAATAATTTATAGTAGCCAACCTATTTATCATCTGCTCTGCAAGAAAAAAAAATTGGGCTCTGTTCTAAGAATAATCATATTCCTCAAATTCACACAGAGGGGGTCATATTTAGTGGCAGTCCTTTTAGTGTAGAGTAAATTGACTTTGCAGAGTGAAAAGAAGAAGGCAGCCTGCATATTGCCTTTATTTCATTCCCCAAAGCTCACTTGTGTGCTGTTGTATGGACTGCAATATTCCTTAGCAGAAGAAATGAAAGAAATTCATCCAGGTCAAACATGTGCTCTAAATTACATTTTACCTTGTTAGCATTGCACTGACAAATATACAAATAAAAACTGTAGAAGCAAATTATCACTTCCGCCTTTGTTTCTCCTTTTTGCTTCACTGTAGGCATTTTACACCTTTGACACATGGAGGAAGATTCATTCATTCAAATTTACATGCCTTTTCTATAAATCTCTTCACCTGACTTGGTCATCCCAGACTCCCTTTGCAATCCCAGAGTGACTGAGTCATTGCCAGGGTAATTCAATTTACCCCACAGCAGATGTCTATGATAGATAAGATGAATCGTGCTCTAAAAGAACTTGTTATTCCCTGTTGACAAAGTGGACAGCTGAGAATACAGGCTCAGATGTAGATCTTCATAGTGTGTGGACAAGCACATTGAATCTAAGGCCAGAAACCTCCCCAAGATGCCTCTGATGTCCAACAGAGAAACTAATGTGAAATCTGTCTATATCTTATTATTTACTGGTTGAACTAAAGATCTTTTTGTTCTCACCCTATGTTTGGGAGGATTTTCCATGCTCAGTACAGGTTTTTCCACATTCAGTACAGTAAAATCACTTAATTTCCATCTCAAGATCTTGCTGTTAGAAACTTCTGTTATTTTTTTGGGTGTTTAAGATGAAACTTTGTTTGGTCAAGATGTCTCTCACTATATTTTTTCAGTACCAATCTCTTGGCGGAGGCCTGTGAGTTCTGTTTTGTAACAAATATGGATGAAGAAACATGCATTGGTTTACATGATTAAACCAAGGGTCCAAAATCCAGCAATCTATGAAACATTCATCACTTCATACAACATGGACAGAATTTGTAAACCCACAAATATGTGCTGTGTTCTTGCTCCCCATAGTTTTACTTTGAAGGCTTTTACAACATAAGATGATGTGATTCTGTTCTTGTACTCCTTTTTTTAATGTTAGTTATGTTGAAATGCCAGGCAGCAGTACTTGAAAATCCTTGTTTTTCTATGTAGTCTTTCATTAAGATCTTTATGGAGTTTCTGTTTTCTTTTAATGTATATAAATGAATTCAAGTGAAGACAGAGAGCCTTGCTGAATATTCCAAGTTTATGATGAAATTCTAATTTACACATCTCAAATAAAATCCCATCATGCAATCATTCTGAGTTTGAGTAGCTGCAAAATTATAGTGTCAGTGAAACTATTTGCTCATAAATTACTGGAGTAAAAAGTATTGCTGCTTTTTGTTTATCTATGATAAAAAGAAAATTATTTCTGTACCCAGAAGTGTGTTATATATATTTTTCCTCTTTCTGTCAGGCTGGTAATCCCCTAGGCACCGAGTCAGCAAGAAAATCATTTCAGTGGTGTTCATTAATTTTCGGGAAGTTCTCTGAAATAAATTGATAAAAGAAGCATGTTATAGGTGGAATAAATTTTCCGTAAAGTTATTCACCTTTTATTCTGAGGCTCAGAATGGAAATTGTAGGATTTTTTTTTCCTTTATAGCAGACTACACATTATCACAAGGTTGTATGAGTCTTGTAATTACAAATATTTTTCTACAAAACGAATGAAATACAAGATTTTACAAGTATGTCCTGTTCTGTGATTGAGTTAATTTCCGGGTCTCAGACAATGTCTTTGTGTGTTATAGTCTTCCCATATAAGCTGTCTACCAACTATCACTGACTTTTTGCTGCCATATCTAAAAGAATCACCATTTTGTGCTGACAGGTAATCCTTCATGTTAAATCAACTGATGTATCTGAAAAAAAAGCAGAGAACTTCCAGGCAAGCAAGCTGTTCTTCAAGGCTCCATGTGGCTCAAAGCCTTTCTGTTTTCCAGCCACATTAGCTGGTCTCATAAAAATCTTGCTTCTTTTTACAGACTTTGCCTTGTTCATATCTTTTCAATGTCAGTGCTGTGACAACATGTATTCTACTCTCTCAGAGATATCTATATGAATTGGGGGCACAGGGCACAGAAAGCTAGCCAGACTATGCCAGAGGAATTTGTACCCTAAGACATCTATTCCTGGAGTGAAAATGTTCTACTTATGAAACCACTGGTAGCTGGTTGGACGATGCTCCCCTGGGCAACCAGATACACCTTTACTTCCCATCCCCCAGTACTCCAGCTCTCTTCCTGCCTGTCTCCTCTCCCCTTTAACACAATGACTGTATTACTAACTGCATGTGCCAGTCTTAAAGGGGTGTGTATGTGCGTGCCATATTTCCAGCTGGGCCTACACATCTTTCTGGGAAGGATCTCAATGCACTCAGCATCCTTTGAAGTTGAAGCACCCAGTGACTTAGCTGAAAGCCTTGCTCTGCTGCAGACTGTGTGAGCTATAAATCTCTGTCTCAGTGGGTTTCAATGCCTATTTTATTAGTGCTCCAAATATTCTCAGAATAATAGCAAATGAAAAAAAATCCCAATACAGAGTGAAAAAAAAACAAAATTCCCCCTGAAAAAAAAAAAAAAACTAGTAATTTAACTAGTAAACTTAACTGGTCATTTAACTAGTAAGCATTACTGTCAAAATTAAGTGTGTATTAAATTCTTGTTAATTGTGCTGAATTTTGACACCAAAGTGCTTTTCTGAACTGAGACTCTCCTTGTGATGAAAGGTCTCAATGATGGAGAAAACAAAGTTGTAAATGGAAAAGCAGAAAATATGCAGCTGGTCTTCAGATTAGAGGTACCATAGGTAATCTGGTTACAAGGTTCTGAAGGGAGGGCCAGAATAGTATGTCAGCTCTGTAGCTTCATCCTCATGGATCTTCAATCACACAGAACTTTAATTTCCACAGAGACCTTCTGTCTTCTGTTATGACATTTTTGTTCATAGTACATTTTTATTGATATCAGTAACAGGGAGTGTAAACATGGCCCTGAGCCCAAAACCAACATGAAAACATATGATTAACAGGACCCTGACACGATGCCTCTGGCTTAATTAGCACTATTTCCTGTGTGCTTCAGTTGCTATTAGGGGGCTGTATTAAATGTATTAAATGCCTTGCTATCTCTCCACACTCCCACCACAAAAAAAAAAAAAAAAAAAAAAAAGAGAGAAAGAGAAGGAATTGTGTAAATTACTTATTTTTGACGCATGATACCTGGAGAATATTAATGAAATACAATATCACAATGTTTCAGAGGAAATTACCTGTGTTGAAAATTTTCTGCCTGCATTTTGACCTTTGTACTGAGCAAAAGCTGTAGTTTATGTATTTGGCTAAATTTAGATCAGACAATGCACTCTTGAATTGCTATCAAGGTGGTAATAGTTATTAGAGGATTTTTTTTTCAATTTCCTACTTATATGTTAGGATAATATTTGCTTTGTGTCTCAGCTTTGTGACCTTACTTTCCAATAAAAGGAAAAAAAAACCTCAAGGGGTGTAAAACTCCTAACTTTTGTTCCATACCCTCAGGACAATTTTAAAGGTGTCCATGTACAATTTCTCATGTCTAGACATTACTTGGTTTTGTCAAGCTTAATTCTTTATAAAGTGTCAGTGAGATCTGCCAGACTGATTGCCTTAAGAAGACAGAACTTTTCTCTTAGGTCTAGAATGCTAAATATTGGGAAAAGGAACATGAGTTTCTCCATGATTTTTCAAGAGTTGAACTTGATATGAGCAATCTAGGATACAAAGAAAGAACTCACACTTAGCTTGAGCAGAACTCTGTAGTACCATGTTTTCTTCTGCTCCAGTTGCATGTGGTTCCTATCTGAGTGCACAAACAATACACTGGAAGAATTATTCATATCCATAACTAAGAGTGACATTAATTACTAGTCCTTATTAACATGAGAGCTGCATTGTAACTGTTCCTACTGTTGATTCCTACTACCTGATGATTTGGTGGTGCATAACAACATACAACATGAGATAGTCATCAGAATGAAAAGTTTTTCTCTGCAGACAGGACCAGTCAGAGCCTTTGGCCTTAAAACAAATTGTTTTGCAGCTTGGTGCAATTCACTGTGCCATCCAGACATAGCAAATGAAAACCCAGTGCCTGTTCCCTACCCTGCTGCTCTGGTGAGCTCATCTGTTCTGGGTTGTCACATGGTTTAATTTTAGTCCCATAGGCACCTGGCAACTCTGACTAATCTTTGGCAGAAACTGGGAGAAACTGGGTACACACTTCAATGCTAAATGGGTCTGCAAAACCTAACTTCCCAGAGCTTGGCAGCTGCAAAAGACAGACATTGTTTCAGAACCCTTTGAGACAAATATAAATGTTGACCTCTTAAACCTTAGTTTGATTGTTAGATACTTGTTGGAATGAAACAAAGTATTACAAAATATGTTTTTGCTTGTCTACAAAGAACATGAGAAGACAGAGATAATTTTATTATTTATAAACTTTGTGAGGCTTTGTGCTTCTTATTATGAGACCATATTTAAATCTATTTCTTTGCTATTTGCAAGGTTTCCTATGTCTTGTCTGTTTTTCATCTAATGGAATCAGAGTCTCTTGCCAGATTTCTGACTCACTGAAAAGCCTTTCACACAGGCTGCCATGTAGTTAAGAACCTGCATTGTGTAACTTTGAGAAGCTGCATTGTGTTGAGAACATTCTGTTTGTCCGACAGTCCTGTACAAGTTTGGATCTAATCATCTGGATGACTTGTTGACACTAAATTTGTGATGAAATTTGAGGTTTACTGTAGCCAATTACTTGCCATGCCAACAATACAGGCTCCCCTTCTTTGTCTTATTTTCTTAAAATCAGGCTATCTTTGCCCAACAAAACTAGTGGAGCTGAGATATTGATGTTATTTAAAATGGAAATTAATACTGTTACTAGTTTCACAGTATGATCAAGACATAATTTAGTCATACTAGCATTTTTGTATTCCTTATCTAATCAGTTGTGCTTTCACTCTGGGTTGCAAGTCTCTAACATAATTCTCTTGGAATTTTCCTAGCAGCCAGAGCAAAACAGAGGGATTTAACTCTGAAGGTAATCCTTTGACACTAGCTGTTTAAGTCTGGATGAATTCCATAGTCTTCAGTCTTAATAAATATCTTACTGTGTTTGAAAGTACTTTTTTTAGTTCCCACCATAAAGCAAGTTTCACTTGAGCCGTGGAAGCATTAGTTCTTACTAGACCACTGAGTATTGTTTGTATTTCTTTCCTAATATGTTCCTGTTTTAGTTCCAGTATTCAGAAAGTGACTTTTTGATAAGTTTTCTGGCTCACAATTTGATGAACTTCAAATAATAAGAAATGCAAATTAAAGCATCTTTATTATATATGTGTTATATATAGATAGATATATTTTTTAAAAAAATTGGAGTCCTGTTTTAATGCTTTCTAGCCTCATATACAATGCACCACAGTTCAAACACTTCCTTTTTCTCACTGCCTTAACACTATAACGAACAACAATGTGTAAGTCCAAGAAAATAAAGCAAATAACTCTTCTCTGAAAAGTAAACTTTTCTTTCCATGTATTTCACGTTTAGAATGACAAACACAGGTACTAGTTTGATTCCATCTAGATAGATTAACACCATGGGTAATTTAGTGCATTTCTCTTTGCTCGTAGACAAATGAGGAAATAATGAAAAATGAAGGTCATTGACTGTAAATATGCTAATGATACTAATTTCAAAAATCGTTGTATATCTTGTAGGTAAGGGAGCACTACACACAACATTTACTTTCTTTGAGAGCTTGGGTGCAACAAACATTCTTCTGACTTATGATTTTAACTAGTGGAAACTGTGTTAAAGAAGTTGTTCAGAAATAAATAACTTCTGGCTGATCACAGAAGTGAAGGTAAGCCTGATGGGGGAATAAATCAGATTTTAAAATAAAAACATTTTTATGGGAAAAAAAGGTAATTTTAACTCCAGCTTTATGAATAAACAACTTTAACCTCACAGTTCTTAAGGAGGGAGGCTACTGTGATTCCCCCAAGTATGGTGCCCACCATACATCAGCAATAGTGCTTTTAACTCATGGAAGAAAACCCTCTAAAACAGAAGCTGAGACCCACAAAAGAGAACAGGAATGCAAGCAAAGTTTTAGGTAGCATTCTACCTAAACCTTACCATCTTTTAAAGTGGCAATATCCAGACAAAGTCTCAAGGATTCAGAAAGATCTGTGTTTTGCTAACAGGTAATTTTGTTATGGAAAGAGTTTATTCAGGTAACATTATAAACTTCAGCAGGAAGAGCTTTGTTGTTATAATCATGCCCCCGTTCTCCACATCTGTCCCTTTATATCTAGATGATACTGATTGAATACCATATGGTTCCATCTCTTCCTGAAATAAAAATTGGTGCTTACATCACAATCAGGGTAACTCTAGTTTTAGTAACTGTTGTTTCATTTAGGTTAGTAGTAAATGTAAATGCACTAGATTTTTTTGTCTCGTTAACAGTTATGCTCATATTTTCTGCATGGTAGACGTAATGTAACAAGTTCAAAACACAGTCATACGTACCTCACACATACACCTCAAACACACTTCTAACTTGAAATACCTTTTCATAAGCATGGTTCTAAGGATAAAGCAGAAGAACAAAGTTATTTCCCAGGATCTTTATTTGTGATATACTTCTTAAGCCTTTTTTTTTTTTTTTACTTGTACATGAGATAGGAAGTTCCCTGGAAACATTTTCATATGAATGAATTTCACAGAAGGCTGTTGGAGGGCACCTGCATTTTATAATTTCACTGGATCCCTCCAACTGATGCGGTGCATACTGTTACAAGATTTTGCGATATAATGACTATGCATTTCTAAGACTTCTCAGATTACTCTTTTATGGGATAGGATTGATTGATCCAGAAATAATCAGAGAAAATTTACATGAATGCAAAGCTAGATTTGTTTCTCCTAAATCAGATGGTCAAGGGAAATAAATCAGCTCCTGAAGGGCAGCTGACTGGTTTTTGTTGTGTTGTCTCCTCTCCAGGCCAAACAACCAATTCCCCTCTGTAGCCATTACAGTACTTTGGATCAATAGGATTTCATCTTGAATAAGGCCCCTGGCTTTTTGCCTGACCTCTGCAGATGGCACCTGAAGGCCAGTAAAAAGTTTTTTGTACATGCCAGTGTTCCTCTTGTCTCCTTTGACAAAGGTTACACCCAGAACCTTGTTTCAGAGTAGGCAACAAAAAAGGTAAGTCACTTAATACTTGCCATGGTCTGTCACTAGATGATTGGACAGTGCCAAAGTTAAAAGAATACTGGAATTTGACACCATCAGTGGCAAAATGCAAATACCTCTAGGTCCACAGAAGGATTGGGAAATTATAGAACATTTAGGTTGGAAGGGACCCTAAGGATCACCTAATTTAGATCCCTCTGCCATGGGCATGGGCACTTTCCACTAGTTGCTCAAAACCCCATCCAACCTGTCTTTGAACATTTCTGGGGATGGGGAATCCACAGCTACTGTGGGAAACCTGTTCCAGTGCCTCATCACGTTAAAAAAATGTGGAGCTAAATAAAACAAAAATATCATCCATTAAGTGGACAGTTGGCCTTGCCGTCCAAAGAATGTTTCCTAGGTTAAAAAAAAAATCCCTTTGGTGTCTCACTTCCTCTTCTGCCTCTCTGATTTCACTATTAACTCCAAGGTCAAGATGGCATGGAGGACGTCAGGGTTAAGCGTGAGTGTTCTGTCTGAGATCATCCATTGCTGGGTATTTACATAAGTCTGAGACTCAGCAAGAATTAAGAGTTCTCTAACATTCAGAAAGTTTTAGATTTTGACAGCTGGCCTTAAGGGGATTATTTGTAACTGGACTTCTATAAGGGATAGGTATATAATTTGGGCAGAGGTGGGAGGGTTCTGTAGATGAACAAAATAGGCAGCTTAAGCATGTATGATAAGAAATTTCACTTGCCTAAATCTGGATGAATAGCAGATGCTGATGTTGACTGAGCGCTGAGGATAGGCAGTATGAATCATGGATTGATACTTAATCATTTAAAACCTCCAGATGGCTAATTTATGGTAGATGAACTCAGGCTTCAGAGAGTAATCACATCATCGTATTTTAGGTATATAAATTAGATGCCAAATATAGAAAGCTGGTCTTTCTATGTTCTCTCTGTAGCCAACAGGGAGACACTGGTGTTCTAGAAGATGAATCAAAATTAGATTTGGACTCTGGACTCTAGTGAGGTATGCTGGTTTTTTCTACTTTCAGATGCTGTTTTGATAACTTTTCCTCTATCTACGGTGATTGTGTGTCTATAGACTGTATAAAATACCTCTTTCCACAAATTGAAATATCTTGACTATATATGAGCATAGCCTCAGGACTCAGATTCCAGAAGGTTGGAAATTAATCAATTCATTCAGAGCCTGGCCTGAACATGTATGATTACAATGTATAATCCAGCAGAAATATACATTTTTTAACTTTTGTCATGCAGTAGACACAGGGAAACTTTTGCTTAGTAACATCCTGAGAAATGAACAGAAGAGGAAATAGTTAATAAAAACCAAGTAAAATGCATCAATTCATGGTTACAATGCAAACAAATCTGCCTTTCTGTCAGGTGCACAGGCTAAAGCTGCCTACAAGCAGCTTTAATTGACATGCATAGCATTTGTGAAATAGACAAACCATACAAATACCAACCTTGCCAGTGTCACATAGGGCAATACTAACATAAGGATGCACCTCATTCATTTTATTTTGAATTATACTGGAGGAAATGATGATAAAAAAGAATCTTATGTGCCCATGTACCTATTCAACATCCTGCATGTCCTTTACTGAGGGAAATATATGGTTATTATAGCTCACAAAAAGGAAAATAAAAAATCCTTAGTTTTAGAGTGTGAGGGTGTCTTACAAAATGAACAAACCTTTCAGGAGTATTTTCTCTTACACTGCCAAAAATTACAAATGGTAATAATGATTCATTCACACCTTTTGTTTGAACTTTTGGTGATGGAAACCTATTTCTTTCATCCTGTCCTGAAGAAGTCTGTGATCCTAAGCATCTCCAGCAGCATAAAGACTTGAAGCAGATGCTAAAGCAATGTTTAGATTCTTTCTGAAATCAGCATCAGGATGTTCATGCTGGGCCCCTGCCTATACCCTGTCAGAGACCAGACCAGGTTATTAGATACTGTCAGTGAGGAAGGCACTTTTTGATAATTAGTATGTGCAAATTCTAGTGACATTAGAAGAAAGAAGAGGTAGTGAGGCTTTCATGATCAGTTAATTGGTGTTATTTTTCATCCATTTGTTTAATCTGGCTTTAGTTTCTTCTTGAAGCTATGGCTCAGTGTGGAAAGTGTAAGAGATCAGTTACTGGATTAAGGTCTTAATACTTCCTTGACAAATTAAATTCAATGTTTATATGAAGATATATGAAGACACAGTGGGAAGCTAATGAGAAATTTCTACTTCACATCATGACCATACACTTGAGGTAATGATGCAACATGTGTGAACTTGATCTGAAGACTTCACACAATAAGTCTACCAACATTGTGAAGTCTCACTATTTTCTGATTATATATATATTATCAGTTCTGTCATTAACTGTAGCTGTCTGATAGTCACAACACCAAGAAAGATACAGTAGTTATTCATCTGACTTGCACTCCAAACTAAGGGGACACATCTGCAAAATATAGACAACAATTTGCTCACATTCCTCACCAAAAAATGTAACAAAATAATTAATTTGAGAAGCATGGCAACATCTTAAGCACTGATCTTCAACTTTCACCTTTAAGCTATTAAATCTCCAGAAGACTGAAGACACTATTAATTTTTCGACCTTCCAAGGTGCAGTCATCAGCTCTCTCACAGTATATATAATTGTCTTTTTATAGTTATAGAGCTGCAGCAATGGAAGAAGACAATTTGTGCTGGTTGAATGGAACCCTGCAGTGCTGTTTCCTGATAACACAGAAGATTATGTATGGCACCTGCACAATCTGGGATTATGAAAGGCTGGATAAGAAAAGGCAGAGAAAAGCTTGGGGAAAAGAGGATAATCTTCAATCAACTTGTCACAAGAGTAACAGAAACTCTACTGGGAAAGAGCAGAAAAGGACCTCAGGCAAGCTTACTCTTTCCAGCTAATTTTATGTAGCACGTCAAAGTGTGATAACCTTGGAATGAGAACAAGCCCAGAGGTGAATTGTTTCCTTCAGATTCACTGAAGTCCTTGTTCTAACTAAAGTGTATGTAAACAACTCCACTGCGTGATAGCTCAGATTTGCTTCTTCATCATTGTGCCTTCCTCTGACATGAAATAGCTCTGATAACCCTTGCATCTTGGCTGCCCTGTCTTGCATATTGCATCAGTATGTACTGACCCTGTTCTCTTTGAGTACTTCACTAGATTTCACCACAGTTTTTTCATATGATATCACTTGTTCCATTCTAACCACCCTGCAAGAGTCATAAGCATGCATCTCTCCTTTGGCTCTACTCGATGCTTTCCCAGACACTCGTCTAGACCACTACCTGAATATCATCTTCTAAGCCTCCTGTTTCAACAGCTTCTAAAATTTCATCCTCTGGCTCTCTATCTTCCATTCTGTCAATGCTAAGTTCTTATATTATCTCCTTGAGGTCATACATAATCTGTTGCTGCAGATGTTTTTTATTTTTGTTTCAGCTATATTTTCTGAAAACCCAAACCAATGTTATTTTCGTAGCCTTAACTTTGAAAGGACTTCTGCAATGACTGATTGCAATTTAATTTTCAATGTTTAAATAAAAAAAATTAATATAAACAGTAATGAAAAATACTCAGGAACATACTATATGCATTATTTACACATAGCTATTTTGTGTTAAATAATGTATACTTTGTCACCTTACCTCTGTTAAAGTACAGAAAAATTTCTTCCTTCTGCTTGCTTTGTAAGTCCTTCAGTATCAATAAGCTCTTATGTTCTAAAACAATCTAAGAAACTGTTGCCATAAAAGTCTGTAAAAAAAGACTCCAAGCCAAGTTTTGTAGGAGATAAGATAATGGGCAGGCACTTTAATGAGCAACCCCGCTCATCCAGGAATACATCGACGCGTGTGCATGCAAGCTCTAAGTTCTATAGCTTTTATAACTTATCCAATCACTACTGTCCAAATGTCCAGTTCCATCTCTGTCCCCTCCCAGTTCCCACCCCTGTTGAATTGGGGCTGGGGTCGTTGGGACCCTCTGTCTTCATCCACCCCCTCTTCTTCAGCACACAAAGGTTCTCTGGACGCTCTCCAGGGCTTTGGGTCATGCTGCTCCATGTTTATGTTCTCTTCCGATATGCTTTAATCAGGTACCTTGAGGAAGAGACTAAATAGCTGGCAGATCTTAGCTGCCTGTTCTGGAGCAGGGGTAGAGATAGAAGGACTTTATGCTACAAGCTGCTGAATATTAATTCACTAAAATCTACAGCATTCCATCTACTGTGTTCTTAAAATCTACAAAATATGAAAATTGAAAAATTAAAAAAAAACCCTTTTGGCATCAAAACAAAGAAGAGATATTTTTAACACACAGAAGTAGTCTGTGATTTCTTGTCCTGTATCTGGAGGGAAGTGAATGCTACTCAACTCTTCTAAGATTTTTACGGGGAATTTCTTCAGCCATGATTTGTAAGTTAGGGATACTCAAGATGCCTCCACAGGACTATTTCTAGAGTTTGCCATTAAGAATCTGCGTTCTTAGACAGACTTTTTAGGTGTGCCTTCTGAAATTTCAAGGCCTGGATTTATCACATTTCAATTGTGTGGCTGATGGAGGTGATGAATCTGTGAGACCAGTTGTCCTGTGCTCACTATATAGTAATTTGACCAAGATGTAGTGATGTCTGTAATGACTATAATGTCTGTAATAAATATAAATGCCTATGACATCTATAATCTTATGGCTTGCTTAGGTACTTAAAGTTTGTGTGATGAATATCTGTTTCTAAAGAGTCATATAAACAGCATATATAGGATGATGGGTTCTAACATTTATATGTCCTTTTTTCTACCTGATCCATTGCTGATTATAGAAATCGTAATCTCATGAAAAGTCTTGTTCAGAAGGGCCATCATGCTTTCCAATAATAGCCAGACAGGGAGTGAGTTGAGAGTAGAGCTGGAATGAATGCAAGTGACAATGTGATAGCAAAAAGTAAAACCACCTTTTTCAAGTCTCTGAGTAGGAACTCTGGAATAGGACACAGAGAGACAATATTTCCAAAACAAGTGAGTCTTTTTTAAGTAGTTTCTCCATGCCTGGCAATATAAATCTAAGTGAAAACTTTCAAATATTTTTAATAACATCGATCAGATTATATTAGCAAAATATCATGCATTGATGGCAATTCTGCTCTACAAATGGTCTTCTGTCCCAACCTCTCTTATTCATTCTATGCCATCTTTTAAAATACTGTATAGTTTTTTTCTATCCATCTCTAAATTTGTCTAGGAGAAGGAAGCTAAGCTATTGATAATTTTGTAATGTTCTTCCCCACTGGAAAATACTACTGGATTTTCATGTTTTCTTTCTGATAAGAAAATATTATATTCTCATCTCCTTTTATACACTAGATTTTTTTTCTTTAAAGTAGAGAATATATTGCAGTCAAGAGAGCTAAACTCCTTTGCTAGGTAAGAGGTATTCACTTGAGAGAGCTTTCAAAAAATCAAATCAAGTTTATGAAGTACTATAGAGATTATGCCCTTGTTCTTTTGTAGAAGAAGAAATAAGAAATCAATTTTCTTTGCAATATTTATTGTCCAAATAACAATTCTAAAGCAAACTGGTAGTTTATGTGCAGAACCAGATCATTCTTTCCATATCAAGTAGAACAATTTTGTCAGACTCACTTTGCTGCTAACATGCATGTCATGCTGTTAAATAAAAGCTGACAGAATGTATGACATAACTAGAGTAGATCTTACTTGTAAGGATCAATTTTTTTCCTCAAAGAAATAATAGTTCTGTCTTTGGAGCAGTTTTGAAGCTCCAGGGAAAGACAGTACCCTGGCAGAAGGCATTCTCTTAGGCAGTTGAGAGTTCTCAGTGGTGGTCATCAATAATACAGGTATCATTTCCCACATCTCTGTAGAGTACTAACTCTTCCCTTCATGTTTGGTGTTTAACTCTAGCTCAGCCCCACACAAGAGAGTGAGAAAATGCGAAAATTCATGAGCTGAGATAAAGACAGTGCATAACGTCTTTGATGATATGGAATATGCCTTTGATCAGTTGGATCAGCGATCCCATCTGTGTCTCCTCCCAACTTCCCATGCCCTGCCCTCTTGATGTTGTGCGAGAGCTGCTCAGCAATAACAAAAGCTTCCCTATATTATCAACACCATTTTCAGGACAAATCCAAACACCGTCACATCCTAGCTACTGTGGAGTAAATTAACTCTGCTCCAGTCAAAACCAACATGGCCATGTTAAGTGCCACTGAAAAGTATTGAAGAAAGAAAATATAATTTTCTGTACAGACACAATATTTTTCATTCCCAAAGCTTCTTTGTGTATGTATCACTAAAGCAACTCTGGAACAAGGACTACAAAGGTCTTTTTGTGCTGAACACTGTTCCCATGTAGGCAGCTGAAACATGCATGCATACACAGATACACACACAGACTTTCTGTTGCTAGAAGATGATGTCTGCAATGTTAACAAAAGGAAAAAATGAAAACACTTTTGTTCTTTTTGTGTGTGTGTGTGTTTTTTAGTTGTTGTTTTGGGGGGGGTTGTTTTGTTTTCTTTTTTTTTGTTTTGTTGTTTGTTGTGTGTTGTTTTTTTTTTAATCATAAAGGCAACAACTTCCTTAAGCATAAAAAACAATGAAGAACAACAGTCACCCCAGGTGGCACAGTTAAGCAGTACAGAGACAGGGGAGGTCAACACGGAATGGTCTCAATTCAGAGCCAACAAAAATTGCTGTAATTCCTCAGCAAGGCATGTAATTGGAATCATGCACATTGACAGTTTTAACAATTTTACTTCATGCTCTGGAGCAATATAAAAATCACTGTGATTGTTTATCTGTCCCAAGTGCCTACAATAGTAACCAATAAATCTCAGAAATGGTCATTGATGCACATGAAGTCACCAGCACCAGTGACAGAGCCACCTCGTTCATCTCGACTTATAGTTAGGGGCCTTGCCAAAGACATCTGATTCCAGACCCAGATTTAACGTGAGTATTGCCTATTACAACCCATGTATGTCTGTGCCTCTGACATGAGAACAATTGTGCAGCTACTCAGGCCTATTCTTTTTTAGATAGAGACTGAGCTTACCTTTGAAACTACAAGTACAGGATTTGGGCACCCTAGCAAGTTTATTCATTCAGTATTGGTATATGTTCTGAAAGGAAAGCCAGTGGGGGCTTCTTGAGTTTGAGAAACTTTAAGGGCTATCATAGAGCCTGTCCGAAGGTAAAAAGACTTTTCACATGAGTTGGAGCTAGTCTCAACACTGAAGAAATAATACCAGTCCTTTACCTCACCAGCAGTCAGTCTGGAGACAAGCATTCAGCATAAACTTGTAAGATGAATGCTTGTAAAAAATCTGAAAAGCAACCAAAGAGATGTGTTTCATCAGAGAAGGAAACAGTAAAGATCAGGATCTGAGAAGGTAACAGTAAAGGCCAATATCATAGAAGACCTGGAAAGTAAATCCACATGCCAGTCATGATAACACACTTAGCAGAACACTTTCTTTTAGTAGAAATGTACTTTTTGAAATGTTGCTTTAGAGGGATCAGAGATTCTAGAAGAGACTGAAAGACAAATATTTAAGATTTAAGCTGTCTGAAGAAATTTGGGTTAAAATTTATTTGGTGCTCAACTCTGATCCATATCTAATGAAGTAAACCCAAGGATTACCTTTTCATGTCTAATGCAGTAGAAATTGCAATAGTGGAGAAAAGTCATAACCAATTGATATCAGACTAAGTAAGACCATGGCCTTATTCCTATAAAAGTTCTAATACTGGTGGAGAAAGCTTTGAAGCAGCTCTGCTCTTCCTCCTTCCCATTTCTGACAAGAAATATCTTCTGGTTGAGAGCCAGCGTGTGGGGAGCACAAAAATGGCCTGTGCCTGAAGACATGAGGTATGTTAACCACTGAGCTTTTACCATCCCTTGCTGAGACAGAGTTATGCAAAGCTGCATCTCATATGATTGATCACCTTCAGTGTGCTCAAATTCACAGCTACTGAGACAGGAAAGCCTTGCAAGAACTCTTCATGCTAGTTGCTAAAAAACTCACTTTACAAGTCAACATGGTCATAGGCGCCTTCTGACCCTAAATAGAGAATTATAGCATATAGCCAATGAACAGGGAAGATGTGTAATTAGATATAATTGGTCTTTCCATGTATATTCTCTATTGACTGTGTTGTCAAAGTTTTAAAATCTTGTCTTTTTGTTTTCCTACCACCACCTCTACTTTTTACTCTCATTTCCTTTATGGGTGAAGAACCATTTAAATAACATTTAGACACTGTATTGACATTAAATAACATTTAAATAACATTTAGACCATTGTATTGATTGAAGGAATATTTCTCCAGAAGTAGAGCAAGACTCCTGTGATTCTTTTACAAGGAAAGTTTACCATTTCTGTCTGGTTAGGCAAAATCTTGCATGCTTGTCCTTATCTCTAGAGACCTACAGAAGTAGGTGTTGTGGGACTGATGACTGGCCAAAAGCATAAAAAAATGGACAGCTGTGGCTTGAGACTGAGACCATACTAGTTGGGAGAGAAATACATACAGGGAGGAGTTTGTCCTGCTGTAAGCCTCAATAGACCATGGAAACAAGTATGTAAGCACCTGTTTCAAACACTGTTTTTGTAGATACTCATTTGGAAATGGTAAATCAATCTAATACTATTGAGAAGATCATCATTATGCAAATTGTCTCTCAGGGAGCTTAAAATAAGCAAGTCCCTTCTTCCAGGAGAAACATGACTGAACTGTCAAATATTACTTACTAAGAGGATTATATTGGATTTAATTTTACTTAAGACTGTTTCATAGAGAACAGTTTCTCTCTTCACTTTTAGCAAGCCCTTTGCTTTTTGGATACTGGTTTGGACTCGGCATTAGTTTTAATTGACACAGGTCTAGTTATTTCACTTGAGTCCTTTACCATAAAGCTCCAAATATCATACAATTATATATAAATAGAAGGATCCATGCATGCTATAATCCATGTGCTGAGATAGAAGGCAGGAAAATAAAGAGAGAACCTGGTTTCTGACTTTAAGCCCATGAAATATAGAGGTTGAAACAAAAGATTATCCAGCAGCAAACTTACATGATTGAGATGCCTGATTTATTTTCTGTTTAATTCTCTTTCCAATGATTTCCAAAGAATATAAATGCGTAATACAAAAAGCAGACAGTTGGGAAATAAATCAGTTGCAAGAAGTTGTGTGAATTTAGTATTAAGAAATATAAGTAAAATCATGAATACAAAAAGAAGGGAAATAAAGGAGTAGAGGAACATTTTCAGTCACATAATTCAGTCTCCTGAGGTGTGTTTTGGGCATTAGCAGGACAAATTGCTGTCCTCTATTTTGATCAAATGTTACATCAGACCATAGCAGAAGCTAATCTCTGAAAAAGTGTACACATAGCAGTTTTCTCAGGATGTTTTAGGACAAGACAACCACAAATGTGTAAGTCATTAATTTGCTTCTGCACTTTGGATGAATTAAGTTCACAGCTGTCTGATGAATAAGAGGCAGGTACAGAAGGAGATGCAGTTAGATGGTCTGGAACACACACAGGAGGGAAGTGGAATGGGTCTGAGGTAAGAATTAATTTGTCCTTGGGAAAATGTTTGTTGGCTCTAGTGAGAGAGCATCCAGAAAAGATAAAATATGTCATTACTTACTTCATTCCTCTACCTCTTCTGTGTTTGTACAAGATCCTGCTGTATGTTTCACAGAGCTAAAGGGAGGAGTGAAGAAAAGAAGAAAACTATGTGCTTGTGATATAAATTTGTAATAATGAGGTACTGTACAGCCCATGATGGAAGTATCTGATCTGTATTTTCTAACATCAGCTAGTTAGCGGAGAACCAAGAACACAACTAAGTTGGAAAGAGATTGCAATAAATCATCAAGAAGAAAGAATTCCAGATTAATTTTTACTAATTCTGTAGCATTATGCTTTGCCTGTTTGACTTTTACCTGCCTGAACTTCAAAGAGTTTCAAGCAGCATTAGAAAAAATTCATCCCTGTTACTCAGCAATTTCATCCTTCATATATGTCTTTGAAATTCTGTTTTTCATTTCCAAAGAAATAGATATTATGCAAATTAAAACAGTGTAATTCCTCTAGAATTGCCAGATATGTTCATTTTAAATTATTCAAAGCTACTCAGAGATAGAAGGGTTAAAACTTTGAACTTTTTGATCCCAGGAGCATTACCCCCCGCTGACTGAGCTAAAGAAGTCCATGTGCAATGGATATCAACTGCGTGGCCCAGTCTACACAGGTCCTTCTAGCAGAGAGCAGAGGCTGTGCGACTGTCAGAGCCCTACATGAGCCTTTGGACAGGTGGCTGTGTGAGTGTGGAAATGAACTGTAAGGATGTACTAGAGGCCCTGGAGGATAAGAACAGGACAGAGGTAAGGCATGGCAGGAGAATTTAGTGTTAAACCTTCATAGCATCTCAGCTTACATCTCTGAAATGTCCAAGCAAGGGTTCATCTTCTCCCCTTCAGTCAACTCCAGCTAATTGTATCCATACTGACAGGATGGGAGTGTGTGTAGTTTAGATATGTCTCTACACTTCTGGGAACCAACTGCCTAACTATCACCAAGCTTAAGCCAGAGTATGAGCTGGTCCAAGCACATGACAGATGATCAGGGAGTTTGTCATAAAGAATGAGATCCAGCTTTAAGCTGACACAACATCAAAACCACATTACAGCTCTTAGCAGAAATAAGCACTTTTCTAGTGCAGAGCAGACTCTATATAACTCATACTAAGAAGACCTCAATTTTTTTCTCAGTTACATGGTTATTTTTGATAATGCATGAATTCAGGATCAAGGGATGCCCCAGGGAACAGTTACCTATAGACTGATTCTGTGTTTAAGAGCAATGCACACTTTGTTGGTACACTGGACAATAAAAAAATTATTGACTTAGCCCTTGTCTGTAGCAGACAAAGTCCCACACCCACCACTGGCTATAAAAACACCAATCTACAAAATAAAAAACTGTGGGCAAGATAGTTGATGCTTCCCAACTAGCTGACAGACATTAGGC
Organism: Pithys albifrons albifrons; assembly: GCF_047495875.1. Taxonomy (NCBI): domain Eukaryota; kingdom Metazoa; phylum Chordata; class Aves; order Passeriformes; family Thamnophilidae; genus Pithys; species Pithys albifrons. Next base: position 78,350,896 of record NC_092458.1, read on the forward strand.
ACTGACATTCCTAGTGGCAATGTCCTGGTCATGCTCAAATATCTGTTTATAGACTAAGAGTCAAGAATTCATTGCTAGTATGAACAGTCTGTTTGATAGTTTTGTTAGTTCAGATATGACTATTTTACAAAGAGAAAAAATACAAAAAAAGTTACAGTAATTATAAAAATAACAAACACAATAATTTAAAAATGCTATACACATCCTTTTTCCTAGTGTTTTTTCTACTTTTCCTGAGTCTTAAGCTCAGTTGTTCAGTTCTGGGATGGGGTGAAGATGTTGAGTTGTCAGCACATGTATTTTTCACCAGGAGGAATACTGAGTTCGTGTTTCGTCTTTGTGTTTCTTCATTCTAGGATCCATTTTAGATTATTTTGATGTTTGTTAACATACTTTTACACCTAGTTCTTTCTACATTATTCTTTAATTCCACATTACATCTGTACTTACTATAGATTATGCCCTTTACATTCATTAGCTATTACTCCTCTCTCCCTAAAGTCTATCATTGACCAACTCCAAGATTGCATTTTTTTGACTAATTATTTGTGTGTTGTTTATAACCATGGGGTACAAAATACCAGGCTGTGTCCCATCTCTTATTACTCCACGGCTGCACTTCTCTGAGACATATCACACCTCTCCACCTCTCAAGGCCTCCTCTGTCACACCAAGCCTGTATTTCTCTAAACAACATCATTGATCATGATAATTTTTGCTATCCGTATAAAATTATGATCATACCTTGCAAAGATAACAAAACCAAACCAAATTATCCACTGACACCTATAAATTAAACAAATTGCTATCACAGATAAACTGATTAAATAAAGGTGCAAGCTGGCCAAGTTCAGGCAGAGCAAGCCTGGTAGCCATCACTCTTGAGGCCTTGCAAACTCAGTAAAATCCTATAATGTGTTACTAGCCACGGTAATAGTGTATTATCGGACTACAAAAGTACTCAATACACATGGTTTCCTCTGTGGTGATTTTAGTACAGGCTATCAAAATCAGTCTGGAATGCACAGACTCAAAGGAGGTAACCCAGATCATCCCAGTTCCCACTGATCCCAAGATTTCCTTTGAGAGTAATTTCTAATCCTCCTTTCTAAAGACTTGTTCCCAGTTCATTTGAGGACCTGGCTTTATGTAAGGAAATGTGTCGCTAAACCTTATTCAGGATAACTAGGACAATCTTTTCACAGAAGCCCAATATACACCAAATGCCTGGGCTGGAAATCAAACAGCATCGTCTTACAGAGATTAGAAATCCTAGTTTTCAATACAGGAAATTTTATGACAGTAATATTTTAAGGCATAATTGTTCAAGATGATGGCAGTACATATGACTACTGGCACATGTGCCTTTTAATTCATGCTGGTAGTTGACAATGTGCATTATAGTGATTTAATGGTATATTTATCACAAACAGCATTGTCTAATGAATGAATACTTAATGAGCCACCATTAAGCTTAAAAGGGCCATGTTTTAAACCATTAGATCATTACAGTAATCAGGTATTTTCTACTGTACAGGAATTAAAGCAAGCACAGCAGTTCTTTGAAGCCAGATGACTGCTTAAGGCACAATAAAAAACAAAGCAGAATTATTAATTCAAAGAAATGTAAACCCAAATCTACTACACAGAGAAAAAGCAGCTTTGAATTTTGGGGGTTTTCTTTTTCTTGGTAGCATTTACTGGTTTGGAAACAAGCAATTTATATTGGCAAGTTTTGATTTTGACTACTGGCAATGTAATAGATTGTCAGCCATTAATTGTCTATTTTGTTAGTCTCTTCCATTAGCCTTACCTTTAGATTGTATCAAAATTAGCTAAAGTTCATAGTGTATGAGTATTTTAACTAGGAATTTCCCTTAACTTGTCTTATATTGCTTGGTCTCTTACTGGAGGCTCTTTAATACTTTAGTTTTGGGAGAAAACACATTCCTGTGCATAAGGCAGTAGAAGCTGAGAGCTGTGAAACATGTATGGTGTGGTAGGATTGAGTTATCTGAAGAATTATGTAAAGGAGATATTTAGATGCCTAAATAGATGAAAAATGGGTTGATGGGATCTTTAAAGGGTCTTGAGTTATGTAAAGTTAAATATGAGGCTGAATGTCCATGGTATATCTGTTTCCATGGGTGCATATCCAAACAAAGCAATGAAAGATTTCCAGTCAAAAGAATTGGAAAATTATGACTGTGGGTACTTTTATTGAGCAGACTAATAATTTTACATATAAGCAGAGTTCATAGAATTCAATGAAATACTTTCTACTGATTTAATATATTTGATATTGAGTTTTCATAATTAAAGTAAGTTATTCTGAATAAGGAATTAATCTCAGAGAAGTATAATGTATTTAGGGATCATATGTAACTAGGAAATGGGCACAAATTTTAAATTATTTGCTATAAATTATTCACCCAATTATATTGCATCTTAGATAGACAGATATGGGAATTACACATTAATAATTATGTATCCCACATAACCATTGGCAACACAATGAAATGGATTTATCATGCAGGAACTGTCCATCAGTAGAAACATTCACTGTGAAGTATTCAAAATACTCCAAGTCACCAGTTATGAACAAAGAATGGCTGGAAGCTGGCACTGTTTGAAAATAAGATCAGTGATGGAAATGGTGTGTGTCAGAAGTAGCATTTTAATATACTCCTCTTCTCCTAGTTCCTCTTCTAGAGCCTATGTCAGTGTAGTTATTCCTTTAGAAAATGTAAAATAGGAAGAGATGAATGGAGAATATTTAGGCATAACCCAGCCTTCAGCTGTTCTATTCTCATAATTTTCTATATGAAAATTTTAAACCTAATGTTGTCACTTATTAAACCCTTGTTGGAATGAATTTCAAAATTTCTTAATTTCATCAGTCCCTGGATCTTCAGTGGGAGTTTAGGACACTTGCAATTTCCCTCCATCTGACTTGACCTCAATTTAAAGAAAAAAAAATAGAAACAGCAGTGTCCAACACATGAAATGAACTTCTTGTAGATTTAAAAGAGCAAGCAATGAATTTAAAATTTAAGAGTGCCTGCTACCCTTTTTTAATTTCCTACTTTACTGTGCATGCAGTCCTCTGTGTGTGCGTGGCTGGGTGCATGATTACACCTCTGTGACACGGCTCAGCATGCATGCACAGGGGTCTCTGTGCATTCCTGCACCACATGCATTCACACCTTTGTTTTCTTGGCTCTGTGGGATGCTGTGGCTCTGTGTGCACACACTGGTGTGCATGTGGGCACAGATGTCCCTGTGCGTGCATAGAATCATAGAATGCCATGAGATGGAAGACACAAGAATCATATGTCCAACTCCTGACCCTGTACAGGACAGTCCCAAGAATCACACCATGTGCTTGAGAGCATTGCCCAAGCACTCCTTGAACTCTGTCAGATTTTGTTCTGTGATCACTTCCCTGGGAAGCCTGTTCCAGTACCCAAACATACTCTGAGTGTGTTACAGGGTGAAGGAAGAAGGGGGTAACTTCGTCCTGTGGACATATGCAAAATAAAATCTTTCTGTGAGTCCTTTCCAAGCAGTTATTTAATTAAGCGACCTAAAGAGTTATCTTTAAACGGTCATGAGATAATGCAATCTTCATTCTTCATTAGTTCTCAGCAGAAATGCAAGGAAATTTACTTATAGGATTTAATACTGTGGTGAGGATGCTATTAGAGTGCACTGTATGGACTGTTTTATTGTAATGATTTCACATAATACCATGAAAAAAACTTCAAATCATCACCCCCAGGATTGTACAACTTGTCACTGTCATTTTCAATCTTGTATAATGCCACCTCTGAATGCGTGAGTGCATTTTTATCTGCAGAGATAAAAATAATTAAAATGGAAATTCAGAACTTTCAGTGTGGATATACAAGATATGGGAGAGGGGAAAAATGTTCTGAAATGGTACTATTTTGCTCCCTTTTCCTGCCTGTGTCTTTGACATGTGTGTGTCTGTAGATATTCACAGCCATGTCACAAACAAGGCTAGGGAGCCAGGCAGAAAAGGTGTAATTCTCACAGCAGATCTGGAGGACATAAGGAAATTGGCTTGCCAGCAGTGCTACTGAGCCTGCCATTCATCCCAGATCCATGTTTCACTGTGAACAAATTTGTGGACCCTGATACAGCTGAGACCTATGAACCAAATCTTTCCCTTTATCAACGGTCTGGATGAGGGGATCAAGTGTACCCTCTGTCAGTTTACTGACAACATCAAGTTAGGCGGGAGTGTTGATCTGATGGAGGGTAGGAATGCTCTATGGAAGGATATGGACAGCCTGGACCAACAGGCAGAGACCAATTGCATGAGGTTCAACAAGGCCAGTGTTGGGTCCTTCACAACAATCCCAAGCAGTACTACAGGCTTGGGGAAGAATGGCTGGAAACCTGCCTGGCAGAAAAGAACCTGGTGTTGTTGGTCTGTAGCAGCTGAACATGAGCCAGCAGTGTGCCCAGGTGGCCAAGAAGGCCAGTGGCATCCTGGCCTGTGCCAGCAACAGTGTGACCAGCAGGACCAGAGCGGAGATTGTCCCCCTGCACTGGACACTGGTGAGGCAGCACCTTGAATCCTGTGTTCAGTTTTGGGCTCTTCACTTCAAGAATGACATTAAGGTGATGGACCATGCCCAGAGAAGGGTGAAGAAGCTGGTGAAGGGTCTGGAGCACAAGTCTAATGAGGAGCAGCTGAGAGAGCTGAGGGTGTGTAGCCTGGAGAAAGGAGACTCAGGGGGAACCTTATCACTCTCTACAACCACCTGAAAGGAGGTTGTAGCAAGATGGGAGTTGATCTCTTTCCCAAGTAACAAGTGACAGGACAAGAGGAAATGGCCGCAAGTTGCACCAGGATAGACTGGATATTAAGAAGAATTTCTTCATGGAAATGTTAAACATTGGAACAGGCTGCCCAGAGAAGTGGTTGATTTGCCATCCCTGGAGGTGCTTAAAAGACATGTAGATGTGGAACTTAGGGAAATGGTTTAGTGGCAGACTTTGCAGTGATGGGTTAATGGTTGGACCTGATGACTGTAAAGGTATTTTCCAGCATAAGTGATTCTGTGATTCTCTGATTATAAATTTAGAATCATAGAATCATAGAATTGATTGGGTTGGAAAAGACCTCAGAGATCATCGAGTCCAACCCTTGGTCCAACTCTAGTCCATTTACCAGCCTTGTTACTCTTCTCTGGACTCGCTCCAGCACCTCAATATCCTTTCTGAACTGAGGGGCCCAGAACTGAACACAGCACTCAAGGTGTGGCCTCACCAACGCAGAGTACAGGGGAAGAATCACTTCCCTGGTCCTGCTGGCTACGCTATTTTTGATCCAGGACAGGATCCCATTGGCCTTCTTGGCCACCTGGGCACACTGTTGGCTCATGTTGAGCTTCCTGTCAATTAGTACCCCAAGGTCCCTTTCTGCCTGGCTGCTCTCCAGCCACTCTGTGCCCAGCCTGTAGCGCTGCAGGGGGTTGTTGTGGCCAAAGTGCAGGACCCGGCACTTGGCCTTGTTGAACTTCATCCCGTTGGAATCAGCCCATCACTCAAGTCTATCCAGATCCCTCTGCAGAGCCCTCCTGCCTTCCAGCAGATCGACACTCCCTCCCGGCTTGGTGTCATCAGCAAATTTGCTGATGATGGACTCAATCCCCTCATCTAAATCATCAATAAAGATGTTAAACAGGACTGGACCCAACACAGACCCCTGGGGAACACCACTGGTGACTGGCCGCCAGCTGAATGCAGTTCTATTCACCAGCACTCTCTGTGGTCGACCCTCCAGCCAGCTCTTAATCCAGGAGAGGGTACACTTGTCCACCCTGAAGGTGCTGTGTGATTGCACTCAGGATGAACTGCTCCATAGCCCTGCCAGGCACGGAGGTCAGGCTGACAGGCCTGTAGTTGCCAGGGTCCTCCTTGCAGCCCTTTTTGTGGATTGGGGTGACATTCGCCAACCTCCAATCATCTGGGACCTCCCCAGAGAGCCAGGACTGTTGGAAGATGATGGAGAGCGGTTTGGCAAACTCTTCTGCCAGCTCCCTCATCACCCTGGGATGGAACCCATCTGGTCCCATAGACTTGTTAGGATCCAGCTGGCTCAGGAAGTCAGTAACTATTTCCTCCTGGAATACAGGAGGGCTATTCAGCTCCCTCTCCCTGTCTACCAGTTCCAGAGGCCAGTTGTCTTGAGGGCCACCTGTCTTACTGGTGAAAACTGAGGCAAAGTAGGTGTTAAGTACCTCAGCCTTCTCCTCATCTTCCTTAACTATATTTCCCTCAAAGTCCAACAGAGAATGGAATGCCCCTCCTTTTGTTATTAATGTATTTATAAAAGGACTTTTTGTTATCCCTAACTGAAATAGCCAAATTTACTTCAAATTCCACTTTTCTTTCCCTAATTTTTTCCTGCATGACCTAGCTCTATCTGTAAATTCTTCGTAAGTAGCCAGCCCTTTTTTCCATAGTCTGTAAACTTTCTTTTTATCCCTGATTTCTTTCAGAATCTCCCTATTTAACCAAGCTGGCCGTCTTCCCCTCTGGCTGGCCTTTCGGCACACTGGTATAGCCTGTTGCTGTTCTTTTATACAGAGAGACTCTGCCAATAGATTTACTTCACATAGGTTCAATACCTGCCTAAAGTAATGCAGCATCCACATATTTTCATGATTAGTGGGTTGGTTTATTAAATTCTCAATGGTAGAAGCAGAGACCTATGACTTAGCATAGATTCATACCACTCAGAATAATAGGGTTGCAATGTTGAACTGGGCTTTAATTGCTTCTCAGGATATTGAGGATGAAAATAGACAGAGAAGGACAGAGACTTGGTGCTCATGGAAGCATGCTACTGCTATTTACTGCCTCCTCTCGTGCTTGGGCCTGCAAAGACTACACTGAGAAGAGATGGCATCAGATTTTCTCATTCCTTCCTGTTTACTGGACCTGACACATCTCACCTGTATAGGAAAGGAGAGCAGCTTCTAGTTAACAGTTCCTTTCTTTCCTCTGAGGGATTTGGAAGTGTGGGCAGTCCACACAGGAGACTAATGAGACTTCTCACGGACCATTACTCCCAGAGTGGGCATGTGGAAGGACTCACAGCTGAGCCTGTAATTAATAAAAGAGAAGATGAGGCTGACTGGCAGGAGGTAAGGAATCATTTCTGTGGAGGAAGCAGAAGGCCTGCATTTGGATCCAACACAGTGATGGAGCAACGCTGCCACTGCTCACTAATGGGTAACGATTACAGCTGGAGGAGTTGCTGGGAACAGCACTCCCCAGCTGCTGCCTCACATCTGCTCAGCTGGGTGGCCCCAAACCTTTCCCCCAAGGCTCTTTCAACTGCCAAAAAGTCAAGCTCTGCCTCCCGAAAATTGTCAGGCAAGAACACACATTCACTTGTTCCCATTGCTGTACTTCCCAGCAACATTGGAGAGGTGAGAAATATCTGACAGCTGTAACTAATAAAAAGACATGGAAAGGGAATAAGAAAAAAAGTAAATGATAGGCACAGGTGATCAATACTCATGGCCAGGTGTGTACTGTTGGTGAAAAGTAGGTCTCAGCTTATTCTCAGCTGCAAACCTCTGTACTGCTCAGCTTGCTGTCTTGTAAAGACATGACCTCGAACAACAAAGCACCAAGCTCTGAAATCACTTGGAAACTAAGTGTGCTCAGCTTCCTGATGCAGTCATCAGCTTTTGTTTGGACCTTGTCTTGTTTGAGATAAGTCGAGTGGCAAAAAAACAGATGACAGTGACTTTCCCAAACCTGTCATCAAAATGTAATTCCTTGAAGTTTAGTCACACCAAGTTGAGAAAAAGCAGCAAGGATAGGCAGAAAACAAGGGTTTGGAGTGTTCTGGCAAGTTCACGTTTCACAGTGATGTTCGGCTCTTACTGAAGACAGTGCCCCAGCATTGAGGATCTTGGTTGGTCCTTCCAGATATGGAAAACCACCTGTAAGGAAATGGACTAGGAACTGATTTCTTCAGATTCATTTGAATAGCAACATTGTAGGAAGAGCAGCTCCCACACTACTGCAGTGACAGAAACGGTTTTGCATTAAACAGAAACCTTGAAGGCTTGTGTGACAAAATCAGACTTATGACTGATTTCTTCTACGTTTTTACTTACTGACTGTGTGCAGCAGTGAAGGTCATGTTATGCAGAGGCATGTCTAAGCGTATGAACACTGGGAGAACTGCTAAGGTTCGGTTCACTGGAAGTTATCTCAGTGACTCACAGAGGTGCTGAAAGAGATGCGAGTCTGTAGCCATCACAAAGCTTTCTTTATTCTTTTGATTAAATCTTCATTGCCTACAAGAAAAAGAATTTGCAGGTAAACAAAAAAAATTAGGTTCTGAAAAATCGAACTGCATTTCTTCTCATCCCTGTATGGGAATAAAGATTTTGTGTTTGAATTGTTCAGTGCTTGAGCGGAAGCATATATGTGTGTGCACATTGTCTCTGAGATTCTCACAAGGATAGGAGGAGATGAACAATAGAGTTAGTTAACAAAGAAGAGTGTATAGTTCTGATTACAGCAGGAAATCAAATGCAATTTTTATCTTTCTTTTTGAGAGTAAAACTTCAGTTTAAGGAGAATAGCACTCTTGGTTTCCCTTCACCTCTGCATGTAGGTAGTTTATGGAAAGAACAAGACCTGCAGTGAATGACAGGGATAAAAAGGAAACACAAGCTTTGCAACAGATGAGAAGATTAGCAAAAATGTATAACCCTCATCTTCAGTACAAATTACATAGACCACATGTTGATTAATTTTACTTGCGACTTTTGTTTTAAGCTTACCTGCACAAATGCTGAATTGTCTTTGGAAGGTCTTTGTGTATTTGTACAAATTGTCAATTGTGACACAAAGAATAGAATAGAAATTTATTTTATAGCAAATAGAAGTTCCTGTTTCTATTACCATCTCTTAGAGTCTTCTTTTTGATTAAAAACCCATTATATTGTCCAAGAAGAATTCAGCTGCACCTGAGAAACTGCAGTAAATGAGTTTTAAGTGGACCAGAGTTCATTTCCTGAGGGTGCAGAGAAACTGAAAGAACATTTATAGGGTGGACAAAATAACTCTTGGCTTTTAAGGCTATCTGGGTGAAACAGAACTGCTAGGCAGACTTACATCAGGCTTTGATCAGAGTAGGGTAAGAACTGCTTCACAAGAGATCTGTCAGCCAGAGAAAAAAACACACACAAACAAACAAATAAACAATGTAAAAAGACTGATAAAAAGTCAATACCGAAGTTCTTTGTAGAGTTTTACTGATCAAACATAGTGGCTACTGTGCCTTTGTCTCCTAATTATCAGTTAATTTCTTTAGTTAGTAGATGCCGATCAGTTGTATGAAGCATGGCCCCTCTCACAAAGACAGCTGACTTTTTCATTTCCTCCCAACACAACAGATTTGAGTTACTTAGTATTACAGAATGTTTTCCACCCCTCCATACTCATGAAAAATATTTTATTAGATTGTAAATGGAGTTGTCTTGTTCTCTGAGGTTATTTTCTGCAGCAGTTTCATTTCTTCTGTCTTTTTCTCTTATTTTGTTTTTATTGGATGCTAAAGGGTAAAATGTAAAACAGCACCAGTGAAAGGAACTAAAAAAATATATTACCTTTAATATACTGGGAGAGAGAAATTAAATTGTACTTCCAACTCCTCAGTATAATAGCTTATACAATGTGAAGTGAAAAAAAAAGGATAAGCACTTTTAATATTTCAGCTTCTAGCAGTGTAGTTATAGGTAAAGATGTTTCATGTTTCCCATTATAAATACTCAATTTCCCAGCTTTGCAAAACGTCACAAAAATTCACTCTTGATTGAAACTTACTCAATAAGGTCATAACCTAAGAACAATTTCAGAGAAATGTTGGATGAAATTGAGTTGATGGAAGGTCAGGTAGCTTATTTAAGCACACTGAGTTACCTGGAAATCTAATATCAAGTATTTTATCAATGTTCAAAATACTGAGGTGTAAAAAGACAACCTGCTGTGACAGATGGAATCAACACCATCACAGGTCTTGCCTGTGCCAATTAAAGCATCAGTAATGCATTTCCAATATGCCACATCAAAACCATTGATACTTTCTAGGAACTAAGAAATGCCTGAAGTATATGTAGAAGGAGGGAGGGATGACAAAGAGCTGGAAACGAGCAGTGAGTGAGTGTGAATGCTCCTCTCAACTAGCTTCCATCTCTGAGACCTTGTTGTCCTTTAGTCTGGAGCCTGTCTAAACACCTTTTTTTTTGTTTTGTTTGGTTTTTTGTTTTTTTTTTGTTTGTTTGGGTTTTTTTTGTTTGTTTGTTTGTTTTTGGGTTTTTTTGTGAACAGGACGAGTAGCAATATGGGCAAAACTGATCTAAGGATCTTCACCTGCTTCCACTTCAAGCAAATTGTGCTGCAAACCAGAATCATGGTACTATGTAAACACAAATACACACACACATATATATATACATATACAAACATACACAAATATTTGTACACATATGTATACAAACATATGTGCTTACATAATGGGAATTTTTCTATTTCATTAAAATCTTTTTAGAGCGGAGGATTTCCCACTCAAAACTAGAACTGCTGAAGCTCCACCTCTCCTATCCAGCCCCATCCTTATTAACATCCCTATAACTATATAAGATATGGGTGACCCGCAACTTACCTCTGCTCTCATTCAGGCAGACTCTAGCCTTGTACCTTTGTAAGTCAGGGGTTTTATCTAACTATTGAGTTTTGCCATCAGTTTTTTACCGCAGCAAATACTCATTTCATTGCACATCATGGAGCAGGAAGCATAGAGTAGGTCTCTTCCTTGCAGACTGATGGGTTTATAGCTTGAAGCCAATATGACCTGAAGATCTAAACCACATTTTCTTTTTTCAAGGATTTTCCAAAAGTCAGTATTATAACACATAGAGAGGCTAGTGATCATTTGTTATACATGTCTGGTTCTGTGGTCAAAGCAGATCAGAGATATTTCAAAAATATCTAACTTAGAAATCTGAATTCCATTTTCACAAAGGCACAGTAGCTGAAAGAGGACATTATTTAGGGCTTCAGTGACAGATACCTACATCCTCTCACTTTTCTTTTGGATTTTTACATCTGTGTGATTCATTTTGTCATCTATCTTTACCCTGGTGCAATGTTTTATTATGTATTATGTATTGTCTGATATTTACCATTAACAGCCACATGGTACCTGCAAGGTGAAATGGACTTCAGGTGACTCCCACTCTGCAGTTGCTGTGAACAAGGGCAGCATCCCAGATATTCCCCACAGTTTGGATGAATTACAGCAATTCAAAGCATTATGCTATTAAAATAGATTAAATTATCTGAGACTAAACCTGATATAAAGACACAAAGTTAAGGTATTTTTTTGCTAGTCTGATTTCATATATCCTGCAGAAGAATTAAATCCACTCTTCTGGCTTTGCTTCAGGGTTTCTTTGCCCATATTAGCTTTTTTACTGTTTGTTTCTTGGTTTAGTTAATAAAATAATGAATGAAAATATCACCATGGGGTTGTGGCAAAGATCAGTGACTGATGTGTTTTCACATTCAAAGATTTCACTGAAGTCCCCCACATCTTATTTATTTTTCTGGGCAAGGTAATTTTCTGCAAATTATAGACACAAATGACAACCTTAAAAATCCTCCTTTCCAATAATTCCCACTGACTTCACCTTTAATAGGTATGGACTGTAAAATAATTGCATTCATTCTTGTTAAAAATGGCCAGTCATTTGCTGAATGCATACAATTTGTGGTGGCAGAAGAAAGTATTTTTTTTAAGAAGATATTCATCCAAGTATTCATAATGCTATTTAATGAGATTGTATGCAGACTTTAAATATAAAATGTCCCAAATCATCATAGTGAATTATTAACTGCTGATATCTTGGGGAAGAGGGAATTACAATCCTTATTTGCAATGCTGGGAGAAAAGAGGAAAAGACAAATTAGATCAACCAATGTGCCCTATTTTCATTTCTTAGAGTTTCTCATCTTCCTGCTGAGCTTAGAGGCAGATGTCCTAACAAGCGTAATGTTTCATTCTCACAAGCTAAGCCCTTAAAACTTATCAGCTTTTAAGAAAGCATCATATTTTTGTGATTTTGAAGATGTCACTTGAACATAGTTGTTATTCTAATCTAGAGCTCATGTTTTCCAGAAGCTTGGCCAAGACCCACCACATTTCATACATATTGTATTAAAGCATATTTCCAGCCCTGTGGTTCCCTCATTTGTTCATATAGCCCTTAGTCTGCAAAAACACGTCTTGGACAGGTTTTCTAGAGGCTACTCAGGCAGTCCCGTTGGCTTATGAGATGAAAAATTCATATATGATGCATTTACCTTTTTCAAAATATGACACTTTTTATGTGTGGGTAGGAAGACTACCTGAAGCTTTTTTGGCAGTTTTGCATTGTTCTAATATGTGCTACATCTATAAGTAAGCAATTTTCTAGCAACATATGGCGTGTAGAAAGAAATCTTTCAAAGTACTTTGTTTTTCCTTCTAGATAATTTTAATAGCCTGTAGATTAAAAAAAAACAACCCCAAAACCAAAAAAAAAACCAAAAAAAATCCAAACTGAAACAGACAATACATAACTCTGTGAAAGAAAAAGCAATTCCAAGCAGCCATAACATGTTGATATATTTCTGTATGGTGTCTGGCATTGCCAGTCTGCAATTCACAGGATTAGAGTCTTATAATATGTCATGTTCACTGAGATTCTTAGTTCATTGGAAAAAAATTACAAGTCTAATTCTGTGCTTGTTTAAAAATAGCACAAATAAATGGAAGCTATTATAATATCTGACAAGAAAGTACATCAATTGCATTTACTAATCTGTTTTGCCTCAGAACCTGTCCTTTACAAAAAAGAAATCCTTTCATTCCTGCAGATCTGATTCTCCAGTGCATGACACCCATTTTAATTTAAGGCAATTGTATCTATTTTAATAGCATTATACTTCAATAACACTAGTGTGGTGCAGTAGAGAGTTAGTCTTTATATAATGTAGCTTACAACTGTTCCTGCAAAACAGGCAAATGAGTCAGAACTCAATCCTGCTTCAATTGGTCTTGTTCTGCAGTCAGTCAGGTCCAAGAAATCATGTACCTGCTTCACTACTACTCTGAGGGAGCATCTCTGGCCTCTTGTTTGGGCCCTTTGGCCTCTCCTGAGCACAGTGACTATGCAATCTCTTAGCTCTGGACTCAGCAGTGGCTGGTGGCACCTGCTTGGAGCACAGAGGCATCATTACTGTCGGCACCAGCACACTGCCTCGTGTTCCTCGTGTTCTTGAGAGGCACCCTCTGATGCAAAGAGACTTTGCTGGGTTGACTTCCCTGAAGTTTTGCTAATAAAAGATAGTGACAAATTATGCAAATAAACAAAAGAGATACCAAAGTCAAGTATCATTACTGAACCTCCTTGGTACCCATAGCCACTGCTGGGAGTATTGAGCAAAGAAATAATCTGTTCTCCAAGCCTTCAGCAGCCCATGCCACTTTCCACAATCTAATTTACTGGCACTGAAGAAATGCATTTATTAAATAATAAAAGAATAACATTGTTTTGCCATTACTTTTGCCATTACTGAGAAATGGATTAATTATGGCCGAGAATAAAATTTACTCAAAGCAAAGGGTAGGTAGTGCAGCATGTTTCTGTGGCAGCCCATAGGTTTTCTGAATGAAAAAAATATCACTGAAGGACAATAGAAATGTAGTGATGTCACTGAATATAGTGGTACCTTCTTTCTATGGAAATGTTTTATTCTCCAGAATCAATATTGTGTGTAATTCTTCCCAAATCAGATATATAGGCAACACGCTAACCTTCTAAATACAGATTATAATTAAGTTTCTTCTGAGCTTTCATGAATTCATAATCAAGACAGCAATAATTTACTTGGCATAGAAAAGAAAATGACAAAACACACAGAGAGAAGCCTAAACAATTGCTCTGTTTCTTACTGCTGGAAACTTAGTATTTGATAAATTAATTAGTGAAATATTCAAAATGGCTCTGTATATGATAACAGAGTGGAGCTGTCTAAAGTTACTTATGCTGGTGTGACTGGTAGTACCTAACAGCTACAAAAATTCAGCTCTTTGGGTTAGATTTACTAACATTTAGTATCAGCACAGAAGCCAAAAGTAGCACTAATAACTGGTGATGTTTAAACTGGTACAACATAAATGAATGTTATAGGAAGTCAAATCAATTTGGTTGGTCTGTTTGTTTGCTTTTTAAAGCACTGGGTATATCTCACATTTTGGATTGATTTTTTTTTTTACTGCTATTTATGAAAGACGTTCTTTATACTGTGCTTCAAAAAAATCCCTCAGGTGTGTTCAGGCAATTGGTTATGTTTGTGGAAGGTGCTTATCCTCACAAAAGAACAAAAAGACTGCTGATGAGCCATTTAATTTCTAACTTACATCCCAAATTTCATTCTCATTTTTTGTTAAGACTAGTTTGATTCTGGCATTAAAATTTATGTCTAATTAAAAGAGATGACTACAGTTTTCATAGTCTGGGTGCTAGCAAATGCACTTTTTAAAGTGAAGAGTGTTTCTTTTTTCCTAGATGCAGAAACACACAGTTAAAGTATTCAAACCTTTGGGATAGGTGGGATACAAAATCCTTCACATTCTAAATCCAGACATAGGGTTGAAAAACGGTAACATAATTGTCAAAGTGCTGTAATGATTCGAAGCTCAAGAAGAGAAAATAAGATCAAGTCAGCTCTCCCTGTTCTTGTTGAGGTTAACCACTTCAGCTTTACTAATACTCCTAGCAAGCTGTTCTGAATTCCTCCATATTTTTTGTCTCCATTACTACTATCATTCAAAAGCTGTTGCAAAACATAAACCTCTGTAATTTTCAGGCTACGTTTGCTTGCATCTGTGTCATACCTATGTATTTGCACACAGGTTTTCTGCCGAAGACTGTGTGACTTTTCCTCCTCCTGCTGTTCATTCTTCAGAAACATTTTCAAAGAAAGATCTTATCACCTATTGAGGTTTTATTTTACAAGTTTGATCAAACAAAGATCTTTCACTCTTCTATTTCTTGAGCACTTCTGAAGGTTTCTTCTACTTCCTTTTCAGTTTGAATTAATATTTTCTGAACATCAGAGACTGGGACAGCACCAGAGGAGGTCTCCATTTCACAGAATCACAGAATCACAGAATTTTCAGAGTTGGAAGGGATCCACAAGGAACATCGAGTCCAACTCTTAAGTGAAAGGCCCGTATGGAGATCAAAGCAACAACCTTGATGTTATTAGCACCAACCGAGTTTCTTGCAGTATTGTGAGAATAAACTCTTTTTACTACATGAAAAACTTTGGTGATTTGCTGTCTTGCTACAGTCATTTCACACATCTTCTTTCTCCTCTTTCTCAGCTATTTCCTACTGATAGTATCTCCACTGATAGCAATGTATGTGAGTTTCATCCTTATGCTATTTGTTTTCCTACTTTTTCTGATCTCAGAGTTCCCCTGCATCTTTTGGTGTAACATTGTGACATCCTATACATTAATGATATACAATATAACCGAGTCATGAGCAAATATAATTTGCAGGTAATTTTCCATTTAATTGAATAGTACTTAGCCATTTCTTTTAAAATGTCTTGCAAAGATGAGCATAGCCCACATTTGGATAATTTTCTCTCCACTTCCACACTTCTTGGTATCTAGGATATAACCTTACTTTTTATAATGATGCCTTTCTTTTTCCATTTTATGCATGCACATTCCTTACTTACTAGCATCTTTCTTGATTGAATAATCATCTGGTGAGGAATAAAGTCCCTTCCAACAAGATTTCCTTTTGTTAGGAATAGGCTCTTGACAGTACAGTCCTTGGACTAAAAATACAGATGTAATTGCCTTCTAGAAATCTAGTTTTTTTCCAATTCCTTTCTAAGCTAGTTTCAAAAGCAGGGTCCTCCACTGCAGTTGTTATTTGTTCATTTCTATAGGTAACTGAAACTGAGCCATGATCACATGAAAAAAATAAAAAATTGTGGGAGGAAAAAGGACTATTATAATATCTTTATTTCCTCTCAAGATTCTGTCTAAAGCCATAATATTCTCTTGTGATTTCCTGGAAAACTCAGTTGACTGGCATCTTCAGGAACAGTATCACAATCATTGCAGTAATATCTGATCTCTTGGGGAAAAAAAATAAAGGCTTCCTAATTATATTCTCTCCATAGTGTTTACTTTCCAAATAACATGAGGAAGTTCTCTGACCTTGTCCAAATCCAAGCCTGTAGTAGATCAAGTTCTTCCCCCCTCTTTTTTTTTTTTTTTTCACAGAGACAAATCACTTAAAATCTCAGCTGAAAAGGGACATAATCTTTTTCTAATCACTTCGGGAGCCTGGCTACTTATAACAGTTTTTGCTTCCTTTCGGGTATCTAGTCTCATAGTAGCAACTGAACTTGTTTATTTTCCCAAAGATCAAGTATGGAAGTATCACAGCTCCCAGTTTTCTCTTTGTATTCCTACTGTAGAGCTTTTCTAGTAGGTCATCTCAATGGCCTTACCTGAACATTTCTCTACTGAAGTATGAAGCTGAAGCATGTTTCCATGAACACCTCTATATAGTTGAATTGTCATCATTTATTCAATTAATTACTCATCTCTCCATCTTTATTATCTTGTCCTCTCATTTTCTTTCTCAATGACCCGAAAAAAAATAATGCTGATGATCCATTGTGCCTTAGCATCTTCTGTGAGCTGGCACAGTGATCCTAGAGGTAGGATGCTTGTCAATATATGACATTTATGACAAACTGAAGAAATAAAATTGCCATAAGATCTGGAGTGTGTATGGGAAATTTCAGATGAATATATTGAAAATAGTTCCAGATCAGGGTAGTAAAATTTCCAGAGTGGAATTTCCAGTTCATTAAGTACATGATACAGACTTTGCAAAAAGTCAGCTAGAAAATAGTGCAGGAGAAGATGGCAGGATGCTGAAGTGCCTCTTTCACTTCAAGTTTGTGAGTCGATTCTTATCCGACCAAGTTTAGGAGACTTCAGTGGAAAGTGAACATCACATAAGTCTTATGAAGAGTTGCTGAGGATAATAGGCTTGTACAGTCTGGAGAAAAGAAGGCTCAGGGGAAACCTTATTGCTCTCTACAACTACCTGAAAGGAGGTTATAGTGAGTTAGAGATTGGACTCTTTTCCCTGGCAGCTAGGAATAGGACAAGGGGAAATGGCCTCAGGTTATGTCAGGGAAGGTTTAGTCTGAATATCAGAAAAGCTTTCTTCATTGAAAGAGTGGCTAAGCACTGAACAGGCTCCCCGGGGAAGTGTTGGGGTCACCCTCCCTGAAAGTGTTCAAAAAAACGATTGGACATGGCATTGTGCAATATGGTTTAGAGGGCATGGTGGTATTTGGTTGTGCTGGTTTAAAGGTAAACTGGCAGGACAAATGAGCCCGAGTCAAGACAGATTATAAATCAGAGTTACAATTTACTAATAAAGACTACAATAAATACAATAATACAGAGAATAAATGGTTTTAGCCCACAAGGAACAGATGCTTAACCTGGGACCCTGGGGCACAAACAGAATGGTGTTTATTAGCCCCTGTGCTGAGCACTGCATGGTCCCCCTGAATCCAAAGTGAAAAAAAAGGAAAACCTGTTGGTGAGGATGATGGTCAGAGTGTTGTTGAGAATGGCAGTAGCAGTCCTATTGAGGTTCTGATCCTACTGTGGGTCCAATGAGTAGTACACGAAGTCCCAAAACCCAAAGATTATATATGCTCAGGTTCAAGTGGGAATGTCCTGTATCTCTTCCAGGGCAGGGACTTCCACAATTGGTGATCTAGCTCTGTGACTCATAGAATATCTTGGAATATTTGATGGTCTAGGTCATTGCAACTGCCTATTGTGCCAACCCCTAATAGCCCTTTAGCAGACATGACCCCTCAGGCTCGGTGTGAAAGTGCTAATGCCTCACCAGAGGGGAGTTATCACACCTGAGTCACTGGTGTGAAGACAGAAACACTCCCCTGTCTCACAGTGTTCTTTAACACCCAGCTTGTAACCTGAGGTATCAGGTGTGCCCTGGGCAGCTGCTGCAAACAAGCCATTATTAACAGCTCATGAGAAATTACTTAGAGGGTGTAGAATACAGTTTTGATTAGAC
Organism: Pithys albifrons albifrons; assembly: GCF_047495875.1. NCBI lineage: Eukaryota > Metazoa > Chordata > Aves > Passeriformes > Thamnophilidae > Pithys > Pithys albifrons. Next base: position 78,369,165 of record NC_092458.1, read on the forward strand.
ATACATAGTGATAAACTGGTCCAGGCCACCGTAACTAGGACATTGGTCAAAGGTTGGATTGGATGATTTTGGAGTTCTCTTCCAACATTAACAATTACATGATCACTATTCTTGCATCTTCCTCAAAGCTGACATTTATTACTTAAATTATCAATTTTTCCCACTCACGCTGGAGCAATTTTATGCTAACTTAATTAATTGAAAATGCACTGTTTCAGAAGGTACTGCAAGAGTACTGTTCCTTCCAAAGAAGTCTTTTGAAGCCTGACAACTATAGCTCCTGTCTTGAGTATTCAGAGATTGGTAAATGTTCAAAATGGTGCTTGAGAAAGGAGTACAGTGACATGATGAATATACCCATTCTCTTTTCCTCTCCGAATCTACCACACAAATTCTTATTTCTCATTACTTTCTAGTCTACTCATTTCCTCTGAATCAAAACCAGATTAAAACTCTCTCATGTTTGGTCAATATTATACAGATGTATAAGGATGAAGGCAGTCCCAGGGCTTTGTTCTTTTACATAGTTTACTCAGATTATCTTCTGAAGGTGTCATGGCTGCAAATTTTAAAAGGTGGGTGTTAAAAGCATACATGAAGGGAAAGCTGAAGAGGGCATAAATAAGAAGAGAGAGTTCTTTTCAAATATTTACTGTGTATTCCAAACCAATTAATCACAACAAAGAAATCGCACCACTATACAGAACATGACCAAGCATCCTCATTTTTCACTAGAATCCTAAAGGAAGTATGTGCTGGGCATTAACTGTGGGGCAGATACATTCTTGAAATTACGCATACAGCACACACTTCAAACATAACCTCCCTGCCCCACACCATCATCATGTTGTCATACTCAGAACATTTATTAAATGTCATGAGAGCCCTTAAAAATGTTCAGAATAAAGAAGAAGGAATTCACATCCACAAAACTGTCTGAGGTTAATAACTAAAAGAAAAAAAAGATGCAGCATTAACAACTGATTGAATCAATTTTACAAGGAGAGTTTCTTCATTTTACTGTTTTTTTAATATTGGCCACAGGCCAATCTCTAGTGCAGATTTATTTGATCTGAACAAAATGGGACTTGAGAAAGTAAGTCTAGAGTAAATCAAACTCTGTAGACGTTTTGACTTTGCAGATTCACATCAGAGATTTATTCTGGTATAGCTCCTATGAAATCCATCATTGTACTGAGCCTGGAAATATCATATTGTCTAGAAAAGTCATTGGAAAACTGACAAATTCTCAGTTGTGTATTAGTGCATTTAACTTTTTTTCTGTGAACCTATGTTTTGCTTTGGTAACTCAGTGCCTGAAGATCTGTCTGCTAATGGACAAGCAACCTGGACTTTTTCGGGGTTATGAAGGTCATTTAAACATATGGAATACAAATAGATGTACCAATCTGAGTATGTAGTTACATGGGAAGTGGCTTGAATTGGAACGTTCCTGTTATTGCATACTTGGAGCTTTAATAAGAAGTAACGTCCTGCAAATTATCTTTTTTAAGAGCTGAGTGGTGTAGTTGAATACTTATATTCCACAGTTAATTTTCTCAGAGTAAAAACCAAGAGTAAACAACACACTCTAGTTCAGAGATCTTTAGTGGTACTATTCACTATTGTGCCCATTTTGGCTTTCTTTATGGGAGGTGCAGTGAAGAAAGAGAATGGGAAAGTAATCCCTCTTTCTGCCATTGGTTGAACTAGAAGCCAAAAGAGATGTGCCTCCCTCCAAAAAGAAAAGAAAAAAAAAAGAGCAGAAGCTACCACAAAGGAGGTTAATAAGTGTCAAGGTAAGATTTAACCTTTGTTGAGATAAGGATTATTTTTATTCTGTTTATTCAAAGTACTAATTTCTGAAGTACATTTTCTTTCTTGCCTCTGCTCTTGGAAATCCCTTCTCCAGCTCATCTTCAGTAGATAGTTCAACTGTGTGCTACAAAATTCCTTGCAGTTTCGTCTTGTCTAGACTGATGTTATCTCTCTACTTATAAGCAGGTAACTCTTATACTTTGTTCTGTTCAAACCAAAGCTTTACTGAAACTAGGGGGGAAACTGTGAGGCATGGTTTTGGAATACTTATTTCTGTTTTCAATAAAACAGCTCAGAATTCAAGTTACTAATTGTATCTTTAGAGAAGAGTCTAACCAATCATGCATATTTCACTGTGGTGAGGCAATATGCTATTGTGTGGGAAGCCTCAGGGGCCAAGACTGTAGGGGTTTTATCTTTTCAGTAACTCAGAAGAATAAAGGATTAAAACTGAGTGCTTTATCTAATTGTAACTCAGATAGTGAATTCAATTTAATGCCATCTGGTAAAGGCCAACTATTTGCCTAACTAGGGATGTGGAGCCTGAGGGAGCAATGGAAGTGAGATGAAAATGTATAGTCAATCAAAAAGCATATTAGCAAAGTTTGAATCTATTTTTATAAAAGTATTGTAAATTTTAAATGGCTGGATTATAGCTGCTTTTCTTTTCTTGATCCACTTAATACATATTCTGGTGCCAGAACTTTCAGTGGTTCCATTTCAATAAAGAAAAAATTTTGTGTCCCAGTTTTCCTATACTTTTCTATACGTTTCTTCTGGTGGACAATGAGCTGACAGTTCTTTTCTTCATGTATGCATTTGTGGACATGAGCACAAAGAATGTCATTGCTCAAAACCATCCCTATGTGCTTCTGTCTACCTGAAGAATGTCTGCTCACCTATAGATGCATTCCTTTATCTCCCATTCGTGTTCGTCAACCCTTCAATGGTTTTCAGTTTTAATGCACAGTCTTTCAAGAAGTCTAAGATATACATGACCTTTTTTCCACAAATCATTGATTCTGTTTTTTCTAACTGTTGCTTTTATTTCATTGGATCCACTTCCCCATATTTCTCCCAAGTTCTATATTTTAAAAGAAACTACTGAAGCTTAATAACTTCACAAAACCTTTCTTCTCTGGGAAAAAGTACAAACCTGACAAGTGATGATGAATTCCCTATAAACTGAGGCATCACACCAGCCAGAAGCTGTGTACAGTCAGGACTGTCTCTGGATGCACACGCTTGGAGGGATTGCTAGGCAAGAAGAGTTGAAATACTAAGATGCCTCAAGAGACAAAATATTCCGGGACTGGTGGTATGGCCAGCCAATTTCTTCAAGCCTGTAGGTGTCAAACTAGCCTTGCACCAGAGACACTTCAGACAAATGATCACTGAGGTATTGGCAATGGTTGTTAGTCTAAGACTTTTTAGGATATACACTGGTTATTTTCCTTACAGGCCAAGCTCACATATTACTCAAATTATGTTAAATTGTCTGCAAGGCTTGGCACAATTATGAACCTCTTGTTTTATGAAATAGCTAGCTGTCAGGAGCACTAAAGCCCTTACCTGAAGAAACTCAAACTAACATTTCCAGCTTCTGCTCATTTGAGCTGTCTGACTTTTAAGGTGACACGTAAATAGTGAAGCTCTTGGAAATTAATGAAGCAATGAGCTGCCTGAGTATCTACCTTCTGAACTTCAGCTAGAATTTTCTTAGTCCTATTCAGGATAGAACTGTCTTCACTTTACTTTTGACAACTACTTTAGCTGCATGGTGCAGATAATATTTTCAGTTATGTGCAAACAAAGTGCTGCACCAAAAAATTGATCTGTTCAAAATAAAATAAAGCCAAGCCTCTTTTTAAACATAGTGGGGAACAGGCAGGCATTTTTTTCTGGATTTTCAGAAAAATCAGGTTTGATTAGAAACCTCTAGTTTTCAGAAATCCTCAGCTATGAAAGCATAATCTTGCTTTGGGAGTAATAACATTGCTGTTTATGACTTCTTGGTCCAATATGTTCCCTCACAAGGCCTCAATCAACATTGTCTTTAACTTAAGTATCAAAACTTATATAGTCACCCTGTGTTTCTCTAGCAAGTAGTTCAGATGGCAGTTAATCTAAACTTAAAATAGGTATATATAGGAAGCCAGAAAAAGCCCTCTCCTGTCTGTGTCTGCAGTTCAGCACACATCCAACTCAGCATTTTTGCCACTGTGGTGAATCATATGGTGTCAAACCTTTCAGCATGTTTGCCACAGCTTGTTAGAAGAGGCTATCTGCTAAGTATTGCTGGCATGTCTGGTGAACTGCACACAATGCTGAAAATCCCAACTTTGCAAAGCATCTTCTGATCAAACGTGAAAAAGCAACCCTGGACATATGGGCCATACTTCACAGACATTATGGACATAGAAAATTGCAGCCTCTTGCTCCAAAGAATATCACAGCAAGGCAGCTTTAAGAGTTCTTTGGGGCCTCTTTCCATGATAAAAAATGGTTCCAAACCAGATATGGGAATATCATATTGCCTCTTCTCTTCTATGGTGCTCATGCTCAAGGAAGTATTTTTCTTCTGCTTAATTAAACAGTATCACAATTATCATGACAATAACTCTTTAAAATAACCAGGCTTATGTTCTTACCTTTCTCTGCACCTTCCAAGTCACATCTATTTGTGTGATATTTATGACTGAATTTATATTTCAGTATTGCCAAATTTTATAGGCTCATGTCTTCCTAAACTAGCGATGTAATTATAACTGTCTACCTCCTGGTATTTATTATTAATATGCATATAATGAAGTGGGTGATTAAGCAGTCACTGGTTACTCCTGTAATCACCAGACCAGCCCCCTAAGGAAACTGGGTTCAATAACATGTCACTGGAATGATAAAATCTTAATGAGTCATCAATGAAATGCAGAATTGTGAGGCTCAGCAGAGTTCAAGTCTTGTTTATCATAAAAATGAAAGAAGATGAGGCTGAAAGAGGAGGAGAAATAGCACAAAATGGAGGGATAGAAATTCAGTGTGATTTGCTTTACCTGCACTGAATCTCTGACAAATAAAACCTGCTGCAGGTCTGCCCTTCATCATTAGCACAGTAGTTCCAAAAGCTTTGTTTTGATATAGAGTTCTATTTCCATACACTCAGCTGCTGCCTGACATCTGCATTAATTCAGAGCATGTCATAGATAGAACCACCTCCTCCCCATCTGCCCCCTAAGCTCACCTTCCCATCTTCCTTTCACGAAGAGTCTCTGTGATAGGAAGTGATTTACAGAAAAAGAGTTTCCAAACCCTCTGGCATCTTGGATCTGCTTATACAAGCTGGTCCTGATTAATTCAAAATTCTTCTTGTTCTAATAATCCTCATTTCAAAGCTTCTTTGTAGTTCCTTCACTATCTTTTGTTGGCATGCAAACGAGCAACCTCAGGTATGGTTGTTTAACTTTTTTTGTTCTCCCTTTTTTCAAATTCTTATAGGTTTGAGGAACTGTGATAGGGTCTGTTTTTTCTTCCCTGAATGTATTCATGTTATTAATAATTCATATTCTTGAGAAGGGAGGTAAAAACCAAATTACGCAAAACCCTGTAAGACATAAAGAAGTGACAACGCTCCCGCAAGAAAGACTGCAGGTCAAGTTTAGACTTGGGAAAGGTGGCTGCAACTCTATTTAACTACTTCCAGATTATTCATAACATCAAGGCAATATGTCAGTGACTCAATAATGTATCCTACTCCAACCTTCAATTAACCTTTTAAGCATTTAGCTTGGTAAATCACACAGATTAGTTTACTGAGAACCTAATAAACAGTGTGCCACCAGAATCAGGATCTGGATGATTAGGTATTTAGTTATATGGTTTATTATTATTATTTAAACAGGATTTTGATGAATTATTAAAGCTTTAACATTAGTTTTTGGTTTTTTTCAAAGTATGGTTGTGTAATGGTTTGACCCATGGCTTCCTCAGTAACCATTGTATCTAAGGAAGTTACAAGTATTCCACACGGGTCTTCCACATAGCAGTGGGGGAGTGGTTTTGTTCCTGTCTTCCCTTCCTGGGCTGAGGAGCTTGTGGGAGGTGGTTGGAGTCTGGTCCCTCCGGTCCCTGGTGGTTCTCCTGTCCTGGGTGAGATTGTTTCATTCTTGTTCCCCTTCCTTGAGGTTTTTAATTGTGTTTGTTTTGATTCATTCGGTTTCTTTAGGTTGGGTTGGTGTCTTCCCTATTTTCTGGCTAATCAATCCCCTTTTCTCCCTTCCCCTCTCCCCTGGGGGGTGGGATTCTATGTAGTGTGTATACAGTGTGGTTTGTAAATGTTAGTAAATATAATTTATTCTTTTTATTCAGTTCAGTTTCTTTAGAGTGCGTGTCTTTTCTGTTTTTTTTTCCCTTTCCTTTGCTGGGAAGGTTCTGGGAGGGGGAAGGGGGCCAGTCCAGGGTTTGCAACAGCTAGGCCAAACCTGCGACAGGTTGAGATAGTTTTTCTAGGTGCAGAGATGATTTTCTAAGAGCTCCACATGACATGATCTAAGGCAAATGCATTTTCTTCAGTAATCTGATATTTCAGTACTTCATGCCCTTGAGGCACAACTGTTGTTCCCAGTATATGGAATGAACTGATGTAAAAAAAAAAAGCAAAAAAGAAAAAAAAGAAAAGAAAGAAAGAAAGAAAAGAACAACTCAAGTACATAAATCTAGATGTCTAGTACTTTCTCAGACATCTTCAGTTGTCCAAAGTATCAATGTAAGAGCAGATAATGTGACACAGGACCTACAGAAGAGACAAATCTTTCCACAGATAGGTAAGGTATACCAGAATCTCTGCATTGACACTATATACCTGTGTTTAAACATGGTATTTACTCCCACATAGTCAAATGACCACATTTATATCAGCTGATGCACAGTGTTGTGTGTGTGAGTGGCCTGCCCTTGCAATAGGGGAAGGTATTTCAGCTTACCTAGTAAGAGAAGATAATCTGCATGAAAACGTCCCAGAAATGGGCAGGGTTAAGGCAAGAAGTTCCCCCTGTGTAGGTAGTGACAGAGAGAAGTTAATAACAGTAGAACTTCAGATTTAACCAAATAAAACTCTTCGCCCTAAATCTGGTATTTGTATCCATCCTGCCAAACAGAACAAATGGCCTCTGATAACCATGGTGAGCACTAATCTGTGGCAGAGAATGAACATTTCATTGTTTAGTTCAGCTCATTTAGAGCTTTTTTTTATTTTAAGCGACACTGTTATGGTTTTAGTTTTTGTGTTGCAAACCTGGCAACTGAAAGAAGAAACAAACCTACTCTTGATTCATGGTGGCAGACAGTGGATTTTACAGGTCCAAAGTGCCTGGTGAACTGGCAGATTCCTTTCTTTGTTTCCCATCTCCCAGTTATTCCCCATAGATCAGGATACACATGGCCTGGAAACTAATACATACATAATAAACTTTTGCACATGCATTTTTTTCTGAAGGGTTTGGGAAACTATTTGCTCTGGGATTTATGAATAAAGATGAGTGACTGTGCAATTTTCTTTTATACAATGTAAGTCTACTGAAAAAGTGGGAAAAGTAAGTAGTTACTGTTCCCTATGAATATTGTTGATCAGTGTCATGAATAATGCATTTATCCCTCCTGGGTCCAGTGTCCTCTGGCATTTCTTAAGCAGTAGCTCAATATTTTCTACCACTCTGATAAATCATTCAATAGAGAAAGGGTAAGTCCTGATTCTTGAGCCACTGTTCAGAGGCACTGACTGATGTGGTTTGTCAAACAGCTTAGTTTTACATTCCACAGTTGAAAGTCTGACATCCAAGTCTTTAAAGTCCACCAAGGTCATAGGGACATAAGAGTTATGAAGTGTACTTTCAGCTTCTTGGATGTCAGGAAATGGCTTGAAATTCAGCAGGAATTCTTCTCCTGTAGAGGTACAGATTTTTCTGATGTTTTTTATCTTTTTCTTTACAGAGATATAACAATGGTGTCCCAAGGAGCTGATATTTTCTACCTTAAGGAGAATTAGAGGTCAGATATTTCTATAATGTTCACAATATCTAAGATAAAAACTGTTCAATGAAAATAACCTGAGGCTTTCTTTTCAGAACTGAATCTATTCTAGACATCTCTTCTACGTATGTTGTGAAAAAGATTGTGTAGAACTGTTGGAGAACTTCTGCTGTTCGCAGATTATGGGTTAATTAAATAATGTTTTAAAGAAAAATAGTATGGTTTTATTTCAAAAAGAGTGGTTGCAACTCAACCCTGAGCAATAACAGTTTATTCCCACTACTGTACACTACACCTTTCATTTAGTTCCCAAAGCTAAGGGAAATAAGAATGTAACCACGCTAACTACATCTTTTCCTCTTAAATCAATTTTTCTCTGCACTCAGCAAGACCATGGAGCCAACATGGCTTCACTAAGGGCAAATGGTGCCTGACAAATTTGGTGGCCTTCTACAATGGGGATGCAGCACTGTGGGCAAGGGAAGAGAAATTGATGTAGTCTACCTGGACTTGTATAAGGCATTCAACAGTGTTTAGCACAACAACCTCATTTCTGAATTGGAGAGACATGGATTTGATAGAAGAACCACCTAATGGGTAAGGAATGCTCAAAGATCTACGGTCAGACTTGATGTCCAAGTGCAGAGCAGTGACAAGTGACATTTCTCAGGGGTTGGTGTTGGGAATGGTGCTGTTTAGTATCTATGTCAGTGAGATGGACTATGGGATTGAATGCATCCTTAGCAAGTCTGCAGATGACACTCAGCTGTGTGGTGCATTCAACATGCTGGAAGGAAGGGATGCCATCCAGAAGAACCAGGACAGACTTGAGAGGTGGACCCATGTGAAACTCATGACAAGTAACAAGGACAAGGTCCTGCACCTCGGCTGGACCAATCACAAGCACATGCTGGGCAATGACTGAATTGAAAGCAACCCTGTGGTGGATTACATATGAATAAGACCTGGCAATATGCACTTGTGATCAATGAAGTTATCCATATCCTGGGCTGCATGAAAAGCAGTGTGGCCAGCAGGTCAAGGGAGATGAGTCTGCCCCTCTATTCAGCTCTCATGAGACCCCATCTGGAGTGCTGAATCCATCTCTGTCATCCCTAGCACAACAAGAACAAGGACCTGCTGAAATGAGTCAAGAGAAAGGACACAAAATGATCAGAGAGCTGGAACATCTCTCCTATGAAGACAGGCAGAAAGAGTTGGGGTTGTCCAGACATGAGAAGAGAAGGCTCCAGGGAGACCTAACAGAAACTTCCAGTACCTAAAGGGTCTACAAGAAAGCTAGAGAGAGACTTTTGACAAGGGCCTGTAGTGACAAGACAAGGGGGAATGGCTTTAAACTGAAAGAGGGCAGTTTTAGATTATATATTAGGAGAAAATACTTTATTGTTAGAATGGTGAGTCACTGGCACAGGTTGCCCAGAGAAGCTGTGGATGCCCCATCCCTAGAAACGTTCAAGGCCAGATTAGGTGGGGCCTGGAGCAACCCAGTCTAGTGGAAGGTGTTTTTGGCAGGGAAATTTGAACTAGATGATCTTTAAAGTCCCTTCCAACATAAATCATTCTGTAATTGTACAATTCAATGATATTGAAAACCTTTATTTCCGTATTTTATTTGAGGTAAGTTTACTACAGAGTGATGATTTATAGGATATTCAAAGCATGACATTCAAATGCAGAATCATGATTATTCATAGCAGACAGAAATGGAAGTTTCACCTTTTTTTTTCCCTGGGGAACCAAAAATGAGTCTCATGCCCTGTATATCTATCTAACCAAATGCCACAAAGAACATTTGACAGACAGGATTAAAACATTCATGAAAATTTTGTTAAAAATATATCTGTCTAATGTAAAAGGTTTATTTTAAAGTCTCAAAGAACTTAAAACACATCCTTGTATTTCAAAATATTCATGCATATATACAAAAAGATGCCAAACTACACTCCCCCAAATCAACTTCAGAACTAAAATCTTTTTCCTTGGAGCACACTGACAAATACAAACAGGTCTGAGGATACTGCAAGAGGATAAAATTAGCAAACCAAAAATTATAATTAATGGCTGCAAATGATGTGGAAGATATGTCAAATCTCCTTTGAGGGAAAAGACTCTTCATCTTCTTAATGCTAGAGGCATAATGGATGAAAAGTTCAATCTTTCCATAAGGCCTTCACTAAATTTCCAACATCTTGGATTCAAGGTATCAAAATTACTTCTGAGAGCATGAGCTTTCACAGTGCTTATCTAAAAGCAGAGCAGTCTTGCAAGTATCATGAATCTCACACATCTGACAAACCATTCTATGACACTGTTGCTGATATCTTTGTCATACTTTTGTCTTGGTGCTTATTTCCTATTTTTATATCCAGTTGGAGAAAGAGCTTGACATGCTCACACCTTTTCAGTATGTTACATGACTGCTTGTTAGTACACAGTAGGGAGCTGATCATAAAGAATCCCAATTCTGCTCTTAACTTTTTGAGAGATACATGCTATGTGCTGTGTGGGCAACTGAATAGTCCAAACTGATGTAGTTATCTTAAAAAGCAAGACAGAAAGGGAGAAAAATTGGGGTCCGACATATTGGCATGTTGTCTCTGAATCCTTTGTCTGACTGTGCAAATTCTCTGTTACATCATCTAAAGTTTGCTACCTTCCTTCTAAACAGCTATCTATGTTAGGTTTATGATCGATCTTAATAATAACAGCAGAAAAATAGATGGGGATTTTAGCACAATTAGGAGTGATATTTGTTTTCTTCTTTCCTATTTCTGGAGGATATTGGAGTATTTGCTGCAAGTCTCTCTTTTCCTATTGGACTTTGTTTTCCTTTAGTTGTTTCTTTTACTGACATGAAATTTGTCCTCAGAATTGGATGGTATCCTGCACATGGTGGCAGAGCTATTATGAAATTAAAGTTCCATGTGTGTGCATTGTTTGAGAATACATTTTACTCTGCATCTTAATGGTTCTGGAAACTCTGAATGGGCATTGCCATAATCTATTTACCCTAGGACTAAGTATAAAAGAAACAATGAGGTCAAATGACATTTATTTTTCTACCAAAACGGTACAAAGAGAAACAGTCTGGTGGAAATCCTGTCAAAAGAGCAATTCAATTATTATCTTCTTTTTCTTCCCTTGTCTATTCCTCAAGTCACTTTAACACATTTTGATTTTGATCAGAGTTTTCAAACAGGAGACTTGGGCTTTGCCGTTGCACAAGTTTCAAAGATACACAGCTGTAGTTAAAACTGAGCTCTTTAACACTACCAAACATGACATAGACCTGTGGCACTGCACCAATGTATGGATCAATGCTGCTCACACAAAAGGATGTCAGGGCTGGAGGTCTAGCTGCTGCTCACAAGTCAGCAGTGTGCTTTCACAGCATTTAGAAGATGCCTTATCCACAGAACAAGTAAACCATCACAACATTTTTTGAGTCAGTTTTGTTACAGGTTGATGTAGAAGGTAGTTAGCATGTAATGTAACTAAAACAAAGTGTCTCCAGAAAACAGACACCAGAGTGACAAAGGTATTAAGTTCATTTAATGGCTATAAGAACTCTTCTGTTCTTTAATGTGAGCTTCTTAGCAGAAACACTAGAGAGTTTAATGGTACTATCCCAGATGTCAAAGCAAATGACAAGTGAACCATATTCTCCCTTTATTCATTCTGTGTTATCAACACACAGAAACACTATAGAGGCACTTGGCAATTCAAATACAGGGCCAAGGCTCCCATTGTCACCTTCTGCCATTTTTGTCAGTATGTGTTCCTACACTGAACATTGACCGAGCCATTTACTGTTTATGACACACTTTTCATACAAAACACATCAAAACATTCTGCAGAATGAAAGAGAGAACAGAAATATCGGTGACAGATTAAACAGTCAGAAGTGTGGCATAGTGTGAGAGAGCACTGGAAAAGTGAGATGACCGCATTAAGTTAGATACTTGGAGACATATAGCAGGGGAAATATGAGGATGCTGAGTTGATCAAGTTTACTGCCAAAGTTAAAAAAACAATCTGCAAGGGCAGGGAAGCGGTATGCTCTGATTTGGGCTCGCATCAGAAGGGCAGAGAAGATACAACTGGAGAAGCAGTTTTTTGAGTTCACAGAAAGAGTGAGAAATCATAGCCTTGTCCTGAGTAACTGGGCTCTTTAAAGCATGTCTGAAATATGAGGTGAGGTAGACTTCCTAAACCATTCAGAGAGGTAGTAGATACACAGAAGATGAGAACACAGTGTTTGCAAAATGTCTTCTTCTGGTCATTATCTGACAGTCTCTCCAGTCTCATTGGGTGCTTGATATTCTTGGTAAAATGGTACCATGTGCTTTTAATGTTCCAAAACTCCTGAAAGACCAGGTGAATTGCTGCAGAAAAGAGATGGGCTCAGGTGTCGTTACTCCTGAGGAAGAGGAGATGAGGAAAGAGAAGATTGCATCTTTCATCTAAGATTGATTGCTATCTCTTTTTATCACAACCTATTGGGGTAGCAAAATGAACAGGAAGGCGACTTATCCTCTGAGCTCTGTAGCTATTCCTGTCCTCTCTCTGCCCCTTTTCTGTGCTTCCTACCTTCTGTGAAAGAACCAATTACAACAAGAATTGAAGCAACTCTGCTTGCTCTAAATCATCCTTTCCTTAACTCCCATATTTGATGTAACGCTAACGCATATTTCTTTTCCCCCTTCTGCTTTGCAGGAAACCCTGGGCACCATTGCTAATTAAATACTCCGCAGGAAACATGCAGAGAAGATGCAGACTGGAGCAGGAGGCAAGAAGTCTGGCACAGCTTTGAAGGCACCAACTTGCTGGATGCTTGCATTAGTAATGGGAGCAGCCTGCTCCTTGTCTAAATGAGGGTGACCCAGGCAAAAACGTTGTAGGAATTGGCAAATGCACGGTGTGCTGTGCAGGACATGAGGGAAAACTGCATTAATACAAATTTGAAACTTGTACAATATAAAAATCAATATTCTCTTCCCTACCTTTCCCTTCCCTTTTGGGTCATGATTACAGGAGTGTAATACAAAATCCATTAGCAGAAGACAGTTTAAAAATTCTGGGTTTTATTAAAAAAAAATCAAAACAGGAAAATACAATCTGTCCATAAATCTCCAGCTCTAGACCTAAGCACAGATTTTAGTGAAGGAATCTGTGGATTACGCCTCACACTTCAGTTCCTCAAGGATCTGACTGGCACTTCTAGAGCAGAATCAGGAAGGATGCAGGAGGAAGTTGGTTTTTCTTATAATTCTCTTTTAGTTTGACATGTTATCTATTTGGGGATTTTGACATTTGAATGAAATATTACTAGCAGTGTCAATAATGCATGCAATCTTCTTTAAAATATGTTTCAGGTGAGTGCCCTCCTTTTGTTGTTTTAGCACAAAAATTGCATCCTTGTGAATCGAAGAGGGGACCCTTAAGGCACCTATTTTTATCTGTACATGGCAGTTACGTATGGTATGTCCTAGTGTATGCATTTCAAGCTTAAAGTGATTGAAAAAATGGACAACAAGTTTGCTTGGTAGGAACAACCGTCTTGCAGTGCAATCCATGGCACTGGACCATGCCATTATTAGCCACCTGTCACATTTGGCAAATTCTCCTTGGAGCACTCACACTGTGGAAAAGTTATCAACTGAGCCAGCACTGGCAACATTCAGTGGCTGCCCAAGACCAACTCAAACTATGGTTTAAAAAGGTTGGTGAGGATTTTTGTAATGCCTGTCTTTAACTGAGCTACCTGAGCACAAATGTCAGTCCACTCAGCCAAACACAAAGGATGTCTCTTTAAGGGTTAATGCACAAACTTTGCTGGACCTGGAAGATGAGGACACCAGTCAAGCTCTTTTCTTCCACTGAGGACACAAAATGTCAAAAAAACCTCTTCCTCTAGCCTATTATTTGAGTGATTGGAAGGAATATATGTTTGGGAATAAGCTTTGAAATCACTTTCAATTTTTCTTTTCACACTAGATTTAGCCTCTGAAGGACATTTTCTCAGCACGGCCTAACACTGGCAGAGCCCTTTCTTGTGGAAGCTGTGTAATTCAGCCAAACCTTTTTCATCAGTACCTAATACCATGGCTGGAAACAGCATGAGCCAGGAAAAGCAGGTGTCTGTCAATGTGTACCCAGGGTTTTGCCAAGATAACTAAAAGGGTGTTAGACTGCAGGGCTTCTTCTACACCTCTGACTGATGTGGTTTCACAGTTTTGTTGCTAGACCTTTCTGTGGGGGCCATGCAGGTGCTGATGGATGGGGCAATGGTTTTTGGCATGGAAGGACTACAGTGATCTGCCTACCACCCCCAAGGCTGCCCACAGGATCCCTCTTCCAGCTCGTGCCTCTGCTGTTCCTGTAACAGCTACTGAGCTGCTATATGCTTTGCAGCACAGCATGCAAAGGTAACTCCCAATCAGTTCTGTGAATTATAATGATTTAATAGTTATGGCATAAATGGATGTTGTAAGGATGGAGGGAGAGTCAGGCCCTGTTGAGAGAGGAACAAGGTCATCAATTTTCATAGTAAGCATCTGGGATGTAGATACTTAATTCATATGGGCATACTGGAAGTTTTTAACCTGCATACCCAAGCCTGTTCTCAGCCGAGTGAATGGATTTCAATAGAACTAGAAAACAGGCTGTGTTGGAAAAGCATCCAATTGATTTTTGTGCATTTACCTGCTTAAATACAAAGGATCTCCAATGAATGTTTGAAATCAGTGGACCAGCAAGAACCCAGCAGCCTTTGTACCAATGCAGCTGTGAAGCTCTGAGACAGCATGGAAGCAGGCTGACCTCTCGCTCCTTTTGAGCTGGTCCTTGGATGTGCAGCAGCTGCCCTGCCTCTATTCTGTCTGCTCTGTGCTGACATTTTTTTTTAGCAAGATATGTCAGTTCCATGAACAGAGAAATTCAGCAAAATGAGGGCAAGTGTCACCTGTACTTAGCATTATCAATGCAGAGAGAAAAAAAAGAGCCACAGAAATCAATATTCCAACACACAGCAACACAACTAAATGGCTGATCTATAACTGCCATGTGCTTTTCACACTGATTAGTCAAATACTGTGTCCACAGCACTAATATACACTTAGCTGAAAATATCAGGAGGGAACCAAAGCTCTAGTCTAGAATAAAGTCTTAAATATTATGACAGACAGAACAAGGACAAGCTGCTACAGAGTCATCTACATCTTAATCAAGCTCTGAATTAAACAGGAGGTTTGATCTTATTACTGTAGTCATCTACTTGTGATTTCAGCAGGGAAGTGAAAGCCACAGAGGGATTTTCAATAGCCTCTCTCTTGTTCCTCAATAGCAAAAGTACTTCCAGCAAAGTCGAGGCTTTTATGCCAGTTGTGTTTGCTGTACACATCTTTCAAACAAATGGGCCTAGAAGCCAGCAGAATCTGGGCCAGCTGAGATGCTCTGGTATTGAAGTGGCTTGTTTGTGCAAATACCTCGTGAAATCTGAATTCTCCAAACTCAGCCACATTTTCACATTTATATACTCTTATTTTTATTTATTTCTTCTTTTTTTCTCTTTATTTTAGCAACATTTATTTCTGTCTTATTCTGGAGGCTTTTTGAGAGGAAGGCAAAAGTATTTTACCCTTCAAAAGAAATAGGTTGGAAAATTCAGTAGTGCTTCATGTCTCTTGCCAAGCAGAGTAATTAGGCAAGCTATAGCAAATATTGAAAGAAAAGAAACACTTTTTTTTTCTCATTGCTGTCTTTGTTGATAATAATAAAATACTGCTAAGATACTAAAAAGCTCAAAATGAGAAATATGTACAGAGAAATTGAAAAATGAATTAACATACAATTTTCTTCCCACTGAATATCTCCTTTGTTTAAGGGAAATCTTCCAGACTGGGGGAAAGGTTTGTAGGAATATTTATGGTTTAATTTTTTTTTTATTATTTGCATCTTGCTATCTAAAAAACAAAAAACCAAACACCAACAAAAAACCCAAAAAAACACAAAAACACCAACAAACAAAACCTGCAAAACCCACCAAAAAACACATGCTAAAAAACCACCACCAACAACAACAAAAAATGCCCTAAAATAAGTGTTTGGAGTTGAGGGAATGTACCGGTTGTCTTTGTTAAAATTAAATTCCAAGGAAAGGAATCATCTTTAATGTGTTGCTCTTTGCAAATTAGGAGACTGTAATTTTTCATTTTTTAATTACTTCTCTCTATAAATGTTGCCCAGTAAACGGCATTTTGGAAAGTAAGAATGCAAAGTGATCATACTGAGGATAGTTTTGCACACTTTTTTATTCTTTGATAAGGTGTTATCTAGTCCCCCTCAAAGAATGCCTCTTTGCTGGAGAGCCTTATAATGAGAGTTATATTTATTGTTCTCTTAAGGCATTAGGTCAGAAAAAAAACTTAAATCCAGAGCACTCCCTGATCCATCCCTGCATTTCTAGACTTCTGTCTGTCTCTGAGTTGCCAATGCCTAAATTATCCATTGTCCCCTTTGAGGCTGACCTTAAATCCTGTCCTCATCCACACAGGGCAAGACTGAACCTGCTTCTCTGGGACAAGCCTTGCTGCAAGGGTCAGTGGGACAGACAGAGGCAGGAAAGGCTGGCTGTCATTCCCTGTCCCACAGCTGTCCCTATCGGTGACAGTTGTACAGTCATTTCTACTGGGGTCTCTTCAGTCATTCCAAAGCTTTGAAAGGTACATAAGAAGTTTTTATTCAAGTCCACAAGTGAGGGCAATGGCGATATAGATTCTACCATATCCATTTTCCTGTCTACTTGACTGTTATTTAAGATGAGTGAGGAGGAATTTCACTTATTTGAGGGGGCAGAACAATTGGAGGGGAAAAGCAGGAGCGTGCTACTCCTTTTTACAATGCATGTATAGGCACTGTGCTAGTCCTCTGAACATCCTGATCTCTTCCTTTAACATCTTCTTCATTGCTGCTTCATTGACCTAATTTATTGTCTTCCCTAACTGGCAAAGCTGTAAAACCTTTTTTTTTTTTTTTTTATTTTGATGCTCAATTTTTATTTCTTCCTTTTTCTAGTTTTAGACAAGTATTTCCCCTGACTCATATTATTTCCTCTGAACGTATTTTCTTGGCAGTTATCATAGCCCTTTGCTGTTATTTTCTCTGAGCAGCATTAAACTTCCAATAGAAAAAGATAATCAGAGACTCTTTGTGTGAGTGCAATTTAACTCTACCTAAAAATAGTCTTATTTAATCTCTGGTAATATGCACTTGATTCTGTTTCTGTATGGAACATCTTAAATGGAAAACATAAGAGTTTCACAAATTGAGGTTTTGTAGTTTTTTTAAACTTCAGGTTGTGATGATTTAAAAATATTAAAGAAATCCAACCTGTGGCAGTGGATTGTTAAGTCTGAGTGAAGAAAACGTGCCAATTAATAAAAACAAATACATAAGGAGAAATACAAATACTCAAGGAGCAACCACACACCAGCAGAGCCTCAGTACTACGGGCTGGGGGGCTTGTCCAGCTCTATCAGCAGGTAGGTTCATTTATGTAAACATCAACAAAAAGAGATCTGCATTTCAGAAATTGCACAGACACCAGATTATTTCTCTTTATGATACTGTCAGTCTCTATTAGACTTCAGAACCTGTTTCAGGATGCATAGGTGTGTCTCTTGGCCATAGACTCCCTTTCCGTAGGAAATAGAGTGAGTTGAGCATAAATGTACTTACCATTGCTATCAGGGAGTTTTCTCCTTTAACACTAGGTAATGTCAATAGTTGTCTTTTAATTGCAAATGCCCAAAAATTCAGAAGTTTCATGCATAGTGATAGAACAAGGGGGAGCTGTTTTAAACTAACAAAGCAGTGCTTTAGACTACATGTAAGGGAAAATTTTTTACTCAGAGGATGGTGAGGCACTGAAAGAGACTGCCCACAGATGTTGTGGATGCCTCATCCCTGGAAGTGTTCAAGGCGAAGTTGGGTGGGGCTCTGAGCAGCCTGGTCTACCGGAAAGTCTTTCTGCCCATAGCAGGGGGATTGAAACTAGATGATTTTTAAGGTACCTTCCAGCCCAACCCATTCCATGATTCTATGATCATGTGGATAAATGAATTAGTTTAAGTTTGGCCAATAAGCTATCAGTCACTTCAGTGAAATTTCTATAGCTTTTTGTTTGCCATTCCTTTGAGGCAATTGCTGGGGATAGGGGCATGACACACCACAAAACAAATAATGCTGAATGGAGCTTATCTTACTGTGGAAAATAAAATTTTTTTGGCTTCCTGAAAAGTGCAGAACTTGAAAATGGTCTCTTTCATTCCCTGTCTGGATACTCCATGTCCAAAACAATTATTTTAAATTTAGGCACAGAAATGCACACAAGATTGTAATTATCAGTTACTCAGCTGGTCAATTGCTGCTTTTCCTTTGTTTTGTCTTTTCCAAATCTTCAGAAACTGATAAAGATCTTTCATTATTGTTTCTTTCTGCCAGAATTTTGATGAGGTCATAGCAAACGAAAAGCAATCCTTAATTAATTTTTCTTTTGCGGCAGAACAGTGCAGTAGGAAGCTCTGTCTCTTTTTCTGAGAGACAGCTGAGATTTGGAGGATGAAATTTCTTGCCCACTGTCTCCATGGTTCCAATACACCATGCCACATCATATGTGCATATAATCTTTTCCTTGTGGGTTCAAGGGTTTTGTTTCAGTTTGTGTTTCCTTCCTCAGTACAGAATTCAGCACATCAGGAAAAAAATCAGTGGAAGCAGGATGTTGCCACTGAAAACCCCTGCTATATTTGTTCTGCTAGCTCTACTTTTCTTCCCTGTGAGGCATGAGTGCTACAGGGTGGGTGCACGCATTGGCTGTTTGCATGGTCCTTGGCCACATCCAGGCTGGGTCAAGGCACCATCCCACAGAATCAAAAACAGGGTGTGCAGGCATTCTGATGGTTATCTCAGTGGGGATGAGAGGGGGATCAGGACAGACACACTGGATGGCTCCCAAGTGCCATTGAGGATTAATCTCTGCACTATCTATCGATCACTGATCGCCAGGCTGCATCATCCATCTTCCTCTTCTTCTTGATTGAAAATCATTCAGCGGAGACTTATTAAGGCCAAAGAAAATGTATTTTGACTCTAGAAGAGGCAACATGGTATAATTGCTCAGGACTTGCCATTTTAAATGCTTCTTACTCTGTTTTCAATGCTCCTTCATTTTGCGAGGAAGTTGTACAAAGTGGTTGTATATGGTAGTAATTGAAACTGAGTATAATGTTCATTAAGGCCTAAACAAGGATGAAGAGGATGATCATCAGGACATATATAATTGATGGTGTTGCATTAAGTATTATAAAGTAATTCTAATTACAAAACATCCCAGGTCTTCTATCAATCATCTTTCTTTCACCTTTTCTGTTTTCATCCCCATACACATTATTCACACAGACCAAACTAGGTCCCTTGCTACATCTACTGCACAGTCCTAATGGTGGTTATTGAGAATACACCTCATGAGGAAAGAAACCACAGCACTAAATGCAGCACAGACTGGAAAAATTGTCTTGGTTCTACAAGGCTCATGACACACACTCATCTTTTGAATTGCTAATGAAATGGTTCTACTACATTTGCCCATTAATGAATGAGAAAAAGGCATTTCAAAAAAACAATGTTTTCCAATTTAATCTCCATTACTGTTGGGAATGGGGTTTTAACTATCTTTCGAGGTATGACCTTTGTGTGTGCTGGTGTGCATAAGAATAAGCAGACTTGAAAGACAAAAATTCAGTTGTTGGGGAAAAAAAGTAATAAGAAAGGAAATTTCATGAGCAAAGTTTTTTTACACTGAAAGCAAAATGTTTTATACTTGAACATTTTAAAGCTGATTTTTTAATCAAAATATGAAGTTCTGCTTAAAAAAAAAGGGGCAAATGAAAAGAATAAGTTTCTGATTTTCATAACCAGTGGTTTACAAACATTTTAAGGGGTTTCCCTATTCCCTCATTAAATAATTCAAACTTTGGCACCAAAATTTTATCATAATAGAAGATCTAACAAATAAAAGTTTTCTGTGATGAATCTCAAAAAAGAAAAAAATATGTTACTTTACCAAAAATTAAAATATTTAGTTTTCAGTCAGCTTAGCTGTGGACTGATGTTACTGGTGGAAGTCTGCTGATTTCCTTACTCCTCCATGTGTTTCCACTGATACCTCTTATCTAACAAAGCTCCATGATACACTATGGGTGCTGCAGGATTTCAGATGAACCATGGGGCAACAGCTGAATCTGCATTCCAGAACGGGAGCGTGAAGTGTCCATACTGCATCACTGATGAAGCACCACTGTGCTGGGACAGCTAGGGATTTATCTTTTAACTAATTAAGATGAAAGTACCTCAGTTCCTTTCAACAAATGTAAACATACTGCTTTGGCATTTCTAAAATCAAACACTCATAAAGAAATGCATGTTTTGCCTACAGATGAGAAGTTTTTTAAACAGACAGCAGTGAAAAGTGCTCTGGATTGTCTTGTTAAAAAGCAGATAGAGAGTATCGTGGGGAGGATGTTATATTTGTTACTGATATTATTTATGATAATGGTGGCAGGAACATGGGACTGGAATGAAGTTCCATGTAGTGTGGTGGCTTGTTCTTATTGCCACTACATCAGATGACCCCTTTACTGCAAATCCTCAGCTATCCCACTGTTTCTCTTACTCCTTTTAAAAGTGTTTTACTACACTAAATCTCACTGTGTTCTCTCTGAGCAGAGGAGGCCCCTGGGCTTGTCCAGATAAGCCATGGAAACTCTTGCAGCTGGTGGGATATGGGGCTAAGATAGGCAAAATTTATGCTCAGTGACCTCTAGCTGTAAGCTGAAGGAGCAGGATTGCTTCCATTCACAGCTCAAATCACTGCTGGTACAGTGTGTGGTGCAAATTGAGAATGTGACCTGGACTTTGCTGAGATTAACACCTAAACCCCTCTGGCACTGGTTCTCTTTCCCTGAAGGATCACCATTATTTCTTTCCCCCTAAAGAATGAGAAATTGAAGCCTTTTTAGTTCTTTGGGAACTTTGAGTATGTCATTACTCTGATTGTGCTGTAGTGAGGTAGCTGATGATACCATCCTTTCCTTAACATGCCATTGCATTCTATTACTATTATGGGAAGCCATAATACCAGCCACGTGTAAATACTGGGATAGTGTGAGCATTGCTTTCATCCCACACTGCAGCTGTGCACCAGTGCAGTCTCAAAGTGAACGTGCCAGACATCATGACATGGTCTGTTTACAGGTAAGCTTGATAACAAATTAAAAATCAAAACTGATCACGATGGTTGCTGTTTGATAACCAATGTACTATGCACACACCTGCCTCGGTCTCCTTCTAGGAACAGGGCTCCATCTTCCATCACTGTGGGGCGAAAATGACCATGATGTAACTTCCCAATATCCAAAGGTAGACAACAGCTTGTAACAAAAGCTTTAGGTAAACTGAAGGCCTGATTAGAGACTTCCTAAGCTGGAATCCATGATGAGACCATTGGGTGTTTAATAGCTACCAATGGATCTGATCTTTCCAAATTATATTAATTATTTGATGCTGTGAAGTTGTATCTTACTGATATCTTCATTCTCAGCAGTGAAGTTGATTATCTCCTGGCCTCATCTGTATGTACTACTTTTTCAGTGCAAGGGCAGGAAACTGCTTTTCTTCCCTTTCCGGGGTTGGAGAAATGCCAGAACAGGCAACAATGAGAATCATGAAGTGAAAGACGTAGGAAAGAACTGTTGTATCCATACAGGTCTTATAGTTCTGACATACAATTGCATTTTAAATATTGCTTATTTCTGTCTGTTTCAGAGGAAAGTGGAACCTGAGCTCAGTAGCACAAGGCTGGAGACAAGTTTTGGGTTCCAAGCCAACTGTCTACAGAGCTGTGCTGCATTACTAATGGACAATAAGTAGGCAAAAAGTGAATTTAGTAAAACACTTAATTACCCTTCCTGAAAGATGTATTATATTTTGGAGTAGGGGAAAGCAAAAGTATTTAAGAAGCAGAGTGAGGCCTAATGTTTTTAAAATACTGGACTCCAATCCACTTGAAGCTACCTCAGAATCAATTCTTCATATTCTACTGTGATACCATGGTAGACAACAGGCTACACAGCTAGCTCATTATGAAGACAGTAGTTTCTGTGTGAGCACAGTTGACATCACCACATTTGAAAACTTCACTGTGACTATTAGTTTTGTTATTAAAGGGAATATGAATTTTAAATATGAGTGTCTTAGATTCTCTGACTTAGTTAAGCTTGGACATGCAAAGAATGGCAACAAGGCTGGTGAAGGGAACATCAAATCTTGTATGAGTGTATGAATCAGTTGAGGTTGTTTAGTCTTGAGAAAAGGAGGCTCAGGGCTGACCTTGATGCTCTTTGCAACTATGTGAAAAGAGGTTGTCAGTCACTTCTCTCGTGTAACAAGTAATAATACAATAGTAAATGGTCTCAAATTGTTTAAGGGGGAAGTTCAAGTTGGAAAAATTTCTTCACTGAAAGAATGGTTAAACATTGGAATGGGCTGCACAGGAAACTAGTTTAGTCACCATTCCTGGAGGTATTTAAAAGATGTGTAGATGTGTTGCTTAGGGACATGATTTAGTGGTGGATTTGGCAGTTGTGTGTTAACTGCTGGACTCAATGACCTTAGGGGATTTTTCCAAATATTCTAAAATATTCTATGATTCTATAATATACATCTGGATATCTTTTAATTCAAATGAGAAATCTAAAATGGAATCTCTTGATTTTCTTTGCTTTTCTAGATTCTTTGTCTGCATCCTGACAGACATAGTACAGCATTTCAAGATCCATGTAGTATCAGTTCATCACTTAAAATTGTTTTCCTCACAGTGGCTTATTGAAAATATCTGACTAGTTTAATAGAATGAGTTTTAATGAGCTTAACTCAATTTGACAGACATGCCAGCACTTCTGCATCTATACTTTTCATGAAATCATAAAGAAATATGGGGTCTGTTTAGCCATCTGTTATAATTTGTTTAATTTAAATTGAACAAGCTGGTTTTCATTAAAATCATAAAGGATAGGGAGAAAGTAAGGAAGCCTTCCAAAAGCTCTGTTAAAATATGCACACTAAACTTCACCTGGTGCTAATGGCCCCAAGTTTGTTATAATGCATGAAATAGCATTCCATCAGTGCACAATGAGGTATTTTTGTGATCAGTTACTTCTATGTTCATCTTTTCAATCAGTTGCACAGTGTCATTCACAATGAATTAAACTTGATTGCGAAAAATGGCCACTGTTGTCCAAATTACAGTGTGGCCCATCTCCACAGGGACAATTTTGAGCTAATAAAACACAGTCACATTAAAATAAGGAAACTTATAGAACAAAAATGAAGGAATAAATACTTTTTTTCTTTGCTGTGTAACCTAAAAAATACCTCCAAATAGGACAAGATTTTGGTACACCAAATCTTACCATTTACAATACTAGTCATTTTATTTTCCTGAGTTCCTTCTCTTATCTCAGTTTTTATCTAGTCCAGTCTTTATTTGCACATGCTTTTGGATGGGGACTGTATTTTAAGTTTGAACAGCACTTGGAAAATAGAGTTCATATCTGCTGTTATGAATGGTTAAATAGGACTCATCTAACCAAGCACATATTCCTACAATGGAGATGTCTGCATTCAAAGCAGTCCCTTGAACTTCACTTACACATACTACAAATAAACTCCTTTGGGGTTTATAAACCAAGAATGTACGTGTTGTAATCAATCAAAGTGCGATTAACTATGATATTTAGTAGTGCAGATGCTCACTGGAAATGAACTATGAGCTTTAGGTTTAACTGATGCGATTTCCGCTATCACAGGAGGTCCCTCCTACCCTTGGCTTTTTTATTCTGGATTTCTATATATATCCTTTAGTATCCAACAGATACTCTGTGATTGATTCTAAAGACCACCTAGGAAGTCTTGTTTCATAATGTACAGGCTGAGTCAGAGCACCTAAAGTTAAATGTCACTCTGGATTTACCCTGCAACATCTCTTGTATTTCACTGACTGAGTCTAAGTGGTAACAACAATTATTTCAGCAGAGCCTTGGTTTCAAGCTCTTGTCCAACATGGCAACATTCTACAGTTATGTTAAAAATTCTCTGTCAGACTATTTTCTTTCAAAAGCTACACTTTTCATATAATTCAAATTAAAGAATGGGATTACATAAACCTCTAAACTTTTCCTGTATGAGAATGGACTTGTCATCTAAGGGTCTAACACCCTCAGTGGGTTTGTGTGTTAGAGACATTAAGAAAGTTCAGAGAAAGTCTGGAGGAACAATTTTGGACATTCACTAGTAGGTAAAATAAGAGAATCCACCATTCCTAACATCAGAGACTAAGACAAGTTAGGACTGTGAGTGCTTTAATGTCTTTCTAAATCCATCAAGAGATTGTCTATCTAGGAAATCAGAAATTCGCTAGGACAGCTCAGATCTTCATGGCTTAAGAGATCTCTAAAGGTGTGTAGCATCTTCCACTGACTAAGATATGACGTCCCAAATTAGACAATTAGGTTCTGTGCCTGAACTAAGTCTGCATAAATCTGGTAAGGGATGCAAACATAAAAAATATTTAAAATTATTTAAACTTTAATTCAGCAAATTCAGACCTGACATATGGAGTTGTAAGGGGAATCTTATTTCCCATTAGAAAGTACATCTGTTTCTGGAATATTCAGTACCATATTTTTCAGAAGACTCCCTTTCCTTATTGCTTCCTCATTATGTTAATTTATAATTATAATAATGCAATTTTTCTATTAACAGCTCTTTTGATACTAACATCCATATCAGATGCTGCTTTGTCTTCTTTCTGCTTTGTGGAGCTGTCTTTTATGCTCTAGCACCTTCTGTAGTTTGCAGATATACACTTCTGTAGCCTGAATATTAAGTTTGAATCCCATAAAAATTGTTCTTCTCACTGGAATTAACATCAATTCCACAAACAATTCTTTCCAATTCAGTAAAACTTCTTAAACACATTAAACTTTCCTTTTAAGGCTCTTTTGCAAGTTTCTCTCCTTGTTACTCAGCATCACATTGAGGCTGATACCTTTCACAGACAAAATGACCTGTCAGAGTGTCTTTCTCCTGTGAGGTTTATTTGCTCCTGGAATGCTGTTCTTTCAATTTTGTCCAAACCAAACCTAGCCTGCATTAATAATTTCTGTCTCAAAAGGAAATGAGTGAGATCATCCAGTGCCATTTCTCAAAACAGAAACAACTTAATCCTTGCTTTTTCTGCTTTTCTCAGCATTCTCCCTCAAATAGAGGAGAAGGGACCATTTAAAAGGTATCCAATTATAGAATATAGGCTGATTTTCAGTGTAAATATTGTACCCTGCTGAAAGAAGTAGCAGCAGCTACTATGCAGAAATCCAGGAGTCCTTATTTTACATCCTGGCTTTGCAGTAACTTTTAATTGATTTGTTTCATCACCAAGTACACATGCTTCATCACTTTTCCTCCTCTTACATTTTTTTGTCTGGGCTTCCTGGCTGCTCCTGTAATACAAATAAAACTATATGAGCAGACTATAAGTGCCTTCATTTGAATACAGGTCTTTCAGAAATGTTGTGTTTTATTCCAAATGCAGTTGAGGAGACTTAAATTCCTTGTGCAATCAAACATTCAAGTGGTGGTTTCATCCTCTGGAAGAGTTTGAAGCTGGTGTTTTGTTTCTCATTAGCAGTAGACAGATTACATTTATTTTAGAACCTGGATTTTTGCCATTCCATTACTCTACATCTCTCTGGATCTGGCTCCAGAAATCTTTGTAAGGTCCAAGTACCTGCTGCTGTGTTTATAGATACTAACAGAATTTGAAGTATACACAGTGATAAACACCAGGGAAAAATTAAACCAAATCACATGCCCTTAGGGATTCTTTATTATAAAATGGAACACCTCTCTGGCTAAATTAACCAGATAAAGCATACTCCTTCAGCTGCGTTTCAATTTTATTTCAGAGAAGAATTGTGAAAAGATTTGTATGTCAATATCAAACTAGTTCAGAATTGTAACTAACACACAGTAAAACAGCCTAGCTGAGAAAACTCCATGATTGCAAAGCAGGGGCTTTGGATGAATAGTACAAGGCTTTGGAAAGCTAAGAGTCTTCCCTCCTTGCTGGAACCAGGTTAGAAAGTTGTCACTGCAACTTTTATTGTCAGCTACTGATATGTTGCACCCTGGAAAGTACATGTGTTCCCATTTCATTGAGCCTGCCTTGAGAAATCTCTGTTTTTCCAGTACTATTAAGCAGTGCTCTATTGCTCTTGGTCATGGCCAAGTGATTTCTAGGAGAGCAGGAAGGATAATCTGTAATTACATATGTCCACTGTGTAATTTCACTGGTTTTTTCCATACCTGAGTACAACAGCTAAACAAGTGATAAATCACAGTGGAATCATATGCTAACCAATGCTTGGTGCCATTGAAACCCAAGAAGCAAATGATGTCAGCTCATTTTGCCCAATTGTTTTTTAAAATCTCTCAGTGAAGACTTTTATGGAGGCAGAACCGTCAGGACATCCAAATTAACTGTGCTTTTGTGGTTTTCATTTTGAAATTACACCCTTTCCTTGCCTTTGTTTTATTACTTGAGGTTTTCATGTATTGTAATAAAAAGTAAATTTTCTGAGTCCCTATCAAAACAAGAACCCTTCAGTTCTGTTGACATGAAACATTTCAAAACAGAAGGAAAAGCATCCTATTATTTTTAATTTTTTTATTATTTTTCCTTGGAGAACTTTTCAATGTGTTCCAGATGGAAAGAAAGTCAACCATCAAAATCCTAAAATTCTTTGGAAAGCCCAACAGGCATTGTCTGCAATTGCTGTGCTGCTACTCAGGATTACATTTCCCCAGCCAGCACAGGCTTGGCATCTAGAAATACTCTCTGGGTCTAAGAGATCTGGCATTAGCTATGCCATTGATTTCCTTGGCAAGTGAGACTAGTCCTTGGCTCTCTCTCCATTTCACTGTCCCTATCTACAGAAAGGGAATAAATGATACTGAACTTTGTTAAGTGTTTTGAGATGTGTTGAGAAGGGCATGGCCTTCATCTGCTCTCAGCCTCTCCAGAGATTTTGCAGCACAAATGGAATGCATTCAAAAGGCCTCAGTCAGGAGAAAGGTTGGCCAAAGGAGAGCACACACTAACTAGAGGGAAGCAAATAATCGGAGCGATCAGATCCTATATGATCGCAAGTAGGAAACACTTCAAGATGTCTACAAATATTTTAAAAGTGTCAGAGAGGGTTTTCAAAGGCCTCCTGGACAATCTACTTAGAAAGTTGAACATAATAGGAGTAGCAAAACAGAAGAGCCAAGTATCTGAAAGCCCAGGGTAAGACTGCCACAGCCTGGAACATTTTCTCTGGAGTTCAGGGTGAAAAGCTTTGACCCAGTCAACACCCAACCCTTTGTCAATGATAAGGAAGCTGCTAGTCTCTTCTAACACTATTTCAGACAGGCTGTGCTGGCTGAGGAGCTGTATATCAAACCTCTTATAAGGGCCATCGACTTGCCCTGCATGCTGAGTTGCTTCCTGTCCAGATGAGACACTAATAAGCGCAACACCTGAAAATTAGTAATGATAAAAACAATAGTAATAGTAGTAGGACTAGTAACAGCACTACTAGCAGTAGTAAGAGCTTGAGCCTAGTGAGCGTGCAAATCACAAAATTAAATGTGAAACTCATTGCCACAGGATCCTATGGAGATAAGCATAAAGAGGCTTTAAAAAGTACAGGGATCTCCCTGGAGGCTGAGTCCAGCAAGGAGTATTAAATAGAATGGTCCAGAAGAAGAAGGCTTCACCTCAGGAAGTCTGCAAATCTCCAATAATTTCATTCATCACTGTTTAAGTAATTTCTTCATAATCCATTACTGTTTGTTCCACATCAGGCTATTTGCACCTTTAATCTCATCCAATACCAGTGTACTGGCATCAGTCAAACTTAAAGTGAATATAAGTTTGTATTACTTTTTATTTTATACTTCATGAAGCAGTATGATCAACAACCAAACAGAAAAGCAGACTGAAAAAGACCCAGGAGTTGCTCTTGATAGACACTGGCACAGTGTGTTATGTCTGCACAGTACCTATGAATAGCTTCCTTGTTTCTGTAGTCACAGTAAGGTACAGTAAGTGTCATCTCTGAAATTTAATGAACCCAGAATTCCAGGAAATGAAAGTAAAAATGTAGACCTTAAAAATATATCCTTACAGATGGCTCAGGCAATGATTTTTTTCTAATATTTCTTTTAGTTTTTAGGTTCACTAAAGATATATACACAATACTAAGCTACATGAGATGTTGTCTTAAATAGGTACATAATAGCACGTAAGTCCAGAAAACTGATATTTAAAATGGAAAGAAAACAGTAACTATGAGTGGGGACAATTGTTTTTGCCTGTAGGTTAAGGAAACAGGGCAGAGATCTTCAAGTGTTCCATTTGTATGGGTGTGGAAGGTTATGGATCCCGGGGGTTTTTTGGTGGGGTTTTTTTTTGTTGCTTTTTTTTTTAGGTGGGGAGTGGGGGATTGTTGTGTATTACTCTATGGTCCTTCTTGGGAGAAGCTCTGTTTAAATTTCACAAATCACTCTCTTGCCTTCCTTTTGCCCCTTATTTCCACATTATCTTTCTAATCCTACCTGCAGGAAGTCTTGTGGGAGGATGGGTGAGAGTAATGCTCCTTTTAAAAGTCAGGGCTCCTGAACCTAGCTTACTCAAGTCTTAGCATCCACTGCATGCTGATCCAGACACTAAGGCCTCCAGCACCCAGCCACCAGCTCCTCGTTGTGTGCCAAACCTTACACACATGACTGTACTGTGCATTTGAAAGGGTTTCTTTGCTTCATTTTTTTCATCAAGTAAAGGCAGATTGACAGGGTTTGCATCCAACTACAGGCATATGGATGAAAATATGATCTCAATTTTGAAGAATATCTGGTTTTCAATATTTGAAAGCCATGGAGGTCTACTAAGAACAGGGCAGAATTTTTAGTTGGTTTGCTTTCTTTCCAGCCTGCTCCTTTAGGAAAAGATGCCTTAGCCTTCATCAGGCAAAGGGAATTTCACATCAATATTTGGCAGTCTCTAGTGTGCTGTAGGATCAGCCTTACTCCTTCTGTTACTCAGATTCACTCCCTCAAATGACATGGCTTATTCATTTTCATCCTCACCCCCACTCACCTTCAGTCCTGAATGAGACAAGACCAATAATGAAATGAAACAGCTTTAATAAGCAAGATTCATGGTCAGATTCTTACCTGAAAAAATGCAAACATGTTAGAATCAATGGAATGTAACTGCAATCTTTAAGGAAATTTAACAGTTGAATATTTTTCCAGTTGCTTAGTTTTTATTAGATTTTATTACCTTTGAATTCCTAGGTTATTGTTATGAATCCATTTCACAGCCACAGAAGAATTCTGCTTTCAGTCACTCTCAGGTCTTAAACATTTGTATTAGCACTGGACTCTTAATTACATCAGCTGGACTTGTCCCTTATTTTTAAGGCAAATGAGGTATTCAATAGTGTGCACAGCATAAACAGTTGTTACTTTGCTGGTCAAAACATTTCTTAAACATCTCAGTTCTTGTTTGGGATGTCTTATGGCTGGGGGTTTCTTTTGTTGGTGGTGGTGGTGTGTTTTGGAGGGTTAGTTTTGTATGGGGGTTTTGGTTGTGTTTTGTTTTGCTTTTGTTTGATAGCTTGTTTGGGCTTTTGTTTTCAATTCTATGTACACTGTAGGTGGAGTAACACAAAAGAACATGTAGAGTACATGTAAGAAGACATTCCATTGTTTCAATACTTTGAACATGTCCATAAAGACTTCCATATCTTTATCATATTTCCTGTGTTTCTTCAATCAAAATTAGCTGTTCAGCTATTTTGCCAAGCAAGTGTGGAGTGCATGCATATCATATCAACAATGCAGAGACAGACTGAGTAACACAACTTTGTCTATAGATTTCCTCCATCCTACACACTAACTCCATCTTAGAGCCTTTAGTGTTACAGGTGATTTATGCCAACCTCATGATTGCAAAAACCTGAAGTTAAAATGATGGACAAAGCTATGGGTAACCCATCAGGTCCTGAGGAATTGATTCACATAATTTGTAATATCTAATCATAGGCTGCTTAATCATAGCTTTTCATCACCAAGTCTGCCCTTTTGGTCTATGTTCTTGCTGAACTTCTGGCTTCTCAGCCAAGCTTCCATGTCAAAGTCCAGCTTCTACATATGAAGCAACAAGTCACTTGAATTCCAAGGTTGGTACTAAATCAGTAAGAGCAGCAAACCAGTCCTTGGAAGTGCTTCCTCTGGAAAGGGGTATTTCTCCCCTGTCACTATCTCTTTCATGTAATATCAATTTCACAGATGAACACCAGAGATGCCCACTGATGTTAATCTACCTGCTGCACAAAACTGTCCAAATATCAAAAGAAAAATAAATTAAGCTATCCTTTTTTTATTTCACAAAACACAACTGGAAAAATAAATTAATTTTATTCAGCACTTTAAAAATTTAATTGTTTTAAAGCTTGTCTAAACCTGCAGTTTGACTTAAAGATCTTCTACCTCTCACTAGAAGAACAGTCTCTGTACCTTTTTTCCATCTTAAATTCAGCCAAAGAAACAGAAAACCACTCATAGAATTGTCCATGAAGGATGATCAATTCTGAAAGCCTTCTAGGTCAGAGAAATTTGAGTGTATTAGAAAGCATTTCTGTGAACTAAACTTCCAAAGAATTCTGCTTGGAAACAATGACAGGTTAATAAGCTATTTTTCTTTAAAGAAAAAGAAAAAAGAAAGAAAGAAAAAGAATTGCAGAAAGTCGAACATTTTGTACCCTCTTACAAATCAGGCATGACAAATTGTTAGTTGGAGAGATCCTGATTTAGTAAACTAAAAGTAGTCTGCAGCTATCATTTCCAAGCAAGCCTGAACACCCTCTAAGTATCCACATCATCTTACACCAGTTGGGGTATGCTATTGCTTTAGTATAGCCTGGCTGCTACCAAGGAGGCAATGTCAATCACACTCATTCTTTACTCACAAATGTAAGACAGAGGTAATTTCTATACAGTAATGTGGATACCTCAAATCTCTTTCACTGTATTCCACAGTGATCATTTTGAGGCCATCTGGCCTGACCATTTGTTTTTTACAGTTTTTAAAGTTTCACAGAGATCAAAAGTATTGCCTGAAGCAAAGCCATACATACAGTGAGCTCTTAAAACAAACTTTATTTTATAAAAGGTAAAAAAGGGATGAAATGCATTAATCAAGGTCATTTTGAAGGAAAAGGATGACACTAAAGAGAGACCATGGCTCAGGGTCAGAGGACCACACTCTTTCCTTAGGGTCACAGGTTCTCCAGTGCTCTCAAGCGAGGCAACTCAGCATTACATATTGCAAAACATTCCTATTGTGGATACTACTGTGATTCCAAAACTGTTTTGCTATATTAGTACAATAAATCTCTATGCAGGAAAAGACAATATGGCCTTTGTAAACAAAATTCTGCTGCTATAATCAGGGTTGTTTCTTTTGGCCCGTTGTCTCTTCAAAACTTTTCAAGCCCTCAGTGACAACAACAAAGATGCTACTGGAACACAGTATTGGACTCAGGGACTTCAGTCTCTTTAGCTCAACAAAGAGAAGGTAATGAACAACTTTTGTCTATTAGATTCTACATAAAGAATTATGACAATCAGGAGATCTTTAGTTTAGCAGAAAGAGATACAATACTCCAGTGCTTAAATGGTGTATAAAGTAAACGAATTTAGACCTAGAAACAATGTCCAGAAAAAGCAATTTCCAATGTTATTTACCTGGAAAAAAAGTTCTTGCATGCTAGGGACTTTCCTAACCAGTAAGAGTCTTATTTTACAATGCAGAATAGTATTTCAGACAGTCCTTATTTCAGGGATAAGCTACATGTAGTTTACATAAAACGTCAAATTTATACAAAATATAAAATTTATACTAAATATTATAACAGTCTAGTTTTGAAATCTAAGAACTACTGGAAATAATATGGATTTATGTCAAGAAATAGTGGCCTATGGAGAAATTGGGTCAACGCATCCATTGCACTGTGAAAAAATATAAGGTTATGTAGGCCTAGTGCTGCCTACACTGTGGCTGCTGCTGTGGCCATGGAAAGCAGCACACTCAGCTGAGAACCCTGGCTCTCTGAGATGAGCATCTTACCATGCCATGCCTGTATCTTTTACCTGGACACTGGCATGCTGGTTTGTGTATGGAGCTGTCCTCTCTGATACACCTCCAGTCCTGACTAAGAAAAATTCATATTCCTGGCCGAGCATCAGTGGTTTTGCTCTTATTGATGCTCCTGCTTAGATACAAGTTGATTTTGCACCTGCTTCTCAAAACAGAATTACACAGGATCCCACCTGCTCCTCTGCTCTCACTTTTAGTATACTGTGTTTTGGCCAAGCCTGTATCTACCCAGTGCAGCTCTTCCTTTTCCTACCCAGAGCTCATTATACCTCTCACATCTGCACAGTAATAGATAACTTCTGCAGAATTCGAGACAGCCTTTAACACTTACCCTGTTTTGCCCTTATCCCTACCAAGAGGATGGGCCCAGGGAGCTACACTTCTTTCATCTGCCTGTGTCACTCCTATGGGAACCTCAGGACTTTCAGAAAGAGAATGACATGTGACTCAAAAATTTGCCATGGATAACAAACAAAATCTAATCTAATCAATTCTTCCCTAATCTAGTGTTACTGCCGTTATATATTAACATGTGATTTAATAAATACATACTAATAGATCCATTGCACCAGGAAGACTTCTGATTTGAAGGTGAAAAAAGAGATTGGAGTTGAATAAATTATAGGGAAATAACAAATGGACTGAAATGGCTCAGAGAGCATAGGAATTTGAATTTTTATAAGGATTTATTATGTTTACTGTATCTGCATTAGTAAAAATTGCAACTGGCTGAGCAAAACTTTTTTTCAGCTGACATAGCACACAGCATTTATTTTTCTCTTTTTTTGCTAAAGAAACTAGAGGCTTTTTATGAATTAGTGTACTGCAATACTAAGTTTTATATTATCTATAAACTAAGGCAGTAAAAAAAAGTCAGATCATTTTAACCTTGGAATGCAATAGGGAATGTGGTGGATGTGTAAAAATTTAATGCCCTCCAGTGTCTGGTTAAGTGGTCAGTGCTGATGAGTGGGAGTTTTCATTTGTCTCGTAGTAGTATATTTTCACATCATTTTCTTCCCAAGGGATCTCTGAAGTTTGGGCTGTGTTTCCAAAGCAGCTAGGTCATGCAACCAGTCTGCTGGTGAGGAGATGAGTAGATCTTGATGGAATCTTTTTTGTTAGCTTGAAGGTCAGCTAAATACCCCATATCAGAGTTGTTTTCATTGTGCTGTGTAACTTGCAACTAAGCTGTTTCAGACTGGGAAAAAAAAAAAGAAAAAAGAAAAAGCATTTCTGCCTAGTAGTTGGCATCTGTTATGTGTCTCCCTCAGATCACAGACCTAGAATTGTTCAGATGCATACAGCACCTGTCTAAATAAAGCTGGTGTCATAAGTTGCAGCTGTAGGGTAAGCATATAAGATGATAATAATCTTATTACACAAAGACTTATGGCTTTTACAGTATCTCACTTCACTACTGCATTCTGGAAAAACAAAGGATAAATAATTCATCACTTAACTACATTAAAATACATTTTAATGCAAACTCCCACTTCAGTCAGTGACAGTTTGGATGAAAAGCTGAACTGGTCTGAATGAACCCCCAAATTTTCCCTTCTTTTTACCTACTTGGTTTAGATCAAAGCAAAAGAAAAGCAAACACAGGCTCTCTGTTTGAATGGAGTAAACAAGGCAGTTTCATAAACATGGATTTTGAAGAAAGTGATGTAGATATTTTACCCTTTTAACTGTTTGGTAATACATACAGCCACAGCGACTGTAACTGAACAGGTTGTTTTGGATACCCAAGTATTTACCACTTCCCAAAAATGGTCCATTTTTCTCTAAGTTACTCCTGTGCTTCTGTAAAACATTGTCTTGTCTTGCCTCTGACAATTCTGACAACAAAAGATGATGCAGTAAAAGTCTATGGTCTATGCGTTTGTGTGTGTTTGTGTGTCTGTGTGTGTTGTGCTTTAAAATCCTATGGGATAAGAGCTGCCATACAAATGAAAGTATAAATCATAGTCTTCTTTGAACTGATGACCTTTTACTGCTGTCTTTTTTGACAAGATGAGCAGCATGAATAGCAATTTACAGATTGAAATACCAATAAATCCTCCTCCTTGCTAACTTTTCAAAATCTACACTATCTTCACATATTTAAGGACCTATTGTTGAGTTTTTACTTCAAAGGAAAAAATAAACAAAAGAAAAAAATTAGGATAGAATAAACTTTCATAGCAGCTCTAAACTTGTGGCTTTGATTTGCATTTCAAAAATGAAATATTTACAACTAACCGTAACCCTTGCTGAAAGGCAAGAAAATTGAGCTACTTTTTATTTATTTTTTAGACCTATCTTTTTTTTTTTGTTTGTTTGTTTGGTTTTGCCTACTGGCTGTTTTCTATAGTTCAAAAGTCCATTACCCACAAAAAAGTTCTGTTGATTTCTTTGGAACTTTGTGCAGTCTCAAACACTGCCTCAAATATTGTGTTTTGTCAGTGTCTGGACTTACATTCCTAACTCGATACTTGAGTCACATATAAGCCCGATCTTGCTTGTCTGTGAAATGTCACAGAACTTTATCCAAATACTAAATAAATTTTCACATCTAACATCTCTGTATGATAAAAAATTTCTATGGCCATTCTCTCTTCTTTAAGACAGAGGCACAATTTAGTTGTTCATATAAGTTTACTGATTCTTGCTTTTAAAATTTTCTTTCCACTGACATAAATAAAATTTACATTACAATTGTCTGAACTTGAAACATATGTTATTTGGAATTTTGGACACCATCAAACCTCACAGATGTCAGTGTAACATTAAAGCAATGGGAATGAGCTGACTCTGCTCTAGCAAATTGCACTAGCAATTTTAGAGTTTGCACATTCAGAGGCGTTGTTAAGGTCACAAAAAAAGGCAAGTGTCTCCAGTCTTCTCAGCAGTTGGTCAAATTGCCATAAAAAGTTGGTGCCATTTCTATTTTATTTTGTGAGTTATTTCACTATATTTCTTCCTGACTCCCTTCTTTTTGTCCCACGGCTTACTGGACCTGAACCAGTGACTCCCACTGTTTAGCAGTGTGGAAATTTGCCATCTCCATTGTGTGCCACTGCCTCGGTAAGCTGATTTGATGATACAACCTATTCCAAACATAATCCATCTAGTTGTCTTTCCCGAAGGGAAAACATCACTTTTATTAGAGGTCAAAAATGATAGATGTCACTGGGATCACATGACCTTTTTTTCATTGCCAAAAAAGCTAGCAG
Organism: Pithys albifrons albifrons; assembly: GCF_047495875.1. NCBI lineage: Eukaryota > Metazoa > Chordata > Aves > Passeriformes > Thamnophilidae > Pithys > Pithys albifrons. The sequence goes on from NC_092458.1 coordinate 78,404,631, forward strand.
TGCCAAGAGTTAAACTGTTTCTCAGGGAAGTGATTGTCACCATGGTTATGTATGGAAGAAAATATCCACTTCTTGCTTTTGACCCTTTCATTCAAACTGTGAATTTTAATAATAACAATCCTGAGCGCTTAGAAGGGAATGCAATTCCTATCAAAGAAAAAAATATTATTGCTTAGGATAATTAATATCTAATGAATCAAGAGTCATCAAAGAACTGGATTTTCTGTCTTTTCATGCTCTATGCTTGAGAAGCAAATGTAGTGAATATAACACACATTTATTGCAACCTGGCAAAGAGAATGAGTAGAAGTCAGGCTGTCCTAAAATAAATTTTAACAGGAATTCAGAAATACCAGATTTATGAGGAAACTGTATTGTTCCAGGGGAACCTCTTTCATGTTGCAAAGTTAAGGAAAACTCAGGAAGTCTTTGCTAAAAGCAGAGGATTTAACTCAACAGTCATTTAACTCAAACAGTTTATTGTCTAAAAGAGATTGAATTAGTCTGTGAAACAGAGGATATTATTGCCTTTTAAAATGTTGTAAAATTCTGGCATTGACATAAGAACACACAGAACTGGTCCTATCTCCTGTTACCAGGCAGGAGATAAAGTGTGCAACTCACAGAAGGGTACAAGAAAAGACCAAATTCATAGCAATGCTTACCCAGGACCATGTTTCAAATTCCATAATTTCTGCAGTTTAGACCTTCAGCTAGACTTGCACATTATTGCCACTAAACTTTCCATATGTGTTCATCTGTCTTATTTTTGGTATTTCAGCTAGATGAAACTTACTTTCTCACTGTTCTATGAGTTTCCTTAAGAAGAAATAGAAGGAAAAAGGAGTATTATATTTTAAAATTCTTTCTGTGAACTTTCTTGCCAACTTGGCTTCTGTGAGTTTATTTCAATTGAATTATACTTCGAAGCCATGAACAGAATCCATCTCACCACAAATGCTAATGTTTAAAACTGACCAGCCAGTGCCCAGGGTAGGCACCTTCAGGAAGCAATTCAACTCACCTGTTTTAGACATTGCCTTTAGGATAAGACCATTCAAATTCTGATATAATAATTTCCCTCTTTGGTTCCTGAAGAGAGCTCTTCAGGTTCTGAAGAAACCCAGGATGTACACAATGTGTATATATCTATATATATCTATATATGTGTGTGTGTCTGTGTGTGTGCAATTATGTAGATATATAGGAAGCCAAAGATCAAATACAGGCAACTGTATTTGAAGAGAAGAGTCCTGTACAATAAACATAACAATATAGAACAGTTCTTGGACTCAGGATGATATGACAGAATGTGCTGTCAAAACATTTTGCATCCTTTGGTTGCTTTATTTTCCCTTGGGGTTTTTGTGGTTTTTTTTTTTTTTTTTGGTTTGTTGGTTTGGTTTGGGGATTTGGTGATTTCTTTTTTTTTTTTTTTTTTTTTTTGTGTGTGTGTATAGTTGGTTGGTTGGTTTTGGTTTCGTTTCATTTTTAAAATTTTATTTCTGTAATTAAACAAAAATCTCAATTTCCCACAGACATTTTCACATTTTTGTAACAGTCAAAATTAGAATATTTTAACCAGAAACTAAGAAAAAAAAAAAGATGTCTTTCTTCAGAGATAGTTTTCTCCCCGTGTTTCTGTTTCCTGCTGATCCATAGTAACGGTAGCCTCTATATGGCATTACCAGTTCTGTCTTAAGGGCAGAAGGCAACACTGAAGTCTTCCCTGAACAGGCAATAGAACTCATCTCAAAGAATTTGTTCCCTAAGCATTTTGTTCAAGGTAACTTAAATTGCTGAAACAAGTTCTAACAGTTAATTGCAGATTTTACATTTGTTGAACATGTAAAGTAGCTCTGAGCCCTACACATTGATCTTTGCATTTGTACTGTGCTCAGATATCCTTCAGACACTCATACAGAAAAGTCATCTCTATTTTTTAAATTTATTTCAGTTTCACAGGTTTTGTATGAAACTTGTGTAAACAGTGATTGAGTGTAAGATTTACTTTCTTGACTGTGTTCCTTACTGTTGCTGTACACTGAGAAAAGAGCTTCATTTATCTCAGCAAAAACTCCTGTTTAATATGGTATGGGGTCTCTCAAAACACAACTGGGAGCTTAGAAAATTTTGTGCAGACACTGCCACCATCTGCATGGCACCAAGGTCTTACTTCAAGAATAACTACTGAGCATGTAGCAGCCCTATTTGCAGTAACCCAAAAAGGAAATCAATCCTCATGCACCTAGGGCATAAATATTTAATACTTTTTGTCTAATCTCTTGAAAGTATTTTTAATTAAAATCTGCAACGTTTTTCTTTTTCCTCCTTGTAGAAACCTGTAGAGGGCAGGACTTACGAGAATGCAGTGTAAAAACCTTATCTTTGGCATTTTTAGAGCAGCAACATATTGCTTGCTAATTGCAGCAGAATATTTTTAGAACACCTTAAATATTTTCTTCTTCCGTGATATTCCCTGGAGAAATATAACAGAGGAAGAGGTAAAAAGCAAGTTGTAGTTCTGGACGAAGGGTCCTTTAGTTCATCCAGAAATCTGTTACCACTAAAGACCAAGATCTTGCCTTTTTTAAAGCAATGTGCAGTCATCTGCAGATCTTGCCCAAGCAGCAGTCAAAATGATTTGGTAGATGGTACCGGATTTTAATTTTAAGGAGGTTTCAAACAGCTGCCATAATTTTTTTTTCATATTTATACCAGCAGGCAATCCTACAACCAAGACAGATTTTATTAAATTTGTTCTGTGTTTAACAAAACAAAAACCAACTGAAAATAACAGCAAAAACTAGCTCTTTCAATGCCAGATGCTAACAGATTACTTTTCTTCCAAGAAATGGTTGTGTCAAAATGAAAAAGAAATGAGATTATGTGAAAACCTGTGTTTATATGTGTTAAGAGGTTTTGTTGCAATATGAAGATACTTTCAACTGTAAAATCATAAGGAATATTCAAGAATCTATTTTTGCCTCACTCTGTTCCTGTCTCATTCATGGGAAATCCAATTGTAGATCAAATTGACTTTGTACATTTTTTTGATAGATAAAGCATGTCTTTGGAACTGTTCTTCCAGGTAGTATCAGAATGCCACATGCCTTCTGTTGGTAGCAGGTGTTTCACAAAGAAGCTTATCAACACATTTTTGGGCTGCTTTGCAATGCAGACTCAGGGGGCTTCAGGCTACAAACCAGTAGGTGAAATGCTCTTCCTTTTTATTATTCGTTTTTTTCTGTAATGCAGCATAACTTCACCAAATGAGGTCTTTATATCTGTATTGATCTTGACATAGTTCATATATGGAGTTGATTATTAAAACACAATGAGGGCCTATATATTTGATTACTTTGTTGGCTTGTTTTTTTTTTTCCTTTTTGCTTTTTGCAGAAGCAATTTTTTTCCAAAAAACTTCCTCAATATTTATATGGATATTCTGAACTCCTTTGCCTTCCCCCTACATCTGTTTCTCTCTCTCACTTTTACCCCCTCTTTGATTTTGAATTATTAACTAGAATACAAACGCCTCCTCTACCAGTGAAATGCATTATTAAAAAAAAAAAGGCATCTGTTCCAATTGCATTCCTATTCATGGGGCTTTGATTGACTTAAAACAGTTTCCCCAGAGCAAAGGATGGCTTGATTTCTGGATTGAAACTCTGTTCCTGTGATAGAAATACTTCCAAAAGAATCACAGTGTTTAAATCTTACTATTTCTGCAAATGCTTTGTTTATAACCTGAGGTTCTTTCCTCATTGTAAGATAATGTGGTACATAATGTTTTTTCAAATTTAGGCAACAAGAATTAGGGCAAAACTCTGCTGCAGAACACAGCAGGAACCCCAAAACAGTAGCACAGATAGATACCAAAATCTTGTTTAATTATCAAGTATCCACTGCAGTCTAATAAATTTTTAATGCTCATTATTGTTATTTTATAACACATCCAAATAGATTCCAAAATTCCAGGAATGGAATTAGGACCTCTCATGACAATTGCTTTAAAGATAAGTAATAAATGTTTATTTAATCCTCAAAACCTCCCAAGGGCAATTCATCCCATGGAGTACAAACACTTATCTCTTACAAAACTCCTTTTGTTGCACTCTGGAGATGCTTGATCTTCTCTGTCAACTTTGCAGAGAAACCCTTTCACTAGGTTGCAAACACTGTTATAATTAAAATGAGGTAAGATGAGTCCCACATGAAATAAATACAGATAAATGGGCCATATTTAAATCAAAATATTATGTGCCTAATTAAGCTATAAAGTCTATGACGGAGTTTACTATCACACCAGTGGTGAATAATTCAAGTCATCTACTCTCCCTATGGATGCAAGAGAAGTGCTATAACTCGGAACTGTATTGCAGGTGTCTATTTTGGGCTTTTTGAATAGGGACCAATGTTAAATATATTCCCTCAGTGTTACATAAAAGACCAAAAATACCTCATTAATGCAAGAACCTAACGATGATGAATGAAGTTTCCATTCACATCGTATTTTCAAGCCGGAGAAAGGTAGTCACAAAGGCTAAATCTTGTCTCACATCTTCCTTAGTCTCCCACTACAGTCAGTCAAACGAAATAGGATCCTCTGGAGACTATTACTGGGATGTTGATTTAGGTGCCTGTTCAAAATTGCCCCCTTCATTAACTACAGCAGAAGCTTGCAAGAGACTAGTCTCACTCAGCTAATGTCAACCTTTTGCATACCTGTTGTGCAAAAGGCAGGAAAGAGCCTTCATCTTAGATGGGGAGCTGTGCAATGGTGTCATCCTTTTGAGTCAGGTGCACAGAAATCTGTGTTTCACTGGACACTGATAATGAAGGTGTCTACAGTTCTCCTAGCACGCCTCTCCTTTTTCACAAGAAATATGTCTTGTTATACCTACTATACTTGTTCAGCACTTTCACAGGTAAAATGCCCTGGATCTGTCTCATGCTGATGACTGTACTTTTTGCAGACTAATGGTGATGCCCATCTCTCCCTGTAGAGCATTCTGGACAATCTAAATTCTGCCCAAAGTTTCATAAGCAGAAAAACATTATTCACTTGCTTTGGCTTCAAGAGATGCAAGGATACAAAGAATAATTCTTTGACAATGGCAATAATGCAGTTGACACAACAGAAGGAAAGAATGCCATTGAAGGGGACCTATACTAGCTCAAGAAATGGGCCCACAAGAACCTTGTAACATTCAACAAGGCCAAGTGCAAGGTGCTGCACCTGGACCAGGGCAATTCCAGACATGAGTAGAGACTGGGAGAAGAGTATGTTGGGATCAGTCCTGTGGAGGACTTGGAGGTTCTCATGGATGAAAACCTGGACATGAGTCCAAAACGCATGCTCACAGCCTGGAAAGCCAACCATATCCTGTGCTGCATCAAAAGAGGCATGTCCAGCATGCTGGGTGAGATGATTTCTCACCTCTACTCTGCTCTCATGAGACCCCACCTGAAGTACTGTGTCCAGCCCTGGGATCCTCAGCAAAAGAAAAATGTGGACCCTTTGGAATGTGTCCAGAAGATCACCAGAGGGCTGGAGTACCTCTCCTATGAAGACAGGTTGAGAGAGTTGGAGTTTTTCATCCTGGAAGAGAGAAGGTTCTGGGAAGAACTCATTGTAACCTTCCAGTACTTAAAGAGGGGTTATAAAAAAGAGGTAGTGTGACTCTTTAAACATGCAGATACTGCTAGGACAAGGGGAATGGTTTTAAACTAAAAGAGCAGAGATTTAGATAAGATTTAGGATAAAATTCCTTATTGTAAGGGTAGTGAGGCAATGGAGAAGGTTGCCTACAGAAGTTTTAGGTATTCCATCCCTGGAAGTGTTCAAGGTCATAATGGGTGAGCACCTGATCTAGTGGAGGGCACGCCTGCCCATGACAGGATGTTGGAACTAGGTGATCTTTGAAGTCCCTTTCAACCAAACCATCCTATGATTCGTTGAATAAATATGCTCTTGTTTGTAATGCTAGCACATGCACGATGATTCCACTGCAGGTACAGCTTTCAAAATTATTTATAGACAGTTTAGAGTTCCACAAACAATATCTGTGAAGGAATGGTGAATAACTCTTCTTCTGGTAACATTTCTACTATAAGAAAGAAAATCTATACTGTACACATGATCTACATGAACCTCAGGCTACTTTTTACCCATTTTCATGTAGTTTACCCAGAAAGAAATTTCTGCTGTCTGCCACCTCTGATTTCCCTGTCAGCATTCAATGTCCAGGGTCTTTGGGTGGTATCAAGCCATGTAGTCCAACTGACAGATAAATGGCCCTTCCTCAGTTTTTGTCAGTTTAGAATTATCATTCCCAAGTGGAAATATCTAAGCATACACATGTTACAAGGTTTTAAAAATTTAGAGACTGTAGCTAGACATTTTTCTGAAATCACTTTTCTCAATGAACTTTAATTGTTCCTTTCTAAGGCTCACTGGTAGCTACAACCTTACAGAGGAAAAGGGGCTTGATCACTTCTAAGCACTTTTGCCCCATAAAAACTGTTCCACTTCAGCCCATACAAAAGCTTCCAGCATTGTGAGAGAAAGAATTGAATTGATGTGTACCCTTCTATACCAGTGGAAGTAAGAGAATGAAGAATTGATGGGAATTTGGCTATGGATCTTGTAGCTTGCCAGTATGCCTTTTCAGCTGAGGCAACAGGAGGAATGATCTTTCCCAGAGGACCTACTGGTCAAAACTATTGCCACCTACCAGCCTGAGCCTAAGTCTGAGCTTCTGGCAACATTTCTAAATACTGCTCTTTAATCCAGCAGGATTGATGCCTCATAGCAGACCATTAGTGGTAAGCATAAACTGTTGCAGGAAACCTATGCTAAAAGTACATTAAGTAGCAAAATTTAATGGTCAAACCCCCCAGATGGTGCCAAAACTCTATTTCCATATGAATCTTTAACTGAGTTCTAAGATGAAGGTTAATTATAAAGCCATAATTACTGACACATTGATCGACACTTTCACAGAAAGACAATAGCTATGCAGCACTGGGGGGAAAACTCCCAGAGCCAAGGGAGTGCTGAGAAAGAAATCAGGTTGGTCCTGGAAATGAGAGGCTAAAACCAGTTCATTGTGAAACACACAAAGCTTTAATGAGGTCCTGAAGAGGAAGGTGCTGGAGCTGGAACTGGATTGGGTAAGAACCCTTGACGGGGAAGTGGCTTAGGTGCTCAGGTAGCAAATAGGAAAATGGAGAAACTAATATCCAATAGAAATCCATGGTTTGGGGACAGACAGGGGTGGTAGCCCATAGGATTAGGATGGAGCAGAAGCGGGCAGCGGCCACCGCAGTAACACGAGGCAGAGGCATTCCAGCACGAAGGCTCCCCTGCTCGAACTGGTGGGAGCCGCCCCAGTTTGTCCCGGAGTTGCGAGGGTGGTTCTGTGCAAGTTCTGGTTGCTGCCACCGCGAGGGCAGTTCGAGGGCAGGCCGGGGGCTCCCCCTGGGAGGGGCCGCGACAGTCCATGAGGAAACAATAGCTTCCCTGGACCGGTGGAGGCATGGCCAGGCATGTTCACTCGGCTCCTGCAGTGGCTTTGCAGGGCTGGGGCTGGGACCGTCCTGATCTCTGGGGTCCCGCGAGGAGGGGCTCGCCCAGCCTGGGAAGAAACAATGCTGTGCTTAACGAGCTTCTGGGGATAACAAAAAGCCTCTGAGGAACACGGGAAGACATGGTGGGGCTGGCACCCAGCAGGAAGGTGATAATGAGCAGGGAGGGGGATACAGAAACTTTGTAACCAAAACTCATTACAGGCAAAACGCATAATTTTAAAACTTCAACAACACGTGTGTCATGTATGCAGCTTGTCGGTTCATGGTGCTTTCCCAGTGCTGTTCTCGGAGATTCATTTTAGCATTTTCCTACAAAAAGCCTCTCAAGCTGCTTTTCCTACACCTTTTGCTTTCGGTATATAGCATCTTGAAACTGTGTGCACTGTTTCTCTACCTTTCTGACAAGCTAATTTGACTGAATCAGAAGTTCCATAAATAACAATTATAACTATGTTACCACACTATGGCCCATTTATCCTCTTTAGCAGAGCAATCCAATAAGCCAGAAGAGCTCAAGAATTTCCTTACTCTTTCTAAACATGCACAGTTATTATTTTAAATGGGCAAGAACTGGAAGAAGAAGATTAAGGAACTGAGTGATGAAAACTATCTAGTTTAGAACATTAAAAACTTCAAGAATTCTAATTTATCTCTCATTCTTTTAAAGCCTACTAATTATCCTTCCCCCCCCCCCCCCCCCAAGAGCTTCAGGAGAGAATAGAAATTAACGATCAAACTTTGAAGTTTCCCTTTGCTTTTGGTGGATTTTGAACAAGGCCCAGAGCCCTCATAGAGCAATTCTAGTAAAAATCTATTAGTATCTTCATTGTTGCTCAAGTAACCTTTTCTGCAACAGTATTCTTGTATTTTGCAACTCATGATATCAGAAAGTTTAAGTAAGTTTAGGAGAATTTGTGTCTTCTCTGATTCTCAATAAGACCAGATCTCTAACACAGAGAATAAGGGTAAATTAAATTAAATAAGAGACCTGATCCTCTTTGCAATAAACAAAAATGCCCATGCATTTTTTACTGTAAGTTTGGAACCGATCATCTGAATTTAGATGACTAGATCTATTCTCTGGATGGCTCCTTCTCTAATCGTGTAATCACTGGGAATACAGAAGAACATTTGACATACTGTCTGTCTATTCCATATAGAGATGTTATGAGTAGATGAAAGTAGCCATTTCTTTTCACTGACGTAGAAAGAAAGTTGAAAGGGGCTACCGAAGATGGAGATACCTACATCTTATCAAATGATTCTTCCTCTGAGTGTCATTCTTGATTCTATCCAACAGTCATGTGATCTCAGAACAATAGGATCAACATTTTGAAGAAAATGAAATTAAGGTACAGTGCAACATCCCCCTTCACCCAAGAGTATAATTCTCATATGATGTTAAAACCCATATCCAAAATGTCAGATAGCATGAATGCTTCCATTTGGTCACAGATGTTTGAAAAGTTACTAGATTTCTTTCTTCACAAAAGAGAAGATCGCTGAACCATAGAATGGTTTGGATTGGAGAAAACTTTAAAGATCCTCTGGTTCCAACTCCCATGCCATTGGCAGGGATACCTTCCACTATACCAAGGTGGTCAGAGCCCCATCCAGCTTGATCTTGGACACTCCCAGGGATGGGGCATCTGCAACTTCTCTAGGTAACCTGTACCAGTGTCTCACCACCATCACTGTAATGAATTTCATCCCAATTTTCACAGTCTTTCCTCACAGGAATGCTGCTCCATCTCTCTAATGAACTTGATGGCACTCCTTTGGACTTGCTCGAGCAGGTCAGTGTCCTTCCTGTGCTGGGGACCTAAGACCTGGATGCAGTGCTCCAGCTGGGGTCTCACAAGGGCACAGCAGCAGGGCAGAATCACCTCCCTCACAGTAGAATCACCTGCTGGCCACTTGCCTTTTGATTCAGCCCAGGACACAATTGGCTTTCTGGGGTGTGAGAACACATTGTCAGCTCAAGTCCAGCATCTCATCCACTAGCACCCTCCATGTCATTCTCAGCAGGCATGCCCTTGGTCTGTTCATCCCCCAGCCTGTGTTGATACAGGAACATTACTCTGAGTCAGGTGCCACACTATACACTTGGGCCTGTTAAACCTCATGAGATTCCTGGGGTCCACTTCTTGACCTTGTCCAAGTTCCTCTGGATGGCATTCCATCCTTCAGGTATATTAACCACTCGGCTTGGTGTCATCTGCAAATTTGCTGAAGGTGCATTTGGTCCCTTTGTCTACATCATTAATGAAGATATTAAATAATACTGGTCCCAATACAGACCTTAAGGGACATTAATTTTCACTGATGTCTATCAGGACTTTGAGCCATTGACCCTTGCCCTCTGGATACAACTGTTCAACCAATTCCTTAGTCATCTAACAGTCCACATATCGAATCCATCTCTCTCCAATTTAGAGATGAGGAAGTTGTAGAGGTCTAAGTCAAAGGCTTTATGTAAATACAGATAAATGACCAGAGTCCTTGCCTTGTCCACTGATTTAGTCACTCCATCATAAAAGGCCACTAGGTTGTTCAGGCAGGATTTGCCCCTGCTGAAGCTGTGCTGGCTGTCCCGAATCACCTCCCTGTCCTCCATGTAGAGGCATTGCTTCTAGGACGATCTGTTCTATGATCTTCCCAGGCACAGAGGTGAGGCTGACAGGTCATAAGTTCCCAGGGTCCTCCTTTCTACTCTTTTTAAAGATGGGTAGTAGGTTTCCCCTTTTTCAAACACCTGGAACTTCCCTTGACTACCACGATGTTTCATGTATCTTAGAGGATAGCTTGGCAACTACGTCAGCCAATTCCGTCCGGAGTCTTGGATGCACCTTATTAGATCCAATAAGACTTAAGTACATTCAAGTTCCTCAGGTGGTCATGAACCTGATCTTCTCTTACAGTGGAAGGAACTTTGCTCCCCCAGCCCCCATCCTGCTGTCCATTCACTTGAAAGGTATGGAAAGAGAGGTTGCCATTGAAGACTAAGGCAAAAAATTTCTTGAGTACTTTAGCCTTCTCTTCATCCATTATTACCTGTTTCTCAACATTGTTTATCATGAGGGTGTTAGATTCCAGATTTGTATCCCACTGGGTTGTTTGATTCTTGGGTCAAATCAGCCATCTTTTCTGTGTGTGTGTTGTGGCAGGGAGAGGAAAGGGCCAGGCCTCAGGCACATGGCCAGGCCTGCCCATATGGAAAGGCCTGGAGACAACAAGGCTTTTGTGGGATACACATGGCACAGGAGCCACATGAGTCATCTGCCAATGAATACAGTAGCCTGCCCACGCCATGACCCCCGGGCCTCTGATTGGCTCTGGCACCCTCACTTTAGCCAGGAAGTCACTCACTGGTTAGTGACACGGGTGTTCTGCCTAGAGAGGGAGTGGCTGCAGTAGCCAGGCCATATAAAAGAGGCACACATAGACTCTGTCTTGCCCTGGCCTGCTCGCCTGGAAGCTGCCAACATGTGACCTCATTTTTCTCTCTTCTTTTTCTCTCTTTATTCTTTCTTCTCTCAATCTCTCTTTTTTTTCCTTTATTCTTCCTCTTGTCAGTAACTTGAAACTGACTGAGCGGTATTCTGCTTAAGTTGTGATATTTCACTTAAATTGTGGATTGGTGCTTGCTGAGTGCAACAAAGGTTCTCCAGTCCACAGTGATGCCTGTTGGCTTGTAAAAGCCTTGGAAGGATATAGAAGCAGAGCTCAGAATGCTGTTTGGAAGGAGGCAGGGGAGTCCTTTTGTTCTGAGCAGCCTGCTATTAGGTATAATGCTTTCATGGAATCTGTTCCTTGGTTGCATGTTATTCCTGTAAACCCATTTTGACAAAACATCCATTTTCTCACTGAAAGAAAAGAAATTCTCTTGAAGAAAAAAGTGTAGCTTCTTCTCCAGATTCAAGGTATCAAGGATCTAAGACACTTGCAAAAGTTTTGTGTGGGAACTACTGAGGGTCTAAATTGAGGTGAAGTGCTTGGTAAAGCTTAAGGCTTCTGGACTGAGGCATAACAGGGGATACACCTTTCTTGACCTTACTTTTCTCCTTAAAAAGTCCTTCTTGCAATTTTGCATACTTTTCCAGGTTCAGTTCCAGCTTCACCTTGGCCTTCTTTAACCCATTCTTATACAAACAGCCTTCACCTCCATACTCTTCTCAGGTTGCTTATCCTTGTCTCCAGTTTATGTGCATTTGATTCTTCCCCTTTGGTTGACTAGCAGGTCCCTACTCAGCCATGTTGGTCTCTTCATTTCCTTACCCAGTTTCTTCCTCCTGCGAATTGGTCACTCTTGCATTCTATGGAAGATTTCCTTAAAGATTTGGTAGCTCTGTTCTGCTCCTTTGTTGTTGAGGCAGTCATATTGACTATTTCTTGAAGAGCTGGAAGTTTGCTTTCCTAAAGTTCATGGGCCTAACATTACTCTTGACCTGTTCCATATCCCCCAGGACTGCAAACTCTACCAATGAATGGTCACTGCAGCCCAGGCTGCCTCCAATAGTGGCATCCCCAACTAGCCTTAAGTGTAATATCATTAGTGTAAAATTTAATCTTATATAGAGACAATAATTGAAATTATCAATAAACATAATTCCTGATGGTTTAGCTCTTGAGTCAAATCTATGTGTCTACATGGATCTTCTGCCTAACACAGGTACTGGAATTACACCCACTAATTCCTGTAATGATCCAGGCAATTTCTGCTTGTCCTGAAACATATGTCTTAGAAAGACGCAAAGGCTTTACTTGGGGCAAAGGTTTCAAGTGATGGAAAATTCATTCTAGGCATGTTGTCCTGACCTCTGGCACTAAAGTTTTACAGTGCATTTCTGGTTTAATTTTGTTGAGCTTCAACTTTCAGTTGCCGAATTGTATCATCCACTTTCCTGTCAGATTAAAGAGTCTGGCATTGTTAGAAGTTACCTCCTAACCTCCTTTTCCCAATTATTCTTACAACATTAAATGAAAAGAAAAACAAAACAAAACAAAACAAAAACAGGAAAGCAAAAAGAATGTCACATCTGCAATTAGGTGCATCTGGATATGTTTTGTTGAAAATCTATGCCACAGGTGTGTACACTTGAAGAAGGAACATGTCTATTAATGAATTTTAGGTTGTGGTTCCCAGGAAATTCTGTGAACATCAAGTGATTATCCTACTGTTTTTGTTGATGCTAGCTGAGTGGGTATCATATGCCCTTTACCGAGTCAGTGTTACTGCTGGCTAAATCAAATGCAGAGCAGTAGCTGCAGCTTCTTTTGCCAAAGGATTAAAGGTAAAAGACTAACAGTGGGATTAAAACAGTCCACTTTCTCCTCTATCTTAAAACCTAAATTTTAGCACCTTTTCTTATTTAAGAATTATTCTGTCTTCCTTTCTGATTATTCTGGGTCAAAAGTGTTTCACTTTTTTTTTTTAATGTCATCATAGTAAGAAATCAGACTTTTTCTGTCACTAATTAAAAAATATCACTTGAATAGCAAGCATCCCAAGAAAGCTGTAAACATTCTTCTCTTCAATTAAATTAAAGAAGTCAATCACTACTAGCACTGCAACATGTATCCAGTTATCCCAGGCTATTTGTCATTAGGAATGGTCCTAATCATTTGTGATAGCCACAATTCTTCTCAGCTTGCCCTGAACCTGAGATTGTTCAAAAATCAGGCTAGTTCTGAATCATTTTCTGTCCTATTCAGCATTTGTCATGCATCTGTTGGCAGCACAGCCTTCAGATTCTCAGGAACTTGCTGCATTTTTTTTAAATTGCCTGAACCGATTCAAAACAAATTACTTTGGGACAAGTAAATGTAGTTATTTGTATATTATCTGGTCATTGCTCATGGTACAGCCACTATAGGCTCCCAGCTCAATCAGAGCACATCTTATCCCATGTTAAACAGAGATATGTAATTTAAAGTACCCACTGTACTAGTCACTCCATCTGATACAGTCTCCCTCTAGGAGTCTTGGAGATATTTGGAAAGAATTCTGCATTTGTTTTAAGTGTGTAAAGAATTAACCAGGAGAGAATCCAAACAAGCAAAAACGAAACGGGCAAATGATAAATATGGGAAAATTCATGAGCTGGACAAAATGATAAAAGAATTTTAGAAGGGTACCCAAAAGTGACTTGTGTATATCAGAGAATTCACACTTTGGCAGGAGGGAAGACTTTTTCTGCTCACATAGAGACAGCCAGATGTGAGGAAGCTCCTATCGAAAGCCATTAGTGTGATGACTGGTGTCTGGCTAATAAACACTGCTGAAAGGTAGGCTCATTAGATTGCAAATAGCCCATGGTAGTGTGACTCTGTCACCTCCAATGTACAGCTACTGTCTGTCTCATCAGCTCAGGGAAGGCTGGAGTGTGCTCCTCTGGGGGCACCTATCTGCTCATAAGCACTTTTAGATCAGCTCCATCTCACCTAACCTTGGACCTTAGAGACAGCTGTGCTAGAATTTTGCATGCTCTATTGCCAGTGAGACAGAGGTATGTTTATGAGAGGGTGGTTCAGTTCCCTACAATCTGAAACATCCAATGAAAGAGCTCTATTCTTTTCATAGACCCAAAGGTTGTTCAAGGTGATGAGGTGTCCAGCTGTTTCACAACAGGGTTCTGGGCAAATGAGTTATATCCATAACACTGGTAATCAAAGGATGCGAAACAATCAGCCTAGCAAAACTCATAATCATCCACTAGGGATTAAATAATTTCAAATTACTAAAATTTAAAATCGTTATTTTGATTTTAAGGGGTTTGAATTGTGTAAATACAAAAAAAAAAAAAAAAAGAAGGCGGCCTGGGGAAAAAATGGATTTCTATCTCAAAAATAGAAATGTTTTGGAAATATCAAAAATATTTCTTTAAAAATTTTTGTTCAGTTGTGCCTTAAGAAATTATAAAATGCACAACATATTCAAATGTTAAATTTCAATTTTATAACCTAAATTTTGCAAGAAATAATCAGTGTACCCTTCTCTGCATATCCTGGACTCCCAGGAAACTGAGCCAGATTCATCCCTCCCTCTGTCCCCATGCCAAACATTTAGATGCCATCCTGTCTTGTGAAGTATGCTGAACACGGGATCTTCGGAGGAGAAGCTCAGGAATGCATAAGATCAGAGGCCACCATCAGCCTGGAAGACAGCAACAGATCACAAGCAGGCAGCTAGCAAGTACATGTGTCCTCAGAATCACTGACACAATTTATCTAAGGTTTAATAATTGACTTCTGCAAATATTAAAATCAAGGCTAGTTTGTCTCAAAAACTTATTAAAAAACAATATAAAACATTGGACCTAAAATAGGACAGAAATAAGCCCTGAGTTATGCATGAGTTTTCTAGGTGTCCTCATGTTCCTTTTTGGTCTCAAAGTCTGATGACTTCCTATAATCTGGCCAGACACTTCTAATTTAAAGCAAAGTCCAAATCTACTTAAGTTTTAGCCAAAAGCACATGGCCATCTTGTGATTGCCCTGTGCATAGCTGCCATTCAGATCAACATGCATGTGCAAACATCCATTTTCTTTTCTCCTGCATTCTGTCTGCCAAGGGCTTGCCTCACAAATTTCTGTCCTTCTTCCCAACTCTAATCTGTCCCTTTCTATTTCACACACAAAACTTGTGCATGATTCCTTGCACAAACACCATGCTTGTACATTTGTTTTCAGTAAAATCATACTGATACCTGAAGTGCTGTTCTCACCAATTTAAAATAATGGTGTGTCATTTTTGTGTTATAGTGAGCAGAATAGCAATGAGCAGGTTGAAAAACGTTGCTGAAGAAATTCCACATTCTTCAAGATCCCCTGAGATTCTCAGAGCAGATGTGAGGAGAAGTGGGAAGGAATCTAAAGTTGTCTCCACCAGAATTTTCCTCTAGAACAAGTAGCCAAGAGTTTTCAAACTTTCTAGTCCCCTGGGATGTTTTTGTTCTTAATGTCTTGTAGAAACTCTAGGTAATGTCAAAGGACTAAAGATGACTGGAAAATGAATAGATCACATAGGGAGTTTTCAAGAAACAAAACAAGCTTCTGAAAAGCGGGAACAAACCTATCCTGAAAGTAAGTATTCACAGCATTTCGGCTTTCTGAGAATTAAATGGTAATTTTCCGGTGTATCCTGTCTGTTTGAATCTGCTAACTCTCCACCTGATGCTCCAGGGAGCAGATTTCTGAGGTCCCAAGAGAGCCAAACTGTTGAGAAATATTAGGCTGTATCATCTCCCAGTTGATCATCTAATGGAATCCAGCCCCAAACTTTCCAGTATGTGAGAAAATATGAAGACAAGGTCTCTGTTTATGACATTGTTTTACCACAGACACATCTTTTTTTCTCATTTGAGGTAAATTTTTAAGTACATTAGTTTCAAATGCACTTCCTGAGGAAGTAGGGATCATTTAAAAATGAGGCTATTGTGGGCTGACAAGAAACCTGCTAATGCAGGTTTATACAGCTGCACATGTTACTGCTGATAAAACTAAGCAGCCTTTCAAATGCTCATGGGATAAGCTTGGAGTCAATATGCAGAACAGTCCTTCTCTCACATAAAACTGGTTTTATCCAGAGGTTCCGAATCTATGTTACCACAAGACAAGAAAAGACCAACAGCAGCCTGCACATACAATGGATTTGATGCTTGTCTGTGCTAATTCTTTGTTTTACGCACAGGAATTATCCAGTCACTGGGTGACAGGGACTTAACAAGGCCCTGAACACCGAGCAGGGACCATATGTGTTTATCTCTGTGTCAGTGCCTTTCTGTGACTGGACTGTCTGATGCAGTGGGACAAGACAGTTACTTTCCATCTCCCTTTCAGAAGGTTTTCCATGTGAATGGATGGATACATGGATCTACATGTATGCATTTAACTACATTCCCATACCTGTGTTTATGTATATTCATATATCCTTGTGTATATGTAAATATTCATTGTATAAAAGCTTGTAAAAGGTCAAGATGATCAAATATCTGACTCTTCACATGTCAATACAGTCACAGCACGAAAGCAATCACTTCAAACCTCCCCCCTCTCCCCTCCCAAAAAAAAATAAGGGAAATAGCATCAAACAGTTCTTGTTCTTGCTCCTTCATTTCACAGTTGGCATTCTCAAAGTCTGTGACCCAGCTACTGCAGCTCTGTGTGTGACCAGGAGGAGCTGGAAAGAAACAAAGGAGTAATGCAGCATTTCAGCAGCCCATCTGGGTTAGGGAATACAGGAAATATGCTGTACCTACAAGAATTTGTTGTTAATGATGCTAAAATCAGTTTGGACCCATACTTCAGAGGATACATGCTTGTATTACCAAGGCTGTTGCAGAATAGTTCGTACAATATGGTTAGAAACTGCAAATTACCACATTCTCTGCTTGCAAGTTAAAAGGAAGATTCATCCTTGCTCTTAACCTGCCTATTGCTTATCTCTTTTCATGTGGTATTTGTGAATGGCAGTATTGTTGGGCACTGTAAGCCTCTACTCTGAAGTCTTTTGGCAAAAAACCATGTGAGATCAGGCAACCCCCAAAATATTAAGTCTATTATTATAAAGCTTATGTATCAGTTTTTCATAAGCCACTGAACTGGATAGAGCAACTGACTGTTCTGTGAAAAGCTTCTGTATAAAGTTTTACTCTCCCAATGATGATATGATTTTTTTTTCAGATATCAAGTAGTTTTCCAATTTGCTGTTTGAACTTTAAGCATAGTTTTTCTAACATGCCATCTAACATACATGGGACAAGAGAGATGTCTCTATTTGATGCCTTTGAGATAAACTCCACTTTTACAACCCTTTTTTTCTTTTATTTTCTCTACAATATCCAGACTGTCAGTACTATAAATGCTGAAAAACATCATTTTTCACCTCAGCTATCTGTTAAAATAATGAGTGCACCATTCACTGAGGTGCTTTATTTAATGTAACTGTGCTAATTTTCCTCTATTATTTTCCTCTGCATGCTGAAATGCAAAAAGGTAAATTCATTAAGGCTTGTAAGATGCTTTCATTGTGCTGGCTGGCAAAAATTATAGAAATGGAGTACGTTTATCTTCTTTAAAATGTGAAAAGGTGGAGTTTGGATGAAGGGTGCCCTTCAGGTAAAATATTCACTACATTTTAGCACATGGACATAGTGTATAACTCCATTTCTGCTCACAAAGAATAATGAGAGAACTACTGGGACTATCTTACTCCACTTATTTTTCCCTTTGCCTCCATCTTGCTGGGTCCAATACATCTCTCTCTGTTTTAAAGATAAACTGTGGCATTCAGTCCTCAATATTCTCAGGTGGACTGTATGCCAATATTCCCTTTAAATTATTATATGATGAATAAGAGGGTTTTTTGCATTGATCGAAGCTTGGACTGATGGATTGTAGCTCTATTCATAGTCTCCAGCGCAGGGCGACTGTGAGTTCCAGGAGTTGGCAGGGCTAGTTGGGAGACTATCACTATATGTTTGCCCAGGTTTTAGGTTCTGAAAAGGCAGGTATAGAGGACTGAGGTGTTTACTGCCTCCCCCTCCTGGAGCTAGAGTGTACGTGAAAGATGTTTGCACTGATCTCTTGAGCACTGCAATTCAGTTATGGCAAGCTGAAATAACTGTTGCTTTATAACATTATTCCAGGCTGTGCACAAAGCGGCTCAGGAGCAACTCCATAGACTTATTATCTGACACACAGATAAGACAGCTTCAGACATTTCAATTTAATGAATTAATATCCCTATACTATTCTCCTAAGCATCCATTGCTGGCCACTGCCTGAGACAAGAAAGAGTGAGAAAATTTGTTTAGCCCAGTGAGAAAGTTCTTAACACTATGATCTCAGGAAAAGTTGCTCTGAAATCCTTCAGCAGTTTTACATGAAAATGGAAGAGTAAAATCTGCTGCCAATTTTGTCTATTTACAATTGTTTAACTTTTAGATGCCCTAACAACCATAATATTGCATTAGCCTTTTAATGCTGGAAAGTTTATTTAATATGTCATGCCAAGGATGAGGGCTAAAACCAGACCATTGAAACCTAATTCAAGTAATGAAATTGTGTTCTAAAAATAAAAATAAATCAATAAAAAGGGAAAGTATTGAATTTCTTTGATTATTTTCTTCCAGACAACAACAGAGAAGAGCAATTTCAAAACCTATGCGGATTGCTTAGACTCATGTGACTCTTGTGATTTAACCTTCTGTCACTAGAATTTTCTTTCTTTGGGAGCATGTCAGACCATTCTTAAGTATTCCTCACTGGTAAAGTTGAAGTCAAATCATGGGTTTCAAAGAAAAAAACTAAGACTAATGTTACCTTTTCTCAAGCAATTACTAGCTCATTCTAAATGAGTTGTAAAATATAGTACAGTACAGTAATACAGTAATACAGTCCATAACTTTTTGAGTTGTAGAAGTGTCAATACAGAGGTTTTGACTATTATTACAGAAAGTAAAATCTTTGCCCTTTTGTAAAGGGCACTTCACTATTATCTTCTTTGAGGCCAAACTTCCCTATTAATTTAAGATCGCTTACACAGAAGAACTCTCCAAGGGAGGTTTGCAACTAAAGCTAAAACTGCAAACTCTTTCAAAAGCAAATATACCAGGGCCTCTTTGTTTCAGTGACTTGCTGCTGAACATAGTTATTTTTGGTGGAGAAGAGTAAAGACAAGGAATTTAAGCCTCCCATTTCACAAGAAGATTGCTTCCAAACTCAGTAGAAGCAGGCAAAACATACTTGCCTGTTCATTAACATTGACTCTCCTTAAATGGCAAGATTTTTAAAGATCAGGATAGCATTCATTAGGCATTATACTAGAACTGAGAATTTGACAATTTCGTAACATAGTATCAGGATTTCCAATATGGGCAAATTTAAAAAAAAAAACAAAAAAACATGATATATCCTGTATCAGACTGCCTCCTATGCCTAAGTCCTATATGTATCACACGCACAGACAATCTGATAAATGCCAAAAGTTCTGGATTTGCCAGGCACATGTGGATCATCTATATATGTGTCTGTGCAAAGTATACCTTTTTCCTGCTGTTTAATTCTTCAGGCCATAGAATAGACTGAAAGTGTTCATCTACTGACCTCAGGTATTTTTTACTTTCAAAGCTAAAAATAATCAGAATTATTTAGGTTGGAAAGAACCTTTAAGATCATCAAGTCAACTATTAACCCAGCACTGCCAAGTCCACCACTGAACTGTGTCCCTAAGTGCCACATGCACACATCTTTTAAATACCTCCAGGGACAGTGACTTAACTGCTTCCCTATGCATCCCGTTCCAGTGCTTGACAACCCGTTCAGTGAAGAAATGTGAATAATAGTAGCATCATTTATCTCTGTTGCACTACCAATTTCCAAATAGTGGAATGGCTCTATTTGATCACAGGATCACACAGATAGGACAGGGAGTGCTTTCAACATCCATTGGAAGAGAGTGGAAGAAATTCTATTTAATTCTGCTGCAGGATCAGGATAGATGATGTTTGAAGCTGAGGTTAAGTAAAACTATAAATCTGGTCGGAGAATAAATCTCAGAGGGAGATACAAAGCAGTGTAGATTAGTCACAGGAGATCAGGACACTTTGTTTAAAGTTACTTTATTGAAGTAGTAAATAAAAGCTGTTATCTGATGGTCTTACAAGTACTATATGTGAAACCAATCAGTTTCCTCACACTGAACACCCTCATAAACATTTATAGCCAATAAACCATGGCTTTGGTGACTAAAACTATCCAGCTCTCATCATATGAGATCATTTTTTCTAGAAAACATCCATGATATAGAGAGAATTTGTTTCTCATACCCTACCAAACTTTCAGATAAATTCCACTGGCACTTGAACTGGCCAAATGTTTTTGATTGGAGCTTGCGCCTCCCATTTAATAACTTTCCACCAGAAAAAAAAAACAAAACCACAAAACCCTGTATTAAAGAGATGCTTTATTTTCATTTATTGAAATATGTCCAAAATTTCTAAAGGAATAAATGTATAGTTTACTAAGAGGAACCTAGCCTATGTTTTCATTGGAAGCCAAGTTTACAACATTTGTTATGGCAAGGACCTCACTTTTACCAGAGAAAAATGCTCTTTACCAAAGTTAAACCCTGAATTCTCTGCACAGCTGAGTTGCAAACCAGGAAAAAGGCAGACGTATGAAGCTAATCACTTATCCACTAGTTCCCCACTCTGAGAATTTCTTTGGTTAATTGAAACTCCCTCAAGTGCACATGGAAATGCCTTGTGAGTGAGATGGGCAGCATTGCAGCAGCTACTGAAAGGCAGAGCGTGAATTGTTCCCAATGTAGGACAGGCATTTGGCCAGGACGTCTGACATCTCCTAGACTTTTTCCCTCCATCACCTTCGGACTCTGAAGCTCAGCAACAAAAGGTTTTGCAGATCATTTAGGATCACTGAGCCACTCCCACTTTGGTTCTAAACTTGGGAAGGGTATTCCAGTATTTTGGTTAGTTCACATTTCTGAAGGAGTGGACCCCTCATTCATACAACACATATATAAGTTCCCAGGGTTGTAGCAAAACAAGTCTGAAGGTGTCATGACAGGAAAGGGCAGATACACTAGACAGAGGGTCAGTAGAGTGATATTGAGCCAGCATTTCTCTCTGTGCTGTCAGCTCTCTCAGACTGTATGAAATTACTTCTTCCAGAGTAGATCAGATCAGCTGTCCTCTCTCTTTGGGCTCTCCTGAACATTTCTATTTGCATTCCCTCTGGATGCACAAGTCAAAATATATCACAAGTTTGCAAGTTAGATGCTTGGAAAGTGGTCACACATCTATGCTAAATTCACTAAGAACAAAACTGACAAGATTCCTGTTAGAAATATTACCCATAAGCCAAGGAAAAGATTTCCATGTACTCCTGGGTGAAGACTTAGAACAGCATATCAGACTAGAGGGAAACTCACAAATTTGGAGAATTGTGCTTCTAATCTGATTCTGGGGAATTATAGTTTGACATTGCTTTGTCTATTTATCATTGCAAAGGCCTTTTTTTCACAGTGAGGTCTTTCTGCTGCTCACATTAGAGACTTTCCATGAGCCTTCATAATTGTTTCTTATAAAAGACATTGATTTCTATCATCTTGTTTAATGATGTGCTACATTGTTTATAAGATAACGCAATGAACCCACTTTGAACTCATTGTATTATCCCATAAGTAATGCAATAAACTGCTTAACAGGGCAATTAAATCAAGTGATTTCAGGTTAATGTTATTAGACAGTGTTCAAGAACATGCAACTTTTGTTTTGAGGATTGGCTTACACTCTTAAATATTGGAAAATGTACTTTGCTAATGTTTTCATTTGTATTCCCTAAGGTAATAATCATATTATTCATTGCTGAGGACCAGAAATAATATAGCAGCTTTCCAAACAGAGGCAAGAGTTAATGTAGCCTCTAGTAACTTGAAGCAAAGCAATGGATTTAATAACCTTGGAGAACTCCCCAGGGTATTATGCAGCACTGTTCAAAACTTAGGAAAAAAAAGAAGATATTTCATTATACAGACAGTAGAAAACCAAATACATGAAAGAAACAGAAAGGTTAAATACATTATATGTTGGAAAAAAAGCTGGACTGCCCAACTAACATATCATATTTAGTTTAATTTTTTGGAATGGATCTTAATGATTATTTTTAGACAGCATCACTTTTTTTTTCCATATACCTTTTCTTTGGCCCACCCAAAATTGTAATTCAAATAATCTGCACCACACAGAATTTCATTAGGAACAGTTCCAGTGAAATTAAATCTCTATTGTGCATCTTGAGTCTGCTCTAATGATTACTGCTCCACTGAGTATGTAATTTAAAGTCTCTTGTTAATAGATGAGGGGCTGAACACCAACAGCTAGCTCTTCCAAACTTCACAGTTGAAGAGCTATCTTGCTTACAAGCTGTAGAAATCTCCTTCCCATTGGACTTCCATGGAACAATACTGACATCTAACAGCTGCTGAAATAATCCTAACAGAATATTATTCTTTTATTTCAAAAGAGGTCTATTAGCTGATATTTCCCTTTTTTAAGGTTCTCAAAAGGAGTTATGTACTCAAAGATTAAGAGCAACTGTGGACATATTACCTAGATTCAGATTTTAAAAATAGGGCTAAAAAGACCCTTATAAGCAAACAGGTAAAAAACAACCCAATCCAACCCAACAAAACCCCACCAGTAGTTAAATCCATTATGTCATTATGCTTTTATAAACAAACAAACCACAACCCCTTTCCTGCCCTCCCCCCACCTCCCCCACCCCCCCCCAAAAAAAGGAAAAAAAGAAAAAAAAAAGACCATGCAGCTCTTTGGAATTTAAATAAATAAATGAATAAATAAAATTATGATAAAATAATAGATATTGGAATTGCCTTCACTTCTGTAGGCTGAAGAGTCCCAGCTCTATCAGCCTTTCCTTACAGAAGAGTTGCTCCAGTCCTTCAGTCATCTTCATGGCCCTTCACTGGACTCTCTCCAGTATTCCAAGTCTCTTCTGTACTGAGAAACACCACGGATGTGGTGGCCTCAGCAGTGCCAAGTAGAGAGGAAGGATCACCATCCTTGATCAGCTGGTAGTACTTTGGCTAGTGTAGCCTAGGATTCCATTTGCCTTCTTTGCATCAAGGACCCAGTGCTGGATCACATTCAACTTAGTGACCACCAGGACATTTTACCAAGCTGCCTTTCAGATAGTTGGCCTCTAGTATGTATTGGTGACTGGGGTTGGTCCTCCCCAGGTGCAAGGTTTTGCTCATCTCCTTGTTGGACTTTCTTTAGTTCCTGTCAGTGCATTTCTCCAGCCTTTTGTGGTCCCTCTGGATGGCCACTCCTAGATTTTTGTCATCAGCAAACTTACTTAGAGTAGACTGCCCCTACATGAACACCCTGTCAATCAGGATCTTATGAGAGGCAATATCAAACCTTTAATGAAGTTCAGGTGGACAATGTCCACTGCTCTCCCCTCATCTGCCATGTCAGTCATTTTATCATACAAGTTTATCAAGTTGATCAAACATGGCTTCCCTTTGATCAATGAATGCTGATTATTCCCGATGATTTTCTTGTCCTTCTTGTGCACAGAAGTGGTTTTCCAGCCTTCAATTTTCCAGGGACTGAGGTGATACAGATCATCCTATAGTTTCCTGAGTCCCTCTTCTTGAAGATGAGTGATACTTATTCTTCTTTAGACTTCAACCATTTCTCCCCATCATCACAATCGATCAAAGGTTATCAAAAGTGGCAATGACATATGCCAGCTTCCTCAGTACTCTCAGGAACATCCTACCAGGGCCAATGAATTTATATAAGTTCAAGTTGCTTAAATACTCTGTCACCTGGTTCTTTTCCACTGAGCAATTTTCTTGCTCCATCCTGGAACTGGTCTTTGGGAGCTGGCATTCCTGAAGTGCTGTCTTGACAGTAAAAAACAAGACAAAAAATGTATTCAATCACATTTTTTCTAACCAGGTCCCTTCTCTAGTTGAATAATGGGCCCACATTTCCCCTAGTTTTTCTTCTATCAGCTCTTTACTTATAGAAGCTCTTGTCTTTGACATACCCAGGTAGACATAGTTTTAGATGGGCTTTATCTTTCCTAAGTTTGTCCTTGGATGTCTGGACAAAGTTTTTCTATCCTTCCAGGATACCTATCCTTGCTTCCAACCCCTGTATGCTTTCACTCTCTATATGCTTTCACAATTTCATTTTGAGATCTTTTAAATTTCATTCCATAATCTTATACAAAAGTGACCTGATTTTTCAACAGTGCTGAGCACCCAACAACTTCTACTGATACACTTGGGAAATTAGGGCAATGCAGCACTTAATCAGGAAAACTCATAAGTGCTAAATCTTTGTTTAATCACTAGAGAGGAAATTAGGGAGTCAAATTTTTCTTCTCTGATTTTTTTATGTAGTCTTAAACTGAATTTCATTAAGTTCAAAAGACCACTTTTCCAGACTGTATCACCTAAACACTTATTGCTTTTGAGTAAAACTGTAGCTGCTTGAAATGTTTGTCTCACTCTGCGTATTTTGTTATTTCTGTTTCTGTTACAGTGTGTAAATTGTCTGTAAAATTGCTTCACAGCCATGCATCTGATCACTTCTTTGTAAGTGTTTGCTATATGGTTCACAGAAATACCTTTCAACCTGCTGCATGGATATTTCATGAACAGCAAGAATACTTCACATTTATACACATTTTTAACATGTTCAAAGCATTGAACAGACATTAATTAAGCAGGACAGAATTTTCAGAACTGTCTAAAGAAATTAAATCCTGGGCTTCCCTGGAAGTCAGCCAGAGAAAGTAGTTAAACTCCTTGTGGGAATGTAGAAATCTCATTTGCAATCATAACAAGGCCTCAGTGATAGTAACTAGCACTCATCCTTTTAGATACAAACTGCTTGAAATACAGTTGCATAAATGTCCTAAGATCACAGATTCAGTAAGGGGCACTGTTAGCTTGAAAGGGTTCTCTCTAGCTGCAAGCATGAGAGCCAGGCTGAATGTGCTGCTTGAACATGTGCTCTCATGTCCATCAGAAGATGCAGCAAAAGTCATTTGCCAAGGCTGAGGTGAACCTTGCTTGGATGCAGTGACCTGCTTCTGACATCAGAAGAGGAGAAAGGGGAGGCACTGCTTGGTGGTCATGTGCATTTTCTAGACCTTAAATCAGAAAAATATATCTCCTACAAATAGTGACTGAAACCAAAAGAAAATTGAGGTGACACCAAGAGATCAAAAACTCCACGTAAAGCAAAGTATGTCAGGTTCACCTAACAGCAAAATGTAATTTTCATTTGTTTTTGTTTAGCATTGTTGCTGAACATTCTGAAAAACACTTTTTGACTCAGTTGTACATAGTATTTCCACGACTCACTTTTTCATTTCATCAAACCTAAAAATGTTACTTCACTCCGCTTTATTGGACGTTAAACTGAGCTACATGAGAAGGGCTGACTTTATTATTAAAGATTGCTTAAAAACTACAACTTCTTGGTAATATAGAGGCTACATTTTAGTGAGTCAAATCTAAGTTACTTTTCCTCCATCTTATTTTCTTTTTGTCTGACTCTGGCATAATTAACTAGCTAGTTCTGAAATGCAATTTATATCAGTCAAATGGGTCTGAATTACATTGTACTTAGAGAGGAAGAGTGAAATGGGAAATGCAAATTTGAGTTCATATTAGTTTTTTAAAGTGAGCACTAATCCTTCAGGGACTCAGGATTTGACAAAAAAATTATATGAATGATGTGTGCTCAGAAAAAGCAATGCTGATAAGGAACCAAATCCTGATAGGTTTTGAGTGTGTGAACAGAGGGGGCCTGAGCTTTATTTATTCTCTCACTCCACTTCACACAAGGATGGAAGGAAAACTGAAGAGTTTGACTCTAGACCACCTTTTTGATTGCTACGTTTCAGGCTTACATTTGAGAGATTCACTTGAAAGCAGCATGTGTTGAGCTATCATTTCCATAACACATTTTCTGCTTCTTCAATGTGTCACTGAATCTCTGATTTTGGACACCTACTTAACTGTGCATTCTACGCACCAAGACATTAGAAGGGCCCCCATGTTGGAATCTCATCATCTAGACAGATTTCATGAGATATGTATGGCAGAGGTATTATTCATTCAGACCTCAGCACTAAAAAATCTCCTGCTGGGATTCTGGACAAAATTTTTGTCCCTGCATATTCAAGAAGGACTGCAAAAGAAGTCAAGACTTTCAGAAAGAACCTAACTGCAAGATAAAAACTACTTACCTTGTTGAGTACAGAAAAACAGAAGCTTAAAGAGTTTTCATAGAATCATAGAATCAGCTGAGTTGGAAGAGACCTCTGAGATCATCATGTCCAATGCTTGATTCAACTCCACTGTGATTACTAGATCATGGCACTTAGTGCCACATCCAGCCTCAGATTGCTTTTGTTTGCTTTCCTTTCATAAACAAATCATGAAAGAGACAGGGAACTTTTTATGCTACATGAAAGTTGTCCTTAGGACTGGAACCAACATTTGCCAAAAATTTTGAAAATGTTTAGCATGAAGAATTACTTTTCAGAAGAAGACACAAAAGTAAAAGCTCATTCTCCACCACTTTGTGGGAAAGGAATATTTAACATAGCAGCTTGTGATACGAGGCAAAGAGACAAGTTGACCTAGAAAACCTGTTTTTATTACTGTTATAGAAAAAAAAAAAAGAGAATAGCAAGGTTCCTTTCCTCGCTTTTATTTTTGTTGGGAAGATAACTGAGTGTATCATCTGGAGTTGTTTCCTTCTAGTGCTACAAAGCATACTGTATTTATGTGGTTTGAAAGTCAAACGCTCTTTGCTATCACATGAAATAGGAACATCTCACAAATTGTTAGTGCTGGGATTTGCATATATTATTACCATACTTCCTAATTATTTCTGGCTCTATTTCCATAATGAAAAAGGGAATAGTTTCTACTCAATAACAGTAAATAGAAAAGTGTGCCTGTCGCTCCTCCATGGGGAAGGAAATTTAATTGTTTTGATATGAAACTGAAAAGCTGAAATTTCAGTAACAAATAATGAAAAATAAGATGAAAAAACAAACAAGATGCTCTTAAGGGAATTCCAGGATTTATACTCAAATAAATTTATCATTACCAGTATTTTTACCTCTAATTCACTGATAAGTGAAAAAGAGACCTATATATTCTCAGGTGAGATGCCTAAATGGCAAAATAAGCATTTTGGTGATCTTTCAGGAAAGTAGATGCTTCAGTTTTATTTACTTTTGTTTTACTATTAATGGGGACATGTCTGAGCTGAAAAGACTAAGATTTGTAGATTGTAGTGACACTTTATCTGAGCCTCACTTAGAGAGAAGAAACCTTTTATTGATCACATGTCTGTCTTTTTCAAAGGCCATCACCCAGAATGTCAGAAACATTCACCTACCTTAATGGCTGGAAATTCATAGTGTTTGGTAGTGATTGATACAGTGAGGCCAAAATCAAGATACAAAATTACAATTATATAAAATCTCCAGATGTATTTGATCCCTCTTCACACTCAGTACTTAGAAATCTAGGATTCATGCTTGCAGTACTGTGGTGGGAGCCTCAGACAGTGAGCTCAGCTCCCATCCCAAGCAGAGGATTTTTATGATACTGAGCAAATCACTCAATAGTTAAGACTCACAGCACCCTGTCACGCCACATGTGAACAAGCTTGTGTGTCTGGCCATGCAAGGGCAGTAGACTTGAGCGGGAACAGAACAGACGTGACACTACACTTCAATTAATCTGAACTCTCAGGGAGCTGTGTAGCCCAATTGGACTGTTTTGCTAATATCACTATGCACTTTCCAAATTTTGGAGCTAAGGACAAAGCATGACAAACTGCAAAGACGGAGATCCTTATGGCTTTATTGTTTGCCATCTGCAACCTCCTTCACAGAATAGCAAATGTCCATAAGTTGTGCAATGATCAAATAACATGAAGTAAGAAGTTAATTTAAATTGACAGAAGTGCTGGACCACAGGACACCAAACCAAACACAAGTTTCTAAATGTAAGCTACTTCCCATTATCATCTGTCTTTCATTATCACCTGGACTACAAATTGCTTCTCCTTCAAAACAAAATTGCTGATGAATTAGATGACTGCTCATAAGACTACAGGCAATGAGAGGTTTTTCCTCCTCATTACACTGTGTCACAGACCAGCTGGAAAAGCAGGAGAGAAGAGAGCTGCTTGAATGAGAAGGATATTTGTTAGATCTGCACAACCAAAAAATTCAGACAGCTCTTAATCTACAAAACTGCAAACAAAAAGTGGAAAAGGAACATCAGGGATGTTAACAGCTACATCTCAGCTACATAAAAAAGTGTCACAATGAACCCCAGAGAGGCTGAACAAATGATAAAATTAGTTCTGGTAATAGCAGCAAACATTGGTACAAACATTTTGGATACATAGTTGAAAGACTTTTATAGCTTGGTGTGTTTGCCATCAGGGAACTCACACGGCCAGGAGCAGATATACTTCTAATTTCCTGTTTCAAAGGAGTTGTATGCCAATCTGAAATATTTTTTGCCTGTATAGACAACATATCTCACTCAGCCTTCTCTGTGTGTCGCTCTTCCTTCTTTTTTGACTGAATTCTGGTCACAGTGTACATAGTCCACAGTTATTTACATGTTTTCATCTTTCCCTATCCCGTGTCTTTGAAACTGCTAACTTATACATAAAGACAGTACAACAAAGGAATTTTAAATAATGTTTTTCTTCATCGTCCTAAAAGCTACATAAACAGTAACAAATAAGACAGGACTAGTATATGATTTAAACACTGATCTGGGGTCAATCATAAGGCTCAAGAGTCAAGGTTCTTCCAGGTTTTTCTGGGAATGTTTTGACTCAAGCTACCTAACACTCCTTCAGCTAATACAGGAGTGGTCAGGGCATAGCCAAGGGACTATTCCCATCTGGCAGCTTGGATGAGACCACGAATTCATTGCTATACCAATAGGACCACTACACCTTTTCCATATTGTTAAACACCATTTTATCATCCTAAGGAGATATAAAAACTTTATGGATTGCTAAAAAAAGAAATCCTTTGAGACAAGTTAAGCACAGTTAAAAATCATTTAAAAAAACATAACACCTCCTTTTTAACTTTTAAATCCATTCCTGCTATGAGGGAAGATACTTGTTTGAAATGTCCCTTGCATGTACAAATCAATGGAGGAGGCCCAGAGTGCAATATTCACCTGGTCTAAGTTGATATGCCAAATAATCACAGGTTATATCAGCCAAGGAATCATCCCATTGTTTGGTTTTAATTAATAAAGAAAATTTTCAAGTTTTATTTAAAGCATAACTGCTCTCTTTGGAATTCTTTTGCTCAGCCAAGCCAGCTTGGAGTATCATAATATGCTTTCTCATGAAATTTTTAATGCTTCCTGCTTTCAGTGTGGTCAGGAGCAAGTATTGAGAAAAGTGGAGTTTCTCTTTTTAGATTGACAATTTAAATTGCAACCAAAGCTGCAAAGGAGGGAAAGAAAAATATAACTTGGGAGAAATTGCTGACCTGACAATCTGACAATCAAGTTTTAATATATTTTACTTTTATTCTCTGAAATGAGTGCACTTTACATGAAAACCAGGAAGATAATTCATTCAAATGTCCCTTCTCCAGTCACACATATACTATTAATGGAAAGCAATACATAGAAAAATACTAGAATCCTACTTAGAACAGAACTTCATTGTGATGTGTTTTGTAAAATATTGCATTTACAGTATCATACGTGTATAGTGTACATATATATAATGTACATGTATGAAGTATCACCCAGCCCTTGACAAAGCTCTCCAGTAATTGTCCTCCTTGCACTTAAAAGGTGCAATAGTGGAACAACATCACTGTACCTGTTTTCCAGATGGCAAAACAAAAGATAGGATCAGAAAAGCAATTTATCAAACTTGTTGAATTGTTAAATTTGGAGTTCCCAGTGCCTTGATGAGACACAGGGCACAAACAGAGTCACACTCTGGGCTGAGGACTGTCCAGACAAGCCCAAAATGGATTGCAGAAGGCAGGGATTTATTTTTGCACCCTTCTCTCACGTAGGTAAGACTGTGCTTCCTGATGTAAGGGTCACTCCTGAGAGAGAAACTTTTCTCCTGTTGTCCCAAGTACAGAGAATAGATTGGTTCTGTTTCAAAACACAGGAGTTAGTGGTGGTGATAACATCCCTCTCTAATGTAGCAGCCAAAGGATAGAGAACTTCCTCTGGGAATTGAAAATTTGAGTTTAATGTCAGCTTCTGCCTGAGACTGTTGAAATTATCAACCAGGAGAGCACCAGAAATTCTGATCTGAAGGTCAGGTCCTTGCTACTGACTTTGATTCAGTCAGTAACAGTTAATCTCAGTACAATGACCAACTCAAGGCAAAAAGTCCAATGCCAAACCCAAGAGTGCTTTATCCAAGGGGTTATGTACCCACCTGAGGTCCTTTGGTGGGATTCAAGTATGTAGAGGAACACTAGAAGAGAGACCTTCCAGAGTTCAGCTGCCAATGTCACTAGGCAGCTGAATGGGCTTTCCAAGAT
The DNA here is from genome assembly GCF_047495875.1 of Pithys albifrons albifrons. Lineage (NCBI taxonomy): Eukaryota > Metazoa > Chordata > Aves > Passeriformes > Thamnophilidae > Pithys > Pithys albifrons. The sequence continues at coordinate 78,435,381 of NC_092458.1, forward strand.
TGAAATTTGGAGCATACACAACTGAATACTCATTGGAAGCCTTATTTCTGGCACTTCAATTGTGGTTTGAATCTGACCTTTTGTTTAACAGGTATGGCATCGTTCATCTCTGCACTTTGTTCCAACTGTCAGGAGGAGTAAATTGCAATCCATATGCTAAAGTTCACTTCTACAAAATCTAATCTAATTATAACTCTGAAATTCTCTTCATCCCATTATCAGAGAATAGAGGTCTTAAAGACCCAGTGAAAGGGGAACTTATATTCAGCAAATCCCTTTTCCCTTGATGCTCAGGAAGGGATGGTAGCTGCTTATATGTATTGATTTGAGGATTTCCTGAAGTTTCTCTAACAATGAGTTTCATCTAGTGTCGACATTATAATAAAATGGTGTATTCTGGAATGACAGATTTATTATCTATTAATTTTCATTCCAGACTTGTGTGACTTGTGACAGTAGAATGCGAAGACAGTTCTTCAACACTGGGTTTGATGTAGCCTTGTGGTAGCACCTATTAATACCATGCACTCCTCTAGCCCTTTTGCTTTAGTAACTTCAAAGCACCACTGGACTCTGATAAGGCCTGTGAGATCAGTGGGGGATTTACATAACACACCCTTTGTAGGATGTAAGCAGATGCTGGGAAAAGTACTGAACATGAAAGAACAGTGCAACATCACACAATGGTTTACAACAGGGTTTAAAAAGAATATGTTATCCAGTTGAATCCTGTGCAAGTCTATTGGGAGAATGCCTCAACTCAGCCTTTGAGCCTTCCCATGAAAGATGAGGGATTTATACTCCACTGGATAAATTAGTACAATGCCCTTGAGTTCCAGTTATTCCAGTGAAACAGCAGCAGCAGATCAGCTGTCTTCCTTGGATGTAAATGAAGGCTGATTTTTTCTCACAATTGAATGATACAGGTGCAGTTGGGGGAAGTGTATGACCTGTAAATGCCTTATTGGTGTTATTGATTCCTGAGCCAGGAAGATCATATTTTGGCTTTTAGCTTCCACGCTAAGTCTACAGTGGTAGTGGTTAGAAAAAAAAATAATCATTTTTGTTGTCTTTTGACCATATCTGACATAATGTCAATAACATGAAGTAAACAAGGCACCCTGCAGTGCTGTTCTTTTCTCTGCAGACTCACTTTTCAGCACATACATTTTAGAAATGTGTTGTTTTCTTGTTCATATAGATCAGTCATGGCATATCAAACTTCAAACAGTGCCTTATATTTTCTCAATAAATGCAGAAAACCAGAATCACAGTTGTGAAAATCTGTATAAGTTGTTTTGATTTAATTTCATTACCTTTAACTACTTATCTTAAAATTCTAAAAGGAAGTCAAAATACTGATAGCTGAATAACTGTCTTGGGACATCGGGCCAAAGGAGCTGGTTTCCACAGCTGACACTTGACCTGAAGAAGTGGAAAAAAATCTGAAAATCTTCCAGAAGACAGGGAGGAACTCTCAAACCCATAAATTTAATGGGGCATACCTTTATCTCAGCACAATATCACTGGTAATCTGCTTTCCACCTGCAGACTCACTCCATTGTGTGATTTCATCCAATATTTGTGACCTCTCAACAGTGGTCTGGTCTGCAAACATCTGTGAAAGACAACATTATTCCAGAAAATATGTGACCGTGATAACCCCAAGGTAGGACACATCAACAAGCATATTGGCCGGTGACGCTTCATTGATGGAAAGACCTATTCCCTGTTGGACTTAAAAGTAGAGCAACACTGACCTTGGAGGACCTGCACTGAGTCACATAATCAAAATTTTGGCTCACTGTCTATGGCAACTTTTATTACGTGAAGAGAAGCAAAGTTTTCTTCCCACTTGTGAACACACTACACATGATGTAATGATCTTCATTTCATAGCATGGGAAGAGCAGTGTTTTGGCCTGTGTTATTATCAGCAGTATTAACCACCACAGAACAATCAAAAGAACCACAAAAGAAAAATCAAAAGTAGTCATCTATGTGGGATCACTTCATTTCTTTGAATCAACGGAGAGGGAAAAATATTATTGTAAATTACTTTAAAAAGATCCAACCCCCTAAAAGTTAAGTATTTTTTTTTTATTTTAGTATAGAAACACCAAAGGATTGTGACCTGTCATAATGGGCAAAATAGTCAACTTTTCATATTTGTATTTTATTCATGGGATTTTTCCGAAGAAAATAACCTGAGATTACAGTGAATAATTTGGGAAGTTCATGCAAATGGATTTAAAACTCTAAAGCCAAAAGAAGTCAGCTACACTAAAAGACCTTAAGGAATAGTATACTTCTATAGTCCTTAATCCAAATGTGGTCACCCAACATTAGGAAAAACATACCTGACATTACAAAACTCACCATGGGGTAAAATAAATGGCAATAGAGAGAGCATAAATAGAGGCATCCCAAAGGCTGAAATCACTTAGCTGGATAAGAAGAAAGTAGGGGGCTTACTGTAAAAATTATGAAGGAAATGATGCATAGGGAAAACCACGGTTAAATTAAAAGTGAGTTTAGAATGAAAAAAAAAGTTATACATCTGTATTCAATCCATATTAAGCAATTTGGGTTTTATCATTGGAGGTATTTGATTTAAATACCATGGCAGAAATTCTAAAGGGTTGGATAATTTTATGACCACTAATAACATTTGTCATTATGTATGTTGCCATAATGATAAGGATAATCAACTCTCATGCTACAGAACATAAAGTTATCACCAGTGGGACCAGGAAATTTTTTCCTAGCTATTAGGTGTCCATTGTGATTTTTCTCACTTGTTTTTGCTAGTCAGTTTAGTGAGGTATCCTCCAAACCATATAGATGATTCTTATCATGCTAGACGGAACCACCTTCTTTTGGAGGTGAGGGAGTTCTATTTACTGTAAATCAAAAAATGACTACAGGAGTGTCACCAAAATTAATTCAGCAGAATAGCTAATATGTTGCCTGTATGCATTCATTTAATAGATTAATGGGTCTCAGGGTCTGTATGAGGCTGGAGGGGCTATACATAGACATATTGATCAGTTTATGTTCCTCCAGGAGAATCATCTTGATTGAGCAGGAGAAATTTGTCTTGAATCAATATCTTGCTGCCAATAAGAGTTTGACGGTGGAAAGATAATTTGAACTGACAAAAGCTTAAGGGATTATTTTGACAGCATGCTTGATAGCAGTACCTCAGAAACTGTGAAGAAATAAAACCTTGGAAGTAAAGGAAGAGGTGCTGTTAAATGTTTTACCACCCTGTCTGAAACTGTCCTACTTTATAATACATGGAGTTTCATATCAAATTCCTTCTGAATTAATGTAATCTGAGTTTAGAAATATTCTAGCCTCAGCATTCCTGAGAATTAAGATAATGTGAAACTTGTAAAATTTCTGAAATTTTCTATAAGTTTTTTGGACTTGTAGCTGAAATTCTCTTTACTGTTGAAGTTTTTTTTAATTTGAAATTGAAGTAACTGCTTTTCAAAGCTTCAAATTTTTGAAGTGTTTAGATCTAAATTATAGATCAAGGTGAATTTACAAGGACAAAATGTTACTTTACCATTCTTTTTTCTAGAAGTGTTTATGATGATATAAACTAATTTAAATTATTTTAAAAGAAAGAAAAAAGAATAACTACAGATATTCAAGTTTGCCTTCAACAAAAAGTAAACTGTTCCTTTCTGTACTCCACTCTGTAGCTGCAGTCATAAAAATTCATTGCACAGGTCTTGATTCTGACATTCCTGTTATGCATCTGTTGAAGGATTACATTCAGCTCCAGGATCAAATAATAAGAGAGCAGAACCTGGAGCAATATGTCTCATTCCTCATTATACCACAGATAGACTCAGTAGCCTGGAGGCAGGCAACATTTGGTAGGATACATTTAGTTCATGACTAATTTATCTTGAGAAGAATATTCAAATAATTATTTGTGCATTTATCATGGCTTCCAGATTAGAGAGATATGATTCATTTTGCAGGAGAGAATCTGATTTGTTTGCCTACATGCAGCATAGCCAGCTCAGCCTTCAGCTATCATATGGCTCTCCCTGTAGGTTCTGTGCAATCCCAATCAACCCCATGTGGCGGTCAAGGGTGGTCCATGGATTCCCAAATCACACCAGAGACCCAACACAAAATGTTTCTGAGAGAGAGCAAGAACTGCCTGACACCCCTGGCTTCAGTAAGAGTAATAGGTCAATGCCATGCACATCTTTTTATCACCTAAAATGGTTATTAGGCCTAGGACAGCTACTAATCCCACAAAAGCCCTGCAAGAGGCACTCCCTGCTAGCTCTTAGATATGGACAGAAGAAGGACATAAGGGCTTTGAATAAAGATTTACTTATGGAAAATAATAAAAGCTAACACAAATCCAAGGTTAACTGAAACATATAATTAAATTTCACATTCGTTTTAATAAAATACAATATTGACTTTGCTCTTTAAAGTAGATTAGGTTGTTGACATTATAGCAGTACAATAAACAAACCACTAAGATTTTACTAGCAGAATAGAAAATTAAAGCTGGTTATGACAAGCTAAATAAAATGAGTGTGTTCAGGACTGTATAAATCATCAATAGGAATTCTTAATCACTCGCCTCCAAAAAGCTAGATTATTTGATCTGCAACAAAACTGGGGCTGTGTCAGCAAGTTGGATGCAAATCAAACAACATTCAGATATCTCAAAAATTCTGAAAGTATGCGTTTGGAATAGAGATGAAGACCAGAAATTCAGTTAGGCCTTCATAGGGTAATAGAAAAATAAACCAAAGCTCTTTTTTTACACTGAGATGTGATTATTGAAACAGGAGTCTCTCATCAGCATGGTGTATCACAGATAAAACATCATCCCTGGTTTTCTAGCCTTATTTTCGATGTATTTTTCAACAAAGACTTTTCTTTGTTTGATGAATACATTTTATACACACTAAAAGCCATACAAAGCTAAGCTGTTCTTTTTTATTCTTAATCATATTGTATTACCTTTTACTAAAAAGCCCCATGGGTCCTGAAAAAGTTTACTACAATTTAAGGCTTGGAAGCCTCAATAGCACTTTGATTCATGTATTTTATACACAGTCTTATTGTAAAGCTTGTCATCAATGAAGATCTTCATTCTGCAATGGAGTATATTTGTCAACTATTAATAGTTTATTCTCTGTTTACCTAAATCATAGTCTACTCCTCAATGAAATGCTTTTTCCAGATCTTTTCATACCATAGAAATAAGGATTAAAATTAAATAACTATAAAATAAGTAATAAGAAGGTTATAACTCCAAAAACTATAATGCAGAATGCAGATGTAGCAAGAACTTCTTCATATGTACCTGAATGTGGATCTGATGAAAGTTGTTCATAATTCATGAGAAAAGCTGAGAAATTCATCTCTTTGGTTTACCATGTAAGGCTTTATTTTGAAAGTACCAATCTTAAACACTTGCTTAAAAGCTTTCTTTATTTTGGAATGCATTTCAACATTTATTCATGGTTTACTGATTAAAAAAAAAATATGCTCTGGAAGGAGTGAAAATCTTGAAGATTATGTTCCCATAATCTTCCTCTTAAAACTACTCCTGTGATTCTGAATAGAATATAAGTGAAGGACAACCGGGGGGGGGGGGGGGGGGGAGGGGGTGAGGGGGGAGAGGATCAAAACTTCATAGACTTCTATTTCTTATCAGTCTCATTTCGTGTTACTATGGTAGAGCTGGAAATACAGCAGAGATTTGGCTGGATGATCTTTTGACTCTAAAATACAGAAGGTATTGACCTAATCTTAGATAAAGAACAAAAATTAGGTGTGGAAGTAATGTGGAAGATTAAACAATGCTAAAAGAAGATTGCATCAGGTTAGCCTGCTAGATTCTTTTGCTTTTCTGTGGCAACAAAAAAAAAAAAAGACCACTTCTGAAGATTTGGACTTTGATGAATCCTTTGATTCAGTATAGCAGGAAGAACTATATTAGCTGAAGAGGGTAGAAATCATAAAGAAGTTAGAGAACAGGTGAAAGTGCAAATAACAATTAGTTGTGTAAAAGGCCATTAGTTGTCCATGAAAAAGGAACTGTTCATCTGGAGGAAAAGTACCAGTAGAGTTCATAACAGTTTAAACAAGAGTTTTAAAAGATCATTATCAAGCAAAATACAAAAGTGTGGATGTAATAATGGCTCAGATTTGGAAGACATCCTTTGTTCAGAGAAAAAGAATAATATCTCAGAGAAAGATAACCTGGATCCTTCAAAAAACTGGAGTAATCAGAACATTTGCTGTGAGCTGAAGGGTCATCACATAAGGCAAATGACACAGCAGCAGGGACAGCGAATTGCAGGTGTGACAGTACCACACAAACAGAGAAAGAGTATCCAAGGGTGTATTGCCTGGAGAAGAGCCTCTAGAAAGAGTGTGCTTATACCATTGTAGAAGTCCTTGCTGAGAGCTTATCCAGAATCCAAGAAAGTGCAATTACTTTTGACTATGTGGGATTAGGGCTAATAAATTAATTGAAAGTAGAGAGACCTCCTTCTTATGTCAGGAGATTAAAAAGAACTTCATGTTGTTCACCTTAGCAGATAAAAAGCTAGCCAGAGCCACAAATATCAGTATAGGGAGAGAATCATCAGTTCATGAGAAAGCAGAAATAAACAGGCCATGAATACTCTTATGCCTGAAACCAGAATGATGCTAAGCATCATATTCCGGGAGTCTTTTGGAATAGCAATAGGGACCGGAGACTTCACTAAATCAAACAAGGTTCCTGCCCAGAGATTGTAGTCTGTGTCTGATCACCACATTATGGAGGTGGTGCTGATGATTCAGGAGAGCTCTTTGTGTGTTCTTAACTCTAAAAATAATGTTAGGGAAAGGTTTGCCAGGCTACAATGTCAGCCATCAAGAAATTCCAGTAGTCGGAGGTATATTGGAAGGGGTTAACATATTCACACAGTAAAACAAAGAAACAAGCAAGCAAAAAAACAGGGTGGAGTTTTCTTAGTTTATTCTTGGGAATAAGGCAGAGGAGTTGAACATACACAGTGGACAGTGGAACCTAGACTTGACTATTATATGTCTGTATTTCATCCTTAGTTCTGAGGACAATTCCAAGATTAAATATAGGCTTCCCTGGGACCATCCAATGCTTTTGTGACCTTTAAGATGTAAGATCTCTTTCTGAAGAGATATCAATTCTGTCTAATTCACTATACAGTCTTTCTTTCAGCTTCTGGCTTAAAAGGGCTTATGTTAGAGTTTGGGTACTGATTCAAAAGACAGAATAATCAGCAGAAATTTTCCAAGTGAATGAAACGAGTTAGCTCAATGACTTTTAATTATCCAAAGAAATAAATTAAGAGAGAATGGATTGTTCAGTTCTTGAACTAAACAATAGTCCCCTTCCTTGAAAAATATTTTTAATAGTTTAGCAGAGCCCTCATAAAAAAGTTTAGAGAATATATTTAGAGGGGGAAAAAGCCCAGAATATCCTACTGTGAGTGAAACATGACTCTGTCATTCAGTACTGCTGTTTTCTTAAAATGTTGTTGGGTCTGTTGTGGAGACTGGCATGAAAATGTAAGTCAAAATATGTAGGGGTTTCAAATATGTGTTATATAGTGTTTTGGGCTGATTTCTTTTGACATCCAGCTGTGTTTGTATTTGGGAGCAATTTTTGAAATCAAGGGTCATCTCTGCAGGCAACTGAGCTGGGAAGAATTAACTGGCACAGTAAATGGAAAGGGTTTGAGTGAAATAGCACTCATGGCTGAACTCTGGGAATACTTTGGACGGGTTAGAACAGTGGGGAAGAGCGTCATAATATAAAAATATTTCTTAATAGAATATATGTTACGCCCCAGTCCCAAAGGCCCAACCTTTACCAGGTGTTACTTCAATTTCAGGCTCCAAGAGATTTCATTCACACAAACTCTTGTAAAGCCCTTGGTTCTTTGGTACCTTGAATTCACATCCAGAGAAAAACTGCACATTTTTCTCTAACAGATTTTTTTTTAATTCGGTGAGAAAGTAGGCCTTTCAGCAAAAGGTGTCTTACAGAGATAAACATGCAACTTCACAAAAGCATTACAACAGATTATCAGGACTAGCAAGCATTGATGCATTAGGGAACTTTTGTTACACCTAGCAAACACAAATTCCATGCAACTTAAGTTAGGTATCCATAGCGTGCAGAAAATAAGTGTTTAAGTTACCCACAAGAGGAAGCAAAAAATAAGTGAAGAGAGATTAAGAGAAGAAAGAGTACAAAGAGAAAAAGAGGGAAAGAAAAATAGTTCCCACTTAGAAGATCACACATCAATGGCTTTGAGAAGAACAGGCCAGGGCAAGATGGAAACCTCATTCATGCCTCTTTATCTGCCCTGGTTACTGTGGCCACTCCCTCCAGGCAGAACCTTTGATTCACTGACCATTTGCTGTACCCTTAGCCAAAGTGAGGGGTGCTACAGCCAGGGTCCAGAAGGTGGGTGTTAGTGTGTTACCAGGCAGACCTTATTGACCGACAGATCCCCCGTATGACCTTCATGCCATGTGGCCGAACCTCAGTGGCCATTCTGGCTGACCGTGTGGACACTGTGCTAAAGGTTTGGTTCGCTCCCCCTCCACACACACACAGAGACACACCTCCACAAGGTGGTTCTGACCCAATAATAACTGATCTGATGTATAACAATATATGACAAAGGTACCATTTTCCTTGGTATATTAATGAGTAATAATTTTATATGCTTCCCTCACTCTCCCATTTCAACAAAATCCAGATACACCAGGATGCTGGCTGAGGAGAATTACTCTAGAAATATTAATTTCTTCCCCAGTGCTCTGAAGACTTATCAGCTTTACTTTTCTCACTGTTTCTAAAATTTATTGAATGGTAGGAATTTGATGATTGCTAAGACCATAAAAGAGTAGATTTTGTCTAGAGTTCAGGTATGAATAATAAAAGCATTGAAACTAACAGAACTCAATTCAAACCACTAAGACATGGATTGAAAGTGTGTGCATAGACCCATATTACCCTTCTGGTTTCTGTACAAACAATCGCCCAGTGTGTAGTGTCTCAGCAAATCCAAATTCAGTAAAATAAAAACAATGGCAACTTCTGCCATATATTGCCTGTGTCTTCTGACAATGAGTCCTTTTGGCTGTTCTTCCCTACTTTCTTTTTTTCCCTCCATGCAACAGAGTGCAACTGCCAAGCATTGACTCTGTACTTTCCTTGTGTTCATCAGGACCTCTGAGCCAGCATGACACTTGGTGCTTATTCACTCAAACTGTAGGTCAGCAGGAAACCATGACTCCAGAGGCAAGAGGAAAACAGATGCTTCTGTGACCAGCTGCCTTCTGGAACTGGTCTTCATGGTACACAGCCTCCTGTGCCACCAGTGTCTACACTGCCCTACCCCTAAACCGATGGCTCTATTTGCAAACTGTTGCAAATTGTCTGTTTGCAGGTGTCTTTAGTGAAGAAGGGGGTTGAGTTTGATTTCTGTGTATTGCAATGAATATGAAAGTATGTTTCTTATGTCATGTTTATATAAGGAAGTCCCATTTTGATCTTGGGAGAAAGATAATGACAAGCCAGAGATCATTTGTCTTCTCACGCTTGGTGCGTTCATGATACAGCAGGTCACATCCAAAAACTGTTTCCTTACAATGCTGACTTTCTGAACAGACTGTAATTGAAGGGGTTTTAAAAAAAATGCAAAAAATCATACTAAAATGAAGTGAGGGAGAATCTGGTACATATAATGGTACATATAATGTACCATGTACCTATAATGAAGTACTAAGATCTATATTTCTAGTTCTTTTTATTGTTAGGTATTAGTAACTAAAATTAGAATTATTTATAAACATAAATTTTCATCTTCTTTTCTTTCTGTTTAAGCTACATATAGTGAGGGTGGGATGCATTCAACAGAGTCACCCTGGCACTCTTTTAATGTCAAAGTGAATAATAGGTTCGTTAAGGAGCAATGACTCTGCTTCTCTTTAAGTGTGTAGACCAGGTTATAATAAATTGTTCTACAGAATTGTCTTTTGCCCCATGATTAAAATTATTTTAAGTGATAAGCGAAGATTTAGAGCCTTACAATAAATATTTATATTTGCTCAGATGAATCTCATTTCCTTTGACAATGAAGTTTGTCTACTATTTTAAATGTTTGCATAATATTGGGATATTAAAAAAATGGATGCTCTGATCTATCTGCCCAGCCACTTAAAGTTGTTTATTAAGACACAGAAATTCTACTCGAGAACTGGACTCCTTGAGAACTAGGACAGCTCCCTCACTTCAGCAGTAGCCAGATCCAGCAGTAGCTTCTGGGAAACAAGCAAAACAATCAGGAAGCCAACAACTGCAAATGATGAACAAAGAATTTCCTAATCACAATTTGAATTAATTTCACCTTGAAATAGAGGCTTCTCAAGGGTTTAGAAGTTTTTCAATTAGTTCTAAAAAAATCTTACAATGTATGTGAATATTCTTTCTTGCACTATAGATGTTCATTTCCTCTTGTACCTAAAGTGAACATGAAGTTTATGTAATAGCGTGTTACAACCACTCCTTGGGTATTTGACATGAAAATTAACATATCTAGCCCATGTCTGCTATACTGGCCACATGTTAGCACACATAAATTTATGGAAACAATCCAAATAACAATTGTCACTTTATCAGTTTTTGGCAGATGAGGCAAATTCAGCAAGATGCTAACAGAAATAAGTTCTTAAATCAGTGATTTCCAGCCTCTGTCGCTTCTGGTGTTTTCAAAAGGCCACCTCTATGACAAATACTAAATAACATTTATGGGCTCACATTTCTTTGCTATTCTCTGAAGTCTCTTTAAAAGTCACAGGTTTCCAAAGGTGTCAGGTCCCATAGCTTGAAAATGAGGCAACCCTGTTTACCTGGGCTTATGGTTATAAGTTTAACTTCTAATGCACAGGATTTAGAGCACTTAAAATACATGTGTACAGTGTCAGAGACAATAAAGCCCTACTGTATTTAGTGTGTATAGGAATTTCTGGAAATCTATGTAATTTCTTCGCATAATATTTTTCAACTGAAAAGTGCAGTCTCTGGTTTGTGTTTTTAATCTTTTTATTCACGTTAGCATTTGAAAGGCAGTTTAAACCACAGTACAACATTGCCAGAGAAGAGATAGAAGTGAGATTTAAATGGTTTTGATGGGGTTTTTGTTTCTTTTCTATTTTTTTTTTTAAATATGAGTTTGCTGATGCCTATTTGTCTGCATAGTTTTTCACTAACATGTCAACCTCATTTCAGTTATTGGTGGTTAAGGAAGAATCTGGAGGTTTAAATTATATTTTAGGCATTTCAATCAACCCTGCTTTCTAAACGCTCAGTTCACACCCCTGCAGTGCATAAACAAAATCATATGTCCTCAATGGATCCAGACTTTCATGGCTATAGAATACTGGGAAACTCCATAGTTTGGTGGCTACACTAAAATAGTGTCAGTTTCTATTCTCTCTTCTCTCAGCCAGCTGAGGGTCTTTGTATGGAAGGAAGGATACAACAGAAATATATCTGAAATGTTATTCATTTTGTTCAAAACACAAACAAGTGGAGGATTCTGAAAGTGCTTAGTGTTCACCTAAAACGTTTTCAGTTCTACAGAAATGAGTGGTAAAGCTCCCACTGACTTCAACAATGCATGGTTTTAAAAACACCACCATTGGCTTTCTTTGTAATAAGACAGAGTTCCAGCTAATCCACAGAACATACAGTCTCCCAAATTCATGACTTTTTCAGAATCATTTCTGCAATACAAAAGCCAATAGCATGGCTACATCCCAAAGAAACATAATTTTGCTTTCTATATTTAGAGGTGATCATGCTGTTAGTTTTAACTGCTTCATGATACGACTGTACAGCTCAGGGTTTGGCCTCCTAGTTTTCCAAAACTCTATACATTGTTGCTATTATATGTCTCTAGCAAGCAGTCTTATTAAACCATTTCTCTCTGTTTCTATCCCACTGCTTCTGCCAAGGTACTTCACACACAGTTTTTCATGCTGTAAAACACCTGGTTACACAGAATCACAGAATTGCAGACTATGGTGATTTGGAAGGGACCCATAAGGATGATTTAGTCCAACTCCTAGCCCTGCACAGGACTATCCCCAACAGTCACACCATGTGCCTGAGAGTGTTAGCCTACTTAGCCAAACTTTAAGGATAAAGAAACAAAATTTCATAGGTTTGGTCCCCAGAGACTTTACATATAATGTAGCAGAGTACATCATTTTCCATTTAGAGCATAGTTGTCAGAATAGTTATGGATAGTGGTCAAAAAGGTGAAAACTTGTGATTTCATTCATTACTGTATTTACTTCTATGAATGTTTCACTTTAGCTTCTAATGTTTGCCTGTGCACATGATATCTGGATAATAAAAAGCAAATTCAGTGTATTTCCCTTGATATAATTCACATCAGTTATGCATAGCTCCTCTAATAGTTCAGGATTCCAGATTTATATTAATTTCAAGTGAAAAGGAATAAATTGTTTACATTTTCTTACATTTTACTGTGTTTGAAAAAGAGAACCATTAATAGAAATAAAGACAGACTCAATTTCCCTCCATACTGGATTGGTAAACTGGTATCCTTCACTGGCAGAGAAGCACAGCACACTAAGTGTCAAGGGGTTAGAAATTTCTGATAAACAAGCCTAACTTACACCCAAATACAAAGATTACCTTGAACATAGGGAGAATCACTGCTTTGGACTGCCTTTCCAGATATGGAGTGCTATGCAGGGGACGATTCTCTCAAAAAGTCTAATTGTAGGTGTTTCAAACCATCTTCCTATAGAAATCCAGCTTTTTGACTATGAGGAGACCAAGCATCCTGAGGTTAATGTTAGTACTACAAAGACATTTTTAGCTTTCTTCCTTATAGGGAAGAATCTGCTACTGTCTGGATTCACAGCCATAAGCCTGCTAGAGCCACTTGCTAAAGTGAGCCAATGCAGTTGCTGCGCAAGACCTGCCTCCTTCTGAGTAGCTTTAACCACAGGTGACAGCATTCATCTGCCCTGTGCAAAATCAGCTGATGGAGTTAAACTAACCCTGCCTGACAACAAGTTGACAGTAGAAATGTGCAGAAGAACAGCCTTCTCTCAAGAGTTTCTAATTGTCTGAGGAGACATGTAGCTCCCACTGGAGAACCTCAGACATTTGTTAGGTCACTCTCTGCAAATGCAGCTTTCCAAGTCCTTGCAAGCAGAAAAGGGAGCTGCTCAACACACATCCATCCTTTAACTCACTAGGGTCTTTGACAAGTAGGAGTCCCAACAGGGGCACATTCAAGATATTGCACCTGGAGGCAAACATGAGGGCAGACAACTCTCTTGATACTGTCTAGGTTTCAGCACTTTCAAACTAGTTATATAGGATTTAGATGCTTATCAGGGTTATCAAGCATCAAGTCATTTTTGGATCTTTGCCTTTCAGAACACAGGAGAAAATTTTTAATAATTCTTATCAGCAGATAAATTGGCACTAATCTGAGATAAAGTTCCAGGGAACACAAAAGAGAATGCAGTTTTCATGTGTAGTAAATAGTCAGGAAATCTCAGTGGGGGTTACTTCACCTAATAAACTGTTTTCAAACTTCACAATTGCCTTGTTCTCTCTAAAGCCATATTTTGCATGAATCAACAGATGGAGCTAAGATAAAGCAGGACCCCTCCTTCCCACTTCCACAGAGAGGATGGGGTGTGGAGGCTTGTGTGCTGGTTTGAAGGTGAACCAGCAAGGGAGAATGAACTCACCACGAGAGAGATTATAAGTCAGAGCTAAAATTTAATAATAATATTATTATAGCAACACTGACACACAAGGGAAATTGCTTTCAACTCACAATACCCCAGCAGTATAACCCAGTGTCCTGGGGCACAAACCCAAGGGGGTTTGTTTGCCCTTGTGCTGAGACCCCTGTGGCTCCCCCAAGTCCAGAGCAAAAGGAAAAGAAAGACCTGTTGGTGCAGGCGAGGGCTGTGGTCTGGGCGAGAGCGGTGATCTCCTGCTGTCGAGGTCCTGCTGCTGCTCTGGATCCGACGAGAAGTACCCGAGGTCTTCTTACCCACCACTTATGTACCCTCAGGGAGCACTCAGTCCCTCCCCCTAGGTGGGGACTCACACAATGGGTGATTGACTCTGGGAGCCAGGGGGTGTTGAGCTGTTGATGGCCCATTAGCAGCTCCGCCCCCCTCAGGCTGGGTGTGAAGGTGATAATGGCTCCCTGGGCAGCTGCTGCTAATGGGCCATTGTCCTTGGGGAATGATTAGAGGGGGTAGAATACACAGCTTTGATCACCCCCACACAGGGTTAGCTGGTCCCTCCTGCTGAACTAGGACATTATCCACCCCTTATTCTACTCCATCTAGTCATTCCCAAATTAATCCCCTTTTTACCTATACATATATATATATACATAAATGCAATGAAACATTACAAACTCTTCTCGCTCAAAATTAGGTCCCCTTGTGGTACACAACGTGTTTCTCCATCTTTTTGCATTACCCACCAAGTGCAACCAGGTCCTTGAGCAAAGACAATCCCTCGGATGGGTTTGCCTTTGTTTGAGGTGGGACTAACCCAAACAGTCTTTCCTAACATACCTCTCATATGGACCACAGGGACTTTATCTCCATCTACAGTATTCAAGAGTTCTGATTGGGCAGGGCCAGCTCGATTGATGGAGCCCCGAGTGTTGACCAACCAGGTGGCCTTTGCCAAATGCAGCTCCCAGTGTTTGAAAGTTCCCCCACCCAACGCCTTCAAGGTTGTTTTCAGCAGTCCATTACATCGCTCAACTTTCCCGGCAGCTGGAGCATGGTAGGGGATATGATACACCCACTCAATGCCGTGCTCTCTGGCCCAGGTGTCTATGAGGCTGTTCTTGAAGTGGGTGCCGTTGTCAGACTCTATTCTCTCTGGGGTGCCGTGTCTCCACAGGACTTGTTTCTCAAGGCCCAGGATGGTATTCCGGGCAGTGGCGTGAGATACGGGGTATGTCTCCAGCCATCCAGTGGTTGCCTCTACCATGGTCAGCACATAGCGCTTGCCTTGGCGTGTTTGGGGAAGTGTGATGTAATCAACTTGCCAGGCTTCCCCATACCTGTATTTCGACCACCGTCCACCATACCATAGAGGCTTCACCCGCTTGGCCTGCTTGATGGCAGCACATGTGTCACAGTCGTGGATAACCTGTGAGACACTGTCCATGGTTAGATCCACCCCTCGGTCACGAGCCCATCTGTATGTCGCATCTCTGCCTTGATGACCAGAGGCATCATGGGCCCATCGGGCTAGAAACAATTCACCTTTATGCTGCCAATCCAGATCTACCTGAGAGACTTCAATCTTGGCAGCTCGATCCACCTGCTCGTTGTTACGATGCTCCTCATTAGCCCGGCTCTTAGGTACATGAGCATCTACGTGACGGACCTTCACACTCAGCTTCTCTACCCGGGCAGCGATGTCCTGCCACATCTCAGCCGCCCAGATGGGTTTCCCTTTGCGCTGCCAGCCGGCCTTTCTCCAGCGCTCCAGCCATCCCCACAGAGCATTGGCCACCATCCACGAGTCAGTGTAAAGGTAGAGTCTTGGCCACTTCTCTCGTTCGGCGATATCCAAAGCCAGCTGAACAGCTTTCAGCTCTGCAACCTGACTTGATCCACCTTGTCCTTCAGTCGCTTCTGCAACTCGACGTGTAGGACTCCATACAGCTGCTTTCCATTTCCGGCTTGTCCCTACAATGCGGCAAGAGCCATCTGTGAAGAGAGCATATCGCTTCTCCTCTTCTGGTAGCTGGTTATATGGTGGGGCCTCCTCAGCTCGTGTCACCTGCTCCTCTTCTTCTTCAGAGGACAATCCGAAACTCTCACCTTCTGGCCAGTTGGTGATGATTTCCAAAATCCCAGGGCGATTAGGATTCCCTATCCGGGTTCGCTGCGTGATCAGAGCGATCCACTTACTCCATGTGGCATCAGTGGCGTGATGGGTAGAAGGAGCTTTTCCTTTGAACATCCAGCCCAACACTGGTAGTCGGGGTGCCAGGATGAGCTGTGCCTCAGTGCCAATCACTTCTGAGGCAGCTCGAACTCCTTCATAAGCTGCCAGGATCTCTTTCTCAGTTGGGGTGTAGCTGGCCTCAGATCCTTTGTATCCCCGACTCCAGAATCCCAGCGGTCGTCCTCGAGTCTCCCCAGGTACTTTCTGCCAGAGGCTCCAGGATGGGCCATTCTCCCCGGCTGCAGTGTAGAGCACATTCTTCACATCCTGTCCTGTCCTGACTGGCCCAAGGGCTACTGCATGGGTAATCTCCTGTTTAATCTGCTCAAAGGCTTGTTGTTGTTCAGGGCCCCACTGGAAATCATTTTTCTTCCGTGTCACAAGGTAGAGAGGGCTTACAATCTGACTGTACTCAGGGATATGCATCCTCCAAAAGCCCACGGCGCCTAGGAAAGCCTGAGTTTCCTTCTTGCTGGTCGGTGGGGACATAGCTGCTATTTTGTTGATCACCTCTGTTGGAATCTGACGACACCCGTCTTGCCACTTCACTCCTAGGAACTGAATTTCCTGAGCAGGTCCCTTGACCTTACTTCGTTTAATGGCAAAACCAGCTCTTAGGAGAATCTGGATTATCTTCTTTCCTTTCTCAAAAACCTCCCCTGCTGTGTTCCCCCATACAATGATGTCATCGATGTACTGTAGATGTTCTGGAGCCTCACCCTTTTCCAATGCAGTCTGGATCAGTCCATGGCAAATGGTGGGACTGTGTTTCCACCCCTGGGGCAGTCGATTCCAGGTGTACTGCACCCCCTTCCAGGTGAAAGCGAACTGCGGCCTGCACTCTGCTGCCAACGGAATGGAGAAAAAGGCATTGGCAATGTCGATGGTGGCATACCACTTGGCTGCCTTGGACTCCAGCTCATACTGAAGCTCCAGCATGTCCGGCACAGCGGCACTCAGGGGGGGTGTGACCTCATTGAGACCACGGTAATCCACCGTCAGCCTCCACTCTCCACTGGACTTTCGTACTGGCCATATGGGGCTATTAAAGGGTGAGTGAGTCTTGCTGACCACCCCTTGGCTCTCCAGCTCACGAATCATCTTGTGTATGGGGGTCACAGAGTCTCGGTCAGTGCGGTATTGCCGACGGTGCACTGTGGCTGTGGCCAGCGGTACCAATTGTTCTTCAACTTTCAGCAGTCCTACAGCAGAAGGGTCCTCTGAGAGGCCAGGCAAGGTGCTCAGCTGTCTGATTTCCTCTGTCTCCACAGCAGCTATGCCAAAGGCCCAACGCAGTCCCTTTGGGTCTTTGAAATATCCATTCCTCAGGTAGTCTATGCCAAGGATACACGGGGCTTCTGGACCAGTCACAATGGGGTGTCTATGCCATTCCTTGCCAGTCAAGCTGACTTCAGCTTCCAGTACAGTCAGCTGTTGGGATCCCCCTGTTACCCCAGAAGTAGAGATGGATTCTGCCCCGACGTATCCTGATGGCATCAACGTGCATTGTGCGCCAGTGTCCACTAAAGCTTTGTATTTCTGTGGGTCTGATGAGCCAGGCCACCGAATCCACACAGTCCAATAAACCCGATTGTCCCTCTCCTCTACCTGGCTAGAGGCAGGGCCCCCCTAGTTCTGGTCATGGTATTCACTGCGCTCTCCCTGTGAATATGACCGGGAGGTTCCTTCAAGAGGATCGGGCATAACATCATCATTCCTCTACTGTCTGGAGCCTTGCCCACGAGAGACCGGAGCGGCCTTCAACCTTGAAGAATTCCCTGTGTTAGTTGTGCCTCTTTGCAATTCACGTACCCGAGCTGCTAAGGAAGAGGTGGGTTTCCCATCCCACTTCCTCATATCTTCTCCATGCTCATGGAGGTAAAACCACAGATTGCCGCGTGGAGTGTACCCTTTCTCCTTAGCTGGAAGACGCCTGCTTCTGATGGCGGAGACTCTTGTTTGTTCTGGAGAGATATGGAAGAGTCCTTCCTTAATCTTCTCTTCCAGTTCAGCCAGTTTTGTTTCCACAGCTGAGACATGGGCTCGTAATGGAGCAGTGACAGTGTCTTCATAAATCCTGAGTTTGCTGACCAGTGCACCCACCTTGTCTTCTCCCTCTCTCCACTGCAATGTTGCAAGGTAGCGAGAATACATTTCTGGCCCAAGTCGTGCAAATTTTAACCACATCTGGGATGTGCACTGGACACCATCTGGACTTTTAGGGAATCTCTCATCCTCTGAAAAGATTATCTCCAGTACGGCTAATTCCCTTAAGCACCAGATACCTTGTTCCATCGTGTTCCACTGTCCTTGCTGTACGTGGAGGTCCTCCTTACAAAGATATCTCTCCCTCACGCTTGACAACAGTCGCCGCCAGAGGCTGAGAGTTTCCTGTCTCTTTCCAATGCCCTGATCAATGACAACATCTCGACACAGGGATCCCAGCTGCCTTGCCTCACTCCCATCTAGAATGGTATCATTGGCTGCAGCATCCCAGATTCGAAGTAGCCAGGTCAAGATGGACTCATTTGCCTGTCGTGTGAACTCTCTCCGGAGCTCACGCAGCTCTCCCAGGGATAGGGACCGGGTGATTATTTCTGGCTCCATTTCTTCTGCTTGAGATGAAGGTCCTGACTCTTCCTCGTCATGCACTATACGAACTGATTTGGTCTTTGATTTTCTTTTCTGGACAGGGGCAACTGCTATCGGTTTCTGTTGTCCTTCTGGCTCCTCCATGGTTTGTGTGGACATGGCGCTGGTTGATGTATCTCTCTTCCTCTCTGGCTCAGTCATGGTCTGGGTGGACATGGCGCTAGTTGATGTATCTCTCTTCCTTTCTGGCTCAGTCATGGTCTGGGTGGACATGGCGCTAGTTGATGTATCTCTCTTCCTCTCTGGCTCAGTCATGGTCTGGGTGGACATGGCGCTAGTTGATGTATCTCTCTTCCTCTCTGGCTCAGTCATGGTCTGGCTGGACATGGTGCTGATTGATGTATCTCTCTTCCTCACTGGCTCAGACGTGGTTTGGGTGGACATGGTGCCTGTGGATTTGCTCCTTTTCTCCTCCTCCTGATGATGCTGTACCACACCAAGCAGTGTGCGGTAGGCAGTGGCCAGGGCCCAGCAGGTTGCTGTGAGCTGCACATCTCTGGGACTACCAGAGCATCTTCCTTTCACATAGCTTAGCATTTTGGCAGGGTCCTGCAGTTGTTCCGGGGTGAATTTCCAGATCATTTGAGGAGAGAAGGTCTCCAAATACTGGCCCATATCTTCCCACTTCCCGTGCCACTCAACATCATCCGCTCCCAGGGCAGGCCTCCAGCAAGTCTCCTTAGAGAGCCCAGTTCTGACCCTAAACATGGTGTATACAGTACAGAGGAGACAAAGCAACACTAACAGCAAGATTATGCTGTCCCTAACATCAAAAGGAAGCTCAATATTTTCAATGATTGTTGTAGCAGAGGTGAAAAGGTGGAAGTAACCATCTCCGCCTGTTTTCCCCACAGTCTGGGTGCTATTTTTAATGAGACCCCAGAGGTAACAACCCAAACCAGGACAGGCACACCAGACTGAATATACATTCACAATGAAATTCATTGCTTCTGATGTTATGACAACATAAACATAGTATATTAATAAAGCAATTTTGATCCTTCTCCCTGGTATTAAAGAGAGCATCAAAACAGGCACATGGTTCCCCATGTGTCGAAATATGAACAGGCCCAGATACACCATCCACATGAATGCATCAAGCAACATGGTAGTCAGGGAGTTTCTGTACCCAAATACACAAAATGAAATTGTAGTTCTGACTTCTCTCTCGTGCCCCACGTTGGGCGCCAAAAGATGTGCTGGTTTGAAGGTGAACCAGCAAGGGAGAATGAACTCACCACGAGAGAGATTATAAGTCAGAGCTAAAATTTAATAATAATATTATTATAGCAACACTGACACACAAGGGAAATTGCTTTCAACTCACAATACCCCAGCAGTATAACCCAGTGTCCTGGGGCACAAACCCAAGGGGGTTTGTTTGCCCTTGTGCTGAGACCCCTGTGGCTCCCCCAAGTCCAGAGCAAAAGGAAAAGAAAGATCTGTTGGTGCAGGCGAGGGCTGTGGTCTGGGCGAGAGCGGTGATCTCCTGCTGTCGAGGTCCTGCTGCTGCTCTGGATCCGACGAGAAGTACCCGAGGTCTTCTTACCCACCACTTATGTACCCTCAGGGAGCACTCAGTCCCTCCCCCTAGGTGGGGACTCACACAATGGGTGATTGACTCTGGGAGCCAGGGGGTTGTTGAGCTGTTGATGGCCCATTAGCAGCTCCGCCCCCCTCAGGCTGGGTGTGAAGGTGATAATGGCTCCCTGGGCAGCTGCTGCTAATGGGCCATTGTCCTTGGGGAATGATTAGAGGGGGTAGAATACACAGCTTTGATCACCCCCACACAGGGTTAGCTGGTCCCTCCTGCTGAACTAGGACAGCTTGTAAGAAGTAGAACAATTTAGGTCCATATTTTTAGGCATATTTCTTCCATAATTAACCCATTAAAATGTCCCATTTACTTCCAGCATGCTCCTGCCTGCAAAGTTGGGTGCCACAACAATTTTTAAATGTGACACTTTTGGAACTTTTACCTGAAGACAAATCTGAAATACAAGGACAAATTCTATTGCTAATTGAAAACTGATTCTGGCTAATCTTTGCTTTCAGCTTATGCCTCTAATATGGTACTTACCTTATGATTTGTGACATTTTCTCTCTTACAAGATTTACTGCAAATAGATTCACTTGAGGATCTCACTTTCATCAACTTTGCTTCAATTAAGGGTAATTTGAGTGAAAATATCCCCTGTAGAAAAAAAATAGAGTTATTTGTTACTTCTAAATGTGACAGACTCTCATCTCTTCTACTTTCTTTTCTGTGTGAAAATCCAACAGTAACAGTGTTTCAAGACAACACTAGGGTGATGTGACTTTCATGTCACCAACTCAGATGTCTTTGCAATTCCAGTTACAAAATCAGTGATGGGCTGAAGAACATTTCCTTCACCATGTTTGAAACAGTGTGCTGCTGACGCAGCACACAGCCAATCCTTTGCTATGCTTTCAGATGGCCTAAGGGATAAATTCACCATGACTTCATCCCAGTGGACTAATGTGGGAGACAAAATAATCCATGTCATCTGGCCAAAAGTTTTGATAACTTTTGAAATATCCATAGTTTGAGATTGCCTTAAAATTACCCTAAGGAAGCATAGTGTTTTGCCTCAAGTTGCCATATACCTGCAGTAGGCAACAAGTCTTTATGGCCTGTTGTAATGGCAGCTTTCTGGGCAGCACTGAAGAATATTGGTGTGATGGCATTGCATTAGGCTTCTTGTAGAGATTTCTTGCAGAACTCTCCCATGTTCTCATTGTAGTCCTCTGACTGATAACCAGTTTCAGTTCAAGAATTTTTTCAACTCTTTTTTAACCACTTTTGTGAAATTTTGCAAATATTCTGGAAAGTTGGCATTAGAATGAGCAATGAACTGCTTCTTCAGGCTCAGTACCTGTCTCATAGGAAATTAAATCATGGCTACCTTTACAATGATTCATTTATCTCATTGGCTTCTAATAAAAATCTTAGGGAAGGAGTTGGATTTTCAAATATTATGGCTCAATTTCTTTCTCCTGCTAACACAAAAGAGAGGAAGGAATCAGGACTGATCTCAGATGGGACAGACCATATTAAGCACTTTTTGAAACCCCAGCTCTTGACCAGTACTCAGTTTCCAACCTTGCCCATTGTCACCACCTAATCAGAAGTCGCTGTTTATCTGATCATTTCAAGGAGATTTTGGTATGTTGGCATCACTCCATGTGGTTTGGTTATCCCATGTCAGGACAGAACAAATACACTACAACTTCAAAAAAAAAATTAAAACAGGAATGATTAAATTATAATGTCTTTATTTGGAATAGAATTGTGAAGGTATTTAGGGAATGGTTATTGTTTATTTCCCTATGTACAAGAAGAGGATCATCCAAAGAAGTAGTGAGACAACAGGTTTAAACAAAATGTGGTTTCTTTGTTCTTCATAATGTGCAATTAAGATGTCAAAGTCATTGCCATGGGATATTGTGAGAGCCAAAACAAAATAGCTAAAGAAATTAATTCACAATTCTCCTAATAGAGTTTTGTGCACGGGTTTTTTAAAAAGCAAATTATGAGTCTTTCTCAAGACTGGGAGAATATACTGAGGCAGAATCACCCTCTACTTATTATGTTTTCGTATTTTTTTCTCTTGTATCCACAGAAAAAAGATACAAGGTAGATGAACCTTTGTTTTGACCCAGTAAGTCCTTTTTATGCTTATGACACATGAAGCTTTCGCTACTTCGCTTTCAAAAGCATTTCTTAACATCCCATGGCTGCTCAGATACAGATGGAGAAAAACAGCAGATTTGCTTTCAGACTGCTTTGAATACACTTGTGAGGTAGAAATACAAGTCTTTTCTCAGAAACAAGCATAACTGTTAGTGACATGTAGATCAATGCCTGCATTATTTAAAATGTGCGTTTCTTCACTGCAAGTGTCAGCCTTGAATTTGGCCTCATAAATTCTTCTCTTCTAGAATTCCTGTGTACTCTTCTCTTTGAAGATGTTCAGGCTAACAAAAATCTCTGTAAATTTGTTTTGATTTTCTCCCAAACTGCCATAAATTGGTCAAAATACGAGAAGATATTTTACAAAAAACATGAAACTTAAGCAGGATTGGCTTTTTACACACATTGTTTTCCACCTATTTCAGAAAGACTGACTTTGGTACAAAGGTTATTTCTCACCCGTGACACACATGCTGGTGAGTGGGCAACAGCAACCTCGTTCTGTCCTTTGAGATGAAGTGGAACATGGTTGTAATTGAAAGCTCTTCATTTAACCCCAGCCAAGACAGTGTCAGATACGACAAAAATCATTCAGACTCCTGCACTTACTGACAGTATGTTGTGTCCATTCAAGTCAGGGAAAAAAACCCTCAATTTCTGTTACTTTTAAAGTATTTGAGCTCATAACCTTTTATAATCATACGGCCTGGGAGTTGGTTTTTTCTCCCAGTATTTGTGATCCTAATTAAGCCTCACATTTATTATTAACGCTGCAACCTATTTTGTATGGGGGAACAACCCCTGGAGATGCTGCTCTGTTGTGCTGTGACACCCGAGGCCTTGCATCTCTCTAATTACTGAGGCCTGCCTCTGCTCTATTAGGATACTGTCCTGTTTAATCCTCTCTTGCTTTTTCAGTCTGGGAATGGTTTCTTTTCCTAGTATTTGAAGTTCAAATTAAGTCTCATGTTTATTAGTAAGCGCATCGTTTCATAAGAGAAATACAAGCCCTCTGAGAAAGATCAGAGAGTGCTGTGCCACTTTGGGATTCCACAGTACAAGAGGGGGTCGGGTCAGCACCAGCAGAATTAACTTTATAGGGAACAAACAAACAAACAAAACCCCTCACATCTTCAAATTATATCCGAAGGCCACAACAAAAGCCTGAAGCTAAAAGAAGTGCTTTCAGTTAGCTTTGATAAGTGTGCAGAGAAACTAGGAAAGTCTGAGCATGAGCTATCCATAAAGCAAATAATCATGGCTGAGTGGTCTGGGCATCAGAAAAGAGGACAGGGGCAGTAGAGTGAACAGCAATGACTATTAAACTAAGGAGAGAGAGCTTTTGATTTTGTTCTGCACTGTTCAGAAAAATATCAACTCCTCTCGCCACTGTGACTACTGACAGAGACTTCTGCAAAGCCCTTAGGACATGTCAAGGTGTACAAACCAGGACAGCTGTTCTGACAGACAGGCCTTTATATGCTGCTCTCATCCCTCTGACCATTATAAGTTTTAGCCAAGACTAGAGTAACAAACTTAAAAGAAGCAATGCTGTGAAGTGGTGAACATGAACTTGTACTGGCAGCCCAACTTCTATTGCTGGTTCTGCCATGGAGTCACTTTATGTCATATATAGAATTATATGAATGGTTTCTTATCCAAAACTCGCTTGCTGCTTTTCCCTCTAATGCCTTTTCCCTGATGTTTTATCACATTCTAATCAACTTCACTCTTCTGCTGACTCCATATCTGCCTCTGACATACAGCTGACTCCGTATCTGCGTGCAGCTCAAAGATATCAGCTTAAATGTAATAATGAGATGTGATGGCAGAAATAGCACATTTTCTGAGGAGTCTTCTCCCTAAAGTTATCAAGGTTTCAGCTTTTTTTTTTTAACTCACAAGAATATCATCCTCAGCTTTGTGAACTCCTGCTTGCTTTGCAGATCTGGATTCACTTATCTGTAATGAAACTGGAACAAATGGGGAAAAAATTTCTTCAGCCACCGGAATAAATCCAGCAGTCCTAAAAGGTTGAAGCCATCTGCAGTCTGTATTGGTAGAGGTTCATACAAACTTGTGATGGCACTGAAACTGAATCACTTCAATTTTCAATGAAGATAATGGAAAGATAATGGTCTTGAATACAGAGAACAAAGGCAGGATGGCCTGTGATGCTATGGGAATAATAAATAGCTGTGTAGAAGCAATACAGCTGTCAGAAAATGCAATAGTATCACATCTTGAAGGGCCAGACAACCCACATCTGGCTCAGCACTACGAGACTAGCAGCAAGGAGTTTTAAATAGACTTGAGAAGTCTAAGGAACAATTTTATGACTGGAACAAAGCTCATACAGCATGTAGATGAATGCTGAGCTGCTGAGCTAAGGGTTGCAAGACTCTTAAATACCAGCAAACAAAAAGCAGCTAAGTGAAAGAAAGTGATAAATGAGGAATATGGGACAGTTTAACAAACAGTCTGTGCCAGATTAACATGATAGCTCTCCTTGATAAGATAACTGATCTTATAAACATAAGATCTAATCTACCTGGAGTTCAGTAAATCATTTAATGTAGTCCCACATGGGACATTATTAGTTAGGCTATGTAAAATGGGAATTAATACAAGAACTAGGAGGTGGGGAATAGCTAGAACAAAGTAGACAACCAAATCAGTTGTTTCAAAAGGGAATTACCAACCTGCAGAAAGGCTACCTGTAGACTCCCAAAGGCATCATGTTTGGAAGCAGCTGCACAGAGGAAATTTGCTGATGCAACAAACCTAATCAGCACAGGATTTGTCTGCATCATCTTTTACAGCATAAGGACCACTTACCCTGTCCTAAATCCAGGCTAATGGTGTGTAAGCCACATCTGATCCAAAGCTATATAACCAAATATCTGCAAATTTGATATACTAAATGAAGGAATGAGAATCTCTAAGCCATGAGAAGAACCACAAGAAATTTGCAAAGGATCTGGCTCATGCTGTTGGGTTAGACTGTGGTTAGATCAAGTCCACAAAGGGTTATTCAGCTCTACCACAAAAGAATAACCAAGATGTAGGATGTAAAGAGGAGGAAGACCTATAAATTAGGGTAAATGAGACAGGGCACAAGGAACCTGAGGTCTAAAAAAATAACATTTTGCCAGAAGTTGATTGTTATCGTAGAAAATATGAAATAGAAAAACCTAGATGCATTATCTAATTCCTGGATGAAAGTGATTCACAAATGTAATACAGCAAGGAAAACACCCTCCTAATTTCAAACACTGTTATGTTATTGTGGAATGCTCTAGTAAGGTTAAATTTTATACTATCACAGAATCACCGAATGGGTGAGGCTTGAAGGGACCAAGTAAGTCATCTAGTCCAACCTCCCTGCCCAAGCAGGGTCATCCTAGTACACATGGCACTGAAATTCAGCCAGAAGGTTCTTGAATGTCTCCAGTGAGGGAGATTCCATAACCTCTCTGGGCAATCTGTTCCAGTGCACAGTGACTCATATAGTAAGGAAGCTTTTCCTTATATTCAGGTGGAACTTTCTGTGCATCAGTTTCTGACCATTTCCTCTTGTCCAACTCTTGGCACCATCAAAAAGAGCCTGGCTTTATCTTCTTGACATCCTCCCTTCAGATACTTAAGACTCTGATGAGGTCCCCCTCAGTCATGTCTTCTCAAGGCTGAACAGGCTCAGCTCCCTCAGCCTTTTCTTGTGAGAGAGATGCTTCAGTTTCCTCATCATCTTTTTAGCCCACTGCTGAACTCATTCCAAGAGTTCCATGTCTCTCTCATACTAAGGAGCCACACCAGGGCTGAGTAGAAGGACAGGATCACAACCCTTGACTTGCTAGCAATGCTTTTCCTGATGAACCCCAGGATACCATTGGCCTTCTCGGCCACAAGTGCACACTGCTGGCTCATGGACAGCTTGCTCTCCACCAGGACCCCCATGTCCTTCCCAACACAGCTGCTTTCCATTAGGCTGGTCCCTGGCCTGTACTGGTGCAAGGAGTTATGCCTTGCCAGGTGCAGGACCCTGAATTTTCCTTTGCTGAATTTCAGACAGTTCTTCTATGCCCATCTCTTCAACTTGTTGAGACCCTTGCAAAGGGCTGCAGAGCCCTCTGGTGTATCTGTTACTCCTCCCAGCTTTGTGCCATCAGTGAACTTGCTGAGGAGGCATCTGCCCCTTCATCCAAGTCACTGATGAACAAGTTAAACAATACTGGGCCCTGTATTGAACCTTCGGGTACACCACTAGTAATAGCCCTCCAAACAGCCCCTGTGCCATTGATTACAACCCTCTTGAATCTGTTCTTCATCCAGTTCTTAAACCTCCTCTCTGTCTACTCGTCCAGTCCATGTCTCCTGAGTTTGTGTATGGGGATATTGTGAGAGACAGTTTTGAAAGTCTTGCTGAAGTCAAGGTAGAAAATACCCACTGATCTTCCCTCATCCATCTAGCTATTTGTTTCATCATAAAAGGCAATCGGGTTGATCAAGCATGATTTACCTTTTGTGCATCCTTGCTGACTACTTTTGATAGTCTTCTTGTCATCCATGTGGAGAGAGATGGCCTCCAGATGAGGCCCTTTCCAGGGTTTCAGATGAGTCCAACCGGACTGAGTTCTCTATGCACAACTGCATTTACAGAAGGGTGAGCACTGAGTGCCTCAGATGACACTAGGAGCACTGCAGATCCTTTCTTCTGGGTGATTTTTTTTTGGTGGCTTCACTATATACATGGTTATGCCCTTATTCCTCATTTGCTTACTATGCAAGCTGTTACAACTGGATTCTGTAAAAAAGGTGGAGCTGTTCTTTACCTCCATCTGGTTAATACTTTTAACAGATAACATACCATTTCTTCTTGGTTTCAGGACAAAGTCACAAGAGTTAATTTAGGCTATAACAGTGAGAGAAAAGTGCTTATTGAATAAGATGCTGATCTCAGCAGGGAGGAGGTAAATGAGTTCCATGTGGCAATTTAAAAATCTGTTCCTTATTGTTTCTTAGCTGTCAGCTGTTGCCTGCCAACTGGGCCTGTGCTTGACTGTGTGCTAATTGGACCCAACAAACATTGGTAAGGTGGGTCAAAGAGCCAAAGCCTTGATTTGGATCTTGGTCCACGGTGCAAGAAAGTCATGCTCTGCTTAGCACCTGGGAAATGAAATGCTTACATGAAACTGAGGACAAGAATGAATTATTTTAACCTGGTCATAAATGCATTTTGGCTGGAATTCTTTCTGAAATACATCTATTGACCATAGCACTGGGATTCTGGAAAATCCATTTATGGAAAGGGTTGCATGATACCCCGTCCAGTCAACATCAGAGCACAGGCTCAGCAGTTGTGGGCATGCCTTCAAGTTCTTTGTTCTTACCTTTGAGAGTACTTCTAAAAACTGTAATAATCTTTAGCTTAGATCATAATGCATGAGCCAGAAAAAAAAAACAGTGCATTACTTTTGGTTTCTGAGTGGAGCTTGTGGAATTGGCATTTAGAACAACCATCTTATCTCATGGAAGCCATCAAGAGAAGATTAATGTAGAAACCCATAGTGCCATTTTTGGAGCTACATTTTAAGAGCTGAATGGTATGTAATTCCAACCTGAATAAAAAGGTTCAATATGAAATATTGCTGTCCTCATGTGTTGTCTTAAGGAAATGTGTGAGGATGGTACACAGTCTCAACAGATCAGGAGTCATGCAGACCTAGTGTTATCTTGTCAATAGGTATAAGGACAAAAAGGGTGAATTAAAAGACGGAATTTTGAAGAGATAATGGGCCTAAGGCTCAGCTGTGTAGCAGGATGACATTGTGTATACGCACAGATTCCAAAAAGCACTTAGTGCATGTGAACTGCTCTGCAAACTCATATGATACAATATGTTTGTTTAGCCAGCTTCTTTCTGCCTGCCAGGTGGGTTTGTCTGTACTCTCTGATTTCTCTGCAACAATCTGGTTTTGTGCATGTGTTTTCTCTTAAGAATATGTCTTCAAGAAATAGCTATTTTCTCATGAAAGCTTCAAGAGCGCAAAATGCTTGTTTGAAAACCAGTTTTCCACATTTTCATGTCACTGTAAACGTAAGCATAGGAAAGGTGAGCAGATAAGATTTACTGTGCCACTTTCATTTGTATTTAATAAATGCTGCTCATAAAAGATAATGCTTACACTACTATAATAATATAATTCATTGAATGAGTTGGTGAAAAAAGAAGGACCATTCATGACAATCACAGTAAGGTTTTATGTTAGTTCTCCTCTTGAATTTATTGAATGAGGGAATAGCTGCACTGCACACCCTTGGAAATCAGAGAGAGGCATTTGGTTTTGAATTGTATTAGGACTAAAGGACAAAGTACAAATTTAATTCATACTCTACTTCTTGCTGGCCGCGGGAGGATTTTTAGGGAACTGTGTCACTGAGTTTTTATTTTTTTTATGTTGTTTACCTCATTTAAGGGAGCAATAGGTAAAGCTATTTAAAAAATTGGATGTCATCAGGCATATAAATGGTACCTTGACTGATGAGCCCTCTGTGTCTCACAGAACTGAGATATCTCTTATGATCTCAGTTGCTGATGTGGACACAAGGGTAGAGCTGCAATAGAAACTACAGCAACTAAGAGAACAAGTAGGTAGTCATACTATTTTCAGGCTGTTCTTTGAGAAAAAAACTTGGGTTACATTATTTATAAAATGCAAATAAAATTGATGGTGTTACATATAAGTGAATATATATATATATATATATATATATATATATATATATATATATATGTACACAAAAGCATCATCTGGAGACTACAGACTGTTTTATCAAGTCAAATATCTTGTTATATACATTTTAAGACCCGACTGAATCATTACATCATCTGTTTGGCATTCAGGTTGTCAAAGGACACCTCATTTCCATCTGTTATCCTTTACTGAATCCAATAATTTAATTTTGCACATCAGTCAGAAAGATATCCAGCCAGTATGAATAGCATGTGTGAATCTTATCAGTGTTTTTTAAATTTGTGTTGATATATTCTTATTGATCTTCTACATTCTCTCTCTGTCACAAGATCAGTGATTTCCTCCTATTGAGTCGATTGGTCCTGTAAGAGAGCTGGGGGAATCATCTAGTAGATGCCAGGGATAGCTTCCTCTAAACCAAACAAATGAAACTATACTGGATGCCATGTTAGGGGAAGGTAATCCTGGGGATATGAACAAACAAAAATCATCCTGAAAGGCATTTGCAAAGAACCTTCTTGGGATCAGCCACTCAGTGTGGAGTCTAGGAAACAAGATAAAAAGGCATGTGCTGAGGGCTTCCCTGAACTGAACGATATGGAGGAGAAAAAATATGAGAAATTTCAGACAGGGTGACAATTAAGGTACGCTGACAACTAACAAGGTGAACAAGCCCTTACAAAGCCTGGAAAACCTTTGAGACTATATGAAAATTTATGTGGATGTGTAATGTATTATAACCAAAAGGCCTGTCTGAAGGTGACAAGTAGTTAGAAGATTTTGAGTAACATCTTATCTTGTGGAAGTTAATCACACTCCTAAGGGAAATAGCATAGAGAAACAATGCTTGTATTCATTGTTTAATGTGAGAGGGAAGGTTGAGTGAGATAGCACACAGCCTCTTAGCAACACAAGGTAATTCTTCACTGTGTTCCTTAATTATATACCATAAATGTCAGTCACACTTCATGTTACCTGCAGTTAACTGTAATCCACCTGCATGAACCCAACATAAATTAGCCACTTTGTACAGCTTGGTGTTAAATATACTTCAGAATAGGGTACATCTGATTGCCAGCAGAGATGGGGGGAAACATCTGTAATCTCATCCCATAAATCTCATCTTCTTAACCTGGAGCACTCTCAACCACACTTCTGCATCAGTGTAAATTTTTGTCCTTGTCTGTCTGTTGAATCTTCTAAATCCTCTTTGCTTGTACCAGGTGAAAAGAATTCCTCTTGAGGCAATGGCAGGTCACTGTTTGTAAAAATGACAAACTATTTGATATACAATCCATTGTGTGGCAAGGGAACAGAACTTTTAACTCTAGATTTCTCTATAAATTAATATATTAGAAAATGTGGTTATCAGCAGGCTGTTTATGACCAGAAATATTTTCTTATAACTTAGTGCTCCTTATATCTTCAGATTAGACACTTGTAAAATAGGCCATTATGTGTAATAAAATGCATTTAATGAAACTTTCATTTGGAGGACATTGAATTCAACAGACTTAACTTTGACACTAACAAATCTCTCACAAGAGATGATTTGCATGGAAACCACTGGGGTCTCATTTTAGTTCATGTAACACACCAGAACAGTGATTTTATCATTTCAAACTCATTTATATGAGCCTGGAGCTACACGGCACAATGGCAACGCTTAGGATTTGAGCAGTACATCATCTGCATAAGTGGCATAACTTTCACTGCTGTGATAATCATTCCCACAGTCTATATCATACATATAAACATGTTTCAATCAGGAAAGAAAAAAGTCTAATTGATCCATTATTTCCCAGAAATTATCATCGTGGAGCACATGTTTATAAGGTTAAAAAAGGACTGAAAGGTATGGTATACTGATTAGGCATGGCATAATTATCATACCTTTTAGAAGCCCATGTGCTTCTACTACAATTTTTCACAGTTATGTACACCAGACAAGTAAGAAACAAAATTAACTAATAAATTCATGCCACGTAATTCTCTTCACTGCAAGAAAAAACAATTTGTAGGATCTAATTAATATTCTAAAATGAAAACATTATGTGTCTTGGACAGACTCTGGATTCAAATTTTTATTTGAAAACTGTTAAATGGTAGTCAAACAGACCCACCTAGCTAGAGTCACAAGCACACAAAGAAAAAGGGCAAAAAGAAAAATCAATGCAAATATACAGCCTCCAAAGTAGAAGGATCAATACCCTCTGATGTTAATACTGCAGGGTTAGATTTATTAACTACCTAGACATCCAAGAAAGAATTTATATAAATACCTAACCCCTCTGCTATAAGGATTTATATTTGAAGTTCATCTTTACAAAACTCTAATACAGCAGGCAGCCTCTTAACTTAAAAATGCTCCCTAAAGCAATGACATTTCTTGTATAAATCACTCATAACAGCCAGAGAAACTGAAATGGGATTTTAAGCTCATGATGACAGTTCTTCAAAAACATCCAAATTCCTTTGTTTAGGGCAGTCTGGGTGATATTTTTAAAGTTATTTGAGGATCTATGTGTCACTTATTTTGTGGGAGCCAAGAGCTTCCTGTCATAGTCCAAGGTCCGTTTTTCTCCACTGGGATAATGAGGGATCTTCAGAGCAAAACCAGGGGTCTTTTGGTTGGTTGAAGATCACAGCAGTGGGTAGTAACAGGAGCAGGACAGGCTGTAGCTCTTTTCTGCTGATCGACCCACTCTTCCAGCATTATCCTAGCCAAGTCTGCAGCTTCACATGTCTTTATCTCAGGCTCTTCTGCATGAAGCATGTATTCACAAGGACATCACATGAAGAAACTCAAGTAAATAGTTTGTTAGGCAGTATTCTCAATATCTGGGAAAATATATTAAAAAAGTATTAAAAAAACCCCAATGCGCCCCCCCCCCCCCCCAAAAAAAAAAAATGTATTATTGCCTCTGGACCAAAGAGGAGTTTTGTGGGGACTAGAGGAAAATCCAGTTCTTGTAATGGTTTCCCTCAGGCTAAATCCTTCACTGGCAGGGCAACTTCAGGTCACAAAGTTTAAGTACAGCTTTGAATGATGCTGACCGAAATAAATAAATAAGAAGACTGAGATAAATACATATGAACCAGCCCACATTTCCAGCCTGTGATGAAAAGTATAGTCACACAACTCATGTAAGGTCAAGCACCAGGCACCAAAGATGTGACCTGCACTGTTTGCAGAAGAGACAGCAGAAGGAGGGAGAGGGATTGCTCCAACTGTTTTGATTTCATATTACTAACTCCACTGTTAAGATCTCTCTATTGCATTTATATACCTTCAAAGCTACATGGATTTTAATATATTAATGCTTCCTAATATCTGAATCTCCCAAGTACTCATGCAGATCTCAGTGCTCTGAAATACTGGTTATAATCAGTACAGCTGTGGTTTTAACAGTTCTGGTTTCCCCACCTTAAGGTAGTTAAAATCACTGAAAGGATTCTTCAGAGTTATTATCCTGCCTTGGTGCATAAGCATACATGTGAGCAGATTTGCCATTTACGACAGCCTCTCCTTGGAAGAGATGAATAAGCCAAGGTAAAACAGAGGAGGGAACGATATGTTAGCAGTACTATCAAGGGAATGTTCCCCCTCTACCCATGTGTGTAACCTGCTTGCTCTAGCTATCAGTCATTTTTCCTATGCATCACTCCACAATATTTACTTGGAATGAAGTCTGGCTTTTTGAATCTGTTATTGTCAGTCACTGCCTCTGCAAACTGACTTCAGGGGTTGGTTTTTTTTTTGATTTCAGACCTACACTGATTTTTATTAGAAACTGGGCCCTCATTTGATGCAGCACAAAATTATCAGCACAGATTTTCCTAAGTTATATTTCCTGTTTACTAATAGCCCACCAGCACTTTGGCAACTGTGCAAATTATGTATAGCATATCAGGGAATCAAATAGAAGTATTTTTAATTATGTTTCTAACTAGGAGGTAGAAAGAACTGGCACCACAGGAATCACTGACTCTGTGGGGAAAGAACAGCTGATTCTCAGATTCACACCAGATTGCAAAGCATAGTAGGAGACTTTGCATGTTGAAGCATTAGCACTATTTATGTTATTATTGTGCTATTCAGCAGCTATAACAACCTTTGGGGATACCTTGCAGTGCTTGCTGAGAAAAAGCTGTTTGTGAAGCCAAATGGCATCACACCTGAATACGATCTATATTTGGACAGATAGTTATAATCCTGTAATTCCTTAGGTTTTGCCTTGAATGCTCATGCTATGAGGTTCAGTACTTATATTGAAGACATTTTATTTTGTCAAGGTGAAGGGTGTTCAGGCTGTTGAATATTTTGCTTAAGAAGGGATTTACTTTCTCCTTTCCTGGTTTCCTGCCGTTCCCCCCCTGCTGATGGATGATCTTTCCCTAGTGAAGGTATTTTTCCCCAAGTGTGAAATTGATTCCAGCTGACAACAGAGTGTGTCAATCACTTCCCACTTTTGTCATCTTCAAAGACTCCTCTTCCCCTTATTTAAATTGTATTTTTGTAATTGAAAATTGCTTTCAGATGACTTAATGAATTCCTTTACTCTATTGAAGGCTGAAAGCAGATGAAATACTGCAGCTTTCAGATTAAGTGCACTTTTATAGAGAAGCTTTAGCAGAAGGTTCAGCAACACCAGCAACTAATTTTCTGTATTAAGACATGCCCACTAAAGAAGTAAATCAGAGTGGTAGAAATGGAATTTCCCACCAGCACCACTGCAAGAAAACAAGCCCTAAATTGTGTTTTGACCTTATGGGTATACTTTTAAAGCTTCTGGAGCTGCTATCAATCCCCAAACAGCTAATATGACCCATTGATGAACTGTGATTTGTATACTTTCCAGTTGATATGGTGCTGCATCTTCCATTGTGGTATCTCTTTAGAATGATAAGGATGACCCGGAAATCATAAATGCTGATGGCAGAATATACTGTGTAATCTCTATTAGCTATCCACAATTAATCTTAGGATAGTAAGTAGCAAGAGACATAAACTGCTTTGTTATGATCATACCCCTGATCACTGCAGCTTGAAATGCAGACTTGCTCAACAAAGTAGTAGTTGATAAATACAGGTGAACTACTAAACCATAGGAATGCTTGCTTTTGAGACACTATATGCAAATATATGCTGAAATTCATGTGTCATTTATTAATGAAATTTATTTAAAAGTAGCTTAATTATTGAGACCTCTTTTGTACAGAAGTGTGAATTACATTTTCATTATTCTAAAAATAAATAGCAGTATTTGGGAATCAGAGTTTTTGAATCATAATACTGTGGGGTTTTATGGTTTGGTTTTTTTCTTTAAAAACATGGCATGTTTTGTTTGGCATGTACTGGTGGGTTTCAATACATGGTTAAAAACCAGTATATCCTGGATTGGAATGAGCCAGACTGATTTACCAGGCCCACTTATCTATGTACTCATTCAAATGCAAATTTAGAATAACTCCTGTAAGGCAATGAAGTTTCCCCAGTTTTGTCCTGGTATGCATGATGTCAGAAACAGGACTAGAGTGTTTGTATGCATAAATCCCTTTGCCCTCCTAATGACCTGTATTTGCATTTCCCTTCCACTTTCCTTGGTAGTAGTATGGACACATTTTTATCTTTTAACTGTAAATTGTTGCTTCAGAAAAGTAGCCTCATTTGCCAGACTATTGGGAAAAAATGCATGTAAGAAATTTTGTAAGTCATGCTTCATGTTGACGGTTCAACAAAACTTTAAGAAACTAATGCATTTAACAGAATGCCTGGTGGAGGAAAAGGAGGAGGGGGAAGACTGAAGATATTTCCCTCTTCAATTCATATGTCGTTCTCACTATCATTGTAGCTGTGCATTTATTTGGGGCAATCTTATGTTCTCTTACTGAAAAAGTATTATTTTGAAATAAAGAAAAATAGGAGTTAAATAATACTGTGAAAATAGTGAAAATAAACAGTTGTAATATTTTCTATGTTTTTTGTTTCAAAATGGAAAATGGCTTCTTATGTTCTTGGAAGATTTGTTTCACTATACAGAAGAGTTAAATACTGAAAAATAGAGCTTCTCCAGCAGTTTGATTTTACTTAAAGACTTCCTTCTGACACCAGGAAATTTATATAGGCATGGATGGTCACTTGTTATAGACATGAATATGAAGCTAGAAAGGGTAAGAAAGATTATAGTGAGAAAAAGCTTTTAAAATAAATGAGTGTGGAAAACTGGGGCAATCACAAGTCATGGATTTTCTTTTG
This sequence comes from Pithys albifrons albifrons, assembly GCF_047495875.1. NCBI lineage: Eukaryota > Metazoa > Chordata > Aves > Passeriformes > Thamnophilidae > Pithys > Pithys albifrons. The sequence goes on from NC_092458.1 coordinate 78,470,848, forward strand.
GATTGATGTGCCTTGATTTGTATATTATGAAATATAACTTGCACCTCTAGAGAAGAACAGTTATAATACAAGTTACAATGGATGTCACTTAACTAGAGAAATATAGATTGGGCTTTTTTTTCCAGTCAGAAGCTTAAGGGAGCTAAGGAAGGTAGAAGGAAATATATATTTATATCACTAAAGCTTTGCAAAATCACTCATAGGTAACAAAAGCCTCTGGGTGGAAAAAAATTTGAGTCCTACTACATGGGAAATGACATTGTGGTTAACATTGATACTTATCTCCCATATTTTATTTTGAGCTAATGTCTAGTTCAGGTACCCTGAATATGAAGATAAATCAGACCTGTACAAGGGAAATTTCTTCCTAACCTCAAAGTAATTAATAGTAGCTGTAATTTTAAAATCATATCACTTTAGACATTTATCTTGCAATTACCAGAGAAATGAGATGGATTTTCATTATCTATTAAATTTCATTAGACCTTTTTAATTAATATTTTCTTGGCTATTACTTTATTTCCCTTATATTCCATATTGCATGTATGTCTTCTTGGATGCTGAAAAATTAAAAAATGGGAGAACTTTTTAAAGTCTACAACAACTTTCAAGCTATGTAGCTTTCAAGCAACTTTTATTTACTGCCATGATGTCAGTAGTGAGGTCTATTAATAGCATATTTATGTTGAAATATATATATCAATATTACAGATATAAGTACATACTATGCTTCTTATGTATGTATATAACATCATTTTTAAAGAAAATTAATTTAGAAGTGAAAGGTTCATTATTAAAGGCCTTGAATTTACTCCAATGTCTTGCATTATATGTGGAACATAAAGCCACTGAGCTGATAAAATTATTTGAATCATCATCTTTTCCTAAACAAAGAAATAATGGGAAAACAATGGGAAATAATTATCCATGATGCAATAAAAACTCATTGACTTTTAATCTGCATCCTTTCTTCCAATAAATGTATTCCATTTTCTAAATCAGCAGAATGAAAGAGGACATAGCTGCTATCTAATTTTAAGGCTATGCTTAGATGAAGATAACATTGTTTTCGTATCCTTCTATGCATCATCAGCAAACTCCCAATAAAGGCCTCTAGGCATTTGAAGAAAGATTCTCTTTTCATTTACATCACAGCAAACACCATTCATGAAAATTAATTGAAAAGAGAATTTAGTCCACTGAGCATAAATCCAGTTTATGAAAGGCTGTTAAACCTGACAATATGAATTTACTTCAGGATGAAATTCATTAGATGATATTTCAACCTGATACAGACTATTTTTAAATTAGATTTTATCTGTTTATATTTTATTGCTTATTTTAGAAAATTTCACTTGAACATAGTTAGCTACTCTAGAAGTTAAGTCATGGCTGTATTTTGTCACACTGGCAAAAGATTTGCTGCAAAGCAAGTTTAAGAAAAGGCAAGAAATTATATAAATGTTCATTCATTCTCTGAGAATATGGTATAAAAAGTAAAATTATTCCAATCTACTCTTTGGTCAGCATAAAATCTTTCATTAAGTAACTTTATCTTTGAATACCCTTGTTGGCAGGTTAGATGCATTCCATCCAGTTTTAGACTTCTACACAGCTAAGCTTTAGAGTCCATTCCTTTAGCAGAGACAGAGAGACAGGTACCTCCTAGAGATGCTGGCTGATCCTACCATAAATATGTTGGGCTTTTTTATCAGGGGCCTTCTAGAAGTGCCTGTTTCTCTCCACTGTGTGCCTAGACAACTAACTGGTTTAGACTAAACACCTACCTAAAATCAAGTGAGAATAATCTAATTGCTAATATTTTTTCCCCTGAGCTGGCATTCTGCGACAGCTAGAGATTACATCAGAAACATGAAATTCCCATGAACGAAAAACCTAAACAATCTCTGTTTTAAGTAACATGCATGTGACTGCAAAGGTCAGGAACCAGAAATCAAATTAAAAGGTCTTTTAAAAGTCTCCCAAGATTTCTCAGTTAGTCTTACAATCAATTGGGTTTTGCTCTCCGGAGCTTGATTTTCAAAAGAGAATTTTCAATATGATTAAAATGTGGAATTGACAGGATAACAGCTTCCAACCACAATAGTTCTAGGGGTTAGATGTTGGGGAATTCACACATACGTTCTCTTTTGTTTTGCTGTAACACTACAAAAAAGAATAATGAGAAAGTAAGATTTTATTGGATAATGAACCCTGGCATCTCAGAGCTTCAGGAAAGCTATGAATCCTCTGTCCAGTAATTTTATCACAATCTGAAATTATTGACTTAACCCAAAGCTTGTTTGTTTGTATGCTTGTTTGTTTTCCCTGTAGTCAATTATTTTGCCCCTGATGACAGGTAGAACACAAAAGGGACACAAAAGAGTATGAAAGGCGATTCTGAAAGCACAATAGAGGTGCAAGAGCTTCTCTTAAGAACAGATGCAATTGTATGTGTAGTAGTGTAATTAACCACACATTTACCCTTCTAATAAAATTTGGACTCGCACAGAATAGCAAGTTTGACTGAACGCACACGATGCAGTAAATATACTGAAGAGAGTAAATATAAGTAAGAACTGGGAAGTAATGAATACAAGACCATTTAATTACACTGTAATCAAACAAATTAAAGCCTGACAAGGATGTGAAAGCGAGCATTTGGATTCAGCAGGACAGAAAAATTGCAAATGAAGTGTAGAGGAGGCACAACTTTTCGATAATGAAAGAGAAGGATTTTTAACAACACAAACTCTTAGGGTCAAAACTGTGCATCAAATCAACCTATGGATATATTATATATTCTGCATTTATCCACAGTCTTGCTAATTAAAAAAATTGTCTCTGCCCTTACTGGGAAATGGCATGCTGTTTAGTAAAATTATATTATTTTCAAGATAGTGCTGCACTGTCATGTTTGTATTTGCTTGGTTGAGATTCACCCAGCCTGAATTCCAGGAATGCTGCAATTGAGTCACCTCCTTCTTAATATTTAACACTATGAACTACCTTTCCCAGCACCACCACCACCCCCTCCCCCCCCCGTCCCCCCCTGCCCCCGCAACAGCAGAGAAGAATTCTAGATGTTTGTGTCTTTAGAGAGAATGAATGCCAGAAACGTCTTATTGCCTTAAGTTACACTTTGCTCTTCCTATCAGTTTTCATTTATGAATCTGAATTATAGCCTTTTCCCATTTTAAGGCCAAGTACAGAATGTTAAAGGGATTAAAGAGGAAGAATGAAGCTACAGCTGCAGGTGATGTGTCTGGAGGGAAACAAGAGTAACCTACTCAGAAAGTAAAAAATGAGAAAGACTGGGTAAGACACAAAGAAAGAAAATTTCTGTGGATTAGCTGCTAAATGAGATCAGGGTTCAGCCACAACCTCACTTTTGGGATAATTTTTAATTTGTCTCTCACTTTTCCCTTACTAACCTAAGTTAAATCTGTCTGCAATTGTCTATATAATAGTTCCCAAAACTTGATTTTTCTCTACTGTTAATATCAAAATAGTGCTTGTACATCAAGTCCAAGGATTGATGCTAAATTTTTCTTGTTACTTTATTGGTTGTAGAGATAGTAGAGAATAAAAATAAAATAAAAAGGAGAAGAAAGCTATTCATCAACTAAGTTACTTTCCCATGACCTCCGTGATCTCCTTTAGTTTTCAGAGATTTTGGATCATGAAAATCCATAAGTCCATTGAGTGACAGCAGATGGGTCTGGCCAGAGTCAAATCCAGGAAGATTATGGGAACTTTGTGGTCAAAGGGGAATGGATTTCAGTTTGCAAAGTTCCACCTAATCAATCTTCTCAATTTTTAGATGGCTATGAAATCACTGAAGTCTTCAATACTTACTAAATAACCCAAACTCAGAAGAACTCAATAGACACTTCTCACAGGTTTAGATCTTTCTAAATGACAATTTTCTCCTGAAACAACTTTTACACAAGATGTAAGGCTAAATAATTATTCTTCTCTTTAAGACATGGGACTAAGAACCTGACAGACCTAAGTCCTGGTCCCCAAATCTGCTACTGTGAATCTTCATCACTTCATGTCTCTGAACCGCTTTTGCATTTTAAGTACTGTCTTCTCTTTATCTCTATAAAATCTCTTTGCAACAGTCACCTACTGAAAATGCCTTATGCATGTAGATGATGATCTCTAGTGGGCACTTATGTGTAACATAATGAAATAATGAAAAGTGTTCCTCAGCTATCTTGTTTCTGGAAGCTTTTGAGCACCAATTTTTGGCCCCAATTTTCTGCCCCAATTTTCCTGTGAACCTTGGCTTACTAGGGACAGAGTAATTCATTATTAGGCACATATAATTGTTCTACATCCAAACAATGACATCTGGGTGCATTTCTCTGTGCTGGCCTCTATCAACGACATTGTAAACAATATTCTGTGAGAGTTAAACCAATTGTCTTCAGATTAATCCTGTTTCGGTTATAGTTCTTTGTGAAGTCTTTTCTTAAAAAAACCAAAAAAACCAAAAAAAACAGGTGTTTCTCCAATGGCAAATACCAGGCTGCAGAAAACACATACTTTGAATCAAGTCAATGGTGAAATGTATATTTATCTCCTAAGGATAAAAAACATCAAATATGTTGCTTTCTTCTATAATTAATTTAATAATTATTGCAAAATGTTTAGTCAGATTTATGAAATTGTATACTTTGTGAGGAGGTTTAATGCGCTAAGACTTACTTTCTGGAGGTTATTGTAAATATACAGTCAATAACATTCGTGCCCATATAAACAATATTGATTTCAGCCTCTCACTATGGTAAACTATTCTAAATCTTCTTTTTCTTAAGAATTTCATAAAAGCAAATAGAAGGCAAACACAAATCTACCTAAAAAATTAGTGCCTTTATACATACTTAGCAGTCTGGAGCATAAAGTTGGAATATTGTGAGAGGAATAAGCACTGGGAAAGAAAAGAAACTCGGTAATTTAAAGGATAATTCTGAAATGCATATAACATAATTTTGTAAACCTGCTTTTTCTCATCCTGCAATGCCTTTGTGATCCCTTCATAGACAGAGCAGTACTAGAGAGTGAAAAACACAACACACAGTTAATTGCTAGTTAGGTCTTGTAGGCTTATCTAGAGTGCAGGCAGTTACTTACAGATGTTATGGTGCAGAGACATCACAACTGGATAATTAATGGTGCTACTGGCTTGATGACCATGGTTACTCTTGGCTAAGTTTATGATTAGTTTGGAGGAATTGGCAAAGAAGAGTGAAGAATTAAAATTATCAGATGTATCATAAAGGTTAAAAAAGAATTTTTTTCTTGTATTATACCTTATATTTAATCCTTGCCTTGAAATAGCCAGGATACAAAGCCCATGAGAACAATTAAATGTCAGCAATAGATAACACATCCCACCTTAGATTTCTCTCTCCAGCATGGAAAAGCAAGCTGGAATTCTCCACTGGAAGAAGTCCTTCCAATGCAGCACTGAGTCCCTTTCTCAGAATCCATAGAATTATCCTTTGGTGGACTGACCCTCCAGACCATAAAGCTGCCAACAAACTGATGTGTGGATAAGTCAGACCTGTTACAAGTTTAGCCCAGTCCAGAGATCAGATGTAATGCTGTTTTTCTGAGTATGAGGTAGGAGTGGCAGAAATCTGAATATCCGTACTACCCTTGCAAGACTTCAGGGATTTTTTTTTTTATTGTGCCCTCTGGTAGTCACATATTCCTGTAAAGTAAGGCTATGTAATCTAACTCCATTTCTGATGGAATGGGTTGAACAAGAGCTAAGGGCTAGAGCTTGGCATGTCAGAACTGAAGTACAGGACCATCGCAGACCCTCCCCCTAAATAAATATGTGTTGGCAGTGGGACAGGTAGGAGAGGGGAGGCTTTCGGTTCTTGAAAAACTACAAGCCAAATATAGGCAAATTAATTTATTAAGAAACTCAATTTATAGATGTCTCCTGCATAACTCAGAATGCAAAAATGGGGGCCTATGTTTTCCAAGAGTCAACAATCAATTTCTGCATAATATTCCTTTGACTACCATTAATTTTGAGACTTAGAATTAGAGGTGGGAAAATAATGACTGGTATTACTTACTGGTCACTTCTGAATTGTCGTTGAAAGTCCAACTCATAACAATTTAGAATATTTAGTATTGATTTTATAGTTACCTGTAAGTGGTATGAAACATAAAGTAGAGCTTACTTGCAAACATGTTCTGGGTTTGTTTTGTTTTTCTTGGCTACTGTGCAGCCCATCCGACTAGACTGGAAATTGATTTCTGCTGAGGTTCATAATTTATACAAGATTTTTCAATAGGTATTGGACACCTGTCTGTGGTTAATGGTAGAGTTAAATCTTATAAGAAAAGAAACTAGGTTGCTGATTTTAGGCCTGAATCCAATATTTCCAGCAGAGAACAGAGTGAGCTTTGTTTCATGAAAGTGCAGGCCTTGCAAAAGTAGCTGTAGTTAGAACTCTTAAAGGTCAGTATTTGAGTAAGATTTTAAAGAAGAAATAATGAAGGGTTGGCTCTATTACATTTAGAATTTAGGTTAAAATACCAGTATCCAAGCTAAAAATAAACCTGGAATAAGGGCAAATCTTACTTAAAATTTACAACTTTTTCCTAAGGTTTGGAAAAAAAGATTAAAGATGAGTATATTTGCACAGTTGAAACTGATTTCACATGTTTTGACAGTATCTAATAGATCAGAAATCTAATATGCTGAAGTCCAACAGATTGTGAAACAGTCTAATGCTGAAGATACTGCTTCCCTGAAGTTTTAATCTACAGCTATATGGTGAGTGGGGAAACTGGCATGGCGGTAAAGCTTCATTTCCCAGCAGGCAAACATTCCTTCATTTGAAAGTTGTATTTTGAATTGTCATAGGGAACCTACTCATATTTTGAGCTAATTGCAGTGGCCCAGATGTTGAAAAATCCAGCACAATGAGACTTATAATGAGACTACAGAATTGGCTGCTATAGTTTGAGTATTTTTTTAAGAAATCCTCTGAAATCAAGGTGCTTCCTCTCGGTCTGAAACCTGGATCATGTTCAGTTCATCCTCAAACACTATGTATATCAGGCCATGCAAAACTATCAGCATATTGTTTACATTGCTGTAGCTGCTACTTCTATTTTTTGAGCCATGACAAGAATTTCTTTTACTTCCAGGGATACTTCAATTCCCCCATCCATGTTCCATACCTCCAAGCTGAAGAATGTTGCAAAGAAAAACCACAACGCATACCAGCCCCACCAGTCACAGTGCAGACTAGAAGAAAACAAGAAAATGATATGTTCATGAAGCAAAAGTAATCTGACATTGTCATGTATCTGTTCTTATAAAAATTCTGACATTTATCACATCTGGCACCACTGTATTCCACCTGGATTCAAAGAAAAGCCTCTTAGGGGGGAACTGAAGGCAGCATGTCTCAAGCTCATTTCCAATGAATACCTGAAATGCTGATGTACTCTGCTGCAGAGTTAGTATATATCCTGAATTTGTATTCAAATCTCTGACAAAGGACATTTTGTATATCCAGTCACATGCCATGATAAGGCTTCATCTTTTCAAAGAGCCCTCCTGTGGCATCCTTGTAGAAAATTCAGTTCTTCAAGGGGCTAAAGAGACATGCAAAGACAACTTAAAAAATCATCTGCTATTTTTCAACTGCTTTGAGGGGGTGACAGTGTGTGTGTGGATGTCTTAAGGTCTGAAGCGATTGATGAATGCATTCCTAAGAACCAGAGAACCACCTCTAGCATATGGATGCCTTGTAACCGGTAGAATCTTTCCATGTATGTTAGGTGAACTACTGACCAGTAGTGTGCTGGCATGTAATATACAGGAATAGATAAAAGTGAAGCTGTTACTGAAAATAAAATCCTTTCTCTTCGGTGAGCCTTCAGATCACACTGCAGCCTGAGTTGTCTCTGCCTCCTCGACCGCCACTAAGCTAATCTACATTACCCCAACAAAGGGTGACCCCAGTACTGCTTGACTGTGCATTTCTGAACATTATCCTATTTACTGAATATTTTCCCATTTACACTGTCAGCTGTACTGGCTCATATCAAAGGTTCAACAGTGTCCATCCATTCCATGGATGAGTATCTCCATGAAGCAGTATGTAGAAGAGTGCTTGTGGAATGGGTCATGGGATTGCCTTACTTCTTTCTCCTACACACATGCACCACACAATATCTTCCAAGGACTTTCCAATCAGAATTGAGTTATCTGTACTGAGAGCTAGCCATCTTGTTCTGTCTTTATGACCTACAGTGGAAGGGATATATAATCCCAGATAGAAACTATTTCTTCTCTCAGTTTTGTAGGTCTTTCCTACCTTTTTTTTTTTCACCATGGCCAAAACTGCCCTCAAACCAGTCACAGATTTCAATGCATGGGGAGGACATATCCTGAAGTGTAAGTGTAAGTTGAGTTGAAAGCCCAGATGTGCAAACTGCATCAGTTAGGACCTCAAAACCTTGGGAACTACAATATTTCAGGAAAAAAATAACACAAGGCACACTGAAAATTCCTTGGGTTTTACACACGGAAATAAAATGCATATAACTGCTATTATCAAAATAAAGTGCAAGTGGACAAAAAATGCATGAAGACAAAAGAAAAAAACCTTACTGAGGGGAGTTGTGGGTTTGTAGTTTGAGGTTTGAACTGCTTGAGCATTCTTCAAAAGAGTGATAAAAATGTTAAAGGCACTTACAATCAATTAGCACTAATTAAAAATAATCCTAGAAACTAGTTATATAAATAGACTTATTTTGCCAGAAAAGAATCAATGAAAGCTATTCAGAAGACACATTTCTGTTTAGAAAATATTTTTAGCTGTTTGACTGAGTTAGTAATTGTTTCTCAATTACAGCATCCTGCATTAGGAATCATCTGTTTTGTTCACACTCCCATATATGCAGCTTCCAAAGCAGTGGACAAGTTGGAGTAGGAGTGGAGATTTTTTTGCAGAACACACAACAACATTTGATTTTGACCCATGTGGGTATGTCAGACACTCTGAATATGTATTGGAACCCACTAACCTAAAAAAAATTATCATCTTTTACTGATGATACAACCACATGGTATCTAGCATGACAACCCTTCAAGCAAGAATTGACAGATTTACCAATATGCATATAATTCCCTTAACTACTGTTATTATTCATATGTGCAAACTAATGTGTGTGTAAACACATGTGCAGAGTGAAGACAGATGTAGTTTATTTTTTTAATTTCAAAGTCATAGTCTAAATACTGGGAACAGAGATTTCAGAAGCTCAATTTTCACATTATGAATTGTTCTCTATTTTCATAGTTTGGAAAGGAATGAAGCAAATATTTTAGTTTGGAGGGGAACTGAAATCCATCTGTGACTAGGAAATGTAACTGCACTGCTTTACCATCAGTGTAACGTTCCAGGAGTCTGTTGGAACTGACAGCAGAGCTGAACTGATGGTGCTTGCAATACACAAAATGACAAACACCACTTGCCTTGGAACTCTCCAGCCCATTTATTTATGGGTAATGCTGAGGCAAAGCCTAATTCTCACTTTACCACCTCTCCAGCAAGTGTGCACTTTGCTCAGTGTCTGACCTGTGGAGAAATGAATCTCTCTTGCCAGTTTTCTTGTCATGCCAGATTTCCTGCCATGATCTCTATTCCAAAACCAATCCCACGAAAACAAAATAGAGAAAATGCTGAAATAAATGTGATGTTTGGGCCTCACCTGAAACGGGACTAAGAATCACTTAAATATAGAATTTCTACTACCAGACATTATATTAAACTTTCAAATGGGATATACAACTTTTCACACCAGGTTTGAATACAGCTGATGGAAGTGATGAACTATTCACTCAACTCTAGCAGTGACTATTCCACTCTACATCAGAAACATAACCACAAAGTTGTGTAAAATCCATAAAGTTAAGTGAAACCTCAGACACGTGGAATGCAAATCATTCACCTCTGATGAGCATGGTATTCACTTGATTGATTTTAAATGGCTGTATAAGTGTTCTCATACACCGTGAACCTGGGTAAAAAATTTAGTAACTCCCAGTGGGATTTTTCTGGTATAACACTCTAAAATTGAACTTAACTTGAACAACAGAGTTTAAATACCTTGGGATGTAGTTCATCATAGCATGATTATGATTTTAATTCATAACCATAAAATTAAAGAAATGTGGATGACACAGTCATTTTGAACAGTGTCTCATCTACGGTATAGGCCAAATTTATTATATCTAATGTTATTCCAGTGATTTCCATCAAACTGGTATAGTGTTTTCAAGTGACTCAAGTACATGTAAGCATTGATTTTAGATTCCTGAGAGTAATGCATAGCCAAGCCGCCATTTTATACCTCTTGGCAGAGTGGATATTGTTCAACATACTTGTCTTTTTCATAAGTAAACTTGGAAAGGAGGATGCCTTCAACTTTCTCCATTGCTGCTCTCTGCATTTGCTTTACCTCTGTGTCTGGATTTGAACATTAAGACCTTAAATTACTGTCACTTCCTCTTTATTTATAATTTTATGTGTCATTAAGCTCATAAGCCTACTGGACCTTTGGTCTTTTTACTATTACTGAACTTGGCCAAAATACCTCTTGGTACACTGCATCTTTGCCAAGTAGCTCATCTCCACTTGATCTAAAGATTATTCCAGTTTAAGCTGAACTTGTTATTCTGTTGTTCATTTAAACCACAAACTGATTTTTTTTGGTAATTTCATTTAACTTTCATGCTTCAATTCTTATTCTCTAGGACACAAATGAACAGAGAGCTTTATAAATCAAAAATCAATATGATCAAGTAAAGTTCAGAAGTTACGAAACAAATCTGTGATTTGATGCTTGTGAAATTAAAAGCTTGGAAAGATCAAGTTAAATCAAAGGCATTTCCTGTACACAGAAACACAGGAGAGCATGGGCTACTTTCACTCACTTCCCTCATTGATATGTTGACACCTTTTTTCAAACCCAGCAGAGCTGATGGTAGGCTGGTTCCACATACAGCCACAGAATATTCTGAGTTTGATGGTAATTTCCTCAGTTTTTAACATATAAATCACTTGTTTTTCTCCTCACAATCATCCATAAATTTCTCCATGTCATCACATAATATTAGAGAAGGGAAAGCAGAACAAACCAAACAAACAAAGCAAAAAGAAAGGACAGAAGTTACAGATGGTTTAAAATATTTTAAACCAGATTGTAATTGCTGTCTCATTTTATACCTTTGCTAACTTGAGGAGAAAAAAAAAAAGAAGGTCATAAGGCTCTCAAACTTGTCTCTGAGCCTACCTTTTTCAAAGACAGAAGATATACACAGATTTTTGCGCTGTGACCCTACATGAAAAGTACAATAGGGAGGTCAGTGTGTAAGTGAGTGCAATTTTAAAAGCTTGCAGAGGAGAACATTCATTGAATTTCTAGTGAAAATCTCATCATTTAGCAAGCATTAAACTCAAAGTAAGGATTGCTATCTGTTGGAAAACTTAACCCAGTGATAGTCCCTTTCTTGGACAATTTAAGTCTTCCCACTTCAGCCATCTCTCAAGAAGCTGGCACTGCCTGATTCTGATGCAGGAATTGGATTTCCTCCTTTATTTACCTCACTTTCTGAGATAGCTTCAAAAATACAGCCTAATGTACCTCTTTATTTCCTTGAGCTATCACCTGAAATACCTGTAAGTAAATGACAGTCTCTTCCACTAATCACAAAATAACGTTGATCATTTAGAAAGTGTTTAACTTTGTTAAGACACTACTTAAGACTCTTGTACATATGGAACACAGTGCTTGAAGGATGGAGAATTAGTTTGTTAATTTTTAAATGAATATAAGGCAGCAGTGAAGGAAATGTAAAAAAACCCAAAACACTCTCATCAAAACTCCAAACATCCTTAGATTGACTTAGGAGAGTTTGAAGGGTTTGAGATCATTACTTAATAAAAGACTTTGCATGTTACATGCAGACTTTAATTTAGGAATTTATCAGTGGCAACAGAGAAGCCATTTTGGCCCTGCTGTATTCATCGCATCCCAGGACCATCCCCATTTAGATAAATAAGAAGGAAATAACTCCTTAATCAGCTGGGAGAGAAGAATAAATTTTTCAAGAATTTAGGGATGGAAAGAACCCAAAATTTTCACTTTATGAAACTAAGAGGTTTCAGAATGTGATTTTATTCAACACTGCAGCAGGACTACAGAAATTTTCGTCACTTTAGGTGTTGTGAGAAGACTCACCTGACCTGTAGCCACTACCTCAGAGCAGGGCAGGACCAACATAAATGCTGCCCTGTAATAGTTTGCTCTTTCTTGAGGTCTTTGACATTCCACAAGGTCCCAAATGGCACCAACTGTTTTTCTGTTACAAAATGAACACTGTCAGTACAGAATAACTCAAATGTTTTAAATTAGTTGCTTAGCAAACTTTAGATATCTTGGGGTGTCTGGCCTGATCCCAGGAGGGCTTTTGTTTTCATCTGGCAGCTTTATGGCATAGAGGAGTTGGGAGAAGTTAAGCTGGGAACATATGGAGTGGTGTGGGAGATGGTGTTTTCATTTTTGTCTTTGTTTCTCACTACCCAAGTCTATTTCATTTTGCAATAAATTAAATTATTTTTCCTTAAGTCTAATCTGTTTTCCTTTGATGGTAATTGGCAAGGGATGTACCTGTCTTTATCTCAACCCAGGAGCTTTTTCATCTTTTCCACTGCTGGTGGACAGGTATGGTAATCACAAAACATTTGATTTTTTTTTTAAAGTTTATTAAACAATAATGATTTTTTAAAGCATATCTTATCTGTTGCAACCCATCTCCTTGCCATATGTTTGCAATGGAAGAAACTGACCCGAGCAGACAGACAGTGTCAAGTCAGGCCTTTCTGTAATGCTGCAGTGAGGATGAAAAACCACTACTGGGCTTCTGAAGAATGTTGCTTTTCAAGGCAGCAAAGACATTCTTGTGCTCACAGGTCATGTGTGCAAACTGGTCCTAGCACATACACTGTGACAGATGTTTTCGGTGACCTTGGATAAATATCTTAAAGTTGTATTTCTAAGAATGTAGACACTTCATGACGCACATAGGCACTAACTTTAACCTCAAAATAACATTTCTTCTTCATCTGTCTCCTTAGGCTTCTAAATGGCTTTTAAAATCTGATCTTAATGTTTTGTGCCTCTATTCACCATCTGGTAAATGATGATGAACACTTTTCTCCCATCTTTTTTTGGTTGATAAGGTGATAATCAAGTAAACTCTTCTGTTTTGTATTCAAGGTTGAGCTGAGAGTAAATTCTGTGTGATGCAAACTGATGCTCATCTTCTCCCTTTACCTGCCTTCACCTTAAACTTGTCTTTTATCTTCTTTTTGTTCAGTTACAGTTCTGCAACCTGAAATGGGGCTTCAGGAAACTGTAAATTAGTCTTAAAATTACCATGATTGATTTAATTCATGTGTATCCTGTGGTCAGAGATGGCAAATTCTATAATTGCCTAGTGTCAGGTAATAATAGTAATAACAACTAAACAGATTCCACCAGAATAAGTGGCATGTGTGGATTCCTAAATTTGCAGTGCTTGGACAGGGTCTTTCAGCAGGCCCAGTGCTCTAGAGCACACCATTTTTATTTGATTAAGGAGGCATAAAAGGATACTTTTTCCTTCTTCTTCTTCTTTTTTTATGTTTCATATAGAATTCTGTCACACAGATAGAAATGGAGTGTCATTATCACAGAATCAAAGAATGGTTTAGGTAGGAAGGGACCTTAATGATCACCTGGTTGCAACCCTCCTGCCATGGGCAGGGACCCTCTTCACTAGACAAGGTTGATCTGAGCTTCATCCAACCTGTGAGTTAAAATTAAAAAAAAAAGAAAATATCCTTAGCTGAAATATTACAAAGAGCAGGGTGGCATATACCTCAACACAGTACTGTGCTTTGTTAAGGGTCTTAATATAAGTTTAAATTACATTTACATCCAATTTAGGATCCTTGTACAGAAGTTACTAGAAATGACAACTAACCACTCTGTTTTATAGTAAATCACACCCATTTTGTGCAGTTCAGAACAACATCTGACAAGGCAATGACAGCTTGTATGCAGAGCAGCAAAGAATCAGGCTGATGGTATCAAAATATTTCAGCAAGTTGGTCTCTAGTGTGGCTAAACTGTGAGCAAAGCATGACTGGAAAGAATCAAAGAGCATGTCTGCACTTTGTAATATGGATAGATGAGAAGATCTCCAAGGCACTGCCCCAGACACTAGGTCCTAGAAATTGCATTTCAGATGCACATTGCCTCATTAGCAAAGTTAAGAAGCAAACCTCATTATATTAAGTCCTGTCCACAGCTAGTGCTTCTAGAAACTGAGATTTTTGTGATAACAATGTACATCCCTTTCTGTAGTGTCACATCAAGTAGTGTGGAGACACCAAAAGATGGTGGTTTACACTTTTTATAAACAATAGAGCAAGAGGCTATGTAAGCTGTGAATCCAGCAGGAAATTTCTATCCTGTGGACAGTGTTAAGGGTTGTCTAGGGTTTAATTTCATCTTCTTTGGAACAAATGTAAACATTTTTAAGGATTCCTAAAAAAGTCTGCTTTAGAAAGAACTGACAGCTTAATCCTGAGGCTGCTGATTTCAAGGGGCAGCCAGAGAGAAATCATCTGTGATTTTCTTAATGGAAAATTAGGATAATATTTTTAAATCCTACTACTGTTACAGAAGCCTCTCTGACAGGTTCTACCTTCCAATAATTTCTCACTTCCTTAAGACTCTAGAGAAGGTCCTAAGAATAACTCTACTTGTTCCGTAAGATAGAACAGACCATTCTAAATATTCTAAATATTCTAAAAATTTGACTTTAATGAAATCAGAATGTTGAAGGCCAGAGAATGTTGGGTTTTGGTGTTTTGGGGTTTTTTTATATCATATTGATTACTTATTTCAAAGGAATCCTCTTGCAAAAGAAAGCAGGAGAAAAATATATTAAATGCTTTTAATGTTTATACCTGATTTTATTCATGTATAGTTCAATTTTGCCTTGAAGTTGGGAGGGGTACATGTTAGAAGTATGGGGGAAAACTGTATGACATTTTGTGAACATCATTGAAAACCTTAGTAAAAAGGTGCCATAACTTCAAGATTTTTAAACGGCTTAAGTCAGTCTCCATGGCCAATCCTAATCTGTAAATTATATATTTTATTGCACCACATATTGTAAATTCTTGGTGGTTTGAATCACAAAGATCCTGAAACTGATTGATACTGGGGACTGCCTACAAGTGCAAGGTTCTGCCCTTGGATTAGTACAGCCATTGATATCAATACAGGCTGGGGGATGAATAGATTGAGAGCAGCCCTTCTGAGAAGGACTTGGTGCTGGTGGATGAGAGGCTGAACATGAGCCGACTATGTGTTCTTGTAGCCCAGAAAGCCAACCCTGTCCTTGGCTGCATTAAGAGCAGGGTGGCCATCAGGTCCAGGGAAGGGATGCTGCCCCTCTGCCCTGCACTAATGAGACCCAACTCGGAGTGCTGCATCCAGCTCTGGGGCCCCAACATAAGAGGGATGTGGATCTGCTACAGCAGATCCGGGGGAGGGTCACAAATATGGTCAGAGAGATGGAGCACCTCTGCTATGAGAAAAGGCTGAGAGAATTGAGACTGTTCAGCCTGGAGAAGAGGAAACTTCAAGGCGACCTTTTAATGGAGGCCTATAAGAAGGCTGGAAAGGGACTTTCTACAAGAGCACGTTTCTATAGGGCAAGGGCTAACGGCTTTCAACTAAAAAAAGGTCAATCTAGACTAGCTGCAAAGAAGAAATTTTCAACAGTGAGACTAGTGCAACACTGGAACGAGTTGCCCAGATTGGTGATAGATATCCCATCACTGGAAACAGTCAGTGTCAGGTTGGATGGGGCTCTGAGCTGCCTAATCTAAGTGAATATGTCTCTGCTCACTGCAGGGAGGGTGATGGACTAAATGACCTTTAAAGATCACTTCCAAACCAAACTATTCTGTGATTCTATAATTCTATGAAAACTATTAGCAGTGATTCCATGAGTTTCTCTGTGACTGGGTTTGAGGTGGGTTTGGTTTTTTGATAACTTAGGATTCCTAATCCTGAATTTTCACACACATATAATTCATCTTCAGTTTATAGGCTGTATAGAGAAAAAAAACAACTTGCACATCTGACAGATTTAACAACTAAACCAATAGTCTACTTATTCATTTGATGTCAGTGTTTGCTTTCAAGAGAAATGTATACACATCACAATAATTATCCTATCTGAGCAATGAGGCTTGAAAACATTCACTGCCAATTTTTCAGTTAAAGCTGCTAACTTTATTAACCTGATAGCACTACCATGGACATACAACTGAAGAAAAGATCAAAAAACTGAGCTACAAGTGTAATTAAGGCAATATTGCTCTGGTGAGATCCAAATATACATTCACAGCTTGAAAATGAACTTTCTTTTCCATTCAGAGTTTTTAAGTACTTATGTGAGTCTCCATGTATCTCTCTCACAATAATAATAAGCTTAGGAGCTGTGAGAGCAGTTTCTCAGATGATAAATCTACGTGACCAGAATGTCTATTTCTTAGCAAGTTTGGGAATCTCTTTTTGGGGAGGGAAGGAGTGTTGATGTGTATATTAAAAATGAAGAGTGGTACAGACTAGAATTAAAATCCATTGGTAAGGACTTCATACAAAGCTGGCAAGCTTGAAATTTTTGATGAGAAAGTTTAGATAAATGTGCATAATTGCACAGTAAACTCCCATTTTTTATTAATTTTGTTACAATCTGAAAACAATGCTAAGTAAAGATTTAACTGTTTATGTTTTCCTCTTTTTAAATATGTTTTTATTCCAAATTATTTCCATGTAAAGTGTATAAAAATTTCCTGCTGTTATTTGCTAACTTCCTCAAAGATTCTTCTACTGCTTTTAATAGCACTGTTCAGTACTGAGTTAGGGGGTCTTAACTTGCTATTAGAAGAAAAGAGTTTCTGAAAGTTTCCCCAAACCACTGAAAAGTGGAACTTTCGGCTTTCATTAAAAGCTTTGCAAAATCAAGTTTTTTTGTTTGTTTATTTTTAGTGCATGTGGACTGAGCAAGCATGGTTCTGTGCTGCTTTGGGGAACTCAGTGAGCTGGCTGGCATAACTCAAATACTTGGGAAACCACAAATAGTCCAAGTCCATGCTCAGTCTGCAGAAAATAGTAGGGGGAAAGACATCATTCCAGAGTGTTTCAATACCATATGGCAAATAGCATTTTCTGCTGGTATGCAGCACATTTTAACTCAAAGGAATTTGCAATTATATTCAACTAATTAACTTCATTTATTTTTTACCAAGCTGCCTTTTCTCTTAAAAGGAAAGGAAATTCAATCTCCACCCCCTGTGACTACCACTTTTATTATGTGTGTAATAGTTTGGAAAGAAAAAGGGATTTTAAAGACTACCAACTACCTAGTAAATATGCATACAACATATATTAAAAGAGGAGAGGAAGAAAGAATGGCAGCAAACTTTTGCTTAAATTTTCAGTTTCTGAGAGATACAGATTGTCTTACTATCACCTGCATTTCATTTTAGGGTCATCAGAGGGAAAAGTATGTCCTTAAAAAATAAAACCTCCTCAAAGAGCCAGAGCATGAATGTAGCTGTTAGCATCCTCCCTTCTCATCCACTGTTGACAACATCTGAGGTCAGCAATGTGTATGCATATTTTGATGTCGACTTCTATTCAGGGGCTCTATTTTTTTTAATCTTGCACTGAGAAGAGAAACTCCTCTACTGAAAGTATCATATTCTTGTCAGAGTGATGCTTCAGGTATTTTAGTTGTATTCATGGCCTTAGTGTTGGTCTGTTCTTGCCATTTCAAACTATGCTATTAAATTATTTTTAACACTGGGATAAATTTTATTGTGAGCTACTGCATACCACCTCTCTGGACTTCCTAGGAGTAGGGTAAGAAAAGCTAATAAAGCAATGGGAGAAGGACCTCCACCAAGTCAAGGTGTTAGTATAGACTTTATGGCCCACGCAAGTCTCTATTTCCTAGATTTTAACAGATTTTAAGTGAGAAAAAGAGGGAAAGAGCCATGCAGTGGTTATGTAAGACTGGCTACCACGCATGCTGAGCCTGTGGAGTGCCACTATGGTAGAGAAGGCAGAAAGCTCGTAGGAGTTGTCTGATTGCACAAATCTATTTTTCCCACTACACAGCAGGATGATTTTCTAATTGTCTACAGTGAGGTAAGGAATGGTCTGTCAGTTCTGGGACTGGGACAACTGCTTTTGCAGAGTAAATACAGAATCTGGAATGCTAGACTTCTTTGGCTAGCACATTCATTTTTGTTCTTTTATTCCTGTTTATTATTGTTTCTCACATATAAAATCCCATGTGGCTCCTAATTTCAGAAACAATCAGTTTTGAGAGATGATGCCTCCAGTTTGGACAGCCCTCCTAAAAGGAGACTGCCAAGGTAAGAGGCCTTCGGTACATCTCCCATCTTGTCTCACCTAAATAAGGGACTTTGATGTCAGGTATTTGCTGATAAGATAGGAATCCCAGCTTCTCTTTATAATCAAGGCAGAGAAATAGGCAATTCCAGAGGGCAATTCACCTGTCTTATATTAGAAACTGATTTTAGGAAGAAGACAATCATTCTCTGAAACTGTCTACTTCTGTCCATTTACTTCAAAACTAGAGTGACAAGCTCAGCCATAAAAGTCTAACTATTAGAGTGAGTTAGGTAATGGTCCCTATGTTAGGGACCAGTAATGCTTATTCAGACTACTGAGACCTATGTGCTCTTAATCAGGCTGCCTTAACAGTACCTACTTTTCCTTGATCTTTATGCATTCCCTGAGAACTTGATAGTATATTATATAATACAGATAATTAAGGGACAAGAATGATTGAGCCAAACTGATGAAATACCTGTACCCATGGCTAGAACAGGAGGTTTGCAGCAGCAGAATCTTGGGAACAGGTCAGGAGGACTGAAGATTTCTAAAACCAGGACTGAAGACTTCATGCACGTCACCAAACAGAGATGTCTTCTCAGTGCCTGACCTATGCAATCCAGGTGATACAGTTCATCAGTGTGACAGGTGATGAGATCAGTGAATAGTCCCCCTGAGAGGATCTGTGCTGGCATATAGCACTTGGCTATATTGTTTCAAGACCCAGATCAGGGCTTCATCAAACTGCACTGGCCCATTTGAACAAACATGAGTTCAGGTGACTTATTTATGCCAATTGTAAAAGGGCTCAAGAATGAGCACAGTGAAGACCCTGCAAAGATAAACTCAAGAGCCTAAATTCCCAGCTTATCCAAACCTCAAATACCAAGTCTCTGAGGAAGGAGAAGGAAATCTAGTGTCACATGGCAAGACTAGAAATGTACAGTCTGATTTTTATACTGTCCAAATATATTTGCATATGTATTAATACCAATTTTCAAATGAATTGTAAGAGTTTTTGTACTTCAGTGTAATTATAATCTCCCCTCTGCCACGAGCTACAGAGTGCCTTGCGCAGCAGCTTGTCACATAGACCTGCCAGGAGTGAAGTGCTCTTTGGGGGATAATGATATCGTTTGGATAATGGACACTGTATGTGATTTGCTATGCTTACTTAGCATGCTGGGTAAGTAAGGGAGTCCACATATAGCTCGCTTAAACTATTTAGCTGTCTTCATTTGACTCATTAAAATCTCCACAGACTGGCCTAATTCATAATCCTATTATAGTTGGTGGCAAAATGTTGGTGATCTCACTCTCTCCTTTACAGTTTCACTCTCCATCACTCTTTCTCAGTCTTCCCCCTGTCAGTGCTTCGGCACTGATGGAAACAGAGCTGAAAGCAGCAGGATCTTTCTCCCCTGTTTCACCACTCAACAGGATGCACAGATGGCTTTTCCTTTCACTCCCTTTCTCCCTCCTAACACAATCCCAAAAGAGTAGAAGGAGGAGGGCTGTGTTCAGCCTGCTTTTTAGAACACTTAAGGTGGACTAAGGATGGTCACAGTACCTCAGTTTAAAATGAGCAGTTCAGATTTTGTGCTGTGCTGGGATAGTCAGGCCCTAATTCCCTAGAAGGAATCACAGGAAAGAAATAGTCACAATGGTTAACATATGCAGCTCTTGCCAGTGGTCTAAATATTTCCTCTACCTTGCTTCACAGGCAGTACAGGACACCAGCCCTTAATAGCTAGAGGTTTGAATTGCTTATTTCTCTTCTAAATTTAGACACTGTAATTGGAGTTTCATTTCATATAGAAGCCAGAATAGGCAGTCTAACCAGAGCCCTAAATCACAATCTGACCTGTTCATTGCTCTCTTGAGGTTATTAGGTGCCATAGCAGATGGCTTGAGGTACCAGAGGAGAAACTCCAATTATACCCTCAGGGCCTCTGATAAAACTGACCTCTCATACATTTCATGAGACCTTCACATTAGAGTGTGTAACCTCAGGACCGTCTCAGACATATCTGCACACTTTTTTTTTTAATGCAGTTTTGTCTTGAGTCAAATTGGGCAGAGAACAATGTTCCCTCAAAATATTAATCTTGTTTCCACTCCAAGTTGACAAAGTCTGCTTTCACTCAAATAAAACCAAGAATTAAAAAAAAAAAACTGAAACAGGGAATTCAATAAGTGGAAATACTAAATAGTCTGCTCTCATCATCTGTGGAGCTAGTGGGGCTGCAAAAGAAAGAGAGAGGCCAGCAGTGTTGCCAAAATGGCACATTCATCATATACTACTCCTGGATGTCCAAACTGTCCCTAAAATTAGGGTAGGGGGCTAAGCATGAATGAATTCAGCAGGGTGACAGCTGGCATGGCTTTATCAGTGTAATTTGTGTGTTTCTTGATACAACTATTTCTTTATAGAGTTGTGCTGCCCTTCATGCCATAAACTTTGTGTGTATAGAACAGATTGCTTTAACAGAAGTTAATTTATTAAAGGGTACAGATAGCTGCTAATTCCACTGTAAGGAGTGGGTAACTGCTGACTAATATAGAAGCTATTCCCCAGCTCCCCTAGTTTCTTTGTAGCTGTGCTGACCATTATATACAATGGAATACTACATTGGAATATGATTTCTTCTTTGCCTGACACAATATACTCCACAGGACAATAATTTTCAAACTGTTACTTGAGCTATCTTAGGTTGTGAGAAACGAGTACAAACCGTCTCCAAAAAAGTTAGTACTGTTGCCTGGTCCACAACATTCAAGAAGTAGAAACAGGATGGAAGATGCATCAAAACATATGCAATGCTTTGTCTCCTGTCACTGAAGTGCACTCCATGAAACATGTATTCATATCTTTGAAAAATACCCATTTTCTTCAAATATTTCTAGAAAACAGCTTCTACCAAATGGTCAATATATAGGTGTTTTTAATTGTTAAGGCTTTACTATCAGATTAAATTACTAAAGGAATAGTTCAAATCTGCATAATTCAGTGATAAACACCATATGAAAGATCAGAGCAACAAGGCAGGCAAAGAGACATATTTTCATATGGAAAAAAAGCTATGGGTCTTGAAGGAAGAAAATATTATACAGAGAACCTAATAGTGCTCACCTAAAATAAGCTTTTTTTACCACTGGAATGATTGAACTAAACAACGTGAATTGAATTTCGTCTCAACAGTTTCACAGTTCCTCAAAGTGTTGAGCTTGAAGCGGACTAAAGTGCATGGGAAAGTGTATATTAAGCAAATAATTAAGTCTAACTGGGGAATAGCTTTTATATTCCTCAGGCAAACCACCAAGAAGCTTTATGTTGGTTTTAAGTAACAGCTGCATGGGGGAATGATCCGTTTAAATAGAGGCTATTATTAACCTTAACTAGTAAGATTTTCAAAGAGTTACAGAATATGCTGAGTTGGAAGGGACCAACAATGATCATCGAGTTCAGTTCCTGGCCTGACACAGGACTATCCCTAAGACTCACACAAGGTGCCCGAGAGTATCATCCAAATCCTTCTTGAACTCTGTCAGGCTTGGTACTGTGACCACTTCTCTGGGGAGCCTGTTCCAGTGCCCAGCCATTCTCTGGGGGAAGAACCTTGTCCTGAAATCCAACCTAAACCTCCCCTGACACAACTCCAGGCTATTCCCTTGGATCTTTTCACTGGCCACCACAGAAAAGAGATCAGTGCCTGCCCCTCCTCTTCGCCTCACAAGGAAGTTGTAGATTGCGATGAGATCTCCTCTGTCTTCTCCAGGCTGAACAGACCAAGGGACCTCAGCCACTCCTCATATGGCTTCCCCTCCAGGCCCTTCACCATCTCTGTTGCCCTCCTTTGGAGGCTCTCTAATAGCTGAATATCTTTTCTATATTCATCATCACCATCAAGGCTAGGCTTCACAAATGAAGATTTGGGAAGGGCTCTCCCCACATGGGTGTGTCCTTTGAGCCTGCACAGCAGATTTTTTAGGTGAGGCATAGCGTGAATGAAACTGGTCCCACCCTTTAACTCCTAAGATTCATATGCCACGGCCGAGTGAGCTTGGATGGTGACAGTGAAGTCCTCAGGACTAGAACCTACAGTCCCTTGTATTCCCAGGAGCTCTCCCATCCAAATACTAACTGTGTCTGTCCCTGTTTAGCTTCCGAGATCTGATGGGATCGGGTGTCAGAGTGGCATTTAACTTCCTCTTTCCTATATCACAATGTCCAAAACTGCACACAATGTTCAAGATGACACCACACCAGTGCAGAGTACAGGAAGATCTTTATCTCATCTGACTGTTCTGTTTAGAGTATGTTTGAGTATAGCCATAGTGAGGCAAGCTTTGATATCATTTCACTGTTCTGGTCCCCTTATCCCCTTATTGTGACTCTGACACTAGCCAGTGCAAGATGCTTAGAGGAAAGGGCATCAAAAAGCATTTGTGGACAGTGAGACAGTTTGTGGTACACACAGCTCTGACATCATCAATATTCTTCCTTCTCAATGTATACACTGCTGAGAGTGCTGCTTCTCAGGCTGTGTGTGGCAGAAGATTCTGATTTCTTGAGCCCTGTTTCCAAACCTGTAGGCATGTTCTTTTCTGTTTGCTGGAGATCTGAGACAGCTGCAAGGGGTGGTAAGTCAGACCAACAAGAACAAAGGCACATGTGACATTCTGCTGACCTTTGAACCTACAAGGATGATAAGCAGCTACAGAGAGGCAAGATAGGCAACTCGTGGCAGCAACGTATTGAAATGTATTAGTACAATTTTCCAGAACACTTCCATCCACTTCTTAAGATAAACATGAAATGACTCCACACAGCTTTTTGAAACATTATTTTCTTTTCAATTTAGTAGGATAAATCCAAGAAACAAGCCAAAATCAGTCAAACTTATAACTACTATCAAATCAAACTTTTGGACTCAGGTCAAAGTCATTGAGATCTTTCTTCTCCTGCCTTTCAAAGGTTTCTTTGAAGTCCAGCTAACCCACTACTACTACAAAAATTCTTCCCTCTGCACGTCCAAAAGGATCATCCTTTATAACCTAGGCTTTCCCTGTGTCTTTGGGAGCCTCCTGTACTTCCTACACCTCTGGCCCAACTGCTACATTAATTATATTTGGGAATTTGCCGTGTAGCATACCCTTGCCTTCTGTGGACATTTGTAACATGCTGGGTCTCCAGTTTTAAACAGCCACATTAAAGTGTATCAAAAATGCACATATCAAAGTACAGTCACTATGATTAATTACTCTAGATATCCCTTTAGGCAATTAGATCAGGAAGACTACTGCACAAACATATTCAGGATGATTCCAATACCAGAGACAGGACAATCAGCTTCTTGCAATCCTGGCATATATAAATATCATAAATCAAGTAGGCACATGCTAGAAGCCTTTTTAACAAAGACAGAGACACATAAAGGCATTTCTTGTTGAATCATTGCTTGTAGTAACAATCAGAATTTTCTCATGACTTCCTAAGGTGTTAAAATTTTTCACTTTATAGTTTATCTCAATTGTTAAAGTTAAGAATTATACCACTATTCTTTAAGATGATTTTAACACAAAGATATCTTTGCTTTTGGGCAGAGCCCCAAAACATTATATATAGTCTTAGAATGTAGAAGTCTTTGCCCTGAAAACTGAATAATTTTTGCTGTATATACGACCCAGAACCCTCCAACAGTGCTGAGATAACAACATACTGAGAATCAAGTTTATGAATAAAAAAAGGATTATGCTGGCTGGCTCCCAGGATTATTGGCTAAAATATGGTTGCTTATCTTTAACTGTAAAGTAGCAGTGTATCTTGCCATGGCCCAGTTCCAGAAGCCATAAACATTTTTCCTACTAGATTTTCAGTACAGTTCTCAGGCATAAATTGATATTTGAAATTCAAAAATATCATTAGTTTTTCCCTTAATATGTTCAACCTCTTCTACAAGGAGACTGTTTAAATAAAATAAAATAAAATCGGTGGAATGATCTACAACTGGTCAAGATCTCAGATGAATGTCATTTACTGCTAATGTTCTTTCAGTAAAGCTGGACAGCAATTATTAAGACCTCTAGCCAGAAACAACAAATAATTTGAATTTTGTGTGCCTTTGTCATTATTTGGGCTTTTATATACAGGAAAAAAACCATGTGGCAATCTGCCATATCTGCCCAAGTTATATGCATATTAACTCTGGAAAATGGAGTCAGTATATCCCTAGCCGTAATCTATTTATCTATCTAGAACTGAATATACACATACCAAAGCAAAACGGTAATACTTTCCACTTACAGACAAAAATTCTCCTTTCTGTTTTCATGGAGTGGAATAGAGCTTGGCAGAATAACTTTTCACTTATTTTGTTTCAAAATACTTCTTTAGTTTTGCAGAATGTTTTACAAACAAAGATTCATATATAGGTTTTTCCATCTCTCCAGTGACATTTTGTCCTGATTTATGGAGAAGTCAAATATCTTTCTAAAGGTCAACCACAGACTTTAAAAGCAGATCTTGCAGCTCTTTTGTCCCATAATGAGGGCTAAAGTCAATAACTGGTGAGTGTTTATGAAAAAATGGTCTGCTGACATGACACATTCTTCCTCTTTAGTTCACATGAGTGCATCAAAACCTTCTAAATGTAGCACTCAGGATTTCATGTGAGAATTGTACTACACTCACAGTTGCTAATTCATGAATCGTGGAACGGTTTAGAACAGAAAGGTCCTACAAAGGTCCTCCAGTATAACCCCTGCTCTAAACAGGCCATCAATGATTGGAGAGCTTTGACCAGTTGAGCTTTGACAATCTCTAAGGATGGAGAGTCCTAGAGTGTTTTATTCAACTTGTTTCAAGTGTTTGTGGTTTGGTTTTTTCTTAATGTCCAGTGAGACATTATATATATCATATATATAACTTATATAACTTGCACCTCATCCACCTACCTGTAAGCACTTTGGTTTTAAATACCCACAGTTACCAAAGAAATCTAGTCTGCATTAAAAGAACTCTGAACTGTTGTACATGGTACCTCAATTAGATATGAAACTGGTGCACTGTAAAGGGCTGGGTTTGGACAAAACCAGACAATGACGTGAGGTGAAGCATGTCCTCAGATGTTCACTGTAAACAGATGTCCTGGTTTAATCCCATCTGTGGAGGATAATTGGAAAAATGTAAAACCTGTGGGTTGAGATCACAACAGTTTAATAACTGAACAAAAATAAAATATAGGAAAAATAGCACTGCTAATAATAATTGTAATGAAAACAGAAATAACAAAAAGAGTGGAATAAAGTGGAAGAAAAACAAGTGATGCACAAAGAAATTGCTCACCACCTACTGACCAATGCCCCACCCAACCCCAGCCTGTAAGCAGCTTCCCCTGGCACACTCTCCTGAGTTTCTGTCCTAGTTCAGCAGGTGGGACCAGTTATCACTGTGTGGGGGTGATCAAAGCTGTGTATTCTATCCCCTCTATTCATTTCCCAAGGACAATGGACCATTAGCAGCAGCTGCCCAGGGAGTCATTAGCACCTTCACACCCAGCCTGGGAGGGGTGTGGCTGCTAATGGACCATCAATGGTTCAACAATACCCCATGACTCACAGAGGTAATCACCCATTGTGTGAGTGTCTGCCCAGGGGGAGGAACTGGGTGCTCCCTGAGGGTACATAAGTGGTGGGTAAGAAGACCTCAGGAACCACTTGTCTGATCCAGAGGAGCAGCAGGACCTTGACAGGAGGAGACCACCACTCTCAACCAGACTACAGCCATTACCTGCACCAACAGGTTTCTTCACTTTCTTTTGCTTTGGACTTGGGGGAACCACATGGGTCTCAGCACAAGGGCTAACAAACCCCTTTGGGTTTGTGCCCCAGGACACTGGGTTATGCTGCTGGGTTTTGTAATTTGAAAGCAATTTCTCTTTGTGTCAGTGTATTTATTGTAATATCTTTCATTAAATTGTAATTCTGACTTATAATCTCTCTTGTGGTGGGTCCATTTATCCTGTCGGTTTGCCTTTAAACCAGCACATTTTCCATACTGAGAATGAAATCCTCTTGTATGGAATACCCCTTCGGCCAATTTGGCTCAGACGTCCTGGGCATGCTTTGTTCCAGCTTCTTGAGCATCAGACATAGGACAACATTACGAACACTATTCCCATACTCAATCCAAAACACAGCACTGTACCAGCTAGTGGGGAAGAAAATTCACTCTATCCTAATCAAAACCAAGACAACAGTGTAGACCAAGGACTATGAGGACTGAATTTGACAGAGTTCTGCTTCACAGAAAATCTCTGGACTTCATTGCTTTCTGAAGCAGAAGAAAAATAGCATGTTGAAATTTACTGTGAAAGGGAATGGAAATGGAGCACCAGCTCTGGGATGGCCTGTCCAGTGAAATTCCCCTGAGGTTATAGTAAATAGGAGCTTAAATTATTGGGAAGCTTGAAGCCTGGAAAGAAATTTTCCAGCAACTTGTTATGCAGCTGATGTAGGGTCAGATGAGAGTCAAAACCAAACAGGCTCCAAAAACTGCCTAACAGGCATGGTTTCTCAAAACCTGTGTGCTCAAAATGAAATGTTTTCCACAAAGAATTGAATGCTGAATAAGCAAAGTTCCAAAAAATTCCAGTAGCAAATAAATAAGGTTTTGTTTTTGTCCTAGTTCAGCAGGAGGGACCAGCTAACCCTGTGTGGGGGTGATCAAAGCTGTGTATTCTACCCCCTCTATTCATTCCCCAAGGTCAATGGGCCATTAGCAGCAGCTGTCCAGGGAGCCATTATCACCTTCACACCCAGCCTGAGGGGGCGGAGCTGCTAATGGGCCATCAACAGCTCAACACCCCCTGGCTCCCAGAGTTAATCACCCATTGTGTGAGTCCCCACCCAGGGGGAGGGACTGAGTGCTCCCTGAGGGTACATAAGTGGTGGGTAAGAAGACCTCGGGAACCTCTCGTCGGATCCAGAGCAGCAGCAGGACCTTGACAGGAGGAGATCCCCGCTCTCGCCCAGACCACAGCCCTCGCCTGCACCAACAGGTTTTTCTTTTCCTTTTGCTCTGGACTTGGGGGAACCACAGGGGTCTCAGCACAAGGGCAAACAAACCCCCTTGGGTTTGTGCCCCAGGACACTGGGTTATACTGCTGGGGTATTGTGAGTTGAAAGCAATTTCCCTTGTGTGTCAGTGTTGTTATTGTAATATTATTATTAAATTTTAGGTCTGACTTATATTCTCTCTTGTGGTGAGTTCATTTCCCCTGTTGGTTCACCTTTAAACCAGCACAGTTTTGTTTTGTTTTTCTGAGTCACAGAATCAAATGGCTGGGAGGGATCTGCAGCTACATTGGTAATGGGCCTGGTCTTGCAACTAGTCCCTGAAGGTTTTGTGTTGGTTTTTTGTTTTTTTTTTTTAATTTTTTTTTTGGTGGTGAGTTTGGGGGTTTTTGAGATTCCCTTGTCAAACCACGACATTTTTCTCTCCTGAGAGAAACAGGATTCCTATTCATAAATAGTCATTTTCTACCAATAATGTTTGCCAATATTAGACACGAGGTGTATCAGGAAACATCCAGGGTGGGCATTTTGCTCTATGGAGTGGTTCCTCCTCAGAAACTTTGCCTTAGTGTCTCTACAGCACCTTGTTTATTATAGAATCATAGAATCATTAAGGTTGGAAAAGACATCAAAGATCATCAAGTCCTACCTTTGACCAAATAAAACCATGTCCACAAAACCATATTGTGACATGAAATGTCATGTTACATTGTGCTACTGTATTCCAGCTGCAAGACTGAAAAACTTGGTGCAGCCCATTTGAAGCAGTTGATCTTTCCAAGGTACAAACATGTACAGACACAGAAGTAACTGAAAATTCAGACCTAAGCATTCTCAGGAGAAAAAAGAAGTTTACTCATATGCCTTTTTATTAACAATAATTGGATCTTCTCTACAGTAGTAGATACCAGTATAGGATTGCTAACATACAGACAATTTTATACAGCTTCAACAAGGTTCGAGTGAAATATAGTAAGAAACATATTCAGTGACTTGTGCAGACATATAGTTGAAAACTGTTCTTTCGATTAAGAGCCAGTTCTGCAGGACTTTCCTATAGTTGTGGGAACAGGTTAAGGAAGTTGAGGAGGAGGAATGGTGATGTTTTAACCTATTATTTATCCTCAAAGATAAGAAGATAAGGAAAAGGCCCAGTATTTCCCAGTGGATGGCTCTTCAACATTGCACAAGATTTTAGCAGAGGAGTATAGAAGTTGAGTTAATGTGCTGAGGATGCCAGATCCTCAATCAGACAAGAAGGAGGTCTATACATCCAAGGAGACCATAGACAAAGCCTGCCTAAGTATGTACAGAAAAAAAAGACACTGTTAATGAATCTTGCAGACTGTGGAATTTTAGGACTGCAATGGAGAAGGCAGTTATGAAAATACACTAAAGAATAACCTCCATTAAATGGTGTCTTATAGTGCCTAAAAGATTTTAATGATAGCTGAGACTTGGAAGGTGTTACTGCCTTTAGGACTCACCACCTTCCCTGGAAGGACTGGTTTTAGCTCTGTTAATAGCAGGATGTCTTCCCACTCCAGTGTAGGCAATTAGCACCATACACAGAGTAAGCAGACTATACCCAGTAAATAACGAGACATTATCTTTCTTTTCCAGCCAACTAATTAAACAGGCTCAAGCTCTAATAATGTGTGTACATAATTTCTGCATTATTTTAGTTACAAAAATTAGTGTCCAAAAGGAGCAAGAAAGCATGGATTGTTGAAAGATAATTGGGTATTTATTACCTTAATATCTAGAAAAGTATATTATGTTTCCATGGTAAAAATGCTCTCTTACAGATGATCTATTTCTCCCACAGATTTTTATCAGCTCTTTCGTTTCTCTTTTTGTCTGACTTGCTTTCTGTCAGTGCTTAATACTTGGACCCTGAACCTTTAACCATGTTAGGAATACAAAGTCAGTGGGTGCTTTCCCAAATAAATTTCAAAATTTTTTTCATACCTTTACAAGTCAAAGATGGATTGTAAAATTTGAGATTTAATGTGGTGTTTAAATTGAAATTTACTACAGAAAATACGCCAATCTCCTGGAACACATTGCCAGGATTCCTTAGCACATTACAGGGGATATATCCGTGATTGAAAGGAGATGAAGTTAAAGAATGAATAAATTAATAAATCTAAACACTTAAAGACACCTTGGATGACGGTCCAAATAATTTTTTGATCATTGGATAGAATGACTTCTGATCTGTATTTAAAATGAGTCAGAGACACGGGCAGCTTTGACCCTGTTTTACAGTTCCTGATTTTACTTGTTTCAGAAACAATCACTTTCTTTTGTTCTCTCTAATTTTGAACTAATACTTGGCAAACAGGCAGCTGTTGAAAGAACAATGATCCATATTAATTATGAAAGCATTTGAAACATGGACATACAAGCAGTTTTATAGGAGAAATACCAGTTTCCGCTTTCCCCATACTACATATTGTTGTGTTCATAAATGCATCTCTGCACTACCTTGCAAAGGAAGCAAAGATTTTTCCAACCAATTACTGTATTTCCTCTCCTATTCAAAAAGGTGATTATGGCATTCAGTGGTCTCAGCAGAAGCCAGTCATTATTTCAGGATCTCTTCAAACTACCAGCCATCAGCTTTAAGGGTTACATTGCAAATGTCTCACTACAATAACTGGACTGCCAGCACCTACCTGATGAATTGCTGACCTGAGACAATAAAAAACAGCTTTTAGAGTAGATTGTTTCTATGTCTCTAGGAGTTTCCACATTCAAGTGGTTTAGCGCTAAAGTTTTCAAACTGTCTCCACACAGAAAGTTTTGGAAACTTGTGACCATCCTCAATCTTCCCAACAATGCAACTTCCCTCACTTACTGTTTTGGCCCAGGAGTTGCACTGTATACTAATATATTGTGAAGATTTGCTCTAATTCTTTCTACTCAAAAATCTTTCCACATTTCAGAAATGGCTTTGAGTGTCTCTCTGAGTCTAGTCTGATGAATAGGGCATTTTATTATATAAATTACCCTGTAAATCTCCTCCATGGACACCTCCTTGTCGCAGGGGAGAAGCTTGCATGCCCTCATGAAGTTGTGTGCTATGCTGGCAGTGGTATGTGCCTCCGGTAGGGTCTCCCATGCCAGACAGGTCTCAGTTGAAGGGTCAGACAAAGTGTGTCCATGAGCAGGATAGGCTCGCTAGCCCCCCAGCAACCATCCTAGGAGAAGGACAACTCTTACTCCAAACCCGGGCAGATGGAGCTTGCTTAGCCCTGTAAGACCATCCGTCTAAGAGAAGGATACTCTAACCAAATCTACATCCTGAGGTATTTGCTGTCACTGTCCAAGCTCCCTAGGCCCTGGCAGATGAACCTTAGGAGAAAAGGGTGGGGCCGGTTCTGCGCACACTATGCCTCACCTAAAAAATCCATTGCACAGGCTCGAAGGGTTCACCCACATTGCAAAGTCCTGTAACAACAGGCGAGGGTCAAAATGGCGGGTGATGACATGCACTGGAAGCCACAGACCCAATCCTGCATGCAGGCAGTTCAGGACATTGGTCACTCAACTAGTGCTGGTTCAACAGCATCCTGAATGACCAAGCAGCCTTTTTTAAGACAGCATTGCTTGCTCCACAAGGAGAGGGGCCTAGCAAAGGTGACCTAAACAAAGCTCATCTCCACCCCTCACTCGGTTGGCTAACCACCTCCAACAGGCAGCTTCTGATGTGGTCAAACAAAAACAAAGAGACAAAGGCATACACCTGCCTCCAAAGGTGTGTTCAAACTGTACTCACATGTTGGAACATCAGAACCATGCTTGATACTGAGGATAGTGGACATCCTGACTGTTGTTCTGCTCTAATTGCCCACAAACTGTCACGACTCAATATCGACATTGCTGCTCTCAGTGAATTTCATCTTCATGAGGAAGGCAGCCTTAAAAAACATGGTGCTGGCTACACACTCTACTGGTCAGGCAAATCCAAAACTGAAAATCATCTTTCAGGAGTTGGCTTCATGATTAAAAACTCCATTGCCTCCAAACTTGAAAATTTGCTGACAGGTCAGTCCGATCACATTATGTCCTTACACCTCCCACTACACAACAAGCAACATGTTGTTCTTTTTAGTGTATATGCCCCAAGTCTCTAAGCGGACCCAGCAGAAAAGACAAATCCTACACCGACCTGTGCCGCCTCACCCAAAAGGTTCCTGCAGATGATAGGATCATAATAGGTGGTGACTTCAATGCCAGAGTAGGAAAGAACTTCGGAGCCTGGAAAGGAGTACTGGGCAAGCACAGTGTTGGAAATTGAAATGATAATGGTGACCTCCTGCTAGAGTATTGTACAGAACAGCAGCTCACCATCACCAACACTCTCTTTCAACAGAAGGACAGCCTGAAGACAACCTGGATGCATCCTCGATCCAAGCACTGGCACCTCATTGACTATGTCTTAGCGCAACAGAGAAATGTTGGTGATGTCTGTCATACCCAAGTGATGTCTAGTGCAGAATGTCAAACAGACCACCACCTTGTGCGTTGCAAACTTAACCTCCACTTCAAACCCAAACCTAAGAGGGGTGGCGTTCCAAGTTAACAAGTTAACAGCCAAGACACACCATTCACGATGCTGCTGATTCCTTTGAGAATGTACTCAGAGTCACTCTCGAGAAGCAAAGACAATGTAGAAAGAACTGTTCCTCACCAATATCGCCAAACGAGACGTTCTGCTCTGCCTTCTGTGACCAGACTTGCCTATTCCGCACTGGCCTTTTTAGCCGCCAGCACGCTTGCAGCAAGAGTGGGTAAAGCCCTTCCCAAATCTTTGTTTGTGAAGCCCAGCCATGATGATGATGACTGTAAATGCAGGCATGAATGGTGCCTCTTGTAAGATACTGGGAAAACAATAATGTACTGGAAGAGGTGTGAGCATATGTTGAGGGAATAGCTGTTAAGATAAAACCATTTTCCCAGTTTAAATCAATGTAGTTTCATCACCTTTGATGAAATTATGTTAATTAATGCCACACCTATCAGCAGAAAGCAAACATGTTTCATTTTAGTACAAAAGCATCTCCATCATTTATATGTCTTGGAGTCTGAAAGTGCAAATGAGCACATTAAAGGGATGATTGTGACCAACCAAATCAACAATCAGTATTGAAAATGCATTTTTTACAGTAATTATTGCCAGAGAATTAGCATATTAATTTCTCATTTTCCCCTCACTATGTAAAGTCATTAAGTTCTCAGTTCACTTGAATAAGATAATTATATTTGGAAAAAAATTGTTTGATGATTCATCTTGATGCATAGAAGCAGCTTCTCATTTTATGGTTTTGCAAATTAAATAAATATAATGCAAATACTAATAAAAGTAATTAGTGAACATGTTTAACTCTTACTTCAAGTTGAGACTAAAAATTATTTAAATACCTGTGGGGTTTTTTCAGCAAGTGGAAATTGGTACAGAAGTTACCAGGGCCAGAAAAATGAATCCCAATTCCCTTCCTCTCAGAGGGTGGTCTCCATGCCAACATTAAACTTTTATTACAGGATAGTTTGTCTGCATATCTTAAAAAGTTATGAGGTGTAATTTTCTATAGCAGCAAAGTAGTTTTTCTCCCTTTATTGTAAAATTGCTGCCCCATGATATGTTCAGCATATACTTGGACAAAGCATTGACAATTTCAGTTTCAGAAAGCTGTGGAATAGAAACTAGTACACAATCTGAGTTATAATAGGGATCATTATCCCCTCTGTAGCTGCACCTTGACTAGTTTTGTTGTGGCCAGTAGGAATTAGATACTGTTAGATCCTATAAGCAAGCAGATTTAGAAAGAGGAAGAGGAAGTAACTACCACTTTATGTCCCAAATACACACAGGTGATGTGGCACCCATCCCTCAGTGTAGTAGAGCAAATGTCCCATGTAATTCTCAAGGTCTCTACATTTCTGTAAGTCTAACAAGTGACCAGTTAGAGGAGGAATTTGAAACCAAATGTGTCTTATTAGTTCTGTCTTTGTCAAGAAATAATACATTCTGTAGTGACTGTCCCTTGATGTTTCTTGCTGAAGGTTATGTGAGTTGTCTAGGTAAGTAGAGCAGAGGGCATGAAAGTAGGTCTTTCACACTCCTGCAGAGTGAACAAACCACTAAGCTGCTGGCCTTTAAGTGCCTTTGGAGGTAAGAAACAGTTTGGTTTGAGAGCCGGAGTTCAGCAAAAAGTTTCTAATGTATCAGAAACTCCTAAACCTGGTGAGATATTTCTTGAGGAAGAATATTAGATCATCATTTTGAAAAGGGAAAAGTAATCTTAGTGATGAGTCAAATGAAAAGAAAATAATCAAAAGTGTTCCCTTAAAAATAGCTTAGGGCCACAGAGCAGTTTGGGAAGAGCTATTTTCCTCACCCTAGGGGCTGAATTTATCAGTGCATTTTAAAGGCAGCTGAAATGACTGTAGCGACATTGTTACTGCCTTTAGATAGCTTTTGTGTTGCTCAGACTTAGTCACTCCTCTGATTCTAACTGTCTTTGAACAATTTATCAATTAGATATTTTCTTTACCAGGAGAGTCTTTGAACAAGTGCTTCTTGTTCAAAAACCATGACATTTTCTTCAGGAATAAATATACTAATATGGATTAAATTTCTGCTGAAAATGAGAAAGGTGGCTCTACCAATTCTGAATAGCAGCTTACCTAGGACTTGGGGCACTCATCCAACATGAACAAGAAATGCTTTGACATTTCAAGACAATTCTAAAGCAGAGGGGAAACGCAAAATCTTCTCCAGCTAGAAGTAACAAAAAACACATGCCAAATGAACTCTCATTCAAATTACAGTAAGCTTTCTTTGCATTTAAAATGCTAAAATTATTTAAGACTAAACTGTATCATTCTGTTCTGTTTTCTTCTTTTTACACCCTCAGCATCACATTCTCATTCATCAGTAACCGATCATCATTGCAGCAAGCCCCTCACTCTGTCCCAAGCTGCACTCCTTGGAAAGTCATGCTGTTTTTCTCCAGGTCACTAGTTCCTTTTCAAATTCAAATCCTGTGTTAAATTTCTTCTCTCTTTCTGATCTGATCGCTTGATCATGTCCTCATCTGCCCTCCACTTGTATTGAGACAACTTTGTTCTCAGAATTACTTAATTGGTTATTGACTGTTGTGGAAACACCGAAGCCTTGTGAAAACTGATCACACCATACATCCCATGCTGCTAAGTTCTCTTGTGCCACTGGGAATTTCATTTTCATCACTTCAAAAGATGATAAATAAAACCTGAACCTCTCACTGCTCCTCTTTAACATATCCATATATGTAATTTTAAATAATCCGTGTTTCATATGCCTCAGACATTTCAGAAGATACTTGCTAGTGTCAGGTGTTCTTCAGACTGTTATGTTCCTCCTCCACAGTCAAGTATTGTATTAGGACACGAAGTTACCAGAAATTTAAAGAGTCCTATGGCAACAGCGTGGCAATCCTATAACAAGATAAAGGATTTTTCCAAGAGAAATGGTGCTTGAAGCATTCGACATCTTGCCTGTGTGAAACCATTCATGGCTTGTGCTCCTTGCTCCAAAAACTGGCATACCAGTGTGTGTGCCAGCATCACGCCATCCTAGCAGATGGGCCTAATTATAGGCAGCCAACAAACCATATATGAACATCACATGTGTTTTCTAAGAGCAAAGTTCACAGCCAAGAGTATTTCAATGCTTAGCTGTTTTGTCAGTGTAGCCAAGGAAAAAAGCAAATCAAAGAGAGGCAAGCTCCCTCAAAGTTACCCATTTTTTTAAGCTACAAAACTTACAGTTTAAAGCAGTCAAAGTCAATTTCCCCCAACAATATCTTGTATTGAGATACAAAATCTGAATTCAACAAGTTGATCACGAGTGTCACAGTACCAAACCTCTTGCAATTTAGTTAATCTTCTGTTGAACTGCAAGAGGACCCCCCGAGACACTTAACTGAGAGGCCCCCAGCTGGGAGGGCATCCAGGTGAACATCTGCAACACCAGCACTATATAAAACAGAACCAGCACTGCAGGGCCAAGCCTTTGAGAAGTCTGAATTTTCAGCACTTTCAATTTTATTTTTACTTTTACAAGCCTATGTTACAGCAAACCAAAATTTATGGTAAATGTGGTTGCTACCCATTAGAGTTGTAACAATTGCTGCAGAGCTCTGGCTTCTCTCACATGGGGAAGACTTCAAATCAGGAAAAGAAAGGTGTATGGTTCAAGCATCATACTAAACAAGATAAATCATGTCTTCATAACCTTAAGGGCGTTGCTGAATCAGCACTTGAGTGTACATGATCGTTATCATTGCTCACAGGAGTATTGTAAAGATAGAAATGGATGGGCTGTATACTGAATGGGAAAGAGGAACAAGAGGTATGACAAGAGGAGTTTTTCTTCAGTGATGACATGTGCTGGTTTAAGCTGGACTGTAGCAGACAAATCTCTGAGGTGGAATGTGTATTGTGCACCCATGCCTGAAATCCACATTTGTTGCTATTTTCGGTAATATATAGCTATGCTAGGAAACGTTATTTTTCTTTTTCTTTTGACTTTTTTTTTTGTATGTTCCATGGCTCCTAGTATGACATGTGAATTGCTCTGAATGCTATTTCAGTATGTGTGGAAAGAATTTAAAAAAAACCCGACTTGGCTACTAGTCTCACCTTTGAAAATTAAAAACAAAATTCAGCTTTAACATCCCAAATATATTACGAGGTTTGTATACAGGATTTTTTTCTTTTGTTATTTAAAAATAATTTAAAATGTACTGTAAATGAATTTTGTTTGTATTTTAGAATAAAACACTTCAAATAACTTCAAAGAAAATTAGAGTACACAAGTGATCTCTATCCCTCTTTCCAAAGCATGCCAATGAGAAGCAATCCTGCTGCAGTGGATGAATATGCTCACGCTTACCCTAACTATTCAGATATTAGGCCCATTCTATTACACATACAGGTCTTAACTATGGCCTGCAGTCTGCATTATTTCAGTTCATGATATTACAAAATAAAATCAATAATCATCAAAGTTTCCTATTAGTTTACACTACATTTCTTTCACTTAGCAGCAACAAGCAGTACTGATTTCAACTGGGATACAGTTAATTTTACTCCTAGTAGCTGGCACCGTGTTGTGTTTCATATTTAGGATGATAATCATGTTGATAACTTACAAATGTTTTAGTTGTTGCTGAGCAGTGCTTACTCTAAGTCAAGTACTTTTCAGCTTCTCCCCTCGACCCACCAGTGAGGAGGCTGGAGGGGTGCAAGAATCTGGGAGGAGAAACAGCCCGGACAGCTGATCTCAACTGGCCAATGAGATATTCCATTACTTATGGTATCATGTTCAGTGTATAAACTGGGGGTAAAATTTACTGGACATTGCTGCTCAAGAACCGGTTGATCACTGGTCAGCAGTTAGTGAGCAACTTCAATGTGTATCATTTGTTTTGTACATTCTAATTTATTATTATTATTAGCAGCAGCATTGTTATTTTCCTTTTCTATCCTTTCAAACTGCCTCTATCTCAACGCATGGATTTTACCATATTTTCTTTTCTTCCACTTCTCTCCCCTATCCCACTTATGGGGAGTAAGTAAGCAGCTCTGTCGTGTTTAGCTCCCTGCTGGGATAATCCACAGGAAGTACCTTGCTGATTGATGCTTCTGTACCAATTTGTAAGTTTTCAGAGATCTGGATGTGACTTTTGACTTAACCTCTTCACTCCACACCCATGATCACCTGTAATGGCCATGTTCCAATGAAAAATTGCAAATTGCTAAAAGCAGCAAAATACTTACAAGAAAACTACTTTCTTATGGAGGATTTCTCTACTAAAAAGATAGCATTCCCTCTGGTTTTTAAGACAATTTAAATGGAGCATCTCAACAAAACTAAACCATCTTGATAAAAATGAAGTTGTGTATATAGCATGTTGCAATTTATGTTGCATTTTAGGTAGCTTGCAAACTAAAAAGATAAATGAACCTTAAATCAACAACAAAAAAATCATTCTATACAGATTTTCTTTTTTTAAATAATATTTTAAAAAAATCCAGCTCTACCTTTTAGAGATCAGTTCTACACATAAGAGATTAGAATAACTCTATTCAGAAGGCTAGTAACATTCAGAGAACCACAAATTCCTCTCACAGGACTTAGCCCTATGCCATTAAAATTATTTCCACAAAAGAAAAAAAACTACCACAAAACTAAAAAAAATTATATAAAACTTAAGAGCATATTAATTTGCCTTGATTTTCTCTGAATTTCTAAAGACAGATGTCAAATAAAAATAATCTATACATTATTTATATTTTCCTTTTTATTCAGTAGGAAATTTTTTTAATTATCATATGTAAATACTTATGGGAAGTTGAATATTGAATTAGAAGTTCATTTACCTACACATGATTGTGTTCTGATGCTACTCCTGGTTATGTAAAATTATGTGTCATAACTAATAAACACTTTGTGGTCCAAATTCAAGCCTGGAGGTCTGGCTCAACTAAATTCTGTATGTTTATCCAGATCTAAATTTTTCCTTTTTATTGTTACTTCTGAAGCAATTCAAGAGCATAAAACAAGTTTGCCCCTAAATGTTTTCATTTAAATAATGCTTCTATTGTGCTTCCTCAGAGTGTACTTTTTCCTTTTCCACACACTTCAATCAAATGACAAAGAGCAGATTGCATGTTTTATTTAAGCCATTTTTTTGCACTCTCACTTTTAGATGAACAGCTACTGACTATACTCAAAACCAATTTATACAATAATATAATATCGAGTAACTTTGTCTCTAGGAGGCCAGAAAAAAAATCAAAAATCCCTCTATTAGACAGTCTTCTTAAGTTTTTAGTCACACTTTTCTCTGAATATTCTTACTCATTCTGAAATTTTCCATCTGCCAGTAAAGCTGATTTGTTATTAATTCAGCAAATAAATTGTTTTGAATGCAATTAGTTGAAAAACTTTACTTTTTCAATTGCCTAAAGTAATCCAAATACCCCAAAGGGCATGGATTGTTTGAAGAAAGTATGTAATGACCTTTTTATCACAAATACATGTCAATATTGTTATCAATACTATTATTAATATCATTGAAAAGAAAAGCTGAAGCTTTCCAGTCTGTTCAGTACCCTAGAGATATTCCCTTTAAGTCACCATCCCTGAAGATATTTAAAAGACATGAGGATGTGGCACTTAGGAACATGGTATAGTGGTGGTCTTGGCAGTACTGGGTTAATGGCTGGACTCAATGATCTAAGTAGTCTTTTCCAATCTAAATTATTCTATGAGTCTATGATTAATTTAAACAAAAAAAATCCTGAAAGTATCAAAGGACTTACAATAAGAAGCCTCAACATTTATGAAGCCCATCTCTCTGCCTCAAGCTGGGGACAATTTCCAAGCTCTTCCAAATATCTGACTATCTGAATTATTGTCCAAATTCTACATAAGACCCTCCACAGATCACAATGTCACTAGACATGTCTGCTGGCTGTCACTTGACTGACTTTCTCCACGCAAGCAAAGAAACTTTATAACCTGGGAAAGAGAAGTTATATTGGTTTGGGGTTGGCTGTTGATTACAAAAGGCTCTGAGACCAGGCAGTAATCATTAGTGTGCTGGTTTGAAGGTGAACCAGCAGGGGAAATGAACTCACCATGAGAGAGATTATAAGTCAGAGCTAAAATTTAATAATAATATTACAATAACAACACTGACACACAAGGGAAATTGCTTTCAACTCACAATACCCCAGCAGTATAACCCAGTGTCCTGGGGCACAAACCCAAGGGGGTTTGTTTGCCCTTGTGCTGAGACCCCTGTGGTTTCCCCAAGTCCAGAGCAAAAGGAAAAGAAAAACCTGTTGGTGCAGGCGAGGGCTGTGGTCTGGGCGAGAGCGGTGATCTCCTCCTGTCGAGGTCCTGCTGCTGCTCTGGATCCGACAAGAAGTTCCCGAGGTCTTCTTACCCACCACTTATGTACCCTCAGGGAGCACTCAGTCCCTCCCCCTGGGTGGGGACTCACACAATGGGTGATTAACTCTGGGAGCCAGGGGGTGTTGAGCTGTTGATGGCCCATTAGCAGCTCTGCCCCCCTCAGGCTGGGTGTGATGGTGATAATGGCTCCCTGGACAGCTGCTGCTAATGGCCCATTGACCTTGGGGAATGAATAGAGGGGGTAGAATACACAGCTTTGATCACCCCCACACAGGGTTAGCTGGTCCCTCCTGCTGAACTAGGACAATTGGTGAAAAAAATGTAAAAGGAACATTGTCTTGCATTGGCTGCTCTAACTGAATTTTATCTTAGTAACATCATTCCCTGGAAAACTAACACCTGATTCCTCATCCTTCCACAGATCTTGTGTCTTCTCACATTAGGTTTTTTTAAACTGGTGATGGAGGGCAAGATTTTCAATTAAGAATTTAGATGCACCAAAAACTAGATATAAAATAGCTAGATTTTCCACTCGTATAAAATGAGAGTAGAGCCCTTGTCTTCAATATAAACCATTTATTTTGCTTCAAGATTCAGTAATTTGTCTTTAAATGGACTATAGATCTGCCTAAACTAGCAAGATGACAAAGAAGACACAAGGATGCATCACCTCAGACCTTTTTGTGGTTGCACTTTTCCTTCAATGGGCTTAATTCAGAGTCCTTTTTCTGCCTCTTTATTTCTTCTGGTCATGTGTATAGAGAGGTCAATCTACAAGTGTAGTTGCTTCACAATCATTATAGTTCTCTAAATCCAGTTGTCTACATGCATCAGTTAAGGCTAAGTGGCTTATTCAATGAACTTCAGCAAATATGTTACAAAGTTCCAGATAAGTTGGCAGTTCTGAACACTAATAGGAAAAGTCTTCCATGAGGTCTTTAAAATTAAAACACTATTCTTGAACAACTCTGTTGGGTTATTGCCAAAAATGATAGAGGTGATTAAAGAGGTTAGTCTATAAAGTTATGTAATATATATCTTGTTTTGAATGCTTCAGCATTTTTACCTATGGCCTAATGACTTGTTTTCAGCAAAGTGAGCACTAATGAGAATATACTAATTAATATATAAATCAAAAAATCTGATGATGGAAGACAATAGAAGGTATTATACCCGGTAAATACTGTTGGTTCGCTTACTCTGTTGATCACATAAATTTTGGATAAAGTCTTGGAGTCCTTTGTAAAGACAGTTCCTTGCCTAAAAAAGATACACAAAAATTTCTTTAGTGACTAGTATTTCATCAATAAAATATTGGATAATACAGTAAAATAATACTAATGCTACTGCTACTACTAATAATAAATTTTCTAGATGAAATAGAGTGAATAGGGAAAATGAAAAGCCAATCAGACATATATCCTGTCTGGCAACCAGATAAAATATATCCAAGGGTTTTGATGGAACTGGCAGCTGTCATTACGGGGCCATTCTCCATCATCTTTTAAAGGTCATGGCAGTCAAGGGAGGTTTCTGAGGGAT
This sequence comes from Pithys albifrons albifrons, assembly GCF_047495875.1. Classification (NCBI taxonomy): domain Eukaryota; kingdom Metazoa; phylum Chordata; class Aves; order Passeriformes; family Thamnophilidae; genus Pithys; species Pithys albifrons. Next base: position 78,511,994 of record NC_092458.1, read on the forward strand.
GCAGAAAAAGCAAATGGGACATATCTTCAAAAACAGCAGGGGACTACAGGCTGACCACCCCACTGCAGTGGCTAGGAAGATGATGGAACAAATCCACTTAGAACTTTTTTCTAAACTCATGAAAGAGAGGAAGGTGATTGAGAATAGCCAGTACAGATTTATCAACAGCAGCAAATCATGCCTGACAAGCCTCATTCCTTTCTATGATGTGGACAGGGGGAGAGCAGTGGATTATCTATGCCTTGATTTTATCAGAGCCTTTGAAATTGTTTCCCGTATTCTCAACAAACTAGTGAGTGGAGACTGGATAAGTGAATATTAATGCAGGTGGAAAATTGGCTAGGGCACTGGACTTAAAGACTCATGATCAGTAGTACAAAGTTCACCTGTCAGTGAGCAGCTAGCTGTGTCTTTCATGGATCAGTACTGGAATCATCACTGTTTAATGTCTTCATTAATGACCTGGATAATGGGACAGCGAACACCCTCAGTAAATTTGGGTATGATACCAAACTGGGAAGAACAGTCAGTACTAGAGGACAGGGCTGCTACTCCTAACAACCTACACACTCTGGAGAAATGGGCTAGAATGAACCTTGTGATGTTCAAAAAAAGTGAAGTGAAAAGTCTTGCATTTAGGATGCAATATGCTCATGCAACATTATAGGCTGGGATCCAGCCTCCTTGGATGGCAGTCCACAGAGCTTATCCACATAGGGGTCCTGGTAGATCCCAAGATGAATGTGAGTCAGCAGTGCACCATTGCACAAAGCAAGCCAACAGCCTCTTGGACTGCATCTAAGAGATCCAGGTGAGTGATCCTCTGTTCATTACCTGGGCATCTGAAGCAGTGTGCTAAGTTCTGGACTTCCCAGTACAAGAAAAACTGTTGAATATTGGAGTAAGAGCAACCACCACCCCTTACCACCAAGCTGGACAGGAGTCTGGGTCACAGAACATCCAAGGAGAGGCTGCACTTGCTCAGTCTGGAGAGAAGGTGGCTCAGGGAAACGAAGACTTCCAGTTAGATACCTGGAAAATTATTTTCCATAAGGATGGTCCAATACTAGAAGAGTTTGTACAAAGATGTCATGAAATCTCAAGCCTTGGAGGCATTCCAGCTCAATGAGACATTGTCCCTGATAACCTCATCTAGTTAGACCTTCTGTAGACAGGAGGTTGGACTAGGTGACCTCCGTAATTTTCTTTCAATATAGAATAGTCTGTGATTCTCTGATAAAAATCTCTTGTTATCAGAAGCTACCCTCTTTACCTGGGTATGGATTCCATACTTAAATTCAGGACTCATGACATGTTATCATGAAGACCTTTTAAAGACAAAAATAGTAGAGAGGAGACAAGTGCAGTTTAACAGAAATTAACACTTGTAGAAATGAAAGCTGTATTATTCCAGGCCTATACTAAAACTATATTTCCATAACTTCTTTGAAAAGTAGAGAAATAAGTATATCTGGCATTTTATTCCTTAAATATCTTACATATACTGACTAAAAAACCTCAAACAAACCTGTGAATAAGTAACTCCTTTGATGGCAGTATGAAAAGTGAAAGGTGGTTTTATAAAGTTGTACTTGTGGGCTTTAGAAATAAATAAAAAAGGATAGGAAAATACCAAAAGGCTTAAAGAAAATGTTCAAAAGACAAGGTTCTGCAATTTTGAAGACTGACCTTAAAAAAACACAACTTTTTGTTCTTGATGTTTAACTGAAAATGATGAAGGAAGGATCAAGTACTAAATTAACTTGAGTTGGCTTTTTGTGATTTTCAGAGATATTATATGAACATGCTTTTTGACCTATTAATCGGGCTTAAGATTTGTCTACTACCTTGTCCCCTGTATCAGGAACAGACATATGGGAAAAATTTAAGCTTTTAAGGCAGTGGTAAAATAAAGCATCTTCACATTAGGTAACATATTCCCCTTATACTAGTGACTGGCTTAAGTCTTGTAGCCTGGGATATTAATTATATTAGCTGTACTGTTAACATTAATTAGAATAACTGTATGTTATTGCAACTCTAGTACACCCTTTCATCTATTGTGGAGATGTGTGATTTCCTGTGGCAATGAGTTCTTCAGGCTAATTGTACATTTTGTAGATAATTATAATTGTAGATAATTTTGTCTTTTATCCACTTTGACTATTCTCCATTTTAATTTTACTGGATGCTCTTTTGTTCAAATATTTGAGACAGTCAGAGAAGGAGCTCTTGAGTTTACTTACACAGGCCCATGCTCATTCTCATATTTTCACAATCTCTTTTTTATCCATCCATTCTACAGAAGATATTCATAAAATGTCTTCTCGATTCATTCCAGGCAACAATATATGAACCCCATGATCTCCTTGGTTCACTTTCTGACCCAATCAGGCATAATTCAGCTCTAGTTCTGATGTTATAGATCTATTGCAGCATAACCTGACATAACATGTCTTGCTAACTAATTAGCAAAGTCTGCAACAAATGGGCAGACACAGCCCCAACTGATGAGGTGTTAGAAGCAACAGAACTAAATTAGGCTGAGTCCATTCACATTTGCAACAGCAGTCCAAGTTCAGAATCAAGGTATAATGGTACATCTACTCAAATTAACTTAATTAATGTGACATCTATTAGAAAACCCTCACATCTGTTGGAGAATTCATATTATCAGAGAAACCCTGAAACTGTAACAAATTTTCCACTTAAATATTTAGGAAAACAAAATATTTGTATTTGCTTTCCATGGCAAGCATTATTTTTTAATGAAAAAAACACATATGGTCACTTTGAATTTTTTATTTAGAAATACCACTGATGAATCCCTTTGGAGCTGTAAAGGAGATTTCACCTCCTTCACCTTTCAGGCAACTGTTTCCAAGCACCATGTCAAAGCTGTTGATCAAGGTCATGGCAGGGAACATGTTGCAGTTCAGTAGTGGAAAAACATGGATTACACTGATATCTCTATTTGATCAGCAATCATCCTTACCAACACTTTAGAACACTGTTTCTCTTAAATTAATACTCACGTATCAGATGTTATTAAATATAAACAGAAATATATTGATTCTATATTTACATACTAAACCCAATTAAGATAAAGGTAATAGTGACAAAATTCTAATCTGGATGGCTTCAGAACTCCAGGTTAATATATTAGCTTCCTGCTGCAATTATTAAAGCATTTATCTAAAAAACATTTAAGTGCAAATCCTTTGGGCATTGTAAGGCAGCATCTCCATAGGCCATTATGAAAGTAGGTAAATGCTTTGCATAAAATCTGTGAAAACTCCATTCTCAACATGATATTTTCTTAGAAATATGCTTAATAGTTTGTACAAAGAGAAAAAAATATCCTTAAATGTGTAAAACTGTAGAAGCAGATACCTTATATGACTCCTATGTAATACCAGGGCAGTTTTGAACCGACAGAGATTTTGATAAACTGGAGAGCAGCCATGTTGTTATTACAATCAATAGATGATTATCTGCCCCATTTCAGTAGGAATAGCTGACACTGCACTGAGCACAGCTAAACTATACTGACCAGCAAATGAGTCAAACAGTCACTGTGTGTGCTAGAGGTTGAGAAACCAGTCTATTTCCCCATAATCTGACTGAAGACTAGATATATCAGGTAGGAACAGAAGGGAGTTTATTAGTTCTCCTGATTTAGGGTAATTCTTGTTACAATGCAGCCTACAGTGATGAACAATCTGTGAAAAAATAGATGTCGATCATGCCATTTTACTATTAATTTTTACTGGGGGGGGGTTCGGTTTGGGGTTTTTTGGGGGGTGTGTGGGAGGGTTCGGGGCAGGGACTGATACATCACCAGGGAAGACAAGAATTTTTATGCCTTCTAGAAGTCCATAAACTGAAATATATTTATATTTACGTGCATTTAAGTGCTAGAGAGAAGTCAACAATTTGCTGATGACACCAAGTTGGGAGGGAGTGTCGACCTGCTGGAAGGCAGGAGGGCTCTGCAGAGGGATCTGGAGAGACTTGAGAGATGGGCTGATTCCAATGGGATGAAGTTCAACAAGGCCAAGTGCCGGGTCCTGCCCTTTGGCCACAACAACCCCCTGCAGCGCTACAGGCTGGGCACAGAGTGGCTGGAGAGCAGCCAAGCAGAAAGGGACCTTGGAGTACTAATTGACAGGAAGCTCAACATGAGTCAACAGTGTGCCCAGGTGGCCAAGAAGGCCAATGGGATCCTGTCCTGTATCAAAAATAGCGTGACCAGCAGGACCAGGGAAGTGATCCTTCCCCTGTACTCTGCCTTGGGGAGGCCACACCTTGAGTACTGTGTTCAGTTCTGGGCCCCTCAGTTCAGAAAGGATATTGAGGTGCTGGAGCGAGTCCAGAGAAGAGCAACAAGGCTGGTGAAGGGACTGGAGCACAAGTCCTATGGGGAGAGGCTGAGGGAGCTGGGGTTGTTTAGCCTGGAGAAGAGGAGGCTCAGAGGTGACCTCATCACTGTCTGTAACTACCTGAAGGGAAGTTATAGCCAGGTGGGGGCTGGTCTCTTCTCCCAGGCACTCAGCAATAGGACAAGGGGGCACGGGCTTAAGCTCTGCCAGGGGAAATTTATGTTGGATATCAGAAAAAAATTTTTTACAGAGAGAGTAATCAGGCATTGGAATGGGCTGCCGGAAGAGGTGGTGGATTCACCATCCCTAGAGATTTTTAAACACAGATTGGACGTGGCGCTGGGTGCCATGATCTAGTAAATGGACTAGAGTTGGACCAAGGGTTGGACTCAATGATCTTGGAGGTCTTTTCCAACCCAATCGATTCTATGATTCTATGATTCTATGAATTAAGGGCTGTATTGGTGAGCATGGCGCAAACGTGAAACACCAGCAGGCTATTTAGCCAGTTTTTTTCCATGGGCCATGGTCTCTTGTAACAAGGGGCTGGTCCCATGGCTTTTCATTCCTACCAAGTTCCTGAGCGAGAGAAACTGTTGTCTTGCACAAAGGCAGCTTCTCTCAGGTCTCAGTACCCACATTTCATGGACTGTATTTACACCACTTGGTGGAATGACTAATTCCCAGCGGTTATCACACACCATGCATCTCCCATGATTTGAAAGTTGTCCAAAGTGATATGCTTTTCCCATCAGTTTTTTCATCCTTGTCTTGAGTGCTGTAGCAGCCAAAGATTACACTGAAGATAACAGCATTTATTTGCAAGGACACAGGAAGGGAATCTCTACTCTTCCCAGCAGGAAAATAAAACTTGTTTAAGCTATTAGACAAGGATATGAAAGTTTCCAAGATGCCATCATGGCTCTGCAGATACCATTATGAGCTTATTCATTTATATACACATTATCCACCAGGGATTCCTATTGACCTGGAAAGGCCATGGGATGCAGAGCACTAAAGGAAAAACTTCCCGAGGCTCTCAGAGATGCCTATTACAGCAGCAAATCATTCTTCCACATTCACTGGTTTAACTTAGTCTCTCTCTGCTGCACATTGTGGTGGGTCAGCTGCACACTCATGGCTGATTATCACATCTCAGCTGAGGAAGGGTGTTCTTTCAAATCACTTTTTTGTTAATCTGATTATGCTCTTGCATTTTTCCTGCATTCAACAAAATAACGGTAAGACACATCCAAGGGAAAAAGTCTTCTTTTGTCAGTGGTAACAGTGCCAAGCACTGAGATTCAGTTTGTAAGGTGATACATTTTTTAATGCTGGTAATAAAAACTGGAATTACACATGTTAAGGTAATTAAATCTCATGCTTCCAGGAAAAATGCCTCTGTCCTACTGATAGTCCTGGATATATGATTTATTGAACAGATGTATCTGTATCAGACACTACTGAGCACAGAACAGTGGCTTGATGAATCTATTATGTCCCCTGAAGGGGAAATCACTACTCTTTTGGTTTGTGCTAGTCACAAGCTACATTAGCATAACAGATCAGACAGAGCAGAAGGCAACTACTGCTTTGGGAATAGAAGGCCAGGATCACATCCAAACTACAAGGCTTATTAGTGGAACAAGCAAACATCAAATCAGCATCTGCTGGGCCTGGTGGAATTCACTATGGGATGCAAAACTGGGAGTCAGCATATTCCTTGGCATAGATCAAAAAGTCATTAAAATCAGAGATGTCACCAGAAGACCAGAGGAAATCTAAGTGTGGTGCCAATGTAAAAGAATGAAGAGATGAGAGTAATAGACCAGAAAATTTGGCTTCTGTAGCCATAAACATGTTGGAACGAAACTTTCAGTAGAGATAAGGTGGTTATTAAAATAAATCAAAAGGGGAAAAATGATACAGTAGCAACAGCTAAATGTTTGCCAGCGCCAATAACAAAGGACAACTATGACCTCTGTTTTCATTTTGCTCCATGGAGTTGACTAGTAGACACTGACTTTATATTGGTCTTTGCAATAAATACTAGAGAAGAGCACAGAAACAATGATTTTCAGAGGAAAGGGGGCATGATAATAGAAAAACTCCACATTGTGGAAGGGTTATATTAAATAATACATAACATATATTACTATGTACATATATGTATATATGCATATAAATAATAAGTATTATTTTTCATAGAAAAAGTTAAAGTATTGAAAGAACACAAGGACACAGATGTAAATCAGCATAGCAAGAAAGAGATGTGGAGCTGACAGGAGGAAAACTATAAAGCAGTAAAAAGACTTCTTTAGCTTCTTCTTTGTTGCTTATCCTTTTCTACATATTAGAAAGTAAAACTGAACCTACAATATCAATAAATGCACTCCTTTCTCACAGGAACTTTTGCTCTTGAGCTTTCAGGATTTTATATATCACAATGGACAGAATTATCAGGAGGTCAATGATTCATCCAGTATTCATTTATGTCCTCCATTTCTTCTGACAATTATTATTAAAAGGGAGATTCTCGGAAAAATATATGTGCTGAGACCTGATTGCAAATGGTATGAGCAAGTTTTATTACAATTACATGGGCACATTCCTAATAGGAATCCATACTTGAAGAAAAATTAACTGAGCTGGTGAGTGAATCAGCATCAATCTTCTCCATTCTGTAATATTAATGGAAATTACAAAAGACTCATGCTAGAAATCACTTTCAGAGACAGAAATAGATATTGCCCTGCTTAAATGGATGTTCCAGGCAAACAGAATACTTTAATCATAGCGTAAACTGCAGCCTCTTTGAAAAACTCACTGTAAACCTTAAGGGCATCCTTGCCACTAGAATACATGAGTTATGGTTCTGCATCACTGTCTTCTGGAAATATACCATGAGAGGCCCTTTTTGATTTTAAGCATTCATTTTTTTATTATTAATTGAAAAGAATAATGAGGTATTGTTTTCCTACTTATAATTTTATCCAGCAGCTGGATCTAACTGCTTTGTAGTTGTTTGTATCACACAAGGTAATGCCAGTAGAAGCTACCTTTAAATCAATAAAAATGTTATCTGTAGCTGCTAGATAGACAAAAACAGAGCACTTGAGAGTGTTTATCCTAGTATTAGGTGTAGATATAGAAGCATTTAAGGGAAGAGGCCAGTCAAGATGGAAGAGGGTTTCTGCTAAAGAGTTTTTTCAGGATAGGAAAGACATTCCTAGCTTTTCCTTATACAGTACTTGAAGACACTAGGACAACACAGTTGATTTGTTGTCATAAAACGCAGGTATCTACTTGCTTCAGAGGCTCAGGTCCAACCTAAATGTATCCCATGCAAGTTTCAGCAAGATAACATATGATAAATGGGTAGGAAACAGAAAAAGCCAAATTTACTTGTAAGAGAAATTGGACCAGCTTCCATATCTCTCCATTTGCAGAGATTTTCAGTATTGAGACCTTTGTGAACCTATATAATATCCCTTGAGAGGACAAATCTCTCCAGATATTGGTCATTTCCATAATGTCAAAGCAGGTAAAGGGATTTTCCTCTCCTATTTCAGAGGAAAACCTTAGAACCACACAAAATTCACATTTACTGCCATTGAGACAAGACTTATGCTCGCCAGGCACAAGTTTTCAGATCCTAATCAAATTTCCAAGGAACATTTTCTTCGCTACAAAATGGTGGTCAGTCCTTTGTGATCCCGCTGTGTCATTCATGTTTTAGTGTTGGCGAGATGAATTAATTTTAAAACATCAGAAAAATTATAATCTTAGGTAACACCTGGATCCTGACAGTGTAATGATGCAGAGAAATTCACCTCCAGAATACAAATGCCTCTTTTGTGTTTGTCTTTACTTATTTGCAAATTCCCAGTCACTTCTGTAGGAGGACACTTTTTAAGACCCTTTATATTCATGCAACTTTAAGCCAAGAAAATTTTCTAGGATATGCTTAAATTGAAGCTTCTTGAAAAATTAAAAAAAAAAAAAAAAGAAAAAAAAAGGATAATAGAGACAGAGTAGTTACTCCAGCTCATTTTTCCCCTTTGGCTAAAACATCATTTCATCACCACTATACTGGATTGCCACAACCATTCATTTGACCCAGTCTGAAGGGAGACTATGAATTGCAAACAGCTTGAACTTAATTCCTGGTTAACTTAATGTGTTACTTTTATGTGATTATTGCACATTGAAAGATAGCTAAATGAACACATTACCTGTAAATGAACTTTTATTGCTATGGGATTGTCATTAATGTCTTATTGTGAGTTGGATTGAAGTTTGGAGGCAGAGGTGCCTTTAATGTTTAAATCTAAACAGTTATTTCTAGTTGGCACCTGTGAAGGTTTTGAACCACACTAGCCTACTGTATTCAAACCTTTGAACTACTAGAAGTCTGCAGCAAGCATGAGGGAAGAATCTTCATCTAGGAAAGACACTTTAAACATAGAGACTGGGAGACATTAAGGCTGGTATACCTACAAAGGCAATAAAAGCAACAACAGCAGAACATCTCTTAAAATAGTTACTAGTCTAAATATCATTTAGCAGAACACTTTCATGGCTGGGTAAGAAAAAAGTGTAACTCAAACGTGCCTTGAGGGATTTCAAACAGCGTGTTTCTTCCCTCACATTTGCAGGCTATTTAGAACATCCACACTGATTTGGATAGCTCCTACTATCCCAGTCCTTACCCAGTCCATTGCATGCATCATGGCAGGGGAAGAGAGAGAAGAAAAAATTAGCTCAATTTCTATAAGAAAAGAGATTTACATGATCACATTCTTATTTTCTTTTTTTGTCTATGTCCTTCCCTAGTCATATTCCAATGTGCTGTTCAAATGCAGCAAAGGATGTTTAAAATAACTAAATTCATGTATATTTTTGCTTTTAACTGCTTAGATGAAAGGAAGTTTCACATCTTAGCAGAACACAAGAAGATGCACACAGGGGAAAACATTACCAAATACCCCAATTATAGGTTGCTTCAGACATAAATCACAAACTGCAAATTCAAGGGCCATCAAGCTTCATTATCTCTGATTCCCTTAGAATTGCTTCTTTATTACTTTCCTTTTTAATAAGTACTTGCTTTTACAGATATTATTAAGGTGTGCTGGATTTCACAAGAGTGACTGAAACCTGTTAGAGAGAGTGTGAGCATGTCCATTGGCTCCAAAAGGATTTGGGTCAAGCCCTAGCACAGCAGGAGATGACAGATTCCAGGAGCCAGAAACATATCTTTGTGAAATGTACAGTTTGTTTCTGCCACAACTCTTTTATTGTTAACATTATAGAAGATTTATATATCACACTGGTGGTCAATAGAAACGACAATCAAAAGGTAATGATGTATTTCCTAGAGGTTAGAATATGGGGCTTTCACACTGTCTGCCTTTAGGTCTTCTAAGTTAACAGTTCAGTCTTGCTGAGTTTTACATTCCCCTGTTGTTAAAGATCATTCTTGCCCTCTCCAGGGAGAATACTAATACAAATCCCTCTATGAACTAAACTTTCAAATGGCTTTCTTTCTCTTCATACACCACATGAAGACATCATATGATGGCATTTAAAAATGGTGTGAACTTTGCCTTGAAAAAGCTGGTGCAGCTACTGAAGATAATGGAACGGAACAGCCTCTATAACTTACCTTTGTGTGGCATCCCTTAGTAAGCTTTTAAGATTCAGGCAAGTTGGTTTTTGATACTCCACCTTTTTATGTGCTTGCCTCTGGGTATTTAGCATGGACACAAATAATGCAACCAGCCATAAACTCACTCCTCTCCTTCCCACAGCCAGCTATAAGTTTTGGCTGACTGAGCTCCTGGCATAGAGTACTCCACAGGCAGACTATGAGCTTTTACTGCTTTCCTTCTAAAAGCTGGCAATCCATATATTTACTGAAGACTAAACAGTTCTCTAACATTTTGACAAGCCTTATGTTAGCATCTGTCTTCATAATATCCAGAAAAAGACATGGCCAACAGTTATAAGAAATGAAGTTTTAGGCTACACCCAAGTTCCTGATCACCAGTTCTCACAGTACCCTACCATCAGTGCTGTCATGATTCCTTATTTCTCTTTGACAGAGTAACACCAAAATGAAGGGCTGCTTAGTTTTGTTTTCACTACCTAAATCCAAGGCATAACAGGAGTTCATAAGTTTTTTTCCTGCTCATAACTATTTCTGGCCTTCCACTGTCAAAGAGGCCATCCAGGCTTTCTTCTACCGACTGCATCTGAGACTGACACTACTTGGTCTCCTTGAGGTCAGGACACTTTTGTTCTATTGAAAAGACTAAACCTGACTCTTTAAAATTCAGACTTCCTACCATTTCTTCTTGTAAGTAAGCTGCACAGATGCAAAACTCATTAAAAGAAATTTGTAAAGTGCTCTCCTACATAAGAGAAGTCACAAAAAATATTATACTGCTTGCACACTGGATTTCCTACTCTTTTATATCCCTGCCAGTGAGGCTGGGACTGGGTCTGTCATCACTGATGGCAGAACCAAGCAGAAGTAATCAAGCACCTGTTACTTATGTCAGTGATTCTAGCTGAGGCTAGTCCTGCAGGAAAATAAAATCCCACTTCAACAGGCCAGACATATTTGGACCTCAGGCATATAGCTATAGGCTCTACCAGATTTCCTATGAGAACAAATTACAAAAAAGGCAGGAAAGGGTCTGAAGGGGTTACCTAGTCTAGTCCCAACTTCCACCAGAACTATTTACACCTGTCTAACCTGTTCCTAATGGCTTCTGTTGATAAAAATCCCTTAAGTAATATATTCTTAGTGCCACAATGACAAGCTCTTATCTACAAATTTCATGCCATAAGTCTTAACAGATTTATATAAAGCAATAAAGACTTCCTACTTGTGACTATGTGACCAGGGTCATCTGCCACGAGGACTGCAGGTAACCACCAAGGTGCTGAGCAATCTGTACTCTGACTGAAGCCAGAAGCTGTTAGAAGTAACCTTGTTCTCTGCAAAGCTTGTATCATAGAGAAATAACCAGCCAGAATCACAGAGAGTTGAGGTAAGAAGACACCTTGGAAGATCACTTTGTCCAATACCCCCTTGCCTAGAGCAAAGTAAAGTAGAGTAGGTTGCTCAGTGCCATGTCCATTTGTATTTTGAGTATCTCCAAGGAGGAGGACTTCACAACAACTGTTATCAACCTGTTCCAGGCTTCAGTCATGTTTACAGTAAAAATGTTTTTTTTTTCTTATTTGGCAACATCCTAGAAATAGGATAAGCAATTGATGTGAATTATTAAAGGGACTGGTTATAAAAATGCCTATAAAAATAAGCTAAAATAAAGGAGTATTTCTGTCAGAATATTAGTGGGATAAATCACAGCTAAAAAGCAAGTCAGAGCTGGCTGCAGGGTGACAGTAAAATGAGATTTATGTACTATCAGAAGCAAAGAGCCTGGAAATCTATGGCACAAATAATACTCTAATACACTAGATGATCCCAGAGAGGTTTCCTTCTGCTGTGCTCAACATCTTGTTCATGGACAAAAAGAAACACACCGAAAGCCAAAATTTTATTCTTAGTATAAATGAAATCTTAACAGTCTAATTCAAGAATCATTATTAGTCTAGATATAATTCACACAGAAATATAAAGAACACATAGTAAACTAGTTAGAAACCTCAGTAATTGTATTATAACTCTTTAAACTGTAACAAACAGTTTTTATCTCTTTTATTCCTGAAGTAAAGCTCCCCTTCTTCTGATCCTCTAGTCTTAAAATCAGTAGACTCAGATTGTCAGAGTGTAGACAGAGTGATCAGTCTCCAGCATGTCATACTAGGAGGAATATGATGTTAATGTAGGTGGTTTCTTTGCCATCCCTCTAGTATCTACTTGGGGTAATTTTAGGTTGTTTTATAACATACTTTTACACGTTGTTTTTTATTTATTTGGGAAGGGCTCTACCCACATGGATGTGTCCTTCCAACCTGCACAGTGGATTTTTTAGGTGAGGCACAGCGTGCGTGGAACTGGTCCCACCCTTTAACTTCTAAGGTTCATCTGCCACGGCTGAGCGAGCTTGGACAGTGACAGTGAAGTCCTCAGGACTAGAACCTACAGCACCTGGCATTCCCAGGAGGGCTCCCATCCAAGTACAAACCAGGGCTGACCCTGCTGAGCTTCTGAGATCTGACGGGATTGGATCCCAAAATCTTCGTTCACAAAGCCTAGCCATACATACATACACCTTGTTTTATCTTTATTGTTTTCCATCTCCATATTAGATCTGAAGGGCCAAATTCTGGTGCACTTTGGTCACAACAAGCACCTGCAGTGCTATAGACTTGGGAAGGAGTGGCTGGAAAGCTGCCCAGTGGAAAATAACCTGATTGTGCAGGTTGGTAACTGCCTAACATGAGCAAGCAGTGTGTCCAGGTGACCAAAAACGTCAGTGGCATCCTGACCTGTGTCAGGAAGCTTGTGGTCATCAGGACCAGGGCAGTGAGTGAGTACTGTGTCCACCTTGAGTAATGTTATATTTCTGGGCCCCTCACTTCAAGAAAGACATTGAGGTATGTGATAGTTTTAGCTAGGCCTCAAATTAGCAGGCTCAGAGAATCTATGTAGATTAGGAGAGACTGGTATCACCTGACTTAAGCAACCAAAGAAATAATTCATACCAGATGATGCAAACCTGAGATATAAATACAAGAGTAGGAAGTCTTCACTCAGTTCCATCATGTCTGCAGAGGAGGCAAGACACCCTGCAGCTGTCCTACTGAGCTGGGTCTTGCTCCTGCCATCTCTACTTCGCATTTTGTTTTACTTCAGGAAAGTAGAAACATTTTGATGTTATTTTCCTCTCTATTGCCTTGCTGGGTGTCTTTTCGGATGCTTTATGAATCTAGAGTAATGAAATCTGTTTTGGATGAGAAGTAGTTAATTGTTGTTATATCTAACTTGTGTAAGTGTGCATTATATTGTAGTTTTCTCTTAGTTTTCTCTTTTCTGTATAAATATATATAGTTAGTTTAAGCATAAACTGGTCTGAGTTTCTAGGGTTTTTTTCCTTTCTGCCTTTTTCTCAGCCTGAGGGAGAAAGGCTTTGATGATGTATTGGGCAGTTGGCATTTTGCCAGCTCAACCCAAGACAAGGTGCTGGAGCGTGTCCAGAGAACGGCAACAGAGCTGGGGAAGTCTTATGTAAGGATATTTCAAGTTAAATGCAATGAGTAAGTCCTATGGAGAGCGGCTGAGGGAGCTGGGAGTGTTTAGCCTGGAGAAAAGGAAGCTCAGGGGGGATCTTATCACTCTCTACAGCTACCTGAAAGGAGGTTGTAGCCAGGTGGGGGCTGGCCTCTTCTCCCAGGCAACAAGTGGCAGGACAAGAGGACACAGCTTGAAGTTGCACTAGGAGAGGTTAAGATTGGACATCAGGAAGATATTCTTAATAGGAAGAGTTCTCAAGCATTGGAACAGACTGCCCAGGAAGGTGTTGGAGTCACCATCTCTGGACAAGAAAGAACTGGATGAGTTGTTTAGTTCCATGGCCTATTTGATAAGGTGGTGATTGGTCAAAAGCTGGACTTCATGATCTTAGAATCATTCCAATCTAAATGGTTTTGTTATTCTGTAATTCTTTCATTTAAAGAATTTCGTACTTTTACACATTACATACTATTTCTTTGTACATTTTGTTACCCTAAAGTCTGCTTTTTCCAGCTGTCTGTGTTTAATTAACCAACCATTACTGAGTTATTTATAGTGTCAGCCTGTGCCCATCTCTCATCATCCCATGACTGTACTTCTCTGCATCGCATACATTGTCACTGCTTCTCAACACCTGTATTTCTCTACAAAACATCCTTGTGGTAAGGTCATAAATATTTCTCTTTAAATGAAATACTTACTTACATTTTGTTCCTGCTATCTATCTAAAAGTAAGGTGGTATCATAGAAAGATAAAGAAGTGGTGCAATTTAGCCATTGATGCCTGGTCAATAAAAGAAATTTATGTCAAAGCTAAATGAAGTAAAACAAATCCACAGGCAGGTCAAACAAAGCTGACCCAGAGAAAGAACTTGTAAACTCTGTAGAAACTCTGTGTCTTTGAGTAGCAATGGTGTATTACAGAGTTACACATGAACTCCTGGGAGGGGATAATTGCGCTTCTGAGGTGAAAGCACATCGTGTTCAGAGCTGTAGCAGGTCCTCTTTGGACTATATGCTAGGACAAGTTATCTTTATCTACCTCTTTATCTTGCCAGAGGTGCTAGTAATGGAGGCCTCTGACATTACAGCTCTGATACCTTTAAATATCATACTTATTCACACACATCCTTATTCACAGGTTTGAAATACAATCCTAAAAAAAACATCCATTCCCACTTGTATTCTCTATACACATTATGTTACAGTGACATTATGCACTTAGAGAAATAACACACTGCATTTGTCTGGTCTTGGGCCTAAATGTCTCTTGATCCAAATATTTTTGCTATAAAATAATGAGAGGTGAAACCTCCATATTCAGGTGTTTTTTCATTAAGATTGGATAGTATTTCAATAGATATGACAGGAAGATCAAAATATCCTTCTGTGACAGTGGAAAATCTAATTGTGTAGTTATGTCATAGTGCATAACACTAGAACCGGGCATGAGGTTATACAGCTCTACAAAGCTCAGTGGCATTCTACCCCTTGGCTTAATTCCACCTGCTGGAGAAGGGATAGCAGCATGATCTGACATTCTCTGATAAAAAGCAATTTAAAATTTCTTAACCACCATTGATAGATTTTTTTCCTTTGTGATTGACTCCTCACTGGAAGAATGTCAACTTTTAGGACCAAAGTTGATCTCTAAAGGCTACCCCATACAAAAGAACTCCCCACCAAAACCAATGAACCAAGCAACCAAAAACCAAAACCAAATAAAATATTTTTTTTACATTTACAGGTTCCTACTTCCTATTCATTGTTGTTTAAAGAACAAAAAGTATATATTTCTTATAAGCAATTTCAGAATATTAGTCTTCATGCCAGGCTTTGTAATAAATTAACATTCTAATTACAGAAATGCTTTTATAACACTGTAAGACAAAAAATTTCCCTATAATAACATGTCAAAGTAATAAAATATAATAAAAAATATTTCTAAGGCACAATTTTCTGTAAGAAAATGCTGATTCCACACAATAAGAACATTTAAAAATCAGACAGTAGTTTTCTTAATTTTCACATTTTGATATAATGAAACTTTTGAGTTGTATTATTCTGACATACATTTATTACAGAATATATTATGGAAGTTAGAACAATGTAGATGAGCATAAATGAAATTTTTATAAGATGACCTGTCAGAAAAACCCCAAACTAAAACAACAGCTCTAAATTTGAGATGAAATAAAATCATGAAAATCACACAAATCAGTATGGAACAGAATATTTATTTTCAAGATGGTACTAAGTGTTCTATTAGTTTGTCACAAAATGTTTGAATCCAGAGCAGTTGAAACAGGAAAAGTTAATTCAAATGTTCTAGTAATAGTATTAGTATTGGTCTCAAAATATATCACATTGCCCAGATGTCTAATTTTCTTGAAAGAATAATTCTTCTTCTTTCATAGAGATTAAACTCCTTCTCCAGTTACTAACTGCAACTTCCAAAGACATTTCCATTTTTCTCAACCAATGTTAATTTTAAAAGAAAAATTGACAGTGATTTTCAGACTAAGCCAAGTAAGAAACTCTCTGAATAAGAGATGTTAAAATTTTTGCTTTAGATATGAGAAGAAATTCACCGTTAACTCTGTTCATTATTTTGGTTGGGTTCATAGTGAATTTCTAACTTGTCAGGTGAATATATAGAATAGAAAAATTTCTCTAGGTTTCTCATAGCCATTTTTCTCAATTTGACATCAGCTGGCTCTGGATAAGTTATCTACAAAGAAATAGAGGTAGAGTATTTTATAGGATAAGACTGGCATAATTTGAGAAGCTGGAACTTTGATTTCAGTTTAATCCAATACACCCATGGTTCACAGGATTCTCTTGTTTTAGCACTCTTTGTATCTGAAACTATATAATGAATAATCCACCACTATGGAATCAGTAAATTACCCCAGAATATCTCCCTTGCTTAAGACAGGCAATTCTCTTTGCATAAGGCTCCCCTGGTCTTTTTTGATGTTTGTTTCAGTGGCTACAGAAGTACTGTAGACAGGGAGATATTCTGTGGGACACAGCCTTGTCTGATGACATTTCTTCTTGCCCAAAGCTGAGCATTTGAAAACAAGCAGAAATAATATTTATACAAAGATGTTTAAATTAAAAGGTTGATCTTCTAACAAGAAAAACTACTTCTGTTACTGAATGCTGAGAGTAAAATGATTCTGGATCTTGTGACCACACTGTCAGGTTTTTACATGGTATCTTGTACTGAAAATTAGCAACAGTACTATTTATATATTAAGAAACAGATTTTCAAAGGGAACTCACTCACCTAAATCCCATTTAAATCAAAAGAGCCTATACATTCCTAGTATATATTTTCAAGTACTTCTATGCACAATAGGGAAAAATCCAGTCCATCTAACCTCATGCATTCTGAGAAGTAACTATAAGTCTTATATTCAGTGAAGTCAGTGGATCTTCTGTATCAGTAGGCCTCCTAACTTAGATGCTTAAGATTCATTGATATAAGAGCTTAGACCCTTTGCAGCTTTATGAGAAATTGACTTAAACCTGCATATCCACATTTTCAAAGGAAAATTCTGTAAGCAAGCCCAAGCTGTAAGGAAGTAAAAGTACATTTTGATTGATAGTTTTAAAACAATTGATGAACTTGATTAAATTAGAAATTACTACAGCTACTATTCCCATTATGATATTTGAGTATGGTCTAATAGCACAATTTTCATTTCAAACAGGTGGTT
The DNA here is from genome assembly GCF_047495875.1 of Pithys albifrons albifrons. NCBI lineage: Eukaryota > Metazoa > Chordata > Aves > Passeriformes > Thamnophilidae > Pithys > Pithys albifrons. The sequence continues at coordinate 78,529,315 of NC_092458.1, forward strand.
TCTTTCATAGATACTGAAGCAGGTGGTATTCATCTCCCTATCTTTCACTATCCTGCCAAGTATCTGCATGGTACAAGGACACACCCATGTACATTTGATCAGAGAATTAAGGTCCAAGTCTGTTGTCAACAGCAAAAAATAGCTCAAAACTATGTTTTCAATGATCATATTTTTATGTCAATTCTGCAATTGAAGATGTATTGAGAATAAACCACATGGAATAAAAGCATAATGCTTAATAAAAACTATGACTTAACCTCTATAAATGGTGGGATAACTGGCATAGATAAAAATATTATTATGGAAAATTAACATTCAAGAGGTGCCATTCTAGTCTTCACTGGTGTGGCCTCACCCCTTAAATACTGTGTGCAGTTTTGGGTGCCTCATTGTAAGCTCTTGGAAAGTGTTTGAAGGAGGGCTGTGAAGATGGTGAAAGGCCTTGAGGCGAAGCCATAAGAGGAGTGTATGAGGTCACTTGGTCTTTTAAGCCTGGGGAAGGGGAGACTGAGGGGAAACCTTATTGCAGTTATAACTTCCTCATAAGGGGAAGCAGAAGGGCAGGCACTGATCTCTTCTCTGTGGTGACCAGAGATAGAGCCCAAGGGAACAGCACAGTGTCAGGTGAGGTTTAGGTTGGATATTAGGACAAGGTTCTTCCCCCAGAGAATGGTTGGGCACTGGAACAGGCTCCCCAGGGAAGTGATCACAGCATCAAGCCTAGGAGAGTTTGAAAAGCATTTGGACAATGCTCTCAGGCACATGGTGTGACTCTTGGGGACAGTCTTGTGCAGGGTCAGGAGTTGGACTTCAATGATCCTTGTAGGCCTTTTCCAGCACAGAATATTCTACGATTCCATTAAACCTTTTTGACTGTAAGATTACGTAAACATGAGGACCAATCACCTAGGGAGATTTTAGTCTCTCTGTCATCGGAGATTTTCAAAAGCAGCTTAGAGAATCATCTGTCAGGAAAGACATAAATATGACTGATCCTTCCTCTGGATCAGTGGCCTCTGGAGTGGCCATGCCAGCCTTCCTGAGTTCTGTCCCTCTGATTTCTTTGATTTTTATGATCCATGTTAATTAGCTTCCCAAATCCTTTGCCCTCTTTTTGCTGTGTTCTCCTCATGGAATATATTTCACATGAAATAAAAATGTTTTCTTTGCTAGAGTCTCTTTTGCTCTAAATTCAGCAGTTACAAAATCAATAGCAGTTAGACAGCAATGAAATCTTTCTGCCTTCCTTTCTCCAGTCAACTCTGTTTAAAGAAAAAGGAGGGCTATTACACCACATATAAAATATTGATCTAAAAGAAACTAAATGTGCATAACGTGTGAGAAAAGCTGAGATATCTGTTTTGAAAAAGTCTAGCAAGAATGTATTGTTATTTTTTTATATAACAGTCTTGTTTACTGTCATTTTATTTTACACTTGGAGTATGGGTGAGCAACCCTCAACTGATTTCCCATAAAGCAATATGGAAATTATTTTAAAAGCTGCAAAGCCGTGTCTCTTTGCAAACACCTAATTCTCAGTCCTCAATCCATTTCCCTCAGTTTCAACAACTCTTACTAGAACTTGGGTTTAGGCCACCAGCACCACACCAGTCAGAGGGTGATTTTACTTGATCAGGAGGAAACGCTGACAAGGACTGTCAAATACATCCTGGCAAACCTTGCAGTATTAGTGGCAGGCAATCCCACCTAGCATAAACTAAGGTATTCAGTGGGGCAATTCCTTCTCACAGAACTTTGTGTTTTCAAATATATTTTTGTACATAAATGTCTTCATCTAGCCAAAACGAGGTTTCAAATACATTTTATTTAGTGCTGGGTCCAAAAATAAACTTAGTCAATGACTGTTCTGACATCTTAATTTTATGTGCTTGGCTCTGGAGTGGAATTTAACATGAAATAATAATTTGAGAAAACAGTAGAATAATTGTGGGAAAGTTCCCAAATCTCTCCTACCATAAACATCTGCCCTACTGAATAAACTATACAGCCATTTTCACTGTTGTCTGCTTCAACAAGGAAGTAAGTCTTGAATTGTTCTCTGAAAAACAATGAGAAGAGGGATCAGATTCTCCTCCTGATTTCTCCCCAGCTTGTATGTGTGCTTGGATTGGCAGAGTGATGGAAAGTAGGGAGTGGATAAGGGTCTTTTACTTCTAAATGCTGTTGTTTAAAAGGAAGCAAACGCTCTTTTGCAAATGACTTTTAGAGGACAGCAGCAAACATCATTGCTCTTTGAACAGAGACTAGTTTTACAGAAGTGTGCCAGACTTGTTTTGTTCCTGAGAAAATCCCTCAAGGGAGACAAGCACAGGAGTGTCTGCTCTTGGGATGGTAGTCAAGCTTAAGCCTAACAGAGAGGTCAAACTGCTCTGTTACTGTCTGAGGTACATCAAGGTTAAAAAATTGAGACAGCTGCTAAGGTTGTTCACCTTAAGAACTGGGTGGCAACATAGCAGGAGGTTTTGGGATTGAATTCTACTTCAAACCCATCTCAGTACTGGACACATATCATTAAGCTGTAACCAGGACAGGACAGATAACAGTAAACAAAATAATCTTGATTTTTCTAGCTTCCAGTCAATTAAAATCTTTATGTATAGTACTCAATTTGTACTTTTGAGAGCTGAAATAATTGTCATAGCTGTTACATGGTGGGGAAAAGTCAACACAGTTTTGAATTGTGGCATAGATGGGCCTAGTTCTTTTCAGATTTTCATTAATGACTTGGATGCAGGACTGGAAGGGATACTGAGCAAGTTTGCAGATGATGTAAAACTGGGAGGAGCTGTTGAGTCACACAGAGTCCCCCTGCAGAGACAGTTAGACAAATTAGAGGGCTGGGTGATCACCAATCATATGAAGTTCAACAAGGGCAAGCGCTGGATTCTGCACCTAGGATGGAGCAACTCTGGGTGTTTATACAGACTGGGGAATGAGATGCTGGAAAGCAGTGCCATGGAAATGGACCTGGAGGTCCTGGTCAGTGGCAAGCGGAATATGAGTCAGCAGTGCCCTGGCAGCCAAGAGGGCCAAGTGTGTCCTGGGGGTCATCAGGCACAGCATCGCCAGCTGGTCAAGGGTGGGGAGGGGGATTGTCCCGCTCTGCTCTGCACTGGGGTAGCCCCACCTTGAATAAAGTGGCAGTTTTGGGCACCACAATAGAAGAAAGTTATTCAGCTCTTAGAGAGTGTCCAAAGGAGGTCAATGAAGATGGTGAAGAGTCTTGAGGGGAAGCCGTATGAGGAGAGGCTGAGGGTACTTGGTCTGTTCAGTCTGGAGAAGAGGAGACTGAGAGGACACCTTACTGCAGTCTACAACTTTCTTGTGAGGGGAAGAGGAGGGGCAGACACTTTTCTTTGTGGTGACCAGTGACAGGACCCAAGAGAACACGGTGTTACTCTTGGGGATGGTCCTGTGAAGGACTAAGGGTTGGACTCAATGATTGTTGTGTGTCCCTTCCAACTCAGCATATTCTGTGATTCTGTGAATTCACAGCCTTACCAACTCAGAGAGTTTTGCTATTGACTTTACTGGAGTGATTAAAACTTGGGGTTACTTTTACTTTGTTTCTTTATCTCTAATAAGAGGAGTGCTACTTAAAAATCTCTGTGCTAAACAGAGATCTCAGCATGGTAGATCATAGTAAAAGTTTAGTTTCTAATCCTACAAACACATATAATATGCTTAACTTTCAGAATGTGAAGTGTTACCGAGGTGTTGCTCAGTTTGGACGGAGTTTTCCATTCTATTCCATGCTGCTAATTGCACTAAGTTGGTGTCTTGAAGTCTTCATTATTCTGTTAGCTCATTTTAAAGTATCAACAGAATTTGTGAATTTTTTAACTATGATATTGGGATAACTAAATTTTGTTTCAGGATAAACTTCTATTGAGATCTTGGCCTGGAAACTGTCACATAAGAAAGGGTTGTCAGAATTGTAACTATTAAAGTACATGGCTCGGGAAACTTAAGGCCACCACAGAGTCTCTTCCACTGAAAAATACATAAAAAAGTTTTGGTCTTTAATTACCATTCCCTGCACAGGGGTTTGCATTTCTATATGTGAATGGTCAAATATATTGCTTATGCATGCTCACAATCTTGAAGATTTTTTTTAGACTTACAGAGGTGTGTGTCTGAACACTGGTGAGCAGCACTGCTTCTTGGTAGAAAATCAGCTTAATTTTCTTCTTCATCTGTTTTCATTTTTCACATTTTCCCTTGAGGGATTCATCCCTCATCTTATTATAACTCCATGGCCATTTATTGCAAAGTTTTGGTAGATTTCCTTAGTGGAACTCAGTTATTGCAAATGGTAAATGGATATTTTTACATCCACGTTGTGACACTGACTTTTACAAAACCACCAAAATGACTGTTGGTTTGAAAGAAAGCTGTAAAAAATATACTACAATACCCAACTTTAGTTCTGGTTGAGAAAATTCTTTGACAGAGACAGAATGATTCTATTGTCTAAGGACTAAATTCTCATCTGAGAGGAAAATCACTTCCTTCTTGTAAAAATAATTTAATAGAAGTTACTGGCAGAGAGCCCTCTGCACCCTCCACTCTCAGTAGTGTACTCTGTCTCTCACCTGAGAACTTGTGGAGCACATCTTGCTCTTAAAGATTAACACATCCTTTAAATGTTTCACGTGTAATGGCACAGCTTCCATGGAAAAGACTGAAAGCTATTGACTCAATTTGCTGACAAGCTGGGTGTCAAGGCAGTCCCCAAGGAAAGAGAAGTTTGGACATCTTCAGGCCAATTCAGAAATGGAATCTATTATCAGACACATCACTGTGGAACACCAAGCTGCCAAGTATCAGATAAAAAATGGGCTGCAGCATCTGCTGCTGCTTTTATTTAGGACCAAACCCAGCAATTATGGTTTGGAAATTCCTTACTGATGCCTCCTGCAGACAGTCTGAAGGAATGCTGTGCTGCTGAGTTGAGTACAACTTATATAAACAACACCACAGTTAGATGAAGACACCTATCACTTTTTAAAAATATTTAGACACACAAAGGTGAAGATAGACATGTGTCTGTGGGATTTCCATAAGTCTCCAGATGTCTAAATATGATTTGGAGATTGCATAATTAGGAGTTTGGCACTTAATGCATTTGAAAATCTCAATGGGCTTTATAGATTTTATGCCGAAAGTCTAACTTTTAATTGACCTTTTGGCAAGCAGGGTTGCTTCTTCCCCTCTTCCCCCCTCTTTTCTCCTATCTTGGCTTTACCAGTGTTGAATGCTTCATTTGTGCTGAAGCACACAAGAGAAGACTGTTGTCCGAGGAATATCTCTTTGGACACACCTTTAGCTTCTGCTTTCAGATTGGGATGAATTCCAACAGCACTGGTGTCACTGAGATCCAATCTTATTTGGTGCAATATTGCTGCTTGATAATTATACAATAAATTCTTGATTTACCAGGTAATAAACAGACAAAATATATGTACACATCTATTGAGATGAAGTAACTCAAGAAGCTCAGCTTCTCTACAGACCCTTTAATATTAAAAACACCAAAGATATGCAGTTATGCAGTGATCCATTTGGGACCTTACATGTGCTAAGATATATAGATGCCATATTTCATTTTCGAGAAATGGTTTATTTCCAGCAGTAAATATGATGTTTGTGAAATGAGAATAGGCTATTTCAAACTGTTATAGGGCCACTGAATAATTGAATTATTACTCATCAGGGGGCAGTGTAATTTGTTACCTGTGTGATTCTAACACTCTGAATCAAAGTAATTACATTCATGGTGTCATTTACTGAAATAATTCTGTGAAGGTCTCTGTGAAGAGTGAGGCAATTGCTGAAAGGATTTTGTTGAAATAATAGCAACAATTCAATTGGTCCTCTTGCTTCATTCATTGTTACTTTATTATATGGTTAAATAGCTCATTCAGCTCTGCTTTTTTAGAGTGACAAATACAAGCTTTGGAACTAGCATCTATGGAGGAAAAAAAGGACAGCTTCTCAGAGGAAAGTAGCAAATGGGGATTTTTTTGTAACATTAATGGGCAAATGGCAACTAGTAGAAAAAATTTATATTAAAAAACCCCAAACAACAAACAAACCAAAATACAAAAAGGCAGATTTTGTTTTCCTTTGAAAATTCAGTGTTGAGATTCCACTAGAGGTTTGTCTGGTGTAACGAACTGGTGGGGGATATCTGGAGATTGCTTCAAACCACAGAGCAATCACTTCTAAATCTCAAGAACTTGGCTTCAGAAAACTATGACATTTTGGTCTGTTCGGCCCGGAGAAGAGGAGACTGAAGTCAGACCTCACTGGGGTCTGCAGCTTCCTCACAAAGAGGGGCAGTGGAGGGGCAGCACCAATCTCTTCTCTCTGTGACCAGTGACAGGACCTGGGGGAACAGCTAGAGCTGTGGCAGGGGAGAATTAGGGTGGATATGAGGAAAAGGTTCTTCTCCCAGAGGGTGTTTGGGCACTGGAACAGGCTTCCCAGGGAAGTGGTCAAGGCCCCAAGGCTACCAGAACTCAAGGAACATTTGGATAATGTTCTCAGACACATGGTGTGACTCTTGGTGTTGCCCTGTGCAGGGCCAGAATTTGGACTCAATGGTCCTTGTGGGCTCCTTCCAACTCAGGAAACTGGTATAAAAGAAAATGCCAACGAGACATTTTTAAGAATACGTGTTTGGGAATTTTTATTTTATGTATGTCTCCAAACTCTAAGCATACATACATTTATGTATGTGAGTAGGAAACAGTTTCTGGTTTGCTACTTAATCCACATCTTATCCTTTAATGCATTTATTGTCATGGCTTTTCTCTGAGGTGGGAAAATCCTCCACTCCTTGCTTTGAGAATAAAAGAGAAAGAGCTGAAGGCACATACTGTGGAAGTTGAATGTATGGCTAACATCCACTACATCCACTTTTTCTGAAGATTTAAATTAGTTTTTTCTTTAAAATTATTTACACATTGTTGAGCATGATCACAACATTCTTCGGTTTATTTAGGCATTTGGCTCCAGTGCAACTTAGAGAAGTCCATGCAGGAGCCACAAGATGGAGTGGCGATCTGAAGAAGCTTTCTCAGATACATGCATCAATCTTTTAAAAAAAGGTGTGGTTACTCCCCAACTACACAAAATTACTGATGATAGTCATGATGATCGTGGGGGTGGGAAGTGGTTGAGATATCGCACGTTATATTCATGCAGTCTATGAACATGCTGGAGAACTTTTAAAGCTGTAATTTTGTTTTCCTCAGTAGAGTCAACACTGACCTGGAGAAACCATTGACTACTTGAAGGTCTGAGGTTATTTCTAATGGAATCCACTAGGATAATATTAATATTCACAGAAACTGGCTGTAATGATCTGGGGTGAGAAGGACAGTAAAATTTGCTGCAAAGTCAGCACAGAGTCAGTGCATGGAAAGGGAAGAAAAACAATTCATGAAGTTTCATCCACTGAGATGCAATCAATAGGAGTTGTTGGCATTTCGTTGGAGCTGATCTGAAAGTATGAACTGGTTTTAAGCTAAATAGCTATCTGCTCAAGGGAGATAATTTGCAGCTATTTGGGTGTTGTGAAGCCTTGTGGTAGACCTAAATAACACTTCAGAACCATTAGGATATGAAAACACTTCAGGCAGGTCAGTTTTTTTCTATGAACCACTGCTTCCCTCCATGAGGTCTAATATTTTTATTCACCCTAACCTGGACTATCTGTTCTGTTAAAACCACTGCTGGTGTAAGAGACACCCCAGAACTGACAAGTTCAGGTAATGGCAAAGGTGTTCCCAGTGTCTGAGAGGGATTTGTGTCCAGTTAGCAAAAGACATGTGCCAGTTCCAACAAGCTGTCAAGCAGTTCAGTTCTGCAAGTGTTTATAATTCCCCCGCCAAAGACTGAGACCCTGATAACTGGAAAAATTTTCCCCTAAAAATAGATTACTTCACATTGTTGGATTCATGTAGCATTTTATATAATTACAGCCCTTGGAAAATTTATGTTCTACAGATCTGGATCATAAATTCTACACTTTATAGTACTAGTGTGGCTATGTTACAAGCCCTTACTGCTGAATCTAACATTTATTAGTGGGGGTGTTATAGGCACCGAGGCATTAGCTAGATAAATCAATGTTTATTTTATTTTATAAGGAGAAAAAAAGGTTAATAGCCTTTATTAAAAAAAGGTAGTGATTTTATTAAGTGATTTCAGCATCCAGCTCTGTAGGCCTTAGCCTCAGTGACTGCAGCGTCCAGCTCTGTAGGCCTTAGCCTCAGTGACTGCAGCGTCCAGCTCTGTAGGCCTTAGCCTCAGTGATTACAGCTCTTTGTGAAGGCAAGGAGAGGAGCAACACAGTGCTTGCAGGATAGCAGAGCACCGGGTGACCCAGGAGACCAGCTCCAAAAGGTTCACATTTGGCTCTCGTCCAGGGCTCTGCTTATATTCACTTTTTCTGGCGTAGGCCACGCCCCCTTTGCGCAGGCGCAGTTTCCATGTGTTACATAACAGTTTCGTAAGCACTTTTCGTTTGCGCAGGCTCAGTTCTGTTCGTTGTAACAGTTGCAGTCCTCAACCAGGTCCGGCCGTGTTTCGCAATACCTTTGCCTCATGGTGCCCAGGAGTGGGGGGGTTTTCCATGTGGCTGTACAGTCGGGGGTACTTGGCAAGGGACAAACTGCAGGCTTTGGCATGATGTCCTGTTTGGTCGTACACAGCAGGAAGGGTTGCAATGCTGCACGTTCAGACGGGGGTCGGCTCGTGCCGAGCCGGCGCCCGCTGGCATGCTTGGTCGCAGGCTCCCCACGCTGGTTCAGCTTTTAGCATGGGCGGCGGGGACTTCCCCGGTGGGGCTGCTTTTTCCGGCTGCGTGGCTAGCTGGAGAAGCTCTCCAGGGTGGCGGCTATCTCTGCTGATCCATCTCCACTGTGCTCCTGCCTTGGCATGGGGTAGCTGGGGCCAGGTGTGGGGGCTGCACAGCCTTCCTTTGGGGGGGGAACTGGCGGGGAGCTTGGCAGGGCTTGCGCTGTGGGTGACCGTGGTACTGGGACCCCCGGGGGCGCTCTGTGGGACCCGGCCCCCAGCGACACGGCTGGCAGACACCCCGGCAGGACATGGAGACAGCCAGGGCCCCCCAGCGCGGCTGGCGTGGGAGTCGAGACCGACCGGGGCCGCAGGGGAAAAGAGAAAAACTGGTGGCTTTGAGTTTTGGGTGTTTTGGGAGTGAAACTGGGCATGTATGGCCAGGAAAGGCTTGTACTGGGAAAGATGGAGGGGCTGAGAGGAAGTGGGGGTTTTTCCCGGGTGCTGGCTTAGGAGGGGAACGAGACGAACCGGGGGGGGTTTGCAGGGCACGGGTCTTCCCCGGAGATTCAGTGGGGGGGTTTGACTAGCAGGGTCCCGGTGTGATAATGTGGCTGAGGAGAAGAAGGGAATTCTTAGGGCTAGAAACGAAAAAAAAAGCAAGGAGGTATTTTTTCTTAGCAGGGCGAAACTGTTTGGGGCTAGAAAAACCTGTAGGGGAAGGAGGGGGGAAGGCACCGGGCTGAGAGGTATCGAAACTGGGGAATCGTTCCTTTTCTCCACAGAGAGTACCTTACATTCCTTGTTAAGCACCGAGCCATTTTCTGATAAGGCATTGCTGGGAAGCTGTCTTTCTGGATTTTTTTACAATCTTCCAAGTTTTCAGGCATATTTAATTTTACATTTAAAACAAAATTAAAAATACTATTTGATTTGGTTTCTAGCAAATTAATTATCTATTACAGGGGGAAAGGTGGAAAACAAATCCACACTTTTGAAAGTGTTCCATAATACCATAGAGTTTTAGCAAATTTTGAACTGCTGCTTTCGTCTGGGGATTTACAGTGGGGATTTATCATGGTACCCACACACAGAAATAGTAGGCCTATATGCACATATTTCTTTGAATAAGAAACAAAGTTGTGATTTTTGTTAATAGGAACACAGTTTTCTGGTGTGTGTAGTCATTTGGGAAAACAGTCTTTCTCTTGAGTAATTTAAAAACCAGAATGTTTTTTGCTCATGGAGTGTTTTCAATTATTTTTGAAAATCTGTCTCATATTATCTTGAGGTGATCTTCAGAAGACTGACAGTGAAGTTCCATATTACGGTATCTTAGGCCATAATTTCCTGCTGAGTTCTCCCTATAAGGCAAAAACAGCATAATGTTTGTGTTTTCCTGTGACTGGTTGCCTATTCCCTGTATTCTGATGGAGATACACCCCAATACAAATCAGTGAAGTTTTCTGGTTTTGAAAGCAAACATCTTCCGCTACTTCTGTAAAAAAACCCTCTGTGAACATGCTGTTTATCCTAATGCAAGCAGATCATCAGGCCATTTTTTCCCACATCATTAGAGGGATTTGCAGTTTTCTCCTAGTCTCAGTGTGAGATCTCACAGACAACTGTATCTGTGGTACAGAGCAGTTCTGCAAGTTGCAAACAACCTCCTTCCAGCAAGGCAGGGACTAGCAGTCACACAGAATCACAGTCACAGAATAGTTAGAATTGTAAGGGATCTTTAAAACTCATTTAGTGTCATGCCCCTGCAATGAGCAGGGACATCTCCAACTACATCAGGTTGCTCAAAGCCCCATTCAATCTCACCTTGAGCATTCTTGAAGCAGTCTTATGTCTTGCAAAACAAAGCTCTAAGACAGGCTGAAGACCTGTCTCATGAGTGCTAGCAAAAAGCACTGTCCACAACAAGGTACAGATCCTCCAAAGTCTTTTTCTTTTCTTTTCTTTGCCTTTTTTTTTTTTTGTTTTTTTGTTTTGTAGGGAGAATGCAGGTGCTGGCAGCCTGGACAAGCCTCCAACACATATAATTGCATTCTATCATCTTATATTATCCTTGCAATTGGTCTTAAAAGCTGTAACACAGTAACAGACCATGGATAGCCCAGCAAGTAGACAGCAGCAGTACTTATACTATTTAAGGCCTTAAACACTAAAATTAAAACGCTAGAGTGCACATAAGTTATCTAAAAATAATTTAAATAAATAAATAATTTAAATAAATAAATAAATAAAAAGCATTTCCATAGGGAAGAACTCAAGAGAAAATATGTCAATCCAATAGGGAGGAAATGTGACAGTTGGTAAGGCCGAAATTACAGCCTTTCATTTTTCTTATTAAGGGAGACAGAGGATCTTTGCAGATGACACAGGATGAGCTCCGAGTCCCCGGCTTGATTGTCATCCCCTGTGAGTTTATAACAGATGGTGAAGTCTCTCTCAGGAAAGGCTGTGCACAGGAGTTCTGAGGACTTATCAGTGGGAATGGCTGTCAGGTACCATGGTTTAACAACTAACACATCCAAAGCACAAGGTCATCTTCACCTCTTCAGCCTGGTTAATGAAAGCATTTAGATACCTGGATAAAGACACATTCTGAAAACATCTTCCTTTACCTCCAGGACTGTGTGACCAAAAGTGGAGAAATCAGGAATCCTCCCCCAACCCTGGATTGCCTGTGCTCCATGTGGCATCCTGGCACCCACACACAGGTGCCACAGGAAAATGGTGCTTTCTGAACAAAACCTGGTTGATAAAAGTACTTGTTTGAGCACAAATTCCCTGACTGCCTCCAAACAAATGGAAAGCTTGTAGTTAAATACATAGTAAATGTGGGTTATTTCCAAATATCCACAGCTCTGTTTGATCTGAATGAAACACGTCTGCCAGAGACAGCTGCTTCTAGTCTTCTTGCTGCCAATGATATCTACAATTTTTTCTTTCTTTTTTCCTTCTCTTCTTTCTTCCCTCCTTTCTCTCTTCTTTCTTCCCCCTTCCCCCCCCCCTTTTTTTTTCTTTTCTCCAGGTTTTAACAGGGAATTTATAATACTCAAATACTCCTGGACTAAAATCATACTCATCCTCTTGAACTAAATGGCATCCCTGGCTGCAAAGTTCTGCTGACTTTAGTGGGCCTGTGTCAATTTTATGGTCTTTGAGGAATCGTCTTATTCATTTGGGCCTACACTGCACATCATTTAACAGGTTGAGGCGCACAGGGTCTGTGCTTGGGGAGGGGGAAATTTCTGAGCTTGTTTCACTTGCATAAATAACTCAGTTTTACACATCTTACCAGCTTGACACCTCCTGAGCTTTGTTTTTGTGGTACCTCTGAAAACAAGCGAGGTACAAGAGGAGCTAATGATGGCTTAGTTGATGCTGAATTGGAAGGAGATAATAAACCTAATATTTGTCCTGCCTGTATTGCTACAAACACATTGTAGAAACACTAGAAAGAACTTGTTCTGTTTTGGTTACTCTACTAAAGTCTTTCGACCAAAGTCTTTTCATCATAGAAAATATTATGGAGTATATACAAGAGACCACTGGGCTATGAGTCACATAACTTAGATGTTTAAACTAGATATAGGGGGCTTATAGCCAGGACTTCGTACGCTTGAAGCATCTAGATCAGCGAACACAGAAAAGTAAAAAATTCATCAATATGTATAATTCAATGTTGTAACCATGCCTCTAGAATGTATAAAATGGCTTGCTTTGTATCCTCAAGATGGACTAAAGTGTCCAGTGAGAGCTGGCTAGCTCCTGGCATCATAATAAATCCTTTACTGCTTAAAAATAAAATGTCTATAAGCAGTTCCTTTGTTCTGAGGTTTCTCAGCTTCAGCTCCAAGATCTAGCTTCATTGTCAGAAGTCTGGAAAGAAAACAGAGGAAGAAGATTCCCAGCTAATCAGTCATGGTAAGAACTTGATCTGCTCAGCCCACAATGCATTTCAGGTCAGTGAATACAAAAATCAAGAAGATTCCAGGCATAAACATCAAACAGTTTTGTAAGCATAAAAATGTGCAGCCTGTGCAGACTGATTGTCTCTTTGAGTTGAAAATAAGTTTGATCTATGGGAGAACATTAATTTAGGGTTTAAATCAGCCTGGAGGCACATTGGTAGGATATGGTCATGAATTTGCCCCCTTGAATCCATCAATACTGGAAATTTCACTAAGCTGAACTTTAGACTGTATTCACACAATGGCTCACAACTGGTCTACTACAGCATGAATTCCTGCTAATCAGCTCAGCCACAGCCACTGACCATGATCACAACCCCAAAGCAAGTGCAATTGCATCATGGAAGCTGACACACTTTGCTCGGTCTTTGGAGCGAATGCCTAGAAGGGAAAGGGCAATTATTCAATTTCTTGACATATATCTGCTGAGAATATCAGAGTAAGGCTATGCTTTCAAAAAGGCACTAAATGTGTTAGGTTTTCACTTATCGCTTAGATTTGGATGCCCTGATTTTTAAGGGCCTTCAGAAAATCTCAGGAAAAAAAGGACACTAGGATGGATTCTGCTTGGTAACTTTAAAACCACAACATTTCCAGTTTTGAGCAGACATATAAAACTTTTAGTGTGTGAGATCTGTATTATCTTAGAAGAGCCAAAAACATTTCTAAGATGCCACTTAACACAGAATCATTCCTACTTAACCTTCCTCTGGATACTGCTCCTGAAGTCTGCAGATACATTTGGCATTAATATATGACAATAAAGTAGGCTAAAACGTAGAGCTGTTAATCAGCAACATCATTTTCTGACCCAGTATTTATTAGCTCATTTAAAATGACTGTTTGAGTTAGTGTTTGTTGTTATTTCAATAGGATGTAATGCCTTAAATTTAATCAAGTTAGCTGTATTTGAAATCACTGATAAGAAGTGCCTGTCACTTCAACAGTGTTCAACAGGGTTGGATTTTCAAAATGATTTATGAAACGTTAGACCAACGATGTCAGGTCATTGCTTTAGTGGAAGATGACCTGTACCTGTGACCACCTGGACTGCCTTGATCTGAATCCTTTGGGAAAGCAGGGTTTCATGGCAGGAAAATGAATTTAGCCTTACAGTTTTTAATGCTATATACATTGCATGTCTCTGGACACCCATTCAAATTCTGTGTTGGAATGACATCTTGGTGAATAACAGTACCTCATCCTCAATGTAATATTGTTTTGTGTGGGCTGCCAGGGAAAAATAACTCATTCTGGCCAGCTCCACAGTATGGAGTCCGGAACCGCTGAACCACAAAGTGCATCTGCTTCACAGTGCAGACACCCATCAATCTGATTTAGAAACACCCTGACTCTGTTGACTGACACTCTTGCTCCCAATGGTCCCTCTTTTAAGCTGTTGACCATCTCCAGCAAGCTCTTTATAGCCCTGGGGAGACTGAAAAGATTCAGTGACTTTTACACTTACTGTGCCATCCGTTGCTAAACTCAACACTAGATGTAGCTGCCTCTCTTTTGTGGCTATGCCGCAGGTAACACACCTGCGCTGCTGTTGCTCCGAGGTTCCCTAAAATGAATGTATGCATTTTTTATAGATTCCTTAATGTGAAATGTCACATTCCTGGCAGAAAAAGCATATAGTCTTTTGAAGTGTTTGTAAAAAATGTATGAATTATACTTTTTCCCCCTCTTCAAGTTCCCCCATATCTGTGACTAAGTGGTGGGGTATTTGCAAAATTTAGAGAGGAATCAGAAACATGGCACTTTACTTGAGCTTCATTTGTAGAAGGTAAAGTAGCATATGTTATGAGTCAGTTAATCTCTTTAGGGTTTTATCCAGCACAAATTAGGTTCTGTGGTCACCGAGTCACAGCAGGCTGTGGGCCGCTGTAGCCTTGGAGCTTTATTCCGATTCAGTTGCCAAGAAATGAACTGCTCTGTGGGCGCAAAAATTGGCTTTTGCTTTGTAAACTCCAGCCAGGCGTGCGCAGCTTCAGAGGCTGCTCTTTCTTTGTGCACAGCTACATGATTTCATTCTCTCCAACAACCTTGCTGCTAAGATGCAGCCCCTAGAAAATAAAGAAGGTGCTAATTCAGACTCATTAGAAATCAGTAAAAGTTGTGAAATAGTTTTAAAATATGTGGAAGCCCTCACTGTTTTGGCTATTAAAAACTAGCCAGGACAAATGCCTACTACAGGGATTAGCTCTGTGCTGCTGCTTGAGCTGTATGGGTTTTTTCCTAGTTTGTTTTGCATTTTATTTTTTCACTAGTTACCCTCAGTCTACAGCTGGAGATACTGTAATGCCAATGGAAATAAAATGCCTTAGGTTTCCTAAGTGGACGAAAGAAACTGGAAGGTAAAGTTTTAATTACAACTAATGTCTTATAGAGGCTTGAAAAATCTCACTCTTAAATCACTTAGCAGAGACACTGATCAAATCATAGGGAAGTCCCTAAATGCCTGGCCCTATATGCAACTTTCTCCTTCCCCACTGATTCTTGAGCTTGGTAAAGAACACATCATTTCTGCATTATATATTGCACATAATAAATGAGGATACAAATATTTGTCTAAGTCACAGCAGTAGTGTTGAGATCAAATTAGTAGTTACTTTTTGCACAAACTACAAAACCCCTCAATTTATTTAGCAATTTATTTTTGCCATTCATATGAATTAATGAGTATCAAATCATTGCTTAGTTATTTTCACTTCTAATCTTAGTGATTCTTTTAAGTAAACTTTCATGGAGAAGGAGTCAATTCTGACATGTTTAAGTATAAAATATACAGGATGTGCACAACTGTGACATTCTGAATATACAAGACATTATCTGTATATCAGTGACAAGAAGCTGTTGTCACTGATGCTTGCCCAGGAAATATTGACATAGGAGGACAAACCAGGGCTAAATCCCACCCCTTTTAAAAACTCCACAAATTCCTCATTTCTGGGCATGTGGGCCAAGCACCCAGGAAACAGTCAGGCTGGCTATTGACATGTTATTTCAGCTGAGCAACCCCCCCAGCCCTGCCTTTCCCTCCTATAGTCAAAGTTTGAAGTGATGCTGCATGCCTTGGGCTCCTGTGTCCCAGCTCAGGTTCAAGAAGGTCTTCTGCTTAGGGCTATTTGGGATTCAAAATGTGAGTGTCTTTTTATGTAAAGTAACCTGAGAGGTCTGATCAGGCAGATGTGCTCAGACCATGCTCACACTTTCTGGCAGCCCTGACTACAGCATGAAGCATGGCAGCCACCACACTTCAGCTCAAAAACATAGCCAAAAGATAAAGTGTCATTTTAATCTATTTAGCTCTTGCATCTTAAAAACCTGTCAAATTTAGGTTCAAAATTAACACCCAGTAAAATTTATAGCTGATAAAGGATAAGGTTGTACTTATCAGGAAAAGAAAGGCATAGGAGGTTTCTTGTGCCTCTTGCCTGCTTCCCTGTCTGGCTTCAACCTTTTGTGTTCACTCAGGATGGTATCACAGCTTCCATAAATCCATTTCTCATGAATAGCACTGAATGCAAATTTTACAGTGCAGGTCAAATATAAATGTAAAAGGGAGTCTTTCTTAACTTTCCTTATTATCCAAAGTATGTGACAGATATGCAGCAGCCTAAAAGGATGTGTTCAGGGATATTGAACACCAACAGCATGATCCAAAGTGGAAATCTAGCAGCATGCTTATGTATTCCCAACTTTAATTTGCCAAAACATGTTTTATTTTAATTTTTCAATTATTCTATGCTGTACCCAATAACAGTTGCAAAACTGTACTTGGACTTAAATGCATGCAGATGTTTAAGGGTTTTGCTATATTAGGGCTTGTGACACTGGCCCTAATATATGTATTTTGCATAACTCATCAAAGTATTTCATCTGGCCCTTATAACCCTTTTTACCATTCTTCATTTACAAAAGTTGCAACCTACATAGGGTTGCCTCAAAAGTACTAAGGTACCTGTAGCAAGTCAAACTAACTTGGGACAATTTCAAAAATCTTATTTTCTGTCATCTTTGCTGGTGTTTTCTGCTCTTACTAAGGAGTGCTGGTTTATATAAGACACAAATACATTTTTCCAAGAGACTTGCCAAATATTTGGCACATTACAATTGTCATAAACCCATGATTTTATTATTTTTATGACTGGGTCCCATAAAGGCAAGAACTGAGTATATTTCTAAAAAGATATCTGAATATCAGGGAATGGGGAAGCCTCAGGGTGAAGGAAATTCTTGAAGGACTGGACCTTCCAGATGGGACTGATCTCCTCTCTATATACTTTATATGCAGCATATATATACCTCTACTTCTGCTTTAAAATAAGAGTAATCAAAAGGAAGGCTTTCAGCCTTTCCACTGAATTTGGTGAACTGCAGATACATGACATGTATTTGTCCAGCGTTATATGTTGTGTAGACCCTGCAATTCATACATCCACAAGAGCAGTGACGTAAACATACCACAAAATCATCAGCATGAAACAAAATAGTCAAGCAATTTATGAATATTGCTTTTAAATCTATATGAACCACTGTCCAGGAGAAAAAAAACCCACACATTTACTGAGCCCTATTTGCTTCACAGTTAAATCAAATTTAGGATAGGATAAAATGTTTCTTATCAATTAGATTCTACTTTAGTTCTTACAGATTTGATAGAAACATAGATATTAAGTCCCAAAATAATATTCTAAGTATGCATGAAAAACAGTACACGACAGCAAGACTCAACAGTGCAAGCAGTGGGTTTGGACAAGGTCACCAGAAAGAGATTTTTAGTGCAGAACAATGCTGTCCCTTGTCCTGTCCCTGAAAGTGACAAACTAGGAGGAGCTGCTGGACTGTCCCTGGAATTAATGTCTTGAGTGCATTGGGATTTCACAGCCCTGACACACAGCTAAACCACAGTTAAAACCAAAGAGCAAATTTCATTTTCATACATAGAACTCACATCCCCACAGCTCTTGCTACAGTGTTGTTCCATATGGTGGATGCCTGCAGAAAGTTTTTGTATCATTAAGGCAGACTCCTGTATCTCCATGGGTCTGCTTTACTAAGGCTTGTCTACTCAGAGGTGTTGGAATGCAACAGTGAACACAGCATGCTGCTCTGAGTCTCCTTGCATTTTGAATAATAATCCAAAAGCCAGGAAAGCATATTCTGTTTTTCAGTGATCAGCATATAACTTTGTTCAAAATGGGTCAGACCATCATGCAAATATGTGAGGATCAGCCCATCACTGTGGAAAGAAAAGCCTGGGGAACAGAAACAGACTTAAGGATGACTTCATATTCCTCAAGGCTTTCATAGGGGCAAAGAAAAAGTAAAAAAGAAGCAGCAATTGTAGTTTTGGGTCCTGGTTTGCATAGTGTCTGAGATCTCCATTCAACACCATTGATGTTCCAGAAATTAGGCCAGAAATCATGCTGTTCCTGCTGTGATGGGAGTGACAGGTGCCTGCTCAGATGACAGCTGAAATGCTCTCTCTGTGCTGGAAGGCCAAAGCCCTGGGCTTTTCATCCTGAATACATTCTTTACCAAAGCAACAGATTTGGGTTGGTTACATCTTTTATGAACACTTTTTCAATAAATTAATTAGAAGCTTCAGGGGATTTAAGGCTTTTTAAAACAGATCAGGTCTTTTGCAATTCCCCCTTCAGAGCTTCAAAATTGGATTTCTTCCCATTCGGTTTTTCATATTTCCATTTTGCAAAATTGAAAGTTCCCAAGCCAATGCAAAGACAGAGTCTGTACCCTTGTTGATTGGAATTTTCCTCATAGCCACTGTCCGTGGAGTTTGATGGCTGCTTCATGAAACATTCCTAATTCAAAGAGCTGTGTCAAGGATTCACAGCCACCACAATCACATAGGTCTGAACTATGATACCTCCAGTTCATTAAAATGTCCAAACATCATGTCTCAAATTGCTGCTCTAAGTTTGGACAAGGTGAATAATCAGTAGAACTCATTCAGTGCCTTCTCAGATACTCTCTGTACCTGGGGAGCTGCAGACCATTCTAAAGTCCTCTTTGGGCCAGTTTGGCTGCTCTCAATACTTACAATGAATTGCACCCATTGCTTTGAAACTTCTTGATATTTTTCGTTAAGCCAGTTCAGAGTTAGTAACTTTCTTATATTCAGAAAGAAAGCATTGAAATCACCCAATGAAATCCAAGCTAATGCTATGAAGGACTTCAACAGACAATGCTGGATACAGAGTTCAGGCAGAGCCTGGAATTGCAGCTAGGAGTTTCCCCTCTGTTATACTAAAACAGGAGGAATGGGTATATGCAGTTTGTTTCAAGCACTTTCCAATGGCTTGAAGCCAATATGGTAGTTCCCTATTGTAAGGAGAGACCCAAAGGAGAGAAAAAAGTCCCTCCTACTCCACAAGAACAGCCCCCACACCACATACAGCATATTTTAAAGGATTCTCCATAAAACAGGTGCACAAAAGGCAGGTTATTTGTGGGCTTTTGCTGTTCAGACAGTAAAAAATCAAAGCAAAGGAGACACAAGAGCACAGTCATTCCTATATAACTTTTTACAACAAACACACAAACGTACCATTCCTAACCATATACTTTCAATCTTTCTTTTCTTATTTTTGGTTATTTCTATAATATATATAGTGCCATGTGCACTGGTAAAGGTCTCACAAGCACTTTGAAGCTCTACTGAGGAGCTCTACCTGACAAGGACGCAAAAGAGAGGTCAATATTTCTCCAATGATATCTCGATTCAGACAGATGTCTAGGCAGAGTCCTCGCAGTAAGACACAGGGTTTAAGAACCTGAGGATCCCTATTAATATTAATGAAAGCACACAAGGCCTTGTAGCAATGTACAGAACAAACATGGTAGAAGAACAGTGTTTGGGTTTAAGACAATAGTGTAAAGGAGAATTAAAAATTAAGCCAACTGGTTTGACTGTTTCAGGTTTGCTTTTCTTTGGATTTAAAAAAAAAAGTTGTTGTTTCTTTTTTTCCTTTTTCTAGCTAGCACAGACCTCAGTAGTCTTTAGCAGGAAATCTCTCAAGACTCAAAATCAATAAAAGCTGAAAAGGGTAATTGTGGCAAAGGGTTTTCTTTTGGAATCCCTTGGCCAGAGATGAACTTTGCATTTGTCAAAAATATATATTCTAAGTAAAAACATGTGTATGCAGTAGGGAAAGAGAGAAGGAAAGTCCAATTGATGTGGGTTGACAGCAGATCTGTGGTTCTCGAGTCTGGCAGCCCATGGAAAATTTCTAAGGGATCTGCAAAGGCTGACTAAGAAATAAAAGGGTTTTTGTCAGTAGGCTAGAATATGGTATATAGAGGTCTACACTTCTACAGAAAAAAAATTGTAGGAGTTTGAAAATGAAAGAAATTGAAAGCCACAGGAGTGGAGAGATAGAATGGCTGATAATTGAAGTTATAAAACTGTCAATATCCACAAGTCTTAAAGAGAAACTACTGTACATACACACTTCCTGAAAGACGATTTCCAGTCTAAGAACCATAGAATCATAGAATAACCTTAGCTGGAAGGGACCCACAAGGATCATTGAGCTCACAGACTTTAAAAAAAAATGGTTAAAATATCATAGATTCATCTGAAACCTATATTTTACTAGCACTTAATGTCAACAATTAATATAAAAATAAACAAAAATATAGACAGTCCATGAGCCTGTATCTGCAAATAAGGGATTACACTCAGAGGTTAAAAAGGTTTGGAATTCATCTTGAAGGAAAAACAGGTATTCTAGTGTATTTTTGTGCTGCACACTAACAAAATGGGAAAGGAAAAGGGAAAGGGAGAAAGAAAAGAAAGAAAGAAAAGAAAGAAAGAAGAAAGAAAGAAAGAAAGAAAGAAAGAAAGAAAGAAAGAAAGAAAGAAAGAAAGAAAGAAAGAAAGAAAGAAAGAAAGAAAGAAAGAAAGAAAGAAAGAAAGAAAGAAAGAAAAAGAAAGAAAGAAAAAGAAAGAAAGAAAGAAAAAGAAAGAAAGAAAGAGAAAGAAAGAAAGAAAGAAAGAAAGAAAGAAAGAAAGAAAGAAAGAAAGAAAGAAAGAAAGAAAGAAAGAAAGAAAGAAAGAAAGAAAATATTTTTAATACATAAATCTTTTTCTTTTTACATTCTCACCTTGAATAAAATATTTTGACAAAGTTCAGATGAACAGCTTCACTGTTGACTATGGATACAATCTCACAATGCTTCGGTTGGAGCTAGCTTAATAGACCCACAGGATTTCCTCCTTATACCACCTCACTGCACAGGCATTTTATTTCAGGAGAATGATGACCATGTTTCCTTTCACAAGTTGGATTATTTTGTCATCTGTTATGATGCACTAGAGTCGGATTATTTCTACCTTGAAACAGAGCATACCTGGAAAGAAATCCATTTTGCTTTGTGAAAGTAGGAAACTATCCTTTGGAGACCTCCACACCATCAGGAGTGATAGCATCTCAAACTGACATCTCATGCACAAAGTGGAAATGCAATATAAAAATTTACTCTTTTGAGGCCACTCAACAATATAAAACACTTTTACCTGTTCTGAATCAACCCAAACTACCAAACCATACCAGACTCGAGCTAGGGAAAGAAAGTTTGTTTTCTAAAACAGATTAAAAACAAAACAAAACAAAAAAACAAACAACAAAATGATACTGCTTTGGCATTGTATAAACAGAATTTTTCATCAAAAAATAATTGAAATCCCCTTTATCTGCTAATTCTATTAGAAACAAAGTGCATCAGTCTTGATTCAGAGCTTTGTTTTCTTCTGCCACCAATTTTTATGCATGTAATATCTTTGTGTGAATGAGAGTGAATAGCTAAAAGGTCTCAGCAGCTCCCATTTACCACAGCATTGGTTAAATACTGTTCTTTCAACTACAAAGGAAGAAATTGCATTCTTTTATGGAAAAAGGTACCTCGTGGTGACAGTAGTTGATGGTCAACACAAGTAAGATTGAACCTTGGTTCACCTGGCTGAGAGTCTGGTCGCAAAGACAGTAAGGCAGTGTTTGCAAGGACAGAACCACAGACTCATGGAATTACAGAATGGGTAAAGTTGGAAGGGACCTCTGGAGATCATCCAGTCCAACCTCCCTGCTGAAGCAGGGTCCTCTAGAGCAGGTTACTCCGAATTGCAACCAGGCAGCTTTTGAATGTCTCCATAAAAGGAGACTCCACAGCCTCTCTGAGCGTGGTGTTCCAGTGCAAGACCACTCACATAGTAAAGAAGCTCTTCCTCATGTTCAGGTGCAGCATGAAACATGTTTTGATGAAAGAGGAGCCAGACAAAAGACAGTGATGAACAAATGAAACACTTTTGTGCCAGCAGGCCTGAAAGGGATAAAGTTGCAGGCACTTGAGGTACTGGATTTTTAAATTTTTTTAAAAGCTGCCTCTAGTAATTTCTGCTGGGATCAGGGAGGCATAACTTTGTATATATTCATTGTAAATAAGCAGGACAGTACCAAAATAACCTGTCTGATTTCTGTCATCAATTTCGTCTCTTAAGGGAAACAGCCTGGCCAGTCTGCAAATGTTATGGCTGGGGTCAAGGGAACAACAGTATAAATGTTTGCAATGAAGGACTTCTGGGCTCAGAACATATTTGTTTAATCAAAAAGATTTGTGTAGTGATCAAAGAAGTTATTCTGGCAAAAGCCATGTAGTTTGTAGAGATTAAGCAAGTGATCCAGACTTTGCAGGAGAACCATCTTTAAAGCTCATTGCTGTAAATCCCACTGCTTTCAGCAGAAATTAGAGGTGCACTTAGCAGTCAAGTTCTATTGTAATTAATAGGATAATGTTGCACAATACTTTCTGACCAAAGCTGAAAATACATTTGCACAAAAAGATCCAGAGAGATATGGACAATTCACCACATTTTAAAAATACAGATAACAGGCAATAAGCTCAAATATGAAAAGAGGTACACTTCTCTGAATAAATGACTATTTTTTTTTCTTACAAATCAGCAGTCTTTTTCCGATTTACAGACAAATAAGTATGGAACATACAGTGATCTCTAACACATGAGAAGGCTGAATTCTTTATAGTGTGAATATTAATCACTATTTTGCTTCTTTCTACCTCTCCTGCTTCTTGCTTATCTCTACTGGAGGGGTTAAAAGTAATTTCAATATTAAAAGACATCATCCCAGATTGAGATCCATGCTAGGGTTAATTACAGTGTGTTCTTTTTACTAGTCATAGTTTTCACTATGACCATACATGTACAATGCAATGAGGCTGCTGGTGACCCAGATAGACAGAACAGCCCTATAGAATTAGAGGTGCTATACCATAAAAGAGTGATATCTGAGTAAACAAGGCTCTGGCATGCCTACTTGAAATCCACTTATTTTTCTACTGTGGGGAAAAACCTACACAGCTCCATTTATTAGGAAAGAATGACACAACAAAGCTACATGGAAAACTTCATACCTTTTCTCCTGTGCACACACACTTTCATGTTAGCTTATACAGCACCACTGAACAAGCACAGCCCACCAAAAAAGCTCCCATTTCCAAGCAATACATAGTTTGGATAATATTTGTAAAAGGACCTGAGGGACTGGGAAACCAAATACTGAAGATGCCAATGCCTGTCACTTCAGAAAGACTCTGACTAATTTTCAGAACAGCAAAGTCCTGGAGCCACTTGAATGGTGTTGGCTATGAACGGGATTTGGGTTTCTTTGAAACCACAGAATCATTCAGGTTGGAAAAGATCTTTATTATCATTGAATCCATTAATCTAGCACTGCCAAGTCACCACTAAACCATGTCCCTAGGTCTTACATCTACACGTCTTTTAGATACCCCCAGGGATAGTTGCTCAACCACTTCCCTGGGCAACCTTTTCCAATGCATGACAACCCTTTCCATAAAAAAATATTTCCTCATAGAGAATCTAATAATGGAAAGTGGCTCAGTGAGCCCTTCTGCCAGCTCCCTCAGTACCCAAATCCTGAGTTTCTTGCACATTCACTAAGCAGAGAGTCTTTTCACCACAACCGAGAGAACAGAGGAGAAGTTGAGGAGGAAATCAAATCCACATCCAAATTTCTGGCACTGTAAATAATTTGGTTTTTTGCAGTGATGGTGCTTAATACTGGTTAATAATGAGGATTGATAATAAAAGTGCTGCAAAGAATGGACTCTTCTTCCTATTTTCCTTCCCTTTGTAGATCAGTTCTTGTTCTTCTCATTCTTTTTGCTATTTTCCAAAGAAATGCCATGCAGGGAGAGCTGAAAGAATCATCAAGTGGAATGATTAATGTTACAACTAGGCTTTTGGTCTGCATATGATGCATACGGACAGCTTTATCATGAGGAATAATAATAAAATCCTATGTCTGGTGATATCAAGGATGTTGAACACAAACTCTATCCACCACAGAAATATTAATGACTTTAACTGATCTGCATTTTGAATGTCTTTCAAAACTGTGCCTTCTCAGAACTGGAAGAGACTCAGTGTAATTTCCTAATTTACATGGCAAAGAGACTTTATTCATCTACGGTGTCAAAGGTAATTGTTGGGCTAATGAGATTTTATATCAGCCATTTATCCAGTTAAATAAACAAACCAGACTCAGTTTGTAAGAATGGCTAAGAGATTAATTTGAAATGTGCAAATGAAGGAGTGGAATCTGGGGAAAGTATTTCTTCCTGTAACTTGCAGAGAAACTGCACAATCAAAAAAGTTCAAAGTTCTTCTAACATATGGTGTTAGTCATAGAGCTCCAGTCAGGCTGGATCCCTGAAGTACACAAGAATAGCTTTCAACTAATTCAAACTAATGAAGTAATTGATAGCAAGCACTGATTGCCATCTTTGATGTGGATCATCATGGAGAGGGTAGAAAATGTTTCTCTAATAGTGGACATGGAAGCCTTAACATGTGCAGAAAACAAGGAAACATGACATGGAAACCCCAGCCTGTGCTCCTGCCTGGTGCAAGAAGGCAAGCAGTGCCTGCTGTTCCCTTTAGTGGCCCCAGCTTGACTTACTCTAATCTCAGCCTGCTCTCCATCCCACTCCACATAATTCATCTTCATTGCTTCTCTTCATCCTTGCCCCACCCATTTCCATTTAAGCTTCTCAGCCCAATCCAAGCCATCAGTCATCAACTACACCCCGTTCTCATCCCCATGATACTCCTGCACCAGGCTTCTTGCTTAGTCAGTCCAGGTCCCTCCCAACCTGCATGCTTGTCCAAGACATTCCCAACTCTCCTCCAGTGCACCAGTGACCCGTTCTTTGCCCTCTAATTCCAATCCACATCCTTTGGGTCATGTTTTCACTCATTCTCTGTAGTTTCCCTGACCAGGCTCAGTAACTCTGCTCCTGCTTTGTTCACACTCCTTATCACAACCCAGGTCTGAAGGAAGCTGCTTCCCTGAGAGCTGCTAAGGTACAAGCCCATTAGAAAGAGTTTAGGAAGGACTCACTATTTTCAGGCCTGGTACCCTGTGCACCCTGCCCCCAAGCAGCCAGACAAAGTCTTGTTGCAGAAATTATCATATACTCTTAGTAAAATAAAAACATGAAACAACAATAAAATGTGTATACCATCTCCTTTGCTGAAATATTTCCACTTCTGGGTGCTTTAGAGTCCTGATGCTTAGGCAGAAGAGGTTCACATAAATAAAGCCCTTTGCTAAATTATTTGGACATAAAGTGTCAGCTTAAGTTTACTCACTGGAGCTCGAGGACAGAACTATTAATGCAAGAGGCAGTCTTCTTGAGAAAAACAGCCAAAGTAGACTGGGAAAACCCTCCAGAGATTCTCAAAAAGAAAGGTTTTCCTGAAGGGAAACAGAAGTTGATTTCAAGGCTGAAGAGGAAGAATGTCCTATACTGAACAATGAAAACATTAGGAAAAACAAAGGGACACTCACTGTATCCAAACCCTCAATAAATTTTAATCTACTGTTGACACAAGTGATATCAGGAAGGAAGTTGAGAAAAGCATTGAGGGGATAGTATGAAAGAAAAGGTGCATGATCTTGGCACAACAGAATGATTCTTCATTTCTCAGAAGCTATTTCTTCACAATGCTTCCTTTCTCCTTCTCTTAATTTGCATAATCCCCTTTTAAGGATTGCAATGGAGCCTGTATGCCCTTCTGGTTCTTAAGGAATCATTATTTTACTTCTTCTTTACAAAGCTTTTTTCCTTAAGGGGACTTTTCCCCTAAGCCAAACAATACAATAAACCCAGAAAAATCAGTGCCAAGGAAACATGTTAAAGACATCACGATATACTATGTTATGGAAATCTACATTTAGGGAATGCATAGAAACTTAGCTTTGCCTAGGGAAATGCTACAGAAAAAATGCTGGGGCATCTTAATGTTGGTGGTCTCAGCTTGGACTAAAGATAGAATTAACATGACTATCTATCATTCCCCTTCCCATATACAGTTCCTTGGCTAAACAGAAATGTTTCAATAGGAGTGATGACACAGAATAATTCCAGTTCCTACTGGTGGGGGGAAACATGACCCCATTGCTTCTGTCAGTGGAGGACATAGCTTCCATTTGATAGTCAGTCCAATATGATATGAGGATTCTTCCTATATCTCCAATATGGGAAATGTTGTGCTTGTGTGAAAGTATGTATTTCTTTAGGGAATAAAGCCACAAAATCCCTGTGAGTCTGCATGTGAAACCTTCCTGGTTTCTTGTGCTATGCCAGAGGACACAAATAAATATGACAAGTGATGCAACAGTTGGTTTAAGACAGAAACTGCATGCTGTGTTTCTCAGTTCACTGAAGGTCATGTCCTTTGTCAGGGATAAATTTCCTGATGCTTTTCCTCAAGAGCTCAAAATGCCAAACAATAGAAAATTAACTAGGTAACTTTCCCCAGATGACAGGTAAAGTTACATTCCTTAAGGTAGTTTATCCCTTTCAAACTCATACATTAAATGTGCAAGCATGCTATGAAATAAACAGCACACACAACATGGCTGAGAGAATATCCACATAGCCGTAAACTCAATGTTGCATGAACTGGTATTTTCTGCATTTGTTATAAAAATCACTTGTATTCAGTCCTTTTGCCCTTGTTTGGTGGAACTGACAACCCATGCTCAGAAAGTATCCAGAACCAAAACATGGGAAATGCCAAAGGCCTGCAGTGACATAGAACAGGGCATGTGGATGTCAGCAATGCACCCGGGGCTTCGACTGATACCCAGGAATTTCCTAACCTGTGCTTGCAAGTCAGAGTCTGACTTTCTGCATTACAGTACCCCTGACAGTTGTCCAGAAAGTCCACATACTTCTCACAACTAGAGTTCAGCAAATCCCCACCACAAAGAGTAGATTCTACCCTGAAGATAATAGGAGCTGCTGAGGGAAAGTGAGGCACAGAGGGTAAAGTGACCCATAAAGGTGTAGCAGATTAACAGTTTAAAGTTGAGTCTTGTAATTTTTAGCCTTGTGCCACACCCAGAGTTCCATCTCTCTGCTGTGCTTATGCTAGCAGATACTGGTCACTTGATTGAAAATGACTAAAAACCAACTATTGACTTAGCAGACTCTGGACTTTGCTATCTAGCTCCAGGAATAAGTATCCCAGTTATTCAGAAACATCTATAAAAGGCATCAAAAATACCCTATTAATTTTATGTCCATTAAATTCTCATAACATGCTTGATTAATTTGTGTGTTCTGGAGAATACTGCCGTGAATGAAGCCAACACCCTTTCACATGGATCAGAGTGCTACGGATCTACTGGGGAACCAGCTGGGTCCACACAGAGACTTGTGCTTTGTTAATATTTATTAACTGTGTTAGCAAATGTGTTTCTGAGAGCAGAAAAATAATGCCAGTGTGTTTTCCTCTCTCTCACATTCCTTTCTTATATTTATCCCCCATGAATTTTCTTTTTTTTTTTTTTTTTTTAGGAAATGCAACACTCATAGATTCTGACACTCTTCATTGCAGAGATGACAAAATCCCCTGCATCAGCAATTAAACTGGAGCCACAAAAACAAGCTCAGAGATTTCTCCTTCATTCTTTCAGGCAAGAGAATTTCATGCCCACAGGTTTGCTTCAGAGAAGCTCAGCAAACTCATTAATACTCCAGAAGCAGGTAATCAATCCCTTCAGGTCAAAGAGGAGAGGTAATGGTATCAAGGCTTAAATAGCAACCCTTCAGCAGTTCATCTGGTGTGGCTTCAGATTATGGAGATTCACCCCTGAGGCTGAAGGCCAGGTTTTGTGTGTTCTCTCCCCACTTCACATAATCCTAGACTGTGGTTGGGGCACTTTTTCTTTTTTTTTTTTAAAGCAAAAATCTTCATAAAATGCAAAGAGGCAAAATACTCCTCTTTCTGGAAGTAAAGAGATGTTCCACTACAAAAACACCTAACCTCTGAAGTGCATAAAATGCCTGCACAAAATGACACCATATGTTCAGGGCAGAAATGTTATGAAAATGAAGACCGGTGCAAGGTGCTTTATGCCCTTTTCTGTACATGTAGGTACATGTTATTCCCTGGAAGCACAATATCTTTACACTTGGAAACCCGAAGAATGGATAAATAGCAAATGAAACTTCATTTTCTTTAAGCTTACTGTTCTACCTGACATACTGCTGTCCTGAGCATCCACAATAAGCTCTCCAGTCTCAGCCCTATTCACCAGCTATGAGTACCCCCCAAAACCAGGTACTTACAGCTTAAATAAAAGAGCTATTTTTTATATACAAAGTACTACTTTTGGTAAAGGGGAGGGTCACATAAGAAATCTCTGGTTTAATGATGTGCACTGTGAGTAGATGCAATTTATCTTCAGCACTGCCTGCATTCTTTAGTTAACAATGCCTCTAGACTAATGCCTCTAGACTAAGGCCTGTTTACTGACTTGCAATATTCAGGTTGCTGGTAGGAGAAAGGACAATAAATTACAAGATGCCAAAAAGTCATGAAAAACTATGTAGCGTAGAAGCCCGTGATTTCTTTCCAAATACTGTGGGACTTTCAGATGGTGCCAGACAGAATGAGAGATCCCCTCATAGGCATCTTCAGAAAGACAAAACCTGGTGTAAAGGCTGCAGGAAGGAAACAGGGAGGACCCTCTGCTCTGGGTTGAAGCAGAGGTCAGTGGGTGAAAAGCACATGGCAGACGCTCAGCGTGGCAGCCTTTCGTGCAGCAGCGTGGGGTGGGCACTGAGAGCTTCTGCTGCCCCAGGCTCTTTGCGGCTTTCCATGGCATGGCTGGTTGGCTCCCTGTGGTGTGCCTCTGCTTTTCCTTCTGGTATCCAGGTAGCTCTGTCCCAGCTATCAGGCCAGAGGGAGCAACTGCTATCCCTGTTTAGTCACTTTCCATGGAATCTTATGCTTTGTGCAGGTCAGCAAGAGGAACACACTGGACTGAAAAGACAATGCAGCTGAAGTAAATATTATTTTTCAGCAGAACTGAACTTGCTGGCCTCAGTCCAATCCTGTGTGCAGAGCCGGGGGAAAGTCATTCATATTGCTTTATTTTTCAGTTTTTAACCAAATCAGCAGCAATATAATTAGTTTTGGTAGGAAACATCTCCTAAAAAAGAAATCTCATATGCCCATGGGCTCTGTGGCTGTAGTGGTGTTATCTGAGTAATAAGATTAAATTAATTCTACAATCAGATGCTCTAAGCAAAACTAAGGCCAGTTGCTGTTATTGCTGAATTACACTGCTGTAGCACAAAGCACAATCAGACTGGAAGATCAAGTATCCTCCATATGACTTGCGATTTCTTTTTCTTTTTCATGTAAATATCTTCTTGATATCTATTGAAGAGTTCACAATGCCGAACTCAGGCAATAAATTGAATCTTAGATTAAAATATGCAATAATATCAAGCACAGTGTTAATCTCAATTTACTAGCTCATATGGAAACTAAATCCCATATCATCCCTTCCAAAAATGATTCAGGCAGATTAAATCTGACAGGACAGCATGGGGTAATTTGTGCTGTGGTAGCATGCAGTGTACTAGTTTTCAGATAATTTCTCATTTCCAGGGCATTTGAACATTTAGCTTTGAAACTCTGACACATAAAAGAGAAAAAAAGAATTTGAGAAAAACTGTTTTCTCCCCTTCCTCCTCACCTTTTAGTTCACTTTTGAAGAAGCAACAGGATGTGAAGATGGATTGCCATCTATTGGTGTGATCAAGAAATTCCACCAGTGAAAATTCCCTGGTCAAATGTAACTCGAGTACCTGATTTCTAAAAAATGCAGTGGTACACACTTTACTTATGCAGCACTTGCTTAAGCATATTAGATGCTGTCTATCATATACTTACAACCTAATTTAATTAAATTACCTATTTAGACAAAACCGGGCTTCCCTCTTTTACTCCTTTTTAACTCCCAAGCACTATACCTGGACAGTCAGGTCAGTTTTGAATGCAGTACCAGATATTGTCTTTGTATTCTGCTATTGTTTATAGAGGCCTTATAAACTACACCCTATCTCTGAAAAACAAATTAGAAAGAATTAAAAACCAAAGGTGTTGCCAATAGTGAGAAGAGGTTTAGGTTGGATATTAGGAAAAGGTTCTTCCCCAAGAGAATGGCTGGGAACTGGAACAGGCTCTTCAGGGAAGTGGTCACAGAATCAAGCCTGATAGAGTTCAAGAAGTGTTTGGATGATACTGTCAGGCATCTGGTGTGACTCTTGGGTCTGTTTCCATTCAGGACTAAGGCTTGGACTCAATGATACTTGTGATCCCTTCCAACTCAGTGTATTCTGTGATTCTATGATTTTGGCAGAGGAAATTTAGGTATTTTGGGAAGACACGAGAGATTACCTCCTCTGCAGAAAAACTCAAAGAAAGGAAGAACAGGAAAAAGAATGTGACAGTGGATCTGCAGTATCAGGAATGGAAAAAATCTTGTCAGAAGTGGGCTTGTTAAGAAGCTAGCTCAAATGCCTTAAAACCAGAAACTTTCATTGTTGTGTAAATATATGTTACAAAATGGATTCTTCTGTTCTTTTTCCCTTAGTCACTGTCTTGTTCCCAAAATTCTTGGAGAAAAGGATTATCTCACTAGTTAGGACTGCATGTATCTGTCCTTGAAAAAGTGTCTATAAGTTTTCTTATTGGTCCTTATATACTCTTTCCTATCAGTTCTTATCCCTGGATTCTTATTGGTAATAGTTTGAATCCCCCCTAGTTTCTTATTGGTGATAGTTTAAATCCCCCCAAAACCTTTATATAGCACTACCCATGATCAATAAACTCTCTCTCTCTCTCATTCCTCTCCTATGGTTTCTGTGTGGCTCTTTTCAGGCACCCTGGGGCCATGTGGTGGAGGACAAAAGGGAGAGCACCTCCCCTCCAGCTAATGGGTTAGCTCTCAGGACCTGGAGCCCCTCAACCATTGCAAAAGAAAATTAATTTAAGGATTTCAAAGCATAAAGACATTTCTTGATAAGCAGGAAGCTGAGAGGTTGTATCAGAGAGAAGAACCAGGAAAGGAATCACAAAGAGAATGTGGGAAAAGAGATGAAGAAACCAAGCAACATGATTATTTCAAGGTTTTAGCCATTTCTCCCCTCTATCAGCCTTTTCACAATGTAGGAAATACTTCCTAGCTAATCTTTAAATGTCAATGATTCTCAGAGCCAGGAGCAGACACGTTGCCTCACAGATGATGCTACTTCATGCATCTTGCCACACACCGGATGAATGCTATTCTCTCCATCCACCACTTGAGAGGTTTACATGGCATTTTTCAATTTCATTCACAGTAGCACTGACTGTGGCTGTAACACTGTTTATTATAATCCAGATACTTCTGCTTAAAGGAGATTATTTCCCAAAACTAGAACCACAGGAACAACAGCCACCAGCAAGAGGGATGATGGTGATAGCCCATCACAGCTGGGTCATGAGCAAGACGTGTGCTTCAGTAGTAAGACTCTTTCCATCTGTGTTTCTACAGAAACAGTTCTTATCACAGACTGGAGTCTTAGTTCAGGTTTCACTGAGGCTATGATTTCCTTTTTTCCTGCTCCAAATATTCATTTTATATCAGCTCAAAGAGGTTTTACTTTGTTTCCTTTCCTCCCTCATAAAAAGAATATCTTTGTTGGTGTAGTCATCCAGCCTTATACTGACATTTTTTATCCTTCTCTCCATGAGCCTCCATCTGCCTTTAGATTAGGTTTCTGTCCTTCTCCTAACAAGCCATGACACTTTGGCACAGTATTCCCTTCTTCCCATGACACAGAGCATTTTTCCACTCAGCACTTATAATGTGTGGGAGCTGGAGGGCTTCAGTTCCAGGCTAATGCAAACCCTATTATTCAAACTAAGGCCTGAAAAACCTCTTTTTTTTCCTTTGTGTGATCTTAGCAAGGAGAGCATGAAATGAGAAGACCAGAGGTAGCTGTTTTCCTGAGAGTTACTGCCACCAGCACTGAGCTGAACACCCAGAGGAAGGCTGGAGGACTACAGCCCAGCAGCACTTACCTGTTCCCTGAGTTCTGGGCTACCACATGGGCTGGTATGAGCCAGCATATGAGCCAGCATCTAATAGAGTTGTCACAAGTCAGACCTATTCAAGGACTTTAGATTCCAATACCATCATGTTCTGGGCATCAAACTACTCTCCAAAAGAAACTAAATGAAAACAGCATGTCCCTGAAAGAGACTTTCTATGACTTATTGTCAGTAAAAAGTCAAAAGTGTCTGGTATTAGTACATAAGTAAAGTAGAGTACCAGGGAGCTGGGCAATAAAGCATCTCAGAGCTGCTTACCAAGCAGATTGGTTGATGTTAATGCCTGTGAGATCAGCACAGAAACAGCCTTTGGGATATATAAGGAACAATATTATCAGAGCTGGAGTGCAAGGAATACCAGATTGCACTGCTGACTGACAAAAGGAAGCGATTGGCTTATTTACTATTAAGAAACCAATTTATAGTGTTATGAGGTTGCTATGTCTCTGTTCACCAACAAATAATAAATAGCTCATTTGTTGTTTAAACATTTCTCAGCCACTTGATCCCACCAAAAACCAGCTGATGGAACTACTATTGTATGGGAGGGCTTAGCTGCACAACAGCATTTGCTCACTTTGGTACTGTGAAATGAAATGTTGAGTTAAATCACATTATGAGGAGAAAGAAAAATAATTACTATTAACTATACTATATAAAGTGAGAGAGTTTAAAATTAAGAGGAAGAAAACTCCACCTTGGGATTTTATTATTGTCAATTGATTTTCAAGTGAAAAGGCACTCAGATCACTTTCAAAACACTTAATAGAGGTGCTGAACTTTGTCATCATAACTGCTGAGGTGTCAAAGCTCAAAACAATCAGGTAACACCCTAACAAGGGGTTGACCTATGTTATTGATCACAACTTCCAGATCCTGGCTCTTTATGCTATGAAAACAGAAAAATATTCCTAGTGTCTTTGAGGCAAAGCATCCAGTGCAAGACTTACATTGCAACAGATTGCTTAGGCAACCTGAGAAGAGGCAGAGTACAACCCCAATATATTTTGCTAATATTTGGTAATATGAAATTATTGTAAACATTGTTTTGAAATCCCTGTGAAAAGTGAGGTGTGTGATAAACATAGGCTCTGGCCCTTGCAATTGACAACAACTTCTAAGAGGTAGAAAATTGCTGATTTCAATGAATGAGAATAACATCCGTGCATTGGACTTAGACTGCCGCCTTCTTCTATCACCAAATGCCTTTCTGTAAATCACTCTACTGTCCATTGATATATATATAAATACCTTTTATTTTGGTATTGTATACTTTCTTGAGTATTCAGAATTTTTGACAATAATTTGGAATCATATCACATCTATCAGCAGTGAAAATCTGCTCATTAACACTATGGACAACTATCTTCAAGGACTCAAAAGAAATTGCTAAAAAAACTCTTAATGGGTATAATAATAAGGTGCTGGAAATATGCTAAGGAGAAGACTGTAAACAGGTGACTTCTGAAACTTTGGAGTCCTGGGAGCTAGTTTATAAGTAACTGTGCTAGCACAAGATGAATCACACTCAGACTATAGAAGGAGCCTGTAATGATTCATTTAGATTTAGCCTTCAAATTCATAGCAGCTTGAATTAGAGCAAGGAAATTACCCCATTTCCACTTCTACCATTCAACTACTTCCACAGATTTAGGGTTTTGTGAAACGTTGCTCCACAGTCATCTTTTATATGCCTGTTCATGCTTTTAAATACTCATTTTAACAATACTGGTAAAATTTGTTATTCTGTGAATACAGCCAGGACAGCACCTTCAGTTACTTAGGTCATGCTGATAAGCATGTATGCCACTTATATTGCCCATTTGCAGAAAGCATTCCCCCTCCTCCGTCCCTGCATATTTCCCCAGCATTTCTGACAGGAAATCTGCAGCACAACAGCATCTAGGCATTTTTCTTCTACACAATGGATTGTGAAAACACAATAATACGAGGTAGGCACAGGCCCAGAGCGGTCCTGATAAAGCACCGCTATGTGGATATTTATTCCATTCTCTAATAATTTTTTGCTATAATGCAATTAAGAATGAAGGTGTTTGGAAGGGAGACTCTGATACAACTTCTACAAGAGATGTCTTGAAGTCAAGAAAGGTTTGTCTTTAGCATCAATTATATGTTCTGCCTGTGAATACTGGGTATGTTCTGCCTTATTCGTGCTGGGGCATTATCCATCACTTATAAAATTTGTATTTCATTAAAGTTTGTATTTCATTAAGCATTGCACTATTCCAAATGTGTGCTTCAGAGTTCCGATTATAGATGGGAGGTACTATAGGTTTAATAATGTTGATTTCATAGACTACAGATTTGGCAAAAGTTATTTCAAAATTCAGGGCTTGATCTTGTAACGAGTTGCTATTGAGCCATTGGCTCTAATGTATCATGCACATAAGGAGAGCGAGACCTGATCATTGGTGTGTAAAGTTTCAGAGTGGAGAAGGGAGATCATTTTGATAAGCAATATGAAAGCACAGCACTAATGACAGGAGAATACTGACATAATGTAATAGAACCTGGAATCAGCATTCTTTGGTACAGCTAAAACCATAGTTTTCAACTTTGTAATAATGCGGAACAGGGGCAAAATTCAGCACAAAAAAATTCTTTTTAATTTTAGTGCAAATTAGAACAGGGTCAACATGATGGAAAGCATTATTGAGAATGTTAGATCAAGGGCTTCCTCCTTCCCAATTTTTGTTTCTTATTTTTTCTCAAGGCTTCCACTCAGAAGATGTACCAAGTTCTTATGTAGAGAGAAATTAAAAAAATCCAGTAGACCTTCCTGGCAAGGAAGCTAAACCATGTTTTTTCATCTATTTACAGTGTCTTTACATGACACTGATTTGGAATGATGGGACATATGAGGAGCTGAGCCATAGCACATCCTCATCCTATTACAAAACGGCTGTAAGCCATCATTAAACAAATGTCATGCAGTGATATTAGTAGCTCTTCCTGCAAACTGAGCTTTCCCCAGTCAGTGAGTATCTTTACCAGGCTTCTCTCTCAATTACACTGTTCATGCTGCCCCCAACATAGGTCACTGCACTTTAACACTTATACTGCTGTCCATTGTCACTTCATGGGTGTTCATTCTGCAGCACAGTTCTGGGACTTACCCTGCTTCCAGGAACCTTGTCGTATGAATAAGCTTAACTTTGCTTACACATTTCCTCTCCATTTTGCTGGCAACTCTTTTTGAAGGAGCATTTTTTTCTGATCGCATCTCTTTATCTGCTTTGACAGACTCTCTTATGAACAGAGAAAAATCTCAAGAACTAATTGCAGTTATGTGCAATATTCTGATTTTTTTGTTGCCATGCAACCAATTTTTGTTTAGCATCTGCAGTTGCAAGCCAGTAAATATTAACCAGTCTTCTTGATCCTACATGTTTTTTCAAAGAACTCAAGTCTTTCCTGTAGGCAAGCTCTTTGATATCACAAATGCATGACTTGCTATAGTCTTTTGTATAAAGAAGCTCACATTGAAAAATAGAACGGGGGAAAAAAGAAAGAATCACGCTTGGTTTGTTAATGTGTGCTACAGTCAGAAGTTGAATGATGCTTCAGCACTTGTACTGCAGCAATGGACTATATGCATTTGTTACCCTGACTGCATTTTGCTGAAATATTTTCACTGTGCTTTTAATACTAGTTTGTTATTTCTTAACATCTGGATCAGATTTAATAGTAATTACACAGGTTGAAAAGAGGTTGGAGTGTGGGACTTTGAGAGGGCGGGAAAGGTGGCGTTCAGTAGAGAAATGAGCCTTGAATCATTCAAAAGGAATCCCATTCAGGACAAAATCTTTGCTTTTTCTTTCACCTTACTGAAACAGAGTTCAAAAAAACCCTGTCCAATATTATAGTTCAAGAATTTCGAAACCAGTTGGAGCAGGGTTCAAAACGCCTAAACTTAAGCATACAGCACTATTTTGAATCTACTGGGATATTGAAACATCAGTATGGAGCTGTCAGTCATGTCATCAGGAAGTCCCCAGCCACTCTGGTTGGATGTGAGTATTCCAGACTGAGCACTGAAATTTAGTAGTCACATTTGCAATCCTTCACCATAATAGTTGAACAGGAGTTGAACAAACATTACAGCTTACCAGCAGTGGTGACAGATAGGCATCAGTCATCTGGAAAAGTTGAAATCTGAGCCTTTAAACCAGCAAGAGCAGCAGTAGGTCAAAACTGCAGCAGTAGGTCAAAACTGCAGCAGTCACCACTGAAAACAGACACTAAAGATACAGCAGCCACAACACAATTGCCACTGATAGTTGTGGTGGGTGCTGATCTCTACCTGCTAGAGGAGCTAAATGGTTATCAATTAAGTAATCAGTAAGCAGCAAATCAAACACAGCTGCTGTCATGTGAAGGACACATTTGACTGATTTTATCATGTGCCAGGTGAAAAACCTGGATCAAATTCTTCCCTTAGAAAATGGACTCTGTCCCCACTTACTAAATGGAAGTACATTCACTTACACCCCAAAGGAAGACAATCTCTTTATCCTACACACATGGAAAAGAAACTTTAATTCAAATTCTTTATATTCCAGAAATGTTTCCATCCCTGTTGTGATTGTTCTGGGGCAACAGGAAAATTTTATGTTGTCCACACCTGGTCACAATAATAGCGGTGGGGCCATTATTACACAAAGTAGACATTTGGGGTGATATTTGTTAACTAAATGTGCATCTCTATATTTATTTTAACTACTCTCTGTAGGCTTTCTTTATAATCATGGGGGAAAAATACTTTTAGTTGTTGTTTTTCTTGTGCTAGAATAGGCATCTAAAATAAACCAAAAAATGCACCTTAGTTAGAGTGCCCATTTTTCTTTATCAGTAACATAGAACTTTGAGTAGCTCAGAAGCAAATGTCAGCACTGCAGGTATCTACAGTTAGATGAGATTAATTTGGTCCATAGAATAAGAAGATATGCAGATTATATTAACATTTCTTCACATCAGTTACCCATATTATGAGGTATACTCAGCTGTGGATTAAAGCTTAATGTACCTTTGTCTCCAAGCCCATAATTGTCCTGCTATTGCAGCATTCCTTCTAGTGGAAAGTAATACACCAGTGATGATATACTGATATTTAATATGACAATTTACAACAGGAGTTGGATATCAATTCTGTAATGCCCCCACTAACATATTTTTCAGCATCATAGTTCATCGTGAATGTCTACATTAAGTATTAGGAGAACAGCATCTGTCTTATTTTGAGAATTGTAGAAGAAATGTTTAAATTGGTATAAATAAAAATATACAGGTGTGAAAGTACCACAAAGAATCATGCAGCTGGAGGACTAGAAGAATGATGCCTTGATGTCACTCAGATCAGGAGGTCATCAAGATCCCAGCACATCTCCAAGTTTCTTCTCAGGATATTCAGACTGGGAAAGAAAAGATAGTGAGTAAATCGAGGGCTCACAGGTGAGTGTGCTGGTTTGAAGGTGAACCAGCAAGGGAAAATGAACTCACCACGAGAGAGATTATAAGTCAGAGCTAAAATTTGATAATAATATTACAATAACAACACTGATACACAAGGGAAATTGCTTTCAACTCACAATACCCCAGCAGTATAACCCAGTGTCCTGGGGCACAAACCCAAGGGGGTTTGTTTGCCCTTGTGCTGAGACCCCTGTGGCTCCCCCAAGTCCAGAGCAAAAGGAAAAGAAAAACCTGTTGGTGCAGGCGAGGGCTGTGGTCTGGGCGAGAGCGGGGATCTCCTGCTGTCGAGGTCCTGCTGCTCCTCTGGATCTGATGAGAAGGTTCCCGAGGTCTCCTTACCCACCACTTATGTACCCTCAGGGAGCACCCAGTCCCTCCCCCTGGGCGGGGACTCACACAATGGGTGATTAACTCTGGGAGCCAGGGGTTGTTGAGCTGTTGATGGCCCATTGGCAGCTCCGCCCCCTCAGGCTGGGTGTGAAGTGATAATGGCTCCCTGGGCAGCTGCTGCTAATGGCCCATTGTCCTTGGGGAATGAATAGAGGGGGTGGAATACACAGGTTTGATCACCACCACACAGGGTTAGCTGGTCCCTCCAGCTGAACTAGGACATTATCCACCCCTTATTCCACTCCATCTAGTCATTCCCAAATTAACCCCCTTTTTACCTATACATACATATATATACACATATATACAATGAAACATTACAAACTCTTCTCGCTCAAAATTAGGTCCCCTTGTGGTACACAACGTGTTTCTCCATCTTTTTGCATTACCCACCAAGTGCAACCAGGTCCTTGAGCAAAGACAATCCCTCGGATGGGTTTGCCTTTGTTTGAGGTGGGACTAACCCAAACAGTCTTTCCTAACATACCTCTCATATGGACCACAGGGACTTTATCTCCATCTACAGTATTCAAGAGTTCTGATTGGGCAGGGCCAGCTCGATTGATGGAGCCCCGGGTGTTGACCAACCAGGTGGCCTTTGCCAAATGCAGCTCCCAGTGTTTGAAAGTTCCCCCACCCAACGCCTCCAAGGTTGTTTTCAGCAGTCCATTACATCGCTCAACTTTCCCGGCAGCTGGAGCATGGTAGGGGATATGATACACCCACTCAATGCCGTGCTCTCTGGCCCAGGTGTCTATGAGGCTGTTCTTGAAGTGGGTGCCGTTGTCAGACTCTATTCTCTCTGGGGTGCCGTGTCTCCACAGGACTTGTTTCTCAAGGCCCAGGATGGTATTCCGGGCAGTGGCGTGAGATACGGGGTATGTCTCCAGCCATCCAGTGGTTGCCTCTACCATGGTCAGCACGTAGCGCTTGCCTTGGCGTGTTTGGGGAAGTGTGATGTAGTCAACTTGCCAGGCTTCCCCATACCTGTATTTCGACCACCGTCCACCATACCATAGAGGCTTCACCCGCTTGGCCTGCTTGATGGCAGCACATGTGTCACAGTCATGGATAACCTGTGAGACACTGTCCATGGTTAGATCCACCCCTCGGTCACGAGCCCATCTGTATGTCGCATCTCTGCCCTGATGACCAGAGGCATCATGGGCCCATCGGGCTAGAAACAATTCACCTTTATGCTGCCAATCCAGACCTACCTGAGAGACTTCAATCTTGGCAGCTCGGTCCACCTGCTCATTGTTACGATGCTCCTCATTAGCCCGGCTCTTGGGTACATGAGCATCTACGTGACGGACCTTCACACTCAGCTTCTCTACCCGGGCAGCGATGTCCTGCCACATCTCAGCCGCCCAGATGGGTTTCCCTTTGCGCTGCCAGCCGGCCTTTCTCCAGCGCTCCAGCCATCCCCACAGAGCATTGGCCACCATCCATGAGTCAGTGTAAAGGTAGAGTCTTGGCCACTTCTCTCGTTCGGCGATATCCAAAGCCAGCTGAACAGCTTTCAGCTCTGCGACCTGACTTGATCCACCTTGTCCTTCAGTCGCTTCTGCAACTCGACGTGTAGGACTCCATACAGCTGCTTTCCATTTCCGGCTTGTCCCTACAATGCGGCAGGAGCCATCTGTGAAGAGAGCATATCGCTTCTCCTCTTCTGGTAGCTGGTTATATGGTGGGGCCTCCTCAGCTCGTGTCACCTGCTCCTCTTCTTCTTCAGAGGACAATCCGAAACTCTCACCTTCCGGCCAGTTGGTGATGATTTCCAAAATCCCAGGGCGATTAGGATTCCCTATCCGGGTTCGCTGCGTGATCAGAGCGATCCACTTACTCCATGTGGCATCAGTGGCGTGGTGGGTAGAAGGAGCTTTTCCTTTGAACATCCAACCCAACACTGGTAGTCGGGGTGCCAGGATGAGCTGTGCCTCAGTGCCAATCACTTCTGAGGCAGCTCGAACTCCTTCATAAGCTGCCAGGATCTCTTTCTCAGTTGGGGTGTAGCTGGCCTCAGATCCTTTGTATCCCCGGCTCCAGAATCCCAGCGGTCGTCCTCGAGTCTCCCCAGGTACTTTCTGCCAGAGGCTCCAGGATGGGCCATTCTCCCCGGCTGCAGTGTAGAGCACATTCTTCACATCCTGTCCTGTCCTGACTGGCCCAAGGGCTACTGCATGGCTAATCTCCTGTTTAATCTGCTCAAAGGCTTGTTGTTGTTCAGGGCCCCACTGGAAATCATTTTTCTTCCGTGTCACAAGGTAGAGAGGGCTTACAATCTGACTGTACTCAGGGATATGCATCCTCCAAAAGCCCACGGCACCTAGGAAAGCCTGAGTTTCCTTCTTGCTGGTCGGTGGGGACATAGCTGCTATTTTGTTGATCACCTCTGTTGGAATCTGACGACGCCCGTCTTGCCACTTCACTCCTAGGAACTGAATTTCCTGAGCAGGTCCCTTGACCTTACTTCGTTTAATGGCAAAACCAGCTCTTAGGAGAATCTGGATTATCTTCTTTCCTTTCTCAAAAACCTCCCCTGCTGTGTTCCCCCATACAATGATGTCATCGATGTACTGTAGATGTTCTGGAGCCTCACCCTTTTCCAATGCAGTCTGGATCAGTCCATGGCAAATGGTGGGACTGTGTTTCCACCCCTGGGGCAGTCGATTCCAGGTGTACTGCACCCCCTTCCAGGTGAAAGCAAACTGCGGCCTGCACTCTGCTGCCAACGGAATGGAGAAAAAGGCATTGGCAATGTCGATGGTGGCATACCACTTGGCTGCCTTGGACTCCAGCTCATACTGAAGCTCCAGCATGTCCGGCACAGCGGCACTCAGGGGGGGTGTGACCTCATTGAGACCACGGTAATCCACCGTCAGCCTCCACTCTCCACTGGACTTTCGTACTGGCCATATGGGGCTATTAAAGGGTGAGTGAGTCTTGCTGACCACCCCTTGGCTCTCCAGCTCACGAATCATCTTGTGTATGGGGGTCACAGAGTCTCGGTCAGTGCGGTATTGACGACGGTGCACTGTGGCTGTGGCCAGCGGTACCAATTGTTCTTCAACTTTCAGCAGTCCTACAGCAGAAGGGTCCTCTGAGAGGCCAGGCAAGGTGCTCAGCTGTCTGATTTCCTCTGTCTCCACAGCAGCTATGCCAAAAGCCCAACGCAGTCCCTTTGGGTCTTTGAAATATCCATTCCTCAGGTAGTCTATGCCAAGGATACACGGGGCTTCTGGACCAGTCACAATGGGGTGTCTATGCCATTCCTTGCCAGTCAAGCTGACTTCAGCTTCCAGTACAGTCAGCTGTTGGGATCCCCCTGTCACCCCAGAAATAGAGATGGATTCTGCCCCGACGTATCCTGATGGCATCAACGTGCATTGTGCGCCAGTGTCCACTAAAGCTTTGTATTTCTGTGGGTCTGATGAGCCAGGCCACCGAATCCACACAGTCCAATAAACCCGATTGTCCCTCTCCTCTACCTGGCTAGAGGCAGGGCCCCCCTAGTTCTGGTCATGGTATTCACTGCGCTCTCCCTGTGAATATGACCGGGAGGTTCCTTCAAGAGGATCGGGCATAACATCATCATTCCTATACTGTCTGGAGCCTTGCCCACGAGAGACCGGAGCAGCCTTCAACCTTGAAGAATTCCCTGTGTTAGTTGTGCCTCTTTGCAATTCACGTACCCGAGCTGCTAAGGAAGAGGTGGGTTTCCCATCCCACTTCCTCATATCTTCTCCATGCTCATGGAGGTAAAACCACAGATTGCCGCGTGGAGTGTACCCTTTCTCCTTAGCTGGAAGACGCCTGCTTCTGATGGCGGAGACTCTTGTTTGTTCTGGAGAGATATGGAAGAGTCCTTCCTTAATCTTCTCTTCCAGTTCAGCCAGTTTTGTTTCCACAGCTGAAACATGGGCTCGTAATGGAGCAGTGACAGTGTCTTCATAAATCCTGAGTTTGCTGACCAGTGCACCCACCTTGTCTTCTCCCTCTCTCCACTGCAATGTTGCAAGGTAGCGAGAATACATTTCTGGCCCAAGTCGTGCAAATTTTAACCACATCTGGGATGTGCACTGGACACCATCTGGACTTTTAGGGAATCTCTCATCCTCTGAAAAGATTATCTCCAGTACGGCTAATTCCCTTAAGCACCGGATACCTTGTTCCATCGTGTTCCACTGTCCTTGCTGTACGTGGAGGTCCTCCTTACAAAGATATCTCTCCCTCACGCTTGACAACAGTCGCCGCCAGAGGCTGAGAGTTTCCTGTCTCTTTCCAATGCCCTGATCAATGACAACATCTCGAGACAGGGATCCCAGCTGCCTTGCCTCACTCCCATCTAGAATTGTATCATTGGCTGCAGCATCCCAGATTCGAAGTAGCCAGGTCAAGATGGACTCATTTGCCTGTCGTGTGAACTCTCTCCGGAGCTCACGCAGCTCTCCCAGGGATAGGGACCGGGTGATTATTTCTGGCTCCATTTCTTCTGCTTGAGGTGAAGGTCCTGACTCTTCCTCGTCATTCACTATACGAACTGATTTGGTCTTTGATTTTCTTTTCTGGACAGGGGCAACTGCTATCGGTTTCTGTTGTCCTTCTGGCTCCTCCATGGTTTGTGTGGACATGGTGCTGGTTGATGTATCTCTCTTCCTCTCTGGCTCAGTCATGGTCTGGGTGGACATGGCGCTGGTTGATGTATCTCTCTTCCTCTCTGGCTCAGTCATGGTCTGGGTGGACATGGCGCTAGTTGATGTATCTCTCTTCCTCTCTGGCTCAGTCATGGTCTGGGTAGACATGGCGCTAGTTGATGTATCTCTCTTCCTCTCTGGCTCAGTCATGGTCTGGGTGGACATGGCGCTAGTTGATTTGCTCCTTTCCTCCTCCTCCTGATGATGCTGTACCACACCAAGCAGTGTGCGGTAGGCAGTGGCCAGGGCCCAGCAGGTTGCTGTGAGCTGCACATCTCTGGGACTACCAGAGCATCTTCCTTTCACATAGCTTAGCATTTTGGCAGGGTCCTGCAGTTGTTCCGGGGTGAATTTCCAGATCATTTGAGGAGAGAAGGTCTCCAAATACTGGCCCATATCTTCCCACTTCCCGTGCCACTCAACATCATCCGCTCCCAGGGCAGGCCTCCAGCAAGTCTCCTTAGAGAGCCCAGTTCTGACCCTAAACATGGTGTATACAGTACAGAGGAGACAAAGCAACACTAACAGCAGGATTATGCTGTCCCTAACATCAAAAGGAAGCTCAATATTTTCAATGATTGTTGTAGCAGAGGTGAAAAGGTGGAAGTAACCATCTCCGCCTGTTTTCCCCACAGTCTGGGTGCTATTTTTAATGAGACCCCAGAGGTAACAACCCAAACCAGGACAGGCAGACCAGACTGAATATACATTAACAATGAAATTCATTGCTTCTGATGTTATGACAACATAGACATAGTATATTAATAAAGCAATTTTGATCCTTCTCCCTGGTATTAAAGAGAGCATCAAAACAGGCACATGGTTCCCCATGTGTCGAAATATGAACAGGCCCAGATACACCATCCACATGAATACATCAAGCAACATGGTAGTCAGGGAGTTTCTGTACCCAAATACACAAAATGAAATTGTAGTTCTGACTTCTCTCTCGTGCCCCACGTTGGGCGCCAAAAGATGTGCTGGTTTGAAGGTGAACCAGCAAGGGAAAATGAACTCACCACGAGAGAGATTATAAGTCAGAGCTAAAATTTGATAATAATATTACAATAACAACACTGATACACAAGGGAAATTGCTTTCAACTCACAATACCCCAGCAGTATAACCCAGTGTCCTGGGGCACAAACCCAAGGGGGTTTGTTTGCCCTTGTGCTGAGACCCCTGTGGCTCCCCCAAGTCCAGAGCAAAAGGAAAAGAAAAACCTGTTGGTGCAGGCGAGGGCTGTGGTCTGGGCGAGAGCGGGGATCTCCTGCTGTCGAGGTCCTGCTGCTCCTCTGGATCTGATGAGAAGGTTCCCGAGGTCTCCTTACCCACCACTTATGTACCCTCAGGGAGCACCCAGTCCCTCCCCCTGGGCGGGGACTCACACAATGGGTGATTAACTCTGGGAGCCAGGGGTTGTTGAGCTGTTGATGGCCCATTGGCAGCTCCGCCCCCTCAGGCTGGGTGTGAAGTGATAATGGCTCCCTGGGCAGCTGCTGCTAATGGCCCATTGTCCTTGGGGAATGAATAGAGGGGGTGGAATACACAGGTTTGATCACCACCACACAGGGTTAGCTGGTCCCTCCAGCTGAACTAGGACAGTGAGACAGGATGCAGAGACTAATCCCGTTTATATGGGGAGCAAAAAAGGTACATCCAAAATCACCAAGCCAAGCTTAACCCAGAAGACATGAAGAGAAACTGGCCTGTTTCTCTCATCCTCTGTGTTGTAGGATTGTAGAATCATTAAGGTTGGAAAAGACCTCCAAGATCACTAAGTCCAACCATTAATCCAGCACTGCCAAGTCCACCACTAAGCCATTTCTCTAAGCACACATTTTTTGAACACTTCTACAGTGACTCTAGCACTTCCCCATGTAGTCTGTTCCAATGCTTGACCATTCTTTCAGAGAATAATTTTTTCCTAGTATCGAAACTAAACCTCCCCTGTCACAACTTGAGGATTTTTTCTCTTGTC
The DNA here is from genome assembly GCF_047495875.1 of Pithys albifrons albifrons. Taxonomy (NCBI): domain Eukaryota; kingdom Metazoa; phylum Chordata; class Aves; order Passeriformes; family Thamnophilidae; genus Pithys; species Pithys albifrons. The sequence continues at coordinate 78,574,222 of NC_092458.1, forward strand.
CTATTGCTTGTTACCTGAGAGAAGAAAGTGACAGCACAGGGAATCTCAGCTGCCTGCCTGCATATCAGCATCTTGCTGCTACAAGGGAAGACAGACTATTTGAACATATACATTCTGGTGTTGTGCATGCTTTGGGGAATGTGTGGATTAATGAATGACATCAGCTCTGTTTCAAAATACCATCACCCTCCCCTCTCTAAGGTCTCCTGCTGAGATCTCCTAAGCTGTAACCATAATGCTGCAGCATTGTTTCTGACAAAGTACTTCTCCATCTCTGTCAAAAAACAGCTCCTCCTCAGCCTAGATCTGCTGTTTTCTTTCATGTCAGTAAATATCCAAGGGCAGGAATTAATTGACACTACTGAAACAGTCAAGACTTCTTGAGTGTTACACCAGATTTTTGGAGGCATAGATAAGAAAATATTCCAATCCTGGAACTTTTAATTTCAGACTAGCAGCATGACTAAACTCACAATTACATTATTTCACATGGGTGATACTGAAGAGAAAACCAGACAATGACAAACCCTATCCTAGAAGCACTGAATTATGGGAGACAGGGCAGTTAACAACTGATTATGTTCTACAGCTTTGTGAATGATCAGGTTGAAATCTGGTGCTTTTTATAAGAAAGAAAAATTAATGTGTGGGTATATTATTCATTCAAAAGCAAAAAAGCCAAGCCCTTTGCTAGCTTTAACTGCAACAGCTCTGTTGATTTCAAACAAGAGCTTATTTGAATCAGATGAACATCCAAGCCATATTTTATAACATGCTTGATTTTGATTGTTATTACAGTCCTAAACAGGATTTTTCATTCCTCGATTATTTTCTGCACTATACATGAAAATAAAACAAAAAGCCCTGCCACTGAATATACTTATAAATATTCTTTAGCCACAAGACAATTAATAACACTTTTCTTAATTGAAAGAACATTAGACTTGATGTTCGCAGATGACTTGTCTTGAAAAGTGAACAACTACATCTCCTACACTCATTCAGGTGGACTCAACAATGCTGTCTGCATTCAATTTTCTGTTGCTCTTTTCACCAGTGCATTAGGCTGTCAGAAATGCTTCCTGAACAGAAAGTCCCAAATGGACACTCTAAATGTCTGGACAGAACTGGATACGGTTTTCTATGTAACTGGTGCAGAGGTGGCTGTACAAGCCATCTGAAAAACTCTGACATTCCTTGTTCAGAAGTACAAAAGTATTATTCATGTAGCAGTCTGGGCCTCCATTATTTTGCCTTTAATTTACATATCTTTACAATTCTTCCTTAGAAATAAAACCACAAGCATTATTCTGAGTACTGTGCTCCCATGTGATACAAACCAGTTTTTTTTTTCTTGATCTGCCAATGATTTTATGGTTCATTCCCTTTATTTCTGTGTTAATATAGTAATAACATATTGGATGTTTGGGAAAGTCATGTCTGCAGGCTGTTAGTCTACAGATGTGTGTGACAGGGGAAAAGGAAAAAAAAGAGACAAAAAAAGCAGGAAAGAAGTAAAAGAAAATTGAGAGAGAGAAGGGGGCAAAGGAGGGAGGAAGGAAAATGGGCAGCTATTTCATGGCTACAGGAATCAACACATTTGATTGTACTGGGGAATGTTGTTGAGTAAATTGTAGGTCAAAGTTAGGTGTTTTTCCAGTCAGATGCCCTCTACAGAAGAAGTTGTACATGACAAACACATTTTTTGTTTGATAATCTGCCTTATTTGAGTTTATTTAACAGGTGATTTTTTTCAGTGGCTTCATACTGAATACATCAACATCTTTCACCTCATTCAACCATGGTGTAATATACTTGACCCCTATCTTCTTGATTTAAAGCACATTTCAAATTCTGTCACATGAGTGTATTCTATGCTTCTGAAATCATATGCCAAACAATCTTAGACTAAATTTACACGTAAATCTTCTGAAAAATCTAAAAGAACCAAACCAAACCAAATAAAAAAATACGACCAAAAACCCCAACAAACAAACTAAAATAAAAAAAAATGGTAGTTTTGGTAGTTCAGAAAGTAAAGTTCTGCAAGTAGACAATCTGAAACTTTACAGAAAAGTGTTATAGAATTTGCTATAAAATTATAAAATACTGTATGATTTTAAAGCAGACTGGAAAATTCATTAGGGAGTCTACACCCTGTTATATTTTATGGCCCTGAACCCTTTAGTGATAAAATATGATTGATTCTAAGGAACATATAAAAAGTTATTTGATTCAGGAAGCTACTTTTAAATTGTGCTGTAGCTCAAAAATCAGACTCTACTGTCAATCATAAACATCTAAAGATGTTTCTAAATTTTGTTCTGCACCATGAAGATATGACCAGTGAAATATTCCAGAGTGTGTATTATGGAAGCAATTGATTGATCCCAGCTGTTAAAGAAATGAAAATCTGCTTTTTCTTGAGGTTGTTCAAACCTAATATAACAATAACTATTGAAGGAAGATCAGTAAACAGATTTAATACTGTGGTTATTAATATTTTCCCATACATCACCTTGTAGATAGCCTTCTTTTTTCAGAGGAGCATTGGGAAATACAAGTTGGAAGGAGCCTCAGGAGGTCTCTAGTCCAACCCTCTACCTAAAGCAGGGCCAGCTCTTAGGTCACACCAGGTTGTGTGAGGCTTTACCCAGTCTGGTCTTGGAAACCTGCAGACACAGAGGCTGCTCAACCTCTCTGCGCAGCCTGAGAATCTCTTGCTTCCACATATTCCCAACTGCCTCTCATCTTCCAAGCATGCATTATTTCCTTAGCTAAGGCTATTCTTTTGGTTTGTGCACTGTCTTAATCCCTAAATTGGATTTATATTGGTGCACCTTAATGCCTGTAGAAAATCCTGGAGATACCAATGAGATTATGCCCAAGTGCAACAGCATCCATACCTGAAGGAGGACTGCAGACCCTGCAGACCTTCTCTGTAAGCAAAGGAGAACAGGTATCAAGTTAAAAAAAATATTGCAGAGAATTTCAACTTGCCATTTAAATAATCACATTTTCTGTAGATCTCATTTGCTGAGCAAAAGCAAAATAAACAAACAAACAAATAAAAATCCCAAACCAACAAACCAACACAAACCACTAACCCCCCTTCCTTAGACATACATAATGTAACAAAGCTGGGTATGTAAAAGAAACTGGAACAGTGGATATATTTAAAACAGTCCAAGTCAAATCCTGAGGAGCTTTATATGATGCAGTAATGATCTACCCAGAATTATAAGAAATTTTCTACTTAGTATGCTAACTTATCCCACATATTTAAAGGCAGAAATAGGCAAATACATGAAGGCAATATTTGAGACTGTGACATAAAAAATAGGCAAAACAGGAGTCTAATATATACTGTCAGATAAAAGGAGCCTGAAGGGAGATGATAACATGGTTTAAATACCCTGAAGGAAGCAATATCAAGGAATGAAGAGAACTATTCCCACAATGTAGGAGAGCTAAACCAGTTTGTGTTTAACAGGACCTGAAAATAAAAAAAGAAAAAAAAAAACTAATTCAGCAAGACAATATGAAACTTTTAGGAGAACAGTAATGCATAACTGGGACTCCAGCAGGGAGACTGCTACACTGTTCAAGTTTCTTAAGACTTTAGCTCCCTTGTGGGTCAGCCAGCTGGGCCCTGGCCCTGAAGCTGTCCCCTCTCTCAATGCAGTGCCCACCCTCTAGACTTCCCTGCCACCAACGCTGATCACCTTGGCTGGCTGGAGCTCAGTTCAGCACAGTGCTCTTCTTCCCCCAGCAATGACAGGGTCAGTCATTTCCCACCCAGGTCTTGCCTGCAACAGAAACACTTGTGAGAACCAACCTGTTTCAGAGAAGGCTGCTTTGAAAGCATGAAGACTGTAAAGCATCTCCACGTGCAGACTGGCTCATAGCCTCACTGTGGACAGCGGTGGAACCCCATTACACACTACCTGCTAAAGCTGCACTGGCCTCAGAAAGTAGCAGTGACAACCACGAGCGGATCAGCAGACCAAAAGCCCTGTCATCAAAGGCTTCCACATGATCATCATCATGTGATACCCGCACCACACAATTTCAGGGGCTTTCTTTCATTTTACATCTAGTCCAGGCCTGCCTCCTGCATACTCACTACCAAGAAAACTGAACCCGGTGTGCTCTTAGAGTGCCTCTTCCATCCTGGTTTCATCCGAGATGTTTCTATTTTAAGTGCTCTGAGACCACTTTGAACCAAAGCAGAAAAAATGCAGGTGGTGAGAGTTGACTTCAAAAGTGCACTCTTGATCTAATTTAAAATGCTAATGGAGATTAATCCAATTGCTCAGAGTTCCCAGACAATTGTCTTCTTAGCCCTCTTCAGCTGGGTCAGAAAAATCTGGGCTTCATTCCCAGCATGAAGCTCTTTTGTTTCTGCATTTTTACTTTTGCATTCCTCACACTCACACTTCCAGTTTCTGCAGGGAGCACCATTTAGATCAACAATTTCAAATCTTCCTGCTTTGCAGAACCCTGATATATTTATTTTTTCATTGGAAATGGCAGTCCCTATATATGACATTTAAACAATACACTTGCTTTTTTCTGATAGCTTCTCCAAGAGCAAGGACCCAAGGGAAGTGGGTCAAAGATCTCCAAGGATTCAAAAGCTCCAAGAGAGAAACCATTGCTTTAGATTACCCACAGAACAAAGGACAGAGGCAATAACCAGGTGACAGTGGTAACACAGTACTTATGGTGGAAGCTTTACTTCTGGGGAGGCAACTGCCTCTTCAAATGTTCCACTACTCCATTCCACTGCATCTCTCCCTTATGGTTCATGATTAAATCAGAGTAATCGTACAAGGAAAAGAAAATTCCACATATGTTACAATTAGATGAAAAATGCCCTTTTCAAAGCTCAGCATCACAGATCATCTTTGATTTTAAAGACATTTTATTAGTCATGATGACTCCATGTAGGCCAGAATCTGTTGCAATAATATGGAAGATGACAGCATAACCAAAAAATAAAAGAAAATGAAGGCAAGGATTGTCTTCATTATTCTTTTATACTGCAATATCTTCTGCAGGATAAATCAAGTGGATTTTACAAGCTGTGTATTACAGCACAGATTCATTTTTCATCACTTTCATGCATATTTTTCTGCATTAAGCAAACAACTGCCAAATAAAGGCTAAACTGTGCTGCTGGAGCCAAGCCACCCCTCAAGCAGTTCTCCATGAATCACACTGTGTTTATTGGTAGCCTCAGACAAACACGCAGTAGCCCTGACTAATGACAACAAATGTAATAAAATAGCTATGCCTCGTTGCTTCTGGAAAAGAGGGCAGAGGTAGCATAACCTCATTCTTGCTTGTTCTGATGTTTACAGTGATGTTTCCGTCACTGCCAGACAGAACAGACATCACTACCCAAATTATTTCTTACAGAAGGAATGCCTGACCAAAAGCAAGTAAATTAAGTATGACACAGGTTACCTGGAATTAATTTCTTGCCTTGATAAAGACTTCCCCCATGATTCAGACAAGCATTTTTTTCTGCTTCGCTGTTCCCAAGCATTATGTATGACAATAATTACTTACTTCAGCATGTATTAAGAAAACATTCATTGCATATTACTAGAAACTATGGCAAAAAAAGGAGTCAGTTCAAGAGCCTTCACATGTGGGATGAGTCTAATTGTTTTGAGAGATGTTATATACAAGGAAAATAACATTATTATAATAAAAATCCTAATCCATTATTGTAACTATCTTCCCAGGATTACATGGGAAAGATTATATCCCAGTAATATTTCATAGTGTTTATCTTTAGAGCCCAAGAAATCACTGGGATGTTGAAATACAAATGCTAGCATTCTTTTCTCAAATTAAGACTGAACACAGAGGATTTAGAGCTGCAGCACCACCTGTCGGTGAGTTCGTCACCAAATTATCTAAAAAGCAAACAAAATTATCAAAGTAGGCATGAAATGAAATGGAAGATATAACCTCCAAACTGTATCTTCAACTATATCATGTTAATGCCAAGACTCAAGTGAACTTAAGAACCACATAAAGGGGCATCCATATTATTAGTGCCACGGACCTATTCTTCCACACAAACTCTGCTTTTACTATACACAATGTTTTCCTGAGGCAGAATTTCACATTTTTCACCCTTGGTAATTTTGCAGCAGCAAATGGGGCCTAATTTGTGCAGAAGTTTCAGATTAAAATCAGGGTGGTTCTTCAAAATGAGTATACACAGGAAAGAATATTCCTGGAAGAGGCAAAGCCATCTTAAGTGGCAAGCAGTTTATCAAGCTGTCAACAATGTCACTTCTGGCTGTGAAATCTGAAAGAGCAGCAAATGTAAGGTTAACAAGTGATTATTACTCCAGGAAGGATGGCATTCACATAACTGTGAAAACAGGGAAATCACACAGTTCTTACTGATGAGATTGTCTTCCATTGTGGAATAGTAACACAAATTACCAGAAGATTGTAAGGAAAATATACATCTCATCACCTTAAGCTCAGAAAACAGGCTGTAGTGTGCAGATAAATATTTTGCTTGCTGCTACAGTTTTCTATGGGGATGTTAAGCAGAGATTATGGCACACTGTAAGAAAGACAAATGACATGGAAAGGAAACTGCCATCAACTGTAGAGATCTGAGCAACAATCTGGGGGGAAAAAAAAACCCAGACAATTTCAACAAATAAAATTAAGAAAATCTATTGTCAATCTAGTGTCATGTAATGTCACACTTTTTACATGGAGTGTGTCAGCCTTTCTAGACCAAGAACCCATCCTCTGCCAGGTGCTGTTGTGCTCAAACTATGCCATGTGGTTTACATGTTCCCTTTGCTCAGATGTTTTCCCACCACTATGAATTACTGCAGAACACTGTTTCTTTTGAGGGCTTGGTCGATGGTGTTGCCACAATTTAAGGCAGATCTGGTCATCTTACTACTTGCTGTCCAGCTGAGTATCCAATCAGAAGAGCTGTTCCAAAGCCTCTCTGGTCTGCTACTGCCAGCAATGCAATGCACTTGCACCCACCATAAATCTGTTCTACAACAACAAAAGTCTGAAAACAAGGGTCTCCAGCTTCTCTTGCACATAAAGTACTTTTTTTAGGCCTCTAATAACTAATTGCCTGCTCACACACTTTGTGAAATAATTCATTATTTTTATTACAGACTTAGTCTTAAACAGATGGTCACATGACTATTTGCATCCTACTTTGGAGAATTCTGAGACCAGCCTAGCAGCTGAAATTAAAAGTACCCTGGTTTTGCTTGTCCTGTTTCTAATTACTCATGCCTGACAACATGATCAGTGCCAGCAGTTTCAGTGACTAATTTTCTCATACTGGCTATATATGATCAATTGCACAGTTTTCCTCCTTTTTAAAATTTCTCACTGACTGACATCCATTTATTCACAGTTTAATAGACACCGGCTGCAAATTTCACTTCTAGCAGTGTGACAGGATAAAGGAAAATACAAGGAGTGTGGAGGACAAGTGTCAGCTGGGTCTCCTCATTCCTCACTTGATCTCTCTCATTGCCAGCAATGAAAAATTTCAAAGGAGTCAACATAGGACACTGTACAGAACATGGCCTTTCCCACTTTTTACTACAATAGCATTTTCACTTCAGTTCTAAGAAGGCAGCTCTCCAGAAGGTTTGTGCAATCCAGCCTCTTTGCAAGAATTGCATTGGTCATTGATCTCTCGATGGAAGCATTCCCTGCAAATAACTGTATTTTCTTCTTTTCCATCTTCCTCTCCTGCCACAACCACATTAATAAGTCAGTAAGAGCCGGAAATAGAGAAGAAGTTGTTTCAGATAACTAATAGAGTTCAGATAACCCAATTAATTTGGTGGCCAACATAAGATACCTTAAAAGAACCTCAACTTTAAAGCAAATAGTCATTCAGCATTATATGAAGATAAAATAACACTCAATAATCTCAAAGAAGATGTCAAAGACCAATTTAAAATAAATCTTTGGGTTTCATTAGGACTTCCCACAGGCTTGGAGATTAAAAAAAAAATTATTTCTAAAAAATTTGCTTGTGCCTATCTAGAAATTACACTTTTGTACCCTGCACATTTGAAATTGCAGTCACTGTGCACTTCAGAACTGTATTGAACTGAACTCCAAATCTGAAAAGCATTTTTGAATAATGTGGTCGTTTTTCTCCCATTAGCTTTTGCCTCAACAGAAAAGAGGGCTCTTGGCAAAACTGAAATGGGGCTTTTCAAATGCCCAGGTGTTTTAACAATCCACAATGTTACCTCTGTCATCTTTGCAACATCTACACTTTTGCATAAAAGAAACCTTTCCTGTGAATATGCTTTCCCTGCATATGTGCAAAATGGATGTCTGAACTTTGTGATTATCTTGATATTTTGGCTTGGTTTTCCCACAGTACATACACAATGGGTCTTTCCCATGTTTTGTATATCTGTACTCTAACATTTATATTATATATCGATATTGATATTTATTTGCATTTCCTGCCATCTTTTGGTGTGTCCTAAACCAGCTCATTCAGTAACTTCATGACTGTGATTGTTGTGGCTCTGCTAGAAATTCCATACATATTGCCCTATACACACTGCCCCAAGCAATTTTATATTTATACTGCAAAAAGCATAAAATGGGGACAGAAGCACATATGAAATAATAGTATGTTGTTGTAATCTTGGGTAAATGTTTTTCTCTGATCGAACTTCAGCAAGAGTAGACTGAAAACTGCAGTCACTGAAAAACCTAATTTTCAAAAGACTGTCCATCAGGTGCAAAATTGAAAGAGTGGCAGAGCTTGCTCTGGGCCTCTTCCTTTTCCTTTATTTTTGGCTTTCCTGCACAGCTCCAGCAGCTCCAGTCTACTCTTGCTTCTAAGCCAGGGCAGAGAGACTGATGTTCTCTTGAACTGCTGTTTCAGTTTACTTGTAGCTAGATCAAGCACATAATGATTTATTTTCTAGCTTCTTTTATTGTGGTGACTCTTCCTAATGTCACTCTAAGCCCCTGTTCCCTCTATTTCCAAACCATCCACTAAGTTAAAAAAAAACCAACAAAACAAAAAAAAAAACCCAGACAAAAACCCCAACAAACAAAACACAACAAAAATAAAACCTCAAAACAAAAATTGCACTCAGAGTTACCACAGAAACAATCTCTAAGATATACAAAAAAAATTTCTTAAAGAAATCTGCAGAAGAGTATTGAGTATCATCAGAGCCATGACATAAAGGTTAAGAAAAAATGAAGGACAGGCTGTGCACCAGATCCTGAATTTCTCACAAGTTTCTCATATTGATGAAGATATCTCTGCTGAAACAGGACTGACTAGGGTCACACAGAGGGTCACACAAGTATCACAAGTCCATCACAAAATAATAAAACAGAGTAACAAAACTTATCCCTTCTCATCTTCAAGTTGTTACACTTGTTAAGAGTACAACTGGGGTGCTGCCGATGGATATCACTCTCTGCATTTGTGTTCAAATCTGTGAAAGAATGAGAGTTCCTCTGGATGGAAATAATGTGTTATCTGTGCTTCTCATGGTACTGACATCTTCTAGTCTTGCGATACTATGAGGAAAATAAATCTCTTGTCATTTCAGCCCATAAATGACTTCCTTTGGCATTAAAATTCTGTAAAAAACATAATTACAATTGCAAAAAAAATAGAGACAAAACCCAAGTAACAGATCCCACATGCATTCCCAATGCATGACATCTCAGGCATAAGTGCAGACACTTTTCTACTCAAAGATGCTGCCAAACAAAAAAAAATGTCAATGATATTTGTTCCTGCTAGTAAAAAAATATGTTTCTGAACGGCATTTCCAAATCACTTTGTATTGAGAATGCCTTCTGGAACACAATTCAGAGCTGTTACAGGAGAATTCTGCTACCACCTTCTGGCTGACAGAAATTCTTAGCACTTATTTAACCAGCATACACCGAGTTCATAAAGTGTTTGCTGTTTTTCAGTCTGCACTCTTCACAAGTTACTGCTCCATTATCTCTAATATATACATATGAATTAGACACAAAAAGTTACATTTTCATTTTACGAATCTTTCTGGTAAAAAGAAAAAAACATTGCAAAGGCTAAATGTTTAATTTAATTTTTTTAAGGATTTGAAATTTTTTTTGTAATTAAGAAGTCTAAATTTATCATAATCAAAACTAAAGTTTTTGACACAAAACTAAATGGGCTTTTTCCACTTCTTATCCCTCTCAAAAAAAAATGTTGTGGTTTAATGCAATTTATTTCATTAACAGAAAAATCCATTGTTTATATCCCTATAACAATACTCCACAAAAGGTGCAGTCTTGTAATTCCTTTTGCACATATCTCCCATTGCACGTGTGATTTAGTCCCAGGAACTTCACAGAATCACAAACTAAGACAACCAGAAGGCTGGATGGCTGCATTTATTTGAATATACTTGTTTGTAGTAAATTGAATGAAAAAAAGAGCATAACCCAATCATAGTCTCATTAGCTGTGTTAAGACCTTTTCTACCATTGCCACAACTTATTCTTAAAACTTCTGTACTTACCTAATAAAATCACCACATTTTCCTTTTGCTCTTGAGTAAGTAGCCAGATGTCAGCTTCAGAAAAGCCCGAAGTGTCAAAACTCCTTCTCCAGCTTTCCTGTAGCCTCTTTTTGGACTGGGAGGCTCTTCTGACATCTACCTGGAACCTTCTCTTCTCCACACCATACAAGCCCACCTGCCACAGCCTGTGTTCTAGGAGAGGTGCTCCAGTCCTCTGATCGTCTTCATGGCCTCCTCTGGACTTGCTCCAACAGGTCCACATCTTTCTGGTGTTGGGGACCCCAGAACTGGAGGACACTGGACACAGTGCTCCAGGTGGAGTCTCACAAGGGCAGAGTAGAGGGGCAGAATAGTTTCTCTTGACCTGCTGGCCACACAGCTTTGGATGCAGCCCAGGATACAGTTGGCTTTCTGGGCTGCAAGCACACATTGTCAGCTGATGTTGAGCTTCTCATCCACCAACATCCCCAAGTTCTTCTCCTCAAGACTGCCCTAAATCAATTCTCCATCCAGCCTGTTTTGGGCTTAGGATTACCATGATCCAAGTGCAGGATGTTGCACTTGGCCTTGGTGAACTAAACGTTGATGTTGAACTAAACACTGCTGAGGTTTATACAGGCCCATATCTCGAGGCTGTCAAGGTCCCTCTGGATGGCACAATTAGTTTTTGTTCTTCTCCCACTAGTATTCCTGTAATCTATCAATTGTTTTCAAATTGCTCTGGGTCACAGCATTACCGTACTGTATGTAGCTACATGAATCATCTGAGCATTTTCTGTCATATAGGGAGTTGTTTAAATTTTTATATTTTTTAAATTTCATCATAGCATTTATGTTTAATTATTCACACATTGAGTTGTATTGCAATCCTGTTTCAGGTGCAGAAAGGATGAAAAAGGTCATTATAATACACGCGTCACTGCAAGTTATGATGAAGCAGCACTCTACAGAATGGCTGTACAGATTGCATCAAAGAGATTTTTACTCTCTGCAGCTAGGTCAAAGGCATAGAAAAATTTAAATGGGGAAGCATCAATGTATTATTTGGATTTAACCCATATGTTATTGAACTCAGTAATGAAATGTCTGGTCTCCTTAAGAGGATCTGAAAGCAAACTTCTGAAAACTGCTTAAAAAAATGATAATGTTTTTTAGATATTGCGGGCACCTAGGTTACTTAAAAAATTACATTTGAAAATTCTGCCTTAAATTAATTCCAACAATCACACAGTAAGCCTATGTTAAAGCCTGATATCAAAGAAGGTGGTGAGCCTTAATGAAGCATCTACTCAAATTCAGGCTCTGCTTTAGCAGCAAGTACTGAGGTGGATTATTAGAAGCGGATGCTCTTAAATCTCTCTTACCTTCTGGGAAAACCCAGCATTTGAAAAATGTTAACAGCAATCACAGAAGGGTGAGAAAAGTGTTCTTTCCCAAAAAGCCAGCAGTTCTGCTTCTCCATGAGATGTGACATTTTAAGATGTTCTGACCATCAAATTTGAGCATATTCAGTTAAACAGGACAGTTTCTTGCAAACTCTGCAGGCTTTTGACTCTTAGCTTTATAGGGATTTACATTTGTATTTTAAACCTCTGCTAAGCTTCCTAAAGAAAGGATTTGCTTAACTATTTTGCATTTTGATATTTCCAGAACTGAAACAGAGCTACCCGCCTTGACTCTCAATGAGTCCTCAGAATTAACTTAAATTTCAAGGACTCCCTGTCTGTCCCAAGGAAGTTGAGTGAGGCCAAAATGCCCTTTACCTCTGATGAGAGGGCAAAACACTCTGGTGTGACAGGTGCCACTCACACAACAGCTCTAGCCTGGAGCTTGAGTCTCAAAAATCCTCTCTTCACCCTCCATCAGATTTATTGAGAACTGGTTGGTTGGAGTTTTTTTGCAATCCTATGTTTAGCAGTCTGCACGAACTGTGTCCTGGTTTGCAGACAGCAGGATGAAAGGCTCCTCATCAAACAAACTGGCAACCAAATCAGAGGATTCTGCACTCTGAGAAGTGAACTGAAACATGCTGTTTCTTCACAGGTTCCAGTTTTACAAGGAAACTCTGCCATTTCAAGTGCTTGGAGATATACATGTATAAGTCCCATTAACCACAGGCAAGATGGGATGACTTACTGGCTGAAACTCAGGGTAGCTTTTGGCAGAGGAAATCTTTTCACAGAATCTAGCCCTGTGCAAAAAAAAAAATCTATATCTATCTATCTATCTATCTATCTATCTATCTATCTATATGTATATCTCTACATAAATCCTTCTTCTATCAGCCAGAAAACACATCCATCACGTCAGGACACAAGAATACCTTAAGTTCAGAGCAGGAATACATTCTCCTTTGTTATGTCTCTTCACTGTAGAACACTCCTTCTGAAATTAAGTGTTCAATTTCTGATGTGACAAAAATAGAGCACATGTAAATAAAATAAAAGGTGTACGCTCACAAATCTTTCACTGTTTTTCAGATAAGAAGTCTTAGTATCGGTGAATGATTGATTTCCACCGATACGGTGAATTGGGGTGGCGCTTCTAGGAGAAGGGCTCGAAGAGCAATAGCATGTGCTCTCGAGGGACCAGCTCTTTGGAAGCTCGGGGATAGCTCCTCCTGCTCCCAACCCGGCGACGATTCCCTGAAGGAAGAGGTCCCCACGAGTTGAGAGTCTACGAAGAGAAGTTTATTGGGGTGCCCGGACTTATATAGGGGAGCATGGGACTTTCCAGAACATGGGCGGAGTAAGGGGAGGAGACAGGGAGGAGCAACACATCTCATTGGTGGGCATGCAAATTAGGGGGAGGAACGAGGGGAGAACCAATAGGAGAACATAACCATATAAGGGAAATGGTGCACTGCACCAACTGGGGACCAATCAGGAGAGGGTTGGCGGGAAAATGCCCTGAGGGTCTGTGGGAGGGAGAAACCTGGACAGGGATGACTAAGGGAAAAAGACAAGGGTAGCCATCTTAGGGTATATAACAATCAAACTGGGGAAATGTAGTACTTTTGCCATTTAATAAAATCTTCATCCACTAGGTCTCCTCTGACACTTAGAACACCTAATACAAGATCCAGTTGTTAAAGGCACCATAAAAGCTTGACTAGCCCTCTGGAAGACTTCACAACGGAAAACAAAGGATAAAACACATTAAAAATTATCTAAGTAGTTTTAAGTTCTAGAGAAACAAAAATCCAGTGATCAACCATGAGAGTTATTCTTTATCATTCTAAATCTCAAATTAAAAGTTTCTCTATAAAATATAGAGGAATAAATTAGACTTCAGTTTATTATGCCCATAAGATGATTATCTAAACCTTACTTAAACAAGTTACTTTCTACATTTCCAAGACTGCGTTGAAAACATCCTATGGTTTCCTATCAAGCACAGAAACTGCCTTTTGGAAGCTATGCAGACTTCTGTGAGATGATGATTATGTACTGTCAATTTAGAGTGGTTTGTGCATATATGCAATTTCAAAAGAGTTGATTACAAACCACTATTTGCTTGTATACTGTACTGTGAAACAAAAAGCTCATTCTATTGAACATCACACACAAAGACGACAGATAGTAACTTTCAGAGATCTGATTATGTGTGTGTTAAATTAACAACAAACTGAATTTTCAATTTAGTTTTACATTTTTTTTAATGCAATATGCTGTACAGTTCTGAACTAAGAAGCAAGTACATTCTTGATGGATTTGTGTCTGGAAGATCTAAAGGCATGTTTTCAAATCAGCGAGATAGTAATTCTGTGTGGAATGAACAGCACCACATGATATTTTTTGGGAACTATGTGGATTTTATTTTTCTTCCCACAAGTCTTCTCTAAGTGTTTGAACAAAACTCTATTCCTAAGGTCATAGGAATGCTACTGTTTAATACAATAAATACCATTCTGCTAAAATCATGCATTTTGAATTTTTTACAAGTATTCTCAGAGCAGAAATTGATGCCACCTCAGCAGAAGCGTAACTTCTTTGCGTTGTTCAAAGACAAAAAATCTTGGCTTCTTCTGAAACAGATGTATGCTTGCTCAGTATGGTTGAAATGCAACAACAGTCACAGAAACAGCACAAAGCTTATTTTATGCCTATAAATCACACCTTTATACTCGTGGTACTTTCACTACTGGGGAACTAGGTGAATTTCATGTTTTAAAAACAATTCCAGGCCTTACGGTAATGATGCACATACATCTATTTCAATTATGCATGTATGCCTACTTTAATTAGGCAACATTTCATCAATCTTCTACTTATAAAGTATCTAACAAACAGAAATAACTTAATTGCTTTTTACATACAAAGGGAAGCATTCTTACTTCTCCCCTCCCTTTCCAAACTCATATCACCACTTATATTTATACATTAAAATGCTTCAGGAAACCAGCAAGAGAGTGGGGCTTTTTCTGCTTGAAACTAAGCAGCTGATCCTCCCAGACTTACAACAGGCCTCAATGGGAGCTGCAGATCAGAAGCAAGCACTTGGTATTTGATAGCTCAAACGATGGATGTGAGATACATGAAGAAGCAAGTAGAGCACATCACACATAAACTTACAAAGTTTGCACAAGTTCGTGGCTACATAGGAAGTAGTCTCCTGATTGTCCTTCTTGCATCCTTAAACACCACTTAATAAAGCACTTTTCATTTGCTCATCCTGTGAGCATGTGCTTCAGGATTTGTCATACACTGTATGAACAGATAAGCAATTCTAAGAGCTGTGCAGTACATGTTTAATTAGGAGAAATTAATTTGTATTTGCATGCAGAAGTGGAGATAAGATATAATGACTATATGCACCAGAGCATGTAGTGGCAGGTCAAGCAGGAATGGCTTCAAACTGAAAGGTTTAGATTCAATATTAGAAAACAAAAATCTACTATGAGGGTAAAGAGGCACTGGAACAGGTTGTCCAGAGAAACTGTGGATGCCTCATGCCTGGAAGTGCTTAAGGACAGGCTGGATGAGGCTCTGAGCAACCTGCTCACGTGGAAGGTGTCCCTGCCTATAGCTGGAGGCTGGAACGAGATGATCTTTAAGGTCCTTTCCAAAGCAAACCCTTCCACGACTTTATACACAACCTGTTGTAACTCTCCAGGTAAGCTGGTGCACTGCAGAGGACACACAAATAGCACACAGCAACACCCTGGCTAAGTTTCAGGGAAGTAAGAGAACAAAATATTTTTCATAGTAGTTTCTGACCTTGGTACTTGTGCTTCAGTGCAAATGAAACAATCATTTAATACATACGCATAAGTGTTTATTGTAAATCACGTTCACACGCATCATAGGAACTTAGGAGTAAACACTCGTCATTTCCTAATTACTAAGGTTTTATGTAGCCCTTTTATTTTCCGGAAGTCACTTAGAAAACCAGTATTTTTAAAAAGCAAGCGATTCAGACCCCTCCGAGGCTGAGCATCTTCTCGCGGCCGCGCTCACTGAGGGGCCTACCCGGCACCTCCAGAGGCTCCGGCGGCGCCTGCGCAGCCGCGCGCGGCCTTGCCCGCTCTCCCATTCCCGCGAACGTTCCTGAAGATTCCGGAAGGCTCCGGTCGGCTCTTTCCGCCGAGGGAGCCGCCCCGCCCCCGACGCTGCCATCCCCCTTTCCTTCCGTCCGTCAGTCCGTGTCTCTGCAGGGCTCCGCACTGCGGGCAGGGCCAGCGCCGCCGCCATGTCGCTGCTGTGCTACAACCGGGGCTGCGGCCAGCGCTTCGACCCCGAAAGCAACACGGAGGGTGAGAGCGGTGGGGCAGGGCCGGGGGCGCTTCCTCCCTGAGCGGCGGCTCCTCGGACGACTCTGCGGGGCCGTCCGAGCGGTGCGCGGCCCGGCGGCGGGGCCGTGCGGGGCTGTCCCGGCGGGGCCGTGCGGGGCTGTCCCGGCGGGGCCGTGCGGGGCTGTCCCGGCGGGGCCGTGCGGGGCTGTCCCGGCGGTGCGGGGCAGGGTCAGAGTCAGGGGCAGCCACAGAGTCAGGCACAGGGACAGGCACACAGCGTGTCCCGGCCGCATCCGCCGTCTGGCTCCGCGTGTTGTCATGAGGCGCTTGCGGCCGCTTCAGAGGTCAGGGTTGGCCCGGCGCTGCTGTACATCGCTGTCAGGAGGTCTAAAGGTAAAAGCCAAAGGCCTTAAGTAACAGAGGTTCTAAAGCTAAGGGTCTCTGTGGGTGTTGCATGTATAGCTACCACCGGCTATTTTTTTTTAAGTTCCATTTTGTGCACCTGCAGCAGGTAATTAAATCATAGAATATTAGAATCATAGAATCAGTTGGGTTGTGAAAGACCTCCGAGATCATCAAGTCCAACCCTTGGTCCAACTCCAGTCCCTTTACCAGATCATGGCACTCAGTGCCACGTCCAGTCTCAGTTTAAAAACCTCCAGGAATGGTGAATCCACCACCTCTCTGGGCAGGCCGTTCCAATGCCTGATTACTCTCTCTGGAAAGAATTTCTTTCTGATATCCAACTTAAATTTCCCCTGGCAAAGCTTGAGCCCGTGCCCCCTTGTCCTATTGCTGAGTGCCTGGGAGAAGAGACCAACCCCCACCTGGCTAGAACTTCCCTTCAGGTATCTCAGTGCCCCATATGTCTGGTTTGCGAAGTGACTTGAGCACTTGAGTTGCTTCCCTTGTGAATCCTGGCAATGCAGCACCTGGTTAAGCACCTTTAAAGCTCTGTCATTCTGGAGTTTCATAATTCCACAGAGGCTGCAGAAGGGTGATCTGAGTTTTCAGAAGGCTTACCCTCACATAGTTTGTATAGTAAATCTGTTAGCTGAATTTCTAGAATGCCCTCTTTGCATTAGTTTAATTTTCAGTGGCCCACAGGATTAGAAGTAGGCTAACATATTCTAGACTGTGTTTTTTCCATGATTAAGAACCGTGGCAATAAATATAATAGTATTTTTATGAGCTAAGAATTTCCAAAGAGAGGGGCAGGATATCGAGCAGGACTTGATAATATTAGTAGCAACAAAAGCAGGCATAGATGTGGAGTTCTTCTGTTTAGTTATCTCTACCACCATCCTCTACACCCCTTTGCCCCAAAAGACAAAGCAGATAGGGGTTTTTATAACCATCTCATTTTGGCTCCATGACTTGAACTCTCAAAAATAACAGTTCTTTACAATGTGTTCTTGTGTTTGTGATCAAGTGCTGACTGTGTTGTGCTTGAGATGAAGTTTGTTTTCGTAAGTGACTGGAACAGTTACTGAAATCACTGAGTCCTAGACTAAGCAGTTCTAAAGGTAAATGTAGTTATTCAGAGACCACTTAAAAGAACCAAGCCTTACATTTTCTTTAGCTGTAGAGTGATTATAACTCCTCTCATCCCTAAACTGCACCGGGGTCAATGGGGTGATTGCTACTTAGACATCTAAATCCATGTTTGGCTGTGTAATGCTGTCAAGTTCAAATGTTTGGTTTTATTTCAGAACTGTTTGTCTTTACCTCTAAAATTTTGTGAGGTTTAACCTCCTGCATGTGTTAAAACACCAAAATGCAAACCCCTTAATGAGTTTTGCATTGTCATGTTTAGGAAAAATACATTATTAGGAAGTTTTCTTAAATGAATACATAGAAACTCTGGGGCCTTCTGGTCCCAAAGCGGTTTCAGATCTTTCAGTGGATTTTGTCTGTAGTGTAGGCATTCCCTTAGTGATGATTGATGTAAGAGACCATTAATCTTTGCCTCAGAATTTGATGACTGAAATAATACATGCATTTATTCTCTGTAGAAACTCTCACTGTTGCAAAAAAATGAGCAAGTGGCAATGGGCTGGCATGAAGGACTGTATGCCTCCTGAAGAGAGGCAGAAAAACAGCCTGAGGGAAGGCATTGAAGGGCTGTCTGTGCAGTTGTGACTGAGCACACAATTATGGATTCGTCTGTGGCAAGCCTGGCAAGGTGCAAGTTTCACGTGTGTCTTAGATACCTTAGCAGTATGGATTAACTAATAGTTAAAGACTGCACAGAATGGCATAGAACATAACTTCAAAAGAGGTAGTAGGTTTTTAATTTTTTTTTAACCTGTGAATGACCATATGAACATTTCTAGTCTGTTTCAAGGTCAGGCCATATTTTGTCACTAAAACAGTGGTATGAGGTAATAACTGGCATACCTCGGCATAGGTTTGAAAGCAGTTCTACTCAATGACAGTTGAAGATGGTGTGCAAAACCAGACTGAAATTGTATATGTCGTATGTATTTATCTTGATTTCTTCACTGCAGTGCAACTTTTTTGGTATAGACTGTAATTTGGATCTTTCTTAATGTGATTTAATTTGGTCTATTGCCAGAACAGAAGCACATACTGTTTTGTATTTGTTTCTGCACTTTTCCCTTAGATCAAACCTAGTGATGTTGCACCCACAGGACAAAGGTGATCACAGAGTTGATGAATATTTACTTTTTGTATTTCTGACATGGTGTGAGTATTTATGGAGAGATGTAGTTGTGAGAAATGGCAGCTTAGATTCTTGGAGTCTGTCTGGCCAGCGTCAGTTTGCTTTAAACTTGTCTCATCCCCACAGTCCAATCTCTGTTTCTACAAAAAGCACCCCAATCCTCTGTCTTCCCCACAGCTTTATGTTTCTAAGGCTGAGTGTTTCTTTTTTATTGTGAACTATTCAAAGGTCTGGCCATACCATGTTTGTCCTGTTTTCTATGCTTTTTTCCAACACTGAGAAATTCAGTAGAATTAGTTTCCTAGCTTCAACAAACACTTGAAGGCATCAACTGCTTCAAGTTGCTTAATGAAATTCATCAGGCTTGAGGAACTCCCATTGCTTTGGGGCTGTACTGCCCCACTTGTAGTGTATTAGAGTATTTCCTCAGGATAGCAGACTGGTTTGCAAGTTATATGTAGACAAATACATCATTTCATCCTCAGTAATTCAACAGGATTTTATTGTAAATACTTCTAAGTTTGGTTGACCAGTACAAATTTCTACCTTGACATTTAATAAAAGAGCTAATAACATGCTTGGAGGAATAAGCAAGGATGTAGTGGTAAGGTGATTGCAGTGCATGTACAGTGGGATCATTTTGGGTATGAAATCAGCATTAAAAAAGCCCCAAGCAAGCAACAAGAAAAACCTAAAAAATTGCAGTACTTGCACATCCAAAAGTTATATGAAGGTGAGAGAAAGTGGGTTGCTTTGAAATACTTTATTTTTCCTGGTTAAGGAGAAGTATTAACAGCAGTGGAGAGGGAACTTGACTTTTTTTTTCTTTCCAGTGAAAATGTAAAATAGCAACCAAAGTCTGGAATCTGAACTCATACAAACAGGAAGCAGAGCATGCTTTTAACTTCTTGGGTGACTGTTAGTGTATATCCTGATTTTCCAGTTTTCCCCACCTGAGATGGGATCCTTCTATGAATGTGAAGATCACTCTAATGAGAGTTGTTGGACTCAGTATGAGTGAAAATGAGTTGATGTTTTAACTGTTGCTTTATTACTCTATTACTGTCATTACTCCCTCTAGGATGGAAAATGGTCAGACTGTGTAGTGAGTAAATCCCATTCCCTCTGTTTGGGGCACTGCAGAGCTTCTTGTTTGTGTCAATCTGTTGTGGAGCATGCCCAGCCCTCATGAGAGAGCAGCCAAAAGGGATCTGTCGTTTGCTCCATAATGTACCTCCTGCAGAGCAGGCTCCAAGGAAAACGAACAGGCATTGGCCATATGGACAAACGTGTCTGCATCTGACTTGTGAGCCAGAGGATTGCCAGCCCTGAGTTAATTGATCATAAAATGGTTTTGGCCTCTGAAATGGTTGCACCTCTCTCATTGAAACCCACATGCTTGTGAGGAATTGGAAATATTTAAGTCTTCTGATTCAGAAATAATCTCTGCTACAGAGGTCAATTTTACTCCCATGATGCTTCTGGATGACATCCTTTCATACTTTTGGAAAAGAATAATATTCTTTATAGAAAATAACCACTTTTTTTTATTTTCCTGTGAGGTTTACCAGCATTAGCTTTTCACTCTGAAGCTGATGGAATTGATAGAAGGTCATGGTTATATTTGTGAGTCTCTCGGAAGGACTAACATCTCAAAATACATGTCTTTTGAGTTAAGGGGGGAACTGGTATCTGTCAGATAGCATTGCTGCCTTAGACTTAGGCACTGAATATAAAATCAAAGAAAATTGCACTAAACAAGATTTCTTTAAAATAAGAAGAACCATAAAGTTTGGGTTGGGTTGGTTTTTTGCCTTTTTCATATTTGTAGGCTGATTATTAGTAAAGTTATTTATCGCTTTTCTCTTTTGCTTCCTATTACATGCAATTCATCTGTTTTTCGCTCTGGTGCTCTCTGGAGGCTTATCATAAAATTGTTACTGTTGTTTCACTTTTAACTGTTGCTTGGAATCACAAAAAATTTTGCTTTAAAGGCTGGAAGATAGCTATTGTTTGCCATTGCTTTTAGAGTCAGATCAACAAAAGGCAGTAAATGTCAGAGAGGTTACATAATCAGAGCAATTATATTACATCTGAGAGGAATACATAAATAAAAAGGAACAGCTGTGTAATGTTGATAAACATCTATGAATATCAACACTTTCATTAATAAAGGTTGTGTTTCAGTGTAGTGTTTGTAGGGAATCTATTAATAATTAATAGCATTGACATATCGAAATTGTGTACATGAAAGACTAGCCTTTGGGTTTAAGTCTTTAAGTGACCTAACATACTACAAACATTGAAAAAAGAACAAGCTAATCATTGTAGATAAAATCATGAAATCAAGATTTCTGTTAAAAGAGAATTTTTTAACAGTGTTCCTGTTCCTAGATAGAAAGTTCTGATCAGGTGCAAACAGATGTATTTGATGCTGTAAACCAGTATCTTCTGTCTGTTGGGTTGCCACAAGGTCACCTTTTTACTTCTGCTGAATTATCCTTAAGGACTGATACTAGTAAAGGCCAAGGATGGTCCATAGAAAGTTTGCTGGCTCCATAGCGAAGTAAAAGTTTGTCTTGGATGTCTGCTTTCTAGTTGATGATGTATAATACAGAAAAAGCAAAGTCCTAATGAGTTAGGTTTAAACTGTGCAGTAAGAAAGGTTGTTCTCTGGAGTCTGTATTTTCCTTAATAATTGTATGCACTTGGTTAAGTGAGGCAGCTCATAGAATACATGAATTGCAAGTGTGCAATTTTTGCTGGGTTTGTGATCAGATGAATAGAGATTCTTAGTATGTCTGAATATTAATAACAGTCTTTTTCTTCTAGATTCATGCACATACCATCCAGGTGTGCCAGTCTTTCATGATGCTCTCAAAGTAAGTATGTAACTGTTCTTTTAAGTCTTACCTTTATTACTATCCATGTGAAACAGTGTCCTACTTTTCCTTTTTAACTTCAGGTCTTTCAGTGTTGGGAAGCTGATGTGTAGCCTGTCATGTTTGAGCAACCCTATGAAATTAGAAAAGCACACTCAAACCTGAAAAAGAAATTAAAAGCTCTACTTACGTGGTCTAAATGTCATGCAAGGCTGTATGACATATTTCCTGTTGATTGACTTTAGGTCTGTCAACTGTTTAATTAGGTCCTCTGAATAGGTCTATGGAGTCATTGAGAGGTGTCATACTGTCAGTTAATTAACCAGCTTGGAATTCAGACCATCTGCTTGTGGTCTAATGTGGCTAGAGCCCTAATGTGTGTGTGACATTTGTCTGCTGTAAAAAACTGTTGTGCTCATTTAGTGAGCCAGATGAGAAGGTTGGTTAGGTTGGGACTGGCTGCCCCATGCCTCTGATGCAGCTGTCCAGGATTCTTGGGCTACCTCTTCAATGGTGGATATACCTGTGAGTGGTATCCAGTGCTTAGGCCAACTGCACAGCCAATATTTGGTTTTGTGCTAAACTGTTCTCATAGTTCAGGATGCATAGTTCATACATCCAAAGTGCCTACAGAGAATTATTTGAGGCACAACTGCCAAAACAGTACTGGAAATCATTCCAACCATTTCATTGTGTGTAGTCAAAAATCTGGTGTCCAGAAATGGAGCCTGGCACTTTTTGCAGAGGTAGCCGTAGTGACCTTTCTTACAACACCAAACTGCTGTTTAACCAGGCTTTGAGGCAAATGTCTTTTTCTTGGTGTTTAGGAACTGCTTCTACTGGCAGGGGCATCTCATCCCACAATGTGATGGGGTTTTGGCCTTGTGAGAGCTGCTGCATAAGTGCTGGGCAGTGTGTTTGCTGTGAGCTGTTGCTTATGCTGCTGTGCATGGCTGTGGAATTGGCCATCGTGTGCCACTGGCAAATTGGGACAAATGCTTTTAAATCAAATACAATCCAATTACTTAGACAATGGCAATTTGTTTTGTACAGAATTATAGTTATGCTCATAGCACAGTACATAAATCTCCTGTATAAATACAGAAATCATACAGTTGCCTTAAAAGCTTATATTTACTCTCTTTCTCTTACATACACATTGTTTATAAAACACTTTTCCCCTTCTCCTTATCCTACCTCTTGTCCCAATTAAAAATTTATCATAATTTCATGTAAGCAGTTTTCTTCTTGCTATGAATTCTAGATAATCTAAGAGGGCAAAGTGAACCTTTTGTCTCCTCAACTGTGTAAATGGTTCATATTTTGAGGCTATTTTAGAACCACCCACCTAAAACCTATCATGCCATACCGCTTAAGCTTTCAAAGCGGTGGTGCATTAGTCAAACTGTTGCCTTTAATAAGGTTCTTCAACTTATACATTATTCACAGTGGCAAGACAATTTTCTCTAAACCTGGAGTTCTGGTTTACATAATAAGAAGTAGTTTTGATTGATTTAGCTGGTTAGCAGTGCAGTGCACATATCCAGCTCTGTTGGTGGGAAATAAGCAATTGAAAGATTTGACTGGGGCTCACAGAAAGGAAAAGAATCCCTTTCATTTTAGGAAGAGGGACTGTATGTTGTGCCACAGGTGAGCGTTGTCTCAGGTATAGTATTTGTTTTGCTTACATTTTACTTTATGAGATAAAGTAACATTCCTGTTTTCTGTTGTACAGAGGTCACACCTAACTTGTCATGGAAATACTGCCTCATGCTTACTGAACTTTCTGATTAAGGCAGCACAAGTGAACTACAGATAATGATAACACTGTCCATTGAAGGGAAGAAAATTATCTCTAATCATGATGTGCCATATCTTGTAAAGTAAAAGAATTAATTTTTTTTATAAGCTGTTATCAAGTATGGTAATCACGTGTGTTTTGTTTTTATTCCAAAATGTTTATAGGGTTGGTCATGTTGTAAGAGAAGAACAACAGACTTCTCTGACTTCTTAAGCATTGTGGTATGTACTCATGATTATTTACAGTTTTCATATTTGTCAAATATGAAATTTTTATACTTGTCAAATGACAGTGGTTAATATTAAATGGTACATGTGCTTACCTGTTTTAAATTTGCCTGCTTTTGTTAAAACTGTCTGAGCTCTTACATGCACTACTTTTCTTCATATTCTTCTGCAATCAAGTCTCATTTTCAAGTTTTAATGATTATAGTTATCTAAATAGGTTTTGATAGAACTACTAGTAATAATGAAGGAAGATCAATATTGTTTGCTGCTTTGCTTGTTTACAGAAAATATTAATTTTTCTTTGTCCTATGTCCAAATGAGGATATTTTCCACCTCAGCTGTAGGATTTCCTTTGCAGCCAGTGTTTACAGTGGGCTAAAGGAGAAGATGGAGCTGAAGAAATAAGTCAAGAAACTTGTTGCAGTTTTCATTATTTTGTAATTGTGCACACAAACTGCACTGCATCTATATAAACATATACTTTCCACAACAGGGCTGTACAAAGGGTCTCCATAACAGTGAGAAACCTCCTGAACCTGTTAAACCAGAAGTCAAAACTACCTCTGAACGAAAGGAGCTATCTGAACTGAAACCCAGATTTCAAGAGCACATAATTCAGGCACCAAAACCATTGGAAACAATTAAAAGGCCAAGGTACAGTATATGAAACTTAAGTTTTCCAAATTTGTGGTTAGTTGAACAAGTTAAAGCTCGCTTGATTATTCAGTGTTGCACATTTTGTAGTGTGTATAAATCCTCAAATTCACCTTAAAAGAGGTTGTGTGGTAGCAGTGATGGTGTTCTCTTAGGTTTCAAAATGAGATAAAAGAATTCTGATTA
Source organism: Pithys albifrons albifrons (assembly GCF_047495875.1). Classification (NCBI taxonomy): domain Eukaryota; kingdom Metazoa; phylum Chordata; class Aves; order Passeriformes; family Thamnophilidae; genus Pithys; species Pithys albifrons. The sequence goes on from NC_092458.1 coordinate 78,598,963, forward strand.
TAACAAAGACGTACTAGATCACTTGGCATTTAGCTCCACAGGAATCAATAATTGAAGTCTATAGCCTTGTACCTTAGAATGCCACTAGTAGTTGTATTTAGTATTTTAAACAGTCATAAAAATCTAGGGTGCTTGTATTTAGATTCCTTAATATGTGTGATTTAATTTTATTTTTTTAGAGAATAGTTTGCCAAGACTGCCTTCTAAATTTCTAGTCTATTTTTCCATAAAAAGTAAAAGATTGGTATTTACAAATGTAGTTTGTTGTTGTGTGGGAGGTTTGAAAGGAAGATCCTTACAGTAAGATTAAAAGTTACTACTACTTTGTCTTTTTTAAATTCTTTTTCATGAAGCTGACATAAATACATGGAATTTTTTTTAGCCCAGATGAACCAATGACAAATTTGCAGCTGAAAGTGTCAGCTTCCTTGAAGCAAGCTCTCGATAAACTGAAACTGTCATCAGAAAACGAAGGGAAAAAAGGTGAGGATATGGAGAGGTTAAGTAGGTCCATGATGCTAATTGTCACACAAATAAATGAAAAGCTGTTTTTTGTCATTTCTGAAGTGATAGTTTCATGTAATTATTTCTTGTTCTTAATAATCTGGGAAATAGCTTCCAGTCCAGGAAATGATGATCAGAATTTAAATGTGAGTAACGTGAGACCTGAATGTCAGGAGCATGTCAAAATTATTTGAACTGAGTGTTTTCTAAGATTCCTGGTTAGAGTAGACATAATGGGAACGTCCATTTCTGACTCTATGACTGACAGAATTCCCGAAGTATGAACTTTACTGCTATTATTGCAAATGCAGTGTCATATAAAGCCTTTTCATAAACTGGTGAAACTTGTCTGAAGACTAGTTGGATCTCCCTTGTCTGTTTTTCCTCCTTCTTTCCATAGTTTGTTTGGAATTTGGTTCCAGAATTATACTGCTCCTTAAGAAAAAACATTCTAATTTCAACCTGCATTTATGGCTATTTTATACTCTTGTTCTTGTGCCAAGCTAATGTAGCTCTACTTTCTCCATGCTATCCAAATTATTTCCTTGTGTGTATTTATAGACAGCAGTTGAAGCCTTTTATGTTCTTAGTTTTACAAAACCAAACAGGATGAATGATTCTCTGTGATTGTAATAATGCTCTTCATCACTATTTTTTCCTCCATTTAAAACGTGTAAAGGTATAGAACCTAGAATTTGATGCATAGGCAATACAGCTTTTGGAATGTTTGCATATCTTTTGTTTCTTTGTACCTCTCTGTCAGACTTCAGTGCCAGGCAGAAAATAGACAGCTTGAGAAGGAGTTTTTTTTCTAATCTGCTCCTTGGCTCATTTTAGTTCCATTAAAAGCAAAATGTTTAGTAGATTATACAATTCAGTTGCTATTGTCTATAATATTCTGTTTACAGAGGAAGATTCTGATGAAATCAAGATTGGGACGGCATGTAAAAATGCAGGCTGCTCAAAAGTAAGTGGTTCAGTTCTACTCTTAACCCAGCTGCTAGACTACTAAATGAGCAGTTTTGTTTTTTCTTGTGCTACAAGTTGATTTGAAAAAGGCACAATTGCACATTTGGTAACAAGCTTCAGTGTGGACAAATGGGAGTTGTTTGCAGTACATCAAAGGTTACTTTTTTTTGAGTCTGTCCTGAACTTCTTATTATTAAGCTTGCCAAATCTATGGTACTGAAGTATTTCAACTTAAAATGTTAAATACAATGTTGGTGAGAGGTGGCTTACTGGTAACACCTGAGTTGCTCTTGATAATCTGTGCCTGGGTCAGAAACATCAACAGAATTTGTGGTTAATGCCAGAAGAATCAAAAAGTCAGTATTAAAAGTTTTAAGCACCAGTATTGGTTATTACTTAAGCACCATCATTTAAAGTGAAAGTTTTTTAAACTTGTCACCCTTGTGTTGTACAGAACAGGACAGTAGGATTTAAATAGGTATTTCACTGGACACCTGACAGATTTTGCATTATCTACTGAAGCTATGTGGGAGGAGAACTTACAGCAGTCTTTGTGTTAAGAAGAACTGATTTGATATTGAGTGGCTAAGTTGCATGTTGTTTATTTTGCTTCCTTATGAATGAATTTTCCAGTTAAGTTCTTGTTTTCTTTGATTATTCAGAGTATTTTTAAAATAGGGATCTCTGAGGATCTGAAGTGACCTGTATGAGCATAGATGGTGTTACCATTGATGTCTATGCCATTGAACTAACATGAAGTACATCCTTCTAGCAGTGCCAGGGAACCTTATGTGAATGAAGGTTGAATGGTTAATTGGAAAAGCTAGGACAAGCCACTAGATGTAAATTATTTACCCAAAAGCTTTGTAGTGCTCTGGTTGATGTTTCTGTTGTGTGTTGTATTTCTTTTCTCATTGGTCCAAATCTTTTACCAGTAATACACTTCAAATTGCTTTTTTTCTAGACATACGAAGGACCACACAGCACCGAAGAAGTATGTATATACCATTCTGGTGTACCTATATTCCATGAAGGGTTAGTATTCAGTTAACTTCAGTTTTTTCTACCTAATCTGTTATGTGTTCCTACTTTCTTTGTAGATATTGCCTTGATTTATTTTGTATTCCCTGTTCAGTCAAAAATGGCAGTACCTGAAGAGGGTATGCAAAAGTAACAGTAATACTGTGCAAAGGAAAGATCTTCAATATTCACAGTAAAGAGTGTCCTAAATATTGTTTGTTAATTACTTTGCATACTTTCAAGGATGAAGTATTGGAGCTGTTGTAAAAGAAAAACTTCTGACTTCAATACATTTTTAGCTCAAGAAGGCTGTGCAAGAGGAACACACGTATGGACTAAAAAGGATGCTGTAAGTAGCATTAAGATTGCTTTCTTTAGCTGACTATTCTGAATTTTGAATACTGGAATGTAGCTTGATTTATTACTGTAGTTGAGCTGTTAGAAATCACTGCCTCTGAAATACTATGGAGGATATTATGGACAGCAGGAAAACCGAGAAGTTGAGTGGGAAGTAATCTGTGGTACAGGTATACTTGTAAGAGCTGCAACCTTTCTTTATAGTGATGTGTGTACTATCACCATTTTATGATGAAAGTTTTTGGCAACTTCATTAAAAACATAGCAGACTTTTCCACTTTGTTAGTTTGGGAAGTCTGTAGTATTCAATACAAAATACATTCCATGTGTAGTACTTTACTCTTGTTAGACATCTTTTCTTTCCCAGAGACTGTGAAGAGAGCAGCCATATGACTGTGCTTCCAGCTCCATTCAGGGGTCGAGTTGTTGTTTAAGTAGGGATGGCAGGGCAAATAAAGTCAATGAGCTTCCATGGGTGGGAGGCATGGATGGAAGCATCTCTTTCTGTCTAATTTGGATTCCATTTACACATCTGAATAATTTTCTGGTCTTCGTCTGAGTGTCTTGGTTTGGCTCCAAGTATAACAAATACACAGAGAGCATCTGTTTAGTTTGTAGGTATTTCATTGCAATGTTGGGAACAAGCTGAAGAATTGCAAGTGGGAAAATATTTCCATTGAAGGGTTAAAAATATTCTTAGAAAATATTGTAGAATGTAAGAATGGAACACAACAGTTGCTTCAAAAACATCATTTGGATACATGTTCGATGCAGGTGAAGACAAAATTCTTCTTAGGAATATATTGTCTATTGCTGAGGCAAAATGACTTTGATACTGCAAATATCAGAAATGGTTAACAGAAGAAAATCAGGATATATTATAAGGGATGTAGTTTTGTTACCTCAATCTGCAAAAATTACCTAAGTCCTTCTTTTAAGTCATGGAATTGCTGCTTGCTTTGAATATTTATGTTTTTGTTTAAGAATTATTTGCAAGTGCAGAAAGTAGGGATTGAAAAAAGCTGAAGTTGCGAGCTTCAGACAGGAGACTGTAGAAGAGAGATGAAAGAGTGAATAATTTACCTATATGTTAAGAAACTATGTGTATATTAACTATGTGTATTGAAATAATGGGTTTCTAGCTAACAAGGGGGGTGGGGTTATTTTACCTTTTTGTTGTTTTTTTGAGGGTTTTTTTCAGCATTACTTCTTTCTGCATCAGAGAACAGAGGGCAATACTCAGTATTTTTGCAGTAATATGAAACTTTCTTGCAGACGTCATGGCCTTCTTTTTCTTCTTAGTTCCTTTCTATAACCTGCTGAATAACTCTAGCCTTCGAAAGGAAGTTGATCCACCAAGTAACATTTTTCTGTTGCTGTTACTTGTTCAGGGGGCAAGCAGTTGGGTTTTTTTTCTTCTTATCAGAGAATTCCAGTTTGTTATTGTAGTCTCTGTCATAGGCATTGGTTTTCTCACTTCTGAGGTTTGCTGGGGACCAGTAGCTGAAACACCTAATGAAAAGAGTCCTGCAGTCTCCTGTGAACATGAAGTATAGTCCTTTACTAACTATACTTACTGGCTATTAAAAAACTACTGGGCTTTTATCCTGATTCATCTTGTAAAGAAAAATCCTGAATGTTATTGTAAGTCTGTTTTTCTGTACCTTTTTCCTCATACAGGGTAAGAAAGTAGTTCCATGCAGGCATGATTGGCACCAGACTGGAGGAGAAGTGACTATTTCTGTATATGCTAAAAACTCTATTCCTGATCTGAGCTACGTAGAAGCAAATAGCACAATGGTGAGGATCTATCTTAAGATCAGAACTTGAAGTTAGGAAAATCTGCTCAGACTTTATTTACAAGGCAGAGGTAGCACAAGAACCTTTTTGAGTATTGGCTTTTTCTTTTCCTTGGCATTTTTGTTCAAGTATGTATAGCTTTTTTTTTCCCTTCTGTTTGGACATGGCATTTTAATGTGTGGGGTTTTTAAGAGCTGCAATACAGTATGCCAAAAATCTTCAATTTTACGGATTTGCATCAGTGTATATGTAGATAATTATAGATTCATAATTTAATTGTATTGACTCAACGTAAATTAATGTAATTCTTCATTGTATCCTGTTTCACAGCTACTAATATTAAACAAGCATGAAAATGCTTCTCTGATTTCTTAATCTTGCATTGGGAGAAAATGATGCCGCTACCAGCAGCCACTGACTATGTTACTGTATCAGATTCTATTAAAATAAATACTCACTTTGGTTTCTGAGGGACAATTTAATCACTTTGATCATTGTAGAATCCAAGTCCTAACATTGTATATTTTACTTAAACATGCTTGAGGTGTCAAATGTTTTATTAATCTGATAAAACTAATAAAACTTTCTAATTTTCTGTTGTTTTTCTTGTTAAGGTAAATCTCCATATTGTATTTGAAGGAGAAAAGGAATTTCATCGCAGTGTGAAGTTATGGGGAGTAAGTATGATTTTTCTATTAAAAAAAACAAACAAAAACACACACACACAAACACCCAGAAAAAAACAAAATGCAAGCCTCTGGCTTCCTCTCTTTCCTTGTTACTCTGTTGAAAGAGACTCAGTTGCTTTGCAGAGGTGATGACCTTCCAAGGTCCTTTCTGATCCCAATGCCATGGTAGTGGTGTTGCAGAAAACCCTTGGTACTCTATAGTTGCGTGCTTATATATGTGTTGGCAAATGTGTATATTGGAAACATTCCATGGCTGGGGAAGGGGGAAGAGCTGACTTTTCAAGATAACCAGAGGGGTCTCCATCTACCTAAGTGTCTACTGAAATTTAGTGATGAGGTACTCCCTGACTTAATTTCCAGATATCCAGCAGTCTGTTTCTTTAAGTGTTAAATATGTTTTCTGTTTTAGGTGATTGATGTAAAGAGGAGTTACGTGAACATGACAGCTACAAAGATCGAGCTCACTATGAGAAAAGCAGAGCCACTGTTATGGGCAAGTCTTGAATTACCGGTCTCAAACACACAACCCAAACAAGAGAGTTCAGATCAATAACGATTCTAAGTGACAAGTTATTTCCCATTATGAAGTGGTGACTTGCTACTGTAATCAAATATTTAACTTTTATATAGATTTTTTTAAATGCTAGATCATATATTCCCTGCAACAAAGAAATTTGACGCACAGTAAATGGGGGTGTAAACTTGGGTGATAACTATTTCTGCTCTTGTTCCCATGAGTATATTTATGTTAGATGCAGTGTCTCCATGGGAATTTAGAGTAAAAGAACTATTGCCCTTTGCTTGCAACCTTACCCTACCCATGCACTGACTATCCCAGTAGATGTCTTCTCAGTTCATTCTGTGTGTGTTAGTTTTGCAGCAGATCGGTTTAGACTGGATGTACTTGGTAGCCCATGTTAAATTCAGCAGTGTTCATTATGAAGCATACAGTAATGCAGATACAAGAATCTGAGTCTCAAATTGTTAGCATGCAGTTCTACATCTCAAATAAAAAGTTGCATAAACATAAACATGAAAAAACACTTGTAGAAGTGCACTTTTGTCTTCTGAAATGAGTTTGTTGCAATACCTGTTGGCTGTGGAGGGATGGAATAAATGGTATTTTCCAAGGATTTCAGTACTTACTGACTCTTGCTGTCTTTCATGTATAAAAGCAGGAGATCAGTTTAAAAAAAAGTTTGAAAGAAGGGATTTTATTTCTTTTTACCTACATTTGTTATTTGAAGGGGTAAATCTAGAAGTGAATGGACAGTGAAATGGCTGGATAAATTAACGTTTCAGCTGTGGAGAGTATCCAAACAGCAGACTGTTGTAAAATTACCAAAGGGCTGTATATATTTGAAGGTTTTTAGACTGTATATTCTGTCCTATTCTACAACATTCAAAATCTCAAGACTTTCTTCAGAGTAGGTGGGTACGTGTAGTAGGAGAAGCCAGGACACACTGTAGGTGTCTTGAGAAAATTATTTCATGTAGATAGATTTTTAAGATTGTAATCTAAGAATTGCATTTATCTACAGGGTATATATTGGGAGAAACAATAAGCTTTAAAATGTCTGTCTCAAATTGTAATTTTACCTTTGAATTAAAATATTTTTTAAAAATGTTATTTCTTTTGAACAGACTGTAATTAGAAATCAAGACCTTACTTTTGTTTTCAGTTCTTCATCAATAAAGATAAATGGCTGAAAACAGGCTAGTTGTAAAGATGAGGTTTTTATCCAAGCAGCGACACATGCAGTAATGTTGCTTTCTCTTTCTGCTTGGAATATTTTCATAATCTTAGCTTGTAGCTGAAATAAAGATAATGTTTTCCTATATAAGTCATACCAAATGCACACCACTGTTTATTGTGCCAAATCTTACATATGTAAACAAGCAGTCCTGTGGACTGTTAAAAGGCATGGATGTTCATCTACCAGCCTTTGCTGACTTGAAGTAACACCAAGAGAAATACAGGACATAGTAAAGACATTCTGAAGTGAAATACGGATTTCTAAGAACCCAAGTATGATTTGACGTGAGCTCAGAGTTCTGTCCCCAACAGTACTTCAAGTCCTACTTCGTGCTTCAAGTAGTAGGAAGTACGTTTCCAAAGAAACCATCCCCAAACGCCAGGAACGTAACACCAGTGATTTATATATGAAATCTGTTTTGGTGCTTCTTTACCTTCATTTCAAGATCCTTCTTCTTCATGCACTTGGAGGACACAGGCCTACTCCCTTAGGCCCCTGTTAAAAATTCGAGCTCTGAGTTCTGCTGAATAGATTCTATTAACCTCTAATAATGTCTTTTCATGCTTCTCTTTTTTTTTTCTTTTAATAAATTTGGAAATGTCAGGTACTATGAAGTGATAGGGTACAAGCTTACAAAAATATGTGCCTGCTGAGTGATCCTCTAAAAATTGAACAGATGTTCCCTGATGTGTTCTGAACCAGCAAGTGGAGCACTATTAGTATAATACTGGGAACAATCTCTTCAGTGGATGAAAAATTCTAGTTAGCTGTAGCTACTGGTGTGCCATCTGTGTTTGTGTGTGCAGAACTCTGAACTTGGACAGCAAAATAAGTAGTGTTTAAATGCCAGGATAAAGTTCTTTTTTAACAGGCAAGTTCAAATGTGTCTATCCATATGGATATATAAATACCCTAAATATTTTATGTTGAAAAATTGTGGAAGACATGTTTTTACTTTATTTGCATCCTCACATGCACTAGGTTTACATAATGCAAACACAATTTTAAAGAACTACAAGGGAAATGGAATTCCTTGGGAAAACAGAATTTCTGGTTTTAAATAAGTCATATTCTGCATTAGTATGCTAAACCTTAGGTGGAGATAAATGTGGATGAATGGACCAACCATGAGAGGTTGATACTGTAGGTTTGGGGACACAGTAATTATACATTACACTCTTTCAACCTACATTCTGCTGGTAGCTGAGTCACCTTGCCTTATGTAGGAGAAAGCTCCTGTAAACACGGTTCTTCAATTTTGCTTTTTATTCATTCCTTCTACTCTTCTCCTGTTGTTCATATGTTCAGTTCAAAACTAAGATACTTAAGAAGGTCTACAATGATTTTCCCTATCAATGGCAATAAACCACTTTTAAAATTTACCTGTTTAAAAAAGTAAGCAAACAAACTAAAAACCCATAAAAACCCCAGGCAGCTTTGATCAGGCAAGAAGGTGTAGGTTTTACTTTCCATTATGGCCTGTGATGCTTTTCAGAATAAAGATAAACTTTCAGGTGGACTGGACTGCCATGAGACAGTTTAACTGCAGTAGTTCTTAGCAGTTTTTTAGAACCATATGCCTGCATCTATCATCAAGCTGCGAGAGCTGTATGACTTACTGAATTGGAGCGTTTTCAGCAGTTGCTCACAACAGGCTTCAGCACACCGGTGTCTGATCTTGGTACTTCATGCAGTGATATCTTGACATACATTGTGGTAGCTGATACTTAGATGGGATCTTGGCTTTGCTGTAACTTTTAGTAGGAAATGCAGAGAGAAGGTGAGGCCAAGTGTAGCATACTAAAGCAATTATGATACTTTCTCAAAAGCAAGAGTCGTAAAGTTAGTGATTTTTGATTGCAGGCTTTCCCATGTCTAATAATAGTGAAACTAAACTGCAAACAAGTATGAACAACGTGGTGTTAAATTTATCTTTTTTCATGTTTTCAGAAGTCGTGCTGTATTTATCAAGTTGATTAACTTGATACAGTCCAGCTATATTTTTATAATTAACAAGTCTTTAAAAGCTGTAATGTGTTTCAGTATGGGTTTAGTTGTTAGACATGTAGACAGCATGTCACATGTGTCAGAACTGACTGTCCAGGTGCATATAAAACTTTACCTTCACAGTCCCTTTTTAATATGAAAAATTGCACAGATATACAAATTTGTGACAGGAATCTTAATCGTTTCCCTCATGTATAATCCCATTTTCCTCCCTAACATTACATCCCAGGTGACAACTGATAGGATGAGAGGAAATAGCCTCAAGTTGCACCAGAAGAGGTTTAGATTAGATACTAGGAAAAATACTTTTCATGGAAAGGGTTGTCAAGCATTGGAACACACTGCCCAGGGAAGCAGTGCTGTCACCATCCCTGAAGGTGTTCCAAAAATATACAGATATGGCATTTAAGGACATGGTTCAGTGGTGAACGTGATGGTGCTACCTTGATGGTTGGTGATCTCAAAGGTTTTTCCAATCTTAACAACTCTATGCTTCTGTGATCTCGTATCTGTAACAGTATTTCTTGCAGGAATTGGAATTTTTGTTTAATATTAATATAGTGGTAAGCACTGGGCTGGTTCAGCTACTCGGACTTTCAGGTCATACATGACACTGATATAACTTGACAAAAAATCTTCCATTGGATGATATTCTGCATAATGTACATTATCAAGTCACCATTTCAGTAGTTTAGGAATTGGTTCTAATAGGAATTTTGCCTTGGGGGGAAAAATCTTCTAATTCTACGTAATGTTGCATTTTTGGCTTGCATTCTTTAAACATGGCATGAGTACTGATTAAATACTGTACCTCTTAATCATTGGTCTTTCCCAATTTGCTACTATTTTTTTTATCTGTTCAGGAAGGAGATTCTTTTTAAAGTAATGAGTTATGTGTCTGGAACACTGTTTTAAGGTGGTAATAAATTTGCCATTATAAGAGTCTTGAATTACTGTTGAAGGGAGGAGATGACTTTTCGCATGGCTGATTCTGCACATTCGTAGAAATTATATGCTGAAATTAATCTCATGTCTTCATGCTCTAGTTTTTCTCCAAATGTATTCAATAAAATTCTTATTACATGCTGTTTGCAGTGCTTTTCTGAGTTCTTTTGTTATGGGAGAGAACTTCCCTTTGAATTTGCAACATGGTTGCTGAAATGTAAATGGTCGTTTTCTACATGTGAGTCTAGATAGGAGGGAAACTGCGTGTCCAAGGCTTTTTTCCCCACCCTGTAGTTTCTTCTCCTGTTGTTTTCTGATGCAACAACCCAGTCAGTATACATGAGTTTTGCAGAAATTTAACTCAATGTGGCTGTTTGGGTTGGGACTTTTGTCATTCATGGAATTAGTTCAGTCCAAGAATTTTGAGCTGTCACAAGCTTAGTGAAAGTAGAATTCCAAATGCAACATTTGGGCTGTTTCTCAAGTTGCTGAAGATATTATCTGTTTGCTACTTTTTTCTGATTTCTTGGAAACATAAAGAAGATACTTGTCAAAACCTCTGTCATTCCCATAGCATAGACAAGGGTTCAGTTCTTGCGACCTGAAATCTTCTGTAGTAATAAAGACTTGGTGTTTTCTCAAAGTTTGGGTAGGTGTTTTAACCAGAGATAACCAAGGTGCTGTCACAGACATTACAAACTAGTCAGTCAAGCAAATTCAGTTTCTCTGAGATTCTAAAATGAAGCGTAGGTGTTGGGGAGGTAGCAGTAAGGAGCAGAGGTGGGCACTGTGTGGTCCTTCATACCTCTCTGTAGGCAGCACAGATTGCACCCCATGTTCATTAAGTTACCATGTTTCTGTTAACCTCTCAACAATTTGTTTTCCTGACATGCTGTTGGCATGAACAGGAATGAAGAATTACCGTACATGACCACTGTCAAATGGATGTGTGTGGTCAGTCCTGTGAGCCTAAGGGCAGGGGGGTTGTAGGAACAGATACTTGTAATCCTAATGTTTGTGAAATGGATCTGTCTATTTAGCTTAACTGCTCTACCTGTGTGGTGACTGATTCTGGCTATACAGAAAGTGATCAGGTTTCATTGCAACAGTGTGCTTGTGCATCCCCTTGAATAAAATATTTTTGTTACCTACTGGAAACAATGATTTGAAAACTTAGTTCCTCATTAAATTTAAATGAAGGCTGCATTGCAACAAAAAGCTAGCTGGAATCAGAGCTGTTACCTTACAAATATCTATGAAATATTTTTATTTCAGAAAACTTGTTCTCTGAAATGTGTTTTAAACTTATGATAAATATTCATACTACTGTATTACTGCAGAACATGCTTGGTCAAAAACTAACCTAATGTGTTTGTAGCCTAATGTGCTTAACTTAATTTGTTTTTCCTTAACTGGAAGTTAGGCTTGTATTTATGCAGCAGAGTTGATACTGTGTGCTTACACACTTCAGTGGATTTAGTTTTGTTTTTTCAAGGGAATGCTTTGTAACCAAGTTTCTATCATTCTATACATAAACATCAACCTAAATTTTAAATGCTCGGCCCACAGTGAAAGCAGTTAACATTTAGAGTGTCTACTCATGAACAAAACCTACAACAAAGAATCATTTATGTGTAGCTCTGTGAACTGGAAGCGGGTCAGGACTTTTGTTACAATTTATATTGAATTTATGACTTAAATGGGATGCTTGTGCTTTCCAAAAGCAGGTAACTACTGTAAAGAAGAGAAAGCTGGTAAAATGAAAGTTACTGAAATGTAGTTGAAAATAATCTTTTAAGAGAAGGGTTTTTACGTGTTCATAGAAAAAATTGAAATAATTTATAGAAAATATGCCAAGGTTAATACAAACCAACGACTCCAACTGCAGAATTCCAGTTTTTCATAACTTTCTCGTGTATCTTTGTAAGGGTTCACCTGCTTGCTGTATGAGCAGTGTGGCACTGGTCAGCATTCTTGTTTGCTGTTGGTTCTCCTCAACAACCTTTCACTTTACAATACAGCCAATTAAATTTGTTGTATTTATTATTGATGCACATTGCCTGAAGACCAGTGTGCTTGGGACTTGTGCAATGGAAAGTGGTCAAAAACTTCAGCATGGTTGAGTGGCAGCACCAGAATGATGAATGCATAATTCATAAGCTAAAACGTGTAATTTTACTGAGTTTTTACATTTCAGAGTTTTATTATATAATGCACATAAGTTTTACCTTAAACTGTCCCATAGTGAAACTTAAGTAAGCATAACTTTCCAGGGATATATTGCAACCTGCGGTGTTACATGTCCTCCTTTCCCCTCAATACATTGCAGGTGTTCTTCACTGAAATTTTAAGTGTAGTTGTCTTCAGAACAAGCAATAGCCATGACAGAATCGATAGATTTTGCCAGAGCTTCCCCATATTCTGGTTTTGGTACAAAACAGAGTATAATGCTGTCCGAGAGGCACGTGCTGAGTCCTGCATTTACACTTTTAATGCCATGCAATACCTAGTCCTTGGGCAGGTTACCATTTGTCAGACTACAGATGACAAGAATGGTATTTCCAAAACCAAAGTCCAATCAGGCTGAATTAGGTGAGCAGGGGTGGTTTGAAAATGTAGAAGGAAAAGGTGATCCATTTTATTAATTTTTCAAGACTTGCCAGGACTAGACACTTAAGTGTGTATGACTATGGTTAAGTAGCTCTCCTTAATGATTGTTCTTTCAAAAACTTGGGATTTCCCTCCAAGAAGTCCCTGAGTGCTAAACTCTGCTGACAGCTCACTGAATACAGGATTCCCATGGCTGATAGAAGAGCACAGGCTTTGTCCCAGACCTGCAGGGTCTCAGGACTGCCACGCTTGCTTCATCTGAACTTCTCTTCACCTCCCCAGAGCTTTTTTTCACGCGTGTTTGGTTGTTAGAAGTTTTCTCATGATCTAGTGGCTACTGTCTTACTTGTTTTACATTGTTTCTCATTCTGTAGTTGCGTGGTGTCACTGTATTTTTATGTAGTTACTATAACAAGTTTTCTGTGTAGAGCAGCATATTTATTATTTTAGTGCCATATAGCAGAGGAATACAAGCCTGATACAAGCAGGGGCCTTGTAAATTGGAGCATGGGATGTGTTGTAGAGGATCACAGACATGGATTATAGAAAGGGCATGGAGTAGTGGAGATCCCAAGAAGAAAAACAGCCCATAAACATTCTAACTGCTTTGTTATTGAAAAGTTCATAGTAGTCTTTGTTTTTTCTTTAATAATAAAGACTAAGTCACAGTTAAGATTTCAAGCATACTAACAATTAACCTGCCTTTACTTATGAAGTGCATTTCTTTTTGCCCATAGTAACACCTGCTGGATGTTTGTATTTGACTCCTCTGCCATGGTAGTGGGTGGCACTATCACTACTATGTGCCCACACTCCTGCAAGGGTAGGTGCCAAGATAGTTTGGTATGTGCTGCAGACTGAAGGTAGCTTTAGTGCAGGCAGGAGGTGCCCAGGCCTGCAGGCTAAGGAGGATAGAGTGTGGAAACAATGACTGGAAGACACAGGTAGCTGAGGAAAAAAAAAGACATCGCTTCAGTAGGGGTGGACGTTGGTTTCAGGAATATCTGAAGGGATGAGTGATCTCAGAGAGAGCTAAATCTTCCAGTGCTCAGTGATCGCAGCTGACAGTTTTTCCTCAGCCTGAAGTCCTGCTTCTCATAGGTTATATAAGGGTATGTTGTCACAACAGTCCCTGTGTCCAGCAACTGTGATTTGGGTTTTCTTCTAAAAATACAGCCAAGTTTGGGAGTAATGTGGATGGCAGCGTCAGGAATATGTCAGCTGCACTGTCAGCAAGCTAGCAGAGCACATCTGGGGAAGGTGCCATGTAAACATAGCAAGTCTATTCTTATCCAATGTCCTCCTGTGAAATGCTTTTCTATTATTGCCTCTCCTCTTCTTTCCCGTAATAGGTTGTAACATGATCACTGTTTATTTGAACCAGTTTAAGCCCCTCTTGCATGAGGTACCTAACAAAGTACTCTTCCTCCTCCTCCTCCTCCTCCTCCTCCTCCTCCTCCTCCTCTTCCTCCTCCTCCTCCTCCTCCTCCTCCTCCTCCTCCTCCTCCTCCTCCTCCTCTTCCACTCTTTGAGCTTCCCAAACTAAAGATGTTTAAAGGTGTAGGATCCATCAAGAAAAGCATCATGCTGACACTGACAGGAGCCTCCTTGAATGCACAGATTTTAACTGGCAGAAGCTCCTTTTAGTCTCAGTGGTGTAATGGGAACAGTCTTTTACCTTAAAAAAGACTGCTTGCAAAATTCAGCTCTTACTGATTTCTCTAGGGACACTTTCTGTGTGGCAGGTGTTGCTCAGTGAGGTACACAGCACTTTGGCTCAGAATAGTGTAGCATAAGCAAGAATTCTGTATTTCATTTAATTAGTGTTGTCTTCTCTACTCTGCTGTAGGGAAGTCCATGACGTTTACCACCATTCATCATTTTTAATAGCACTCCTAACTGTACACTAACATCCCATGAATGAAAATAGAGGAATATAGAAGAAAAAAAAACAACAGGTCATGCTGAGTATATTCTATTTCTACCAGCTGCAGAGAGGTCACCAGCTCCATTTGACACAGTGCCACCTGGAGATTCCAGCATCAGGTGTTGTGGATTTCTTTTCAAAGGTATTTCAACTATAAAAGAATCATAAAAGAGTTTGGGTTGGAAAGGACCTTAAAAGCCATCTAGCCCAACCCACTGCAGGGACATCTTCAGCTAGATCAGGTTGCACAGAACCCTGCCCAACCTCACCCTGAATCTTTTTAGAGTTGGGGTGTCTACTGTCGATCTGGGCATCTTGTTCCAGTGTTTTCCCGCCTGCGTTATAAATATATATCTAATCTAAATTGACCCTTCTCCAGTTTAAAACTGTTACCTCCTTTACTATTGCCATAGGTCCTGCTAAAAGTTTGTCTGCAAGCTAAAATAAGATTCCTGTCACCATCCTTTTGAAACTGATTTTCTAAAGTAACAATTGACAACCCAAATATCCAAGTGATATGTGGTTCATCCAAGTTTAATTTTGCCAAATTGTTTTGCTGCTTCAGTCACTTCACAAGCTGAAGGGTCTGTTTCTCCCAGCTGTAGATTCACTGATTGCCAGGCCGAGTGAAGGAACTGTGCAAATGGAATTAGGGAAGGAAAGAGTAGGTGATCCTACTTGTAAGGAGTCTGAAAAAGCCCCTCCCCACACTTTGAAATTATGGGTAGGCAGAGCTACAGTAATACAGCAGCCTTTGGGCTGGAGGGCAGCAGCAGTTGCTTGTTGCTTATCTATAGAACAGAAGGATTCTGCTTACTGAGAAAGGGAAGGCAATCTCAGCTCAAGCTGAGAAACTGATCCTTTCAATACCAAGAATATGGGATTTTGTGAAAATCAATTAGTATAGATCATTTATAAGTGGTTAGGTTTCCTTATTTATAAGGGTTTGGATATCCCTCTCCCTCAGTAGAACTTCATAGACAGGAATGAAAATAGATTTGAGCTATTTGGTATAATTCTCAGGATGTGGTGGGTCATGATGAATTATACATTCATACAGAGGTATCAATTAAGTTAACAAGATGAACAAAGCGATCGATGCCAGCTGTGCATCAGCCTGTTGTGAGCTGTAGTTTATTCTTACAGCTTCAAACTCCACAGGGAAACAAGAAGAGATTTTATTTTCTTTTGCAGCAGCAAGGTAACAGCACAGAACTTTGAAGGCTAGCTACCACTGAAGGGCGATGTTTACTGGTGAAACATTTGTTTACCAGTTTATACTGTTAATGATATTTCCATAAATGAAGGAGGAAGTATACTTTGTTAGATATTTCCTTTTCATGTGGAAATTCCTCATTTGCCTTATCCTCTGATGATCCTACAGCAGCAAGCACTGATGGATCCAAAGTTGGCTGCTGCTCAGAAGGAAGAGGCACTAATGGCTTTTTTTCTACCATCTAGAGATCCTAACCCTTCCTTGGGAGCACATTCAGTTATCGCCCGTTGCAGTTAAGGTAAAGTTATGACAGAGCAGAAAAAGTGTGTGATTCGGAGAAAGGGAAACAGTGGAATTACACACCAGTCACCATTCATGAGAAACCACATCCTTAAGCAGTATCTTCAGCTACATATATAACTGTGAGGGTCCCAGACAGGCAGAAGTAAAGAGAACAACGAAATGTAGTCAGTGTTGATAGAGTCATAGAATAGTTTGGGTTGGAAGGGACCTTAAATGTCATCTAGTTCCAATCCCCCTGCCATGGGCAGGGACACCTAGACCAGGTTGCTGCAAGCCCCATCCTACTTGGCCTTGAACATTTCCAGGGATGGGGCACCCACAAGTTCTCTGGGTAACCTGTTCCAGTGCCTCACTACACTCACAGTAAGGAATTTCTTACAGTCTAAACTTGCCCTCTTCTAGTTTGAAGCCATTCCCCTTGTCCTATCACTACATACCCCTGTAAAAAGTCTCTCTCCACCTTTCTTGTAGCCCCTTTAGATACTGGAAGGCTGTAAAATAAGGTCTCTCCAGAGCCTTCACTTCCCCACGCTGAGTAACAACTCTTCAGTCTTTCCTCATAGGAGAGATGCTACAGCCCTCTGATCATTTTTGTGGCCTCCTCTGGCCTTGCTCCAACAGGCCCACATCCCTGTTTATGCTGGGGATCCCAGAGCTGAATGTGGTACAGAGATACATAGTGGCTTTTAGAGGGATGAACATTCACACTCCTGAGAAAGTGTGTAAGATTTCTGCATATAAGCAGGTCTTTTCCTGGATTATCAAGATGGGCAGTACTGCTTTGGCCATCAGTGGGAGGGCCACTATTTTACTTTTTTCAGGAAAAGAGAGCAAGTCAGTGCAAGAAGCGTTCACCAGTCCTGCTGAATAGATTCTAACTACACAGAGGCCTTTGGTGTCTTATATAAGTAATTATCAGAACAAGAAGAATGCACAGGCTGAGGAGTGTTATATTTTTTCTCTTAAACCGTGTATTGTTGATCACTGCTATGGACAAAATTTACAGGTAACTTGGCAAATAAATGGTTTTGTCATTGTACATCCAAAATAATAGTCCTCAAAATTGGCAGTTCTTTCAGAAAACTCTAAATGAGAACTCATTGTTCCTGCTCCCCACCCTTTCCACATCCAAATTTGCTTCCATCTAGGGCTGTTCATAAAGCTGCAGTTCTGTCAGTATCAGAGATGCAGTAATTTCTAGCTCAGGAGTTCTCTGACTCACAGAGCTCCTGCTCACCCTGCCAGTACATGTGTGTGCATTTGAAAGGTTGGAAACTTGGATATGGTAGGCAGTCAGGGGAGTCTGGGACATTGCAGTAGCCTTACTATTCTGCATGTCAGACTTTAATGAGTGAGTTTCCTATGCTACTTCCTTCAGTGTTTCTGCTGCTGCCTGCACAGTGAAGGCTGCAATGGAAATCTGCCTCTTCACTTCTTCCCAGGCTTCATGTTGATCAGCTTTCCTTTGAATATCAAACATGGCATCATAGATTCCTGGGAAGGACTCTCCAGCATACTTGTTGTGACTGCTTGGAGCAAAGATGACATGTCTGTGGGGAAAGAAAAAAAATATAACCATACTAAATTAAAGTGACTATTAATGGAAGGTATGTTCATTGTAGGGATCTTTATGTGGGCTATGTAAAACAGATATGGATCCCAGGAAGATCAGAATTTATTAAATACACAGAAAATCTAGCTGGACACATCTTTAAAAGGACAGGAGCCAGCCCCAAGGGCAACATCTATGGGAAAGGACACAGATTCAGGTCAGGTAGCCTTCGTGGGAAGAGATGACACATTTGTCTAATTAGAAAAAAACCCCTGTCGCACTTTTGAAAAAGAGAGCTCAACAAACCTGTTGAACTAATTTGGCACTGAAAAGGGGAATAAAGCTAGTTACAGGTGTATCATGAGAAATGGAACAGAAACTTCAAAAATATGTAAGTAGCTGAATGATCGTCAGCAGAATGTAAAAAGCAGGGGAAAAATCTATAGGTGAATTAAGAATCTTGAGATGAGAAGTGATCTTATTGGATCAGAACTGCACAAAAGTGTCAATTTTATTTGTTGGTGCAGCATTTTTTTTTCTCAGTAAAGAATAGCTGCAGATCTGCTCCTAAATTGATTTGATTTTAAATGTGAAGTATCAAAGCACATTTGCAGCATGTGAAAGAGTCCTTCCAAATCAGAATAAACATTAAAACTACATTAATAAATGCAAGCAAGTAAAAAATGTTAAAAAAAATCCAGACAGCTCTAAGTGATATCCAACACCTAGCAAGAACTATAGAAAGCCACAATTTCATTCTTCCCAAAGTGTGAATGACAGTTTATCCTAGGAGAATGGAAACGTGATTCTCAGTTCTGCCTGCCTGAGGGACTTGTGGCTTGGCATGAAAGCCATCAATCAGTGAGCCAGATATACCCAGTCATTATAAAAAGGAGGATACTGAGAGCAGAGTGAGGTAGTCACACACCTGACACTGGAAGCTGGCTTCTTGTCAGGTATTACTAATAAAAGCACTGAGTTTCTGGGAAAGACATAGCAGTTAATGATTTAAGCTATTCAGAGCACCTATAGAAGCAGCTAAAGCTGGGACTGATGAGACTCTATGGGCCTTTATCTATCCTGTGCTGAAAGGTCTCTCCCTCTTCAAGCTCTCTCTTCTCTGCTTCTCTCTTCAGCTTACCCTCATTACTCATCTGTTCTCATCCTTGTCTCCCTTTTACTCTACCCTTGTTTCTCCTTTTTTTTTTTTTGGTGCAGTTGATTTTCCACTCAATCCTCACCTTGTGCAGGTTCAAAACACCAAGTGGTAACAGCACTAGTATTACACACCTGCAAGTAAAAGTCACAGGCTATGATGGTGTTGTGGTTTAAGCACAGCTAATAAAACCAGAAGGCCAAAACCAAAGTGGGGAATTTGGCACCATAAGACTGGTGTAGCCATGGGGTTCTCCTCAGGGGCTATAAGCAAAGTCCACTGCTCACTGGATTGTACCTAAAGCAATGTGTTGAGCTATGATTCCTGTATGAGACCTATTCAGCAATTCAATTCACCACTCAGCTGTGAGGTGTTTCACCTGCAAAAATACAGTACCTTAGACAGTGGGTTAAGAAACTTGTTGCCTCACCTGTAAAACTTCCTTCCTGGCAAGCCCAGAGGATCAATGAAAGCTCTTTCTATCAGCATCAACTGATCGTTCATGATGCGCACTGCAACTGGACTGCAGGAGATGAAGACAGACATTTCATACAGTAGGGAAATATGACTCCCCAGTTTCATTTAAACACTTTTCCCTTTTTTTGGACAGAAGAATAAGAGAAAAATATGGTCTACAGTTTGCAAAAAAGATGAGATTTTGCAAAGGGAGATGTTCAGTATATGTAATGCATTGGAATTTCTGTATTAGAAAACTCAACAACGAGATTTCACATTATGGAAAACAAAATGGGAAAGTTTCTGAGAGTGTCAGATATTTGCTTATTAAGTATTAAATGTCACCAGAAAGATCTTAACAGAGGGGAGAGGAAGACTGAGATTTATGTCAAGATGAATAGATTAATAGATAGATTTTGGTGTCCACCCATAAGCCAAGTGTACTATATAGTAACATAGCAAGAATGGGATTCAGTTTCCTAAACACAATTAATGGTACCATACTAGATGCCTAGGAGCACCTGGCCTCCAGTCACTGCTTTCATAAGGCACAGGAGTTCTGTAGGGCACTTAGGTTTGCAAGCATCCTACAGATATCTCAGATACTCAGAAGCATCATTGTCTTCCTTGAAGTGCACTGAAAGTACAAATTCTGGCATCACCATAACACTCAAGTGTAGGTGTCTAAATATAGAGCTCAGCTCAACTTTAGCTTTCACTGCTACCTGTCTTTCCATGTATTACTATCATTTTGGTGTCTACTCAACACTAGCAATAAGCTCTACAGCTCATACTGTTCATCACAGGAAGCATTCTTATATCTGCTAATTTATCTTAGCAGATACTGCCTGTCTCAGAGTTCAAGGACTCTGTTCTACACTAATCAGAGAGACCCCTTGTGTCATCACTCAAAAGAAAGAACTTCCACCCGGGGTACCTAAGGCAGAGGTACATCTATACATATATGTAAATATACATATGTCATATATACATATATAAAACTTTTTTCATACTTACTTTTTCCTGTCGACTTGTTCAAGTCGCCTGTGAAATTCAGCAGCAGCCTTTGAGAAGTTCACCACAGCAGAAAAAAGAGGATCTAGAAAAGGAAGGGCTTTGTGAATAACTTTAGAGTATTTACTGAGCCCTATCTACCTTTTAGTTGCCCAGTGGGAGAAAAACTACATTTGTCTTGCTGATATAATAGCATTAATTTTGTCTTCCATAATGGACTAGTTTCCCTAGTGCAGACATTAAAGAGCTGCACTACTAGCAGTAATACACAAATACCTTATGCAATGAGACCAACAGTAAAGCAGAATGCTTTTGGTAAGGCTTTCATGAGTATATATCTTCCCTCTGCCTGGCAAGATAAAACTGGCTGGCATTGCAAACTGAGACCTCTGCACTTTCCTTTTTAGCAAAGGGAAGCACTGTAGTGTTCAGGTAACAAAAGCCTGACTTTCAATAAAAATACCAACTCTTCCAGAAGGTGCTGGAAGAACAGCAGGATTTTGCTCTAGGAGTGTGATGTCCTATTCAGAGCATAACAGAAGAGAGTGGTATGTATATTGAACAATATAGGTGAAGAACAAAAGACACAGCTATCGTGGACCACAGAGATACACATGTAGATTAAAGCAGCCAAATCCTGTGCTTCCTCCACACTGGAGTTATGGCATAAGAGGTATCTCTGGAACAGCCCTGACCTGGGATTTTGCCTGTTATGCCTGGCTATGTGCAGTCATAGCTGCAGGTGTGGCAGTTGTTTTTTCCTGCCCTGTCTCTGGCAGTACATCCAAGCCATGTGGAATGACTTAGCCAAAGAAGCAGCAGGCCTTCCTTTTAATGGCAGTAGCAGCTGTGATGATTTTCTTGTGGAAGGATGTGTTTAATACAGACCTGTGAAAATTACCAATTTATACAAGTAATTTTTGTAGAATAAGTAACAGGTGGAGATTATGAGGAGAGCTTCTGACCCAACCCAAACAACTCAATTACAAAGAAGGAAATTTTACATCTTGTATATTTTGCCCACAAGTTTCAGAAAACTAGATAGGAAAATTGTATAGGAAAATGGGACATAAGATTTGATCATCTCTTAAATCCAGTCCTCTGTTGGCAACTATTATCCCTTCACTGTTTATAAGTTCATCAACCAGTTTCATGTGACATACTTTCTGTTTCCTGGGCTCCTATTGAAAGCTCTTCTTCAGTGTTGTTTGGTCTCCTATTTTTAGCAAACTTATTTATTCCTCACAAGCCTACATTTACTTCTTATATTACTGTTGTTGAGTTTATGCAATTAGAGGCACAGATTTTATGTATTCAAGCTGTTTATGGACTGGAGCATAGAGAGACCCATGTCACCTTGTGAGGGTGAGAATTCACACTTGTCCACAACCATGGCAAGAGCTTTAAGTTTGCCAGAGGACAGAGTTTTGCCCTGCTGACATCATGGCTATATCACAGCAACAGATTATATTTCAGAAGCAGTAGGAGGGGATTTAAGAGGAAAAAAAAAAGGAAGATCATCTGAAATTATTTAAGAAACTTCATCATGTTCATGTTCACTAGCTATTCAGTGTTGTCAGTGTTGGTTATTTTAGAAAATATCATATTTCTTCTTTGCCCATTTGCAAAAGTTTTTTCCTGATAGCACATGACTACAAATACATGTTTTATGAAAAAAGGTCTCCAGCCTTCATTGTTGCAGAGGAACAGCTGAAATTTGAATTCAAAGGCAAACGAAACCCTTAATCTATTAACTTAAAGGACAATTATGTGATTTATTCACGCTTAATTAACAATTTTCTGACATTCAGTGTTGTCAGTAAGTAATTCTATGAAAATGCTGAGTGAAATGAATTTTAATTTTCACCGTATTGTAAAAGCTACCTATGCCTTTTAATGTACTCTGGTGCAATACAATAAACAAAATTAGTAATTGTAGTTTCATCCAAGAAATAAGTTAAAACTCAACAAGCATCAGAGAAGAGACATGAAAATAATTAAAAGACTGAAAAACATGCCTTGTAAAGAAATGATCAAAATTACACATTGATAAAACTACTAAGGAGAGGTTTAAGTGATATTTGTGTAAAAATAATAAAAAAAAAGGCTAAAAAAAGATTGCCTCTAGATTCTAGGAACAAGAATAGATGCATTGGTCAGAAGGTAGTTTGGTCTGCTTTTAATCTGAAATAGATAAAACCCCTAACAATGAAAATAAATTATTTCACAAAAATTTTGGCAGATGTTCTATTACCGCAAGAAGAATATTCAGATCAAACAAGGCTTTCTTTGTCTCAAGTGGTCTTCTTGCAAATAGGGGTGTCTTTTCAAAATAAAGAATTTTTCACCTAAGCCATTACATGAAGTTTTCAATGTCATTTTCAATTTTCCCCAAAAGCGGATTCAATTTGCGTTACTTCTAATGTTTCACATAACCCAAAAGGCTGCATCTCCAAAAAGCATGGCTCCATCAGATGGCAAATGAATCAGATGGCAAGACTGAAAAATCTTGGTACAGAAACAAGGAGTGAACGTGGCAAGCAGAAAAGCAGTGAGAGACAGAAAATTACTGTGGCAGCTATCCTAGCCTGGGATCCAGAGCTCTCTGCTGCTTCAGACCTGTTTTATATGCTACAGAGCAACATGTTCAAGTGCTTAGCAAATGGATGTATTAATGCAGAAGAGCTAGAGAAGTGCTTCTGTGGCCTCAGGCACTGAGGCAGATGGTAAACAAGTTCCCTGGGGTCAGAGGAAGTCTTTGCCTCAGGAGGAATCGGCACCTGTTTCTCAACTTCCAACCAAGCAGTCACCATAAGCATTTTTAACTTGTCTTCTTTTTTAAGTAGGAGAGTGAAAAGCAGGCTGAGATATCTCTTTATTCTGCATTTAAGGTCCTTGACTTTATTAATGCCTGTAATTAATAATATGCATGAAAATTGTTATAACCCTCTCATCTAGACAATAATGTGCTAAATCTGTGTTATGTTCAGAAAAAAAAATAGAGGCTCTTTATTGTGATGGCAAAATTCAAATGGGAAAGTAAGGAATTCAGTTGCAGAGCTGTAACAGATATGACATGTCCCTGCATGACTAATTAAGTCATATAAGAAAGAGTCTTGTGGCTATTACTCACCAAATGATACTTTGTAAAGTTTCAGCTGTTCTTCATGATTCTTGGCCAATTTATAAATTCTGTTGCTATATCCTTTTAAGGCTTCTCCATAATCTCTACAGTCGAAAGGAATGACCTGGGAATCTGCAAGTTCATAAACCAGTTTGCCTCGTAACTGGGCAATCGTTAGCTGTTTCTTGAAGGTGGGGTCGTAAAATTTTTCCACTAGCTCAAATGTCTCATACACAGTGTGATAAACAGGATAATTGCTGAATTTGTCTGCTTTCTGGAAAAGATCAAACAAATTTGTCTGACTGCAGTTAAGAGATGTATTGATCACTTAACGACTATGTTTTGTACAGTTTCCAAAACAAAAAAGCTATTTGCTATAAAAAGAAATTTACTATTCTTAATTTTTTTGTGTTCATATTAAGAAACTAAACCAATCGGAATTCATGTACTGTTGCATAGGATTAAGTGAGAAGGCTTCCCTCCCTCTGCCTACTGAAGACCTGTCTTCAGTTCCATTGCACAGAGATTGCCTTCACCAAGAGTGAAAACAGTTTGAGGCTTTGGATAGCAAAAGTCTTCAATCACGGCCCCTTTTTACCTTGTGTAGCTATTTCTGAACACAGTCGTGGAAGATTTGTATATTAAGGGACCCACTAATAGCATGGTGAAATGAACTATATACCTTCAATCAGATTCTATAAATACCTTTCTGTGAACTTGACATCCTATAGAACATACACATTGTTGTAACATGTTTTATTCTCCAAACATTTACATTTCTTGCTAAATTAGGAAATGGCACTGATATACAAACCAAAGACACTTTGAAACTTTTTTATTAATTCTGAATAAATGCTTATTCCAGGATGAGAGCTCAGCACTTTCAAACTTCTTCAAGCAATCTGGCAGACTTACCCTATTCTTGGTGTAACGAGCTCTGCCTGATGCAATTCCCAGTCGCTGAAAGTAAGCTTCAAAATCACTGCCTGACCCCAGTTTATTTATTCTACATGTAGAAAAGACAACATCTTTGTGAAAGCACTTACTGAACAGCATGGTAGTAATTTATGCAAAATGCAGATTTTTCAGAGAAATTGAGGTGAGTTTTTCTGGAGGGCACATCAGGGACACTTGTAAGATCAGACACTAGATGAGTGGCAAGCTTAATTACTCAACTGATCTTATTCCCACATGCTGATTCAGTATTCAATACTGCTAGAAATATCTTTTAAAGATATGAATCCTGTTTATGACACTGACCACATTTAGGAAAAAAAATATAACACACATTATACATAGGAGACATAAAATTGTATCAGACATGTCTCTGCCACCTCAAAGCATCAATCATTTATTTCCAAACTAATATGAATTGGGCAGCAATGTATGTAAAGACAGATGTGTTTATGTGCTTAGCACATTCCACAGTAGAATACAAGACATAAGTAATTTCTACTGCAGAAGAGCAGATCGGCATTTGGTACCTACGGGTCACTACTGCTATCTGGTGGAGAGATGTGGCATGGCAGGGGAGAAAATGGTAGAAAAGGCACGTAATATACCAAGTATTTTAAAATAATTACATTTGGTATGAAGTTTTAGGTTTCGACGTCTACCCTAGTGAAGAATTGCTGTTTCTCAGCTAAAAAAGAAAGCAGTTTCTTCTCTTCCAGCTGAAGTTCTTCTGTTAGTATAAATTTCTGCAAGGAACTATTTGTATCAACTGTGAAAGATCAGATCTGGTAGCTTTGTCAAAAGGAAGAAATCTCAGTGAGCTTCATGAATCCAGAAACTCATCTTAACAGGGCCAGAAAGAGACAGAACATTTTGGTCAAATCACACAAAGGGGCAGTTCTGTTTACCTTACATGAGTAATGCCACATGTGAATGAGATTTAGCCCTCTGAGTCACAGGCTGAAAGAGTGTTTTGGAGTTTTAATACCTTGAAATATGAAGTTTTAATACCCTAATATACAGATTTGTAATGTAATACATTTACATCTATTGTATAAACAGCGAATAATTATCACAAGTTTTTTAATTGCCGCATTTTAATTACTGCTCTAGGCAGATTCTTTCAATTGAGCATTTGCTTATCCTAACAATTTGATTTTATCTCATCTAGCTGGTGACTAAATTATGTTTTGAGCTCTTTCTCCACCCTGCTTTTCTTTTGATTGCTTCCAAATTGCTTTTCTACTAATAAAAAGGCCTTTAAAAAGTGTGAGAATTCATTTTACAGCAAGCATAATGTCATCATCATTAAAGAAAAATAAAATTTTATTTTATTTTACTATAAAATATATTGCTAAAGAGTCACCTTGTGCTAAAAAGTTTTGTATTGCTGTCATAAATAGCACATCTCAAAAGAATTCTGGAGAGTAGCCATGCTATGATATGATGAAAATACTGTGAGGGGAAAAAACCCACATATTAAAATCTTACCTTGGATAGCTATTATTTTCAGTTCCAGGATCTTTCTCAAGCCAGCTCTCATAAAGAGACTTATTTTCATAACCCTCATCTGGGCTTAAAATCTGGAGAGGAAAACATTATAATCTCATTGGAAGTACCACTAACTCAATTCATTATCACAGCAGCCCTTTATGGCCATCTGCATCATTCTTAACCAACAGAGTTGCTGCGTGCAGGGAAGTACACGTACACTGTTTAGATTTGTGGCACACATTTGTAGATTCCAACCACAAAAAGCATCTCATTGTCTCTTGGAACCAACCGCAGACAGCAGAAAAGTTCAGGATAAAGGCTCAAGGATACTAGCTGGAGCTCATCTACCATTGGGAGAAGTGGATTCTAGGGGTTTCTATGACTTCTTACTGCCTTAAAGCACTGCGTATGTGCACACACAGCAGCATGCGTAATACCATGGGGCTCTCCCAGCAGCCAGGATGCCCCAACAGCTTTGCTTTCAGCAGGCAAGGGGAGATGACAGCCACAGCCCAGAGGAGATTTGTCCCACACAGCAGCAAAATTCTCTCAATAAGGCTAAACCTAAAATCTGGCTGCTTTTTCTATAGGAAAGCTACAAAGAACTGTGCTAGAAGGAAAGGTCCAAACCAATCATATTACAGCAGTGCCAAGGAGACTCAACCAAGACTGGAGAATCATTGGCAAGACATTGTATGGACAAACGCAGGTCTCATCCTTACCTTAAAAAAAAACAAAAAGCACTGTAACAAGGATGGAAAAGGTAGTATTAGTGCAGTGATCATACTGCCAGGAAAACTATGAAAGAGTATAAATCAATTGATCAAAGCTCTTAGAAAATCTGTGGCAGAGGTAAATCTAAAGACTCCAGCCCTGGTCTCCATCTGCACTTAAAACAACCTCTAATAGTCGTGATCTTTTAAATACAAGATTGGTTATGATGTGTAGAGAATTGGGATTTTTTTTTTCCAAAATAAAAAGCATAAGTGTTCATGTCTATGGTCCCACCATATTGTTGAGACTTAAATTCTGCATTGAAAAATATGTTAACTCCAACTTGAAAATCCAAAGAGCTCTGACCTCAGAGATTTTATCAGTAGCTAGCAGAAAAATTACAACTTTGTGAAATAACTGCTTGGCTGCTGTCATTTTCAGAGCACTTTGGTCAAGTCCTAGGGCTAAAGTGAAAATGGCACATTAATAAGTGCAAGCTGAACTCTGACATATGGGAGCAAAAGCATTCCATGCTCTGGGAAAGAAGTTATTCTGACACCTGTGGTCATGTAAAAACCATTGGCCAGCTTTTTCATGCAACACAGAACACAGTAAAACATATTATTTGCCCTGACTTAGATCCAAATCTAGAATCAGCTTAGGCTTTCTGGTACCTGAAGAAAGATGCAGAGTTCTTTAAGTATAAATGGAGCAGTGGTGATTAGAACAGGGGAATTGGAGCTGAGATATTGCAGACACTGTGTGGTGAAAACCAAATATCTAAACCCTAGCAGTGGAGCAGGGCCAAAAGTTACAAGCAACAGCTAAATGTACCACCTGTATGCAGAGGAGCACACTTAAATGCAGAACTTCTTGAAAGATAACACTTCACATGTACCCTACATTTCTTTTTGGACAAAATTGCTTCACAAGAAGAACAAAGGGAACTTTTGATTTTGAACTGTTTAATTTGAACAGAAATACCTTTCCTTTGGACTTGCATAGTCAGGTGTGAAGTTGCCAGATTTCCTATTGTTTACATCATGCTGCTACTGTTAAAAATTAACACTGAATCAGAATTAATTTTTTAAGTCAGTCCCAAGTACTTTGCATGGTACTTTAGTTGAAGTTTTCTGCTCAACCCAGCAACAGTTGAATAGTTGGCTTAAGATCAAGAGTGAGATACTATTTTTGGCCCAGAGCACTTTTTTAAACTTTATCTTTTGCTGAAAAATGTCTTCCTGGGTAAGTGGCTTGCTGCAGACAGAAAGTAAATTATTTTATCCAGAGCCCTGCAGCACTAAGGATATCGAAATTTTTATGTAAAAAAGAATGCTCTCAGTGTGCAAAGTGTCAGAGCTAATGTTTGGATAAGCACAGCTTCTTCCCCAGCAAGGGTGAAAGAAAAGATTAGGATAGAAAGAATTTATAAGAAAATAAAATGTAGAAAAGAAAGGAAACTCATGGGAATAGCATAGATAAATCTCCCCAGATCCAAACCATGACATTTCAGGTGTTAAAAGTGTACTGGTTTTGAAAATAATTCATGATGAGTGCATCTATTGGGATGGGAGACTGGCAGCTGAAGTCATCCTACCAAGTGCAATCAGATGCAGATTTTTACACTGGACTAAGTCACCTGAGTTCCCTAAATATCAGGGGGAAAAATAGTTTGAGTTCTCTACATATAAAAATGGACAGCCACATTTTGTCAAATGAAGCTCATCCTAAAGGCATCTATTTCTCCCCAGTGCCTTTAAACAGACCCTATATTTCTTAAGTCAGTCAGAGGTGTGTTCTGTTAACTGAGAAGAATCCAGATCTGAGGACAGTGGCAATGGCTCATGCTAGGTGCATAATCTGGTTAACTACTCAGATGGCCAATTGAGTTCCATGCTTTAATGGATCACAATCTTTCGGCCTTATGATAATTTATCCTGAGAGGTGAAAGTAAAGGAGACATGGTTAGACCACTTGTGATCATGCAAATCTATACATGTGGCCTGTTACAAAACCTTTTCAATTCTTCAATCTTTATTATATATTTCAGGGCCTCAGTGAGATACAAAGGAGATTTGTGGGAACAGGCAGAAAAAAAATGATTGCTAACCAGTGTGAAAATTATTTCCTTCAGTGCTTACCACTTTAGAGAATTGTTCAAGTGTTTTATCATCTTGGTTTTATTATTTTTTTTTACTACATATTGAAAATAAGATTCCACTTATGTCAGTGACACATTTCAGCCTTTAAGAATAGTGAGGAGCTGTGAGCATGGACTGTGTACTGCTGATGGGATGTTTTGCAATTGATTTTGATGGGATGGGGATTCTTCCAGCACAGCAATAAAATAAATTCAGAAATAGTAGGCACTCTGATTCTGTACCTCTTTTGTCAGATTATACACCAGTTTGTAGAGAAGAGGGGTGCAGTCAACTCTTAATGTGTAGTTACCTGGAAATAAAAAACAAAGACATGGAAATTTTCCCTTCATGTACCAGGGCATTATCTTCTTAATGGATTAAACCTGCTGTGCCTACTTAGATAAACTTCTTGACTCCAAGGCAAGAATTTAGATCTTGCCTCAGACTATATATACAGAAATAGACTACTTGGTCACACTGCATAAGCTGCTGGCACTACATGACAATGATGGATTGGTTATAGTACGTACACAGTAATGTAATTAAGCCTTCCCATAGTTCTAAAACGGGCCTAACTATCCCTTATTAGCCACAAGCCCTTGTCACTCATACACTTCCTGAAGCTTGCATTAAACAGAAGGCAAGAAATAAGATGTTAAAAATAAAGTTAATGCTTACAGGAAGTGTGCAGGAGGAAAGGCTTTCAGGAAGCTTGTAAGAGGAAAGACATATTCCCTGCATGATGTTTTAAGAAATATTTCTCTGAAGCTACTTTTCTTACCATAAAGAGTACTTTTTCAATGCTTTTGCAGACTGTATCTAGAAGACAAGTCATCTTCTAAATAAGAGACTTGCAAGATATCTGGTATTTTATGTTTCAGAACTAAGTCTCACTCAAACAGCAAGCAAAAAAGATGCAGAGCAATGTTTTCATCTGCTGTCTACTAAACCACTCCTACCCTTTACACCCATGAGGCTTCCATGCTGCCTGCAGGCTGTGCTGAGCTGGATAAGGATCTCATAGCCAAATTCTCAGCTACAGCAGCAAGAGCCTCATCAAAAAAACCCCCAAAAACTATGGCCATTTTTGGGATGGACAGGAATTAGAGCAATCTTCTCTATAGAGCAAACACCTCTGCCCTTAAATACAGACAACAACAACAAAGAGAGGAAGGGTGAAAAGGCTGTAACCTAAAAAACCCCACAAGATCTCAGATAACAGTTATTAGGTTATTGGTATCGTTAAATATTAGTTATCAGTTAATAGTTATCAGATTTTGATATGTCTTTAGACTTTTGGATCACCCTTTACACAGTGTGTACTCACATATCATATTCTAGGACTAGACTGACAATTACAAAAAAGTTCACAATGATGGAAAAAATACTACATAATGCTAATGATGTTTCCAAGAAAAATCTGTATTCGAAAATTGGAAATTAAAGGTACAAAAATGGTCAAAATGATGAACCCTTTGCTTCTTTTCATTGCTATAAGACAATAAATAGAAATAATTTGCTGTCCAAAGTGTGGTATAAATCCTGTGGAAAACATATTATGATAAACAAAATCATCAGAGTACTTGGATGCTATGACTCTATAGGGCATTTTACTCCTCAGTCAGGGAAAAGATGTCCAAGATACTTAAACCAGTACACTTAACATGGTGTTCTTTTCCTTATTACATATTTCTTTTCCAGTTGTTTTACTTTCACATTTTCTTTAATGCATAAAGCAAGAGACATGTTTGAATAATCATGATTTAGAAGAAAATTGTTAAGGCAGCAGCATGTTGGCTGCAAACCAACTAAAAAATATGTGTTACAATCCATGCTGAGAATTTGAAGCAGTTGTAAAGCTATTACTTCGTTCATGAGATCTTCTAGGCGTGAAATTCTGCTCTACTTTTTACACAGCAGGTAGGCTGCATAAATGAAGGAAGAGCTCTAACCCTCCCTATTCCCCAGCTCCAATTGAGCATTTAGAAACTGGGTTTGTCTTTTCTTTCTTTCCCCTCCTTTTATCACAGACAAAATTTTCAGCTGACAGGAATAAAAAGAGTTCTTAAATATGCCTGTTGATATCCATTTTATTCACACACAGGAAGCCCAAATAAGTTGGGTTTGACATGGGAAGAGTAATGCCTTGAATAACTAAGGTTATAACAGAGCAGCTTCACAGGGCTCTTCTGGCTATTCCTTCAGCATAGACAACAATATTATTTTCTGTAATAAAGCTTAGTCTATAATAAAGCTCAGTATAATTTAAGAAGGATTTGTGATTTAGGTCATAGTACAGAGCTCCACCCCAAAAAAGGCCAGTTTCTAAATAGCATTCCTGAATGACAGGTTCTTCTCATAATCTGAAGGACACAATAAACTGGATAATGGTGGATAAGACTTTTTGTGGAACACTCTTCAGTGATTATTTTTCTAAAAGCCCTGCTGTAATACAAACGTAACTCCCTGCTCATAGCGTGAACAGAGGTGACCACACTGGCCAAAAGCACCAAATTGTCTCCTACCCTTACAAAGTGTATGCCCAAGGTCTTGACACAAATTGTCCTACAAAAATAATAAATTAGTGTCTGAAAAATATAATAATTCCACAGGGAAAGGAGCTGGAGCTGTGAACAGAATAAGAAGCAGACTGTCATATATCAAAACTTCAATTGCAAGTTAAAGCTAGTGCAGTTAAGAGAGTGTTGACATACAGAATGCTCAGTTAACTAACGCAGAATACTACACTCCTCCAGACTAGACATTCTGGACTCTAGACATGGCCTGAAGCTCATGGATGGCACTATTTACAAAAGAAAGCAACATGAGAATTTACCTTGTTCTCTCTCTCCACTTAATTCTGTATTTGCTACTCTTAGATGGAATATCACAATACCTATATTCAGTTTTCCAGCTCTGGATGCAATAAATTACACACAAACTATTAAAAATTAAACCTGGGGAGTAAGGTAAGTTTAAAATAAAAGACCTACCTTCTATAGAAGAATCTGTGTTGATGTAAGCAACTGCCCGTTCCTGAAGGATTTTGGCATTTTCCTGGAGTTCCAAATGTGTAATTGTTACTTTCAATTAGTGATATTTAGTCAAAAGCATGTTAAGTGTGCTGTTTTTTACAGCATTGCCTCTAACAACTCAGGATAAGTACTACTATGTACCTTACTAATTATATTGTTTGAGGAGGGGTAAATGACCTGGGCATATGAAATTCACTTCTTCTTCCTGGAACTTAATTTGTTGTGGGAAATATCCACAAGAGGTAAGTTCTGCCTGCTGCATCACACAGGAGCAAGATGGAACAGGAAAATCATGGAATACAATTGCAACACAATAAAATAAAATAAGAGTGTACATGTGTCTTAACTTTGCACATCACGACTTTCTGAACATGCAACATGTGACTGTGAGACCATTCAGAATTCCTCCATGCTTTTACTCCCTGATTATTCATGTGTGCTCCCAGCACCAAACTCAGTTTTAACCCTGATGAACAGAGTACTGCTGTCATTTCTACGCTCTTCCATTTCAAGGAGGGATAAGTCAAAGCACTGAAATTCCCTATTAAAATGAAGTTGACTGTTTTGAGTCCACTAACCATTACTTTCGTGCTAAATATACACACACATCTTGTTTAATTTTTTGCTGGTAATTATGTTTGAATAGATATTCTAATCAGTAAGCGGTATTTTATTAAATCTTGGCTTTGTGACAGATATTTTAATTAGGTTAGCAATTGTTACTTGATTCATTCAATTTAGAACCCAATTAATCATTTGTAAGTCATGTGAACTAAAAATTGAATTAATTGGTAATTGAAAACTACATAACAAAATTAGTATCTTTAAAACAAACAGTAGAGGAGATCCTGAGAAAGAATACGAAGGGAGGGAACAAAGCTGTCTGCATTCCTGAGGCCTTGCAAAATCACATGAGCAGCATAAAGACATTCTTTCATTTATGAGCAATGGATATTGTCTGTGTAACAAAAGATGTTGCCACAGTTGCAGTCTTTCTGTTACACAGAAGACAGTGAATATCATGGGTTAATTTTCCTTGAGATTTAATACATGACAGATCTGGCAGCTGCAGAAAATGGGAATGTAAGCTATGAGGAATGTCTCTAGAGAAACTGAATCTAATTTAGGTGTAAAAGTCTAGGAATGCACATCAATATAAAGAAAGGAAAGAATATCAAAACACTGAGGTTTGAATATGAACCTTGTAGGGTTGCTGCTCCATGAAATAATGAGTGATAGATTACTAAATACCCAAATATTAAGCAAAAAACATTACTGAACAGCAGTAGCCATATTTAACAAACTGAACATAAGAAGAACTCCTAATTTATTTATGACTTGTTCAAGAGAAATTGATTGTTTAACTATCATTTTTTTTTCATATTCCTCATAGTTAAAATAATTGAGTGGGTTTTTGTCTTGACACCATCTAGGTATAGGCATAGATACATAGACAAAGAAGTAATAAATAAAGTTTTATATACAGGTGAGATAAAACTTCAATGCCAATTCTTTAACATCTCTCAGTAAATTACTTCAAATAATTTAAATTATTCTTTCTTCATCTAATGTCCCATAAACCAACAGTAAGATGCAGAGACTCTGTTACAGCTGGGAGCCAAACAGTTTATGGAAGAAAGAACTGGTGCAAATCCAAAGGAATAGAAATCTCAGCTTTGCTAATAGAATTATAAAATCCTTTTGGTATTTGGGAGCATCTTTCTGGGTTTGTTCCCTCCTCTGACACGTCATTTGGCTATATAATTTTGTGGTTTATTGAAATACATGACATTTAATTAAATAGAAAAGATTAAAATATTTTGTTTTATAGATTTTGAAAGCTCTAGCCACATACCTAAATATTACCTTGTAAATAAAATTCTAACAGAAGAATAAGAAAACACATTTCTGTTAAACTGTTCAGTACTACTAAATGGACATAGTTCAGCAGAAATATATTTTATCAGGCAATTTTCTGCCTGTTCTATTTCTGATTTGGATTTTACAGACAAAGCAATGACAACCCTTGTAAGACCTACATTTTTTATTGGGGTTGAACAAATTCTCTTACAAGGTTAGGAATTTAACATGCCCAAGAGGAAAAGAAATAGAAAAGTAGTCAGAATCTCATGCTGAATTTTCCAACATCCTTCTATAAGGCAGGAACATAGCCAGTGATCCTCCTACCTAATTAATAGAGCATCCTATCCCTGAGACTCTACAATGCTAGAATTAGCAGGAGTTTTCAACTATTCACTTATAGATTATCTATCTTTTCATTTGCCCTGAAGGACTGATTTCCATACAAAGAGCTTGGTGTGCTTATGAATCACAGTTTCATGATCTGGACTTAAGTTAAGGAACTAAGTAACTTCTAAAATGGCGAGTTACACAACAGACCAATTTGGGTTGTATACAATGCTGTCATTCTGTTAAATGAAGATATAGATTTCCACATGGACAACACTGAGAGAATTGAATCAAAGTAGACTTTTAAATCTTGGAAGAGTTAGTGCACTTATGTTGTAAGAAGGTAAGTAGGTAATATATATAAATTAGCAGCACCCAAAGGAGCCTGTTTTGCTCCAATTTTACCATGAAGCACTTGATTGCTGTCTAGGAATAGATGCTGGGTAGTGCAGCTCCCTCTAACACCCTTTCAAGTTTTGCTTTACTTTACACTATTTTTTATTTACCTCAGCCCACTCTGTGGAACCCAATAATCCAAATTCTTCTGCATCCCAGCTAGCAAAAATAATAGTTCGCTTAGGTCTCCAACCTGCAATCACATAGTTAAACTTGAAAATTCAACTTCAAGTTTGAAAGTCTAGTAAAAGATCACCACAGCTAATTGAAATTGCTTTTAAAATACCACTTAACTGATATAACAGTAAAAAAGTCCTCTCTAAACTCCTTAGATGAACATATTACTGCAGAGGTATTTCTTCTTAACATATTTTCATTCTACACAACTAAGAGGGTGCTATTACATGGGAGAGGGAACAAATTCAGCCAACTAAGATGCAATGCTACATATGCATCTCTTCAGTGAATTTGCATCTTTCATAATTAGAAATAAAACTTTTTGTAGAAGTGAAGTTAGATGACCACAACAGCTTATGGCAATGCTGTTCCTCAAAGCTGCTGTTTTCCATATCCATCATTTTAAGTCTGTAATAATTGTTACCTTCCATCTTCATTTTACCAAAACTCCTTGCAATCTCTTGCAGAACAGCTGCACCCGTAGTTGGATCAATACCACCAAATACCCAAGAGTCTCTATGACCACCTAAAATAATATATCTGTCTGGAAACAAACATACAATATCAGTCCATAATTGAAAATTCATTTGGGTCATCTTTGGTATTTCCTTCGATTGCATCTCTATTTGTATCAAAAAAAATATGAAGTTTAATACCAGTGCTAGAATTTTATTTTTTAATGTAATCTGCAGTTATTCACTTAATCTACTGAAATACATAACTAAGGACAAGAAATATTTAATAGATACTTTTCCACCTAAAGGTCTTTCATGTATATGACCTGCTACTAAGTATCAATAGTAGAATCTTAAGGTCCCAAATCATTGCTAGCTTTCTGTCCTCTGCCTTGTGTAAATTTTTCCAAAGTTAAAATGTATAAATGATGTAAAGGGAAACCTACTGCAAAATGACAGGCATTATAAGAAACTTTCTCTGACATCTACCATTCTAGCATCCTCATTCAAATATATTCTTGGGAATGACAATGAAAAGTATAATGGGAGGGACAGAACAACTATTAAGGATTACTCAGACTTCATACTATCTGGCTATCTAAAAAACTTTAAGTTCCTTACAACATGAGAACAATTTCATCAAACACAAAATAAAATAAAGAAGGAATTAAAATCATCGAGCACCTGATGCTCACCTGGTTCCACGGCTCCTCTGAGGATGCCAATGACATTGTAAATTCGTGTTATTTTATTGCTTGTATGAACATGCATTCTGACTTTTCTGAAATGAAAGGCAGTATGGAGTGACCATTTCTGATTGAGAAGCCAAGAAAAAGCCAGTCCTAACATATAGGCCAGAGAATTGGTGCTTCTGTTCTGCTTTGTGTGTTCGACACTGATCTAAAGTGTGTTCATCTGTCTCAGTGTCCCACTTTTCATTTCAGCTTAACCTGGTGACAGCAAGATGCTTTAGAAGCAACCCTATGAGGTGGGACATTCTATAAATTTGCAAACATTTAGAGAATATATTGAATTTTCATTTATAGGAATCAATCAGATAATTCTGTACTAGAGGAGTAAACTGAAATGCACACACAGTATTTAAAAATACATTCATATTTTGACAAAAATTATAGCTGTGGATGTACATATTTTTATATAGAATACACTGGTTTTCTGGCACAATGCCATTAATAAGCCAGAATGTGGAGAAAAGGTCATTCGGAATATTCATCCAGGAATAAATTGAAATCTCTCTGATCAAGATTTGTCAGTCACAGAATTATAGAACAGTTCGGGTTGGCAGAGGCCTTAGAGATCATATAGTACCAACCTCACAGCCATGGGCAGAGAAGCTTCCACTAGAGGCAGGGAACCTTCTACTAGAAGTATGATTTACTTTTTCCCTGCCTGCACAGTGAACACCTTCATCCTTGCCTCCCCAGTAAAATCCACTTGTGAAATTTTATAAAAGCAAAGGAAATCTAGTTATTAAGAGAGATAAAAGTAATGTGGTATTTAGCCCTCTTAACCTGCAGAAAAACAAAGCACCAAACAACGCTTTTTTTGAGTCTGGCAAAACCTTCAGAGTTTCACATTTGAAGCTCTTTTCAGCACCAAATGTGCATAACTGTCAAAATCAAAACTTACTTCAGGACAGCCACTGGATCTTTGCCCAGAAAATAACTGACACTACTGCCTTGTACGTGCATATACTTGCACATTTTCCATGTGCAAGTGACTTTCTCCTAGACTTAAAAGGTTCATTTTGATATGGAGCTGCTCTGAGAAAGAAAGATCCTATGCGTAGGATTAGCTCATGTTTACTAAAAATATGATCCTTCCAAGTAGCAAGATGTTAAAAGGTGCATTAAAAAAAAATTTCACATGTATGAGTTTTGTGGATGAATCACATTGTTTTCTCACTGTTGCTCCTCAAGATATTTCAAACAGCACAT
The DNA here is from genome assembly GCF_047495875.1 of Pithys albifrons albifrons. Classification (NCBI taxonomy): domain Eukaryota; kingdom Metazoa; phylum Chordata; class Aves; order Passeriformes; family Thamnophilidae; genus Pithys; species Pithys albifrons. The sequence goes on from NC_092458.1 coordinate 78,635,883, forward strand.
AATTATGTCAAATATGCTTCCTTATTTATTTATTCCTACCTTATTCATTTTCAGCTAGTGTTAGAGCAGAAAAGAAGAATGATAAATGAAGTCTTTATAATATATATTCGACTTTTCTTTTTTCAGGATATGGAATAGTGATACTGATACACTGTTTTTACACACTGTTCATTAAGATCCACTACTAGTCCTTGTAGAATGAAACCTCATGTAAAATAAACTGAAATTATTTTTATGTAGAAAATTCATAGAAAAGTGGTCTTAAGCTTTATTGCAATTTAATGCCAAATGCCATTGTCATGTGTCTTGGTCTGCTAATTTATTATCATTTATTATCTAATTTATTTTCAAATTCTGAAAATTGTCATCAAGTGTAGCCCAATTAGAAGGAAGCAAATTTCTGCAGAATATCTCCAGATGTATTGTTTCACAGTCTTTTGGGAATCTTTTTTTCCAATATTGTATAAATGGGCAAGTGTTAAAACACACCTTGTAGAAGAGTTGCCTGCAAATCCTGGTCCTATGTTATATGACACATTGAGACTTCCCTTCCAGCTGCTGTCTGGAGCTGTAAGTCCTCCCATTGCACTGTGAAGTAAACACCAAGAAAAATGCAGTTGACCAGTAGGCTAGAACCATAAATTCCCTTCATAATTATTGCAGCAAAAAAGGTGGGTTTACAAAATTCTTGAAAGCATTATTGCAGGAATGGGTTGCTTTGAATTTTCCACATTTTCTGAAGCACACATTTATTACAAAAACTTAGTAAATGCAAATAACAGCATAGATTTCACCATCTTAGTATAAAAAATTTGTCTGGGCTTTTGTCAACATTGATTCCTGAATGAGGAGAACTGATGTATACTCACCTCAATAATATTTCTGCATCATGATATCCAATGGGGTGAACTGGGATTTTGGGAATTCCTACACCTTTATTAACTTTATACCTGAAAATGTACTCTGAGAAAACAGAACAAAATGTCATGTTCATATTGTTCTTAGCAGCTTTTACCAAACTGGAAACACTTTTGAACAGTGCAGCCACACAGTAGCCACAAGCCATCATTCTTTTTAATTCTCACATCATTTCTCAGATCTTGCTTCTAGGAAACCAAACTGTAATGACAGAACCACAAACCTAGCAATGCATCTGTACAATTGCCCAAAAGAAGTCTCCACATTTGATGCAAGGTTAGATTTGCTGTCCATCCATATTATTATATCCCCTCAAAGCTGGCTGTGGAAAATCCAGGTCAGTGTGTGAGGTGAAGATAGCCCCCATGCAGCTGATTGGCAAGCTGCAGAAGCATCCACAGATTCATTTACCTAGGTTGAAGACAGGCAATGCCTCTCTGAGTCTTGTGGGACAGGTGTACACAATCTATCCTGTTTTTTCAACAGATTGTCTTATGCCCCCAACAATGGTCACACAAGCCCATGAGCTTTCCAGAAGCACCCCTGTATACCAACCCCATCAGCAGACAGCACTGGTAGGCATTTTAGTTCAGACTCAGATTAGGATGCCAAGAAGGACAAGACAAGAGCATGGTACCAAAATCTGAAAGACTCCAGGCTACTGCTGTTTTTACTGCAGGAATTTAACTCACCATAAAGAGGATTTTAAACTGCTTTTCTGCTTGGAACTTATGATCAGCAAGGAAACATACCTTCAAGCAAACCTATTAGTCCTCTTTGATGGTAGAGTATAATCTAGTTTAAACTGGTCCTCTTGAGAAACACAGATATTTAAAAATGGCTAGAAATTCTCAGTCATTTTCTGCTGCTTCACAGTCTGTAAACCTGCACATCCTGCTTTTCTAAGAGTTATAAGGCTGGGATCATACAGATAGACTTTCCTAAAAACTTTCTTTCCCTGCCTATGTTAAAAACAACCAACTGGAGTGGCATACAGGTAGAACTTAATCTGCAACAGGAAGATCAACTAATGCCAGAAATTATTTCTAGCAGCTTTTTTCTCTTCATCTCTACTGAAAATAAATTAATTTCAAGTGCCACACTTTCAGAACCAGTTTATAAAGTACTTGATGGCCCAGGTTACAGAACTTTCACTCACCTTTTGCAGGATAACCTGGTGTTAGAGGGTCCCCAGCTCCATTCAGGTTTAATACATTCCCACGCTGGACTCCTCCACCTGGAAGGTTCCAGCCACCTGGATAAGTATCTACTCCTGGAGCACAGTAGTCAGCAGGGTCTGAATAAAGTATGATCCCTTGGGCTCCTGCTAATATGGCATTTTTAACCTGTGAAAGTATTTGCTTTTAAGAAATGCCTTTTGTTGTTTTTGCTAATGCAGTGATAAATCTGAATGTAGGAATTTGCTTTCATGCAGATATAGTTTTAGAAATTTTGTACGTGCAGGAGTGAAAGTGGCCCCAGATCCAGCAAAAGAACAAACCACAGTGAAACACAACATGTTCATTACTTCTGTCATACCCTTAGTCTTAGCTCAAAGCTATGAAATACAGCACAGGACATAAAACTGAGGCGCAAAAACTGACCACTATCACTACTGCCCCACTATCAACAGTTTTGCCACTATTGTCAGAAGAGAGAATTATTCAGTCTCTGTGCATCAGACTCCTTTTCAAATAATTACTATTTCAAAATACTGCAGTTCTATGAATGAAAAGTGTCAAAATTCTTGGCTCTACAAACTACTCAGTTCCCTAAACTACTCTCTTGCAAGAACTGCCTAGGCAGTTTGCAGTCATCTTAGTCTCAGGAGAATGATGCATTCATCTGGCTTTACTGTTTGGAAGTTATTCTTACACAGCAATCACAATGGGTACATTGCAGGCTTCCTTCTGCTCATGTGTTCCAGCTTAGATCCCTCACTAACTCCCTTTCAGCTCTGCCATGAACAGTGTCTGACCTGTAGAGGAAAAATTAAAACACAACCCTTACTTTGTTTCCTCTGAAAATCTTCCCATATCTGGCAATGACAATCTTTCCTGTACAGTTAATTCCCATTTCACGCTCCAACTTAAAAAAATCTTCTGTACGGCCATAATTCACATATACCAGATCTGCCTGCACAGAAAAGAAGAGCAGTGTCATGGCAACAGGTCAATCAGACAAAATACCCATTGTCAGAAATACACTGTTCTATTCATTATGTACAATATAGTTATGAGGGGTTTTTTTACATTTCTATAAATGGGATCCAATGCCCATAAAAACAATAGAAAAAATATCCACAATATTCAATAGGAAGCTTTGCCTCAAACTGCTGACCTCTGTATATTTTTCTGCACTTAATAGCACTAAAATCTGAGTCTAAAAAATAAATCAACATACTTTGCTAAATTGACAAACTTGTCCAGCCATGAAAAAATATTGGGCAACCTTGCATACACAAACAGTCACTATTACATAATTTCATTAATTTATGCAATGAAATGTTGTCCTGACCTGTTCCATAATGAATTAGCTGATTAACTGATGGACTTGTGTGGCCTTTGAAGGCATTCATTTAATTCAAAATGTCTTCCAACTTGATTTATATATTGTTCTTTCCACTTGTGCCCTAAGCAAGTCCTCTCCATATGATTGTATAATGTGGAGCAATTTGAGATGTATCCAAAATTTTCATCAAGATAAGAATTTTTCACCTATTATGTGATTCAGAGTTCTAGCTTTTCTAGAGAAAGGATTTTTGGTCACAAATCTTCTAACCTTTGCACATATGTGGTCTAGCTGAGCTTAAGTGTTCCTTAATTAACACAAATGGTTAGTTAAGACCCCTACAACAAATATTTGGAGAAGCTGGAGCAACCTATCCCAGCAAGGTAGGGATCAGGACATTCACAAAATATGACTTCAGCTAATAGTACTCTTACACAGTACATACTCTTACATAATACATACTCTTACATTTTTCCTTACCTCTGGCACTCCTTGCGATGAATAAGCATTATATGGTGGTAGTATATCAGTAACATTTTCATACCCCTGTGGAGGTGGTTCAAACAACGACGTATTGAAAATCTACCAATAAATAACAGAAGTCTTGTGTCAAACACTCCAGGCACTAATTCACACACTAAGCAAACACTGAGTGTGCAAACTATATGCTAGTTTCCATAAATTGCTAGCAAAAAGTACAGTTCGAACTAGCATGTGTAATTTCAAACTAAAAGACAGCTAGAGATCGAGAGCTGAACTTTTCTAACAGAATGCAGATATGAATGCAAGGAGATAGAACACTTGTCAGAAGATGTTCATCAGTCACTGCCTGAATCTAAGCAAAGAAGTAGGTGAAAATTGCCAAGAGGTGGCGGCAATTAAAAGGCATCTATGTTGTCTGTGCCATCCCAGGTATTTTTGTGGTTACTCAGACCTATATTATTATTATTCCCTTCATCTGTTTGCTAGTTATGCTCCAGTTAAATGTGCTGCCTTTTATCACCATCTATTGTAACACTTATGTTGCTTTAAGGTTCATGTCCACTTTTTGTTACCTAGTGAAATTATAGAGTTTCTGGAAAAATTTCTTCATTATATCACTTCTAAACTTATGTCATCCTTAGCACATATTCTTTTGTTTCTACCATGGCTCTTCATTTTGAAGCCTGTCTAGTTCATTGGGGCTTCCAACACTAATTTAGGAGACACCATAGGAAGCCAGTGGGATCAGGTTCAGAGCAAGGGAAACACAGCAGTGCTTCATACAATCAATAGGATCTCTGCAATTCCTTACCTCAGCATGTTGTGGAAGCAAAAACTGTTCAGATGCTCAAGCAGAGTTTGGTATTTGGAAGAGAGATCTAATGAGGGTCTCTGACTGAGTAAACACTTGGAAAAGAGGTCTAATGAGGATTCTTCAAGAGACTATTTGCAGCACATTCAGAGAACCCCTGAACTGAAAACAGCTGTACACCAGAAGAACTACATGCCTCTTTTAAGCAGTTCTGTACATCTATTTAAGGCTGTTTAAGAAAAAGCAATGTTGGCTTAGATGTATTCTTAAACTGAACTTTTCTAACACCTTATGATCTACTAGTGTTAGTTGCAGCCTCTCCACAAATCCTTGCTCTTCTGTATGAGGCAATGAGATTTCAGCCACTCTGCTGTGCTACTGCATAGCCTGGAAAACCATTTCTAAATATAAGTTCCCTTTGCACTAGATTTTTTGTTGCATTATAAAGCAGTTGCTGAGCTGAATAGGAGAGAAAAGAGGAAAACAGGTTTTTTTAAGGAAGTCTTACATAAATATAGTTTTGTCATTAAAAAGATCACCTCATTCCCTTGATCATCAATTACTGAGATGTAGTTTGGCTGCTTTTCATTTGGGTATGAAAGAAGCACATCATAATGAACAAGTTCTGCTGAATCCAATCCAAATTCCTTCCACTGGCCTTGAATTTGTTTGGCAAGAAGAAGATTCTGTTCAGTTCCCGCAAGATGAGGCAACTTGGTAAATGAGCTAGAATAAAACAGAACACCATTAGTAAGCAGCAAATTGAGACACAAAATAGTGGACTGGGATCAGTGTATATAAAGCTAACCCTCAAGCTACAATGCATGGACAGCAAGGTCTTACAGTTAAAGTTTGAGCTGTATAACATGATTATCTATCAGAGTCTGCATCAGGACAAGCACAAAATTTAGTCAGAGCAGAGCATCTTTCCTGAGGCCTTAAGTTAGTTGAACTTCTCTGCATAGCAGGATTAGCCACATCTACACACAAGCAATGAAAATTCTGGTATCTGATGATGGATTTGTACGCTATTGGCATAATGTGTCCTAATGTCCTAATAAGCCTCTATGCTGAGTGCCATGTAGTCCCTCTGAATGTAAAGTGAAAGAAAAGGAAACCTGTTGGTGAGGATGATGGTCACAGTTCTGTCAAAGTAATGGCCACAGTCTTGTCGAGAGTGGCAGTTGCAGTCCTGTTGAGGTTCTGGTCCTCCTCTGGATTCCGTAAGTGGTACCAGAAGTCCCAAACCCCAAAGATTTTGTATGCTCAGGTTCAGCTGGGAATGCCCAGTACCTCCCCAGTGAGGGGAATTTCACAAGAGGTGATGTAACTCTGTGAGTCATGGGACATTGTTGGAATCTTTGATGGTCTAAGTTGTTGCAGCTGCCTATTGTGCCAGTCCCACATGGCCCATTAGCAGACATGACCATTAGGCTGAGTGCAAAGGTGCTAATGCCTCCCCAGAGAGGAGTTATCATGGCTGAGCCATTGGTGTGATGACAGAAACATTCCTGTGCCTTTCAGGGTTCTTTAACACCCAGCTTGTAGCCTGAGGTGTCAGGTGTGCCTTGGTCAGCTGCTGTAAACAATCCATTATTAAAAATTCATCAGAAAATGACAGAGAGGGTGTAGAATACACAGTTTTGGTTATACCCACAAAGTGATAAACTGGCCCTGGCTGCTGCAGCTAGGATGGTTGTGTTTTACTGAACTGGTGCACTGATTGCTTTGTGGTGGGTGCTTTTCTGAATTTGGTCTTCGTGCTGAGTGTTTGGTGAAATACTTCTGCCTTGGTTATATGTAAAACCTTTTGCCAAAATGTTTTTTCTTCCATTAAATTTAAAGAAATTCTCTTAGAGAAAGCATGGCACTATTTTCTCTGTATGTGAATTTGAGGTAATAACGAACTAAAGACTTTTTAAAAGTTTGGTTCTTTTGAAGCCTTAAATATAAGTAATATTACCAGTTAAGCATGGGGCTCTGAAACTGGGGCGTTACTGTTCCTTACTGTATTTATATCCTTCATGTGTTTGGAGACAGATTTCAGAAGGATGTTTGGTCACTCTTCCAGGGACTGAAACTGCCCAACCTGCAGTCCCTTCAGGTTGTCCTTACAAGCACAGTATCAGCCTCTTTCAGCCACCTGGAACCTCTTTCCATCATCAGAACTTCTCATCTACAGCAATATTGCAATCATGCCATCAAGGTCTTTCAGATGAATCTACCTGACCCCTGGATTTGAATGCATCTAGACTCTCTAAGTAGACCACAGCTCTCTGCTGTTGTCTTTTCATCTCTTTAAATTGTATGGGTATGGACCAAGGTTTGGAAGCAACCTTTGCCAAAACTTGTTGCCTGTTCTCTGCTTGCACTCTAATTCGCTCAAGTATTTTAAGTACCTTTTAATTCCTTAAGTAGTCTGAATATTATATATGCCCTTGTGAAAAATATATTGAACAACACATGATGCTTTTGTTTCAATTTTTCACTTCTAAACAGTTTAATCCTTTTCAGAGCTACAATACAATGACCAAAGTGTGCATTTTCTGAGAATCAGTTTATTTTTCCCACTTGATATAAGTAGATTTAGTAGTCTAAAAAACTAAGAATATAGATCAAAATTCTCAAGTTCACTTTTTTATACTTTTTGACAAACTTTTTGGATAGTGTATTAATACAACTTTTCTGCAATTCCTGATTTTTATTTGAATTTAGGCAAAAAACCCCCAACTCAACCAGTATGAAGCACTTGGCTCATCATCAAAGCAAGCAGACACATGAGATACTATTAATATCCTATTGCCAAGAGACATTAGCATAATTGCACAGCTATTTCATGCTCTCATCAATCTCTAGGTTGCCTAGATTCTCACTCAAACATAATTTTCATGAAGTCTTCAATCTACTGAAAACAACAAATACAAAATAAGAGACAGCCTATAGACTTAAAAAGCTAATTGATGTTAGAAATTAAACCTGTGGGGTTTAGAATAAATGTACAGAAATCAAACTTGTCAGTAATCCTTTGACGTTCATGATGCAGCTGCTGACTTACAGGCTGAATACTAACTTTTTACTAACCAGAGGTTATATTCTTTCCTTTTCATGTGACTATATTAGTTCCTCTATAGAAATACAAATATACAGTGTTGGGGTTTGTTTTTATTTTTCAGTGGAATATACAGCAAAGGAAAAGGATTTTTTTTTATCCTTAGAATTTTAGATGATTTGAAAGAACTTCATGGATACACCAGGATGCAAAAAAGTATTTTCATTTACATCATGCAAGACTTAACAAACTGTACACTCACACTGACCATGGATAGAACACAGGTATAATGAAAAGTCGAAACATGCAATTAGCAGCACATTATCCAATATAGTCACACTAAAAGAATTATCAATTGTAAGTATACAAGCAACTCAATGTCATGCAAATTTGTAGCATTAATTTTTATTAATTTTGTACTTAGACTAGCTGCTGAAAGTGAAAGTTTAAGGAGACACTGAACAGATGATCAATCAAATGTAATTCATAGCAATCAGCATATCCCAAATACAGTAAAATCATCTCAGTCTGAGAGAAAGCAAAGTTATCTGATGTTAGAGCTTCAGATGCTTGCAAGAAAAAAAACAGACACACTTCATTAAATCAAGAAGATGAAAAATCATAATAAAAAAGACTGGCAAGCACCGGCAGTAATGCAGCTTGAGTGAAGTAGACTTGACAGTAAAACCACTCCAAACAAGTAACTTCAAAAATTGGGCTGGGGGATGGGGGGAAGAGAAGACTTGTGAGCCTCTCTGTTCTCCTTCTCTCAGACATTCCATACAAATTAAATACTTCCGAAGCATCTTAACACCTCTGCTTCCAGTGGCACTTCCTCAGAGCTGATGTTATTACTTTCTGGCTTTTGTGACTGACAAAATTGTTCAAAAAATGGGATACAAACATCTTACCGAAGGAATTGCTTGATATTCTCTGCTTTCATTTCAGCGACAAGTTTCTGTCTCACATTTTGATCAACATCTGAAGAGTTGGGGGTTTTTTCGGTCAGTTTTGTAAACCATCCTGAAACATATTTGAAAAGCTTCCTTCTTAGCAGGAATGCCAGTTCTCACATGGTTGAGTCTATGAGCAACCTGAAGTATTGGGCAGTTAAAACCACATGGATGAACAGGCCTTAAGAACCCTTTGTCAGTGTCTGCCTGCTCAGAGAAGTCAAGCAAAAAAGGAAAATATACTTCATTGATAAAATTTCCTAGAGAGTGACATATTCAAAAGAGTGCATCCTAAGTCCCTGGTAAATCCCCTTTACCTGCCTTTTTAAGGCAGAATCATCTCTCATTAATTTTAAACTTCAGTTTAAATTCTCAATTAACTGTTTGCAGTGTGAGGCTTATGCTCTTGATACTCAGGATGACATTCTCTTATTGATTTTATGCATATATTTTAAAATACTTGTGTAAGCATATTTAACATGAAGGTCTAAGACTCAAGAGCCATTGTGCCAGCCTTATAATAGTTACAAACATGGGGCAGGGTGGTGTTAGTCTATTTAATAATTAAAGGAATAAAGTTAACTGTAACCTAAGTCAGTTTTAAAATGTTAAATATTTATTCAGGAGCCGTAAATATTTGTAGGAGAAGGTATATTACCTGTATGTATTTGTTTTAAGAAAAAAAAAAACAAGCAACAAAAAACCGCCCAAAAATCACTTAATATTAGAACAAGACAATTCAAAAATGGGAAAAATTCTATAAGACAAATACATGTGCTGTCACATGCACAATATATATGATCCCTTAGACTTAAATGCAATTGAAGTAACACTCTGAACTGATACTGGATCAGACCAAAGGCCCATCTTGCCTAGTATCCTGTTTTAGAGCATGGCTAAAATATGATGTTCAGGGACACGTGTAAGAATAGTACAAACACCAGAAATTTGCAGCGTAGCGATCTCCTAAATCAAACTAATGTTTTGCATATTTAATAGTTCTCCTAGATTTTCCTTTCAGGCTTTAGTCTTAGGTGTGTGCAACAACACAACTTTAAAAAGAACATGCAATTTCAGATTTAAAATTGAATGCTGAAAGTGACTTCAGAAAAGAATCTCATGTTCTAGTAAAGTTCATTGTGCATGATGAAAAACTTCAGTAACTCCACTCTTGGCTGTCAGTCAAACTCCTCCTCCTCCTCTACATTCCACCCTTAATTTCTAAAATAGCAACTGAATTGGAGTATTTAAATAGATCTTCACTAAAAATCAGGAAATACAAATTAAAAAAATATGGGCATCTTGCAATCACTGAAGTCTCAAAATCTTTTATTAATCTTTCCTCTTTGAAAGCCTGGCTGCCCATTTTGGGAAGCTGTCAATTCATCGAGGTTTGCCCTGAACAGAAGCACACAACCATTTTATTCCTCACTCCCTGAAGACCAAAATTGCTCAAGAGAGAACAACTTCTTAGAAAAGCAGTGGGAGGAGTACTTTATAATGCACCTAAAAAGCAGTATAATCTCTCTGACGGTGAGCTAATAACAAAGGGGTTGCACTTAAATATGTGCAGGGGGCAAAAGCTGGGGACTGAGCCTCTGAGTCTCCGTACTCACCTGTGAGAAAGCCCAGCAGGAAACAGCCAAGCAGCCCAGGAGAGATGAGCCATGTGCGGAGGGTGGTCTTGCTTCTGGCCATACGGACATTACTGGCCAGCAACTTGGCAGGCTGTGAGGCGGGCAGGCAGGCAGCTGCATTCCTCCTCCTCTGTCTCCTCCTTCTCTTAACTGCCTGCAGTCCCAGGGCTGTCCCTGGCCTCTGTGTTTCTCAGCTCTCATGCTGCCTAACCAGCCTTAGTCCCTGGATGATGCTGATAGAATTTTCTGAGTGCAACAAAACACTTCTGTTTCTTAGTCTCACCACACAGGACAGCTCCTGTGTCTTCTCTCTTGTCTCTATGACAAATATATATCTAGGCTGCACACCAAGCAAGGTACAAGTACTTTTTAAAAGGCTAATTTCTAATAATTATCAGAAATTTCTTGTTTGAATTTGTTTTAGGCTTGATCACAACCTGTTCCAGTGGAAGCGGCCAAGAGATGAAATTAAGGGAAAACTAGTTTCGTCTTTACCAACAAGGCATTGAATTGCTTCCTTTTGTAATCCATAGTCCTTGTCAAGTGCTACTTAGAGCAGCTGAAAATACAATTTAGATTACCTGGTGAGGATGCTTCCCGACATCATCCAATTTTCAACTGGCAAAGTTGCAAAATTATTTCCTATATTCTCTAGCTTTTTATACTTAAGATTCTTAAGATCAAGTTTTCCTAGTCTAATTCAGTCAAATCCATCATTATCTCACAGGGAAGGACACAACTTCAGCCCAGAGAATAGTCAGAAAATATGTTCACAGTGATGACTAATGATTTTAATGTACATTTTGCAGATTTTTAGACTCATATAGGTTACATGAATTCTCCTGGGTTGTTCACATTGTTAGGTGGTGTTGGAAAGTTACTAAAACGTTTTCTCACAGATTCTTAAGCTTTGTCATGCCCTGCCAAGGTCATGGTCTTTATGAAGAACCACCTGCAGATAGCCTGAAGACAAGAAGAAGGCCTAGAGGTCCTGGAGCTTCTCTAAGGGGCAGTTCTGAAGACCTCTATGGATGGGGTACCAGGGGAAATGAGAATTATGGTTGGTCATAGATATGTCATATGCTAATGGCTGGAGAGGTTATAAAAACTGAAACACCTCTGGTCATGTGTGCACAGACCTCAGGTGTGAACCTTGGAAGCTTTCAGTAAAGGTATACCATCTATATTTCTCCATGAATATTGTTTCTGAGTGTCTGTTTCCATGGAAATTTAGGCAACAGGCAACAATAAAATCATAGACTCAATGTATTTTTTCACAAACTTACCCTACCCCTGCATGTCATTCCCTGCTGGTGAGTTCCTGCATGGCTAAACAGAGGCTAAGCCTCATCTTTCTGGAAGTGAGGACTTGCCCATTTAAGACCAGTTACGTAGCTGAAAGCAGAAAAGCTTTTCTGGAAGCCTAGAATGTTACACGTTCCTACCACTCACTCTCAAAGTCCAAAGTAGATACATTTTGTGAAAGAAATTCCAGTACTCCAAGTATCAAAACTTTCTTAAACATATTATGTTGATCTGAAAATTATCAGAAAAATCTGAAAAGACTGATTAATATCCTATTTACTTCACTAAGGCTTTTTAGAGAATAATTACACCACTTGGGTATTCTGCAACAGTCACAGCCACTGGCTCTAGCACAGGAGTGTATGTCTTTGTTCAAATGATAAGCACGTCCAGTTTTGTGATTTTTTGCCTGTCATTTCCCAGCTGCTCATAAGCCATCACAAATTCTGAACAGCAATGACATTTCACACCAGCAACTCAATTGACATATACAAACCAGATGGAATTCCACCTACAGACCTCATAAAGAATGAGCATATTTATGTATTATTAGCATTTATATAGCACCACAGGTGTAGGACTGGCACATAATAGACAGTAAAATGGCAAGGGCCTTTGGAGATTACTAACAAAATTAGACCTCACATGATGATAACATCAGTGGAGGCAGAAGGTAAGAATAGCAACAGTGAGAATGTATGAAATGTATTTATTTCTATGCCTGTGTCTTTTTAAAGTGACAAGGGCATTAATGTCAGGTTGAATAACAGCAGCAACAAAGTGGGTTCTACCACTTAAAATATAGTCCTCAAACTATTAGGGATTCCTTTTCTAAGACCAGTGACAAAATGGTCCAAAATACAAACTCCTGAATGCACAGTTCTTCTTTAAATTAATATCAGTTTTAAAATCAGCACAAAAACTATCAGTTACTGCATATGCCTCATATTGAGCTCAGGAGTGGTAAGAATTGCTCATGTTGATAGTGAGAATGGGAGCGAGATTCAGCTGAAGATAACATAACTTGCAGGTAGCTACACATGATCTACTTAGTTAAAATATATTAATCTCTGGTAAACTATAAAAGCTAAAAAATGGCAAGGATACACATCAGACGCAAAACTAGCATTCATTTGTGTGTTGAATGCATAATTATATTATGCAGTCAATTAGTAAAACCAGCAATAATACATAAAACACATAATACACAGGATGAATGCCAGGGCTTGTAAACTATAGGTTGTAGTTGCTCAGCTGCTGGGCCCTAAAGCTTCGTATTAGCAGCAAGAAAGACATACTACTTGGTTGTGCTGCTTGACCTGTTGTTTGACTAAAGGTTGAACTTGAGGCTTGAAAGATCAAAGGGCCCTAGTTTGTGGGAAAGGCAGCCTTGTCAGGAAAAATAGCAACAGGGGAATGCTCAAGTGCTATTTCAAATTAGTAGTTTTCTTCTGACTCTTCCCATTGCACGGTCCCCTGAACTCTCTCATGGCCTCTGCAATCAGATTAAAAGAGCAGTAGATGTTGATGCTTTGAGTTGGAGTCTTTGTTATCTTGAACATCATGAGTCCATTATCAGATTCCAGCTAAAATAAAATTTACATTGCTGGCAGCTGACAAGTCTAGCTTGCAAACTTTGACCCTTTCTTTTGCAAGAGAAATTTACAAATGATGCTGCCAGGTCGACAGACTTTCCAGCCAAACTAACATTGATATTGCTGCTTTCATGAAAGCACAGATTCATTTTAATAGAGGTATAATTTCTACCTTTTTCACACATGCGTATGATTTAATTTCATTTGATTTAGACTCTTAGGGCATGGGATGGTCATTGTAGTCTTTGGAACACCTGAATAGTATCCAATTTGTGATCATATGATAACAATAACTTCTTCAAAAAATACTGTTCCTTTTTCACTTTACTTCCACATTCTTTAACTGATTTCACACTCAAGGCTTGAGTTAGGTAATAGCTATGCCCCTGAGATATCTTGGAAGATCTAACAAAAAATACAATGGCTTAAAAAGGAGTTATTCCTGTATCTGGCCTTTCCTTCATAGACTCCTTCAAAGCATACACCTCCATGTAATCTGTGGCTAGTTCAGACTGTTTTTTGAGCTCTAAAGATTAATAGACTGGACATATTTCTCAGTGCAGCTAGACAGTTTGCAAGAACATATTAACTCTGCTTTTAATTCATATTACTTATTATTTAACCATTGTTCTCCACTTGTCTGCTTTGAATGCATATTACTTTTTTAACCATTGTTCTCCATTTGTGAGGCAGGAACTAGATGTCTCTATTAGTTGATACATATCAGTTGGCCTGATTTTCTTTATGAATGCAAAATACTTCTTTGTATCATAGTAGTAAATGTGTCCCATGAAATGACATTTCTCAGTGCATACACAACTACTCTCTCATTTTCTGCTTTTTGTTTAGAACTCATAATCCAAGTGACACATAGAAAAAGGATAGCTGCATATACATCCATGTATATATTTTGACATATGGCTTGGATAGCTGACTAAAAATCAGATAGCTTCAGTAATTAGCTACATAGGCAGAGGGGCAGAATCATCTCCTTTGACTCCCTGGCCACACTTCTCTTGATACAGCCCAGGACATGGTTGGCTTTCTGGGCTACAAATGCACATTGCTGGGCTATGATGAGCTTATCATCCAGAAAAAACCCACAGTCTTTCTCCCCAGGGCTAGTCTTGATCCATTCTCTGCCCAGCCTGTACTTGTGCTTGGAGTTGGCCCAACCCAGGTGCAAGACTTGGCACCTGGCCAGTCGAACTTCATGAGGTTCATACAGGCCTATGTCTCCAGCCTGTAATCCATATGAGACACAGTTCTGTCCTGTATCCTGTTCCCTCCAGTGGTTAAGGGACAGCCAACGGACTTCTTTTTTTGAATGGATGTTGTTGTAGTTTCAGACTGAAACTATCTCTGTATTTTGTGAGGTCCTGGGCACTGACATTGCCTATTATCTGCTAGCTATTGCCAAAAAGGGCCCTAAATAAATGAAACACTGCTATGGTTAGGCTAGTGATTAAAAAGTTATGTCTTCTGTGCTGAGAGAAAAAGTTGCTGGGGAAGCATAGAGGTCACATAGGGAGACATCTCCACAATTTTGGAGTTTGGGACTTCAGTTCATTCTCCTTAGCAATAGAAGAACACAGTTATTGTATCTACCTGGTCAACAGAAACTGTTTATTGCTGCACCCCTCTACATGGTGGATTTTTCTTATCATTTCCTTGATTGCTCCAGACAAAATCCTCTAAGTTAAGATAACTAAACTACCCTGCCAAAATTTCCCAAAGATGGATTATAGACATTCATATGGAATTCACCATTAGCAAGAGTAGAGCAGTGGAGCAGCCAGAAGTGATAAAACAGAGACAGCAATATCTCCCATCAGCATTACATTTGGGAGAAGACATCTCCATGGTTTTACTCCAATAAATTTCACATAAAATGTGAAAATAAGTGGGCAATAACTATGGGTCTTAGGCATATTTCCCATTATCTGGTAAACTGTAGTATTTTGTCAGAAAGACAAACAGTTATGGAAAACAATGACTTAATTATACAACTTGCCTAAAAGGTTTTAATGTGAAGTGTAGAGATATTTATGATTAACTTAAAACTTGTGGAAAAGAAAATAATCTACCATGATAATGAAAATCATCAGACCAAGGGACAGTCTTTTTAGACATTGTAGATGCCTCAGCTAAAATGGTAGATCAAATCACACAAAATATTAGCTGTGCAAGAGGTTAGTAATCCTCCAGTGGCAGAGTGCCAGATTAAGGGATCTGATTTTCTGAGCCTTCTTTCTCAGCTTGATTGTCCCATTGTGGTATTTCAAGCAGTCCATCATAAGAGTAAGCGGCACATCAAAACCAGAAATAGAGACTCTATGAAAATGGTAATAATTATGCTTTCAAACTAAGGTCACGATGAATTTTTTTTTGCTTCTGATTGTCTTCATATTAAAAACATCTTTATATGGACAAGGCATAGCAAGGGCAGACTTTGGATAAAAGAAGAAGGTCTTCTTCCCAAAAAATATTTTATAAGATGACTATAGATCTGACAAGATGTTTTGCCTTGTTTTTACTCCAGTGACTAGAAAGCTTCTTGCTTAAATTTATTTGCAAACAGCTGCGAGAAAAACATGGATGAATATTCTGGGCTGGCTGACCAAAAATTGTAATGATCATTATACATCACGCATGTGGTGGCAGTTTTCCCATCTTCTTACATGAATTTTTGTGTAAAAGGAGGGCTGACAGGTTTGACATGGAGTATAATTATGCAATTCCAAGGTAAATATTAAAAAGTCAACAACGAAATTAGAAACTTATAGAAACAGGAAATTAATTTTGTTTTCCTAATGCACTATGAAGATGGCTGTAATAATCAAGCTAGAAAAATTCAAAACTCTGAAAATAAATCCAGTGCTTAGCAATTCTTAAAATACAAAGCTGAGAGTTTCACTCTAACTTCAGAAGATATCTAAATCCTGAGCTCTCAGAATGGAGTAGGATTACACTGTTAACACCATTAAATGCATTCCACTAAGGTATATTATTTGCAAAGAATAAGATTTTTTTAAATTTTGTGTTCCTTGTAATAATCCTCCTAGTGTTTTTTAATGCTCCATTTTTAAGGCTTCTGCAAACTTCCACATTTAGTCTTCACTGATGATTATGTCACTGATATTTATGCTACTTCTTTCAGTGTTTCTGCTGCTGCCTGCACAGTGAAAGCTGCAATGGAAATCTGCCTCTTCACTTCTTCCCAGGCTTCATGTTGATCAGTTTTGCTTTTGATATCAAACATGGCATCATAGATTCCTGGGAAGGATTCTCCTGCATACTTGTTATGGCTGCTTGGAGCAAAGATCACATGTCTGTAGAGAAGTTGAGGGGGGAAAAAGTAACAATATTCCGCATTAGGAAAATACAACATACAATTTTCTGGATAAAATTAGGCCATTTCTACACCATCTGTTAAACTCTCAACATTTAAGATGTAAAAAATTAAGATTATTGCAGCAATAGTAGCTATAATCTATGAAGCAAGAAACTAACATAAACTGCATTATGCCATGTGAATTCCAGAACTTTATAGCTACCGGAGACAAAGTTGACTCAAGTATTTTAGTTTCTCTCATTTTAGAGGAAATTAAGAGGTTTTTAAAAAAGCCAACTTATTTTCTCAGAGATATACACAGCCTCCAACAGATAGAGGTATGCTTTGAGGTAGGAAAGCCAATGCTTTAACAAGAGACTGTCTTCAACAGATTTTTAATTATAACCTATGAGAGGTGCAAGGATTGTAGATCTTAATTTCTCCTTCTGCAGTTAGTTTTTAGTGGAACGTTCAGTGGAAAGATTACTGTTCTGAATTATCCAGACTGGTAGAAGGATCAAAAAATCTAGACTTGATTTGACTGCCTCTCAAGTAAGATTTAATTTTTGAACTGGATGAGAGTAGCACTGAATTCCCTTTGATGCTGTTGCAGTACTGCCCTCCACACTGCATTTGCTAGCATGACTGTTCTCTTATAATTGATCAAATTGTAGGTACTTCAATTATACATTTCCTTTTCAAATAATAACAACTAAATATAGATCATTTACCACTAAAATTGCTTGAAATAAGCCCAGGGCTTAACTTTTAGATCTCTTTAGAAGCCCAGTGAAATCAATAAAAATTATCTAAATAGCTTTCCAACAAGATTCTTCTTTATTCTGTGTAATGTATCTCACTGAAGTTTTCCCCAATGTTATTTTCCCTTTTCAATCTCATTTGTTCTGCTTAATCCACTTTTACTGTGTTGAATAAAGTCATTGTAACTCTATTTAGAGACCTGTGAATCATAATGGAATCTTTATAGGGTATTCCAGGATGAAAGTGAAAAATAACCCTTTCTCACCTATAAAATGGCCTTCCAGGTAATCCAAGAGGATCAATGAAAGCCCTTTCTAGAAACATAAGCTGGTCATTTAGTGATCTGACAGCAAGTAGGCTAAAAAGAAAAAAAAGAATATGTTAGTTACAGATTATTTGACCTACTTTTAAACTCATGCCCCAGTATTCACATCTCTGGATTTATGAAGGGCAGTAGATCCATGATGTTGAGCTTCAAGTATAGCCCACAAAAGACAGCCCATGTCAGCTAACCTGCGAAATAAAATTATGCTGATCTCAGTTGTGAGCCAGTCTGGTTCATAACCTGAAAGTCTCTTAAAGCTGTTTTTAAAGGCTGAGCAATAGTGTCAAAGAAGGCATAGTTTCAGGTATTTTCTCTCATGTACATCTTATTCCTTTATTTCCCTTTCATGAGGTTGCTTAGGCAGACCATTCTCCTTTTTGTACAACCATTTTCTAAAGACCCTATCTTACACAAAGCCAGACAGCTATGAATTACTTCAATGAAGTCACATTTGCTTTTATGTAAAACCACAACATCCAAATAAAGGAACCTTGTGATGTTAGAACCATCTTTTGAGTCATCCAAGAATTGTGTTTTTCTGATGGTAGATTTTAAATTCCCTAGAGCAGAGGCCATCTGTGTCTGTGTGCTTTGAATAGCTCTGAATATACTACTGATGCTTAACAAACAAAAGAACTGTGAAGAAGATTATACTGACTATATATGGGTTTGGTAGTTTACATCCAAAGTAACTTATTATAGAGATTCAAAGGTATTCATCAATAAAAAACAGTAAAATTTATATCACAGTAAGCCTGGAGTAACTCTACCACCTTCAGTGAAATTGTTTCCAGTTTACAGTGGTGTAAATTGAAACTGGTTGGTTGAATTAAAGCTTAGATTTAGGCCATCCATTAATAAAACCATTTTGAAAATGTCACATATGTGTCATATGTCATAAATGTCATCTTTTACATAAGAAATTATTATTAACTCATTTATCTTGAAAGTTGCTGCCATTTAAAATATGGCTTTTTATTTTCAGTTAGCGTTCCATAAGGGTAAGCATATGGCTAAATTAGATTCTTCCCAAGAAACATAACATACACATATGTATATACAAAAGGAAGTTTGGTTTGTCAAGTGCAAATTAGGCTTTTTAGTAGAGGTGGTGCATAGAACTTCTTGAAAGCTCACCAAAATGCTTGCCCCAAATACAGCTTCTTTTTTCTGTTTTTTTTTTGTTTGTTTGTTTGTTTGCTTGTTTTTGCTTTTGTTTTTGTTTTTACAATTAAGTGACACCAAGTGAAGAGTTTGCCCTCTGAGCTGAGAGGACTACATGGAGTATTTGACTGGAAGAATAAAAGAGTTAAACTTACTTATTGATATCTAGTTGCTCCAGTCTCTCATGAAAGCTAGCAGCAACTTCTGTAAAATTCTTCACAGCTGAAAAGAGAGCATCTGGAGGGAGCAGGAAGGAAGTATTGAACTTCATATTCTGAAGATATCATTCAACAAATCAAATTCTTCAAATTAAAGTTTTATCTTTCACTGCCATCATGATCTGTTAACTTTCACTGATGTAAAATCAGACTACCCCATATTAAAATTCAAATATTAAAAAAAATATATAATTCTGTGTGAAAATCTTAGAAATTAGTACTTTTGTGAATATTGTTTATTATTTGCTACTTGAAGAATGTATAGAAATATCAAAAACTGGATCATGGACTGTCAGAACCACACTGGTCTGAGAATTTATAAACCCCAACAACCTGTGTTTTACTGTTATGTCCTTCCCCACATTCAGTTTTCAGAAAGACTGGGAGTGTGCGCACGTGTGTGGAGGCAAGGGGGCACACAGACATGCACATGTACCTGATATTGGTCATTAACAGCCCAATCCTAAACTGAATACAGTAGGATGTTGTTGATAAAATAGAGGCTTCTCAGGCAGAGAACTATCCAACACTATAAGCTGCAAAGCAGTGTGACTTTTTTTTAAGGCACCAAGACAATGATACATTGTTGTCAACACTAGTGAATCACAGAGGTCAAAGCACATGTGACTGTAAGTGTTAGCTCTGTTTGGCAGCGGCATACTCTCTACACAGGCATACCAGTGACAAAATATTCACATTTCAAAGTATTGGAGGGTGTGGCTCATTTTATTTCGTGTTCCTACAGTACCAGGAAAATACCAGGTCGTGACTAGGACACCAATAGTATAAGGCACTGCTAGCATTAACAGAGGAAGAATGTGATGAAAGACTGTACGTACCAAAGGATACATTGTATGTTGCCAGTTCCTCTTCGTGAGTCCTTGACAAATTATAGATGATGTGAGCATAGTTACTCACAGCTGATGCATAATCTCTACAGTCAAAAGGAAGCACAACAGAGTTGGCCAGTTCAAACACCAGCCCTCCCCGTACCTGAGCTACTGTCAGATGATTCTTGAAAGTGGGATCATAGAACTGCTCCACAATTTCATAGGTTTCATAGACGCTGTGGTAAACTGGATAGCTGCTATATTTTTCTGTGTCCTGAAACAAACAAAAAACAAAAAAACCCCAACTGACAAAGCAAAACCATTATTTAGCTATGGATACTTCAGTGTGGCTTGAAAACTTTTGCTGTGGAATTCAAGGCATGGTAAAATTAAGTGTTCAGGTCACACTAATGCTATGTAGCCACTATGGACAATCAAATGAGAACTGCTCAGTGGTGGCTCTCTTAGACATCAATCCGTGATGAGATGAACAGCCATTTGGAGATATCTCTCCACTGATCCTGAACAAAGCCCAAAGAAGAACAGATGCTTAACTTTCAGTTGGCTAAATCAGGGTGAGATTGTCCTTCCTCTCTTTGCTTGGATTTAACAATCATTTTTGTTTGTGTCTTTGGACATTCCCTCCTTTTCAGAGGGAAAAAACCTGATTAAATAGATTTCTCCTTGCATATTTCTCAGTCAATCTTATCTTAGAGTATGCTCCAGAGTCCAACTAATATTTTCAATAAAACACAAACCATTTTGGATTCAAAGCTTCATACATTATTACAAATAATTCAAAAGTCATCATAGGCCACTCAGAAGCCTTCATCAATCATAGCTAATTTTGAGCGCATCCATTTACCCTGAGCAAAGGTCCTTTTGTGTGACTGACATCAAGTTGATCGTTCTTATTTATTAAATATTTGTGTTGAAGTAGCACACAGAGTTCTAGTAATTAGACACCACTCTGACACACTAAACTGAACTACCCCAAAAAGCTGGCAGTCTAAATGGCTCCATTGCACGTGATGTTATTGAGACAGTTACTTGGGAGACCAAATTACAAAGACACAGACTTACCCAATTTTTACTGTAACGTGCTCTGCCTGAAGCAATGCCAAGACGTTGAAAAAAGACTTCAAAGTCATTGCCAGAACCCAGTTTATTTATTCTTTTAACAAGAAAGAAGAAAATGCCTTGAGTGACAATACTTGAAGTATAATTTTCATTTGCTTCCAAGTACCATGACAATTATTTATTCAGCAGTCAGTCACTACACACTACAAAATCTTTTCCTCGTATGCTCTTCTAGTCACTGTACACTGCATTCTTGGAGTAGCAAAGTCATCATTCTCAGGGTCAGAGACACCCAGCTCTCAGAAGGAGAATTTAGCTCAGTGTCTTTTATTACTGACAAGAACCAATGACCTTCCTCCTGCTGAACTTCCAGAATCCCAAGCTCTGACCTCAGAGAAATCATGGCAATACCAGCATGACTTCATGGAATAAAATCAGTCTTTGACATTCTATAGAGACCCCCTGGTAAATTTGAAAGAGAGTGTTGTAAAATCCTGCCTGGTGTTTCCCCCAGCCCCCCAATTAAGAGGCCTTCCAGGAGACTGGAAGCAAATGAAAGGGAAAGCTGCTGAGTTAGCATCTTGTGTGCCTGCCACTGGCTTGAGCATAGTACTCTTATTTGTCTAAGTCTCCATAAACTACATGAACACTTTTCATATAAAAAGCTTCCTGTTCATCTACAAAGGCAGGTTCACAAAACTATTGTACAATAGTGTATTGATGCCTTAGGATTTTCATATATTTGTAGATTTTTAAATAGCTGTATAGTTTGTCACACTCGAGGTAGCAGGTAACAGTTTCTAACAGTTTCTCATGTTTTGTGCCACATTGCTGAATTTTGTTTAACTGTCTTTTCAATGGACAAGATAGCAGCTAGGACTTGTGTTTGGGACACTTGCACCTGGACTGGAAAAACACGACAAAACAAGATAGAAGGCCCAGAACTCTTGGAGATGCTCCAATGGGGCAGTTCTGAGGATGGTACCAGGGTAGTAGCAGGGGTAAAATGTTCTTGGGTTGGATGAACCCACTAGATATGACAATTAAATAGTGTTATTAATTTGTAAGAAACCTACATTGTATGTGCACCTATATACTTTGTGCACCTGAAAGCTTTCATTAAAGAACTGCTCTCTACTTTACTTATGCTGTTTCAGAAGTTTTTTTCCTTGATTTCAGGCAACAGTATCAGCTGCAATCAATAAAACTCTGAAATTTATATCAGCTGAGAATCACACCATTTCTTTTAAGCACTCAGCTTTTCAAGCGGATATTTCTTTAAAATCCACACTCTACAAGTTATAATAATGTTTGGCATATAATTTATTTTCTTTTGTCACTGACCTGGGGACCTCTTTGTATTCTCTTGATGGATTTTTTTTATACCAGCTCTCATAAAGAGATTTTCCTTCAAACCCCTCATCAGGACTTGGTATCTAGAAAAAGACAAAGGGTACAATTTTAAGTGTTACTAAACAAAAAATCAACAACCTATCCTCACAGAAAGCCTGTGGCTTCAGGTAGTAAGTTTTAAGTCTCTCAACCTTTCTGCATTTCCATTTTAACACTTTAAAGGCATAGTGTTTTCCAGAGGAACAGTTTATTGCTAAAAATAGGTAATTTTAGATGGAAGAAAACACAAGAAAAGCAAAACATTTCTAGTCAATATTTAGATTCTGATATTTATTTATGAGATTTTCAGCCATTTAATTTAAAAATTCAACAAAAAAATCCCTCCCAAAACAAAACTTGCTTTACTGGGGAAAAAAACTTCAATTTTGTCTTAGTTTAATTCCAAACTATTCCCACCTTATTTTAGTTCACAAAACTTATGTTTATGGATGCAGAATCAACCTCAGAAGGGCAAAGTGTACAGTACCTGGTGTTTATGTCACCATAGCTGCTAGAAAGGTACACAAATTACAATCATGCTAAAGCTCATTCCTATCACTCTGACCACTTTGAAGGTAGCTGAGCAGCATCTTTCCTTTCTATTGGCAGGCTGCTGAGGTTTTGTTATCTTGAATCTATTAAAGATTATTAATACCTCTTCTATTATTAATATACATATCACTATCTAAGAATTACATGACAATAGAAATCAAATCAAAATTTTTGGCTTTTTTTCCAGGAAGCTAATTGTTCATATAACAGAGTTACCAGCATTAAGACTTTTTACCACAGATTAACTTTGGATGGGATCACATGGAACATGCTTCCTGATCAGCATTCTCTTCAGGCATCAGCTACCAACAAGCTGTGGCTAGATGCATTCACCAGCTTTGTTGCTGCTTCCCAGTACAAGGAAGGGTTACACAACCATTTTTACTGGTATTTAGGGCAACATTTTAATGATGGCTCTTGGTATCCAAACTGAGACTCTGCTGACCTGATTTTCTGACCATTCTGAACACATGCATTTAGCACAGGTTACCATGGGAACTGCAGGTGATCAGCTCTTTTGAAGTTCAGGACAAAAATATCTTTATCTGAGCACCTGATTTTAACACAGTTATATTTTATTTGCTCTATTTTAATCAACAGAAAATAATTATAATGATTTACTAACTTTTCTTGCTTTTGTACCAGTCTAGTGCCAGCTTTCATGAGATAATAAATTATCAACCCTAGAAAGGACAGATTACTGAATATATACAGCAGATGAAGGCAGATAAAGTAAACTCATAGAATATATATGGTAGTTAAATTTTCAGTATATATGTCTCTAAAAGACATAAAAATTAATTAAATGTTCATTGTTTAATACAGCTGAACAGGAAAAAAACAGAAATAAAATGACAACCTATAAGACCCACTCCCAAAGCAAGGAACACCTTACATCTAAAATGATGAGGCTATTACCTGAGAAAAGTCACCAAATCACAGAAACAACTACGTTGGAAAAGACCTCTGAGATCATCAAGTCCAACCTCTGACCTAAGAGGTCCCTACATCTTAATTTTGTATGTCACACAAATCTGTGTGAGAGAATCATGATCAGAGACAATGAATGCCTAACAGGGTGCACTGAAGCTAAGCACATTGACCAAACCTGTCATGTCACACCAGAAACAATTCAGTAGCAAGTCTAATTTCTTCCCTTGTCTAAAGGGAGTCAGAGTCTTCCACTACCATAGCCACTCTAGGCATTGATCTGGGCAGTCAGGTTTGTGCATTTCTGTTCTCTGATTCACAGTATTCTTTTGACCTTTTTTTTCTTCAAAGTAGTGCTTTCACAGAAGTGGAAAAATCCCCTAATTCTGCATAGCTAATAATTTAAAGGTATAAGCTTGAAATTCCCTTGCCACTCCTGGAAAAAAGCTCCAGTTACTTATCTACTGATCTAAAAGGGGTACTGCAGTCAGAAAAGAAACATCTGACACCATATTTTAGACAGAGTTCCACTGAGTAAGTGAGCACTGAATATACTGGCTAAAAGTTTCAAGTGGTATTACTCTACCTCTTTAGTCAGACTGTACACCAGACTGTACATCAGTGGTGTGCAATCCACTCGCAGTGTGTAGTTTCCTGAAAAATGGGAAAAACTTTATTTAAAGAAGGAAGTTCCACTCAGCTGAAACCTCACACAATTATTTTTAAATAAGTAAGGGACAAGTGAGCTAGAGTCTTTACGAGGAGCAAGCTAAGAAGAGTTTTCCTGTGAAGTTGTCAGTGCATTTGTATTGGTTATGATGAATTACAGCTCACATTTAGAAGCAACTCTTAGCTTATGACCCCATGATTATTATGCACATTTTAAGAGGAGAAGTTGACTCTAAAGAGTTGCCATAGAACCCAGGGGAACAACACTTCTTGTCCCTCCCTATGACTTCCCAAATAGTGTAGCTACTGTAAGGGACTTCTTTCCTGAAAAAAAAACAGGAATATCTGAGGGATACTTTGTGACCTTAGGTCACAGTTTCTCCTCATATTCACTTCTGAATTAATGCAATAAAATTATCACATTGAAGGTTTCATGAATCTCCAAGCAAAATCCCTCCCAGGTATACCATTGCTATTCCTGTAAAATACAAGTCAAAATTATGTACCTTCGATGGAAGAATCTGCATTGATATAAGCCACTCCTCGTGCTTGCAATACTTTGGCATTTTCCTAAGAAAAAGAAAAAAGGAAGAAAATGCTGATGAACTTTTTTCCCCCAGAACTCTTGTCCCATTCACAAAAGAAACAGCTGTTCCATAGAAAGACATCATATACTGCAAGGAGCCATACATCCTTGGCAGTTCAAAAGGAAACTTAAGAGAAAATGTGTGTGCAAGGAAAAGAGAGAGAGGGAAGGAAGAAGTGCTGCTTTCTTGTACAGATTTCTCAGAGAGCAGGCACCATGCAAATTTCTTTTTGAACACTATTGGTTTACCTCAGCCCACTCTGTTGATCCTAATAAACCAAATTCCTCTGCATCCCAGCTTGCAAATATCACTGTTCTTCTTGGTCTCCATCCTGCAGCGAAAGACCATGAAAATTGTATTACAAAAATAAAGGCTGTTTGTTGCATGGTAACTAATATGAAAACAAATGTCATCTGGGGGGTGGGGGGTGGGGGGGCATCTTTTATCGTGATCTGTGGGGTAAGAGACATATTTAAAGAATTTTAACACCAACATCAGTAATGTAATATAAAAATGATTTTTTTATTGCAGCAATGTCACCTCTACTTCAATATTGAGCCAAACAATGTATTTCTTCTCATCTCTCAGTTTCAATTGCAAGAAAAATTTCTAAAATTTAAAACTCTGATCAAGGAAAAACATTGAGTGGTTCACAAATTCTTGAAAGAAAGATTCTCTACTCTTTTACTCTGTTCAGTTTAGTATACATTATATACCAGTGTCTGCCTTTAAAGAAAAGTGACATGTTGTTATATTTATTACTGAATTTCTATGATTTGTCTTTCAAATGACATGTTTGAAAACCTAAGGAATTCCCTATAACTTTGACAGATCACCTTCAAAAGAAAAGTCTTTCACTTGAAGTTCTGCATTTGATTTAAACCCAGGCCAAACAGAACAGGCTGTATTGCCCTGCCTCTCTATTTCAGCCCAAAGTATTTTTTGAAGCTACAGGAACCTTTTCATCTTTTACTCCCTTTCTTTTTTTATTTTTTTTTCTAGTTTACACTCCAAAGACAGCTTCCCCTGATATCCACTAACTGGGAGGAAACAGAAAGAAAACTAAATGTCAGTAAGTTTTAAGTAGTAATGGATAGGCAAAGAATGCTCCTCTAGCATGGTTTTTGAGTTATGTCAGAGGTTCTTTCTGTGGGATGTCAGATAGGCAGATATCATTTGCTCAGACAGGAGCAGAAACTTGGTGCAATTGACATTTGTTCCTATTCTAATGCAACTAGGTATGAGGTATTTTTAACCATTACCTCCTACTATGTTTGCAGAGCTTATTCTCTGTATTATACAGACATCCTTTATTTATTCTTGAGTCTGTCTCCAAGCTACAGTCAAGTGCTGAGAAGGCTCTCAGTGTTGCCCGCATGAAGTATTTATCAGTCCACCACTGTAACAATTTTATAAGATCACTGAAACAACCAGCCTGACCAGCTTCAAACACACAGTAATCAATTGTATCAGAAAATCACGTTTATTTCAGCATCTCTCATTTTGCATTTCATTTCCTTCTAGGTGTACTGTCTTCTGAGCACAAGTACCTCACATCTACCGGAGTTACAACTGCAATTAGGTAACATCTGCAGTTTTTTTGAGACATCCATGAGATACACATGTTTAATTTTAAGCATATGTTTAAATCTCAGAGAAATCATCTGGTACTGCTGAGAGCAGTTACTGTGATGTACTTTATTACCTTCCTTTTTCAGTTTTCCAAAGCTCCTCACAACCTCATGAACCACAGCTGCCCCACTCTGAGGATCAATGCCACCAAACACCCAGGAGTCGCGGTGGCCTCCCAGGATGACATATCTGTCTAGAGAAATTATTTTGGAAGTTTACTTAGGAAAACATTTTTCCTGCCATAGAACTCTTAATTTGAAGTCATTTCTAATTTTCCATCTATGTATCAGGCAACAGAGATGAATAGTTTATAATATACATGATAGAAAAGCAAAAAACATTTTAAAACTCCAAAGTAATTTTTCTGTATTTCCAGTCAGTGCTAAATAATTTGTCAAATACAGTAATGGGATCCTACAAAACTTAAAACCTCTTAAATTCCATAGTATTACTTCTATTATTAGAAATACTGCAGCTTTCATAACCTATATGAAAGCCAGTGCAATAACATTTCAACACCAATGACCATGTAGTGCAGTATTTCAGTGAAAACTAATGTTCTTCATGTCCCCTTTGTAACTATGAAGTCCATGTAGAGGTCACTGCTCACTCACATTATGCTGAAGACAAATTATTTTACCTGGTTCCACTGTGCCTCTGATTGTACCAATCACATTGTAAATCCTTCTTACTTCATTGTTGCTCTGAATGTGCATTTTCACCCTTCTGTTGTATTGTGAAGAAAATACAAAGAGAAAATCTACCAGATTAGATAATAAAACATCTTGGCACCTTCCAAAAATGTACAATATAAATGATAAGGCAAGGATTTTGACCAAATTTACCCTCTATTAAACCAAAATAAATCTGAAAATATTTCAGTGTTGGTTTTTTTCTGGATTTATACTTGGGAAAGTGAGAAGAGCATTTAGTCCTTGACAGCTATGTAATGTTTCTGATGACAATAAGAATTATACAGATAAAGATGATCAGAATTCCAAATTCAAAGATTTTTTTGCTAGCAGATAGTTTTCCATTTGGAAGAGTGAAAACTCTTAATGTTAAATAGTTCTAATATTCTGGAGGTTGGTGCAAATCAGAACTGACTGACTCCACACCATGGTTTAACTCCAAACAGCAGCCAAGCCCTACGCAGGCACTCACTCACTCCCCCACCAACGGGATCAGGGAGAGAACCTGAAGGGCAAAAGCCAGAAAATTTGTGAATTGAGATACAGATAGTTTAATAGGAAAAGCAAAAACCATGCACACAAGCAAAGCAAAACAAGGAATTAATTCACTGCTTCTCATTGGGCAAGCATGTGCTCAGCCATCTCCAGGACAGCAGGGCCCCATCACCTGCAAAGGTTACTTGGAAAGACAAATGCCATCACTCCAAGCATCCTCCTCACTTCATCCCTCTTCCCCCCACTTTATATACTGAGCATGATGTCATATGGTTTGGAATATCCCTTTGGTCAGTTGGGGTCACCTGTTCTGGCTGTGTCTCCTTCCAACCTCCCATGCACCCCAGTCTGCCAGGATGGCAGTACATAAAGCAGATAAGGCCTTGGCTCTCTGTAAGCATGGCAAGCAGTAACAACATTTCTACATTATCAACTCTGTGTTCAGCAAAAAATACAAAACACAGAGTTAAACCAGGCACTGTGAAGAAAATGAACCCTATCCCAGCCATAACTTCAGCTCAGTCAATACTGCTGCAACAACTCAGATAGCCGAAAATCAGACAACCAAAGTTGCAGCAAGAGACTATATCTACAACATCAAGAGTTGTTTATCTGTAACACAGCTGGAGGTGCAACAACTCAGCCTAAAGAGTTCATATGAAGTTCAGTATGAACAATAGTCATTTGAAGTTCATATGAAGTCAGTTTCCATGAAGTCAGGACATTGTACTCAGACAATATGGAAACACCTGGTCTTTAGTCCTAAACTAATTACTAAATCAGTTTAAAAACAATCTGAAGCAGTAAAAATTACATTGTATTTTAAGTTCTTTGTTAATACTCTTTTATATAAGTCAATAGGTAAGAGCAGAAGCTAGACTTATATGAATTTAAAAAAGACAAAATAAGTTCTCAAAAAAATCTGTCTCAACAAATAGTTTGTCAAATGCTAGATGCTTTGCAAATGAAACTGGCTTAAGACTAGCTGGAAATTAAATCAAGATGTAAATGCACTGAGCATATTTCAGCCTGGGAAAAGGTCAAAATCAAGGGAATAATGCAAGTAAAACCAAATACTCTATCTTTGGTCAAATTTTGCTCGACCTGTCTTTTCTTTGATCCCAAGCATGCTTTCCTTAGAAAACAAAACTGACCTTGTAGAATTTGTGGTGAAACCAGGACCAACGTTGTAAGATACATTCAAATTTCCTTTCCAGCTACTATCAGGTGGTCCCTGTCCTCCCATATTTCTATTTTGAAAACAAAACAAAAAAAACCCCATTATTAGTTACAGACATCTTACACCAGCACCAAATACAAATGAGGAAACAGAATCCACAATTTTTAGATTCCATTTGCACACAAACCACATTGATGGTCTTTGTTTTAGACAATTTACACTACAATCTTCTGCAGGAGAATAATCTGGGGTTTTAGCTATATTAATACTAGTAAATTAACATAGAGGAATAATCCTGGGCATAAAGATCATCTTGGAAACGGCCCATAGCTATGCTGGAAAACAGTTGTCCTCCAAAGGTTTTGCATACAAACTGTCACTTTGGTCCCTGCAACATTCTACTGCCTTGAACTTCATTTGCATTTGAATTAGCAGAGAGCAGTTTGGGCCATTCTAACAGTTTAACAGCATAGACAGCTGTCTTCCAGTGCCTGTCCCTGGACACTGCTTAATCTGGTAGCATAGACAAAGTTGATGAGTGGCAAAGATGGCTAAAATTGGAGAAACATGATCCTGTTCCATTGTCAAAAGCAACATGTTTTTCCTGTTATCACAAGCGGAAATGCAGTAATTCAGTGGATTGCAATCACCTGGACTTATTCACCTAAAGGGCTTAGACTTCTGACAGAAACTTGTGAGAATATTAAAAAATACGAAGGATGTTCTGTTCTTAGAAAGCAAAAAAAATTATTGTAAATGGAAACATGTCTTTTACTGTAAATGCATACCTCAGTAAAGCTTTATTCCATAGAACACTTCAGCTTGTCTTCAAATTCTCAGTATTTTCTTTGAAGAGAAATGTCTAGTTTTTTCATATTTATACATACATATTAATCTGTTCTACTACTACTAGTTGGTAGTGGATAAAAGAGGTTTTATAACCTATGCCTTTCTCATTATGAGCAGTTATCTTGATAACAGTGATGACCATAATGTTTTAAAGAAAAGACAGTTTGGAGATCTGTTAGTCCATAGATGTTTGGGAAGAAATAGGAAAAACATTAGGACAGTGTTAATGAACATTAGGTATGTAAAAACATCAAAACCAGTAAAATTCTGTCCCCCCTAAAAATTAATAGCTTCAATACTTAAGGAGAAATCTGCATAGAGAACTAAGACAGATTTTTTTTCTGACTCAGATAGAGGCATCAGACAGAGCTGAATGATTGCTCATGTGATTTAGATGTAAAATTCCTAGGCAAATACATACCCAAAATTATGTTCACTTATTGCCCTAAACACTTATCCATCATACTGTTGTCAACCCTGGCATTTCCTGCTTTGCAACTCTGCAGTTGATAGAGGTGATTAGTGCTACATTTTTTAGGGGAATTATACATTTTCCAACTCAATCACAGCTTAGATTTTTTTAAAGCACTCATTTGGTGTGTTAAAATAATTATGAATTTTAATGCTCTCCACTAAAAAGCTGGTAGCCTGTCTCCATGCCACTTGCAGGTTTAGTAAGTAAACTTATATATAGCTATCTATTAAATCCCCTGCCAAACTCCTGAGTTTCCTCAGTATGCCTATATTAGTTCACTCACATCATTTCATATTTAAACAACATAACACACTTGATGAGAGGAAGCATACACCTTCATTTAATAGAGGACAGTACAGATACTGTCCCATCAAGCATTCATGGCAAGTACCTCCCCAGACAAGTGAATGACTTCATTTGTGATCTTTGCCACAAGACAGGTATGATGTCAGCCTCAAAACGTTTTGCTTTTATTCCAACTGAGAGGCACTTTATAACTCCAGTATATTTGAATGGCCATGATATATTACAAATGGGCCTTTCCAGTTCACTCTGCATGCATCTGATATGTAGCAATATATGACAGACAACACATTTGCCCGCTACAGAGAACCTAATAAGAAACAAAATATATGATTTCAAGAGCTACAGGAGAAACACAGTGCAAAATGTCTCTCATACACTTACCTCAGTAATGACTCAGCATCATGATAGCCAATAGGATGGACTGGAATTTTTGGAAGACCTACACCACTACTTTTGTCTAATCGGTAGGTGTACTCTGAAAGACAGATATTTTCATATTTACAACTCTCAGAGGGAATCTGTACAGTTCACAGCACAGTCCTAACACTGGAGTCAAGGATAATCAACTCACTTCCCTGGACATTGGGCTGACATTAATTTCATTCTTTGTGCTTTATCAACATATTTTCAGAGAGACACTAATGAAGGTTTTCCCATAGTATCTGCAGTCATGCGTTTAAAGCTGGCTGGAAATTTTAAAATTATTTATTAATCTTTTGTGTTGAAATCCTTTGGCATAGAAATATTTCTTTTCATGGGAAAGAAGTTCAGACTAAGCTACAGATAAAGAATAAGAGCAAAGAAGAAGCCTGTAGTCTGATCCTTGGCACATTCAGCTGGGAACTAAAACAAACTTTCCAGATGATAATGAGATGCAGATAAAATTATATACACTGGACCACTAAATATTCTGCTTTTCTGTTTTTGCAAACAAAATGAAATCTAGGTTTTGTTCTCATAAAACTCAAATACAAATCTTGTTTTCTAAAAAACAAGAAACTTAATTTTTATGATGTGGACAAAAGCTTATACAGAAAAGAATATTTTCCTCCTTAATACAACATTCACAGTGACCCTTTTTGAGAAAAGACAAGGATTCATCTATAAGACCACTGACTGAAACAGAAATGTTCCTCATTGCCCGCTCTGCCATGCTGCTGTTGTGAACACATATGCCCTTCCAGCTCAAGTTCTGCTGGCTAGAGGCAACATTGCCCATCATTTAAAGACCACTTTTTTCTGAGGAGATTGCCTCTCTCAGATATGCTGGCTCAAGTGCTGGTATGAATGGTTCTTAAAGAGTTTCATTCAAAATGGTCTGGTTTAAGTGCTAAATGAAATGATTTGAGCACAACTCAAGCAGTTTAGGAAGCATTAGGTGAAGGTGACGAACACAGGTGAGTGTTCTGTGGGTCTGCTTAACATGCCCTCACTTCCTCTCATGCACCACTCACAGAAGCGGCGTACCAATGCAAAACTCAAAGCTGCCTCTTTTGACCAAAAAAAAAAAAAAGAAAAACAGTGGTTTTTTACAAGGGAAAGAACATCCTGACCCCCTGCCCTTTCCTGATATGAGACTATCTGAGCATACCTTCTCTAGAGTAACTCACCTTTGGCAGGATAACCTGGTGTCAGAGGATCCCCTGCCCCATTCAAGTTTAATACATTCCCACGCTGCGCTCCTCCACCAGGAAGGTTCCATCCATTTGGATAAGGATCTACTCCTGGGGCGCAGTAGTCAGCAGGGTCAGAGTACAGGATAATTCCCAAGGCACCTGCCAATTCAGCATTCTTCACCTGCAAAGCACATCTCTGGTCCCTATCTAGTCCTTTATAGCTTGACCCCAGAGTTCAAGGGGCAAAAGAAAGTATTATAAATTTTAGTGATTTTTTTCTCAGGGTCTTTTACATTGCTTGGACTAAATAAAGTCTCATACCATAACATTTCCTGAAAAATATACATGTGGATATCAGGTTCCATACGAAAGTAAGAGGTTTGCTGCTGCTTTGACTTTTAGTTAGGAGATAACCTCGGTGACATGGAAAACATCCTTCACAGTACTGGTACAAAACCCGAGTTTGCATGCTATCATCCAGGGCAATACAATCAACTGGCTATTAAAATATACATATCATGGAAGGAAAAAAAACAGATCACACTGATACAATCATATCTTTCAGCCTTGTATTTACCTTAATGATCTCAATGTATCTCAGGGTTCAGACTATAGAGGAAGACTATTCTTGGAGAACTTGAAACTGTCCTTGGCTACAAACAAGACTAACTCCAGAGTGCATAGGTTTTTATGGCAGAAGGACTGACCTGCATGCTGTTTCAAAAGTGTTCTCGTGTGATTTTATTATTGTATAATATATGTCATTCTGACATCCCAATCTGGTTTGCTACAAGATATGACAGTGATGGATAGTGACTGAGTGACAACCAATTCTCAACAGTTTTAAATCTGGGCATTTGAATTCAGAAATACCATGGCTTGCTTTCTTTATTTTTTTTCCTTTTTTATTTTAAAGAAATACAATACTTGCCTTTATTATCTTATTCTTGCACACCATTAGGAAGCTGGAATATGACCATACAGTTCTACAGATTTTATACAGGCTACTGAATTTTTCAGTATATAAACAGTTATAAGAAATACTACTGTAAGGATGATCATATGATCCCTTTGTGTCAACAAGGGCATATAGTTCCCAAACCACAGGAAAACTGTCCCTCTAGATACTAGTAACTCTGAGGTATTTGTTTTCTGTTTTAAGAAAAAATTCACAGAATAATACTTTCTTAAATTTTTAAGTGTTTTCCATTCAGATAGTATAATTAGGAGTCATAAACAATTTAGTGAAAATATTATCTGACCCAGAATATATGTCACTGGTGAAAATGGTATGTAAGTACATCAGTGACTTATCTACTTTAAAGCTTCACATAAGATTAGTCAACAGCACGTAATAAGAACTGGCATTCCAGTGAGGAGATTCAGTGTTTAAGATCCTTGGGTAACTGACAAATACAAATTACAGTCCTGCTCAAATTAGGGTCAAACTAATCGTTGTACAAGAGCCAAATACACATAAAATAGACTGTCTTCTTACATCCCTTTTGAGGAAATAACTTGAGTGTATGCCTGAAGTATGCACAGGATTATGTTGTTTTCTGTCAGGTCATGGAAATCTGCAGGAAACTGTTATTTAAAAATATTTATATGACTGAGACATTGAATAGCCAATTATGCAATTTAAAATAATCTACATATAGTTATAGTCTCTGCCTGGTGTACAGAAACCATTATAAAAAAACACAATATAGACATTTTAGAGTACAGCTGAACCAACAGAGAAGAACAGTCTAGTACAGAATTACAGTGTATTACAATGTATACAATGTATAACAATGTTAGCAATACTTTGGAAAATTTATAGAATGCAAATGAATATAAAAATATGAAACATTTTCCAACTTATTTACTTTTATCCTAGAAATGTATTACATACATATGAAACACCTATTTGCTATTTTCTACTAAAGAAACATCTTTGAACACAGCTTTATGATAACTCAGTTACACCAAAATTTACAGAACACTTCAGATAAGTGATTAATTCTCTTGAAAACAAGTGAAGGGCAGCACAAGTAACGTGTTTCTATACAGGAATTACCTTATTTCCTCTGAAGATCTTCCCATATCTGGCAATAACAATCTTTCCGGTACAGTTAATTCCCATTTCACGTTCTAACTTAAAGAAGTCCTCGGTGCGGCCATAATTCACATACACTAACTCACCCTGTCAAAAAGAGGCAGAATTTGAAATAATACTGTCAAAGGGCATGTCAAAAGGAGGATGCAATCTAGTAAAACAATAAGCTGAGAACTATGATCTCTGGGACTGGCTTTGATTGTAAGGCAACTAAGTAGGCAAGTGACTTCTAATAGTGCCCTACCATACAAAGCTGCTAGACTTTGTTCACAACAGAGAATGTTCACATATGACTTCAGTATCAAAAATTTAAGTGCTCAGAGTATGGTGTTTACTTCTCTTTGTAGTCCATTTAAAGTGGAACCAGGCTTGGAAAGTTGGAGGCATTTTGCACACAGACACCACAGTAAATATCTACTGTATTTTATGTGGTAGAGTCCACAGTTTAGTTTTAGTAAAATGGTTTTTAACATAAAATACAGAAACTGGCCTATGAAAACTCAGGAGAGCCATGGATCTATTGAGTAGTCCCACTGCTGAGCTATATACATGCTCACTACTGTGCTGCTTCCAGTACAGATGCAGACAACAGCTCCCTGGAGAATGCTATTGCTAACAGTGCTAGCTAGGAACCTGGACCTTTGTTAGACTATTAGGTAATAAGGTGGACATAAGCATCATATTTTGAAAAGACAACCTGTCTTTAGGCATTGTTTTCATCAGAAACAAAGTTCTTATATTTAATTAAAATATTTTTCTAAAGAAGAGAGCTGAAGTTTTTTAAACTTGTTTCTATCATTTTCCATATTTCATCACTTACTGTAGCTCTCCACAAACTAAATAAAGCACTGAGGTTATTCTGTCTTTCTTCAGGGATATGCTATGATAAAAGGTTAAAACCCATGAATTTTATCTTACATTATATTCCGAAATTCCCACTGCAATTCTTGAAACATTTGTTGCTCTTATATCATAGGATACAGACTATCTGCCTGGTTATCCAGCTTTCTTTGAGTATCTGAGGCAAATGAATAGAGGATACCTTTTGTTTTCTTAATTTGAACCACTTATTAACAAACTTCAGAAAGTACACGACTGATATACTGGGCTGTGCGAGTAGAAGCATTAGCAGGGTTCCAAGTCAGATCAAATTTTAAAGCAGAGATTGGACCAGATGACCCCAGAGGGCTCTGCCAATATAATTTATTGTATGTAAAGACAGGAAAGATATTGAAAGCAACAACAAAAAGTTCTAATCTTAAAAAAATATTAATTGAAATCTCTAATGGTCATGGGCCAGAAAACTCCTGTTACACAGGCCAGCTGTATAAAAGAAAGCCCATCAGCTGGTACCACCTGCAAAGGATTAGCATTAAATTCAGATCACAGCAACACTATCACCAGTAAGATAGGCTTGCAAAAGCCCTTTTCAAGTACACTCAACACTATGCAGCTATACCCATCAGTGTAAGGTCTGGGGCAAGCAGCATTTTGAAAGTGAGATTTGGCTCACTGGCTGTGTAAATGTAACGGTCTATTTGTTCACCAAGATGGTAAACAATAATGTATAATTACAGAAATGCCTGGGGAAGCTTATGGCAGCTGATATTAAAGATTTATTACCATCTTTTAAGGAAGAGGAAAATAAAATCCAGTTCTGATACAAACTAAAGAAAAAATTAAACTTAAGTATGACTGCTCAATTTAAACATTGCTTCACTGAGCTCTGAGAACATCAGAGCTGGGTCATCTTTCCTACTGCTGATACATCAGGTTTAGAACTAAAGTCTCAGGAATTTCACATTATTCTGTATTGCTCTCTGCTATTCTGTGCTATGCTACTCTTTTCTATTTCTATTATATTTCTATCTCTGTTCCTTTTTCTTCTTTGGTTCCTACTTCTATTTCTCTTTCAATTTCTACTTTTGCTTTTTTCACTACTCTACAATGTTACCTCAGGCATTCCTTGGGCTGAAAACGCACTGTAGGGTGGCACCACATCTTTAACGGCCTCATATCCTGGAGGAGGCGGCTCAGATAATGATGTGTTGAAAATCTAATGGAAAAGAAGAAAAGGAATAATGTAAACTAGCAATATGGAAAAGAAGTACTTTCTGTTTGGCCACATTTCACAAGCATTTGCAGTTTAAAGGAGTCTAATTTTAGAACTCAACATGAGAAGTGGCCAAAACTTTAGCAATCACTGAGCATCGTTTTCAGGAGGA
Source organism: Pithys albifrons albifrons (assembly GCF_047495875.1). NCBI lineage: Eukaryota > Metazoa > Chordata > Aves > Passeriformes > Thamnophilidae > Pithys > Pithys albifrons. The sequence goes on from NC_092458.1 coordinate 78,672,559, forward strand.
AGGTTCAATGTGCAATCTTACAAATCCCATCTCCACTCTTCACACAGAATCCTGCGTAAATGATCATAGGGCCTCTTAAAATGGTTTCAGTACAGCAGATAAGAACAGGTTAAATCATAGTGGTAAAAATGCTTGCATTCTGCTCATTCCTGGAGTTTCTACATGCACTAGAGCTATTCAATAATGAACTCATGTCCCTTGTGATAGTACATCTTGAGGCCTAAACTCTAATCTTCCAGAAACTGAATTCAGCACAATCACCAACACCATGTAATGAATCAATGCAAAGAATGGTGCTGACCAGTTTCTTTCTTTTTTCTAAGTAACAGAGTAATTTTAAAACAATTGAATTACATGAAGTAATTCTCTTACATAATTCTCCTTTAATCCATTTATGTTAGTATACTGTATAAATCAGGGTAAATATTAGTATTGCTAGCACACACATTATGAAACAAAGATGCAAAATATAAAAGTAAACTAGACTCCCAGATTTCCATGTGCTTTGTATCAGTCCCAACACCATTAAGTGAGCAGAGGACAGCTTTCCCTCACAGTCTTCCCAAGTGTATGAAGGTGATTTTTTTCCCTGGTTGGAAAACCTGGTGTTTCTGTACCTCATTTCCACGCTCATCAACTATTGAGATGTAGTTGGGCTTATTGTCATCAGGGTAAGAGAGCAAGACATCATAATGAATTAACTGAACAGAATCCAGACCAAACTTCTTCCATTCAGCTTGGACTTGCTGTGCCAGATGCATATTCTCCTTTGTTCCTGCTAGGTGAGGAAGCTGTGTAAAATTGCTAGAGAAAAAGGAAAAAATGATCAGGTCAGGCATTTCAGCTGATAATGAGAGCTCCTGTTAGCCTAGCTAGAAATAAAGGCCCTAGAGATGATGAGCTACACTCAGGCTAAATAAGGACCAAGGCTTCTCTGTATCTATACTTTTGCCTGTCTTATACATAAATTGAGATAAAAGGTTTCAGGCTGTCCTGAGCTAACACAGCTATTTGTATCTTCCTTGGTTTGGCAAGAATGGTGTGATAACACCAGATATGGGGTCTTGTCCTTTTACTCCTTGCCTTCTGAGTAACATTAGACCTATGCAGTCCTATGCACAATGAGAAAAGAATTTGGTATAATTATCTTTATGTATTAAATTTAGAAATGCGCATAGTTAGTCTGATCCTTACTTGTAATTAACTGAATATTCTTCCTGGATACCACTATTTTAATTATTTAGGCACAAATACTGATTTATCTAAAAATTCACTATGAGTGTATCTTATTGGCAAGTGAGATTGAATTCTGAGTGCTGTAAATGGCTATAAACAAGGAGTAGAAAAACTCAACAGTCTGTGGATTAAAAGTCATGCAGAATGAATAACAAGCAGCAAAAAAGACTATAAATAGTGAACGGACCATTGTCTGAAAAAAAAATTAAAAAAAATGTCCAGATCATTGAGAAAGCCCAGTGGTAAAGTCAGCTGAAGAAACTCTCAGCTGAATGAGGTTGTTGTTACCATGATGTGCTCCTCTCATTTGACCATGACATTAAGATTCCACAGAACCCTGTGTGGCACCAGTTGGTATTAATGAAGAAAATTCAATCGCTGGTAATGAAGGTAGTGAGATTAGGAAAAACTTAAATTCTTGAGTTCAAGTGAGAACAAAGCCATCAAAGAAAGCACTTTGAAAGAACTGTACACACAGCATAGAATAGAATATATTTTTAAGGAATCTACAATCAACTACGTCCAACTGTCTGAGCAATTCAGGGCCGATCAAGTTAAAAGCATGTTGTAAGGGCATTGTTCAACAAGTCTGGGGCATTGACCACATCTCTGGGAAGCCTCTTTCAAGATTTGCCCACACTCCTGATAAAGAAATGCTTCCTCATGTCCAGTCTGAACCTTCTCCGGTGCAGCTTTAAACCATTCCTATATATCATATTACTGAGTACCAGGGAGAAGAGAGCAGCACTTCTCTCTCCACCTTCCCTTCTCAGGAAGCTGAGGGAGCAAGAAAGTTGCCACTCAATGTTCTTTTCTCTGAAGTCCTCCGCAGCCCAATGCTGCTAGTTAAAACCATGTTCCTCTGATAATGTCAACATCTAGTACTAACACTGTACTAAAAGTCACTGTTACGGTGACAGCACCATTTTCTGGATGACATACTGAACGAAGAACATGGTTAAGTGTTACCGATAGTGCCAATAGCTGTTTTCCATAAGAGTTACAACCACTTAAGTCTTAAATTTTCACAAAAATTTGACTTATGCAATAACGTTCTCCTGTATTAGATTCCCATTTATTTGAATTTGTGTTTTTCTTCATTTCCTCTTCTAATCTGTTGCCTGCCTGTATTGTTAGTTCTGAGCAGTGACTAAACATATACCATATTTCACTGCATAACTGGCCACATGACAGAAAATGAGGTACAATGTTTTCTCTTTGCAGAGACAGGAAGTTTAGAGGGCAGAAAGAGGTCTGTTCACAGAACTGTGTAACAACAATTGACTTTGCAGGAGACAAAACACAAATTAAGACTCTAAAAACTCCAAAGTCTTCAGTTTTGAAGGTTTATGTTATAGTCAGGGCATGACTGTTATGTAGTAAAGAGAACATACTTTCTAGCTAATTTATTTGCAATAGTTCATGACAAATGCACCTAAAATTAAATCAGTGGGATTGCCACAACCTTACAAACCAAAAATGGGAGTTTAGTAATTTAGTAATTTAGTGTTGTACAACTTCATGCTACGTAATCAGGCTGGGAATCTGAGGGAAATCCAAATTTATTGATTACTCCTACAATAGCTGATGCTCTTTCTTTACACAGAAAGAAAATTTCTATCAATAAACTATGACTTCTGATCTATTACTGACTGGAATAAATATTAGCTTTTAACAAATACTACACTCTTCTAAGAGAAAAATAACCCATTTACAAAAGTACATCAGCTTACTTGTAGTTAAAGCTTACAAGTTACGGAAATAAATTAATTACAGCAACTAAATTTTGATAGATTTTAAAATATCTATATTGTCATGTTCCATTTTTTTTTAACTGTTTGAAGCATGACCAGCAAGTCGAGAAATGTGATTCTGTCCCCCACTCCGCTCTCATGAGACACCCCCCCCCCCCCCCCCACCTGGAGCATTGTGCTCAGCTCTGAGGCCCCAACATAAGAAGGACCTGTTGGAGCAAGTCCAGAGGCCACAAAGATGATCAAAAGGCTGGAGCATCTCTCTCGTGGAGACAGGTTGTTCAGCCTGGAGAAGAGGAAGCTCTGGGGAGACCTTACAGCACCTTCCAGTACCCAAAGGTGGCTTTCAAAAAGGCTGGAGAAGGACATCTTGCAAGAGCATGTAGTGACAGGACAAGGATGATGGCTCTAAACTGGAAGAGGGGAGACTTAGATTGGATATTAAGAAGAAATTCATTGCTGTAAGGGGGATGAGGCACTGGCATATGTTGCCCAGAGAAGTTGTGGATGCCCCATCCCTGGAAGTGTTCAAGGCCAGGTTGAATGGGGCTTTCAGCAATCTGCCCTAGTGGAAGGTATCCCTGTCCACGGCAAGAGCGTTGGAACTAGATGGTCTTTAAGGACCCTTCCAATACAACCCATTCTATGATTCTGTGACCCTTGAGCTGGTTACAGCTTGATGTTTTTTCCTTGTCTGAACTGATTAAGCTACACACTGCTTACTGAAGAAATTGCTTGATGTTTTCAGCTTTCATTTCAGCCATAAATGTTCTCTTCATGTCCTCATGAGTACTCAGAGATGTCTTCTTTTCTGTAGGTTTTACAAACCAACCTGTACAACACACCAAAATACAACAGTAAAAACACAGAAGCAATATTTCCATGACACACATCATTTCTCTTTAGTCTCCTGACAAGATGTATTCTGTGCATTTTCCAATTGTTTTTATTTCAGCACATATAAGCAGTCACAACCTAATGCAGGCTGCACAGTGAGGGCAGTGTCAGTCCCACAAATGGTAGGAGAATTATTTACCTGTGTGGATATTGAGGGGTATAAAATACTATATTTACTCATCACAGTTATTTTTCTGTATATGCCTAGGAGACTTACCTATCTCTGTGAGCACCATGACATCATGCTGTCAGTCATATCAGTCACCTTAGTAATAAGGCAACAGCTTTACAAAAATGCATAGACAGAGAGACACACTTTGTAAGGAACAGATGTCTTGTAACTCCTTCCTCACTCTCTGGTCTGTCTGGCTGTTATTCTGGAATCCTTCCCTTACTGTGCAGGCACTACCAGAGTAAGTGATGAGATGAACACCTGGCTAGAAAGAGAAGTGTTTCTGACATCTGTTTTTAAGTCAGACTGAACATGTTCAGTGCAAATGCAGCAGCAGCAGCAGCTACAAGGGTAGTGCGAAGGAGAGAAGTGGTCTGTTCAAGCATGCAACAAGCTGGCACCAGTGAGGCACTGGTCACTGGCACAGGGAAAGGCTCTTTCTAACATGAGAGAGGAATTCAGTCAGGGCTTCTCAATGGCACCGACGCCAAGTACATACCAAATGGCAATGCAAAATACAAGTGGACCTTTGTTTTTCGTCCTCCCCCAAGCTGATCCTCACTCATCTGTGAAACCAAAAGGAAGGTAGGGAGCGACTCATAGACCAGCCTGCTTGGGACGAGGAGGAGGTGGGACATTAAATTAAAGACAATTTCTTCTCTCCTGTCAGAGCCCCTCCAGCCCCATATTTATCTTCCTGCCGTTCTGGCTGGGACTGCTGTGCTCTCAAAGCAGCAGGGTCGAGGGTCTGTCTTTTGTGCCGTCCTCATAAACCCAGCGCCTCTTTCCTACTCACAGCATGACTACTTTAATAAAAAACAAATAGAAAAACAAGGAGATAAAGACCCTTCTGCGGTGGAGCTGGAAATCCCAGAAGGCATTGGTGACTGCACCTAACTGGTGTGAAGAGAGGAAAGGACAGCGGTAGGGAGAAGGGCAGGGTGGTGTCGGCCGGCTGAGCACAGCCTCACCTCGGGCACCCATGGCACAAATTCCCGGGTGCTGGAAGCCCGTCCGCTCCTCCCCCCAAACACCAGCCCTTGCTCGGCCCCGCTTCGAGAAACCTTCCCCGGCTGGCGGGGCCGGGGGCGGCGGGAAAGCCCTCGATGCTAAGGAGGGTGAGTCTGCACTGTACCGATGAGGAACCCGAGGAGGAAGAACCCCGCCGCTGCTGCCAGGACGACAGCCCAGAAGCGGCCGCTGGCTGCCCTGGAGCCGGCCGAATCCGAGGCAGCGCTGAGCGACGTCCCCATCGCTGTCGTGTCGTGCCGTCCCGTGCCGTCACGTCCCGTGCCTTCCCGTCCAGTCCCGTCCGCGCCGCCCGCAGCGACCTGTCCGGCCCCCGTCCCCGCCCGGCCCGCGCACACCCCACGGGCTTCGCTCTCCCCGCCCCGCCCGGGCTGCTGGTCGGAGCTGGATGGCTCTCTTGCTGCGGTCTGTTGGCCGGTCCCGTCCAGGCGTGCCCACCTCCCTACGCCAGGCCCCGCAGCTGTACTGCCGCCCCGTATTTCACAGAATCAATTAGGCTGGAAAAGACCTCTGAGATCATCGAGTCCAATCTGTGCCCGAACACCACCGTGTCAGCAAGACCATGGGACTGAGTGCCACGTCCAGTCTTTACTTAAACACCTCCAGGGTCGGTGGCTCCACCACTTCCCTGAGCAGCCCATTACAATACCTAATCACTCTTCCCTTGAAGAAATTTCTCTTTATGTCCAGCCGAACTACCCCTGGCACAGCTGAAGACTAGGTTCTCTTGTCCTGTCGCTGATTGCCTGGGAGAAGGGGTCACTCCATGAGCTTCCTCTTCCCCAGGCAAAACACCCCTAGCTTGCTCAGCTGTTTCTCATGAGACCTGTACTCCAGCCCCTTCACCACCTTTGTTGTCCTTCCCTGGTCCTGCTCCAGCACCTCAATATCCTTCCTGAATTGAGGGGCCCAGAACTGGACACAGGACTTGAGGTGCAGCCTCACCAGTGCCAAGTACAAGGGAAGAATCACTGCCCTGATCCTGCTGGCCACAGTATTTCTGGCACAGGCCAGGATGTCATTGGTCTTCTTGGCCACCTGGGCACACAATTCTTTTGACTTGCTACAAAGTGCAATGAGGAGATAGAGCGATGACTTCCACACCTGATTTGACATGGACTTCACATACTGTGCCATACCACGTCATCCTCCACAGGCCACGCACCAGAGTGGGCAATACTAACAGGGGAAACCAGAGGGGAGAAAAAGGTAAAAGCCATTATTTTAACAGATATAGTTTAAGAAATATTGTACTCAAATACCCAACACACTGACAAGCTATAAGGACTCTTCAGAGAGATGTGTGCCCCCATGGAGGTAGGTTGATTGCCACACATCTGTGTTTCCTTCCATTTTACAAAGCCACAGCCTCAAGGAGAGCATGTGCACCCAGCTGCCTGTTTGAGGACAGGCCTGGAACTTTGTAAATGGTTGCCTTTGCAGGACTCTTTTTTTTTCCACCTCTTAGAGTCTTCCCTGTATGATTTTGGAAAAACCTCTCCAATCAGTTCAGTCATCACATTTTGCATGAGACTGTGCCTTTGGGGCCATGAACAGAGAGGAACTTTGCTGGCAGAGATGACCTCACAGGCACTGCATGAATTTTCATCCTCAGAACCCTTGCTCAGGTTCCAGCTAGGGAGACAGCTGATGTGTAAGACAAAAGGTCTGTAGTTGTGTTGTGTTCATGTCCACATAGAGTATGAGCAACCTGTTATCAAAAGCAGGTGCAAGGACTGTGCACTTTACAGGACTGCTACTTTTGAGCTACACTATGTGCTGATGCAGACAAAACCTGAATCTGGAATGGATTCCAGACACTGAACTTTGGCCTCATTTGCAGAGCCTATTGCACTAGGAAATCTTGGTACCAGAACACTAGATAAGCCCTGGGGAAAACAGAAGTGTTGGTTTCAAAGAGCAGTACACCAGTGACACAGCAGTAGTGTGCTTTGAAAATTTATAAGAGACAAAATAAGCTGCAAACGACCAGACAGAAAGTAAAAAAAAAAAATCCTCTATTTGTGTTAAATAGTTCTGTCTCCACTTTATACTGTCATATTCAGTCTGTCCCTATTGTGCAAAAGCCCGGCTTACAATTATACCCTGCCCCACAGTCTGCTTTCCTTTTCCATCCTGTACCTAAAGGCACATATTGTGCCTGTGTTTGCTGCTCTTCCACTACTCACTGATGGATGCTGAAAATAAGGCAGTGTTGAGTAGGCTGAAGAATGGACATATCTTCTGGTATTCTTAAAAAGAATTAATATGGTCAGGACACCTTTGGGTATAAGAAACTTGGAAGAGCTTGCGTATCAGTTCATTTCTGTTTGAAGCACTTGGAAATTAGGTTAATGAAGCACCATGGGACTAGGTACTGAGCAAAAACATGTCTTATCTCTCTATTAATATTCCAGAGGGGTTTAATCGATCCCAGTGGTTTATGACCACCCTTATTCAAGTAAAATAAGATGGAAAAGATCAGTAAGGAAATTGAGGTGGGAATATTGTCAAAAGTTTGATGCTGTTCAGTACTTTAAAACTAATTGACCTGCCCACACCATTTGGAAGCTCTGAATTACTGCCTTTAGACATTTTATATACAGTCTTCCAGTGTGCCCACAGCTTGGGCAGGACATTAAGAACCTTAAGTATACAAGAGCAGCAGCCAAAGAGCATAGAAAAGATTTAGAAGAACAAATTGCAGTTACGATAAATGCATAAAATATTATACTGGTTCCCATACGGAATCATATGTCACTTTGCAAGCAAAGTCATTTCACTAAACCAAAAGTTGAAAAAGTTAATGCTTCTGGTTTTCTGTCTTAGTGAAAGACCTTCTACTAATGAAAATACTAAAAATTATTTTTTCTTGTCTCTGAGATGTGATGAATGTATGAAAAAAATTCAATTAATTTTCCTGAAGAAACAAATTTTGCTGGGTTTTGAGATGCAAATTCTAGGCAATGTTTTGGTTAGGATTATCCACTTATATATCATTTCTCATTACAAAGTTTTCATTTGGTCCAACTGCAACCAATGGTAGTATCTGTATTTGCAAAATGTTGAGGAACCTATTTGTATATTAAGGTGCTGTTCAAATACGGGTATAGTTAAGTTCAATTTTTGTGCTACTTTCTGTATATAGCTGCAGGATAACTGTTTTATTCTTTTCTGGCCCTTCAGCATGTAAAAATGTTTTCACATTAATTTACTGCAAATAAGGCTGGAAAATATTTGTGGGAAGGGTTCTTGTTATAATCACTAAATGCATGCTGTGAGTTTATTCAGGTTTAGGACTTGGAAAAAGGTTGGAGAAAATCGTCTCAGTGATGGTTTTTGCAGTAAACTTACATTCCTCTGAGTCAGAAAGTTAGTTTGACAGATTACTGGGACAGGAGCTCCCAAATTCTTTTGTTTAGGGCATAAAGTGAAAAAGGTGGAACCAGTTATGTCACTTACAACCACTGGAGGAACAGCCAGTTTAGCGTGGAGATAACACTACTGTAGTGTCTGAGGACAGCTTTTATAACTTGTTGAATAAAGATGTGTTTGCATACAGTTACTAGCCTTTGTTACCGTTCTAACTGTGAGAGAGTAGATGAAAAGGAGATACTTAAATGAGTGGAATTTTGCTGTGGAATTATGTGTCAGGGTTTGAAGGGAGGCCAGCAAGGCGACATCATGTGAGCCATCTGCTACTGACTGCTCTATCAAGATGAGAAAATGGATCAAGCCTCCTTTAAACAACTAGAAAAAGTCTCATGACTGCAGGTTCTTCAGCATGGAAGCACTAGAACAGGCTGCTCAAAGATGTAGCATTAAAATTTTTAGAACTCCTCCAAACACCTGAACAAAGCCCTCTGCAACCTGATCTAACTTAGATGGTAACTCTGTTATGAGCAGGAGTAGGTCTGAATTGACCTCCTGGGGTACCTTCTACTGGTTGCCTGTGATTCTATGATTTAAATAGAGCTACTTGTGAAATAATATGTGCTCTGCTTTGTAAATGTTAAAGTCTGTGTTTCTGTGTTAAAAATTTGAGATACAGACAGTAAAATAAAAAGACTTGTCTGAAGTGTATTGTAGAATTAAATAATTTATTTTAAAGTTCCAAGTCTCTATTATGCTATAGAAACAGTCACTAATTAATTTCTTAATATTTTGGATAGAAGTTATTGTTATATACTTCATTACCAAGTTAAATTAGATATATTGTTTTAAAATGTCAATAGAAAAGCATGAATTGAAACCCAGAAGACTTTTCACCTAGAAAAGTTTTCTTTCACTTTATTCTAGCTTCATATTTTCAAACAATTCAAAATATTCATACTTTTTCTTCAAAGAAGGCATACAAATAATAAGTAGGTTTATAACTCATATTTTCCTTTCTCCTTTGCATTGCAAGTCTTTGCATTATAACTGCAATAGAAATTGCACAGATAAAACTACGGTGCCTAGGAACCATACTGCTTTTGATTTTCATAAGTCAATTTTGAATCATCCCAATCTGTAAAGTGCCACATATGTTTATATATGTGAAACAAAACAAGAGTTTTCTCAATATTTTTCTCCCTGTATGACTCTGTATGGAGAAGTCAGAATGCTGCCTCCGTGGCGACTTGACGCATTAAGTGATCATAGAATCACAGGATCGTAGAATCACAGAATATTCTAAGTTGGAAAGGACACACAAGGATCATCGAGTCCAACCCTTAGTCCAGCACAGGACCAGCCCCAAGAGTCACACCATGTGCCTGAGTGTATAATCCAAACACTTCTTGAGCTCCGTCAGGCTTGCTGTTGTGACCACTCTTCTGGGGAGCCTGTTCCAGTGTCCAACCACTGTCTGGGGGAAGAACCTTTTTCTAATATCCAAGCTAAACCTCCCCTGACACAATTTCATTCCACTCCTCAGATCCTGTCACTGGTCACCACAGAGAAGAGATCAGTGTCTCCCCCTCCTCTTCCCCTCACAAGGAAGTTGTAACTGCAGTGAGGTCTCCCCTCAGTCTCCTCTTCTCCAGAATAAACACACCAAGTGACCTCAACCGCTCTTCATGTGGCTTCCCCTCAGGGTCCTTCACCATCTTTGTTGCCTTCCTTTGGACACTCTCTAATAGCTTAATATATTTCTCATATCGTGGTTCCCAAAACTGCACACAATGTTCAGGGTGGGGCTGCCCCAGTGCAGAGCAAAGCAGGACAATCCCCTCCCTCGACCGGCTGGCAGTGTTGTGCCTGATGCCCCCCAGGACACAACTGGCCCTCCTGGCTGCCAGGGCACTGCTGACTTGTATTCAACTTGCCTTCAACCAGGAACCCCAGGTCCCTTTCTGCAGCACTGCTTTTGAGCATCTCATTCCCCAGTCTGCACATACATCTAGGCTTGCCCCATCCCAGGTGCAGAATACCGCAGTTCCCCTTGTTGAACTTCCTATGGTAGGTGATTGCCCAGCCCTCTAATTTGTCAAGGTCTCTCTGCAGAACCTCCTTCTCTGAGGTAGTCAACAGCTTCTCCCAGTCTTGTTCATTATCCCTTCCAGTCAGTATCCCATCCAAGTCACTTATGAAGATGTTGAAGAGCACAGGGCCTAAGATGGAGCCCTGTGGAACCCCACTATTGACAGGTCACCAGTCTGATGTCACGTCACTCTGTGCTCAGCTCATGAGCCAATTGCTTACCTACCACATGATGTGTTTATCCAGCTGTGTGCTGGAGATTTATTCCAGAGGGATCCTGTAAGAGACACTATCGAAAGCCTTACTGAAATCCAGAAGGGTTGCATCAACTGGCTTCCCTTGATCAGCAAGGTAGATTACCCTGTAATAAAAAGAAATTGTTGGGTAAGCTGGACTTTTCACTCGTGAAGCTGTGCTGGTTGTAATCAATGACAGTGTTATCTTTCAGGCGTTTTTCAATACTTCTCAGAATAATCTTCTCCGTAACTTTACCAGAAACTGAAGCGAGACTTACAGGCTTGTAGTTACAGGGGTTCTCCTTCTTCTCCTTCTTAAAAATCTGGACAACATTCTTCAGTTTCCAGTCAGCTGGAGCCTCTCTGGATACCCAAGACCACTTGAAAATCATCAAGAGATATTTAACAATGACATCAGCTGGCTATTTGAGGATCCCACCAGGCCCCATAGATTTATAGGGACCCAGCTGGAGCAGCAGATCCTACACAATTTCAGCATTGCCTGGGAGTTTGTCATTCTTGCAGTCATGGTCCTCCAGCTCAAGGCACTGCTTTGGTCCATCATTCACGTTGAAGACAGAGGCAAAGAAAACATTAAACATCCCTGACTTGTCTCTGTCTCTCTGTTTGTGAGGTGACCATTCACATCTTATAAGAGGCCAGTGTTATTTCTATACTGGCTATTACCATTAATGTGTTTGAAAAAACTATTTTTATTGTACCCCACATTATAGAATAGTTTGGGTGGGAAGAAACCTTTAAAGACCATCTAGTCTAAACTCCCTGCAATGAGCAGGGACATCTTCAACTAGACCAGCTTACTCTGAGCCCTATCCAACCTGGTCTTGAATGTTTCCAGGGATATGACATCCACAGCCTCTCTGGGCAAACCCCTTCCTGTGTTTTACCACCTTCATTGTAAAAAGTTTTTCCTGATGTCTGGTCTAAAGGTACCTTCCTGTAGTTTAAAATCATTATCTCTTGTCCTATCAGAACAGACACTACTAAAAACTCTTCCCTCATCTTTCTTACAAGCCTCCTTTAAGTACTGAAAAGTCTCAATCAGAGGTCTCCCTAGGACCTTGTCTTCACATGCTGGACAGCCCCAACTCTCTTAGCCTTCCTCATCAACTCTGTGATCATCTTCATGACCTTCCACTAGACGTGCTCCAACAGCTCCATGTCTTTCCTGTGCTGAGGATCCCAGAGCTGGACTCAGTAATCCAGGCTCTCACTAGAGCAGAGTGGGGGGAGCAGATTCACCTCCTAGTTCCTCCTCAATTTGAATTTTTGGTAGTCAAGCTTATTGGTTTCCGTGCTGGCTTTGTGCCTTGACCCCTATGCTGTGAGCTTGGAGACCTATGGAGTGTTTACATTGCTGTGATAACATTCCATCTGCTGTGACTCTGGCAAAAAAAGCAGCAGTGGCAGGACTGCTTTCCTACTGTAATGGCTCACTCGTTTTGTCCTCCTTCTCTCTTTTGAGTTCCTTCTGTATCCTCTTCTCTCCCAGCTCTTCAGACTCTGCAAGGGAATCTATTTTTATGCCCGAGAGGAAATGGTAATGAATTTGCTATAGTATCTACATGCCCAGGTGAATTCTTCTGTTGGCTCTCATTTGTCTTGAATGGTGATACTAGTTACTGTGTCAGAAATAATTTTGTTCCCATCTTCTGGGACTTTCCAAATGAATGCTGAAACACTTTAACTTCTGAAAGTTTACTTCATAGAAGCAAATATCCATTTATTTGCAGAAAGGAGTCTGATTATTCAAATAGAACAGCATTTTGTGGTAGTATATTGTAAAAGAAGGAAGAGGAAGGTACTGTGAACTACTGTGAAGGCCTATAAGGGTCTGTGCTACACATGGAAAGAACTATAGAATATCTCAACATTTGTAACATCAGCCCCAATGTTGCAAGATGCAGAGGTATAAAGCTAAATGAAAGTGCCTGTGCTGAATTAACAGTTTGTCATACTGAATAAGGGCATTTTTGCTGTTACTCCTGTTCTTGGCTTCTCAACTCAGTTCTCTCCCGGTTATAGTGCTCATGGACTGCTTATGAGTGGATTCATTGGGTTCCATCAGTATTGCACAAGAGGCTATTTACTCCACTCAGCTTCAGTTTGCTGCTGGATTATGCTGTTGATTTGGTTTGTGGAGGAATCAGACAAGCTACAGATGTGACAAAAGGTGATCTAGGGAGTATGTACCCCTTTTCTAGCAGCAGAATGTTAAATCAGCTTAAGCTGCCCTGTGTTAATGTCACCATGAGAACATAAGTGGCCTGTTGTTATTGAAGAATTAACTCCACTATGGCTAAATTGCCTTGAATTATTTTATAGCTTGAGAACAAGCTTTTTCAGAAATGCAGCTTCTTCTGTGTTTTCAACTTTTGCCTCCCCAGGGCATTTTTCTTTCCCATATAGCAAGCAGAGACTCTTCTGGTGGCTCTTGCACCAGACTGGGATGCTAATGTGGAAAACAAGCAGAATGGAGCAGAATAATGTACATATGGAAGTTCCCTCAGTGCAAAGTTGATCTCAAAATGTGCCTCCCTGAGTAATCAATAAACTGCAATTTAGTCATGTAGCTTTAAGATGAACCATTTTTTCTTTCCCCAAAGCTGCACTGCAGTTCTCTGAAGCCTACTAAAATGTTAGCTCTTGCATGCTACAGGAGCAAAGGATAAGAGCGTATTTTTCTGCGGAGAATTAAATTGTACTGCCTGTTAAATATCCCTTTTTATTGATGGTGAATTACAGTTAGCCAACATGTGTTCTTGGAATTTTGCAGAATAGTGGTGTTCTTGAAATTATCACTATTGTATGCATTTTGGCAATTTGTCTGCCCCTAGCTGCTTATTCTTTAAGACCTTTTGCAGCTGGAAGAGATTTAGTATATGTAGTCAGAAGCAGGGAACCATTTCAAAGCTGTTGGTGAACAAGACATAGTGTCTTTAACTTTTAAAAACAAGTTAAAAATAGGCATCACTGCTATGGACATTTGTGTTTGTTCTGTGATTGCATCGTAATGCAAACTATGAAGCTTTTTTTTTAATAGTTTCCTGTTGTGAATTTCATTTTCTCAGAAATGAGAGGCTAATAATTCTCAGTGGGATTTCTGTGGTCAGATGTAAGACATAAGTATTTGCTCAAGAAATTTACAGTGTCTATTTCAATTTCCGTCCTATTCAGGATAATTCTGTGGTTGAAGATATTTTTTTAATTTAGTTTTTATTTTTATTTTACAAAGAAATTAGAATACTTGGCCTTAGACAGCCCCATTTCTCCTGGATAGTTGGAAACACTTTAGTCATGGTACCTCTTATAATCCTCATGGAGTCTGCAGTGCAGAGTCTTTCTGACTGGCCTGAGATCATTGTAGTAGACAGGAAGTTCTCTGATTTCTCAGCCTTGTGTCCTGGACATAGGACTGTAGTATTACAAAGACAGTTTGCAGTATTTCTTAAATCTACACTCATATTTCAGATGAGGAGTTAACTAGTTCTTTACATTGCAGCTGCTGGTACTGCAAAGGCAAATTATTTTGACAAAGATAGTTGTGCACTGTGTGCACATAAAAAAATTAAATGCTTCCAGGGAAAGTTCTACCTACTATATCATAATTTCCACCATCAGTAAAAATTGGGGAGGGTTTCTCCCCTCCCCCTCTGCATATTTCAAGCATTGTCATTCCTTGAATATCCCAGTAGCCTGGTAACTGTCCCCCAAAGAGATACCTAAATACTTCGCTGATTTTCAACACTGAATACAAATCTGTAGTATTGGCCTGAAGTACAGCAGTCTTACTCTCTAGTCTCTTTAAAAAGAAACTGCACTGGCATGAAATTGGAATGATACACAAGTAAATCAGACTCCTGAACTTTGTGTGATCACTCTGTGAAGGACAAATTGAAGTGCACTCAACCTCCTGATAAAAAAAGCAATTGGGAGAGCAATAAAAGGATATGCAGCTGTAGAAAAAAATGTGAGCAAAGGACATAGTTCAGATTAAAGACAGAAGCTCAAAAAGGCAAGGCAAGAAATGAACAACTCTTTAAAATAACTCTTGTGAAAGTCCTGCAGTGTAAGGGGAAAAATGCTTTCTCCTGCCCTGACCTCTAAAGAGAAGTCATCAGTTCTCTGAAACTCTTATGTGAAAAGGAAGTGCTAACATCTGTTTTTCCATGTTCAGTTAGTGAATTTGATATTGTTCAAAGAAAGAAATTCACTTCAAGAATTCAGTCACGTTGGCTGGCCTACACAGCAATGTAAGGAACCCCCTATTCTACTGAGCCTTTTTATGTTGAAAGTGCCTCATTCTAGTGGAGCTTAAAACAAGCACTAAACTAAATTGACTGAAACAAGAGTCTCGCAGCTTGCAGGGTAAATTAAATTGGTTCTGTGGGGTCCACTTCTTCCTTCAGTCACTACAAGATTACTTATTTTGGTTGCAAGTGCCTTTTCTTCTTCTCTTGTTAAGAGATAACTTAATTCCAATGTCTCTGTGGTTCAGTTAAAATTACATTTACCTTTCAACCTTCAGGTATGAGGTAAATGAAAATAGTGACTCTGAGGACACCTGCCATGTCTACCTTTTTGTTTCTTTGTGTGTGAATGGCAGACTCCAGAGGGAAGCTCTCATTCATGTCTTGGTCTATTTTCATTGCTGAATATCATTATCATGAAAAAATATCTCTTCAGGCATGTGAGAAGTGCAAACCAAACACATTTCCTGCACCTCCACAGTGGAAGACTGAAGTGAGAAGATGTACAGCAGTAGGTACGTACAGGGATCAGTTCAGTATGTCCCATCTGAATCGTACTAGTGACACAGGCTAGCTCTGTCAGAGTTTTTAGTGTTACAGCATTTAATGCATACATTCTTGCCCTTCATCAGCTGATGATGGTCAGTGAAATTGATGCAGACTTTAGGAGGTTTTTGCTAAAAAGACTACTAAAAGAAAGTATTTGATAAGAACATACTGGATCTTTCTTGGATGCTAAGAATAAGCTGCAAAGGTTGACTGCACTGGGCATCCAAATCTATAAATGTGATCATCTGAATAAAATTACTTTAGTTTTTTGTAAAACATATGTGAGATTTCACATGCTATATTATTAATTTGTGTTAGAGGGGCACCTACAGCCTCATATGTGACTGGTGCTACACATATGTCAGGATGCCTGTGAAATATAGCACTGTAACCATACATATTTGACTGAAGGTTTTACACGAGTATTTTACCAAAATGTGTAATCATTTCTCTCTCACATGAGGAGTTTAAATAATGGCAGTCTGACTTCATATAGTATTTCACTGAGTCCTTGGATAAATTGTGTTCTACGTTCTGAACCCCAGGGTGAATCCTTTTGACAATCCTACGGGGAGGGGGGGGGGGGGGGTGTAAAAAAAATGTTGCCAATAACAACTTGTTCTTCTGTTGGAACAAGCCAAAGTTATTTGAAAAGACAGCCTAGAAATAGAGAAACTGGGGAGAGTGAGTGGTATTTTGAAAACATAAATGGAGCAGCCTTAAACTGCAAGGGTTTGGATGGGAAAAGGAAAGTGAACAATCTATCTTACATAAATTTATAGATTTCTATCCTGACTAGCATGAAACCTCTTTCATTGGCTTTCCTTACAATTTACCTCAGTCCCTCTTCTGGTGTTCTTGATCTTGTCAATATCAGCCTCCTGGACATCACAACCAATCGACATCATTTGTTATTTGCTGACAATATTGTCTAGATTCTATATGATCTAGTGATGTGCTGGAAAAGGGGTGGTGGAGGTAGCAATGCCTGCAGGGTTGTGTTCTGCTAGACAAAGGATGAGAACCACATGAGACTCTCTTGCTCTTCTACATGCAGCTACTTTTTAGACCTTTTTAGAACAAGTCCGCAGAGCATAAGTTACATGAGGGAGAGTGAGGGAGAACACAATAATTGGTGATTTCTGGAAGCAAAAGGCAAAAGAAAAGAACTAAATTTCTGAGCACTTGCATATGTAAGTATTGAATCTTGTAATATTTTATACCTGTTACCAACCCTGACATAAAAGGAACTGTGATAATACACTTACATTCTTTAAAAATGATGTTAAAAAAGCATGATCCAAAAATGTCTATATTTCCTTATTTTCTTGTACCTTTAACATTTACCCACCAGATGGCAACCGCAGACTGCCCACGAATTGGATCATAGTCACCTCCTATTTATATAACTTCTGTGACACAAGACCATAGCCTGACAGAGCTGCTTTGCTTTCAAGGAAGTCAGAAAAAGACCCCAAACAAACAAACAAAAAACCCCAAACCAAACAAAACAAACCAAACTAAACCAACAAACAAAAAAACAACAACAACTGTAAATTGAACAGCACAGGTTTGGATCTTCTGATTTCCACTTATACTTGATTTATATAACTGCAGCCACAGCATTTACAATTTGAGAAAGTGAAGAATCTGGCCTGCTGAATTCCTGTGTAATGCATTTGAATTCACAGAATAAATTAATTCTTTGAGAGTTACATTATCCTTACAGTTCTTTTTCTGATCTGATTAGGTAATGTCAGGTCCTCGGCTTGTGGAAAGAGATAATGATACACATTCAGTCAAGTTATACTGGTTTAAGCCAGTGAAAACAATAGCCATCATTTGACAGCATCTGGTGTCATGCAGCCTACTGACTGCACTGACACTCAATAAATCTCATACGTTCAATATGAGAGACTCTGTTAGACTTTCTTCATCCCCATTCATTCTTGCCTTCCTTCTTATGCTTTCTTTCATCCCCTGTCATGCCTACTGGGTGGGAGATGTGGCAGTACTGTAGATTACTTGGAGTATTCCTTCTGTGAGGAACCTGTCATGATGCCATTTTCTTGTTTCAGCCCAGTCTTACACTCCTGTATACCAATGCTAAAAAATACCTTAGTTCTTCCACTCTGACATCACCAGTACCATTAAAGTTGAAGTCTGACTTGGGTGCTTTGAAAGCAGATGCTTAAATTTTTCAGTCAGAGATGATTGTCGGTGTTTTGCAGAGATGGAGGTCTGCTGGACTGGACCCCATACAAATTTGTCATGGGATAGGATCTTGTTAGAAGATTTACAGTCTAAATAGCGTGAGAGAGTTATCACAAGAATGCATAGGGACATATCCAGGACCACAGAGTTTATCAAGGCAGAAGCAAGAGAGATCCCAGGTATTCTGGGTTACTAGCACTACAATATTCTCTGAACAAGAAATATCACTTAAGCCTATTGGCTTCCTGAGTTCTTAGAAGTGGTTTCAATTCTGGTGTAGTGGCTACTTAATTTAGAAATTACAGTCCAAAGAAGACAAAGGGATAGCAACAGAAGATTTTTCCTGTGACCTGACAGATGTGTGCTTTGTATTTGGCTTTTATTTTGCCTGTGTGCTGGAAGTTTTTCTGAGCTGGCAGCATTTGGGAAACATAGAAAATCCTAGCATTTTACTACTCTCACTGTTCTACTGAATAATTTGGGTGGGCAGCCTAGGAGGGAGCACGGAACAAAATGAGGCCTAGTAACTAAATGCATTTGCTTATTTTCAGAGAAAATATCATTATATTAGCGTAGTTTCTCTGGACTTCCTGGATGCAACGAAGGGCAGCAAATGGCTCTTTCTATCTAATTAGACTTTGGCCAGCCTTGAGAATATTGATCTAAAAGGATTGTGGGATTTTTATTTCTTTCCTTGAGCACCTTTTATCCTTAAAAGAAAAAAAAAGGAGGGAAAAAAAAGCCAGGCTCAAATGAAGTTTAAATCCAAAAGAAAACTTCCCCCAAACTGCTTTTTAATGTAGAATGGTGCAGGGTAGGAGGTGTGTGTTCTTCATCTATAGAAAAGAAAAAAATGAAACTCTTTGCATAGTTAGGATGTGATAATAACTGGGGAATCTTGCACTTGTGTAGTTTGAGAAAGTAAAAAGCCAAGCAACAGAATTTTCCTTTCTTCAATCACCATGTGATGTGAACAAAGGGAGACTTTCGTCCCTGCTGCAGAACTACTTTTGTATAGATAAACCTAATCGCTCTCCAGCAGAACATCCTGGACACCAGCAAGCTCCTGGGTCAGCAGGCTCTAGTGCAACTCTGAGGTTATTCCAGGCTGATGGAAATCAAGGCATGTACAAGCTCAAATGGAAAATTTGATTACAGTACTGGGATCAAAATGTGTCATAGTAGGACAGTGTGTTGTTTAACAGGATCCTGTTAGATTATAAATCTCTAGCTGAAGTGCAGTGCTACAGGCTCTTCTCTTGCTCTGTTGACCTGAAAGAAAGATGCAGCATGGTGTGGGATACAGCTTAGGTCAGCTAGTTGCAGGCCACACTTTAAATCAGTTAGCAGGAAGGAAGCTGTAATGACATACCTTGATGCACTTTGATGTACCTAGGACAGAGCACAAAGTGAGAGACACTGGCATAGGTCCCATGTGCTTATGCTGTCTCTCTTTCACACTGACTGAAGGAGTAGGCAAGAGGCTGAAGCAGGGTGCAGACTTGGTTCTGTGAGCAGCTATTCCAGTATTCTTACCCTTGGTTTTGATCTGAGGACTGGTCTTCAAAAGGAATATGGCTATGACATTGATTTCTAAGTAGCTGTTTGTCTCAGTTCTACCTTAAACAGCAACCTACACATTCAGAAGGCTGAACAGATGAGATATCACAGGCCCACTCCTTCCCACACATTTCATTTGCTGGTATCTTTTCTGAAAGGCTTTACCATTGACTGCTTCCTGACCCACTTTATTTCACACGTGTAGACTGGGAAGGATTTTAACAGTTACTATTCATTCTCTTCTGGAATGTAAAACTGGCAATACTATTTTTATTTTCATCTTAGGAAAAAAGAATGTTACTTGTGTCCTAAGGCAATGTCATCATTTGCCTTAAGTTTAGGTAATGTGAACAAACATGCCTTTTAGAGCTTTTGCTTTGACTATTAACTGCCAGTCCTTCACTAAAACAAAAGATGGTGCATCCTTTTATCTTCAGGATGTTTTGAGTTCTATATGGATACCCCAAGCTGTTGGTGCCTTTCTGTTTCCAGTCTTGAAGATCAGGTGATGGGTCTTGAATACTTAACCTACTGTTAGTTTCTATTAGAGCTTTTGAGACTTCCCAATGTCTTAAAAAACACAAAACAACCAAATGAAAAAAAAAGCCAACAAACAAACAAGCTATTTCACACATCTAAGAGTATGAAATTGACCCTTGCTGCTGTGAAACAAAATCATGACTCATAATAAAAAAATTGGGTTTATTCAACTTAGTATTACACTAGAGTTGTGGTAAAATCTCCCCTCCTAGAATATATCTTGTATAATTTATAGATCTCTTATGGCTGTTATATTATAGACTCCTTCACTTTCAGTACACAGATACACGGGAAAAAACAAACACATTATATTGCTATTACTTAAGAGCAACACAGACTATAGGGCACTGCAGGAACTGTAAATTAGTTGCCAGAGTCCTCTTTGCTGCAAACCCAGAGTTATATTACTTTTTAAAAATGCATTTGAAATTGGAATATTTACATTATGAAAGATCCTTGAAATTTCCAAATGCTTTGGCTGGGGGTGGGAGATAATTTTTTTCTGTTAGATAATTGCCCTTGCAAACATCTTTATCTGGTAATGGACTGGGCTGTTGGGATACTTCATCATTTTGAGAACAGAGTCAGAGTCATCAGTAAGGATGATGCTATGGTGCTTCACCAGCCAGTTGCTTTTAACAGGAGAAATGTTTGTGAAATTCAGTTTAACTGTTGGTTTTTCTCTTGATCCTACTGTTTCAGGAACTGGTTATGCAAGAGACTCTACTTTTGGACCTTTTTGACATGTTTGTGCTGCATGGCAACAGAAGAGCTTGGTGGTTATTTTTACCAGATATTATACATGAGGAAATTCCATCTTGAATATTTGGATTTTTAGAATAGAAACATCTTCAGTTTTTATTATTATTACAGAAGTTATCTGTTCATATTCCAGTGAGCAGTGTTGGTACTACTCCTGAGATCACATGAAAATACCTCTTCCTCTACAGCCTCATCAACTCTATCCATCACAATGTATGACCTTATCTTGCTATTGTTCATTTGAATTTGCAGACAGGCATTAGAATCTACTTTAGGAAAATCATTCCCTCTGAAGATTTGCATCTGAGAACTGAGACCTCTGGCTCTGACTTGCCACATCAAATGGAAATGATCCCCTCTGTTATTTTTGGGATTCACTCATTTCACACAATTTTATTCAAATATCAGTTTCATTCACATAAATATATAAAACAGTCCTCAAATGAAAAATATTACAGTGAAATAGGTCTTGTTTTCTCCCTCATTTGTACTGTTACTACTACATAGAGGACAGTAGAGGAAAGGGAGGAAGTGATCAACCTAGAAAGAGAGACTGCATGGAATAAAGGAAGGAGGCAGAAAATGAGATGGGCATAGCTGAAGGGATTGGTAGCTGTTGAACATCCTAGATCAACAAGAGATTGGATAATCAGATTCACTGCCTTGAATTTCACCCCAAAATAATTTGGAGATTAGTTTTATTAAAGGACTATAATGTTTTCTGTGTATGATATCTTAAAGAAAGCATTGCAATGTTCCAGATCAACAGTCTATACCCTCTTCTGTATGTCCCTGTTGAGTACCTGATGTGGATCTAAACACTCCCAATACTCAGAAACCCTAAACAGACCAAAGGTCTGGAGGATGTGAGTAGTGCTGTGAAATTTGAGCACAGTCATCACATTAAGCCAAGGAATGAAAGAATGTTGTGCTGTTGCCCATATCAGTTTTCTAACTGACATATGTACTTGCTTTCTAACATACCCTAGGGTAGTATGACCCAGGTGACCCTGTGCATGAAATAAAAGAGAATTAAGCTGAAGGCAAAAGAAACTCAAACCAGAATATCACCCACTATGCTGTGATGTTGCACCTTTTCCTAGTACTACTCAGGCCACTCTATCCCATCTCCATCAGGGCCTCACTCAGACAACAAAGCTTCCCCTACCTGCACCCTGTGTAGTCACTTTCTATCCATTATTCAGCAATATACATCAATATGACTTAGTTGTCTCTGCAGATTGTTGACAGCTACTCAGACATCACTTTATTTTATAAATGAGATCTCATTCTATTTTAGATCAGCAAATCTACCTAGGTCGTGACAATTGTTTTCCGTTACTCTGAGGTCCTATAAGAGTCACTGTCATAAAACTTTGTATCAGGAGGATGAGAATTGACTCCCTTCCTGGCCAAAATTTTTGCCATTGTATTTATAACAGCTTTGAGTAGTCTTATTAACTTTTCAATTTATTCAGGAAAAAACCAACAATATTTGACTTTTAACTCCTTGTATATTCATGTACTTTTGTTGTTCTCATAGTGTGAACTCCTTTTAGTTAAAAATATGACTAAAGCCATGAGACTCCCTGCTTTCTCTCCTTGGACAAATTTTCAGTTCTGTATCCTATCCACTGAACCATTAGGGCAGCAATACTGCTCTTGAATGTAATCTTTCTTCACACGCTGCCTTGGTAATGTCTATTAGTAATGTAGCATTGTTGCATTAAAACATTTTTAACTTGGGTACTATTTTTGCATGCATTCTGGTCTGTATCTGGTCCTCTATGTTTAATAGACAACTATTAAATGATAAGCTGCTCAGTATATTTTCCATAGAAAATTTCTGTTGACTTTTGGACATGTATTCTGATGTCATGCTTTCAGAAGACTTTTCACGGTGATTTCCAGAGTAGTGATATTGGAATAAAACTCTTTCAAATTGTAGTATTTTCAAGTGAGGGTATGAAGACAGATGATGATTAGTTTCTAAAGCATATACTATGTATTTAAGATGATTCAGTTGCATGGTTAGATGTCTGTCTTATTGTGTTTGAGTAGTGTTTATAGACTTGAGTCCTACTTCTATTAAAGTCAGTGACAAATCTCAAACTGTATGGAAAGTAAAGCTACACATCTTTGTTTAGGACTTATTTTAGAGTAGCTGCAAAAGGCCTCAGAAGATTGCGAAGAAATCTTAAGATGGTGTGGTTTGATGTCACAGTATTAATTCAGGTTTTAAATTTTGTTATATATATCACATGCATACAGTTTTCTTGGGTGATATTTAAGTAATAATGCTGAAGCTGTTTGTTTCATTTAGAGTGCAACTTCACTGAACAGTTTTTTGTACCTGGTAAATTGCAGTTCTGTATTAGGATGAGTGCCAAAAAGTGAAACTACTAAGGAACAAATGAGCAATTAATTTGCAACAGCAATACTGCTTTGAATATAAAATTGCATAATATGAGTAATGTGAGTGAAATCATTGCTTTAGACAGAGAAACTAATTTTTTTTTTTTTTGGGATTCTATCTCTACATTAGGAAATCCATGTTTTCCTGTTAATCATGGTCTGGGTTATGCTTCCCATTATTAGAGTTCACTAGGATGCATTTTTTATTTTTTAGTTAGATAAGAGTTTGGTCAGATTTGAAAGCTTTGTTGAAAAGTAGGACTAATGGCCTTTATTCTCCAGGATTAATGTGCATGTCTGATGAGTAGTTTAAGTTTGAAGACCCTGTCACAGAGCCTCCATTATGATTAAAGCTGTCACTAACTGAAAGCCAGGTCAATCTCAAAAAGATTTTCAAATATAATATGTCATGCTGCCAACAGCCTTTACTCTCAGGACATTTGTAATTGTCATTAAAGTAACTGTTTGAAATGAATAGCAGTAGTGGCATCAATCTTTTGTGAACTTTGAAAAGATGTGGTATATCCCTCTCTTTAGAAAGGGTAGCAGAAGTGTAAAGAAATTATTATTGGACTAAACTGTTTTTTTAATTAACATTTTTTTCTTCTCTGGGCAGTCACGCACACTGACTGGTCAGAATTAGGAATGGTAAAGTGCCAATTTTGCTGTCCGTAATGAAAAAACTTTTTCTTGCCAAAAGACTGATGAAAAATATCAGTGAGCTTCCCTGAGAGGACCAGACTCTGTTTTTACCTGTTGTCTATATTTCTGCTTTCCTCTGTTATTTTCTTTCTTTTCTTTCTTTTCTTTTTTTTCCTTGGGTGTCACACTAAGCAGCTGCCTTTTTGTGCCTCTCTCTAAGTAATTTTTCTTCACTATTCAGCACAATTTCCATAAAAATTAAATAGAAATGAAAAGTTGACTCAGTGCTTGAATCTTAAGCCGTTTCAGCCAGCATCTTCATTCTGTGAGGTTTCACTCTGAGTGGTGTAATTAAATGTATTATTTTTTGTTTATAACTTTTTAAAGACTGTCTCGGTATCAGATGGTTGGGTTACATTTCGATGACCCTAATCAAGTGTCATCATCTGTCCTCATGCATCTCTGGTGTTCAGCTATGCACATTGACTCAACTGTGCCAAGAAACTATAAATGATGATGATTTTGTTCATGAGACACCAAGCATCTGAAATCTTTTTTTCACTCGGAATTTGAAATGGGTGCAGTCCTTTCTGCAGTAATGTCTGTTGCTGAAGGGCATCTCCAGAACTTTAATGCCAGCTTATTTGAAGTAAACTAAATCATTTGAAGAAGGAATCCTGAGGCCCAGTCATCCCTTCCTGAGCTTGTAACGAGCATAAGGGAAAGACTTCAAAACAAGAAGTCTCTGTTGCACACTTGATGGATGGTATCAAACAGAGTGGATACAAAAACAGTGCCAGTATGAGGCAATGAGCTCATAGAGGTGTAGCGAACAGAACTGATGATGAACTTAGATAAACCCAGGAAAGAGATGCTTATTGGACTTGAGAGTAAGTGTGTTATACACTGTGTGCTCTTTCTGTTACTGGAATGCCAAGGGTGCTGTCTCAGTCTGTCTGTTCTTGTGAGCAAGATAATCCATCATTGACATAACCCTTTCTTTCCTCGCAATATGGCAAGAGGAGCAGGTATCATATACTAAGTGCATGTATACCTGGTTGAATCTAATGCTGCAATGACAAACTTGTGGTGGGGTGAACGGTGTCAGGATTATGGGGCTTTTGGAGCCTGGTGCAGAAAGCTTTGCATGCACAGAAAGACTTGCTGCACATTCACTGGCCCCTCAGAGTGTCTTTAACAGCTGCTCTTAGGGCACTTGTGCACTGGATCCCTTTCACACGATCAGTCTAGGACTGACATGACCCACAACTGAAAACAGCACCGATGAACTTCCTAACTCTTATAACCCAAAACATTCAGGCTGACTGAAAAAGTCCAATAGTCACTGGAGCTCAGAAGCCCTCATCCCAGGTATCTGCTCCAAAATGGGAAACCTGTAAAAGTACATGAAGGAGTCATTTTTCTCTTTACATTTCTTTTGAAGCTGGCCAGGAGAAACTTCTCAAAGCTCTTCCAAACTTTCTTTGGAGGAGGATCCCATTTTTCCCTGCAGTGTACCCATAAAATGAGCAAGCCACTGTCATCAGACTGTCTTTTCCTCCTGTAAGGTTTGTATGGTCTTTTTTACAGGATTTTACACACCTTGGGAATGTGCAACTTAAATGCTTGTCAGTTTAGCTGGCAGTGCTTCCACAAACTGTGAGTGTGCATGTGTATTTCCTAATCTGGTCTTTGAAATAGCACTTGGGTCTGTCAGCATATCCTTCTGCACCTTTTCAGAAAGCCAATTAACCCCTCTGCACCTCTTTAAAAGCAGACAGAAATCATGTGCCAAAGTTCACTGAGGTGCAACTGCTTTATTTCTGTATCTTAAAATAGCATTTTTAAACTCCTGTAGTTAATAGCTTCCTTAGAAAGAAACCTTCCTCTAATCAAAACAGCTGAAGCTTTGCAAATACATGTGATTTTTACTTCCTCTCTGGCACACTAAAAACGTATATTTTTTTCCCCTGGATATTCCATATTAGAAAGTTCTTGAGTGTTCCAGGACTGAAAACATATGAAGGTTTGTATTCTAAAGCTGTCCCTATAGCTCAAGTTAAACACAATATTCATGTCCTTACCCTTGAACAAAACTGATTTCAGTGGAGACTTTCAGTGAGATTTTTAATTTGGTAGAGGTTTCAGTGTAACTCAAAGGCCTTTTCTCAATTTCAGTTCATTTTTAGAAATAACATAGCATATGATATTTGCATGCTGTATGCATGTCCTACTGTTGTGTATCTAATGTGAAAAGATAACCTATTTTTCCATGTTTTTTAATTAATGAAACAGCAATTAAAAGAAACTTCCAAAGTTGTGTTCGGCATAACATACTTGCATCCAAATGAAGGATTTAAAGTACCTCCCAGCATTCTTTGTCTTCAAATATTTGCGAGTACTTTCATAATCAACTCAAAATAAAATTTTCTTCTTATTTGCCCTTTTATATTTTTTTCTTCATAATATAAAATCCCAGTTTTTTAACTAAAGCCATCTAAGGGCAGCCATGCTAGGAGAAGAAGAAACAGAAAACATCTAAAGAAGATGATTAAAATAACTGCTGAAATCACCTCATAACTTGGCTTGGCTACCAGCTCTCAGATCACAGCATTCCAAAATTTGGTCTGGTGTTTCATTCTGTTGGGTATTTTACAAAGTGGGGAACTTGAGCATTTTTTTTCCATTTGTCTTTTGGCAGTCTAAGTAAAGTGGTAATTTATGCAGTTGCCCCTCTGAAATATGTCTCTACTCAAAGGTCTTCAGACCTCATAAACCCACATCTGAAAATGAATGAATATCTGTATTATCTCCCAGTGCATCTAACATTTTTCACATCATGGAGATATGTCAAATACATTAACAACAGGGCAGTTGTACTAAATAGACAGTATTCCATGCTAATTACTCCTTAGTTTCTTCATCTGTCTATCCACTAGCTAACAAGCAAAACTCTGTGATATTGTTTTACTAACGTCAGAGTATACTGCAGAGATGCTCCCAAATTTTTATATTGAAGTTAGAGAAAGTATTAGACTGCTGCATTATCTAATCTATTTGACATATTACTAATTTCTAGTTCACTAGAGAATACAGCCATCAAAAGTGATCATCTTTTAAAAGAGGCAGAGATTTGTCCGGCAAATCAAAATAAAGAAGAAAATTGCAAATGTGATGAGGTGTATCTGCAAAATGAGAATGTTAGATCAATGTTAAATAATTTTTTTAAAGCACATAAGCAATAATTTTAACAAATGCAATATGTTTTTTCTTACCTTTAACACCTGCTATATTTGTCTTCCATATGGCAAAAAATGTTGGCTTTTTTCTTTGCATATTGTTAGGATTAAATAGAAATATATGAAAGAAAGCTGGGCAGGAAGAAGAAAGTATTTTAAAATGCTTTTCTTTTAAAAGGTTAGAAAAAGAACACATAATTTTTGCAAAAGTTTCTTTGTTAAACCCATCCTTTTCCAGTTTTATTACTTTTTACAAAATCATTTTTCCCCACTTGAAAATGAAAACATTTCTGAAACAAAGTCATCAGCTTTAGACAACCATTTTGGAAAAAAAAGTGAGGAAGAACACAAACCTTTTGAAAAGTTACCCACCTCCAAGGTATGACCACACCCCCATCAGGTATGTGCTCTATCCTCTTTCAATAGTGTCTTTAAAAGCAAAGTGAATTTTATACCAATCAAACATATTTATGACTGAAGTCATTCAAGCTCCACTTTAAACATAGAGAAATAGTATAGAAGTTAAGAATGGGGAGAAAATTGGGGATGACTCCATTGACACTGTTGGGACTGGTTGATGGGCTGAATCAATCTTGCCCTGCTATAGGAACACCTATTGGGAAAGAACCATACTCTACACATGCTGAATATTGCTGTTAGGATTAGAGCTTGTTTTATAGGACAGTAGATTGCTTTAAACATGTTTTTGCAGTCAGATACTATCAATGGCAACCATGGAATCGTACAAACCTGTCACAATTTGTATCAATAAAGTGTTATTCAATAAACTGTTAGAGTGAATTCTTTACAGGTGTGAGCAGTTGCCATCAGCAGATAATACATTCAAATAAAGTGGGAAGACCCACTGAGGGGTTTCCATGCTGATGGCTCAGCCTCCCCTGAAAAGGGCAATCAATCACCCTCCAAACCAACGAATCTGTTCCATGAAGTGTCCCCTTATGGGATGCCAGCAGACTGGTCAGACACAAGATTTTCGGCTTTTCCAGGGCACTGACAAGCAAATCACGAAGGGTCAAGGTAATCTCCCCACATTAAGGGTTGAGGAAATCTCCTCCTTTTCACGTGACAACTGTCTTTATCTTAACCCATGAGTTTTCTCACTTTGACTCTTCTGATTTTCTCCCCTATCTGACAGGGGGAAGTGAGTGAGTAGCTGTGTGGGCTGAGTTGCTGACTGGGTTAAACTATGTCTGTATCTGACTGTACTTTACAGCCATCATTCAAGGGTCCAGAGCAAATTGTCATGTTAATGAAATAAATCACCAAGTGAACTAAAAAAATGTAATATTGCAACCTTGCTCTTTTCCCAGACCTGATTCTGATGAATCTTGGCATCTTGGGATTTCCATATCAGAAAAGTCCATAAACAGTTATTTAATTTTCTGTCATCAGCATTCTCTCTCATAAGCCTTTCAGTAGAGATACATTTGAATCTCGTGCAGCAAAAAAATCTGTCAAGCTAGATAAGAAATAAAATGGGCATAATCAAAATTCTGTGGCCTGGCACTAATAGAGTGCTAAAATCCACTTATCACACTACTCCTTCTAGATTTTGTATCTGTGTAGCAGAATAAAGTCATTGGCTGCAACTCCATGGCTATCTTTTTCTACCCAATAATTTGAAATATCTGCAGAGAATAAATGCCATAAATTGAAGCGGCAGCAATTGCATTTCAGAGTGAAAGAAAAATCCATGACTTAAACATCAAACAATGAATCTTCAACTGAAATACTTCTTTGCATTATCTGAAAATTTTAAAGTTGGAAGTACATCAAAAGTCATAGACAGATATTTAAATCCCTTCTGAAATGGATTAAGCTGCCAACAGAAACTCTCTGAACCTGACTTGATCATAGAAAACAAGGTACAAAGGAGCACACATAAAGGGTGGTATACATGAAGCAGGTGTACATGAAATCATAAAGTAGGTGTACATGAAATGACTTTCATTTTTGAAAGTTGTCTATCCAACAAATTCTTAAAATCTTCTGTGGTGGAGGTTCCACCAACTTTATTGGCAATTTATTCCTCTTCTTTGTTGTCATGATGTGAAAGTATTTATTTTTCCAATGCTGAACAATGTTGTTAGTAAAGTTAATAACTCTACTTCTGTAATTTAAACCACAAATATTGGTTTTACTTATGTAGGCATAGAGAGGTATTTATCCCCTTTATCATTCCATGTCTGTCTCCTAAACTCCTAAATATTTCAAAAGACAATACATGTTTCACTAGTCCTCCTTCTCTAAAGAAAATAATTCCATTTTTAGCTTTCTTCTGGTAAATGTTGGTTGTCTTTTACTAGCCTTGTTCTCTGAACCTTCTCCAGCTGATCCACATCCTTTCTAGATTGCTGTGTGGAAAATTCATTAACTTTACATACCAGACATGTAAAGAGGTGTCCTGGAAGACATACAGATGATAGATGATAGTTTTACATCACAAATGGAATATTCCCAGATTTATGCACATGAAAAGCTGAAATGCAGGCATAGGTGAAGCTGTGCTTACACAGTCAAACCTACTGTCATTGAACTTCAAAATGTGACACTCCAGATAAGGTTGACAGGCATTCCCAGGTGATGTATCAATTGCATTATGAATTCAATATATTCTGAGCCAAGTTCTGCTGCACTGCACCCTTGTGAAGCTGAGACTTCTGTGCTTTAGCAGGCATGAAGTATGAAGTAGCTGTCTTTTCTTTTGAACAGGCTGTTAGCATCAATCTGTTAGAGTATTGCACTTTGGTCTGCTTGACTGAGGTAGCCATTCTAACAGACAGATATCCCAGGTGGAATGATTGGCAATATGCCAATTTTATCTTTGGGTCCCTTCCATTCATTGTTTCCCTCACATTAGATATTTTGCACAAAATACAACACTCATTTTGACTTCAACAGCACAGGGCTCTGTTGAAAAGTGAAAGCTTTGTCTGATGCCTCCTAGAAACACCTGGCATTTGCTGGTAAGTTTATGGAGAAAAAAAAAAAAAGATTTCCCATTATGATATTGTGCTTGAGAAGTATCATTCAATCAATAAACAATGCTTAATTGAAAATACAGAGGAGTTAGAACTGTGTCTATTAATTTTTCTGCATTAGAGTCTTTTGCTGTATAAACAATGAAGTGCATAAGACTAAAAGACTAAAGCACATATTACTAAATCATTGCTTTGCACATAAAATCACTGTAGGAGACAGTTTAACACACACTTTGCCCAAAAGAGGAGAAAGTGTAATGACATTCAGTAGTTAGCATAACCTCTGTGAAGTATATTTGGTGAGCATGATGCACACTGAGATGGACAAAGGAGAGATTGGAACTGAGGTTGGAAGAAAGAATCAGCCTAAATTTAGAAATATGTAGAATGAATTAGAAGCCTGCCAGAAAGATGCTTGCTGTAGGCCAGGAAATTATCCTCATTTGTCGTCATCTATTGTGTTCAAGAGGATTTAGATGCTTATAAACCACCAGCAGCATCAAACATACGCTGTCACCTAGCTTTTTCCAAATTTCTGATTCTCCCTGATTTTAGAAAAGCCAATTTCACTTTTCTTTCTAGTCAGGATAGTAACCTGAAGAATCAAGAAGATATACTGTGAGCTAGTACTCACCTGTACTACTGTGGAACTAATAACGAAAGGACTTCATACAATCCAAATATCCTTGTATTTTTATTACCATTGAGAGTAGGGGGGAAAATGGCATATAGTTCAGTACTTTTGTTGAAACAATAAATGGAAAATGTCCAGGCAGGCTGAAACACACTGTTACAAAAGTCTTTTCTGTAATGGTAATAAAGCTTACAGAGGTGATCATTTGGCCAGAGGTCAGAATGTCCCAGCTTTCATAAAAATTAATGAAGGACAGCTTATTTTCTTAGTTCAGCATTGTAACACAAATAAATGACATGGTGTAAAGGCATATCCTAATGCCCAAACTAAGTCACCCAAGCCTAATAAAACTGAAGAAATTGCTTTCAGATTGGTCTAGAAATGATGAAGGTCCTGAACATGCAGTAGAAAGTCTACTAGGGAAAGCTATTGAGGAAAGAAGTAGCTCTCTCTGAGCTGATGGAGCACCTATTGAGGTCTGTGCTACAAGTATACCAAGGGCTGTAAAGCTAAACTGACAATGCAACAATTTATGAATGTTCAGATGGACTTGAAATCTACTGAATGCCAAGAATGTGAGCCAGCATTGTGGATGTGCCTTTGTGGCAAAGAGCACTAATGATATTAGACAAAGTATTGCCAGCAGGCTGAGGTAGGTGACCCTTCCCCTTTTATCAGCACTAGTGAGGCTACATCTGGAGTACCGTGTCCAGTGCTGGGCTCCTCAGTGCAAGAGAGGCATAGACAGACTGGATAAAGTCCAGTAAAGGACCATGACTGGAGCACCTCACCTGAGGAAAGGCTGAGAGAGCTGGGACTGTTCAGTTTGGAGAAAGAAGGCTTGGGGAGATCTTATCAGTGTCTATAAACAACTGAAGGGAGAGTTCAAAGAAGAAGGAGCCACGCTTTTTGGAGTGATGATCAGTGACTGGACAAGGGGCAATGGGTACAAACAAAAGTGTAGGAGGTTCCCTCTGCACATCAGGAAACACATTTTTATTGTGAGGATGACTGAGTACTAAAATAGGTTGCCCAAAGAGTTTTTGGAGTCTCCTTGGAGACATTCAGAAACTGTTTGGACTTAGTCCTGGGTAACCAGTTCTAGGTGACCCTGCTAAGGCGGAGATGTTGGATCAGATGAGGTTACTTCCAATTTCAACCAGTCTGTGATTCTGTGACACTCAGAAAGTAATTTGCTAGAGTGGTAAACATCAGAATGACAGAAAGTGAAAGCTTCAGTCAACAGTTTTGTGGGAACAGCCTCATGAGTGGGGTCCTGTAGCAAAATCTTAGAATTTTTCAGGGCAATTTGGCAAATGGTTGAAGAAACTGTAATGCTCCTCTTCAGTGAAAAACAAGTGCAGGTACAAAGGCAGTAGCTCTCAAGCTTTGTTTAAAGCTTAAGTAGAAAAGAAAGGAATTTATTGCTCGAGGACATGAGCATACTCAGGATGAGAGTTGTCTGTTGCTTTTTATCCATACTTTGTAGAGGTGGTGGCAGTGCTGGCCTTTTTGCTAAGACACTGATTGCAAGGCTTCCAGAACAGACTGCAGTAATAAAAGTTTTGCACAGGTAAAAGTACATGCATGTCCCAAGTCTGAGATAATGTAGATGCTTCTATGCCTCTGTTTGTGGAACTTTATTTGGCAAAAGAAGCTCATATAATGATTTTGCATATTTTCATATCAGTTTAGGTTTTCAAATGTTAAAATACATTTAATTTATTTATGTTGTTACCTGCCTCATCCCTGCCTCCAACAATTCTTTTGCTGTTTATCTGTTTGTTTATGTTCTTTCTGTGTTCCTCTCGTCCCTGTCTTATTTCTCCTCCTTCTTTATATTCTGCTTACATATTGTGATATCCCTGGCATCTAAAAAAAACTGATCAGCATTCATGGTCACCCCTAGACCAGTCTGTTAGAAAGCATATTGATGAACAAGAGCTGATGAATTCCCAGCACCAGATGTTCTGTCCGACTGCTGACAGCTAAATGAGAACTGTGCTAAAGTATATTGCTCAGTCATCTTCATGATCTAACAACATCTGGTGCATTTTTCAGGTGCCCTCTGTCTCAGTAGCATTATATTAAATTCTGTGCATTTTATTGTAAAGGGACATTATTTATTTTGTATCACGCTGTGGGGAAAAATAGCTGCTTTTTTCTGGAAATCAGTATACTACTGGCTGTTGAAAGAAAATGACTAGAAATAAATGAGTTTATTTGCTGCTGTTTAGATTCCAAACTTCCAGATAAGCCAAAAATTTTGATGAATAGTTTCTGTCTAACCACAGTGTTTCCCCTGCACAATTGTTAAACACCGCCACCCCCCCCAAAAGGAAAAAAAAACCCCAAAACCAGCCAAAAACCAAACCCCTACATTCAAACAAACAAACCAAAAAAAAAAAAACAAACACTCCCACAAAAAACAAAAACAAAAACAAATAAGCAAACAAACAAACCCAACCAAACAAAAAAAGCCAACCGGAAAACCAAAAATGAGATTCATGGATTTGCTTTCATTAATTTTATTAGTTCTGGAAATGCAGGCATAAGTTGTTAATCTTTTGATTGTGAAATTTCCTAGTGCAGGAATTCAGAAAGTTATGTTTTTAGAAGATCAGATAGCAGAATGACAAGCTGGGACAAAATTTATCTGCAGTGCAGTATTTTGATAGAGTGATATGATACTGCCTTGTCCTATCCAATATTATGAAAGGCAAAACAGCATTGCTGTTT
The DNA here is from genome assembly GCF_047495875.1 of Pithys albifrons albifrons. Taxonomy (NCBI): domain Eukaryota; kingdom Metazoa; phylum Chordata; class Aves; order Passeriformes; family Thamnophilidae; genus Pithys; species Pithys albifrons. The sequence continues at coordinate 78,705,913 of NC_092458.1, forward strand.
AAACCATGTTTGACTGGGATGTGTACAGGTGATTTTCACTGCTGCCAATCTCAGGCACCTTAGAATTCCAGATTTTGTGAAGCAGAACGGAGGATGGAGTCAGTCCTGTTCTCAGCATGGTGTTTTCTCCAATATGAATTTTGTTAATCAGTTAATTGTGTCTTAGCTCCCTAGGTCCCAAAGCTGATGTTTCTCTCTCTTGTATGATTAAAGAAGGAAACTATCTTGCTATCACTGCTGTGGCTGGTACATCAGACCCAGGCAGTGCAATGTCTTCCTGGTCTGCAGGTCAGTGGGGAGAGCAGAGGGAGGTGGTGGGTTCTACACTTGTCATGGGGGGAGTTATCTGGCTCTGGATGTGCATTCCTACAGATATGGGGAAAAAAAACCCCCTTCTGTGAAGTCTGATAGAAGACATTATAGCCCCAACAATAAGCTACTTTTGCTGAGAATGGCCACAGCTAAAACATCCATATTGCAGGCAATCAAAAACAAACAAAAAAACCCAAAACAAAACACCCCCCCCCCCATATGACCTTACACTATCCTTTCTTTGATGACAGCTGAAAAAATCTAAAATTAATTCTACTTCTGCATAAAGGAGGCCAGACTGATATTTTTAATCAAATATATATGGCTCATCCAGAGCCAAATTTTTTCTCTCTCATGCCTTTTCTCATGTTTATCATAATGTAAAGGCTTTATCCAGAGATCTGGAGATACAGATCCATGGATTTCATGGGAACACAATGAAATTAAATCCTTACTTGTTTATCTGAGGACTGACTGCTTTAATTTGATTTGCCCACTAATATTCTAGATTAGTAGAACACAAGGTACCTGTATGAAGGCACATGCTGCTTTTTGCTACTGAAATAGAATTTTAGTAGTCTATTACACAGCTTACTGTGATATCCTTTTATTTCTTTTAATAGGGCTGTTCAAATACACAGAACTACTAGGGATACCACAGTCTGTCAACTAAGCACAGCCAAAATAGTCAAATGAAATCTTAGGCTGGAAGCCAAATTCTTTAATTGGTTACATTGGTGCAATTACAGAGGTAAAGTTTTCCTTAATTGCAGTGGGAACTGCATCTATGAGAGTGGTTCTGAACCATTTCCAACTTGGGGGCTGTGACTATTGCTTGGAAATGTGAGCCATATTATCTTCTTTTGCTGGCATAAATCTGGTGTAAATATAAGCTGCTCTTGGCCAGGAAGCTGATCAGTGTTGACACAAATATCTCCTTATTGGTTTCCTTGGGTTAACAGCAAAAGAAATCCTCAGCTTAGTCATGTTCCTCACTGTGCATTTGTTTAAGAACTTTGCATTGATACTGTCCTTCTATCAGCCCAGTCTGTAGTGATGGGGTTAGAAAACTGATTGATGGTTGTTCTTCAGTTCAAACACAAACGTAATAGGCTTCTTTATAATTAAGCCTTTTTTTACTCTGCAGTGAATATTGACTATAGAGCAGTATTTGACATTGATGGTTCACATGTGGAACCTTATATGAGATGTGTCACTTCTGCCTCATTTAAGTTACTCTCAGGGCAGTGTTGTTAAAGATATTCCTCCCAAGCAATCAATCTAAAATGCACTGCTTTTTCTTGCTCTCAGAGCCCTTACAGACATCTTCACAAGAGCAGGCTTTAATTCTTAGAAATAATAGACAAAAGGCACATCAAAACAGTGTGATAGAAAAATTCCTGAGCTGTTGCTTGGTGGTTTTTAGACAAAGAACTTGGTTCAAGTTGAGACCTGCTCTGTAGCAATGTTCTCCACTGGATATAATTTTTGTCCTCACTTAGGCACTTTTTCCCAACATCTCCAATTGTCTTGGTGTGTTTAGGGTCACAGATGAGATGTTCTTTGTTCATTGACAGTGTGACTGAGTCCTGTATTCTGTTTCCAAGCTGAGTTTCATGTTCTGTGATAAAGTAGTCTGTCAATCAGACTGTCCCTCTGGCAGGACCATGGATCTCACTTTTTCCAGATAAGCCACCAAGATCTTGAACTAGGCTGTTATGTGGAGAATCTCTGCCATAGCATGTTCTCCAAAAAAAGCAGCTTCACAGAAAGCATAACAATGTGTTAGTGTTAAGCACTGTGAAATCCCCATGCAGAGATACATTTTTGGTGAAATTTGGCAGTGTTTCTTTTTTTTCTGCATTCCATCCCATGCACCTCATTTTGTAGCAGAGAAGGTCTGGAAGCTTATATGTGAGAATATGAACATGAACACTATTGATTTTTACGACAGGTGAATTGCACTGTTATTGGTAGTGCTTTTTCTGTCTTGTGCGATATTGGTTGTGGACAGGTGTTCCTTTGTTTTGAAATTGTTTTTAGCACTTGTTCCTGTGGACTTAAATTGCCTTGAAGAAATTTGCTCTACTGAATTAGATATCTGTGTTGGGATACTTGACTTGTGTTTATCTTGTCACAACAGAACATTAAGAGGAGAGTTGTCCTGTGAATTTTGCTGAGGGCAATGCATATGCATATGTAAATACATCCTTTATGAGATTGTTTTGATCACTTTCCTCTGAGTTCACATTTATATCCTTAGTTGATTCTCAAGAGTGCATTTGTTAAATTTGTGCTTGATTTCCCTCTTTTATTTTGATATTATCATATTCTTTGGTAAGTATAGGTCACTTGTCTGTCATTTGCATGATAGTATTCCTTCCATTTATTTTTGTATTCGAACAAGAGAGTTTTTATCCCAAAGAAGCTGCTAGTCACTGTAACTAGATTTCTTTTAGATATAATTTTCCTGGTTTTTTCTAATTTTCTTATAATATTGCCCTACTTTTGTCTAAGGTTAGACTTTACGGTTCATTGGATTATATTGCTATTATTGATTTTTCTTTTTTGTTTTTCAAAGGCTTTAATGATTCTAGCAAAGCATGCTTTTTCACTAGCTCTTCTGATCAAGAGCTATATTCCTTTCTCTTTAAAAACTCATCTGTTGTGTTCTTCTTTAATTTCTTTCTTGTCTCCTCAGTCTAGAATAATTTCCTCATTACTGGCCTATGTTTTATAAAGCAAGAGTTTTATTCTAATTACTCCTTGATCCTAAGTAATTATTCATAATTTCATTGAATTTCTTTGGGACATCCAATCTCCTGTATTGTCCTGAATTACCTTTTTTCTATGTAGGTTTGTTATTTCAGTGGCAAGAAAGGTTTCAGAACAGAAAACAATACTTTAGAGTTCTCTGATGTTCTCTGAGATTTGGATTTCTTGTACATAAAATATTATTGCCATCAGTTCATTTTTACTTTTCTTATTGATTTGATGATGTGCTTAGTGATTTAGAGAATGGATACTCAAGTTTGAAAAAATCATTACACAAACTTAAAAATCTTAATGCAAGTCCATTATTTCTTCAGCCTTAACTCTCTTCAGGGAGCAATGCTAACAGCTGATTTGAGATGCTACAGTCTCTCTGAGCTGAAGTAAACACATAGTGCAGACATGAACTACATCGTGTATCAGCAGGGGCTGATGTGAACCAATAGTTCCTTACCTTTCTGCATTGTGTAGGTTTTTCTGAGGGGAAAACATACATCATGGAATACTCTGGTTCAGAGGAAGCTGGGGCACATTCCCTGCACATCTATTCTGAACACATGTAGGCTTCAAAATTTGGTCAGGAGTTTGGGGCTGTCTCTGCTTTGGTTCTTGTGTGTGTTTAAGTTACTGAAGTGGAGGTGAAACACTTTCAGTGTGTGTAGGTGTGATTTGGAAGTCCTCTTACTGATAAATTTGATCTGCTCTTGAAAAGCAGCTGCTTACAATTAAACTTTTCGGGGTTTTTTTGCTTTTCCTTTTGAAGTATAGCTCTAAAGTTTCATACTTAAATATTGTTAGAAAAATAATTGTTAAAAACCTGCATGGGGATGGAATCAAATGCTTCCAGGTGTTTGTGACTCAAATTAGTGTTATTGTTAGTGTTACTTAATGTAAACTTTGGTATCTGCCTGAGTGGCCTTCTCAGAATAGCCATTTCCGTTTGTCATCATTAGAAATTATTCTTTTGCTGTTGCTATAAAATGGGGTAAGGTTTGTTGGGATCTTTTTGCCCACTTCGAGGGTAAAGATAATGAAAGAGTAAAAAGACAGATAGCCAGAAATATTTAGTCTGAAACCAGTATCTTTCCTGAAATAATGGCTTCAATAAACAGGTCTTTTCTCATTTCCAGAATTCAATCTAAATAATAATACTATGGATAAGGCTGTTCATTTGGGGATTAGACAAGTTGTCTGAGATACAGGGAAATCCAGGACAATACAAGTGCGCTGACTGATTTTAAATATGTATTTCCCATCTCCACTGAGTTCCTTTCTTGGAAGTGCTTTCTAACTGAAAACATTGGTCTTCTTTGTATGATACTTTTCATTTCAGTTTCCAAAGGACTTCACAATGCCAGACAAGTTTCACAATTCCTGTTGTTTTCAGAGAGACAATTGAAATACCAAGCAGACAGCATGCTTTGCTACATTAGTACAGAACACAGAACTTGAGCCAATGTCTCTTAGATGTCCACTCAGCTCCCAGATGCCCTCAATTTTCTGTTATTTCTATACACAATAATACCAACAGGCTCTTCAGCTGGAAATCATCTCCTTTATTTAATGATATTATTTATGAACAGGGATGTTAGTAGGGCATGTCTTGCTTTGCATGACTTCTATTACCTCTCATGGCAAGAAAGATGCTTGATTTGAAGACAAAATGCATGTATGGAAGGCAAGGTCCCTGGGAGCTAGTTCTGACTGTTGTACCGCTTCATTTTTGCCTGAGTAGTTATTCCTGTGTCTTGGTTTCAACAGTTCTGATGAATAAACTGTAAACAAAGTCCAGTTCTATCAGTGCTGTGGGACTGAAAACAAAATAACTGTATAATGTGAAAAACTGTTCTTGCAAAGAAATTACTGTGACAAAGCGAACAGTGCCAGATTTCTGTTCCTAGATTTGTTATGAGACATTGGGAAACATATGTAATCACTGCCCTGCCTCAAAGGGATAACTCTGAGGATAAATATATTAAGACTTAAATGATCTGTGATGATAGAAATGGTTGGCCATGGAAAGTCTACATGGAATTTCATAGTAATCATTTGTCAGCTGTTGGAAGTAATTAAACAAATACCATTTTGCTCAGTGTAAAATTTTCAATTCTAATGTATCTTTCCCTTAAAAAAGTGACTATACCTCATATTTCTAGATTAAATCTCAAAAATATATTCAAAGTAGCTGAGATGTTTAAATCAAAAATATGTCTCTTTAAATTAATTTTTTCCCTCCATTGCATTCTTTGGAACTGACTCATAGGTGTATTTTAATGTTTGAGTTTGGCAATCTCCTGCTATCTGAATTTTCATCCAAAGGTAAAATCAAAATATTATTATAACCCTTAAACCAAGAAAAGAACATTTTATACAACAAAGCAAGGTTAAAACTGGTATCTTGCTAAATGGGATAGAAAGAGTTGGATGTCAGTAATTTCTGAAATTTCTTGGCAGAGTTTTAAACTGCTCTTTGACATGGTCATAAGTTAACAACTGTGCAATTAGTCCCTGGTGCAAATCTAGACTGTTTCAATATGCGGTAAAAGAGAGAGAATTAGTTTTTTCACCTCATCTGTCTCAACAGTACTCTGGTCTGAAACATTTCCTGAAGGTGGTTCTTTGATTTAAATATTTACTTATATTTGACTGTACAAGAAAAACTGAAAAGCTACTGAATTTCTGGGTGCTAGTTTTAGTTCCAAAGTTCAAGTTAAAACATATCTTCCTGAAGGTTAAACTTCATCTTTTGGGGGCTTATTTTACTGTTTAGGATATATAGACTCTTACTTTCCTTGGCTGAGTGATATTCTTGGTGAAATGATGCAGTCTACGACTTCCTTGTGAGGGGAAGTGGAGGGGCAGGCCCTGATCTCTTCTCTATGGTGACCAGTGACAGGACCCAAGGGAATAGCATGAATTGTGTTAGAAGAGGTTTAGGTTGGCTATTAGAAAAAGATTCTTCTCCCAGAGGGTGGTTGGGCACTAGAACAGGCACCCCAGAGAAGTAGTCACAGCACCAAGCCTGACAGAGTTCAAGAGGCATTTGGATGATACCCTCACGCACAGGGTGTGACTCTTGGGAATGGTTGTGTGTGGTGTCTTGGGTTGAGCTGGCAAAACGCCAACTGTGCAGGACAGAGTGAAAAGGGTTCCTCCTCCCCGCAACCAGCTAAGGGAAAAAAGAAGAGGGAGAGGAAAAAAACCTCCAAACTAGATTTATGCTGAAACTAACTACATGTATTTATACAGAAAAGAGTAAATTAAGAGAAAACTACAGTATAACACACACTTACACAAGTTATATATATATATATAACAATAACTTCCCACTCCCCAATTAATACAAAGTTTAGATCTATAAGACTCTAAAAGGCACCTAGCAAGATACATAAAGAGTAACAACAAAATGTTTCTACTTCCCTGAAACTAAAACAAAATACGATGTAGGGGCAGCAGGAGCAGGGCCCAACAGAGCAGAACAACTGCAGCAGTCTTCTCTGCACTCCAGCCATAATGGAACTGACCTAACACCTCCCACTGCTGCACACATATCTTAAGTTTGTGTCATCTGGTATGAAATACTTCCTTGGTTACCCAGATAGCTGTCTCAATCCACATAGATTCTCTGAGCCTGCTAATTTGAGGCCTAGCTAAAACAACTACATGTGGCTAAGGGTTGGACTCGATATTCCTAGTGTGTCCCTTCCAACCCAGCATATTCTGGGGTTCTGTGAGACTCTCTGGATGTGACAAAGGACAAGACACGGAGAATTCCCAGGCTCCTCCTCTAGCAGTGTCACTTCCAGTTGCTCGATGTGCTTCTGATGCTGAGGGTTTATATGAAGTACCTCATCACTCTCAGAGCTGCTACCTTTCTTCAGAGAAGTAGCAGATTCCAGGGGTGACTGTGCTTAGGACAGAGCCTAAGTGAAAATTAATGTGAAGGGCAACTAGTGCAAAAGGTCAACTTTTTTTTCCCTCTAAAACAGCTAAACTGGAGTCTCTGAGGGATTACTGTTTTGCTATGAATACTAATTAAAAGAAATTGAGCCTATAGTTTTCCTCCACCTTTTTGGTTAGTAAGGACACCTGTGGATTACACACCTCATAAGATACTGGAATGTGAGCGATGATACCTTTGTACATGGACATGAACAGAATATGATTCCAAGTTGCAGCTTTTCTGTGTTGCTGTAGTCCAAAGGAATTCAGAAAAACCTGGACTTTAATTCTCAAATCCCACGTATCTTCAAATAAAATGGCAAAGGGCTGGAATATGTTAAATACAGCTGACCACTTGGCTTGTGTGCTTGGGGTCATAAAACTACCTTGGGCTGTTCGTGGCACACCATTCTAAAGGATACCTCCCAACCCCAGAACGAGAGACATGATGTTTCACAGTAGTGAGATGAGATGTGATTGAGATGAGATGAGATGAGATGAGATGAGATGAGATGAGATGAGATGAGATGAGATGAGATGAGATGAAAGGGCTCTTTACCAAAACAACTGCCTGCTTTCGAAGTCATGCTTGGTTACTGAAAAAAGGCTGACTGGGAAATTATTTTTTAAATTTCCGCTAAGGGAATATGGGTTTATCTCCAGCTGTATGTTCCTACTTTCCAAAGTTGAAAGTTTTTCCTCTGAAGACAGAACTTTCTGATACAATTGATATATCTTCTAAGTGATGGGTTATTTCCATCAGTTTGAGAGAAGAAAGCTACTGCTTGAAATTATACAAACCTTTCTCCATCGATTCACAGCACTGGGATCATTACTAGCTGTCTGAAACCCATGAAGTGCAAAGGTGATGTGTGCATCTACTGCAAAATCACCAGTATGCAGCAGAACTAGATAGCTTATTGCTCTATTAAATAATGTTCAGCTGCTGCTGACCCAAAATTTGGCTATTGTATACACTAAGTATCTCCTGTAAGTATTTTAGAAGAACATAAGTATCCTTTGTACGTGGTTTAGAGCAACTAAATGAAAGTAAATGTCTGGATCATGGTTCATACTGATATGTTTGGAAATCTTTTCCTCAGATGAAAGTCATAACATTGCCACAGGGCAATGGACTAGAGGAAGAACAAACTGGCAACTATGTACTGAAAGCAGCAGAAGTTGTAGAGCTTGGACACCTGGAAGGCATTCACTGAATCTCCCTTGCGGTGAGGGAGTCCAGCATTAAGAATAAAAGACAGAACAGTTTCTGTTTTGGTATTTGCCTTCTTTGTTCTTATTTTAGCTCCATGTTATGGACATACAAATACTTCCAAAATGAATTATTATAATAAATAATATCATCTACCAAATTAAAATTTTTAGAAATCCAAGCACAATAGAGACAGCTGGATGACTAATCAATTTAAAGATAATATGTGAAAATACATGAATTTGGCCATGCTGAATGTAGGTGATGTCCCCTGATCTTACAGATGGAGATTGTAATAGAAAACATCTGTTTTCTCTTATGTTAAGTGAATTTTAGCTACCTATCTCTTTCTACTGTTTCCAGTTTAAAAGTGTTACTTTTACAAATAAACCAGTTTCAAAATGCATGTCTCTACTGAGCAATGAATCTTTTTCTCTGGGGAACTGGAAATGAGCCTTACCAACACTATAACAGTGCTTTGTCTGTCTGCAGAGTGCTGAAGATAATTGCTTCCTTTCCCTGGACAAGGACAGCTTTCTTTAGTCCTAGACCTCTTGCTCTGCTGTGCTCTGCACCTGCTGTGTTTTCCTCCCACTTACCACTTGAGCCATGCCCTTGATTTATAGTGGTGTAACCCAGTAATCCTTTTGCAAAAGACAAGGAAGTGCATAATATTCCAGTCATTATTATAGATCATAACTACTGAACATTGTAAGGAAGTGAAATTGGAACCCCATCATATTTATGGATAAATGTATAGGCTTTTTGCACATTCCATCCAAGCATTACACACTGATGGTATCTTTTCAGGTTACTCTGTCTCATGTTATAAAGTGAGCTCTTGATCCACAGGGGGCAGTGACACTTTTCTTATTTTTATTATTTTAGACAGAATGTTAATGGTTTTATGAAGAGAGCTTATGGAGTCCTTTGAAGATGCCTAATACACCTCATGTTGATTATGATTTTTGTACTATGTGTACAGAGTGAGCAAGCAAATCTCCCAGTAATTCTAATGATTTCTAACCTGTCTGTGTACAGAGGAGGGTAAGCAGATATAAACAGTATGTCTACCACAGATTGCTTTAACATTGTGGATTCTTTCCAGCAGAGATAGACCATTGTCATGCAAATGGAAGCTACCACAATGGGAAGTCTGCTCTTAGCACCTCCACAACCCACTCAAATTCTCAAATCCACTGCAGGACCATCTAGGCTGAGGGACTCATCTCCTCTGTTTGATGCAATCTGGACATCACCCTCTTTCTCATTGTATGGCAAGGTAGTTTCTCATTTGCAAGTGTACAAGGAGTTATGTTTCAGGGAAAAGGCATCAAGGATGAAAGAGGTACCATTATGCTGGGGTTTGATCCTTGTCTATTCTGGATGCTGAGCATCTTTCATATTTTAAGGCAGTAAAAAAGATTGTCAGAGTAGGAGCAAAAGTAGCAGGTTGAAAGGAGGAAGGGGAAGGGAGACAGCTAGGTCTCTGTGTCTTAGTATGCATTTTATCTTGCTATAGTATCCACATCTATGGTGTAATGTAGTGGAATACGATTATTGGACAGGTTTGTTTTCTTTATGTCTCGTAACATATGGCCTAGGGCAGTATTGCTGTTACTTGCTGTGCAAGAATCACAGCAATAAATTGCCACCAAAACAAAAATGGATAAGGTGACATGTTTTGGGAGCTTAGCTGCTTAACACTCAGGCCCATTTTAAATTTGTCCTCTCTAAGTTAATTAAACAGCTACTACAGAGCTATTCTATTTGGCCCTAGCTTCATTTTCCATGACACTGAATGCATGACTACCATGATATGCACTGACATCTCAGAGACTGAACCAAGAACATCCTATACAAAAACATTAAATAATTACAACTAGAACTAAGGAACCAGTGTTTCCAAGTTTCTGTTAGAAATAATCTCTGTCTTTAGTGATTCTGGATCCACAAGGAGTGATCTGAGTATGCTCAAGATTTGAAATTAGAATTCTCTGAAGATTCCAGGGAGAGTATGTATCCTTGCAGGCTAAATACTTCCATGAATTAAGCTGTATTACTTAGTTCCTATTCTATTTTAGATCTCAGATATTTGATTTAGATACAACTTATTTAAACTAGAACTGTATCCAAAACTATCCTTTGATTTGCACATTTGACTAGTGGTACCACAGTTGAAAAGGATTATTTCACTAGATTATGTCTATCAGAGTTTAAAAAAAAACCCTCACAGATGAAATGTTTTTTTTGTGAACCTGTCAAAATCCATGGTGTTCTCAGTTGCAAAAAGGACTGACTTTGACCACTAGGGAAAAAAATAATAAAAAGACAAATAGATCATTAATCATTATTTTTTTCATGTAATCTTTCTCATGGATTCACGGGTCAGTGACAATTCCTTGTCTCTAAGGAAGCACAAATTACTTATATGATTTTATGCTGGATTTAGTCTTTCTGATATACTTCAGAAGCTATCCATTAAAAGATGCCTTCAGAAGAACTGTAAAAGTTTAAGTGACTGCCTGGCCATTGAATATCATCACAGCCTGCTAATATAATTACAAATATTTTTAGTCCATCTACAAACTTGTATTATATTTTAAATCCCAAGTAAAATGTCATTTATATACTCAACAGGTAAACCTAAACTTTAGTTTCTCTAAATTTGCTATACCTAACAAAGGCAGCAAGATAGTCTATGTGTCTCAATGGAACCTCCCATGAAAAACTGGACAAATCTGAAAAGCTCAGGTTATTTGTCATACAGATGGGTGAAGCATATTATGCAAACAAATTACATGCTGCCTGCTTAGGTCAACAGATTGCCCATTAAGGATAGATAATCTGATAATAATTTAGGATGCATTTGTGGGCAGAGGGGAGCAGAAGTTCTGGCCAAAGTTCTTCACACTGAGTTGGAATAATACCAGTGAATGATAATTTATCACCTAGAGCCCCTGCTATTGAACTGCAGCTAGCTAGTTGGACATATTATTCAACCTACCATGCCAGAAATGGGCAGCTGTATAAAAGCCTCTGCTGAATTATACTCTGAGGATGCTTTGTGTTGGCTCTTTTTCATAGCAAGAATTCTGAAGGGCATGCAGTAAGTGTGTGACATCACCCTAAAGTCAGATTCGTACTTCTTATCACTTTTCAATTTTCCTTCTATTTCTTTTTTTGCAGGAGACCAATTTTTGGTCATTTGATGTTACAGCCAAAGAAAACACTGCCTCTTAAACAAAGAAGGCACAAAACAAGGGAGCATACCACTATCAAGCCTTAAATACAGCTCTAATTCTTACTCCAACTCTGAACCTTAACCTATGTTCTTAATATATAGCACTTAAGAACATGATTAGTAGGTTGCAATGAAATAAGTAATGAAGCTGATAAAGAACTGTTCTTTGGCTCACTTACTCTATATTAGTGAATATCCTTATTTCTGTTTTCCCTGCCTATTTCATTGTGTTATCCCAAATAAGAAGCAGAGATATAGTATTTTATGTTGCGTATTTCTAATGCTTATAAGATCTTTGCACTATATGTCCTGATTTATGCATCATTATTTAATATAAATAGTTATTCAAATCCTTTTTGCGTGCGTGTATGTTGAATCTGAAGTATTTAATGAAGTCATTATCACAGAATGCTTCACGTTGACAGTTTTACTGCTGTTATAGTAATAGGCACATACTCTGTACTGCGTTCAAAAGTTGGCTTTGGAACTGCATTTTCTTTTAGTAAGCTCCCTTCAAATGGAAACATGAAACTGCTAGAAATATTTTGATTTATACACTATGATAGAATGGGATATATATTTGAGGTCTTTGAACAGTTGTGATTTGCAATAGGCATGCTGCAGCACTGAACTATACCAGGAGTGGTAATGGATCCATGGTTGCATTCTTCCATTTACTAATGACACTAAAATAAGCAGGTTTGGTCAGTTTAGTATCTTAAAACTTTTATTGTACAAAATAACTAATGGTCAGAAATTCCAAAATTTCAAAAGGCATTCAGATATTATTTGTACAGCAATAGTCTACTCACCTCTGAGTAGCTTGGGATCCCTAGCAGCTTGGTACTACCTTCTTCCCTGTTAAGCTGACAACATACGTAAGAACAAATATAGAATTTTTTTTTTCCTCTTATACTGTCCCATTGGCATAATCTGAAATATTTTAACACCTTATATGCAAAGACATTAAAAACCCCTTATAAATCAAACAGACACTAACCTCATAATCTTTCTGGGAGAATTAAAACAATGAAATAAAGAATGAAAGTAAAAAGATACTTGCTAGTATCCAAGGGGTTGTGACTATCCTTTGTAAAGATTTACTTGTCTAGACCTACTCTATGTGTCTGGATCCTCTAAACATCCGATGTTATTTAGATAAGAGATCTGAACTAACACGGCTTCTTTTGTTGCTAAGGCTGTACTCAGATACTCCACAGGAGAAATCACCCTGTGTCAAGCTCTGAGTTACTGTGAAAAGACTGATTCTTGCAGGCAAGCTGACTTGTTTTCTGTATGCTCAGTGGAGTAGAAAATGTAGGTGTGATGCTGAGACCACAGGAATCCTTGTCTCAAAATTTGTGCCAAGACTCTTGAAAGTCTGGTTGTAAAGTTAAAAATGGTTGGTTTAGTTATTGTTTCTGCCTACCTGCTGAAGGGTGATGATAAACAGTGTTAGGTGTCTTCAACTGAGAAGTAAATTGCCACAGTGTAATGAATAAAAAGCAATAAGCTGTTACACTGCCAGAAGAAAATCACTTTTGTATATATAGCCTTACCCAAGCTGTTCTTTTTGCACATTGTATTTTTTCATTAGACACAATGTGTTTAAGCAGAGCACAATATAAGTGCTCATTTTTCAAAGGAGCACATCCTTCTCTTAAAAAAAAAAAGTGTTGATGCATTTGTTTAAAACATTAAAGATAAGAATTGCAGAGCTCCTTCTAAAGTACAAGATAAACCCGAAAAGCTGTAATAGATCCAGGTAAAATATTTAGCCAGGACACACTCTTGGTAGCTTTGAGACTGGGAATTTATACATTAAACAGTTTCATATGAATTGTTTCCCTAAATAAATCCCATCTTTGAGGATAAGGCAGACAAAAGGTGACATTTAGGCTGACCTTCCAAGAAAAGCAATTTTGTTTTTATTATTTTAACAAGAGCTACAAATGTTTATCAGAGCATCTGCTAAATTTACCCTTATTTTGAAGTTTTACATAACAAATTATAGCTCAGTACATTAATATGAATTATTAGTAGGTTTTTAAAAATAAAATTAAGTCTTGATCTATCCTGGTTGGGCAAAGGCTATAAATCCCTGACCTATGCTTCATACTACTGTGAATACAAGAAAGTGTTACTGTAAGGTTAACTCCATTGCCGCAATTTAGTATTAGTGTCTGTAGTTAGGAGTGATTTGGTTACTTTATTTCATATTGCTGCAAGATTTGCAAATTAAGACAGCTTTCAAAGCTGCATAAAAATTAATCAGTGCTCTGAAGAATCACACAACTACTTGTAAATATGAGTCATTCTGGGTCATAGTAACTGAAACTATGAATAAAGGAATGTTAACCATTTGTTTTTCCAAACATCCCTGTTTATAAAGGAAGAAGCCCCTCTGATGGTAATCCCAATGTCCCAGTCGCCTTATAAATAAAATCACAGCCTATAAAGCCATGTATAAGTTAAATGTGTTTAGTTCTGCAACCCTGTGGATTGTTTTATGCACAGCAAATGTATTAATAAGATTCAGGTGTCTGAAACATTTCTCTGTGTGTGTTCCCTTCACTGTCCATGGACCTACTGAAAATCACGTAGGGCCGAAAGGGATTGAGTGAATCACAGATTGGTTTGGGCTGTAAGGAACCTTAAAGATCCTCTTATTCCAATCCCCCTGACATGAACAGGGACACTTTCCACTAGATCAGGTGGCTCAAAGCCCCATCCAACCTGGCCTTGAACACTTCCAGGAACTGGGGCTCCCCAGCTTCTCTATGCAACCTGTGCCAGTGCCTCAACACCTTCACAGTAAAGAGTTTCTTTCTTAGTATGTAATATAAACCTACTGTTTTTACAATTAAAGTCATTATCCCTTGTCCTTTCACTACATACCCTTGTAAAAAGATCCCTCTCCAGCTTTCTTGTAGGATTCTTTAGGTACTGGAAGGCTCCTAGGATGTCTTCCTGGAGCCTTCTCTTCTCCAGGTGGAACACACCAACTCTCTCACCCTGTCTTCATAATAGAGGTACTCCAGCCCTCTGATAATCTTATGACCTCCTCTGGACTCACTCCAATAGGTCCATGTCCCTCTTATGTTGGAGACCCCAGAGCTGAATGCAGTATGGTAAAGTTTGGACAGCTAAGTAAGTTACTGCCTCCAGTTGTCCTGTCCCTATGGCATGGGGGATGGAGCTGTTCATGAATTATCTGACACTCTAAGTACTTTAAAGATAAATTGGCTTCTTAACGCATGAGCCTGATGAGTCAATGGACCACCTCACTGATGGAAGGGACAATGAAGCTGGAAGCACTGATCTGGTCAATGCTGTTTTGTTGTTCTTGCCTTTACTTAATCAGCTGGAGAACAAAGAGTAATTTACCAGAGCAGCATGGGGCTCATCACTGTACAAGCACACAGCATCAGTCTGTGTCCTGTTCCATCCTTGAGACTGAACCTTGCTAATCTCGTAACTACTATAGCCCAGCAAGTCTGACACTGTGATTAAAATGTAGAAACAACTCCCATATGTTTTAGAAGTTTTACTCATCCTGTATTACAAACAGCATACTAACAGGCTCAGTGTTGATTTTGTGTTTAGTTTCTTGGATTTTTTTCCCTTTGTTTTATGACTGGAAATTTAAAGACTGTATAAGTCACAAAAGGGAACGGGGGGGGGGGGGGGAGGGGGGAAGGAAAAATAGAAAAATACGTATATTCCTAAAAATTCTGTAGTTTACACAGAAATTAAATGGAGTTCCAGGTCCCAGTCATTATTGCTGCTTGGTTTATTCATTAAGGTTAACAGCCCCCTTTTCCATTCTGTCCTGAATGAATTTTATCTCAAAGAAGTCTTAGATTCGAGAAACATATGCAATTAGCAGAAAAGAGCATGACAAGAGTAGGAAAAAGCATAAGGACAGTTGACTAGTTCATATGTTTCTGCTGACAATCTGCTGCAGAAATAGATCAACAGCCTACTCCCTTTTTCTATGAGAAAGGCCTCTGCTAATTTCTGTGTGAACAGTAAGTGGTTTTACGGTACTTTTCCTGAGTAAGGACTACACGGCTTAGCTTTGCTTCTGGTTTTCCTCACTACAGATCGTGGACTTTACAGCAGCTGACAAGTGTAGAGAACCATCTGGGTTGGGGTGAATGCACAGCATGGAAAGAAAACACACCTGCTGCACAAGAAACACGGTAGATATAACCTTATGCTCGCTGGAGGGCAACTGGTCAGCTTCCAATGGACCTGATCCACTGCACACATAATTGGACAACACACTATATTTGTTGCTGAAGCAACACTATTATTAATATGGGTCAGAAAATGTATGTTCTGTCTCTCCCTGCTAAAATTTCAAAATACATAATTCTGGGATATGTTTGTTAATTTCTCCTTTCCAAGGGGTTCATGGTGGATTTAGAGGGATACTGAATGTTTTGTTTTAACCTATGGGTTTAATTATTTTTTTTTTCAAACACAGTTTTGAAGATAACAGGCCAGATCTCTGAAGGACACATGCCTTATGTCCCATCAACTAATATGAATGCATGTTCATTGGTGTTTTGGTAACACCTTCTAGATCTGCTATTTTAAGGTGAAGCATAGAATTGTCTTTGCAATATTGCGTGACAGGCCCTTTCAACTGATCAACTCAATGTGTCTCTTCTGGAGGGAGAGCTTTGGTTTTCTTTTTTCTTTACAGCCATTAGTAGCTGAACCTTAAAAATAAGGACTAAGGGTGGTAAAAATAGAAGATTATGCAATTATTATATAACAAACATTACAAGTTCCAACTTCAGCAGATTCCAAAAGAGGGTGGGAACAAACAGAACAAAAATTTAAAAAAAAATCAAGGAAATATAATTTGGTTCTCATCAAGCTTCTTCTAAGAGCAAGGGAGATCATGAGAAAGAACAATTTCTAATTTTTAAACACCACAGGATAACCAATCATAACGCTTAATGTAGAGCCAAAGATAGGGATTCACATGTTTGTATGCCTGTGCACTGTAGGTTTATTAATCTGATTCATCAGTAGTTGTAGGAGCTAATTTGAATTTCATGGAACAAGTAAGCAAGAGGAAGAATTTTTTTTTCTCCTTTCTCCTGGGAAAATTTAATAGTGTAACAGAGCATAAATATGCCTTGGACCAAAACAACTACTGAAGCAATTTTTCATTCTGGTTCCTTATACTAGGTAACTTGTAATATCAACATCCAATTTTCAGTGAAATAATTTTTATTAAATAAAAAAAAATTGATCCAACTTTTGAAATCATGTTCTTCTCTTTCCACTAGGCCAAAACAAAGGGTTAATGATCAGGAGATGGAAGGGTTTTTTTTTATTTTTTTAGTGAGTTGGAATTTTTTCTCTTCCCTTTACTTTGCCCCCTCTCATTTGTTGCTAAAAGATTGAACAGTATTAAGAAAATGGAAGAATGATCAGCAGAGAAAACTACCCAACTGAAATTCTATATTGAAAGAGAAAGCAATTTTTTTTCCTCCACTGTATTTTTTCCTTAATAATTTTCTCTGGGAAGAAACATAGAGAGCTGAAAATTGAGCAAACTGTGAACATTTTTCCCTCTGAAACATGCCACTGAATTCCTCCCTTCTCTTTTGCCCTTCATCTGCTGCAGTTAACATGCAAACTTTCTTGATGTTGTAATAAGATTATTAAGGAATGGTCTAAATATTTATTAGAGACTTTAAATTTATTATTTTATTTTCCTGTGCAACTCATCCAGTCTTATTTATCAGCTTCCTATCTTTCTGGAAAGAACTTAGAAAGAAGTAAACAAAGGAAAGTATGAGAAGTGCCTTCCAGAACCATGGGGTGCCAAGCAGGCAGACATGGGCTTGTTTTTAAAACTATTCTTGATTTATAAGGTCTCTTAAATTTTGATGGTTCCATCTTGCTTCTTGAAGAGACTCATTTACATATCAGGGCTCTCATCCAAAATTGAGTAATTTGTGTGTATGTCTACTTCATTAGAGGGGAAGTTTTGTGGATAAAGCTGAGATGGTTCAAGCAGACCTCACTGATGCCAGGTTGGAGCTGCCATTCCCTGTTCCACCCTACACAAACTCCCTGGAACTGCGGTCCTGCTGTTCCCTATCTGCTATCTCAAGAGCTCAGCTGATCTCACTGAGACAAGTCTGTTCTCTGAATCCACACTTTAATGTGGGGAAATGCCTTTATTCCTGCTTTTAGTTAGCAGTACCAGCTCATGGAACACTCAGGAATGCATAAACACAAGGCAGCACTTGAGTGGAGAGGAGATAGGAGTCCTGACTGCTTCTTTCAGCAATCTCCTATATTTGACTCAATTAGCTGAAGGATAACTCTTTGTGAATTAGCATACTCAAACAGCCACTGCATTTTCTTTAAAAATGAGAAGTTTTGGAAGGTAATAGGAGCAAGAGATGCATCAGCCAGTCCAAGTGTGAAAGTAATAAGGACAAAATTGCACTTTTTCTACAGTCCCCTTCATGTTTTTCCTATGTTAATTAAGACTTCAACACTCTTGCCAGCTATTTGTGGCAGAAGAATATGAAGAATCTTGCCCAAGGTCACATAGAAAGGAACTAGAGGCTCCCAAGAGTCTCTGCCTTGCAACAGCAAACTTCTCTGTTGGAGTTAGAGGAAATAACAGTGCTGCTTAATTGAATTGGCATTCTGTGCCCCATTCTGTTCCCTGGAAGCTGCAGAAGTCTAGTATCAGTAAAGGCAAAATATTCCTGCTCTCTGATCCAATATTTGATTTGAACCAGATGCCCTTTTTGTTCCCTAATAAAGGCTCATTCCCTTTGGGAATAACTGCTTGGCATATAAAAAATTCTTCTGGAGGAAATGCTACTGGGCTTGGCAGGTCTCAAGAGAAAGCTAAATAAAGATAGAGTGAGTGAGTGAGAGGTGGCATTTCAAAGCGGTGTAAGACAGTCCTGGGAACCTTTTCTACCCTGCAGATGAAGCCTCCATCATCTGAAATCTGGTATCCTTGGGTACTGATGCTGGTGTTTATTTATTTTTGAATGATGTTTTATGCTTTAATTTTCAAAAGTGGGGATCACATTGCAGATCACCTATGAGAAATTGTCTCTTTTCCTGAGCACTGCCCAAAAAGCAGGTTTGTTGTTTTGTTTTCTTTTTAAACGTGACTGTTGGCTATCCCTGTTTATCTTTCACTGGCAACATTTCAGTCCCAGTACTCCCTCCAATCTGCAGTTAGTTAACTGTGAATATATTTAATTAAAGCTGCATCTTACATCAGAGGAAGTATTAGCAGTCTGTATAAGGTTAGGTTGGGGGTTTTTTGTTATTAGTCTTAGAGTGTTTTAGGACTCTCACTATGAAAATATCATGACATCTCCATCTGTTTTCTCTTGCCAGAAGGTGTAACCAGCTACAAAATGTAGACTTCAATCTCTGAGTGGAGAGAAAACTGGTCCCTAATCAACCTTGTCTTAATTGTAAAGCACTGCAAGTGCAGTCATGGTTTAGGTTTCTGTCATCAGACTCTGTACTTCCTCATATAAAATATTTCAGTGATGAAAGTTAATAGTAACACCTGTCATTGACTTGTGTCAGCACAAGAGAAAATGGGAAAGAGGGAATATAAAATAGAAAACCTCATATATATATAGATTTGAAGGCACTACATAAAAAATATCAATATTACCACATAAGCTAATAATAGGGAAAAAAGGTTTGCTTCCGAGATGCAATTACGTTCTGGTTCCAGCCAGAACCAGGTTAATTTTTGCTGTTTCCAGGAGGGGGCATGGCTAGGACCTGGAGGTTATTCTATACCACCTCACATCATTGCTAGGGGCAGGGGGAAGGGAGTGTCTTAGTGTCTTCCGATGAGGAGCAGTTCCTTCCAGTTGAGAAAGGGTGGCTGAGGGAGCAGTGGGGTGGTCCCAGTTCCAAGTTGGAGGGAGCAGATGGGTAGTGCCAGTTCCAAGCAGGAGGGAAAAGTTGGTCAGCACCAGTTCCAAGCTGGAGGGAGTGGTGGGGGTAGTGTAGCTGCAGTGGGGTAGGGTCGAGCTCTGTGGTGAGCATTTTTGCATGTGAATCACTCTCTCATTTGTACACTTTTGTTATTAATATTGTTGTTGTTACTGTTTGTTTTCTTATCTCATTGTTGCTTCCAGTAAATTGTTCTCACTTCAACCAGTGATCTTTACCTTTTGTGCCTCCAATTCTCCTCCTCCAGCCCACCACAGGGGAGTGAGGGGCAGCATGGTTTGAAGAATCTTAGTGGGAGCACTACATTAGGGAGTACCTTTCCTAACTCATGACAAATTACCCTGACAGGAGTTCATTTGTTTCCTATTTCTCTACCCCACTCTCTTCCAAACACACTCAAGCAGTTGCCATTGGTGTTCTCTTGCCAGGGGTTGAACATATACTTGCTAGTTCAGGCCCTGCTCTCCCACCTGTAAATCCCAGAACCCTTCAAAACCCAAATATGCATCCTCTGTCTTTACAGCCTCTGTCTATCTTCTGCTGCATTAGCAATGAACCAGAAAACATTGTCACAATATTTCCACCTTGTGTTACCTTTGGTGAGATTCTCTTGACAGTAAAAACTTAAGCCAGTCCCTACAACTACTGTGAATCTAGAAATGGCATCAAATGTGCCCGTAACTTTAAAAAGAGAAAGTAGCAGACTGAGGCGAATGTTAGAAATAGTTACTGACTTTTGTGTTTTCAAACTTTCCTTTTATTTTAGATAAATTGTTATGCAGAAGGACTCTACTAGGAGATCACTGTTAATATACTAAAACAAGTAGGTTTCTTTACGGGTTGTATCTAGACATAATGGAAAATGGTGCAAAAATAAAGGAAATCTTTGGTAAATCACAGATTTTATTTGACTGCAGGCGATTCAAAGCCTAATGAAAATAGGAAACTCTTGTTGATTACTATAGGTTTGACATCATAATTTTACAAATTATGATTATGATATTTTCATAGTGAGAGTTCTAAAATACTATAAGACTAATAAAAACAGTAGAACTGGTTGGCTTTGAAGGGGTCATTGTCAATTAATTATTCATTTGGACACTATTTCCAGGCTCTTTCTCAAATTTATATTGATCCTCTTTTCCCTTTCTAGGGCTGCTTTTAGTCAAATCTATGCATTTATTGGAAGAAGGGTAGGTACTGTTTTTCAGGACCACTATGATGTTTGAGTGCACAGCAGGCCTTAATGTCATGACTGACCTCACACTGGGACCTCCACTCCATGCATCCTCTGTCCATTTCTCTAGGAGTTCTATTTAAGCTCAGGCTGTGCCTTTATGCCTTACCTGAGCCATGTTGTATGTGTACATTCTAGTTCTGCCTAGATTTTAGACCTATCTTGTTGACTTGTCTCCAGTCTTGCCTCCAGCCTGTCTCTTGCCTTGCTGGGTGTCTTAGATACATGTTCATTACCTTCCTTTGTCTGGGACTGCCAATGGGACACTCTTACCAGCTTCCTGGTCTGCTCAGATATCTGGGACTTGCAGCAAGCCTCTGCTGTGACCACCTGAAGCTCCCATCTCATCTTCCTCTGTGCAACAGCTTCACTCTTGCAGCTCCCTAACATAGGAAACATTTGTTTTTAATTTTGAAGAAATTCTAAGTAGGAGCTTAGGTATTAATTTATGAACAGCCAGACCTCAAACTCCATTCAATCAGTATCTTGATTAAAAATTGCCAGAACTGAAGTGGAAGCTAATCTTAAGATGTTTAGCATCCAACAGAGAAAGTATGTATATGGGGAAAATGAGATATATTTCGTTCCAGAATTCTGATTGCATTAAACATGAGTGTGTTAGTGAGGACTATTGCCAAATGGTGGGGAAAGAGGGAGAGAGAGGACAGAAGTTAAATGCAACTTTTATAGAAGATAAAACATAATTTGGAAAGGTAAGACTTGCTTCATTATATGAAAGATTTTACAATGTAATTTGGAGAAGAAAGTTCTTTACCAATGAGATGTCTTTTGGAAATGTATTAAAAAACAACATGCATTTTCCATCAGCAAGCAATATTTAGTAATGCAACCATTTTCTCTGATAAGATTTCTGAGTTTTGCTAAAAAAAAGAGACACAATAAATTTTCCTTATCTTGACTTCCATAAAGAATTTGAAAATAACAAACAAAAGGCTGTGATATAACGAACAACATATTTTTACCAGAGAGAAGGAAGTATCAATGTCATTGACCAAGGATTTGGAAAACTGTCAGTGATTGTGGTCTACTCCCAGGAAGGAGTCATAACCCAGCCTTGGTACACATCTGGGATGCAAGATTTAAGACCACCTCAAAAAAAATTCTTCTTCCATGTTTGGCTTATCAAAGCAGAGGTTAAGTGGACAGGTCATGGTGTGGGGAAGGAAGAACTGAGAAAAAAGAGAAATTAAACTGAAACAGAATATTGGAACAAATTCAGGATAGATTTCAGAGAATGTAAATACATTTCAGCTGGATAGCAACAGAAAGTATCTAGGTTCTGAAGAATGAAGCTGTGTGATGATCCATCAGTAGTAACAGGAGGAGCAGAACTGAAATTATAATGAATTTTAAGAAATAATTTAATCACTTTATGAAATAAACCTCCCTAAAAGATTCCTCAAAGTTCTGAGTACACTGACTGAAGAGGTTTCTTCCAGTCCTGGTGTTTCTTCAGTGGACTGAGAATGGATTGATTTGACAGCGCATAAGACTATTTGGCCACGCTGACAATTGTTTCGACTTTGTACTTGTACATGGTCTATTCTTTATTACTGTGTCCTTCAATTTCTCACACAACATTTCAGAGTGTTTAATCTTCACAAGAATAATGAGAAATGTTTATGTTCTGCTAAATTAGCTGGTCCTGTGTGGATGACTTATGAAGACAGAGATAATTTTCCATTATTGAGTAGTGGTAAGACTGTGTCCACTGTAATATATAGAAAAACAACACAATGCAAAATTGTGTTCTCTGCTCCAAATAGATGGTTGTACCTCTTTTCACAGACAGTTATCTTAAAAATCCTCTCTGCCAGCCTCCTGGAAAGTTACAGCTTTGCTCACAGAGCTGAGAAAACATAGCTTGAATTCCTCTTCTAAGAATGACTTGGAGTTAATGACATCTTTTGGGATGAAGAGTTATATTCAGATCAGTGTAAAAGGTTCCTTTGGTATGTGTGAGGGATAATCAGGGATGTAGAGCAAGAGCATTACTGGCCAAAGGATCTGCCTGGCAGAGGAAGAGCAGTGGAGTTGGGAGCTGGAGCGATGGGAGGAGGGCAAATTAATATTCTGCCCCAAGCACTGAAAGGCCTCAGTACAGCTCTGCAACCTCTACACTGAGGTATGACACCTCCTCCTGTGAGATGAAGAGAGGCAAAAATGATGCCATGCCCTCTCTTAACATCTTTGCAAGATTAGGGTGAGAGGATAGCATCTCTGTGTGGCAACTGAGCTACTTATAATACAGAAATACAGTAAGGATCTATCAAGGTGCCTGGTACGCAGCTGCTCAGGAGTGTAATAGGAAGCAACAATCTTCCAATGTGTAATTAACTAATTATGCTTCTAAATAAAATTAAATATATATAAAATTCTCATATTAGTATTCATAATTTTTGTGTTTCTATATGGTAGCTATGATTTTCCTCTATTACAGTTGAATTACAGCAGCCTAATTTTTCCACACATTTTTCCACTTCTGAACACTTCCCATCCATCCCTTCATATCTTTGAAGCAACGGCAGAAAGAGAATGGAACATTTTCCTCCCTTTTTTGACTTCTCAGAACTGTTTTATTGCCCCACTGGGAAAAAAACATTTTAACAAGGCTGCACATTGTGCATAAACTGTTCTCTGTTTTCTCCAAAGGAAATGATCATGCTTTCTGCTTTACAGTCTAGAAGCGGATTCACTGTCATTACCAAGGTCGTGTGACCAAGAAACTTTATGTGTAATGAAAACTTCTTCCTTTACATGCAGCATCTCATAGCTGAAGACCAGTTCTCACTATTAGAGAGTAGGATGTGCTAAAAGAGGTACTTCAAATTCTCAGGAAAAAAACCACCAACAACACAAAACAGCAAAACAAACAAACAAACAAAACCCTCTCAAAATTCATCTGCAAGTTATGCAAACTCGAATTTGCTGAGAAATTTTGAATCAAGATATGCAGCTGTTTTGCCTTTATTTCAGCTACCGTCTTGCTGTGAGCATAAATCTTCATGTCTATGTACACCTACACCTCTCTGTGACAAGGAGGAAGACACGTAGACCCATTGCAATCTGGAACCTGGGTTCCTCATTTCCTTCACAAATGGAGAAATCTATGTCCAGACTTGGTGGGGAAATAGATTCATTCTGGAATCAATGTGTGTAAGTGGGTAACATAATTCTGGGTGTGCCTAACCACAACTAAAGTTTCTTTAGCTACTGCCACGTACAATCTTCTCCCAGTCTTCTAGAAAGGTAGTCCTGGTTAGTCTGAGAGGGTTTTTATTGGGAAGCAGGTGAGGGATACAGCTCATTTCCTGGAGCTTAAAAAACAGCTAAGAGAAAACCAGAGATGTAAATTAAGACTTTGACCAATGTAACAGGATTGACTTTGTGGAGACAGGTAATAGAGCTGAATGATGTGTGGAGCTTTACTCATGTAAGCAGGCCAGAGGACAGGAAACAGGAATAAGAACTTGCAGGCACACTCTCACTAGAAAATAACTTTTAGATTAGATCCTTTCCATTTCAGTTTTCTTTTTTATGTGAAAGCAGATTTTCCCTTTGTTTTTCTAAGAAGAGAGATTAAAAGCAATGTTCTTGTTAAATGGTGTCATAAGAAGAGTACAGGCATTCAGGAGTGACTTTATTTGCTCCAATTTGTTCATGATTTTCCCTACTGTAAAACATTATCTTGGATAATTTCTCTTACTGCTTACTTTGCATACTGTGATATATTCCTTTATGATGACAATCATAATTCTTCTTACTAATTCTTTGGAAGAACTTACCTTTCAGTTTCCTTTATGGTTTTAAAGTGGATGAAGAGTGAAGAGTAATGGCATTTTCCCTCTTAATGGTGAACTTCAATTCTCCAAAGAATTGTTGGAACAGATGAATGGCCAACTCACTTCTTACAGCCAGTCAACTCAGGCAAAATGGATGAGGTCATCCCTTTCCAGTGTCTGAACATTTTATGTTGTGCTACTGTTTTGAGTACATCTCTTTTTCCCTTAGGTTCATGTTGAGTTCTCTCCAGACAGGCAAATATTAAAAAGACCCAAATCAAACAAAAAAATCAACAAGTTGGTCTTGCAAATTAAAAACAGAAAATCCTGCCAGGAAAAAAAAAAGATATTAAAGTGTAGTTATTCAGTCTCTGTTTATCTCAGTTGGAATGACTGATGGCTGTTTTTCTTCTGTTCTTTGGCTGTTTCCTCTGCTCCGACTTGAGTTTAAAAACTTCCTAACAATATTTAAACTTCAAGTAATCATAATATCTAAACATTCTAAATCTTGAAGCACAAATACTCAAGATACTTACCTTAGTCTTCAAAAGTGCTCAGTGGGCAAGTTTATAAACTGCTAAAACTGTCTCCAGGAAAGCAATGATACCAGTTATGTTTTATATATGTTGATAAATTTTAATTGCTTGAGGATTAGTTAAGAAACTATACTCATATGTGTATAAATGCAGCATAATATGAATTATAAAAAGTATGATTCTTAGTTTTCTTAAACAAAACAGCAAAAATCTGATGTTTCCACATTAAAGGCTTGGCCCAGTGCTTCTGAGCTGGCTATTATGGCTCAAAAGAGAACATAAAATGAACACACATGCAGTTTTCAAATAACTTGAAAGTTGGAAGACAGATCACTTATATCAATAGGTTTCTACCACTGGATTTGGAGTGTATCAATAAATAATTTGTTTCTTGAAAAGCTATAGGGAATGCCAAGGACAAAGGTTATACATATACATAGTTAGGAACCTGGAGAAGTGTTTCTGAGATAGGAGCTGGGACATGATCTATAGCAAATCAAGTGCAAACTTCAGAAGTGGTGGTGTAGCTGAAGACAAATACAGTACTTGGATCTACCATCAGAGGAACTTCAGTTAGAATAAAGAGGTGTGTTACAGTCACATGCAGAACAGAGAAGACCACAACTGGAATATGTTTCTGAGATCTGGTTACTCACTTTAAAATGAAGGATCAAGCAGCTGCTATGTATTCTGAAAAGAAGTGAAAGACCTGAAGTTTGGTTTCAGATAATTTAGCCTATTTTTTTTTTGCAAATAGAAATATTACAATGCTGTACCTTTTCAATACACTGACAGAAAACAATGAATTTTTCTTTAAGAGGACATAGGTCTGCCAATCTCTAAAAAGTGATGGCATATTAATTCAGACTGAGAATAAAGGGAAACATTTGAACAGTTAATAAACTACTAAGAACTATTACCAGTTGCTGTGGAAGGTTTTTTACTATCACTTGACTATTTAAATGAGGGTGGGTATCTTTAAGAAACATCATTAAGCATAAAGTATTTTTCAGTAGGAATTGCTGAATAAAGTCCTCTTTCCTGTGATATTCCAGAAGTAAGGCAGGATGACCTTAATTGCATGTTGGTTCTAGAAGGCTGACTGTTTTTTTGAGAAGGAGTTGCTGTTGAAATCCCCACTCTGTTGTACATCAGATTTGATGAAACTTCTCACATGGATCTCTGTAAATCATGATTAGGCAACCAATGGCACCTTTGTTTGAAGACTGTGATTTAAACCCTACCTCCTTCCAATCAAAAGCAAATAATTTCAATACTTCACAACAAGTCATACAACAATGGAGCTAGTTGTGGAAATAGAGCGAGAAAAGACCACTGAATATGAAGATATAAAAAATAATAGGTATTTCCTCAGAAGCATGCTGTTGGGGGGGAAAAAATATGTATTATGATTTGTTAGAGTCCCTGTTGACTGAGAGTGCTGATATGTAGCCAGTATCATTATCTGCTAGGTTTTTCTGAGTATAAAGTGCTTTACAACACCTTGAAGTGAGCATTAGGGGCACAGAAAATGATGATTCTTTTATGGAGACTGAAGAAGGGACCAGCTTACTCTCTCCTTCCTGCTGGGTTTGCCTTAATGAATTCTCTTTCTAAAAAAGTTGTCACTTGCCTTTTGCCACATCCTGGTTCTATTCCCGCCACTTGTGCCATGATCATTTCCTCTGTCACTGCAATAAAGATGTGGCACACAATGGTGATTACATGAAACAGAGGGAGACTACACCTATAGCAGTATTTTATTGCAATTAGTTGCTTCCCAAAAAGTAAAACATCTTTTATAGGTAAGATTCATCTATATTCACTCTAAATAGAGATCAAAATGCAAATAGTGAGTTTGATTTGTAGAAAAGCAAGAAACTCAATTCTTGGCTATTCAAATTAGAAACACCCTTTAGAAAGAAAACCTCAGAAATAAGAAGGCACAAGTCATAGAAACATTTTGCTAATGTCTTGTCCCAGCTGACATTTGGTGCAGACTCAGACTTGCAGTTTTCTATTTCCAGGAGCCTCTGGAGGCTGCTCTCACTCCTTTTTTCCACCTATGCATAAGACTTGTAAGATGACATTGAATGCAAATGAGAGTTCAGAGCAGTTCCAAGTAACTCTCAGTCTTTTCTGGGTCTAAACTGCCTTTTAGAATTCAGTGAGACTTCCTTGTGTTTCTTTCTCCCTCAGGATGACCTCCCTGTTACAATGTTAATTGCATTAGGGTCTAATCTGATTTTTTCCCAGTATCATTTGTCCTGTGAAATTTTGTATGGCCTCATAACTGATGGTAACGTAAGTGTTATCTGTCGACTTTGATAGTCTTACAACCCTTGGCAAGTCTCTGGCTTTGCAAGAACTCTCACTCCAAGTGACCAATAGAGAAGTCCAAGGTGGTCTTTAGGGTGGCTTCACTCAAACATTTTAAAGTTTTCTCCTTGTGCCTAAAATTTTGGTCAGTTTTAGCAGCCAGGCCTGATGACTGACTCTATGAACTTCTGCAGCACTCTGATCCTTGTTTTTATGCTTTCGCTGAATTGTTTGCTTTTTTTGAATGTTTTACAGAATTAACAAAATTCTGTTTAATAAGAACAAGGACTGGGAGTTCTTCCTCTCCTTATTCTCATTTCTCATTTTTTGAAAAGTTGTTTTCCATTTTCCTTTGTTTCTTAGAAGCTTTACATTCTTTCAGATGACCTTTCTTCTATTTCTGATTTGCTGCTGCTGTATTTGTGTTCATATGTGGCTAAAGCCAGCTCTATTGAGATACTTAAATCATATCCATTTTCCTCTCTTTGCCAGCCTGTGCTTAGTTATCTTTATTCTGTGCAACTATGTCATTGTGGACTGTCCTACCACAGCTTCTTCCAAGCTGACAGTAACACTTCTTTCCTCCTATCTTCTCCCAAATTCATTCCTCATTCTCTTACAGGAGGTCTTCAAAGTACTACCATTATACAGTAATGTCTCTTTTCACAGTTTCTTTCTGCTTTCAAATACTTTGGACATCACTCACTATTTCTGAGGCTTAATTTTTTAAATTTTTCTTTATTTTCTCCTGTTAGGCCACACTATATCATCACTCAGTGAGTAGGATTCTTGATGTGATTTAGCTAAGTGGCTTATTACCACCCAAAATGTTAGTAACTTAGATCACTGAATCTTTTAACTATTCCAATTCAGCTTTGTTCAAACACCTGCAGCTCTTTGACATTACTTTAATGTTGCAGCACAGTCTCTTAGTCTAGTCAGCGTTAAAAAACAAACAAAAACAAATCCCAAAACAACACAGCGCAAGTCCACAAGCTGTTCTTTTTTAATTCCTGTTGCTCATTTTGTTTCATAAATTTGATCAATAGTGTGGCACAATTCTTCCACATTTTCTAATAAAAATTTTCATTGCCTATTCAGTACAGCCTTTACACATCACAGTATTTTTTCTTGGTTTTATTCATCAAGTTGTTAATTGCTCTAGTTAATTATGACTAAAATTTACAATTGTCTTAGATAATTATACAAATCTGTTTCACTTACCTCTGAAAGTCTTAGTGCCTTTTATGTAAACCTATTTTCCTTACATATATTTGAACTACAGAGTCCAGAAGCAATGTCAGGGCTCTTTTGAACCAGTGTTACACTGTGTCCATCCCATTCCAAAAGGTTATAGTTCAACTGGGAGTGGAACAGTGAAGGCAATCAAAGTGATTCCAGTTTGAGAAATAGCTAACAGCAGAATTGGGGATATCATCCAGGAAGAAATATACCTTTGGGGAGAAGGGTACATACAGGTTTTCAAAATCCTAAGTGCTTTGGTAAAAATTATTATGTAACAATTGTATTCCTAAAACAGTAAACAGCAGATGTCAGAGGAAACTGGTCATGAAGTAGACTTAAGCAGGCAAAGAAAATATTTGTTCATCTATAGTTCAGCTGTAGAATTTCTTACCAGTGGAGGTAGTGAACACTGAAAGCCTACATGGTTCTTAAAGTCATGGACAATCAATACAAGTTAAAAAATCTTAAGGATTTAAAAAAAAAAAAAACAACAAAAAAACAAAAAACAACAACAAACCAAAAAAAACAAAACCAAAAAAAACAAAAGAAAAACCCTAATTTGGCTCTCAAGAACTCCCTGGATCACAAATAGTGAAATGCTGGAAGATTATTCTGCAGAGGCATCCCTAAGACTCTTGCTGTTTTCTTTTTTTGTTTGTTTTGGGGTTTTTTGGTTTTTTTCCTGGCCATCCTCAGACATTGGGCAATATATGAGGCCATTTTTCTGACACTGGAATGGATATTGCACTTTAAAGCAGTTTTCAGACTTTTATAATCTGAACTTGCATGTTTGGAATTCAATAAATAATAATATAAATTATATGTGTCTCTGCATTTTGGGTCACTTAACATTGCACAGAGACTGGAACCTCCAGGACAGTCAACTTTGAAAACTGAAACAGCTTTGCAAATGCTAGGGAGACATATCTGTTGTTTAGTCTACAGAAATACATTTACTTCTGGGTTGGAGATAGCCCATATCTCCTAAAGCAATTCCCTTGATAACTGAATCTGCCTGTATGTTGCATAGGCTAGAGAACTATTTCGAAAAGTGGAGGCAAAGAAAAGGTACTGACAGTCCAAACTTCTTTTCTTTCCCAAACTGTTGTTTAACTAACCAATACTTGACATGTGCCTGGCAAGATGGCCAGAACTGCAAATTTTTTCTCAATCTGTGTGGGAAAAAATGTTCTTCTATCATACTGCTTTGTTTATTCAGCAAGACAAAAAGATGAGGAGGGCTTTTGGTCTTGTAAAGCTTGTAATGTAACAAGTGGAAAGCCAACAGAATTAGAGAGCAGAAGAGTTAAAAATTGAAGGATGTAGAAACTAAAGACCTTTACCCGCTCAGAATCAATAAGCACTTAAGAGACAAATCCCTCCAGTTTCTTATCTGTAAACTAAGGACATCTCATAAGGTTGTATTCAAAATTTTGAAAGTTAGAGATGCTTATTTCTGCAGTAATGCACAAAATAAAAAAAAGATCCTGAGGAAACAGAATGTTCTGTGTGCAACACAATGTGGAGAAGTGTGAGGCCAAACACTGAATGAAGAGGGCAAGAAAAAAGAAACAAAGAAATAACAAATAAATACAAAATAAAAACAAAGAAAATTCTGACCAGCAAGACAATTCATTTGCT
Source organism: Pithys albifrons albifrons (assembly GCF_047495875.1). Lineage (NCBI taxonomy): Eukaryota > Metazoa > Chordata > Aves > Passeriformes > Thamnophilidae > Pithys > Pithys albifrons. The sequence goes on from NC_092458.1 coordinate 78,736,160, forward strand.
GAGCTGTCTCCATCAAAGGATCTAATTAAAATAAGAAAAAACCCAAGCAACAAGATTTATTAAGTGTACAGAGACAGTCTTCTGAAGACAAAAGAAAAAGTCTGAGTAATACATCTTGTCCCTCAGCAGGGCTGGATTAATATGAAAGGATGACATGCCATTATTTTAGTTTATTTTTTATCTCATAGGTGATAATTTTTCTCCTTTTCCCCTTTTTAACTCTTCTAAGCAGTCAGTCTGCTACCATATTTCTCTGAATATTCCTCACAGCCTTGTGAGGTTTCTGAAGTCTTTCTGGACCTTGTCACATAAATGTCTGTTCCCTGGAGCTGTCCCCAGACCACTCATTTTGTTTGTACTATGTCAGTTTGCTCAGTCGTTGTGGTTATGGTTCTAAACGCCAAAGATATAGTCATGATCCTAATTACTATGGTTCTGACTCTCCTTCCCTGTACAGTAAGATGATATTCTCCACTTTGTCCAAACTCAGACACTACTTCATGCTCCTTTGGATATATCATTTTAACACTGGATATTCTCAAGCATCTTAAAGGTTACCCTTTTACTCAGGCCTGAGTATCTCTTGTTCCCAGCAGGTAACAGGCTGACCGTTACATGCTCTCACCCGAGTCATGTTCTCATCTGAAAATTTTAATGACAGCTGGGCTATATCTGATAGGTCTTCTCAAGACTCATATCAAACGGGGAACGTTTTTTGATTATTTTTCTTTCAAATACAGAATAAGATGATACCTGATTTCGTTCAGTATCCCAAATGAGAGTATAAAAGCAAGATGCTAGAAGATTAATGATGAGGTATTCCTCAGCCTTGGGGAATTAAAATCACCATATACATTATGGGGGAAGGGCACCCAAACCATCAGGCTGTCAGGCAGCCTGGGTTGAAAGCAATTTCTCTGTTAGTGAGAGGACACTACTAATTTACACAATGATTGTAGGATTTTGTAGGGTAGAAGACAGGTCTCTGAGCAGAATAGGAAAATCCAGCAACCTTGTTTCTACTCTCTACTCCAAAGTATTTCATGTCTAAAACATCTGACTCTAAAAACAGAGTTAAAGATTTGGAAAAAAAAGTAAATCATGTCTTACAGTCAAAGTAGTTGTTTATTTTTTAACTTCCTTTTACTGCTACATTAGAGAGATAAAGAATAAGGGTATTAATCTTCCAGAAAACAAAACAAAACAAAACACTGCCTGTTTATCTAGGCTTCTAAGGATCTGATCACATTAGAATTAGTAAAACCAGTAACACTTCTCTCCATTATATGAATACTGAAAAATTAGGACTCCATTAATGATCTTTTACAGAAAGGATATGAAGATACAGCACCTTGTTCCTGCCACTATTACTGAAGTTTTTGACACTGATTTGTGAACTGTCCTTCTTCATATGGAAAATTCCTTACAATTTTAATCAATCTCCATGGTGAATTGCTCCTTTTCACTGATTTATCAAACATAAAATACTTAGGTTATGAAGTACATCGGTGGCTATTACCTCTCATTTGCTATCACAGCGTCAATTACCAACCTCTGTCACCGAGTCCTGTTGACTTTCCTGGTCCACTTATTAAATTCATCGGTAAATATAAACTGGGCTTTTCCCCACTTTGCTGTAAAACTCCTGAAAGCCACTTCAATGGCCTGCTTCAAATCCTTTAGTAGCATGCTTACAAAAACCTTAGCCATGCTAGCTGGCTTGTACCACTTATTCTAGTTATTATATCTTTGATATTCCTTGTCTTGACTTCAGTCTTTCTTCTTGTGTCTCCTGTCTTTGGAAAATATGGAAAGTCACAGTGAAGGATGGTGTTAGCCAGTGGTGGTGATGTTCTTACCACGATCAGTTACTGTGATATATATAAAACTCACTTCTGTTCTCCTCATGTATTCACTCTTTGAGAAGGTTTCTTTTTAAGTGTGTTTTTTAAGCTTAAGCACAGGAACCCGGGTGTAAACCAGTGATGTATTTTATATACAATACGGCCATACCTTTTCTATGTTGGGTTAGATTTATTATTTCTGGAATGAAACCATTGCAAAAGCAAGCTTTTCAGCCCCAAAGCTAGGCTACCCCAGGGAACTGATATTTCTAGGAAGTCTGTTGCGCTTTTAAGTGTTACTTCATTGCGGTTAATTGAAATAACAAATAGACGATATTTGTTGTAAGAAACAAATCTAAAAGTTATATTATAAATTGGTTTGGGTTTTCTTTTTTTTTTTTAATATGGCATGATAAAGCTCCTTGTACATCATTTTATGTCACTCTTTTGCTTCTTTAATTTATATGGTTTTATAATCAAAGCATGAGAAAAGTCCAGCTAAATTAGAATTGCACTGATCACACTTCAGTAGATGTCTGACACTCCTTGGAAATATCATTGTCTATGCCAGACAATGTCTATGAAATAATGCAATTGACAGAAGGGTAACAGCTCTGATTTATAAAATAAAACTAATACTTTGTCAATTATTCTTCCTTTCAGAAAGTAGATGTGCTCTACGAGTTGTGTAAACTAATGTGGTACAGTGCTGAAAATCTCCAAGTGTTTTGGCGTATGTTGCTTGGATTTTATTTAATTTCTCTAACCCTGCCCACATAAGTTATTCTTGCTGCCCTTATTTCTACTGCAGGAAAGTTATGTGAGCAGACACTGTTCCTTAAAACACATGTCTATTTACTTTGAACAATAGGGTTTATAAATACCAATTCTTACCTTTTATAGCAAAGATAAAGAATAAAGCTAAATGGGAAACCTAAGGTCAAATGTTATCTTGACATTCAGTAGACAAATGTGAATTCTGTAATTTAGAAATTACAGGTAAATAATCAAAACATTCCCTAGCAAGAACATCATTTTCTCTGTGGTAGGGTCACATTCTTTGCTCAATGAGAATAATTTTATGCTAAGCCACTGGGAGTTCTTTATTTAAAAAGATAAGCTGTATAAATGTTTATAGCTACAGCAATCATAAAAAAGGAAATGGATGTAAAAAGTGTTCCTATTAGGCATTTACAATTGAAAATAATTATACTTAGAAATATTGTGGGACATAACAAAAATGAATAAAAATATAAAATGCTACCAGAATCTTTAAGATGGATTTTCCTATTTAGCAACGCAATGTTTTCTTTGGTTGTGGCTCCAGCAAACAGATGTTACTTTCAGTAAATATATATTTGTCTTATACATACATAAGCACAAGTACAGTGGATGTTTGCTGAAAGAGACTGAAGCTTAGGATTGTGGCTATAGACAAAAGGCACTCATATGATGCACAAGTTTGCCTGGAAGATGATTTAAACTGTTGTAGCAATGCTGTACCAGCACTGCTCAGTGAGTGACATCTGTTTTCACATCCTGGGAAATGTGGTGACCACCCAGGTGCTCAGCACTCCCATCCAGGCATGAGCATGACTACTGCCCTTGCAGTAGTACCTCTTACCTAACACCTGTCTCATTGGTGCATAGCAGATGATGATTGCAACATTCTAGTGGAACTGCTCTCAGCTAAAAGGATAAATATTTCTACTAGAGCAATAGAAGATACTATTAAACCTCCTGTAAAATACCCATATATTTATGTACTTACTAATCCTACTTAACCCCTTAGAAACAGTTCAACAAATTTCAAAATTACTCCAGCTGTGGGCATCATATTCCCCTTCTTCTTCCTTTCTTCCTTTGCTGCCCAATCTTGCTGAAACATCAAAGTGTTCCTTGAGAACTTCAGCTCAGGGTAAAGGCTACAGAATGTTGAAGCACTCCGTTTCTCATCCACTCTTAATATGTAAGATGATCCTCACTGTCCAAGCTTCTACCTTCCTCATTTACCTGAAACTGCTAAACCTAAATGCCCAGCAGCACTACTCTAAGGAATATTATCCCTCATGATGCTAAGAAGGGTTCTTCGGTTTGCTTCTAGTGTCATCTCTTTCCAGCTGTGTGTCCAGCTAGAGAGGATGGGGAGGTTGTTGGTAGAGCATCTTCTACTGTAGCGGGATGCTCTGCCTAAGTGGAGTCAAAACAGCTTGAACAGTAATCTATTTGCAGAACTTATCACTGGTGGATAGAGAAAGGGGGGCCTGCTGGTTTTGGTGCTGGAGAATACTGAGACCAGCTTGACTCGTCAAAGCCAAAGCTTCTGAGGAAGAACAATGTTTCCTGACAGAAACTGGCACTGCTGATCGCGTGGCAGAAAAAAAGTTGCTGATAAAGGAACCAACATACTATAGTACTGACAACTTATCTAAGGATGCTGAGCTGATGCTGCTGGCCTATAGACATGTGACTGACAGTCCCTTTATACTATAAAAGCCCAGTCCTACTTTTTAATGACAGTGTCTTCTAACATACCCATTCTAGGAGTGTAAGTGAAGATTCTTTCCTGAGTGGGGAGTCCCCTCAAGGTTTCTTCTCAAGGCTGAGCAAAGGAGATTTGCCCACAGATGGGGAGGGGTGAGTATCATCAATCTCTATTTAATAATTATTTTGCCAGCTTCAATATCATTGCTTCAATATTGCTCCAATCAATAGCACACTATATTAGTAGTTGCAGCTATCTATACTGTGTAGCAAATAATTCTGATTAAGATTTTTTAGTCCAATCATTATGATCATCCATTTAAAGAAATAATTTATTTTAGTCAGATAAATATTTTGTTTGCCATCCTTAATCCTATGTGACAAATTCCTAAAAAGGCTCAATGACACCAATTATAGTCTTTTAGACATAGACTGCTGAAAAAGTCTGGAGCTAAGGCTGGATCCAGCCACTCCTAGGCTCCTCTCTGAGAGGAGTTTAGAAAACAAGGCGGTCCTTTCTGTACCTTGTTACACAAGGGGGAAGTCTCCCTGACAAACTTTGTCTGAAGCTTCCATTCTGCCTGTGGCAACTTCTACTACTACAGTATTCCTTTACTCCCATCACTGAATTTTTTAAAAGTTGGTAGAAGAAAGGAAAAGAAAGAAAATGTCTGCTTCACAGAAAACTTTGATATTTGGAATCACAGTGAAAACTATCTTCCAAACATGTTCCAAAGTGGAAATTATAAAAATCTTTTTTGTGAAAAACATAAAGGTGCCTTTAATTTTTTATAGTTACATTTTTAATGCCTTGCATCTTCTTGAAACACATCACAGCATGTCAGAAGATACACTGTGAAATTCTATATCTCAAATTAAAACAGTCATGGAATACTAATAAAATTATCTGATTTTCTGAATGCATTTGCTTCTACTGTAATAGTGTGATATAATACACAAAAGAAGGTAAGCACCTGGTGAACTAATTTAAGGAGCAGCTGTTTTTTGACAAGCTGTGTTAGCTTGTTAATGTGCTACTCAGCAGCAATGAGAGGAGCTGGGACTGCACGTGAAAACTCATAATTTTTATTTGTGCTTTTCCACTATGGCAGAGTCAAATATGACTTGTGCTCTTCTTCTTTTTTCTGCTTGGATTTTGCATCATTTAGTGCACAGGATCAGAGTTTCAATGGCATATCCACACTCCAGCCCACCTTGGAAACTGGTGGTAGGAAAATATAGGACTAAGTCTCCTTGGACTGATGACAGAACACACAGATTTGATATTCGCTCTAGATCTAACGGTCATCCTCATTTATTTGTGCTTCAATCAACTGTTCTCTTCCTTGCTCCACTACCACATTTGAAACATACCAAGATCAGCCATTATATAAATTGATTGAATTGATGTATATCTGGAAATTTCAGATGCATAGCTGAAGTCCTCAGATTCCGTCAAAAAAACATGTCTTGGTGAAAGAACAATCTAGATGACAGTAGTAGCAAGTAGCTCTACCTGCAGAGAAACCTGATGAGAATGTATCTGATTTCTTTCATCAATGTGTAGCAAGACAAGAAAAGGAGAGAAATGTTGAGAAACAAATTGTACAACAACCAGCTCATAGAAACAATTTTCTGTTGAACCAGATTTTTCCTATTAAAAGCACTAACTCTTGCCAAATAAAGTCTTATAGATTTACATACTTAAAAATGCCAGTACCTTAGTGTTCCAGCATTTTTCTTGTAGATGCTGGGGAATGATATCTGACGAAAAATTTATTTCCTTTGGGAAGCAATTTAATTACAGAAAAAATGTTTTTCATTTTCACAGAGAATTGACTATATCTTGTTTGTTTATTCCTTTCTGTCTCTGATGTCAGTCCATTACCTTTATTGACAGGAAAATATAAATGCATTTTATTCCTGGCAAGCATATTTCACCTTCCCCTAGTGTCTCTTAATCAAATAGCAAAATTATCTTTGTATTAAATGATTGAAAAATGATGCTGTTTATTGACCTTTCCACTCTACATTCTTGAAAAATAATTAATATTAGCAGTTTAGTTCATACCACAATTCACATTTTTGGCTTCCTAAGCAGGCAATTATAGATAAAATTCCACAGAGGGTACAGGGCAATAAAAGAACATTAAAAAAAATCTGCTTAAGAATACTCAAGAATATAATTCATGATTTAAATTATTTGATGCACTTCAAGCTGTGCATGTAAGTGAATATTGCTCCAAACAATAAATGAAAAAAACCCCAACAAACCAAACAAACCAAACAAAAACTTTTAAAGAGTGAAACTGCTTTCATGTAACAAATGACTAAGTAAGGAGTAATTGCTACTGCAATTCCAAAAGCCCAGCATAACTGAAAATAGATGTTGTTCCTCCAATCTAGTTCATAAAGTGTGCATAATAATTTATATAAAAAGGATGAATAACTTTTATTTGGGGGAACAAGAACATTTTTTTCAAACATATATTTTCCTTAAGATGAGAATTTCATTAAGATATTCATGAATTGCAGAAACTCTGTCATTATTATCTATACTATTCCTTGTTGTGTTGTTTTTTTTTTTTAATCAGTGGGGCTAGCCTGAAAAGAAAGAAAAAATATTTGGAGAAAATATGCATGAAGAAACCAAGCACTTCATAATGCAGTAAGTATTTGCAAAAGTGTCTGTTCATTAAGAATATTATATATTTATATATTATTTATATTTTCCTAGCAAGGCATCCAGTAACAAAAAATAATATTTTTTCATGTACTCCATCAGCTACAAATCTTTACACTCTTGTTCAAGGTGTCCCAGCTAATCTATTTCTTCCATTTGTTTCTTTTATTTTTAGCCTACAACACAATCCCAAGCAAATTTAAATTTTTCTCTTCTTCAAAGTAGCAAACTCTGCCCTGCAATAAATTCAGCTTTGGCACATTTGCCTTTTTGAGCAGTAACGTGCCTCATGTATGGGTATATTTCTTTTCATTGATTGATCTCAGTGACTTCTTATGCTTCTCTCAAGCAAGAGAATGGAAGTGAGTTTTGTTACAGCCCTTGGTTTCAGTGAGGATTAACATAATCCACAATGGCACTGTTTCCAGGGGGAAGTCTTGGCCAACATATTTTGGATCTGCAATACAGAAAGGTGACTGCAGCAAAGTTTTCAAAGGCATCCCATAAATAAGGAAAAAGAGAACAGTGCTGTCATCTAACGTGGTTGGGGGGATACTAAATAGTTGTGGAAATAGTTCACTTACTGCATAGCTGCATGCAAGAGTTTTTATTTCTCAGTTGTGGACTTGGTCTCACACAAACTCCAGATCCACATTTTGTGATGCTTTTGTTTTGTTCAGTCTAAGTAGCCTCACTAGAAGTTGTGTTTTATTTATTTGCAAGGATTCATCTAATGCTGAAGACTCGAGAAGAATAAAGAACATTAATAAGTCCTTATTATACTAGACTTTCAGCCTCTCCCAGAGAACTGTCTAGTCCAAAAGCAAAAAAATTTTCACACAAGTAAGACTTCTCCTAACTTTCTCCCTAGATAGCTTTCAAAAGAATGGCACAGTCTGGGGAAAAAAACCCCCACCATCATACCATCAGTTATGAGCAAATCATAAGCTTCTAGATATTCAATAACAAATGTGTAACTAAACTTGAAATGCATTTAAAATAATGGTTCTCAAGACAGCAGTATTTTGTATCAAGGTTTTTCATAATGGCTCTTTTTAATAAAACTGACTCTGTTACTCATAATACTGAGAGCAGAACAAGGAGAAAGACAAACTACATTTTTTCCCCAGTCTAATTGCCATAATTCTGTTCACCTCACCAGTGTTGCTTCCCATTTACTCCTGTACAAGATTTTGATTTAACAAAGTAGTTACATATGAGCTGAAAGCCCTCACTGAGCAAAGAAATCCCTTTACTTAACTGTAAGCAACGTTAGGCTGGACCTCAGTGCTTGGTTTTTATAAAGTTAAATGTATGCCTAAGACCTTTACTGGATGAGAGCCTAATTGAATAAAACAGTGGATTCCAGTCTATCCCCTATAATCTTTTCCATAATATTCACAATCTTTCTTCTCTAAACTATCTTTTCTGATACTGTTTACCTTGTCTTAGCACTAAATGCAACATGATCCCCTGAAAGTTCCACATGTCACTGGGCTTCATGAAACTGAATGTTGGGTGGGGATTCTCTGACATTGTCAGATTGCCTCTGTAGGTTATGCTGAGCAAGAAGTTGAGGTAAATTTGCGGTGCAATTAATTGCCAAGTAAGAACATTGAGTATTGCTTCTACAAAAAACAGTTGAATTCTGGAGTAAGACCCCATAATTCAAACAATAAGAAGTACATTCCCTAGAAAGTTCAAGAGGATTTTAATTTCAAGAAAGGCAGAGAAATGTTGTGTTCTATATTAATATCAGAACTAACTTAGCAATTCTGACCCAAAAACCCACTACAAAATCCAAAGGTAGTGGTGAAGGCAGGACTCCGCCTGGCTGATGGGAGTCCTGAGTGGCAGTCCCTGGTCACTGTGGTGATTGCTGGAAGGTATGTTTGGAGTGGAAGGCCTTTTCTGAAACTGCATCATGTAACCGTCTTCCACTTCCTCTGAGAGGTATTATACAGTCCTTTAACAGGACTCTGCCCCACCTCATCTAAGTTCTGGGCTAAATTTAATCACAACCAGAGTATAAATATTTATTTAAAGGCTGTTAGAGTACTTTGCCTCATTAGTGTTTACACTTTTACTGCCAACTGTTGTTGTTTTATCTGAATCCCATATACCCATATCACACCAAGCCAAGCAGATCTTGCTCTTTCGCTGGATTTGCATTACTCATCAGCTCCCCAGTAAGTGCAGCTGTATGACACAGTCACTTTTTCTGCCTTAAGTTTGTAATACCATCATGCCAGGTTCCAGTCATTGTTTATGTGCTTTTGTGCTGGTTTTTTTTGTTTGTTTGGGTTTTTGTTGTTTGGTTGGTTGGTTTTTTTCTGGTATTGCTTATTTGTTTGATTGATTGTTTTGTGAGGGTTTTTTTTCTGATGCTATTATAACCTTTCACCTGCATTTAGACTTTGGTGATATTTGTATCTCTGGCAATAGCATATATTGCATTTCAGATTGTCTATCTGTACAGCCAGAAAAATGCATCTTGAAGAAAGCAAACTTTTAAAGACAGAGTAATTAGGGGACATATATCTGAATATCTCTTTTCTGCATCACATGCAAATTTTTTTCTCAAATTAGAAGCAGCAGTGAACTTCCATAGAAGTAGTCTACATGAGTCATTCGAGCAAGTTTTACAAAGACAAATTTAACTCCAAAGTAAATAAGACTAATAAAGGTGTCTGTGGAACCTTTATAGAGGATTGTGATATGTGACCATGTGAATAGACAAAGAATGAGCTATTTTTCAGGTGATAATGTCTAATATCTGTAATACCTGATTAAAATCTGGTCACTTTTTATCTTGCTCTTATCAAAGCTTAATCAAAACTGTTTTCCTGATTTTACTCTTTTTTTTGTGATCATAGATAGAAGTCTACTCTATTTCTCAGAGGTCCTTTATTAGCTTTATGCTCTCCTTTGGCCCTGCCTTTCCAATTTTTTTTCCTGTTCTGCTAATTTTTTAGTAAAAGTGCAAACACCAGTTTGGCAGTTAATGCCAAAGAACATGCCAGCCTCTCAGATCTCAAGTCTTGATGCTTTTAAATTTATACTCTTCCAAGGAAAAATGTTTTTCCAAGAGTTGTGGAATTATGAGTGTTTATTTAATATTGACATTTATGATATTTGCATTAACATGTTTCTGGATGTTGTATTCTAAACTATAAGAGTTTCTGTAAACTATAAGAGCTGTGGTTTATACTATAATAGTTTAAAATTTTTCAGTTAACCGAGATTGATGTTTTCTTAATGTTTTCTTGATGAGACCCTTGGGAAACTTGTATGCTGCAGATTATTTCCCACTGACCTTTGTGTCCTGGCACTGAATGATCTGCCCTGGCACAATGTTAGCATGCATTATGTCACCTTGGGATGCAAGCTACAAGACGTGTAAAAGAATGTTTTATTTCTTGGCATATATTATTGCTATGCACTGTTAAATGGCTGTCCCTTTTTACCTGGGCAGTCACTGTGCTGATATGAAGCTTTTCTTGACCAGTTTTTTCTTATTTCATGGATTGTTCAAAGACTCATGTTCAAAGACTCTATTAATGATTACACTAAAGTTCTGATCTTTTTTTGAAGGACATCACCTTTTTATGAGGTACTTAAAAGAGATTGATATTTGGTGTTAGTGAGTTAGTGTGATTGTTCGGTAACTTTTTTTTCCACACAAGCTCTGTTCAAAAGCTTTCATTCACAATCTGGATGGATTAATAATCTTCAGTGCAGTTCTGTAGTTAAATTGGCAAATGCAGTAACTTTGCCTCAGTCTTCACCAAGTGTTCCAGTCACACCAGCCCAAATCATGGAAGACAAAGGCAGGGACTGGAAGACTGCAAAACCACCCACTATAAGAGGAGATCAAGTTCAAGACCATCTAAGGAACCTAAGGGTGCACAAGTCCACAGGATCTGATGAAATGCATCCACAGGTCCTGAGGGAACTGGCAGATGCAGTGGCTAAACCACTCTTCATCATATTTGAGAAATTGTGTCAGTCTTGTAATGTCTCCACTGACTGGAAAAGGGAGAATTCCACTTTTAAAAAGGGAAATAAGGAAGACCCAGGGAATTACAAGCCAGTCAGTGTCACCTCTGTGCCCAGCAAGATCATGGAGCAGCTCCTCCTGGAAACTATGCTACAGTACACAGAAAACAAGGAGATGATTGCTGACAGCCAACATGGCTTCACTAAGGGCAAATTGTGCCTGAAAAATCTGGTGGCCTTCAGGGAAGCCATTTGGAAAATTAGGGGATGTAACATACAACTTTCTGTGACCCGTACAACAACATCACAATAGCTCAAACTGAGTTTCAATAATGTCCCAATCAGGTTTTAAGTCCAATCCGTGTTCAATCATGCTGCAACCTGATCGAGGTTGTTCCATAATGCCATCATCCTCATACATCCACCTCTGACAGTGGTCTTTCTAGTCTGCATATAAAGTGCATTCTTCCACATTCAGCCTGGAGAAGAAAAGGCTCTGAGGAGACCTGAGAGCACCTTCCAGTACCTAAGGGGTCCTCTGACAAGAATGTTGGAGAGGGACTTTTGGCAAGAGCATGTAGTGATAGGATAAGGGGCAATGGCTTTAAACTGAAAGAGGGCAGGTTTAGATTTGGTATGAGGAAGTAATTCTTGGCTGTGAGGGTGGTGAGTCACTGGAACAAAGAAGCTGTGGATGCCACATCTCTGGCAGTGTTCAAGGTCAGGAGCCTGATCTAGTGAAAGATTCTGCCCATAGCAGGAGGATTGGAACTAGCCAATCTTTAAGGTCCCTTACAACCCAGACTGTTCTATGACTATATGACTCTATGAATGCAAGCAAAGGAGATCCTGTAATGTATTAAGACAATTGTACTCCTACCTATAAGTATTAATGAGTCTGGTCTTGGACTGTTGTATAAAAATAGGGGGCTCCACTTAGAAAAGAAGACAAAATATCTTCTAAAATCTCTCCAACTCTGTAAACCTTGTCTTGGAGGGAAAAATTAAGAATTAAGTGCACTATTCAGTTAACCAGGAAAAAGGCAAAATGGTGACTTGAGAGTAGCTGATGCAAAACCAAAGAGAAAAGATATTTCTGAGGGTAGACTGATTTCTATGGAACAGCAGAATACAGAATGCCAGTGCTTCCAAGATGGTTTTAGTTCTGAGTTCTGCTGGCTCTAAAATTACAATGCAAGCAATTTTAATTTTTTTTTCAAAAAACTGGTCAAAGAGAATTGATTGACTAAATACAGAAATAATTCATTGAGAATCTCTGAGATTCCAGATTGGGGGAATATGGTAGTTCCTTTAACCTCTGAAATAAATTCAGTAATATTTTAACACCTGTACTGTTCTCAGACATAGTACCCACTCTAAGCAAAATCAAGGGAAGGCCCATAAATTCAGTGAAAGGTGGACTGGAGCTAAAAACTTTTAAAAGATACAAGATGTTGCATGTTAATGATCCGCAGATTTGTGGTTCAATTCCGTAATAAGTGCTCAAGAAAATCATGCAAACAGTTGGAAAAATAAATATAACTGACATTTCTCTCAAATTGTCATGGAATGCACTCCAGCTGTATTTATTATACACATTTTCTCCATGTGCTATGTGCTTGAATTCTTTTGTGATGAATGATGTTGCCGTGTGTTGGAGTTTTCATGCTATCTCTCGTTTGAATCAGGAATGTGTAGGAGGTTATTTGAGGACAAAATACTGTAGGACCTCTTGTCATATTTTTTGAACTTGTAACATTGAGCTGAGCAGTGGCTGAACAGCTTGGTTTGCGAGAGTTCAATGGAATCAGAACACAGACCGCTAACGTTACCAGGGGACACATGCCTTGCTGTCCATTTTGCTGTGTCTACAAGAATTGAGGATCAGAGCTCCATCTGTCATTGTCTGACTTTTCATTTGAAGTCTTTGGACATAAATTTTACCTTTCTGATAAGGTAAATTATAGGCCTGGGCCATGCCTAATACTCCTAGACACTACAGCAGCAGTAAATAAAGCATTACCATGAATCACTGCAGCTACATCAAAATGAATAAAATTGCCTGCCACCCAAATCTGGAGAAGCATTCACCCTAGGGAGGCCTCTGACTCCATCAGGAGCATACAAGAAAGCAAACTGCTCTTGTGGTATGCAGCAAATGTAAAGATCCACTTTCAGAAAGGGAATGAAATGATGCAACATGTAATGCCATAAAAGCCATATGCCATCACACAGGATATTACTCACATGGCACAGATCTTCAGAGTGACATACACTTTGATTATTATTTTACCCTTATGTTGTGACTACTATGATGTTAGAGTTATAGGTAAAATGATAAACAGCATGTAGTTTAAGTTTAATGAGGTTTCCAAAAATACAAGTTCATTTGTGGGGAAACCCTTCTGTTTCTGATTTCTCCTGTAATTGCAGTTTTCTCCTAAAAATGTTGAATTTGAAACTTCTTCCATATTTTTCTTCCAGTGGAAACACAAAATGAACTAGAATCCCAAATCTCCTTTTCATAGATGATCCTCTCTCTTAGATGTGTGCTATTACCACTTGGCCAGCATTGTTTTCTGCTTTTGTTTGACCTCTCTCTCTTGAATTCCTGGCTGCACAGTGGTTCACTTGGAGATTGTTTCCTTCTTTGACCCCAGCGAAAGGCAGTGGTTAGGAAACTTTCCTGGGATGTGAATGCAACAGCTTTAGCTCTTTGAGAAAGGTCCAGCTCTCCGACTACTGGGCAAGTGCTCTAATCACTAACCTTTCATGCAGGATCTGCACTTTTCCTGTTGTCTGTAATGAACTCAGTACCATCATTTCCTTCTCCTACCATGATCTCAGTGCTAATACTAAATACTCTGAGAAGGCACACTGGACCATCCTTAGGGATTCACCCTTAGGGATGCATGTAGAATTTAAGGGCCTGTCTACCTAATTCTAAATGGAAACAGAGCAGAAGATGAGGTGCCTGGATCGCTCCCCAGACTGGAAGGATATGGTGTGGTGCTCACAACACATGCAGTCACTGTAGGAACTTTCAGGATAGTCACAATATGCTGACAGACGAAGACACCTGGGAGTTTAGGTGATTTGACTCTAGGTCAGTCTCAGGGAGATATGCAGAATTCCAGCAGTAGAAAACTCTTAAGCTGTGTCTGTAACATTAACTATAACACTCAGTGTCCTAGTTACAGCAGCCACAATCAGTTTATAACTGTGTGGGTGTAACCACAACTGTGTATTCTACACTCTTTAGCTCATTTCTTATGAACTGTTAATAACGGATTCTTGGCAGCAGCTGCCCAGGGCACACCCGATACCTCAGGCTTCAAGCTTGGGTGTTAAAGAAATTTGTGGATAGGAAAGTTTTCCTGTCTTCATACCAATGACTCAGTCCTGATAACTCCCCTCCAGGGAGTAATGAGCATCTTCATACCCAGCCTGAGGGGCCATGTTTGCTAATGGGCCATCAAGGATTCCAAAAATATCCCATGGCTCATAGAGTTAAATCACCCATTGTGAGACTTCTTGCCCTGGGGGAGGTACTGGGCATTCCCATCTGAACCTAAGCATATATAATTTGGGGGTTTGGGACTTGAGGTCCCACTTGTCAGCTCCAGAGGAGGATCAGAACCTCAACAGGACTGTGACTGCCACTCTCAACCAAACTGCGACCATCATCCTCACCAACAGGTTTTCCTTTCCCTTCACTCTGTACTCAGGCGGACCACATGGAACTCAGCACAGGGGCTAAGGAACACCATTCTGGTTTTGCCCCAGGATGCTGGGTTATACATCTGGGTTTTGTGGGTTAAAACCAATTTTTTCTCTGTACTATTGTATTCATTGTAATCTTTTTACTAAATTGTAACTCTGACTTGTAATCTCTGAGTTGGGGTCATTTCTCCTGCTGGTATACTTTTAAACCAGCACACTCAACAAAGCGTTGTAAACTACCCAAACTCTGGGAGAGTAGATTTGATTGTAGTGGATGTTGATGGCAAGTAGATCTGAAAGGTGACCGTGAAGTCAGGGTGACTTTGCCAATACAATAGAAGTAACATTATCAGAGAAACTATATGCTCAGTCTCTAAGAGGGGCTGCCTTGACAGTGCTCTGTCCAGTTGGTAGGACAAAGGCTGCCATAATCAAAGGATGGAAGTTCATGAAGTAGAGATGAGCTGGTGCTCAAATGATGTTTGACAGTCATATAACTTTTCTAATTATTCAGATTATAACAAGCATCTATGTCCATTTCTGAGTGCTCTTACCAATAAGTTTAAAACACATGCTCATATACATCTGGGATGGTTTAAAACCATGAACAAGGACAGAGAATTTCCAGAGATTCTTGGGAAGGCATGACTTAGATACTTGCAAACTCAGCCTTTCCTATGGAGGAGGAATGTAGATGTATTAGTGTGGCACTGGTCACTGCCACACTCTTCTTGGTATAATGGTCCAAAGTCTTTGGCTGTTTCCAGGGAGAAAGAAAATAGGGATGTTTTCCACAAAAACACATTCTTTACTCTCTACATAGATATAATGTAGGATCCAATATCAACTGGAGCATGAGTCATGTACCCCACATGTCTTACGGCACTTTGTAAGCAAGGCAGTGAAGTACTGGCTCATGAGTCATCAGCTTCATGTGAGTGGGCAGTCAAATTCTGCATAAGATGATTTTACAGAGATATTTCTAATGGACAAACACAGAACGGACAAATTATTTTGGTTTTGCTTGTGCTTGTTGTGGCTTCAGCCATGACCAAGGCCCCATGTTATTAGGCCTGACATATCCTACAAGTTTTATTTTCTGTCATTCCAGATTTGATGTGCTTGTCTAGAGAAGTTTCATCATCCGCTTCTCTGCAAGTAGTTTCCATTTTCTTTGCATTAAAGGCAATGAATGGAAATAGTAAACACAAAATATACACTGTACTATTTCTTTTTATGTTAGGGTTGCTTTGGCACTGAACTATGGTTCTACTGAGTCATAAATTCAAAATATGTATTTACCTCTTCACCAGTTCTCATTTTAGTGTCATTTGATGATATAAAATAACTGTAATCCTCTGCCCTGCTGTTCCAAAATGTCATCTAGCACTTCATACAGCCACAGAAATCCTGCCACTTTGTTTTGAGACAGGGGCCTTGCTGCAGCCAAAATATATTCACCTGGACAAAGACTTTGCTTCCTTCCATTTTTCTCTGGACCTTTGGTATGTGGCTCACAAAGAGCACAAAAATGGCAACTTTCCAAGTTATAAGAGAATGACAGCCAGCTCAGGCTGCACTGGATGAGCCTTCTCGGCACTGCTCCTTGGACTTGGCATCTCCCATAAAAACAATCATGCTCTGCTGCCAGCTGTCACTGCTGCTGCTATCTCAAGGAGCAGCGTGTGCACCACAGTGCCTCGTTCAAAGTGGAGCTTCCCCGTGACTCACCAGGGAGTTGTGTTAGAAAGCTGCTAGCAACAAGCATTTTTAAAAAAGCTTTTTACTAATATAAAAATCGGTATCCGGTACAACTTTCCCTGCGAAAAAAACCAAAACAAATCCAGACCAAACATAAAGACCACCACTAAAAGCAGACTGATTGCAATGCGCATCAATCCGAACTAGGGACGCTGTGGATGTGGAGGTGCTCACAGCCCCGTTTTCCTGGTTGCGGGTCGACTGCGCATCCATTGTGCCTGCACACAGAAGCCGGGCTCTGCCAGTGTCCTGCAAGGACATCTGATGGAGCAGGATCAGACTCCTAATAAGTAACATTGCCTGTCTCTTCCCAGCTTTTGAGGGCCTTACGTACTGCCCGAACAGTAGTTTCTTGGACAACCTCTGTTTTACCAGGACTGCAGTGCAGTTGCATGCATGGCTGCTTCTCCCGCTCTCTCCTGCTCTTTCAGTATCACATTTCAGCCGGGCGGGGTTGGGGGGGATGGGGAAGGTTGAAGCAAGGGGGATCCCCACGGACGGGATTCTCTGTGGGGAAACACCCTTCCCAAGGTGGGGGGATGCGAGGAACCAGCCACACCGTTCCGCGGCAGGGCGAGGTTGTCCCTTCGGGGGCGTCCCCCGCTGAGCCCCCGCTTCCCGCCCGGCTGTGCTGCGGGTCCCGGGAGGTGCCCGGCGGCGGACAAAAGGGCAGCGCGGCCGGGCCGGAGCCGCGGGGCTGGAGGGAGGCGCGGCGGGGCCGGAGCGCAACGCCCCGGCGGCCGGAAGACAGGGCGGGGGGTGAGGGTGGGGAGAGGGGAGGGAGGCCCGGCCCGGCTGAAAAGGAGGGCTCGTCTGCCGTCCCGGAGCCCCCCAGCCCTCGGTCCTGCCCCGCGGGCGTCCCGCACCATGGCGCTGTCCTGGAGGAGCTGGCTGGCCAACGAGGGAAGCAAGCACCTCTTCCTGGTAGGGGCAGCCCCGGGGGAGTCCCCTCAGCGCGGCTGCCCCGCGGAGGAGGCTCAGGAGGGGGTCGCGAGGGAGCTGCAGCGGCGGGGCCGGCCCGGGCGGCGATGGGCTCGGCGGGCACCGAGCAGCTCCGCGGGCCGGGCGGCGCAGGAGGTGCCGCCGTGCCTGGCGGGAGGCGCGGGATGCCCGCGGGATGCCGATGCCCGGGCGGGATGTGCTCCTTGCGCGTCCCGGTGCGCGGCTGGCAGGGATGTGCGAGGGTGCCATGACCCGGGGCAGTGCGGGCGTCCGTGCCCTGCCGGGCTCGGCACACGCCGTACGTGTGTTTGCGCTTTGTTGGATTCTTAGGGAAAGGTGGGGGGCAGAAGACGCAGCTTCTTGGAGGTCAAGTTCTTCCTTCCTTTGTCTCTTTGTTGCTGTGTTTTTATTCTTTCAGTATCTTATTTGCAATGTCCAGCTAAAAATTTGGAGTGGTATCTTGTGTGGGAGGGCTTCACCAGCACTCTCTTAAGTCACAAAGTTTTGTGAAGTTCGATGAAAGTGGAAATTTCGCACATAGGGTCTATTCCTTTCAATGTTTGATATTTAATGTTAATATATTAAGTGTTTGAAGCTTGTTTTTCCATTCCATTTACATATATTTATGAAACTACAGACCAGTATGAGTTTTATGAATGAAATTAACGCTGAGAAGTTTGCACATGTAACTTTCACTTACAATCTCTAATTTCTGTTTCATTTCAGTTTTTCTGGCTCTCCCTCAATGTATGGTTCTTCTGGAAAACCTTCCTGCTCTATTATCAAGGGCTGCAGTATTATTATTTGCATCAGATGTTAGGGGTGAGTGACCCGGACCTTACTTTTTGCCCTGGAAAACTGGGATGCTGGGAAATGGGAGAGGGGCAGAATGCATTTGCTAATCAAGAATGACACAAACTGTCTGTTAACTCTTCAAAGTGGGGAAAGAACAAGTAAGAAGTCACTGGGATACTTCTTACAGTTATTTAGGAGTAGAAAGTGAATGCTGTTGAGAAGAAAATAGCCAGTCAAGTGTGGGACAGCTGTTTTTGCCCCTCCTCTCCTCTCTCCCAGTGCTCCCAGCTGCAGACAGGCTCACAGGAACACAAACATGCCCAACAGATGACTGGAGCTCCACTTTTCATCATCAAAACATTAGCCAAGCTATGGGCTCATGATGGCGAATTCTTTCTAATCCACTGTTATATACATATTTGCCTAAGGACTTCTTTTAATAACTCTTAGTTCTTTTCAGTCTGTCATTCTCATAGATCCTCTGTTCTGTGTAAATCACTGTAATCTATATGAATTTTATAATTAGTTTTGTTTTCTAATAATAAAGTTTTGGATTCTGAATGGTTTAATGAGGTTTTGAGTATTTTGATTTAGCCAGGGTGACATCCACCACCACCAAGTGAATCCAAAAAGATAATTTAGACAAGTTGGATATCGGTCTGTCTTGGGAAGTTTTCCACAGCTACACCATTGCAATTGAAAACCACTTCCATCTTGATAAAATTTTCTCTTTTTTTCTTTCTCTTTGTTATTGATTCAGATGTGTTCAAGAATGAATCTTAGTACAAAAGAGAAGGGAATGAAAATACTTAAATCCTTCATGGTGATGGCTTTCTTGTCAGAAAAACCATGAAAATGTGTTTAATTTTACCTTAATCTCTAATGAATTTGCAGCTCAGTGTGTCCATTTGAAAATTCTATTTGTTCCTGGCAGAACAAGTGGGTTGTTTGTAAAGGGAATCTTCTTGGGTAACATGTTGGGCCAGATTGTCAGCTGGTATCAATCAGCAAGTTTTCTCAATTCGAGTGACTTGTCTGCCTTGTACCAGCTCATCATCTGGTCTCTTTGTTTGTTTGTTTTCTTATACTTCAAAATCAAAGACACATACAAAGTAACTTAATGTGTATTCAGAACCTTTGAGGTGATTCACGCAATAGATTCCTTGTTTTGGTCAGGAGATGAGGACCAGGAGGTCATGCTTTTGAGTTTAACAGTGTCTGCAACTGTGGGAAAAAGTACCACAGAAATTTAGATACTTTTTAATATGAGGTGAAAAGTGAAGAGCTAAGTCTAAAACATAGTTTTGGTCAAAGTTCTGAAACTAATTTTAAAATTTCAAAAATATTAAAGACTGTAAAATTTTCTTGCTATTCACATTTTACAGTTTGTCTAGCTATAATCAGGAAAGCCCTTCTCTTCAGTATATTTGTATATGTGCATTAATCATAGAGATTATTTTGCAGTGGTTGGGAAAACTGAACCCAGTCTTATTTCTTCAGAAAATGGCATATGCATGCCTATATTACAGCTGCTGTTACCTTTCACAGGGATTTTTGCCTCTCTTCTTTTACTGTGTTGTTTTGGGTAGAAAAATATGCCCTCGGCCCATCTGCTTAACCAGTCTCCTCTCTGCTCCATACATGTGTGTGGGGTTTGTGATGCCTCTGTGCTGTTTCTTGATGTCTGAAAATTTTGAGATGTAAGTTCTTCATTTATAATTCAACAGCTGGTATTTTTTGTCTTAACAGAATGAACTCTTTTATACATGCTTTCATGACAACTGAGTCCATTTCTCTTGTTTTTCAATGAGGTCTGCTAAGGAGGGTTGTTTTTTTAACTCACTCTCACTTTGGATGCTACAGTAGCCTAAAATTTCCTTAAGAAATTTTACGCTTGCAGCACTGGAAGATTACCACAGGTAATTTTGTTTACCAAGTAACAGAATGGAGAAGAAGAAGAGTTACTGTGGGAAATCAGATTATGATATGAAACGAGATCTTGGACTGAATATCCTGAATATATTCAACTGTGCCGCGTTTTCACATGCCATTTCTTTCTGATATGGAGAGAATAAGGTTGCTCTTTCATTCTGTGGTCACTGAAGGGATTTACTTCAGTTCTCTGCAGAATGAGGCTCAGTTTTATTCTTTTCCAGTTGCATTCTCTGGAATGCTGAACAAGATACATAGCACAGGATTTTAAAATTGTTTAGGTACCTAACTCTCACTCAGTCTTTCAATGACAATTTTCCCATCCTTAATTTTATACCTGTGTAAAGGCACTAAGAGTGTGATGTCCTGGAAGTGCAAAGAGAACTAAGTAAGTCAAAGGCACTAATGTGATAGATTAATCAGAGTATTATATAATACAAAATTTCATGGGTAAATTTATATTGTGTCAAATATCTCTGCTTTGGTCAGTTTAAGTCCTGTTCATGACGCCATGAACTCTTCACTGTGGAATCTCGATCCCTGGAGGTTTTCAAAACCTAACTGGGCAAAAAATCATGAGCAAAGTTAACCTGAGTTTGGTGTTGAACTTGCTTAGAGCAGGAGGTTTGAATAGAGACATTCCAAGGTCCCCTCCAGACAGAATAATTCTGTGATTGTATAATGGCTTGCAATGAAAGTTCTCCAGAACCTAGTGGATGTAAACCGCTTTCTGGTACTTTTGCTTTGATGAACCATCCCTTTGGATACTGAATTGCTTGTAATGCTTCAGAGCATAGTCTTACTGTGTGAATGCATTCATTGCCACTGGTTTAGGAACATGATTCAGATAAAGAATCTCATTTTTTTTATAATTTGATAAATGTTAATTTGTTGTCTTATATTGTTAAAGAAGATGAGCCTGTAAAGAAATACCCAGCAGACATGGACTTCTTATAAAAGCATGTGCCAAAGAGGAAAGGAATATTCTCATCTTCATGTTTGATAGATGCTGCAATGTGTAGTATGCCTGAGTTACATACAGAAAGGAAGAGTCATAAATTACTTGACATGACTCCAAAATCTTGATTGTTGGATATTTTGTGTCTTCTGAGTTAGAGAAATTGCCTAGATGATTAATTTCTTTATGGACTTCAAGATTTTGCCCTTCAGATTAGCTTGGCTTGTGCCTGACCAAAAAATTCAGTCCTAAATTTGGTACTGGCCTTACAGAACTGAAGTCTTGCTTTTAACAGCTTGAGTTTCCCATGAACAGAAAGAGCTTTGGGCTCATTTTGCCATAAAAGATCTCTTTTTTCCTTATTCCCTCCCTTGTCCCTGCTCAAATAACTGTAATGTAGTCAAATGTTAATGCAAGAGATAAACTTCTGAGTTACAGACCAAAGGAAAGAATATACATTTTCAGAAGGATCTCTTTGAGAAAAGATTGAATAACTGAAAATGGGATTGAAAAGAAAAACTGCTGCCTCACTTTATCCATACAGTTGCTGCCTTCTTACTGTGCAGTATTCTACATAGCATTTGTCATCTTTATTCACTTCTTGGAATATGTTCCAGACGTTCCAGTAACTTTCATGTCTCTCCTTGCTAGTTTATTGTAACAATAGAGATTTTCTTAATCGTGGCCAAATTCTGCTTTCATTGAACAATGTGCAACCACACTGCAGCCTCCTTACCCCCCACATGTAAGCACTGGAAGGAGCTGTGTATCTTGATCTGTTTTTCCCAGTGCAGTGTGTTTTTGTGATTTAGTTGTCTTTTTGACCAGGCTGTTTGGGGATTGCCCTTTAGAGTGTGACATGTAGCAAAAAAATGTATAATAATAGACTGATGTTGCTATGTAAGATATATATATATATATATATATATATACACACACACAGTTTCTTAATGAAGACTGAGGGTGTTAAAAGACTTTATCTAGCTAATCCCCTTGAATTAGAAAGTAAATCTCTTCCTGCCATCTCTTTGCCTCATTCTAGACTTTTTGTTAGCCAAAACATTTTTCCTTCAACCTTTTGCCTTCTGCAGCCCACATCTTAGTATCATTGCTGAGATTTATTCTGTTATATCCAGGGATGAACATGGGTTTTTACACCATATATCTTGTCTGTTTGCATCCTTTCCAACCCCCCCCACACCTCCCCCAAGTATTAAGTTTTATGGGAAAACTTTCACCTTTGCAGAACTTTCTGTGAAACTTTTTGTGAAACTACTACAGTAGAAGTATATCTCAAATGATTAACTAAAATTTTTACTATTGTATCATCAAGTGGATGTTAAAAATAGTCTTATCATCATTGCTCCTCATTCTAAGAGGATCATGGCATAATACTCTATGTAGAACAGAGCTGGAGTATGGTCAAAATGTTTCTTTACTTGTTTATTCATTATATTATGTATTGTTGCAGATTTTCCATGCTAGTCCAGCATGGAAATGGTAGGTTTTGAAATAAAATAGCTGCATCATGTTCCAGAAGACTGTTTTTATGCATGATATTACCTACTGTCTTGTGATAAGGGAAATAATTAAACATTAAAGGAAGCCCTTAGTTGGAGACATTGCATCATTTTGGTGTGGCTGTGACTCAGATAGGACACTAAGCAACTTCCTGCTCTGGCCATGACTTGCACTGTACTGTGAATCTCTTGTAAGGACTTGGGTATCCTTAATTCCTTGTTTCATGACCACATTTTTGGAGTTTAGGTCATGCTGCATGTAGGAGAATCAATGTTTAAGCTCTTGTTGCTGATTACATGTAAAACACTGTTGTGCTTTGTGGTGTTGCTTTAGAAGAAGGATAATCTGGAACACTCAAATCTGAAAGATAACTTGAGATCCCTTTCAGTCTGTATGCATCATTCTGCCTGGCACAAAAAGAAGCCTGTAACTCAGCAACACTGACAAGTATTTTTTTAAATTGTCAGTCCTGAGGTCAGGATTCTAACACTAAATTAACTGACTAATAGATTAATGAAGATGAATCTTTGGTCTGAAATCCTGTAAATGAATACACTGCTTGGAGATTATCAGAGAAGTTGGAAGCTATTACTGAATTCAAGGTTAAGTTAGTTACTTTCTTCAATTTGAATGATTGATTAAAGCAGAAGGAGGAGTGCATCCTACACAAAGGCACTGTGTATAAAATGGGAATGTGACCTAAGCATGTAGACGGAAAGAGAAGAAAAACCTTCAAAGAATCTGTGTGGTTAGTTACAAGTGAGCAGTGAGAATATTGATTTTCAGTAGTGCAGGGAAGATAGCCCATACGTTATGAAGGAGCTAAAAATATTGTGGCCATTGTCCTCTCCTGGTACTTCTCCCCTCCTATAATATATCGAACTTCTGATTCATATATGCAAGCAGAAGACTGAAGTTGAAAAGTTGAATTAACACTGAGAATTGAGCTGCTGTTAAATTCTTTGTGTAGAAAATTGCAGTTTTTGGTGTTTTTGGGTTTTTTTTCCAAATATGGTTTAAAAATATTGCACCACTTAGTCTTAAAATAATTTTTAGGGGGTTGCAGTACATGAGTTTGAGATTTACAGAGTCCTTCCTTGAAACCTTCCATCTGCAGGAACAAAACCAAGACAAACCTTGTAGAAGTTTTCCCGTGTTCTAGTAGGTTTCCACTACCTTTGCATTTTCCTTCCTTTCAGCTGCTTCATGGTTTAGTTGCCAGATCTCCAGCCAGATCTGAAGGGCGTAAGCGGAATAATTGCTATGCATGCAATTCAGTTCTGTCCTTCATCTTAGATTATCAGTGCTCTGTTACTCAAGACAAGGAGTACTCTATGAAGAAAAGGAAGTTGGGTTGAAAGAAGGCATGTTGTGTAGCACAGTTTGTCCCACCTAAAAAAAATAATTACTTTTAGCTGCTTCAGTACTGATGTGGGGGGATGTGGGGGAGTGGTCTGTCACCTGTGTTTACAGAGCAGCATGTGGTTTCTGAGTCTTCCCAGAACCTTTCAAGTTACCTTGAACCATGGAAGATAGAAAAATTTCGAAAAAAGTCTTCCAGAGAGAGCATCAGGTGTGGTGTCTGTACTGTATCATGACCTGTTTACGGTCGTGGCTTGTAGATAACGAAGTCTTGAAAAACAGAATCACTTTACTTTCAGATGTGGATTTACAGTATTCTACCTTTTTTTTCCTTTGATACAAGATGGGCCTAAAAGGTGAGAGAGGACAGTATTTGTTTAAGTCTTTCTGTATTCTACTGCCCTGTATGTTTTGCAACTATGTATTGAGCATTTCTGTGCACAACAATGGCAAATAATGTTCATCTCTGTATTTGCAACTGACAAACTTAGGGGTATTCTGAGCTACACACTAAGTTACTGTAGCCCTCAACCTGGTTCTGAAATCTTTTGCCTAACAGAGAAAGCTTATTTCCCCTGCTTTGTTGGCAGCAGTGCACAGAACAGCCAATGAGAACTGACTCTGCTTCTCTGTACTATTTTGTATGTTGTGTGAGCATAGCCAGGAGTACATATGGATTTCTGTGGGTCTGTATGTCATACAGGGATAGCTGGACAACTTACATTCTGGAGTCCTTTTCCTGCTGCTTTGGAGAAGGTGGTGGTTGATTGTCTGGAGAAAAAAATCTAGCCTAGTTTTTAGGATTTGAGTTTGTGGATGGTCCAGTTCCCTGCTACCCTTGCTACAGATTTACTCTGAATTCAGGTAATCCTTTAGGGTTTTTTTTATGCCTCCTTGCCCCTCTGTCAAATGGGATAACAGTGTACGTGGTACTGGGTAGGCAGAGTAGAGAGGGATATGATCAAATACTTGGATTTAGTATCAGCAAAGCTGGATAAAACAGTGTCCAGCAGAGATTTTGAGCATGTTTTATTTTTTTCCTTTTTGATCCTACAGAAATTTCACACACTAGTAACATGAAATAATACTTTTTTTCCCTTCTTTTTCTTAAGACAATAATAACTTTAGAAAGAAAAGAGGATTATATTTCTCTCATTTCTTAGCTGCTTAATAAAGACATATATTGCCTTTTAGGCCCAGTGAGTTGCCTTGGAGCAACAGTCATCCTTTATGCTACTATTGTTTAAAAATCCAACAATGTACTATGTTAATTTGTTACTATGCCATTCAGGCAATGCAGAGGAAGTTAAGAAACTGATCAGTTGGAAATAATTTGGAAAGAATTAGTTTCATGGTGATATTTTTAGCTTTTGGATATATATTAAGAGCAAACTTAGTACAATGTTTTTCTTCTTGGTCTCACATGAATTTTGATCCTAAGCAAGCTAAATATGCTTGTTGCAGCAAACGTTGTCCAACTTTATTTTTCAGAATAAAATCCTACATGAATTCTTGATAACAATATTTGAATGATGCTTTTCTAGAAATGCATGTCATAGTGATAGAAGAAGTTATTTACTGGTCTTGGTCTTTTTTCTTTTTTCTCCTTTCTATAGTTGCTGATAGCATTGAAATAAGGTTAATGTAGGGGCATTTTTCCAATGTAATTGCACTATGAATGAATATTTGCTGTATTTTTTACACAGTGGCAACAAACCAAAGGAAGATTAATACGGTACCTTTTTCTGCCATCATTGCCGATTCATGTTTTTTGTACCAGTTAAATTGTTTGGTATTTTATGTTGATTGTAGAATCAAAGAATATGTTGAGTTGGAAGGGACCCAACTCCTGGCCCTGCAAAGGGCATCCCAAGAATCACACCATGTGCCTGACAGTTGGAACACATACATTTTCAGGCTGGTGAACCAAAGATAAATTTGCAGGTGCAAGCTGCTGAAATAAGAATGGAATTTATCTCGAGACCTTAAGCTGGTGCAGCAGTGAGAAAATAAGCCTGCTAAACTCTGCAAAAAGACACATCTAAAAAGCTGTTTTTATAAAGTTAAAATGAGCTATATAGAGACTGCTTGAATCCAGCAATTTTATGAAATATATATTACTTAATATTTCACTGTAGCTGTGTGATGTTAGATAGTTTGCATAGTGTATGTAAGTTTTAGAATTGTGTGTAACTCTGTGGAGATACAGTCCTGAATAAAGCTCTTCTTGTAGTTACTATATCCCTGCACAGAACATAAAAAGTGTTAATGTAAACATAGTGGGCTCTTCTGTCCTTCTGCCCATGATTCCTCAAGTAGCTGTAACCTATGACGAAGAGGACCACGAAATAAACTACCAGAAAACCCCAAAATTAGATGCAGTCAAGTGCTTTATTTAACGATAGAGGTAGAAGCCTCTTAAAGCCTCATAAGAGCTCACTGTAACCGTATCTGTGAGAATTCAGGCATCACAACACCTGACAGTGCTGTCCAAGTGCTTCTTGAACTCACAGAGCAATCATTTCATTTATTTAGCACCATACAGTCTTGATTTTAGACTATTCCAAACTAAACTGTTTTGTTGAAGTTTTGTAAGAAGAATTGTTGTGCCTGATAAGGGAAGTCTTAGATAACTGATGTCATGCCTAGTTTGTTTTAACAGAGACAACATAAATTCTTGAGAAACTAATGATGTATCACATAGGCCGTACAAGGGAAATTATTAAAATTTTCTAACAGTCTTACTTATTGTACTGCACCTTTTTTCCGCTTTTGGGTGTTAGTCAAGAGCTACAAAAATTATTCAGTTTATTGTTCGTGTTTTCATAACATTAGTTCTACATAATTCTTGTGTTTTTCAAATCATGCTCATTTAATCACTAAAATACTGTAGCATGTAAGCAAGCACTAATAAAAATGCTTATATGTTTTTAATGACTGTGTTTTTGAAGTTACTGCTTTCATGAGGTATATAGCTCATTTTTAGCTTTCCTTTAGAGGATTTAGTGAAAATAGAGAGTCTTGTATATTGGAACAGCACATTATAGAGACATTTTACTTGCCATTAAGGCCAGTCATTTCAAGAGTATGGGCCATTTTATCTCATAGTTCAAAAATATTTACAAGTCACTTTAAGCTACTTTAGTGGGCAAGGATAGACAAATATATTTTTGTGGTTATTCATATTTTTCTTTTTTTAATTGCACTTCTGAGTGGGAAGTGACACTCTTGTCATGCAATCATGCTTGAGATCTTGGAAGGTATTCTTAAGTGCAGTTATTTTGTTTATTTTTACTAGTTTATATATTGATCCATAGTAATTATAAATTTTTGAATTTCAAGACTTTTCTAACAATTTTTGTAAAAGAAGGTATTTCCACATGAATAAACTGTCTTTTTTCTTTCCAAATTTGTTTTTTCTTATTAACAAAGTTCTGAATATAATAGACGTTTTACAGATTGATCTTTTTGACTGAGAAAGTAACAAATGCTCATTTTTTGACAGTTTCATCTTGAAAAATGAATAAATCTTTAGTAATTTTTATTAACTTATTTGTACGTGTTCATTTCACATACTAATGCACTGATTGAGTTATCTTTAATATTATAATACTTTTTTATTAATTTCTTTAGGAGTTGAAAAACTTGGGGTTCTGAGAACATTGTAAGAATTATCCTTCCAGAAATCTGTTGACAGTCTGAAAGCATCTTTTATATAAGATAGTAAAATGGTAATTCAACTTAATAGCCGGGAGAACAATGGCATTTTGCTAACTTTTTAAAAAATCATAAACAAATGAGATAATATAATAAGATTAAAAATATGGGGTTATGACATGAATGTGTGCTTTGTTCATTTATTTGACAAGTGCTTTTGTTCTAATTATGTAAGTTCCAAATATATCAGTGAAAGCATTAGTGAAATTAGATTTCATTACAGTTCCCAGCTATTGAGCTATTTAAACTAAGGAAAACCTACTTTCTTTAGGTCCAAATATGGCATTGCATGATGTGAATGGATGAGGAGTTCTGTGACAATTCCTTGAAACAATATGACCATTTCAGTTTGATTGAATTGATATTTTTTTACATCTTTTTGTGACTTGTTTACCAGAAAATCATTAAACTTAAGTGGCTGTCTAGTGTCTTTATAGTAATTATTGCTCTTTTATATTTCATTATGCCTATTGGAACTTTCAGGTGGTTTCTCAGTGGACAGTTATTGTTGTCTCAGATGGTCTTGTTCCCTGTGACTTTGAGTACTGATGGGGATATGGGATCTTTCAGTAGAAAGCTGTCATTTGTTGACATTACTTTTGACAAAATAAATTTTTAATAGATTATTGATGCAAGAGTGAGAACTGTTTTCTTCCCTCTAGGAACAGGATAACATGCTGTGTGTACAGTGGTTTTTTCCAGTGTAATAAAACATAATGAAACACCACTATTCTGATGAATCAGAGAGCATGGGAACTGTTTGATTTCACAGCAAAGGAAAAGAAAATGAATAGTGACACGTGCCATTCCTTTCTCCCTGCAATCTAACTCTTGCAATATTTGTTCAGCTAGGATTGTGTGTTAGCAGAGCTTCAGCATCTGTCCTCAATCTCAACTGCTGCCTGGTACTGCTACCAATGTGCCGTGTTATCTTGGCCTTCCTGCGAGGATCTCAGAAGGTAAGTACTGTCCTCAGAAAGCAGCAGCTGAGAAGAGGTCCCTGGTCACTCTTTAGTCAATAAAAAACAGAAAAAGAACCTGTTATATCCCTGGTTATTACACAGTATGTGCTTGCATGGAACTTGACGTTCAGCCTAAGTCCATGACTCCTGTGAAGAGAATGCCATGACTGGCACTGTCTGTTTTGATTTGACCTGTTTTGATGACAGTTTCTTCAGTGCATGTTTGAAGGATGGGGATTTGCTCTGGAACTGCAACTAGATGAAGTCTTCTCCATCTTTCTGAACTCTTATATCAGAGGCATCTGTGTCCTCTCTACTGCTTCCTTGTAGAATTTAATAGAGCAAAACCAACTTTGTTTCTGCATGACATTGTGTCCTACTGAAGATGACAGAACTTTAAATAAAAATACCCAACCTGTTACATTCATTGTTGTGGGAGATTTAAACATGTTCTGGCAAACCTAAGAGGGTTTGTTTTCTGTACCAGTATTCGGTAAACAATAGTTTAGTTCCTTTCTGATTCACAGGTTGCTTTTACATAAATATGGATAATGCTTTTGAGGAACATTTGCTAGATGGTTGCAAATTGAACCTGTGAATTCTGTTCATCATGTGACAGTACCTATAAAATTTGATGCCTATAGATGCATGAATATCCAAATATACCATTCCTGTTGATCTTGCTTATAAAAGCGTCAGTGATGCCTACAGAATTAGTGATGGGATTCCCAGATTTCAAGGCCAGAAGGTATATTACATGCTCTTGACATTTATTATTACAGATCTGACTGTAATTTCTTCATTAAGTCCTCAAAATTGTGTCCTTGCCCTAATTCAGTAGTCTTTACATTTTAGTACCATGCTTCAAGGGTGTTAAATCTAGTAAAAGCTGAAGTTGCTGTTATGTTGCTGTAGTTTCTGTTAGTAGTTTATTTGATTTGTTTTAGAAGAGATTGCTTGAATTCTTTTACTAGGTTGCCAGCAAGAAAACCAGAAGGCTGCTAGACAAAAGTAAAACTTTCCATGTGACATGTGGTGTTACAATATGCTTCTTTTCAGGTGAGTTCTGAGCAGCAGTGTGATTGGGAAGCACGCTGAAGCAGTACTTTGTAGTTTTTCTTCTACAGTACATTTGGGGGTAGTCTTGCTCTGCGCTTGCCTGTCTTAAATTGTAAATGCTTTCTCGGATGCATGCAGATTTTTTGGTTCATTTTTGCTTTAAACACGTGGGCATACATTCTAATGCTGAGCCTTTCCTTAAAATTCCACTTTCTAAAAGTACAGGTATATGAGATCAGGTCAAAATTTGCCATTACAAGTGACTCTCATTGTGCCTAATGAATTTGGATGTGGAGGCAGGGTACTACAGGCTTAACTGCAGAGAGGGGAGCAATAGAGACAACTACCCAATTTGGTGAAGAAGAAATATTCTTGGCTGGGCTGGACACCTTTGAATGTTATCTCTCAGCTGAAGTATTGCAGTACAGAAATCATTGCTGTAGTGTTAAAAAAAACCCCACAAAACAATAAATTACATACAGCTTTCTGTCATGAATGTTTTTAAGCTGATTTACTTTAGAAAAAGAATCCCTTAGTCCATGATGTATATCATGCAAGTAATGTGATTATAGCTTGGTGTCTGGGTGGCCACTTTTCTTCAGGGAAATGTCCATCTCTTGTTTGCAGACCTCAGCTTTACTCAGGTTTGTTTTTTTCAGTCTTACATGTTGCTGCTCACCTGGTGAACGCTCTTAACTTCTCTGAGAATTACAATGAAGAATTTCTGACCATAAATGCAGCAAACTATCGTGGTGAGGTGAGCCAGCTATTTTTTCATATATTGCTTTTAAGCGTATAATTTCATTATATGATTGTTTTCATATTCAATTCCTTTGTACAGTCCATCCTAAGGTGTATATAGTGCTGTTGTTTTGTGCACTTAAAACTCATCATCGTGTGGATTGCTGTGGATTTTACTTCTTTCTCCAGACAAAGCATGTATTAAGCACTTTTTGTTTAAGGCAGCAGGGTTCAGTCCTATTTGATTATGAGATAGAGAATGCATTCATCAAGTCCTTTAACCTTGCACCTTGTTCTCCTGGTTTTTTTCTGCTTCTCTTTGTTCTTTGAGTGGGCCAGGCTGAGACATTTCTACTGCTTTTAGGGAAAATACATTCTGCATTTCCATTATTTAGAATATGGCGAGATTTGAAACTGATTTTGTGATTTTTTTTTTTAAGCTGCAGTGAGTGTATATATATATATATATATAGATATATATTTTTATATATATATATACATATATTATATATATATATACACATATATACATATATATGCTAAGATTGGAATTATTTGTCTGCATGAACTGGGCTGGAAGCTGACTTTGGTGCACACCTCTTGCAACCACATCAGATTCCTTGTCCAGGTACTTGCTTGTGTATTTGACACTGGAAAGGTATTTGCAGATTTTAGAAGCAAGGCCACAGTCCAGGACTCTTTCTTTTCTGGCCTACAGTCAAGTTCCCTCTTGTTTGTATTCATTGTAGTATCAAGTCTGCATTTCTTTTCTACCAGCTTCAATAGGAAATATTTACAATGACCATATCCCAGCTGCATCCTTTCCCGGAAAAGGAGAGCCTGACTCAACTCAGCCTCTTAAGGACCATCAACCAAGGTCTTCTACTCCCAGGGTGAATGATCTAATCATGGAGCTATTCAATGGCAGACATGCCAACACCAACTATTGTGCTGAGCTTCTGGGTTGAACTGAAGCACGGAGTGTGTGCTTGTATTAGGAGTGGTCTAATGGATTTAGCCTCATCAGGAATATCAGCAGCAGCTTGCCTCAGGCAAGAACTTGCCAGGGGTGTGCATGGCAGCCTCTACTAACCAGCTTTAGGAATTTCGCAATAGAAAATGGAGATAATAGCAAGTTTTTAGGAACTCTGGGATCAAACCTCCTGGATTTTAGATACTTTAGTAGCTTTTAAACATTTGTACTTGAATTCCACTTAAACCCATTTTCTAACTGTGGTTGGCAGTCTGGATGCTAGTCTTCTCTACCTGTATGTGCACATGTGTATGCAACAAGACCATAGAGAGGGACACTTCATTTTTCTTGACCTGTATGAAAACTACTCTCCTCTCACTGCATTTTACTGCAAATTTAAATGATAAAAAGTTTTCTCCACAATGAGGACAAAACCTCTGAAGTATAGGGCTCAGGGAAAGTGAGGCAGTTTCCTGTGAAGCTGACATATCCCTTCTTCCTTTCATATGTTGTGAAGGGCACAGGAACATCTGTCAGATCCTTTGTGTTCAGTCTTGCTTCACTAGAGACCCCTGCAAATCTCTTGGTAATGTAGCTGGCAGTAAAATGCTTGTCTCTTGTCGTACATTTAAATTCAAAATTTCTCCCTCTTGAGCTTCCCTCTGTCTTCCCAAAGGGATGAGGTAATTGAGTAAAGCTTTAAAAAATAATTGTCTGTAAAATTATCTGAACCCCAGTTTTTCATAACAGATCAGAATTGTCTTCAATGGGGAATGCAAAGGCTAAAGGTTTAGTTTATGTTGAATTGCAGTCAATGTAAACTGTTACCAAATACCAAAGTCATTTCTGGATTCAGATTTAGGGATTGCTTATGCCTTAAAGTGCATGAGCTTTATGAATACTTATTATTACTGCATTATTCATATAGATATAAAATCTCATATAATAATTTTTTGTTTTGTTCTTGTCTCTTTTTCAGGACCCAAGGAAAATACTTTTTGCAACTGGTAAGTCTGTTGCAAAACTGAATGAGAAAATTTGCTGCTTCTCATCATTACTCTTCAGAGAAAACTTTTTGATCCTATGTTCACATCCTCCATTTGTTGTATGTCAGCTAGCTTTAGTTGTGTTATTTGTGTCAATATAACCTGGGCTTGCTTATCCAATAGTCAGGAGGGAGGAGTTATGTAAGCCCCATAGTAGGATGAGTAGCATCTTCAAAGCTGTTGTTGTACAGATGAGTCAGCAGAAAATTAGTTTCGAACAGAGATTCTGCATAATATTAAAACCAAATTCCTAAATGATCCAATTTCTAGGAGAAGAAACATAACAGAAAAGCAGTCTTCTTTCTTCAGCTAGTTTATTTAGGGGATGGTTTGGCTTCAGTGCAATCTAAATTTTTACATGGGAATCAGACTTCAGCGCTCATAAGGAACAAACAGATTAAAACATTTTTGGTGCAGGAATTTAGAAAGGAGCAATGTTTGGGTATGGAGGGGCAGGCACAAGCCTGAGCTTTAGTGCAGGTTCCTTTACCTTCACAAGGAGGTAAAGGTTCTTCCTGATGCCATCACACTTTCACCCAACTTCATAGCATTTAGGACACAGTCCAAAGGAATCTGAGTAGACAGCAATGGATGGGGTTCTAGGTTTGTCAATCCCAGATGTACTAGAATTAGCAGCTTATGTGATGGTACTTTCCAAAAACCCTAGGGAAGGTTTCAATCAGTTGAGAGCAGAGGAAGGGAGAAAGTGAAATAATAGAATTTGAGGCATAAGTTAACTGCTAACTGGAATCAGGTTGGGTAACTGGTGTAGTTAGTGAATCAGGGATGGAAGCCTGAAAGAGGGTAGCTGACAGAGGAGGGAGTTAAAGATGGAAGGGGGTGAGAACCAAGCCATTGAGGTTTATATTTAGTATTGTATGTGAAGAAGAAGGTCTTGGAATAGAGAAGCAGTGAGAGGACCAATCACATTTTCTCCTGGCTTGTGGGGACACCTTGAGACCTCTCTAGTTGAGAGGTGAAACTCCTTTTACTGTTATACTTTACTTATATAAGGGTGTGAGACAAACTGTGGGAGGAACAAATATTCAAGGGTATAGTTAGTGAAGGAAAAAAGAGGTGGAGACAGGGTGGAGAGGAAAGACTAAAAATGCACTGATAAATTGGGGCAGGATGGTGAGTGATTTCAGTTCGATGGAGAAGATAATTAAACACTGAATATAAAAGGTGACTCGTGTCTTGAGTGACAATGTAGAAAGCTGGATCAAGTGCTTACTGCAATTGTGTTGGAAGTATTTGTGTCAGAAGGCAGTTAAATGCCTCCCTGACACCTGATCCCGTCAGATCTCGGAAGCTAAGCAGGGTCAGCCCCGGACTAGTACTTGGACGGGAGACCTTCTGGGAATACCGGGTGCTGTAGGTTCTAGTCCTGAGGACTTCACTGACACTATCCAAGCTTGCTCAGCCGTGGCAGATGAACCCTCAGGACTTAAACGGTGGGGCCAGTTCTGCACATCCTGTACCTCACCTAAAACATCCACTGTGCAGGCTGGAAGGGCACACCTACGTGGGGACAGCCCTTCCCAAATCTTCGTTCAGCGAAGCTGAGCCACACACATTTGTGTCAGAGGGGAGATTCATTGCATGCTACACATCAAATTAGATTAAGAAAGAAGAAATGAAGGAGGCAGTGGACAGAATGCATATTTTTTATTGCAATTGCTTTTAATTATGATCTTTCCATGAAGGAGTGAAATTAAGTTTTTTGTGCAGGTCATGATAAAGCTTCCATTGGTTGTAGAGCTGAGATTTTTCACAAAGTTTGTAAAACTGAGAAGTGATTTGGGATGTATCAGATTTTGGGATCAGACTTTTCAATGTGTGGATATTGAAAAGTTTATAAAAAGATTGTCTCTTTATTGCTAAAGTCTAAAATCACAATCAATTATTAAAAAAATTAGCTTGCTCTTGTCATTAGGATGTGATATTGTAAGAGATCATGGACCATTACAATATGTGGGTTTGCCGTTTACATCCATGAAAGCTGGTTGAGACATTTGTATTTTGACATTAAGCTGCACTTATTTAGATTTATGCTTGGTGACTTGCCTGACTGACTTTGCTTAAATCCAAACATGTGGCTTTTAAGGTGACTAGAAACTATGCTGAAAAGGTATAATTCTTTGAGGAGTAAAAGGTATTGATATGATGCTTCGTAGATTTTAGGCTCTTAATTCCTGGGATGGCAATTTTGAAGATAAGACACTCAGAAAAAGTGGTAACTTGGGTATTTTTCAGTTCTGTCATTAAGATGGTGACTTACTGTGCTTCATGGGCAGGATTCTGCTTTACTGTAGGATCACAGAATATGCTGAGTTGGAAAGGACCCATCAGGATCATTGAGTCCAACTCCCAGCCCTGTGCAGGATGCCCCAAGAATCACAGCATGTACCTGAGAGCATTGTCTAATGTACCATGCTCTAGAAATACTTTTTCTCTCCTTTGATATAAACAAGAGCTGAGGATAAACTAGTTCTGATACAATCTGCATTTGAGCAAAAGAATCCAACTGTTAATATTTTTAAACTTTCCTTCTGAAATGCTGCCTGCAGATCACTGTCACAGACCTTGCTCTATGGGCAACAATTTCAAGCATGATACAGTGCCATGGAGATTAATTTCAGGCTCTTCCTCATTCCCGAATGAAATGGGTTGGCAAACAATTGTAGGGACAGCTTGCACAGAAATTGACTTGCTTGGAATTCTCTCCCTGACTAGGTTTTTAATTGTGATGATCAACAGAGTTTAGGATTTGGAATAAGAAAGAAATGCAGAAACTTATACAGTCAGTCTTACAAATAAACAGTCTTTGTTCTTAGTTACCTGCTTAGAGACAGATGTCACGAGTAAAAGATTACAGGAGTGAAGACTAATATAAAATTAGTGATACATGATGAAATGCAAGGGAAAGGGTAGTTTTCTCTGAGAAGGTGGGAAATTACACAACAACTCTCCTTTCTTATCTGGTTTGATACGTGAATTGTCCTCAGGAGACAAATACAAGCATGAGTGTGATTAAATCATGATTTGTATATCTAATTCCACTTTCTTAAAACATCGTGCTAGACGAGTATGCATCTTCACAGTTCAAATGTAAGTGATCTTATGTCCCTTTTAGTTCCAGGCCTGACTGGAGTTATTATGGTGCTAGTATTATTCCTAATGTGTACAGCTTCCACCTATGCCATCAGGTAAGACGTAGTCTGATCATTATGCTGCAAATTGCCATTTTGGTAATCATATTCACCTACTGACTAGAGTGTTAAAAATACAAGTTTTCTTGCCCTCTCCCCCCCGTTTGTTTTTTTTTTGCTAAGTTGCAGTGAAATTAGCACAGTGAATTTTATATTAAAACAATTACAAAACCTGATTTAATTTCCTTTTGAGGATGAATGTGCTCTGTTAAAAATGTGGACCTTTAAAAATTCATTTTTTTTTCTTTATTCTGTTTGTACAGGGAAGCAGTAAACTGAGCATATGGAAAGTTCTGTCCAATGCGTAAATGAAGTGCACTGGAAGTAAAATAAGATAATATCCTTATCTCAATTATTTGCACCAATTACCTGTAACAACAAACTGTACAACAGTATCAAAAAGACCCCCAGTAATGAAACATACCAACACAAAATTATGCTACTTAAGTAGAGTGTTGCTTTTTAAAGTTCTGCTTCTCGTTATCACATATATTCTTTTTAATGTGAATTACAATTCTAAGCTGCAATGCACTGTTGGCTCAAAGCAGCTTATGTGGTTTCGAAAGGTTTAGTCCTGCAGTGGCTTCACATTCTCTACCAATATTATTGAACACATATGATAATAACTGTGAGTTACTGGTACCTTGGAGGATCTAGCGCAGTGCTGTAGTTTTTTTTAAGGCTTGGATTCTGCAATTGAACATATAAAAATAACCCCTGCATTTTTATAGCAGTTGACTTCAAAGACTGTAAATCCATCATCTCAATTCACCCAACATGGAAGGATACGTTAATTATGTATCTTCAAGCATCAATGGTACTCTATTTATCTGAGTTACATATGCAACTTGGAACTTTGCTGAGCTAATCTGTCTTTCCTGAGTAGAAATGTTATCAGGCAGTGTTATCTTGTGATTTGGGAAAGTAGTTCAGCAAATACTGGTGCATTTTTAGTAGACAAGGTTACTTCCAGGGTTGAGACCTTTGTGAGGTACTGCAGACTACAAAAGTGCAGGGTTAGACTGCTGCATGAGATGTCAGGATGGTTGCACACTGCATACTTCATACAGATGGCTGTACTAGCAAAAGAAAGGCAGTTTTGGGAAGATGGAAAAATAAAAGAATTACTTCACTCTGCAGCAGTAAGCCAGAACAAAGTCCTGTTTTCTTCAAGGCCATAATAAATTAGAAAAAAAAAAGGAGAACATCATGTATTAATGATTGGGAAACTTAGAAAAATAGATGTAGCTATAAACCTATTCTTGGAAATAGTTTTGTGGTTCATGCAACATCTTTTGAAGTTACATGCTTTTTATTTATTTTCACAGTTATTGTAACGGCAAATAC
Source organism: Pithys albifrons albifrons (assembly GCF_047495875.1). NCBI lineage: Eukaryota > Metazoa > Chordata > Aves > Passeriformes > Thamnophilidae > Pithys > Pithys albifrons. Next base: position 78,773,221 of record NC_092458.1, read on the forward strand.
TTTCACCTGCAAAATTCTAAAGTAGATTAACCAAAACTAAAGTTAAATTTTCAACTTACCTCAAATGGTCAGGACTTTACAGAATAATAAATATACTAATTCTATGAATAATGTCTATTTCAAGCTGTAGAAGGTAAAAAAAAATAAATGTTCTGAAGAACTATAAACATATGTGTATCACTAGGAAGATTGTTGAATGTATTAGAATACTGCATGTGTCTGTAGGATAGACAGTGTAAGTATATGAGTAAGAATTGCATAATTATTATAATATTGGAAAATATGCTTCACAGTAAGCGGTTCAAGGATTTATATGCCCTTAATTTAAGGAGGTGAAGGTCACAGGGCTTGCTTATGTTTAGGGAAATTTGATATATATGAGGAAGCAGGATTTTATATTAGGGTTATCTGTAGGAGTGCTGAAAGAAGAATAAAGTGCTCAACTGGCTGGAAGCTGACATTTAGGTGTATTCAAGACATGTACAAGAAGTGTACAGTAATTTTAATCAGTAACAATAATTAGCTGTTGAAAGCAACACATCAGAAGCAGTCCAGGGATTGACTCTCCATCACTGAAATTTTGAAAAATTGGTGCATTCTGAAAAAAGTGCTCAAGATGCAATAAAAATTAGTTCAATATGCAGCTTTAGGTATTATAGCAAAATACCAAATTAAACTAGAGCTGTCCTTGTTCCTGCCCTTGGCATGGGTGAAGGAAGTAAATTATCTTTAAGGTCCCTTTTAACCCAAGCCATTCTAGGCTTCTATTGCCTGTTTTGGGACTGAGGTTGAATTTTACTCTGTACCTTCCAATCATGCTTCTCCTCCCCACACCATCATCCTTTATTTTCTCCTTACTGATATTTACTGCCATAACTTCTCACAGATACTGATGAGTGACTGCATGGAAATGCCTACCAGGGTGTGGGGAGTTAGTTTGAAATGGTTTGAGCAACTAAAAGGAGGAAAAAATGCTGACATAGTGTTGACTGTGGGGAATGATGGCAGGGTGGAGGGGGAGTTGCAGAGTCCCTCGCTGTTGCTGGGTTCCTTCCTTTGCTTCCCTTTTTTCACCTTTGCTTCCTTTCTTGTTCCTTCACTTGCTTGGATTTTATTTTGGTAGCCTGTGGATTGTCAAAATTATTTTTTCTCTTGTGAAAAAGTAAGTCCTATATTGACAGATACAAATGCAGTGTATGTGTCAGTTGTATTGAAGCAAGGGCAGTTAGCTGGTTATGTTGAAAACCATAGGAGGGGAAAAAATTCTGAAAAAAAAGTTAGGTGTCTCAGAGGAATTGCTTCTTAAACCATGTTCTCAAACTTAAGGATGTTTATAATGTAAAAAATTAGTTTGGCTTATGAATGGGAGTAGGTTTTTGGTTTTGGAAGGGACTTTTCTACCATGCTGTGTAGTGTGAGAGGTATGTTTGTGTGCTGTGAAGTAGTGTATTTTCTTAACCATTTGGTTGTTGTTGTTTGTTGGTAATTATTTTGCTTAAGCAGAAATCAAAGAAACTTAACAGAAAACAGTTCCAGATGGGTATTTTCTTTGGTCTTGGTTCTTTTTATATTGCCTAACAAATTACTGATGAAGGGAAGTGCTCTTTTCCCTTCACGTCTCCTGCCCTCACAGTGGTAATGTTCTTGTTCCTCCTAAGACCATCAGTCCTAGAGCCATACTGTGTGTGCACTTCTGTCCTGAAAAATCTACCTGTGCTATTTGTTGACTCCTCACTCTGGTTCTTGTTTCTCCTGTATCTCCTTCCACTCTATATCCTTTCAAGTTTTTTTACCCTTCTCACTAGCCCTTTTGCTGGTGTTCATGCACCCTGTTTGTGTATTGTAGCCTTAGTGGCACTTTAAACTGTACTTGGGCAGACAGAATGCAAGGTGACAGTGTAAAGGGGTAGAATTTTGAGTTTGAACATGGAGGAACTATTCTAGCTATGCGAGCCTCATAGAGACTAGGACTAGGAAAGCAGTGAAGTCTCCGGATTTTGGAAGAGTTCTTCAGCTGGCTCTGTACTTCTGCATCCTTATCTCTCCTTCTCAGCTTGTTACTTCTGGGCCACTCACTTGTTCTTCTCAACATTTAATTGGGTGCAATACAATGTGCCTGTAGGAATGAATACTGGGCTTTGACTATTCTACTTGACTGTGTCCCAGGTCTGTTTTTATTAGCAATGATTCTATCTGAGTTGAAACAGCATTGAACCATGGTTTATTCTTTTCAGGGTTTCAAACTATGACATCTTCTGGTATACACACAACCTTTTCTTTGTCTTCTATATGCTGCTGATGCTGCATGTTTCTGGGTAAGTAAATGGAAAACCCTGTCCCTTTTCCTGAAGCACAACCAGAAAGAGCAGTTTCCTTGATTGCTTCCTTTCCCAAGCTTGCTTTTGCACAGTGGGCCAACTTTGGGACAAGATGCTGTCCTCTACAGGTGTTTGTTTAAATAAGATCAAACTGTAGCTTCGAGTTTTATTTGTGCTACTGACAACTAGCACAAACTTCTTCACTTTCAATACTACCCATTGTCCATTTTGCCACTGTCTGGTGAGAAATCAAGAAAACATAATTTTTTTTTATCTGCCTCCTCTTACTTGTTTACAGAGACAAGAATGTGAAGCAAAGTTGCTCATTTTTCTCTATACATTCCATTTTGATTTGTGAGGAGAGGGAAGGAATGACCTCTCCCTAATTACCTCTTTCGCATTTCTGTCATACACTATTTGCTAGTTTTTCTTCTAGTTTTCACAAACATCAGACCAGTGTGTATGTGCCATGAAGGTGATGGTCAGGACTGTATCAGGCACAGACAAGGCCAGTTCTGTTGTGAGGTAAAGCAGCTTCCACAAGTTAAGACGTATGTCTGTGTGGCTTGGGGATTAGGCTGGATGAGCCTTAGAGTTCCTTTCCAACACAAACTATTCTATGATTCCGTGATAATCTGGGCCATTAATATCTGTGAAGTTTCCTCTGTGGTTGTAGGTATAGAGATTGGTATGGAGAAGGGAGAGTGTATTTGAATGAGGTATATTTCTTCACATCATCAAATATCTTCTGAAACTCAGTGTGCTTCAATGTGTGACACTGACCACTGCAGCTTGAAATAAATATGGAAAGGTAACTAGGCCTAGCCAAGATCACAGTAGGAATATGTTGTTGAACAAAACTCGCAGCTTGAGATCTGATGAATTGAAAAGATGGGTTCAAAAGAATTGAAACTCCTGGACACAATTACAGTTATCTCAGTTTGTTGGAGTTTTTTTGTTTGTTTGTTTAGATTTTTGTTTGTTTTCTGTTGTGTATATGTGTTTTTTGTTTGGTTGGTTTTGTATGTGTTTTGGGGGTTTTGTTTGTGTGTTTGTGTGTTTGGGTTTTTTCTGTGTCATAGCTCTTGTTCACAGTTGGGAAGATGGATCTAATGCATTTTCCCCATCCTGAGGCAGGATGAACTTTTTCTAAATTATTCTTGACAGGTTTTTTTTAACTTCCTTAAAACATCTGGTGATTGAGATCTTCTAATCTCTCTATGCAGTCTGTTCCAGTGATTGCCCTTGGGCTACCTTTCATGTCCAGTTTAGTTAATCTTCTTCACTGCATTATCTTTTGACAATTGTATTCCTGCCTAGGTTCCATTTACCAAGTTTGTAAACCAAGGCTGTAGTAATACACTAAGCATTGAACAGGCATCTTCTGGTACACTGCCTCCCTAGTATTGAATTACAAAAACATTCAGTGCAAATCTAAAAGAACTGAGTGTTGGTTAAAAGTGGGAGAGGAATGAGTCATGGAGGGTGAGAGTCAGTTGAAGTTTAAGATGCCTACATGTGGCTCTCTGCATGTTTGCTAAGGGTCTTTCTCCCATTATGACTTAATGACTTCTGACAAATGCAGTCAATGGAGTCTGAAGGATGGTTCAACTAACTTGTTGTTACAAATATCTACATTCAAGTTGGATGTATTGATTTCTGGGCCCCATTAGCAATACTGATGAGATCAGGAGCCAGTGGCCACAAGTTACATGATGGGTGATTTAGATTGGATATTAGGAAAACTCTTTTGTGAAAGGGTTGTCAAGAATTGAAACAGGCTGCCCAGGGAAGTGGTGGAGTCACCATCCCTGGAAGTATTTAAAAGACTTTTAGATGTGGTGCTTAGGGACATGATTTGGTGGTGAGCACAGCAGTGCATAGTTAATGGTTGGACTCAATGATCTTTGAGATCTTTCCCAATCTAAAATATTCTATGATCTCTTCTGAGAATGAAGGAAGCTTAGATATCCACACCCAAATTAGTCCTGTGTGGCATGTCTTAGTGATTTGCAGATGAGTAGCCAGTTACTCTACAGAACAAGGCAACTCCTGTGGCTGAACTGTGCAGGCAGTTTGAGTGCCTTAGGAATGAAGTAATTCCATGATATTGCTGGATTCTTGTTTTGTTTCAAACTGTTGTGGGAATGGTATCATCTTGTTCAGGTAGCTAGCCACTGCTCAGCAATATATAATGATTGATCTGTCATATAATACTGGTTTGTTCATTCATCCCTCCCCTGAGGGAGAGGAGAACCTGTCAGGAATCATCCTTAAAGGCTTTTGTTGACCTTGTACTTTTCGGAACATGACTTTGAAACATTTTAGTGGTTTAAGACTTGGTGCATGTCTACATTCATTTGCCTACATTTTAGGTCAATAATAGCAACAACAAAAAATAGTTTGTGTAGAGCAGAAGCTTGATGTTTCTAGTACCAGTGTAAGGAGCTGTAAAACATACAAAACGTTTGGAGCCAGATTCCTCGCTGATCCAGATTTGGTATTACTGTGGAGTTAAATGAGTTATTCTGATCCACAAGAGCTGAGAATAAGCCCTTTATGCTGTCACTAGAGTTATTAAAAAAATTTTGTTCCACAGGGTGAAAATTCTTATGATTCCACCCACACACTGACCTTTAGCAGATGCTTCATGCAACTTACCTTGAGCTGAGCAACAGAAGATGGATGAGGACATGGGAGCAGTATAATTGCCTCTAAAAACACTTAGAATTATTGACCTCTAGTTTATAATCTTTAAAATCTCAAGAAATAGTGATATGTATTTTCCAGTTCTAGCCAGTAGTGGATTCTGTCTCTGTTTTGGGGCTGGCAAATTTGGACAGAAGTTGATGTATGCCCTTGCAAATCCTCCGTGCTCTGCTGCTCAGCCTATAACACACTTTTACATGACTTTCTGATTTGTCTCTCCCATTTTGTTTTGCTAAAGATGTCTATCTTTTACATCTTGAAATCCACACTGAGTTTTTATATATTCAAATGTTGTATCTAGTAAATACATGAGGATATATCTTAGAGTTCTTAAGAACTGTGCACAACTCAACATTTCTGGGACCTGATCTTGGGTGTATAAGACTTACCTTTCCTTGAGAACTTCAGAAATGAGAATAATTGTAGCTGCTGTTAATGGGCGGCTTTGTCATCCCTGTTTGCCACTCATTTTGGAAGTTTGTAATACTTTTAACAAACTTGAGATCATTGGAAGGGCTGCTCGTGTTTGCAGCTATTCAGGTTTCAAGGAAATCCTCTTCTGGATGTTCTGAGAACAAAGAAGCTGTGAGAGCTTCTGGCAGGCTTGCACACAAGGCTGGCTGGAAAAATATTGCATGGGCTTTGACTTCCAGCTAAATCCATGAGGCACCATAATATTTATGAAGCAGGGAACTAGCATAATGCTAGGGATATCTGTCACTCTGCAAATATGTGATGACCAGCAGTGATGCCAGATGCAAGCGATAGGCATGATCAAGTAATAAGTGCAGGCAGCAGCATGGGTGTAGGTGCAAGGACGCTTCCCAAATGATTCAGGATCAGATGTGGAATTTTAGAGTGAGGAGGTTTAATATCCAAGCTGACTTTATGCACTGGACCATGTGGGAAGATTGTTACTAGCTGTCAGGGCTGCATTTTGGTAGGGAAGATTGCCACTAGCCTGTCAGAGCCCATTTAAATTGAGAATTTTGCAGATGTCCTAGTTCTCTCTCTTCTTGTGAATTAAATTCTGTTGCTGCTGCTGTATGTACGTTGAGGAGAAGAAGGGGGAGCATGTGTCCCTATGTTTGATTGCATGCTTAATACAAGCCTTCACAACATGGCCTAGCACTCAGAGAGCATGTCTCACCAGACATTGTCTCAGTATGCATCATTTGCCCCAGCACCATCCTATACAGGTGTCATTCAGCCCTTCATTTGTTGTCGTTTCTTTTTTTGGTTTGGTTTAGTGTTTTTTGTTTTGTTTTGTTTGTTTGTTTGGGTTTTGCTGTTTTTTGTTTTTCTCTGATTTTTTTTTGGGGAGGTGTGAATTATTGTCATCAAATCAAGATTTGGAGACAAGTAGTACTTCTGAGAAATTTTATTACTATTATTTTCTCTTCCCTGTTTTCAATGATTCAGCTGTGTGCTGAGATATCCCAGACTGTCTCAGGTTTGCAACTTTTTCCTCAGAGTTTCTAGCTACAGCTGCTAAGTTCTTACTTCATTTTACTATAAATTTATCTTAGCTCAAAAAAACTCAAAAACCATTGGCTGCACAAAATAATTTGCCAAGATGGTTCCTTGCCTATCATGTAGAACTTCCCTTTTTCCTTTTATCTATTTGACAAGATGATATCCAAAGGAGGAAACTATAGGATTGTGTGCAAACCTGATAAATACCAATAGGAACATTCCTGCATTTTATGATTTGGCAAATTAAGCCACTTCTGCTACAAGATTGCCTTTAAAATAGGGCTTGCTGAGTCTAGAGGGGATGAGTGAAAACAGCCAGCCTGTGTGTGATTGAACTGGAAATGTGATTACTTAATTTTTTTTTCAAAGCTCCCACAATATTTTCTCCCTTTCAAGCAGTATTAAGCTTGAGGCTGTTCAGTGGGGGAGTGCCAAGTGAGCTGGAAAAGTTAAACCTTGCCTCTAGTGACAGGAGGCTCTATTGTTGCAAATCTTCAATCTCATTGAAAGTCCAGAAAGCAAATGGAATAAAAATTCTAACAGAAGATGACGCTTGTGACTGCTTTCTAAAGCCCTCACCAAATTAAGATTTTTCTTTTTTTTTTAGTGTTACTTCATTGTCTTTACTATTTTTATTTTCTTGTAGGGGAGTGCTCAAGTACCAGACCAACTTAGAGGAACACCCTCCTGGTTGCTTTAATCCTAACAAAACACTCCAACAGAATCTGACTGTGCCAAAGGCTTTTGAAGAGCTGTTTCCTGACTATACTACTGAGCCTTTCCCAGAGGACTTACCAGTACCAGAACCTTTTGTACAAAATAACTTTATGAGAATTTGTTCAGAAGAACCCAAGTTCCAGTCACACTTCCCAGAGGTCTGTATGATCCGACATTTCAGGTATTACAAGCCATGCCAAGCCTTTCAGTCAGCCATAGCCACTAATTATTGCTTTTCCAGACCAGATGTTTTAATAATGGAAAATATTAAAACCTTTTGAGGCATTCAAAGATTTCAGCAGGGAAAAAACAATCTGTATTAAAGCCTGAACTGCATTACAGAGTGGTGCATAGCATAGGGACGGTGGAAAAATGTCAAGAGATTGGCTGTAATATTTTGGGTTTGTTTTTTTTTTTTTTACAACATGATAAGAGATGTATTGGTCATGCTCTAAATGTGACTTTAAATTACAGTGTAGCACTTCAGAGCAAATATTTGTATAACATTTCATAAGGTCGCTTTGTAGGCATTGTGTGACAGTAGTTGAAAGAATCAACCCCTATTTGTTCTGCTTTTGCCATGCAGATGCAAATCCTAATACTCATTTCTGGCTTGCAGTTGGTTGTGGTTTGGCTTTTATAGCCCATTATTTGCAGTCAGGCTTGTTTTGTATGTGGCATGAGTAAATGAGTATGATGACAGTGGGCATAGAAAAGCCTCTTCTTTTTCTGTTTTCCATTTTCCTTTGTTTCTTTGTGTTTTGTGGCAGCAACTTTTTCTTCATCCAAATTTTCTCTTTTCGTTTGAGAAAGATGAGCTGGGCTGTATTGAAGAGTAGCCTGAGGAAGCTTACAAATATGGAGTTCACAAGTCCAAGGTCCACCATTCAAGGTGGTCCCATAACAGACTTCACAGAAGTTTCTCTTTACTATTATTATTGTTTTCTCTTGGATATGTCCATCCCTTAGTAGCAGTAGTAGGAACCCATTTTTCTATGGAGCATGTAATCATAATAAGAAACAGTTAATTTTACGTCGAATTCCTCCAACAAAGTTGTTTGGATTGGTATTTTGTTGTGATAATATTCCTGAATTACAAGCATCAATTTATATCTGGCTCCGTATGACCCACAGGACAGTGGAGTCTTCTTAGGGACTTAAGATGCCTGTTTTAGAGACATTGATAGGAAAAGAGACATACAAAGAGATGGCCAATCAGTGTTCTTCTGGCAGTTTCATAATACTATTTAGGTCTTTTTGAATTTGCAAGTATTATGAAGTCAACTTTAAAAAAAAAAAGGTCAGCTAATGAAACTTTTAAGGCTTTTTTTTTTGTGAAAATTAAGTACTCTTCTAAGTTGCAAAAGATGCTGATATATAACTTCAAAAATTGGGAAGGGGAGATAGTTGGTAGTTGAGGGCACTTCAATGCCATAGCTTGAGTGACTGAGCAGATGTGGAATTAGTAGTTAAGTCTGCCATAAGCTATTAGTAATTAACTCTTAGGATGAGATTTAGCTGAGCAGCTGCAAATATCTCCATCTGGAGTAGTCACCCAGGGCTCCCTATATAATCAGTGCTTAGAATTGGGCATTTCCAGGTCATTTTCTGTCTAGCATAGACATCTTCCGTGAGGGCAAAAGGATTGTGATTCAAAAGTGCCCATTTCTCTCTGTTGTCTATGCTTTTACACTAGTTTAATATCAACATAAATTCTATAGACTATCTTTCTTAGGTTTTTGCTTGAACCGGAGATGATTATAAGAAAGTAATAGTCAAGTAATACTGCAATTGGAGTCAGTCTTTTTCCTTGAAGGTTAACTGATTACATAGTACTCTGCTCTGTTACATTTTGAAACTATGTATGTACTGTGTCTTTCACTGCTTGAAACCAGTTGCAATTTAACTACCTAAAAGCGGAATAACATGGTAGCAATGGTTCATTAAAATTTTGTTCCTGATGGGTTTTGTGTTTGAAATTTCTTGTGCTTGTGGATGATGCTGCTTGTTAGATCAATGAAGACTTTAGAACACGCTTGGATTTTTGCACATGGAGAAGTGTGGAGGTTGGATGTGAAATGGGGTCCTGCAAGCACTCGTGTAGTTGTAAAATTAGAAAACATACAATTAAAAGTCCTTGTGGTAACATAGTTTTGCTCTCCCATAGACCTGGTTTTGGATTTCTGGACCTCTGTGCTTGTACTGTGTGGAAAGGCTGTACCGCTACATTCGCAGCAATAAACCAGTCACAATAACCTCAGTAATAAGCCATCCCTCCAACGTCCTTGAAGTAAGGATGGTGAAAGATGACTTTGAAGCAAGGCCTGGTCAGGTGAGTTAGTGTGCCCCTAAAAAATCACGGCTTTCCTGTAGCCTTGTCTGTAGGGATCACTATCCCTTTGTAAACACTGGCTCATCATTGAATATTTTGAAAGTATCTTTTCTGCCATTTTATTTTAGTATGTCATTCTACACTGTCCAAGAGTGTCTGCCCTGGAAAGCCATCCATTCACCCTTACGATGGTAAGAAATACTGTGATTTTCTGTACTTTCCCTTTTATATATATTTGGTAAGCAAATGGTCTTTGTTTCTTTCAAGGTGAAAATTCTCTCCAGAAGAGCTTATGTTTCATTTATGAGGGTACCAATGAATGTGAAATGGCATGATTATTATGTATAACACTACTCAATACATATTTAATTTTCTCCAGTGTTGAGAAAATTATAATGGGAACTTTTTTCCAAGTCTTCTTTAAGGGCAAAGCATTAATAAATAAATGAATAAAATCTTTGTGATTTTGGTAGTTGTTTCATAAAAGAAATTTCAGCCATATTTGTAGACTTTAATGCAGAATAAACTCAAATTGTAATGAACTTTGTCATCTTTCCTTTTCAATGAGAAGCTATTTCTGCAGCCGCCTTTTCCAAAATTAGAAAAACATTGTTTAAAAAAGAAATTTCTAAAATTATCTTCTGCTTTATTTTCATATTGAGATATATCAATGACTTAAAGTGACATACAAATGAATTCATATAGTATACTTTGTTCAGTTGGTCTAGAGGGGAATTGAAACCTCTGGAGACAGACAGGAGTAAAGTGAAATTTTGTATAAAAGTACCTGAAGTTCTTCAGGAGTACACAGTGCAGAGACCTGGGAGGTGCTGGTAGAAAATCACTGTGCTTACTGATTGGCTATGTTGTTACAAAAGCAGAGTTTTTAGAACAGGATATTAGTGACAGCCTTTTCCTTTCAAAGGGAATAAAGACTTTCAGATTGCATGAATTGGATGCTCTTCTTCAAGAAAACCATTGAGATAAACATTCATATTTGATTCTTTTCTTCAGACTGATAACTGATACTTTATTCCCACTGAGTCGCAGCTTGGTGCTGTGGAACAATTGTGATGTTCTACCACTACCTGAAATTCAGAGGGCACAATCAGGTCCAATTCTTTAGGTTTCTGGGGTGTTTTATTTTGTTTTGTTAAGTTATTTATCCATATGCTGAACTGAGGGTCACAGAACCCACACAAAATTCCACCCAATGTAAATTCTCTGCTGTAAATCTGGGAGTGAATCTCTCTTAAGGGAAGCTGCCCCTGTATAGCTTGGTGAAGCATTAATGGCACTTGCATAGCCTGAGTTTTCCAACGCTTTCCTAGCTATTCCCTCTGCTGGTGGAAAGCAGAGAAATGTGTTATTTATCTGTTGTTAACTGCAGCAGGCGCTCTTTAAGTCTATTCTCTGTATATTGTTTGAATATGAATCAATATGCAAAGGTCAAAAATTATGTGCATGTATGAGTATGATGGAATGGTAGCTGGTTTTTTGTGCAGAATGATTTAGTCAGCATTTATTTATTTTTTTTATTACTTTAGTGATCAGAAAATAAATTTAAAGAACTTAGTTTAAGTCTTGGGTAGCTCTTTACACTCATTTGGCCCTAGCATTGCTATATTTAATAACGTTAGACCTGTTCTATATCAGTGGACACACCTTATTTAAACATTAATCTCAAAACATAATTTTTCTAATTTCTGACTGCCCATCTCGGTTGAAATTAAAATGATGGTAATAATTTGATCATTAGTAGTAATTGCAGAATTTGGAAACTATGGGACTCTTACAAAGATTTAGTCTTATATTAGGTCATTGCTAAAACAATGGATTGTGGGGTTCTAATTTCCGGAAATAATGCCATCAAACAATATTCAGCTTGGTTCAGTAGTCCTTCCTCTGGCAAAACTTCATATTTGTTGTGATAAGAGTTTTTGTCAGAAAAGAGACTGTTGTCATGGACCTACTGGGTGACATCATAGGATTAGGTTGAATTAGATGTCAGATTCCTTATAGGAGTTGAGGATTTCAGCCAGTATTTAAAATGGCATACTATAACAATGCAGGTTGTGACAAATTATTTTGACATATGAACTTCTAGATCTAGAAGCTATGGAAAATAGATCTCTTGTGAATATTTTTGCTTAGGGAACATTAATAAATAACTCATTTATATATAGAAAGTGTGCAGAATGTTTCCAATACATAACTGTATTTGATAAATTACAATTTTTGTAACTCTTACAGTCATGTATTAAATATCTAGCGTTAAAATGAGCAGTTTCCACTCACGCACAATGCATTATATTTTAAGTAAGTAATACTAGGCCAGGCAACTTCTGTTCATGCTCACTGTTTTACACTTTAAAGTACAGTGATATCCTTCACCATAACAACATATCCTTCAAGATCACATATATATTTTAACTATTAAAAGATATGAAGTTGTCACTGAGTTGCCACAAACATATTTTGATAGAACATCAGCTGTGCTGGAGAAATGCTCTTATTGGGTAAATTACTGTTTTACAGCGAAAAGAGGATTTGAAATGTCTGGATTTGTGACAGTCCTTTTGCCCAGCCTATCTTTCTAGGTCATAGAATATGCTGTGGGCTGATGTCCTGCTTAGAAAGCTTTTTTGTTGTTGTTTAATATGATGTCAACCATGGGACAATGCTTATAGAATGTGTAGGCAAAAACTTGACTGAGTTGTTTTTTACTCCCATCTGACCCATTTGCAGTTACTAAGCAAGCTGGAACACTACAGCTGCTTCTTTTGTTGGACAATGATAATCCCTGGGTAATTTTTCTAGTTTGGTGTAGGAGTATGGGGCTCAGATCCACAGCAAGGACAACATGAGGGGTGTGTGGGGCTTTGGGTACTGAAAATGTAGTGCAGCAATGACAGCAGCAGAACCTGGGGGGAAGACTTCAGTATTCTTCCTGGCACTGCTGTCTTTAGAATCATAGAGTACTTTTTGGGGTGGAAAGAACCTTTAAAGACCATCTAGTCCAACCTCCCTTGCAATAGGCAGGGACAATTTCAACTAGATCAGGTTGCTCAAAGCCACACCCAGCTCAGCCTTGAATGTTTCCAGGGATGGGGCATCTACCACTTCCACGTCTCTGGGCAGCCTGTTCCAGTGTTTCACCATCCTCATTGTAAAGCATTTCTTCCTTATCTCTAGTCTAAATCCTATCCTCTTTTACTTTAAAACCATTACTCCATGTCCTATTGCAACAGTACTAAAAGGTCTGTCCCCAGGCTCTGTGATGTTCTGTTTGTGCTGATGAAACATCCTGCTGTGCCTAGAGCATCCTTGAAAGACAAAAAGTGACCAGTTCAGTCATATCATTATACTCTTAAATGAGGACGGTAAGCAAAACTGGAAAGGAAGGAGTGAATCAGCATGAAAGAGTCATACAGATATTTTACTAGTCCCTTCCCTTTTTGAGGTTGTGTAATATTTAGAGTTTAGCTCAGATTCTTACATAACACTGGGGTGGAGGAACACACAGGGAGGCTGTATAAAGGCCCTGAACCCACTCCTATTGCACTCTGCAAGACTCACATGTTTCACTTGGAGCCAGAGGGAGTTCTGAATTGTAACCAAGGGAACATTAAGAGGCTTATTCTCTTTGTACCTCCTCTTCAGGTTTTTATATACATTGATAAGGTCCCCTTGAGACCTCTCTTCTCCAGGCTGAACAGTCACAGCTCCTTCAGCCTTTCCTCATAGGAGACATCTTCCAGTCCCTTCACCACTTTCTTGGTTGAACTCTCCAGTATGTCCATGTCCTTTGCAGTGAGGTATCCATCACTGGACACAGGTCTCAAAGTGTGGTTTCACCAGTGCTGAATAAAGAGGAAGGGTCACCTCCCTCAACACTCTGATAGTGTTGCTTGTACTTTCTGAAGTTCAGACACTTGGAGATCAGTTTTCTCTCATGATCAGTGTAATAGCTGGCATTTTTTAACTCCATTTTTGGAGTGTGCTTCTAGTGGTTTTTATTCACTAGTGACTTTGTAGTCAATAATGTGAATCCTTGTAATTGTCACCCTTTGGAAAGTCTGGGAAATACGATGAAGAGATGCCCCAGCATCTGGGATTCCTGCAGGTGACCTACTGAACAGTTTTAGGTAGTGCATAGTGGGCTATGCTCTTCGTTGCTCCATTGTCTTTGACTTTAACAGAAAGGATTTTTAATACATTTTTTATGTTTTTTTCACCAGTTTCTATACACAACTGTGCACTGTACACAGCTGTTACTACGCCGTGTAACAGTATGAGTAACTTTTTCGGTCCTGTATGCCCTCACATCCAATTTACTTGTTTTAGGTAGGACATTATGCCATCTTACAATTGCATCTGAGCAGAACACAGTCAGCTCCAAGATACTTTCATCAGTAGTGGGGAGAAATACTTTCTGTATATAAATACTTTATTTGAGTGTTTGTCAATGGACAAATCATTTTTGTGTTTGTCCACTCGATGGACTCTTTTTAAGGAGATTTGTCTTTTAGATCAAGCACAAGATATGGTCTGGAGATCATGCCATCTGAAGAAACATCAGAAATCTCTCTAGTGCTCTGCTTCCTGAGGCTGACATTTCTTTGCACTTTTCTGGAAGAATGTGTGGACCTCATCTGCTGTGGAATACAGTTTAGATATGTTTTAGATAATCTTTGAAGACCTTGAAAAAGAAACTAAGCATTATCCATAGCAAGAATTTCCAGTAGTAAGGATGGTCCTTTATTGCAGTTCATATGTCCAAAACATTGCTTCCACTCTTTAGTACACAAAACTCAACCTCTAACCAAAACTAAGATAAGAATAAAAGTAGTTTTTGTGGGTTTGGTGTTTTGGGCGTTTTGGTTTGTTAGGTTTGGTTTGTTTTTTTTTTACATTTTGGAAAGTGTTTGTTTGCTTTGAATGGTTGCTCTTCAGTTTAACCTGTATAAATAATAAGAGACTAAGGCTTGCAGTTTATAGTTAACTTCGGGGTTTTTATCATATCCTCTTACATTTCGCCTCTGGTGTTGAGCTCCCTCTCTTTCCAGACACTTGAATGTATTGCTGATTATTTGCAGCAGCATGAATCTGTACTACTGACCATTTGTGACTTCATGCTGCCATTTTTTTTTGTTTATTTGTTTGCTAATGAATGGCTTCAGAAGTAGATTCCTGTTTAGAATAAATATTAGTGTCTTACAAGAGGAGTCACTTTTTCTCCCATGTTTTTGGAATTTCTTTCATTACCATGCAGTGATTGGTAGTTAGTCTCACTGAAATAGCCTTGTGTTTTGCAGATTTTAAGTACTTCAGAAGATGGGTTCTCTCATCTCTGCTGAATCTACTACAGTCAATGTACAAATTCTCACAAGCTGCAGTTTAGACAGCTTGGCTGTATCAAAGGACTGGTGTCTACTCGCAGCAGCTCATAAAGTTTGGTGACCTTGTTATTTCAGTAGTGTTGATTTTCTTGTGGCAAAGGAAGGTAGGAAACAATTACATCACTTCATGTAGAACTTAGACTGTAACAGACCATTAAATAAGGGCAAAACTACGAGGTGAATTCTAAATTTGGAGATGTCTCAGATCTGAGGTTTGGTGAAACTTTGGCTTTGCAACAATAATCTGTAAGTGCAGGATCAAATACTCTGTTATTCCAAAGATCTGACAGTTTTGGTTGTCACTAGCTGCTGTCATGCCTCAGTTTCTGGATATGCTGAAGTTTCCTGTCATTACTTTTTTTTTTTAATTGATACTTTCATGTATCTCAAAGTACTCCTGCTGAGACTTAGACACGGGTAACTTGCATGAACACTTATTGAGCTTTGTGTCTGTATAAGATGTACTCTACATATCTGCCAATAAGTAGCTTCATGAGCTAGAGTTAGAAGAAGCACAGATTGCTTGGAAGTTTCACATATAAAGCAAAAAAATCAAAACGAAGAAGCCAAAGTGAAGGTTCCAGCCTTGAGACTCCAGGACTTCATGAAGTATATGCTTTATAATCACTTCTTCATATCTTCCAAAGAGTTTGGTTCTTCATTCAGTGTCTAGATACTATTTCTGGCAACAGGTAAGCAACGATCAACTACTTGCAATAAGAGGTTTGAAACATTCTTTGAAACTAGAAGTTTTATCCTATGTTACCATGTGCTCTGACTTCATCTACTTTGGTGCTGCATAATAAATCTGCTTTTAAATCCCACTGAAGTAGAACCTGGAGGAGTCTGGTAATAAAAAGCTCCAAGAAATTTTGCCATTTTGCTGGTTCTCCATCTTTTTGTGCAGATGGTTAGTTTGAAGCAGATCACATCAGGAGGGTTTGTAGTGCCACGTATTTCTTCCTTTCCTTCTATATACAGTTCTGTATGAGTAAGAAAAGAAAAACTCTAGAGGGTCTTGAATTCTCTGTTCATATAAATATATGACCAAATCCTTGCTATGTCATTTATGGCATGTAGCAAGTTAGAAGAATGGTATATGTGCATTTTTTAAGAAGTCAAAGATGAGTTTTTAGGAGAGGATAAGTTTGCATGTACTCAGATCTACTCAAATACAAGCATATATTATTGAGGAAAAATACTTTGCCTGATTTAGTGTCCAAATTAAAATTCCCTAAAGTAATTATTACTGAATCCCAGGCAGAGAAACTTAAATCTGTTAATGGGCTCAGAGTAGGTAGAAGAATTACTGGGAGAGGTTTCTGAATGTACATTGCAAGTTATGTACTGTACCTAAAAGTCTCAGGGGTATTACTTGTTCACAATTTTCTGCTTTTAAAGTTCTTGGTTTGGTTTGATTTTTTTGTAGATTGTGTTTTCTTTGTTACCTCTGCACCTCTGTTTAAGTCCATTCAGTATCTGGATTTAGGCATGGTGGGATTACAGGGTGGTAGCTCTGATCTGTACATTTATGTTTTTGTGCTTGATTCCTTGTCAGAAAAGTCTCAGCAAATAATACATGAGTATAAACAACATCACAAGTAACACATTTGCTTTTGTAAGAGAAAACCAGTGTCTTGTAGATCTAGAGTTATGTTTATCCCTAGGTAATCCAGGGTTGATTTAAAATAAGTGAAGATATTAACAGTCTAGCGGTGAAGTTTTAGCTCTAAGCTT
Source organism: Pithys albifrons albifrons (assembly GCF_047495875.1). NCBI lineage: Eukaryota > Metazoa > Chordata > Aves > Passeriformes > Thamnophilidae > Pithys > Pithys albifrons. The sequence goes on from NC_092458.1 coordinate 78,789,912, forward strand.
ATTTTAAGCAAGAAATTTTGTATTGCACAAGGAGATGATGGAGAAACATGTCCTGTACAGTAAACTTAAGAAATAAACTATCCAAAACAGGAAAAGCCTAGGGGCCAAATTCTGAAATACTTCATAAAAAAAGTGGAAAATTTGTTGGAAGTTTGCCTGAGTAAAAAGTACGTAAGGACATCAAGAGCTAAGTTCATACTGTCAGATAAATACAATAAAAACAAAATCTAACATGATGACATTCTAATAAGATTTGTTAAATATCTTGGGCAAATAGTTATGAAACTTGTCTTTATGAGATGATTTGCAGAGTGTTTAGGGAAATTATGAAGTATCTTGCTGGCAAACTAAAGAAATCCCTAGAGTGTCTGCTCTTCGTAGAAGTAGACTATCTAGCAGCTGTTTGATGAAGAATTTAAGTAAAACAAAAATAGATTAATATTGCAGATGTCTTTAGTACTTCCTTAGACTTGTTTGTTTGGTTTGGGGATTAATAGTTTTGGGGTCTGTATAAAATCCCTACGTAAACTCGGACTTTTATTTAAACTTAAGAATCTAACTCTTTGGCAAGAAGAGAACACAGAAATTATTGCATTCAAGTTCACTAAATCCCAAATTCTCCTTCAGGAGATAGTTTAAAAGAAAGTGGCAGGTAAGCAGGTTTGGGTTTTGTTTTGGGGTTTTTTGTTTGTTTGTTTTTTCAATACTGTGAAAGTAAATTTGCAACAGACAATAAGCATCTACTGAGTGTAGTGAAGAAACATGTTTTCTTCTGTCAAGAGGTAGTGCTTTTAGATAAGCTGCTAGGTCAGGTTAGAGAAAGGTCGAGGAGCTGCAGGAGAATGTCAAAATTAAAAAAAAGCAAAACAAAAACAAACAGAAAACTAAACAAGCACAACCTTTAAGCATTAATACAGTTAACATGTGGATAAAATGTTAGAGGAAATGAAGTGCTTTGCCTCTTGCTGTCCTAAAATTAAGACCACCTAACTGGTGGGGATTTCTTCTTTAGCCTGGCAAAATACTTCGTGTGCTGGCAGGGGAGTTTGGAGGGACTGTGGATTCCTCAGTGTGTTGGTGATCTAACTAGAAAACCTACTGACCCTTTGATGGTTCTTTGCATTGGTGCCTCACACCACTGGGAGCCAGTTAGCATGAGTCTGGAGTTGCCTCAGTTTTGCTCAGGAATGATGGAGAATGAACCTTTTGTGCCATTCAGTTTCCCTGTTCATATGTTTGTCAGTTCAGCACATTGTTGCTTGGCAATATGTCCACACATCCTTGGAGGACTGGGAGAGGCAGCCTTGGGCAGATGCATTATTCTGCTGCCTTTTATTTCTTCAGGGGTGAAGGCTTACATACTGAGCATCTCAAAAGGCTGTGATTTGCTTTTTTCCTGAGCTAGCAACGTCAAATTCATAAATTATATAGGCTGAATATTTCCAAGATTGAAAAATTATGATGTTACAGGGAGTTGGACTAGCTGATCCCCATGGGTTCTTTCCAACTTGTGTGTTCTGTGATTCTGTGCAGTATAACTTGTCTGCTGGGGTGAAGGGGTACCAGCAAATTGCTTTGGTTGAACTGTAGAGGCAAAGAACTACTAATTAGTCTTCAGACTGTATCTTTGTAGTGCATTTGTAGCAGCTATAGAATAGTGGTTGAACTATTACAGACCTACTAGAAAACAAATAAAGAAATTTCTTATTGTATATTCAATGATTTATGTATTTTATGCAGCATTATGTGTATTTTTCAAGTATTGGTCTTTTTCCAATTCTAAGGCATTTGTTACCTTAAAGATTTGTGTTTTCTTGTGGTGCAAGAGTGAAATCAAGGAACAAATGCTCATAGATTGAGACCTAAGGGAAATGATTGTTTTGAACACTGAGAGTAATTGAACAGCTGAGACTACAGGGACTGAAGTAGCAAACACTGAACTACAAACTCACAGGAATTAGTGGGTGTGGGTTTGCGGTTTGTGTTACAGAGCAAGTTAGACCCCAGATGACCACAATAATCCTTCTTGGAACTGCAGCTGCCCAGTAATGCATCCTGCAGTGTTATGGTGTGTTTTTCCACTAGCTAGACTGCAGGTGTTTGAGGTTGTACAAGGAGTATATGGGAATGGAAAGTAAGTGGGAAAAGTCTTTGGGATATGTTTCTGCAGCTGGGCTGCTTGCCAGGAATGGACTGTAGAGCTGGGAGGGCTCTGGCTGAAGCAATGGGTATTCAAGGCATGGTGGTCTTGCATTGATCATGCAGACACCCTTGATACTTAAATCATGTTCTGTGGTTAGGATTTCCCCATGTTTGAGATGTTATAATGTCTGCTGATGTCTGCCAGTTAAATAAGGATAGCTGTTAAGGCCAAGTCTCTAACAGGGAAAGCTTGTAGACAAAATTCAATCTGTAAAGTAACATGAAACAGAAAAATAAACAGACATTTTAGAAAATCTTCAAGCCTTTGAGGTGGAAATGTGTTTAAAAGAATAAGTCCACGTAGTATCTTTTTTCCTCTGAAATTTGCTTCTTATGGGATTAATTAGTTAAAACAGGGATAGCCCAGTGTAACAGAGTTCACCTCCTGTGAGTCAGACTGAAGTCTAGCTACTATTTTTTGGCTACCTTTATATAGCATGCCTGTGTTTGTCATCACTCTTCCTAATTTTCTAATGTCAGAATGAATAATTTTAGGAATGTTTATGTCATTTCTGTATGAAACCAGACAAGCTACAGCTTACTGAGCTTCCAGGGTTCACCTTATATATTTTTTTAATTTTTTTTTCCCCTTTACAGAAAGGAAAATACATTGGTTGTGTTTAGTTCTTTTTTCCTCTGAGTTCTGCTTCTTTTCTAAACATGCCAAGTGTTTAATGTGCTTTCTCAATCTCGGTAAGGCTTCATCTGAGTCTGGAGCAAGGATGAACTGATGAATCAGGCTTTGTGGTGCAGCTGGTTCACCCTGGCAGGCAGTAGCATGGAAACAAGATCTCCACAGTGTTTCCAGTCCCTGCCAGGATATCTGCAAATCCATATTAGGATCATATCATGGCTTTTTGCTCAAAGTGAAAGCTGTCTTTGAAGGAGTTTCCTTCTATGTAAACAAACTTCACAATGAGCTTTTTAATTCCTGAAGTCAGACACTTTGTTCTTCTAACTGTGGGACAGACCTTCGTTGTAGCTTTGGGCACTATTTCTCTACCTACTACAGCACCAAACTCAGAAGATGGTGCTTACAGTTGTGCAGTGTACTTGAGAGCAGTATCTCCACAGGAACTTGCTTTATTTGCAGAGCCACATGAGGGTATGTAACTTGGACATCCCTTTCACCTCCTTTCTTCTGATAACAGATGCTCTGCAGTGTTATCGTGGTGTGCGCATTTCTGTCACAGTCTGTAATCTAAACCTAACATCTCTCCAAAGAGGTTTCACAATGCTTATGGTATAGAAGAACTGGAAGCATTCAGGAATGAACTTTGCAGTTTCTTGCTGGTGTGCTGTTGACTTGCTCCACTCCATGCACCCCAAGGCCTAACAAGTTTTAAAATGCTGAATAGTATTTAATACCATTAAATAATTTCATTAATGTTTGTCCTATTTCTTGTTCTGGGCAGGATTTATGACTGTCAGTAGATATCAGTGATGTTGAATATTCAAGGTACTCTAAGCTGAAAGCACAGATGCTTGTAACAGTTTTCACGCACTCTGGGTTGTGCTCTGATTTCTCTACTGCTCATTGCCTTGAGCAGATTTTTAAATCAATATAGAATTACCAAATCACTTAGACTGGAAAAAACCTCTGAGATTGAGGCCACCCATCAACCCAGCACTGCCAAGTCTGTTAAACCATGTCCCTAATCACCACATCAACATGTCTTTTGAACACTTACAGGTACAGTGACTCCACCACATGTTCAAACAACCAATTCCAATGCTGGACCACTGTTTTAGTGAAGGAATTTTTACTAATATCCAATCTAAATCTCTCCCCTGGTGCAACTTGAGGCCATTATAGTAGGTATAAAGTATTGCCACTGTGATCTAGCACCCTTCTCTGATCATCGCTGGTGAGATATATCTGAATCTCTGTGTCCAGTTCTGGGCTCCCTAGTACAAGAGAGGCATGGATATATTGGAGCACAAAGAGCCTTGAAGATTATTAAGGAACTGGAGCATTTCTGAATATTAGGAGAGACTGAGAGAGCTGGAACTGAGGGACAAGTGAAGAAAACAGACCTACACACTCAAACCAGTGACAGGACAACACAAACTAATATACAGGAAGATTGATCTGGACTTAAGGAAAATGCCGTTTTTTCTGTGAGACTGGCACACTTTGCCCAGAGAGGCTGTAGAGTTGCCATCCTTGGAGATGTTCAAAGCAGAGTTGGACACTGTACTGGGCCACCTGTTCTCGAAGGCCCTGTTCTTGCAGGAGGATTGAAGTAACCAGGTGCTTTCTAGTCTCAGCTATGATACGATTCTGTGCAATTTCATGAAGTTAAATATATAAAACTTCATTGCATTTCATTGCACATGCCCAGTGATCTGTTAATAACACAGGAAAGTTTACCCACTTTCATGATTAAGCTTCTGTCTTTGAATATTTCTTAAACTGCTGGAATATTTTGTCTAATGGTCTTGAAAAAGCACAATTTGGAGACTTAATTGTGTTTATGGAGATGAAAGAGGTAAAGTAAGTGTCCTGTTCAGGAAAAAATGTACATACACTTTTCAAAGTTAAAAATTGCAAGTACTTAGGAAAGTCTAAAGTTGGAAGAGGTTTCTGGAGATGATCTGTTTCGACCTTGTGGTGCCAGGGCTATAGTTCAGGTTGTTCAGGATCACATCAAGCTGAATTTACAGGAGAAATGGTACCATTTCTCTGCCTCTTCCACAAGGAAGAATATTTTTCTTATATCCAGATGAAATTTGCCCTGAAACAACTTCTGCTCCTGGTCTGTTGTCCTGTTGCCATGCACAGTGCTGAAGAAGACAGGAGAGCACTTTTATCATCTCTGTGGCTATCTTTTATTTATTGAAAGACAGTGATCTTCCTAAACCTTCAGTTGTGTAGGTTATACAAGCACTTTCCCTTTTTGACCTCTCTTTGTATGTTAGCTTGTCCAATCCTCTCATTGTTTTGGTGGCCCTTCACTGGACCATCTACATGATTTCTCTCTCTTGAACTGGGAAAAATTCACTCCATGTAACCCAAATGAGCATGTTTCTTCTGGTAAGACTTAGCAACACAAGAAGATTTTTGGAGAACTCTCTGAGGATCTCTGATACCCAGTTATAAGTATTCTTAAAGTCTAAATAGAAATAAATCTCACTTTTATTAGATAATTTTTCAGAGTAGTGCAGAAAGGAATTAGTCACAAGGGTAAGGTAAAGTGTAATGGGTTTGAACCTATTATTCCTGGACACAAGGGGTATTCTGCCTTTAACTTCATGGAAGGAGAGAATGACAGACAATTTTATAGAAGATGTGCTGAACTGGCACTGTGAACAGTTGGACTAAGAAAATCAATCAACATCCTATGAAACAGAAAGCTCTGGAACAGCCCAAAGTGAAAAAATAAATCCTGCAAAGGGCTCTTAAAGAAACCTCCAGGAGAAGAGACCTTTTTTCTGCTAGTAAACAACTTCCTATCTGAGAGACTTCTTACCTGCTTTGATATGGAGCATTGGTCTTGGTATTTTTGTTGGAAGACATTGCAACTACACATAGCAAAAACCCTGATGTCTTTGTATGGAATTTGCCTGCATCCTTCCCTTGATGCTGTTTTGTTTTTGAAGTCTGAGACTTACTGAAATAATTTGGACTCTAGGTTCCTCTGCCGTGATTTTATAGGAAAATTTGGAAGATGACAAGGAGTAAAATATGAGTCTGTCCAGTAATCAGCAATCCCAACAAGAATGCTCTTCCCCTTCAGGAAAATGGAGTGATTAGCTTTGTATTACCTATTTAGGTTTGCCAAGTTATAAATAATACTAATCTTTTATCTGTGTCTGCTCTTAAATAAGGAACTGAGAGAAACTGACCCTCAATGCTGAGGCCAGTGGTTTCACAACCCACAACAGATTACCTTTGGAATGCTAATAGCAAAGGTCCACAACAGAGCCAAGAAGTGTCTTCCTAAGTGTGGTGCATGACTGAGTATTTGGTGCCTGGATTTGCTACTTGGACCTCTTTTATTTATAATATAGATGCATGTCTTTTATTTAAGCCCTTCTCTAAGAACTTGTGTATGTCTTTAGCAGTAGGAAAAAAAAAAGAGCAACAGGAGCACCATCGGTTAGGTATTGGTTTCGCAGTGGACCTTGGGTAAGTCATTAACAGGTCCTAAGAAAGGCATTAAAACTCAGTGGCAATATCTGTTACCTAAAGGAAATTAATGGTTTATAGAAAGAAAGCGAAGATTTTTTTCTTGAGTTATATTGTTTCTTGTCCTATTTATGTGTGCAATCATTTGGTGTACCTGCAAAAGCAGTCCAGGCAGTGCATTCAGAATGTCCCTGAAGCTAAAAAGGAACAAAACCTTTGTCATGGCTTTTCTGGAGGTTTTTAGATATCATGGTGTGGATAAGACTGTAAATAACAGCATTCTTGTGTTGATAGTCACAAGCAAATAGCCTTAAGGTGAGGGAATACGTTTAGAGTGATTTTTATGATGTGCCATGCAATCTGGTGCTTTTCTTTTGCAAACTGTAAGCTCGTGCGAAGTGCGGCAAAATCTGTTTCCATTTAGAAACGAGTGTTGGTTGTGTGAGAATGATCAGCTTGAAAACATGGGCCCTGACGTTCAAAAACCAGAAGTTTCTTAAATGCCTTGATTTCAGAGTGATGGGGTGGTTCCTGATTTTGAATGATGTGTCAGTAGTAGAGGCAGTATTTCCATACTGTCCTGTCCTCAGGCGGTTCATTGTTAAGCAGTGCTTAGTGAAGTGGCTGTTCCAAGTCACACCCACAAGCAAGTGACAAGAAGAAAGGATGAAGTCGGAATGGAGACTAGGCATGCTTTGCTTCCCAAAGTATACTGATGATAGACTTTACTTTTAAAGGGTACAGCTGCTGGTATGGCTGCTCAACAATGACCTATTTACACCAGGTTCTGTCTTAACAACTGTAATTTGAATGCATTTTATTATTTTTTGTTACGCAGAAGTGGTCCTTAATATATTTAATATTTTTAGTGCCCTACAGATACCAAAGCAACGTTTGGGGTCCACCTAAAAATAGTAGGAGACTGGACAGGTATGTAGAAAAACAATTCCTTTTCAGAGACAAATACTTCTACTTGAACTGTTCTCCCTTTCTGGCTTCAGCACGTTTGTTCTTTGGCTATGGTGTATTCTCACTAGAGATCATGCTTTTTTCCCAAAAGTTGTGTTTATTGCATTCTTGATGCAACCCCTGCTTTTATTCAGATGCACCATTTCTTCAGATAACATGTTTTTCCAACTACTAACAGATCTTATGATTGCACTGTAATAATAATTTTCAGCATTCCTCCATTTCTGCCTCTTTTCCTTATTGTTAGGTAGCCCACTGCCCCTTTGCCACTAGTGCAGTGCCTCTGTGTGTATTAGTGTCCACAGAAATACTGAAATGTGCAGCTCCCAGATAAGCGGATTTTGATGCCAGCAGTTTGGATGGCAGCCAGGTTAATTAACGCCCATGGCACACTGAGATTACAGGTTTGCTTTCATGTTCTTCCATGCTCTTCCAGTGCTCTTTGAATGTCCTCCAGAGCAGAGGTATAAGCCAGGAATCCCCGCAGAGGAGAATGGTAATTTGGTGCTCCCTGTGACAGTTGTATACTGAAGTGATAGTTGTCATTATTCCTTGGCAGCTGACTTTCTTCTTGCTTAGCGTAGCATTTCCTTGTAAGGAAGACAAATACACAGCACAGTCTGGTTCAGTTCTTATGAAGAAATATTTTCCATGTTAATTTGTATCAGCTTGTGTGTTTGTGGAATTGAGTCAAATGAGTTTGTAGCCCTAAAAGGGACTAGACCAAAGTAGGAATAATAAGTACATGAATATTCGTTGAACTTTCTGGTCTGACTGCATACTTGCCTGTGGAAGACTTCAATAGGCAAAGGTTGGGAGGGCAATGCCTTATGCACGTATATTCCATAATCACCCTGATTTTCTGGTTTTGCTTGAAATAGAGGATGTTGGGCAGACAGGGACAGATTATGGGCCTAAGTATCCTCTGTGTTGCCTCAGAATGATGGCTCTTTTGTTGTTAAACATAATTTCTACATGGGAGAGGATAGGAGGCTGTTTGGAAAAGCAGGATGGAGAAGTACTAACTAAATGAGTTCTGCAATATAAGTGGCATCTTTAAAGTTCTATGATTACCACTGTGGTATGAATTGCTCACTATTAGCATTTAAGTATTATTCTCCCAACTCAGCATCTATAGTCTCATTGAAAGGTCTGCCTATGTTGGACTCTGAGATTCAGGACACTATCACATTACAGAGACCATTTATTGTAGTAGTTTTGCTTAAGAGAGAGATCTCTCCCAGAGTCAACTGTGCTGTTGAGAAGCAGATGGTTTACACAACCCTTTATGCTTCATCTGTACCATGGAGCCCTGTTCTCACTTGCTCCCTTAGGCCCTGTGACAATTAGCAGTCTCTAATCTGCTGGCTGTTTGAGGAAGGATTATTATATTTGCCACATTCCTTATTATCTTTTTTAAGCATGCTCTATAGGCTGCTTCTCCAGACAGGATATTAGAGTGGAGGAGTTTTTATGAGACATGCTGTCATTTGAGCTCTTCTCCTGAGCTATTCTCTCAACCTTTATCCTATTTATTAAAATTCTCTTTTGTATCACAATTTCACATCCTTGACAGTTTATACCTGACACCAAAGAGACTTAACGATTTATTGCAGAGAACTAAGTTACAAGCCTAAATTAAAAGGATGCAAAAGAAGTGCAGAAGAACTGATTAGTTTGAGGCATTTCTCCTCTTGATGGCTCTAGCTTCTGCTGCCTGCACCTAGGAGATGTGCTGAAGGAACAATTTCCTGCCAGGACAGGAGAGGGGTTACAGATTGCTGGCAAATCAATTCTGCAAGTTGTTTCAGATCAAGCCTCTTAATGCTGAGTCTTATGTTTTGAAAAATAATTAGAATACATTGTGGCATTAATGACTTTGTTTTGTAGGTTGGGAAAGCAACTGTATGTCATGAAAAAAAGATAAAAGGAAATAGTATTTTCAACAATTGATGAGAAGGTGCTGTTGATGGGAAGTAATTTATTGCCCATATCCCAGTGCATATAATTTTAGATTTCCAACAGAATAAGCTGAAAAAAGTGGCTTCTGGAAAAGTCAGTCACTGTAGAAATAATGCTTTCATTAGGAGCAGATACTTAGTAGATTTTCAGGCAGTACTGTAATTTGCTTTTAAAAATCAGTGATTTTAATAGTGCAAAACACAGGACAGAAGAAGGGAAGAGAGGAAGGCTTAGAAGCGGTAGCTCTGAGACCTTTGCACAAACCAAATGGCAATCCAAACCCCTGGTTTCATGCTCCATTCAAATGCAATGGTGCTGAGCTTAGAAATGCTGAGAAACAAGAATCTGCCCTTTTCAGAAGCAGATTTTGATAAAGGCACAAATTTTCCTTCCATTATGTAAGCACCCACATCCTTTTCTGATACAAATCTGAGATCTATTTCTCACCGGTGTTATTAGTAACTGAATAGTGTTTGACTTTCATGTTCACAGAAAACAGACACACAGGTCCTGGTATTGCTGTAAAGTGCCCTTAGATACCTGTGTAGCAGATAACTTTCACCTGCAATACTTCACATAACAACCTTTGTAGACCTTTGACCTGTTCATGTGTCTAGTTTAGGATGAGACAAGCCAGGCCCCAGGGGTGTCTTTTTCTCTTCATTCTTTGTAAAGAGTCTAGATATGACTGCCTTGGAGGTACTTAGTTTAATTAACTGACAACTGGTTGTGATTTTTCCCACATAAAGATACCTAACTTGATTTTTCCTCCTGTCTTTTGCCGTGCCTTGAGTATTGTGAATACTAGAACAGCTATTGTAGACCTCCCTAAAGAATGGTGATCATGTCTTTACAGTCCTTGTGCTGACCTGTGGCTGGTTAAGTCACCACCTATTGTATTAGCAAAAGATTCTGTGGCATTGTGACACCGATGGCTGTAGAACACAGCCTAGCTCGCCCATCAGAACTTAGACACCCAAGTTAGGGTGTGTTTACAGCAGCTGATCTGTGGTAATTGCACACATGCAAGCTGGGTTAGCCCCATGGCTCAGCGCTAGGGCAGCCTCCCTCCCTCTGTGGCTGCGTGGTGGTTATCCCAGCTGAGCTGGTGGATGGCAGCGTTAAACCTCACAGTGACATTGAGGGCCGTGTGGTGACTCATGCATGGGTCAGAACTGTGAGATCCATGCCTGACCTAATAAGCTGATCTTGTTACTGCCCTCCTCTCTAAATACCTGTTTTGGTCTGCTTCACTTGTATTGCTCTGATCTCCTGTTTTTTCCTTCAGCTTTGAAATAATTTTTGCTTTAGTATTTACAAAAGGATTTTTTTTAAGTTGCTTTTGTCTCACTTGCTGTCTAGGTTTGTCCTCAGAGTTGTTTTCTATCAGCCATATGCCTCTTCTGTCCTTGTTACTGCCTCAAGTACTACTGCTTGTTTAGTTTTAAAGCTGACATTTCATCTGACACCTTTGGAGGGAAAAAGAGAGGCCATGGGCCGTGCCTCACATCCAACAACTTGACAGCAGTGAAAAAACACATGGCAGTGTATCAAGACACTGTGTCTTCACTAGACAAACTTCAGGGTGTGAGACATAAAGTGATATTGATGATGCAGAAGTAAACTTCAGAAGTCATGCATCATGTTATTATGGAAAACAAATACAAGAGCGCTCAGTGGTGGTGAGGTGAGCTGCATGCCTCAAGGCAGTAAAACATGGCTGTTGCAGTGTGTTGCTGGTACAAATTGATGTGGGACCATGTTTAGAGCACTGATACTGTTCTGCGCTCTACAATAATTTTATCTTGTAGTGACATCATCCTGCTGTGTAGTTGTGTATTATCCTAGAGACATTTGCTAGGCCTATTCTGACTAGCATGTTGTTTATTGTAGGGATGCCTTATGAGCATTTTAACACCACCCATTGAATCTGAGAGTTCTGTCCCATAGGTTACTAAATATCATGGCAGTTGGAGGTGGTGATGTGTGCTGGCACTGTCTAGCTAGAGCTCTGACAGAGATTATGGGGCACCGATCTGCATCACCCTAATAAACTCCAGGTCCCATCAGAAAATACATACCTTTGCTTAATTCCTTGTGCTACAGGTGAGGATAAGCATAGTCACTAGGTCATTCAGGTACAGACTACCGTATTTTGAATGCTGACATGGTATGAAGGAAATTTTTGTTGAATGTTGTCATGGTCCTTTTTCTGGAAGATCCAGATTTGTAGCAGGAAATTTCAGGGGGAAAAAACCAAACAAACAATTTTTCAGTTAAAAACAACAATTTTCCAGAACATGATAAATGTATGAAAGCATATCCTTGTTTAACTCCCTATGGACTAAGTCCTGAGACAGTAAACAGTACACACCCCAAACTTCTTATTTTTAAGAAGGGAGAAAAAAAAAGGCGATTTTTTGTGATTTTGGAGGCTAAGTAAGGATTATTTTCATGTTCACCAGAAGAAAATAACATTCTTTTTAAGTGGCTCTGAAGGAAGAATGATTTAAACTTTCTGATCTGGGAGGATTTGTCAGGAGTATCTGCATGACCTTGTTAAGTCCTTGCAGATCCTGACTTAGAGGATGCCTAGGTCATCTCAAGGCTCATTGTGCATTGTTGGACTGACCTGGAATTTATCATCAAGTGTAGAAAGTATCAGAGGCAATATTTTATTTCCAGTGACCTGGAGAACAGTTTGAGATGTATTGAAGTAGTGGATCACTCAGTCAGTACCTACTGTATTGTTAGTAAATCTTGATTCAGACTGGAGGAATGTGTGGAGCAGAAGATAAGAAGGAATAATAAGACTACAAAGTCTGCCCACAGGATGTGATAAGGTTGTCCCAGGTTCTCTGAAACTGGTACTGGGTTTCTTCAAAAGTATTTACTCACTGGTGATGAACAACTAATTGGTCTACTCTTTTACTATTACCTCAAGCTCTGTTTAATTTGTGTCTCTTCCATTCCACAGTAACATGTACTTTGTTTAGTTGTTCCATGAGGTTCCTGGCAGAGTGTGAAGGTGTTAATGACGTGGTGCTGTCCATTGTTCCAGCAAAATCAGTGTGTGGTTTTGGAAGAAGAGGATAGAGATGAGATAGATGTTATTTTCCGCTTTTAGATTTTATGACTTAACAATTCTTACATTGCCAGGGAATCCTACTTACACTTCAGAGGAAGATATCAGAATTGCATGCTAAAGAGGTCTTACTGTGTTTCTTTTTATTATAATTTGACATTAGTAATAAAATAATAGTTACAATATTGGGAAGTTAATATGCTTTAACAATACAATTAGCCATAGTGTGCTGTAAAGAATACTGATTTTATTCTTTGTTGCCATTAATGTTCAGTAATTACTTTGTTTGTTCTGGAAAACAGCTCAATAAAAGACTGGAGTAAGAGGTTGGAGAAAAAGAACAGCTTTAGTTTACTGACTCAGTTGTGAAAGAACTGATGCTGAAGGGGGACACATCTGAATTTTTGGCTACAGTCCTGGATTGTTTTGCATTAGTTAAACTCTAGCTGACTTAGTACCAAAACCAGTGTATCTTGAGTCAAATATAATCTGAGCAGTTGAGTGTTACTTCTAGAGGGGAAAAAAGGTTTTTAGGTGAGAAAGTTACTTTGAAGGAAATTTTCTCCTTCACAAAAGTCCTTTGTTCATTCATCCTGTTATTTGTAAACTTCCACCTTGTTGCATAACTTAGGCTCTTTTTAGTCATGTAATGATTATAGAAAATGACATGGCTCAATGATGTAAATTCATTTTAATCCTTTGATATAATATGCACAGAATGTGTGGATATTGCTGTAGTTCAGGACTGGTCCAAGCATACAAGGTTGCAGGATTTCTTGTCATGCCTCAGATGTTTTCAGTACTCTTATGAACTACAAGAGTGAAACCTGTGGAGCACATTAACATGTAGCATCTGATAGGATCAGAATGAATGAAGGGAAAAAAAGCAAAAAGCCACTCTCTACTTTGAAAATAACATTGCTAGATAGAAAATCTTTAAGACATGCATTTTAGTGGACTGCCAGGAATATTTATGTGCTGTATTTGCCTATTTAAGAAGGCAAAGTTGCTGTTCTGGAGTTGCCTGCCTTTCACCATCTTTCTGTTAATCTTTGCTTCGGGAAGTCCCATTCTTCTGTAGTTTCTGTGCAGAGGTACAAAGCTGCTTCAAACACTGAATATACAAGTCTGGCTGGATTTTCAGGTTCCTTTGTGTGAGCTCCTTTAGTGAGCTCTGTGTGTAATGGTTTCTAGAGAAATAGGAGAGCTCACATCAAAATACCAGCTCTTCATGCATACTTGCACTTCTCAGGGTGCAATAGATTCCTTAGACATCACCCAAGTTTTGCTGAAGAGTCCTTACCGAATGTCTAGTTTTGTTCCCAGTTTAGTGAAAACTCTCCCTTGGGGACAGAAGGAAAAAGCAGATATGCTTCAGACTTAAAATTTTGAGTTAAAAAATTGCTAGTTAAAATATTTTAAAAATAGATTTGAAATGTTTCTTTTTGGGATCGTTTTCTAACAGACTGTAGGTAACCTCCATAGGTACTATTGATATTTAAGATCTTTACAATTAGAAGAGACAGTTATCTTTATATGCTCCCAACTCCTGCATGATGCTTGATAACTTCTTAAAATAATTTCTATACAGAAATGAATAAATGAAACCCATAATCTGAGGTTGAAATAGTTTGCAGATTTTTCAGCCTTGACCTTTGGATGTTCATGGGCTCTTTTTGTGCTGGTTGTGAAAATGAACCTCAACTTTATAATTTTCTTCCTGGTGATTTTTTTTTTGTTGTTGTTGGTGGTGGTGGTGAGTTTTTGTTTTGTTGTATTGTTTGTTTGGTTGTTTAGTTTGTGGATTTGTTTTGGTTTTTTTTTCCTCCTTTTCTCATTTCAGGGCAAGAACCACCTCTGGGAAATGTGTATGCATTTAAGTTTTTGCTCCTTTTTGTGCAAATACTGAAAATGAGTGTGGCACCTTTGAACTTTCTATTTGCTTATCTGTTCTACTTAATTCAACTTTTGAGAACTTGCATTTGTCTGGCCCTTTCTTTCTGCACCCTCTCCACTTCTAACTTTGAAATACAGAAGTGGGCACACCTTTCAGTAGTGGCCTCCCTGTTGATTTGGGCTATGGTGTGATTGCTTTAAAGTATAGCTCTCTTTTGCCTTGAATGCCACCAGTAGAGGTGATTGTTGACCTATTGTGTTACCTTGTACTGCTCTTTATTCCTTGATCTCTTCTACCTGTCTGCTTATTTCTACAGGTGCCCTGTCTAAGCCTGTATCAGAAGGGAGAGGAGCCATTACTTGCTCAGAATTTGTTCTGTGCTCAGCAGTTAATTCTGTGGTAGTTAATTAAAAGTTCCACAACATTGCAAATGCCATAATGATCAAAAAACATCATCAAGTGACAATTTCATTCTATTTTCACAACACACATTATATAGCTTCTTGTTGGCATTATACTAGCATTGAAGTTTGAGTTAGGATATCCCATCTCCTTTATTGCCTTATTTGTCCTCCTTCTTTCTTTAAGTATACTTCCTTCACTTTTTGCCAGCTGCATGTCCTCATCCTGTACTTCACTTATCCTTGAAACAGCAATTGCCTATTCCAAAATGACTTTTCATTCCAAGGTGCATTAAAATCAGTGCTGGCCTTGTTCATGGGAAACATATCCTACACCCCAAATTTTATCATCAATTCCCTACAGTCCCTTGCAACTCACCTTTGCATTCATGTGTCACACACACCTTCCTGTTGCTTCATCCCGTCCTTTGACTTTTGTATATGCATTATTTCTCAGATGCATCAAGTATTAGCTGAAGAATTTGAGTTTCACCATAAGGAACTAGAAGCAATCTGTGATCCAAGAATTTTTAAGAGGCATTTTGTAGCCACAGCTCATTTCTACCCCAGTCCTCCCCTGGAGACTGATCCCATTGTCATAAATATAGAATCATAGAATCGATTGGGTTGGAAAAGACTTCCGAGATCATCGAGTCCAACCCTTGGTCCAACTCTAGTCCATTTACTAGATCATGGCACTCAGCGCCACGTCCAATCTGCGTTTAAAAATCTCTAGGGATGGTGAATCCACCACCTCTCTGGGCAGCCCATTCCAATGCCTGATTACTCTCTCTGGAAAGAATTTTTTTCTGATCTCCAACTTAAATTTCTCCTGACAGAGCTTAAGCCCATGCCCCCTTGTCCTATTGCTGAGTGCCTGGGAGAAGAGACCAGCCCCCACCTGGCTAGAACTTCCCTTCCGGTAGTTCTAGACAGTGATGAGGTCACCTCTGAGCCTCCTCTTCTCCAGGCTAAACAATCCCAGCTCCCTCAGCCTCTCCCCATAGGGCTTGTGCTCCAATCCCTTCACCAGCCTTGCTCTTCTCTGGACTCGCTCCAGCACCTCAATATCCTTTCTGAACTGAGGGGCCCAGAACTGAACACAGTACTCAAGCTGTGGCCTCACCAACGCAGAGTACAGGGGAAGGATCACTTCCCTGGTCCTGCTGGCCACGCTATTTTTGATCCAGGACAGGATCCCATTGGCCTTCTTGGCCACCTGGGCACACTGTTGGCTCATGTTGAGCTTCCTGTCAATTAGTACCCCAAGGTCCCTTTCTGCCTGGCTGCTCTCTAGCCACTCTGTGCCCAGCCTGTAGCGCTGCAGGGGGTTGTTGTGGCCAAAGTGCAGGACTCGGCACTTGGCCTTATTGAACTTCATCCCATTGGAATCAGCCCATCTCTCAAGTCTATCTAGGTCCCTCTGCAGAGCCCTCCTGCCCTCCAGCAGGTCGACACTTCCTCCCAGCTTGGTGTCATCAGCAAATTTGCTGATGATGGACTCAATCCCCTCATCTAAATCATCAATAAAGATGTTAAACAGGACTGGACCCAACACAGACCCCTGGGGAACACCACTAGTGACCGGCCGCCAGCTGGATGCAGCTCCGTTCACCAGCACTCTCTGGGCCTGACCCTCCAGCCAGCTGTTAATCCAGGAGAGGGTACACTTGTCCAGGCCATGGGCTACCAGCTTTTCCAGGAGTATATTATGGGAGACAATGTCAAAGGCCTTGCTGAAGTCCAGATAGACCACATCCACAGCCTTCCCCTCATCCACCAGGTGGGTCACCTGATCGTAAAAAGAGATCAGGTTGGTCAGACAGGACCTGCCCCTCCTAAACCCATGTTGGCTGGGTCTAATCCCTTGTTCACCCAGAAGGTGCTGTGTGATTGCATTCAGGATGAACTGCTCAATAACCCTGCCAGGTTATGATTAATAAAAATCTGTCACCAACCAACTGTATAGTTATCCAACTGGAAAAGTAGGTTTCTGATGTATGTGGTAGCCACAAATTACTTTAAATTACTTTAAAGAATAAATCAAACCAGACTTCAGAACTTGCACTCAAAGTACCATGTCAAGACAATGGTGCAACAGCAAGTTTCCACACCTTTTCCAAATAGATATTTTGGTATCTGCCCTAAAGAGAAGTGTTTAGTTTAAAATGTACTAGAGTTCAAACCTCGCGGTCTTAGATGTAAAAATGTGGATAGGCCAGTGCAGAACAGAGATGTGGAGGCAAGTTCCCAATAAGAATGGAGTCAGACTGCCAGTGCAATACATGTTTTAGTATACAGGCATCCTTTTCTGAGTGCCAGTCCACTAAATTTATTTTTAATCAAACCCCATTATTTTTCTTTTATCATTTCATGAAATTTCAAAAGGCAGCAAGGCAGAAAAGTTTTAAATACTCTAAAGGTTTAAGATGCTGCAAGGTAAATTAATGGTTAGTGCATCCCAATTTTGAGGCAGACTTGAAATAGTGATTGCTACATGCTGAATGTGGCATTTCTAAGTGTGAGACAGGACTCATTGATCTCACTAAAGCATTGTGTGAAGAAACTGTTGGAAGAAATTCATAGGCTGGAAATTACTTTCCAAAATGCGAATGTGCCCGTTGTACATGGAGTAGACTATGCTGTGACAGCAATAAGTGTCCCTTTGGTATGAAGTGCAGCAGCTGATGGGCAGGGTGCAGTGTGTATTTTGTTTCACTGATATTACAACCCACATTTCTGCAGCTCAGGCATGCTCGTGTTCTTTTTCATTCTTTAAAGCTGTTTTTGCTCAAAATAGGGATAAGTGTCAGAGCTTGTTTCAAAAAAGATATCATAACACTTATTTATATAGTTTGTGACATTTGTAGCAGAGTATCAAAGTACTTCGTAATGGCATAATATTCCATGGAAGGCAAGTTTTTTAGGGAGGAGCAATATCTTTTATTAAATCAGCTGAAACGGCTGGAAAAAAACAGGTTGTCTTTCAGGCATGCAGTGCCTTCAGCAGGTTTGATGAAGAGGCAGCAAAGTCAAAGCAAAGAGCATGAATGAAATAACATTCCGAGTCACTTCTAAAAGCAAATTTTATCATGAGAATTGTGAGGAATAAAATTACTTAGTAAATGAATGGAAGACACCCCTCCTTTTTATAAAAAGTTCATTTAACTTTTTCATAGAGAAATTACTTTTTTCTCAAAAAATTCATATGGTCAAAAATAGTCTGAAAGCCAAAAATATCACTTGTAAATGTGATATCTCCCCACTGCCTCCTAGGATTTGTATGCCTCCAGCTTTCTTTATCTTTTCTTGGCTGGGTTCCCAGTTTCGAGTATATTTGGTGTAATATGCCACGGTCTCTCACTCTCTCCTGGAGAGAGAAACACTTCCATCTTAGCAGACAGAGTGCAGTTTCTGGCTGGGAAACTGGGAAAAGAGATGGGCACGTGAGAAAACTACACTATGACTTACATGAATTTCTGCATTTTATTTATATACATGTACCCACATATATCCCTATACTTTCAACATGCAGTATGTTTTTTACATTTTAATAATATGTTTTTTCTTAAAATCTCAATATCCTAGATAAACAATGGTTTGATTGAAAATGTTTGACTATCTACAGAGAGTAAAATTTAGATGATACTTTACAGAAAGCATCACTGGTTTTAGTAATTTGAAGGAACCCTGTTCTGCATATAGAAGTTGATAACGAATGGATGACTGCTTAGCTTTGTGACTTACCTGGAATCAGGTAATTTTAAGTTAACTTAAAATGTTAATAAAACATGAAATGCTGTAGCTTGATCATGAATAAGAGAAAAGGCTTTTCTGCTCAGGAAAGCACCTAGAAAGTCTGTGAAGCCAGAGGCACATAAGTATTTTCTATGTATTGAACAAAGATGAACTCAGTGGAGGTGGCATTTACTGGTGCTGTTGACACATTTGTCAGTGTTGAAGGAGGATTTTGGGAAAAGGAAGAGTTTCAGAGATTATTGGTTATTTTGAGTATTTCTGAAATGGCTGCTGCGATGATTTCACTGTCCTGTTGATGATAACTAGCACACCTACAGCCTCCGAGAAGCCTCCTCATGTTATATGAAATTAAAATAAATTGGTGGGCAGTTTGTGCTCTTCGCTGCTACAAGCAGTTTTAAGGCCTATCTCTTATCATAAATTTAACATATTCCCTTATTCATTAAACACACTGTAAGTGCCATTTCCTCAAGGAAAATGCCACAGACGCCCACGCACATTTTCAAAGTCAAAGCTGTGGTGCTTTGCTGTGCTTTGCCAAGTGACTGGTGCCAGCCTGACAGCACAGGGCTTTCCCTTAGGGATTTCACTTGCACTGTGTTAGCTGAGTGTCTTTCAAGCTTAGCTCTGACTGGTTTAAAAAAAAAATATATATATATAATTAAAGGAAGACATTTTTGTTATTTCTGTTATTTGATGTTTTCATTCTTTTAATGGGTTGAGAGATTTATGCTAATTGTGCCCCATTATTAACAAGCATGGCAAATAGAATTTTCATAGTGCAGTTTCCAAATAAAGCAGCAGTTCATGAATCCAAAAATTTAAGGAAGAATATTTCTTTAAAAATCTCCCATGTGTGTACCAGAATATATCATTTCTTCACCAGGAGAATTTTATCATTTCTATGCTACAATGTATTACTGAATTTTTGATTGTGTGTTGATGTATTGTTATATGCCAGGTTGTGACTGGTAACTAAAGACTCAAAAGATAGATATCTAATGACAGTTTATAGGAGTTGGCAAAATCACTTTTTTAGAAAAGTATGTGCCAAGTTATTTCCTTACATTGATGTGAGGAACTGTTTGATCTAAGTTGTGTTAAACTACTGCTTCTTTGTTCTAGAAAATGATTGTCAGTGTAGTATTTCATAGTAATATTTTTCATCTTTTCCCTCCCATTCAAGGCTGGAAATACATTTTCTGTTGAATTGAGTAGTAACAGATGTTCTGTCATGTAAAAATATCTGTTTAGTATTTCATTACGTTCCTACCATTGTAGTTGAAAGATGGAGATGACAATCTAATAGAAAATCCACCAGCATATTTTAGTGAAAGTCTACACAAGAGCTAGTGCTAAGTTAACAAATACAGGTATTTGTAAGAAATTATTAATTAAGAATAAATAAAAACTACCCAGAATAGGCTATATGTACTAGTTTATATTCAGGCAGTTGTCTGGCTTAAGTTCTCAAGAATGACTTTGCTAATTCAGATGTAAGAAGATAACAGAACTGTTCATATCAGGAGAAATTAAACCAAACTTTGGGTACATTTCCTGACAGCTTGTGTGCACTACACTTTATCACCTGTTAAAAGAAAAAAAAAACACATATAAAAAACCCCCAAAACAAAACACAAAAACACCAAACAACAACAACAAAAAAACCAAACCAACAAAGCAAAAGGAAACAAAATAGAAAAACAGTATCTAATGGCTATTTTCATTTTTCAATTTAAAGTATTTCCTGCTAAGATTTTGATATTGCCCTTTCAGAGATGATGTAAAAAATGGAGCCTCAGATGTGATTAGATCCTTGGAAAAAATGTACATTTCTTCCCAATGGATCATTCCCAGCTGACTGGCAAAATTTATATTGAAAATAGGATCCAGTTGAGCTCTGATCACATTATCCTCTGTTATGCTTCAGTGTAACTAGTGCTAGGAGTGCTTTTAGAGAAGAATTTGTGTATGTTCTCTAAAAGAGACAGGCAGCTGAAAACACAAGGGAAATTATTTTTAGATATCAATGGAGTCTTTTAGTACCCTGTTTCTTCTTTTGTTTCTTA
The DNA here is from genome assembly GCF_047495875.1 of Pithys albifrons albifrons. Lineage (NCBI taxonomy): Eukaryota > Metazoa > Chordata > Aves > Passeriformes > Thamnophilidae > Pithys > Pithys albifrons. The sequence continues at coordinate 78,810,388 of NC_092458.1, forward strand.
TTTGGAGCCTTACTGTTATTTCTAGCATTTTAGGTCAGTTAAGTGGTTGACTGGACAGGCATTTTCCACACAGGGTGTGTGTCAGTGCTGTTCACTCCGAGCACAGTATTCAGCACATTTCAGCTTTCCCTCTAACCCTTAGCAGAGACCCTGAGAACAGCTTAGCACCTTCCATTGCCCTCTGTGCAGATATTCACACAACTTCGCCATGAGCAAGCACAGGTTATGCTTAATGAGTTTACTAACCTCAGTTAAACCTCAGTGATGGGGCAGCATCATTCACGGTTGCAGTTGGATGGATTAGGGCTGTGCAATCTCTACTTTATATTCCAAAGTTTTGAGTCGGAGTGTATTAACAAGGAAGCTCCCATTCTTTTTTGCAAGCTCCTTTTTCCCTAGTGTTTCCCTTTCTCCTCCAATCCATTCCCCAGCTAAGGGAAGCCAGCATCTAACCTGCCCAGCGTGACTTATTGCAGGGCAGTGTCTTGTCTGCGTGTTTATCAGCTGTGGGGACAGTTGTCTCCTAACCACCTGTGTCCCTCTCCTTAAACAGACATGGGTTTCCAGTTTCATCCAAAGGTGGCAATCAATGGAAACAGCACAAAATACTGCTATTCGTATTTTTTTTTTCCATAAGCAGACCTGCTGATTTTATCATAGAATCATGGAATGGCTTGGGTTGGAAGTACCTTAAAGATTATCCAGTTTCAGCCGCACTACCTTGGGCAGGGAACCTTCCAGTAAACCAGGTTGCTCAAAGCCCCACCCAGCCTGGTCTTGAACACTTGAATTACTGAAATTTAGGATGATGTTTCAGAAAGTAGCTGGCACAAAGAACTGGGTTGTACTTAGCAGTGACGTGTCTATAGGGGGCATCGTTTGCTGGGCCAAAATCTGCTAGTGCTTCCCTTATGTTCTGTTGTAATGGAGTAGAAATGCTCTATGGGGAGACTGGTCTGTTGTGTGTTTTGGGTGTGCAAAGTACTTTGTGCATAAGACAACTCAGCAAAAGTGGCCAAAGGCAAAATATAATCTTTTCAGCCTTAAAGTGCCCCTTACGTTGCACAAGGAAAGGTTTATTAGGTCTAATTTTACCTGTGAGATAGTAAAGTAGATAGAAAGAGCCTCTTCTCAATGGTGCCCAGTGACAGAACAAGAGGCAATGGGCCCAAATTGAAATATAGAACATTCTTTTTAAATGTCAGAAAAATAATTTCCACTGTGAGGGTATTCAGACATAGGAGCAGGTTGTCCAGAGAGCTTGTGGAGTTTCCATCCTTGGAGATACATAAAACCCAACTGAACATATGGCCATGAGCAACCTGCTCTTTCTGACCCTGCTTAGAGCAGGGAAATTGGATTAGAGATTTCTTCTTCCCTTAACTTTTCTATGATTCTGTGAAGCTATTATGCAGTAATTTATTTGTATATTTGAGAGTAATAATGAAACCGTGCCTTTATTAGAGTGAAATGATCCCATAGTTGCAGTTTAAATTGAGACCAAATATGAATAGAAAAAAGCACAAAAATGAGTTCACAGTGGCTGGTGGTGATTTTGTTAAGAGTACAAAATTTTAGTCTTGGATAGGATTAATTCCATTATTTTATAACTGCCATGTCAATATGTTTAATGAAATGTTCCTGTAGCTTGTTCAAATGTATAAAATATATTACACTTGAAACGCTTTTTATAGACCACACTAAAAATACCAGTGCATTTATGCATGTGGGTATGTACTTCTGTCTAACATATTTGGTGACAAGCTAATACACATGGCTGGCAACGGTGAGACCATGACAGCCCAAGAATAACACTTTGGAGTCATGATAACTATTTCTGTGAAGGCATCAGCTTAGTGCTCAGCAGCAATAAAGAGAAAAATTATTGGGAACAGAGTAGAGAATCAAGCCAAGGAGATGACTGTGCAGCTGGTGGGTGTTTCTGTGGTGCTACCAGGACTTGAATGCTACATGCAGGTCTGGTCCACATCACTCAGACATGATACTGGACAGGTTTCAGGAAGGAATGACAAAGGTGATCAAAAGCATGGAAAGACTTCCAAACATGGGATAACTGACTATGCAGGGACTCTTTAGCCTGGAAAAGATATAATTTAGGGAAATATAGCCATGGTCTACAGAATCATGCATAACTCTGGAAGAGTGTGTGGGTAGGGCCTGACTATTTACAGTTTCTGCTGGTATCAGAATTTTTGGCCATCAAATACAATCAGTAAGACAATATTTCACAGCAAATATGAGGTGATGGATCTTCATGTAATAGGTGAGAAATACATGGAACTCCTTGTCAAAGGGTGTGGGATGGATTAGGAGGTTTATATGGGGACTGGGCAAGTACTTTAAAGAGAAGTCAAGGCACTTAATAGACAAATCTTGTGAGACTCATGAGATCCACTGACATAGAAATGGTTGGAGTCTGGGGAGGTTGACAGCAGGAGGGTCTTACCCTGAGATCATTTTTTCCATAGGTGTGTCTGCAAGTGAGCCCAGATATTGGAGTACAGAGGCTTTGGCGGGAATCAGGACAGCCTGACAAATTGTGCCTTTGCACAGCCTTTTAGAGGCAAACCTCTGGAGCTGTGCAGTGCTGGATAGAATTGCAGTAATTGCACAGCTGGATAGTAGGTCCATTTCAGTGTTAAAGTTCCATGTAGGTTTTCAAAGATTGAGCTTTCTTCAGTTTCTGTATCAGATTACAAGTCACAAAGAGAGAAGCAGTTGAATCCCCCTCACCTTGCGTAGTTTTTTTTTCTTCTGTGAATAAAAGGACTTTTCAGATCAAGTGTCACAACATTACCTTAAAGCCAAAAGGGATATAGTGATGCCTCATCATTTCTTCTGGCATGTTTTGAAAGAGGAAGGTACACCATGAGTGAAGGAAATGGAAGTTGAGCCTCCCTGCATTCGCTCATGGAGAATTGAAACAATAAAGCACAGCTCTTCATGGCCAAAGGCAGCAACTGTTGAATGCAGTGCTAAAAAAAAAAATCTACATAAATAATGTTTCCTTCAGAGCATGTATTTATAAAGGTATTTATTAAAGTTGAAGTGTTGTGTTATTTAGAAACATCATTTTGCTGTTGCATTTTGCAAGGGCCAAGTTGTGGAATGAGCTCTACTGTCATGACAGAAATAGTCTTCAAGTGTAGTGAAGGGAAAAAACGTTTATTGACTAAGACATTGGCTTTGAACTCCAGCAGTCAGCTAATTCACAACTCTGATAGGGAGTTGCAGTGTAACCTACAGAAGAATTTCTAACTCAGTACTAAGAATTGAAACTGCTTGATTTGATGTTGTATCTACTTCTCTTCACTGGCTGTCTGGGGAGCCTGGCTCTGGTAGCTAATGTGTAGTCTGGGACACTCAGTGATGTCTTGTCAAGTTAGTCACACAAAATGCAGTCTAATTATGGTGCTCAGCATCTCTCCTCCTGATTCTGAAACAAAGCAAGAGATGCTTTTTCCTTCCTGTCATCCATCTTCCAGTCTTTAATGGTTCCTTGGACAAGAACTGCCTTTTTTACTCTGTTCCTTCACTGGCTGATGTATGGGTATATATAATTGAATCATGCACTATGTGTGATTATAGTGTAAATAGGGGAGGTCAAGTTAATAATAAATCCATCCAGACTAACTTTGACATAGTAGTTGGGACAATTTAAAGACAAGTCTCCTAGAATTCCAGCAGGGAAAGGAGTTGCTAATGCCAGAATCAGGGAGAGAGAGAATGATTTCCAACAGGTAAGCACACAGCAAGAGAGAGAGAAGGAGCTGACTAAGTTTTAGGAAGCAAAGGAAGGTTAGGAGGGAAAGCAGGGCATAGAAAGACTTCCTTCAGAGGAAGGAGGACTATTCTGCAGGTGCATAGTGACTGGAGGGTCACTATTGACCTATGTGATAATTATTGAATTTCTTATTTTTTCCCCTCTGCTTAAATAAGCTAAAGACCTGCAAAAGAAAATGTTGAACAGAAGAATGATCACTGTTTATTCACCTAACTTAGAAAATGAAGAGTCCAATTGCATTTCTGTAAAGGCTTCTGTAATTCCCTTAAAGAAATGTAAAAAGCAAGGTTTTTTAATATAATTTTCAACTTTCTGGGCTTTCACTAATTTTCCAGTGGTTTTAATAGCTCTGTAAATCATGTATTCTAGTTAATCTCTCAGATGACTGATCAGGAGGGAAAGAAATGGTAGTGAAAAAAGCAGGAGACAAACTGTGAGTCTCAATGGATTGAGAATCATGAAAGTTCAAGCTGGTCAAAAAGCCTCTCTCTATCAGCAAAATATGTATGTTTCAGGGGAATTCTAAGGCTGATGATGTAATCATTTTGGAACATTTTGCTCATCAAAACATTAACTCATCTCTTTCTTTCCTCCTCTCTTAATCTGATGGAGGATATTTGTAGCACTGACTCTTCAAGAGGAAAGAAGTGACAGTTACTTAACTTCAGGAACTTTGGCCATTAATAAGCCACTGGTCAAACTAAAATATCAGACATTTCAGTTTTATGCCATCTTGTTGCTCATCATAGTTTTGTAGCCCTTAACTGTCAAAGACTTCTTCCTAAGTGCCTCTTATTTTTACAAGGCACTGAGGAGCTATCTATGACAGCATTCCCAAATTTACAGAGCTTAAAAACAAGTCAGATTAGTGAATCACAAATCCTTTTGAATGCTATTTTAAGAAAACAGACTTCTTTTTGAATTTACTTTGTTTTAATTATTGCAAGTTGCTGACATGAAAGGTGTTCCAGACCACGCTGCATTTTGCATAAAACTAGGCAGATCTTTTAGTTTGAAATTACAGGATTTGGAAATGTCCATGGTTGAAATGTGGAACTATCTTTATTTCAATGAATGCAGAACAGCTTGATTACAGAAACATGATTACGACATATCTAAATGTACAAGAGTGTCACTATGAGTAGACCTTTTGGTAGGCAGCTACGCTGGCTGCTGAACCACAGTTTCTGTACTTTATAACTGATGAGGCTATTCTGTTCTCCCATTCTCTGGTTGGTGTTTCTAATCACATTTCCACTTATTCTTATGAACTTTGATTTAAAAAAATAATCTATAAAACTGATCTAAAAAAATCCTTATTCTTTAAAAAGAAATTGCCATCAGTTTGACATTGTTCTTATTTGAGTTGATTGCATGCAATTCAACCTTCTTTTTTTTAGAGGTTCAGAATGGGAGGATGCTGGGTAAAAGCTGGTTGGGATAAACAAATCAGCAGTACCTCAGACTTTGGTTATATACTGCTGAGACCTTACAGGTTCATACCCATGAAACTCTGAAAGAGCAGGGATTCGATTTTTCAAGACTTTTGGAATTCAGAGGAGTGAAATTACAGCAGAGTGACTTTGCTGTTATTTTCTGTAAGGTATTTTGTAACAAAGAGCAAGAAAAGACAACCACAAGACCTGACTTTTAAAGTTAAACCTTGTACAACTGCAGTGTGTGACTTTTGGCATCATTTTAGGTCCTAAAGCAGTAAAAGGTTCAGGGATGTGACAGCTTTGGAAAACAAGACCAGTGCTCTTTGTGCCACAGTGTGTCTTTGTCTACAGAATATGAATGTGTTTTAACTCACAGTGGCCTTCTATGCAAATTATTTTTCTTTACTTTGAAAGCCCCAGATATTAAAATATTGTGCAAAATCACTTTGTCTCTCTTTCCACTTTTCTAATAGTGTATCCTGGAAGAAGGAGACTTAACTATGTAACTAGTTTGACTGAGCTTCAGACTGTACACATTCTTGCTCATGTTTCTCTGGCATTAGTGTCACTCACCATGCTGAGCACAACCACTTTCTGCTTGAGAACAAATACGAAATCCATCTAAATATTTCAAAGGGAAAAATTTCCCTTGAAATGCATCTCTCTGTCCCTGTAAATTGTTAACTGGCTTGCTATAACAGGTATTATAAAGATGTTAAAAGCATTTATATGGAGATTTCAGTAGCTAACTTGTGAATATCTTATACTTGGAGGGGTGGAGGAACAAAAGGTAGAATGGAGGGGTGAAGAATTAGATGAGAGACAAGAAAGAAAGGTATATGTATACGACAACTTAAATCTGTAAACCTTTCAATGGCAAACATCCTCTTATTTTCTACAACCTTCCTGATTTGGGAGAACAAGGCGTAAGATTGTGTTATTACATCCAGCCTCTAGTCATCCCAGGTAACTGTGTTCCATATTTAGCTAAACATACCTGGTCTCAGTTGTACTGCCTAAATTTAACTGAGGACTTCTCACTATCTCCTACTAAGGGATCTGGAAGGAACTGTACACTCAAATGAAAGCCAGGAGGAAGCTGAGACACTCAGCATATTGGAAAGATAAGTTTGAGCACAAGACATGAGCGTGCAACTGTTCTGATGTCTCTGAGAACTTTGTCCTGTGGGTGGACTTCAGGGAGCATCAGTGAGATGGGCTGCAGTGTCACATTCAGCAGAGCGACAAATCAGTAGTATAATTAATCTGAGAACAATGTTAGAAATCACTAGGAGGCTAGCTAGTACATATTTAAACTGATGCAAATTGCAAGGATAGAATGAGGGACAGAGAAGATAACTGCCAGCTTTCAAAAGTGAGACACCTTGGTTAAGTAAATATTTGGGGGTTTTTTTGTTGTTTTGATTTTTTTTAAACAAACCAGACCAATACCTAGACAAAAACATCAGATTTTAGATGTTAAACTATAATAAGTGATGAAAAAGGATTCAGTTTTGGAAGATGTCTCTCTGAAATTATCCAAATAATAAAAATATTGTCTGTGACTTTAGTTCTATTGATCAACTAGTGATTGCAAATCAAAATAATGTAAAAATGCTCTAATTATTAGTTTCCTTAGTTCTCAAGTCTTTCATTTGTTGTTGTAGCAAGAATTAGAAGAAAATCTTAGGTTTTTGAAAAAATTCCCACCCCATTTGGGAAGGTATCATTGTGATTTTTTTCTTGCAAATTGAAAGGCCTTCTAGCATCAAACATTAATCTTCTTAGATTTATAAGAGCACCAAAAGTCCCTGTGTTTTGTCCATAGCTACCAAAGTTCTCATCACCTCCATTGTCACCTTGCTGGATAACCCTTGAAGGCAATAGTGTTGTTTGCACTAGAGTGATTTTTGTACTGTACAAACGTATGTGTAACAGAAGAATATCACAGACCTGAAAAATGACACATGTATGTAATGGGCCCATGGGATGAATTAGTCCTAAAAGCTCTTCCTTTCTGTGTGCCATTTCTCTCAAGAGGGTTTACAGGACATGGAGGTTGCAAGTGCTGGAGGAAGTTATAAGATGGATTTGAGATGAGGTAGAACAGTACCATATTGTGTAAGTGTTTCTGTGCTGTCCTGGTTTGAACTGGAATAGTCGGTTTTCTTACTGATAGCTGGTACAGTCTTGGATGTAGAAAATAATGTTGATAACACACTGATAGGTTTAGTTGTTGCCAAGTAGTCTTTATACTAAGACAAGGACTTTTCAGCTTCACATGCCCTCCCAGCGAGAAGGCTAGGGAGGCACTATGATTTGGGAGGGGACACAGCCAGGACAGCTGATTCCAACTGGCCATAAGGATATTCTATACCATATGGCATCATGTTCAGTATATAAAATGTGGAGAAAGCTGGCCAGGGGCCACTGCTTGGGAACTGGCTGGGCATCAGTTGGCAAGTGTGAGCAATTGTATTGTGCATCACTTGTTTTGTATATTCTAATTATTTTATTCTAATTATTATTATTACCTCTATGAATATTATTGTTTATTATTTCTTTTCTGTCCTAATCAACTGTCTTTATCTCAACCCATGAGTTTTCTCACTGTTACTCCTCTGATTCTCTCCCTCATCCTGCTGTGAGGGGAATGATCAAGCAGCTGTGTGAGTCTTAGTTGCTGGCTGAGTTTAAGCCATGCCACATGATAAAATGAGTTAAGTCATAAGGTGAAAAGAAAATACATCTGCCTGGGAAATTTGCCATAGTAGGGGGAAAAAATAAAAGTTGACTTTGACTAAAAATTCAGGAGGAAAACTGTGTAGGCCAATTTCCAATGCCATAACCTGTCTGCTTTCGCTCCACTACTGGCCTGCCCTCTCACATGACTATTCAAAATGTTTTCAAGGTCACAGTTTGTTGAATTGAGTCTTGGAGTTGAGCCAGGTAGCCTTGATCAATAGTAAAGGGCAGCAGCACAAGAACAAGTCACAGAGTAGAGGATACAGATGGAATGTGACTCTCCACCTGGGCAGTATCCATGTCAGACAGAACAATGGAGCAGGACATACCCACTGAGATGCTTTGTCTCTTCCAGAGTCACAGGCCCTTTGTAGGGTCTCACAAACAGAGATTCACTCTCCTATCTGTAGTGTTGTTTTGTGCAGCATAGAACTGAGTAAGAGCATGTCTCTCCATATTTTGCATTGCTGTCACACCTGGTTGCAGGCCCTCAAAAATAAATTGGTCATGCCACCCAAGGACAGATCCTTAATTGTGATGTTTCACACTGTGTTCTAGAGGTCAAAATTGTCATGGTATGGAAAAAAGTGCTGTCATTCAGCGTTTGCCCTAGTAAACTTCTCATTTCTCCACCAGTCGTGCACAAAGGCTGTTTTTCATATGAAGGCTTTTATAAAGGATTCCTGGAAATACACCAGTAGCCTGAGTTGCATTGGGAGATTCCTGAGGTAGAGGTGGAAGTTGATGTGCTAGCTCTGGAACATATACAGTCGGATATTTTGCATCACTGAAAACTTTCTGAAGCCTTTCAGTTCTCGTCCAGTGTCTTTGAAGGTCATAGTGTATCATCTTTTTGGAGGTGGCTTTAACGGCAAGCTCTTTGTCAAGATAGTGAGCAAACTACTCCCTGAAAGGTACTGGTTGGATTTCCCTTCCATCTGTATAGCACTGCTTTTTTTTTTTTTTTGTTGGCCACATCCAGTCCCAGTCCTAGTTAGGTACAGGAAAGCTAAGTTACGTTTTGAAGATGTAGTAAGAATTTTGGAGGTAGGAATGCTTATTTCCTTCAAAATTGAATCTGAAATATGTAGAAATAAAGGAACAAAGATAAGCCCTTGTTTCTTCACTGGCATAGCCTAGTATTTTGTCCAAGATGTTTGCAATATGTCTTAGCCAGCCAATGTAAGACTAGAGATGTGAGGCAATTGACCTTTAAAACTGAGCCCTTAACAAGAGAGTTTTCCTTCTGAATTTACTGTGCTTTCTTCAAGGTTTTGCAACTTTAAGAAGTGTGGGTTTGGGTTGGTTTTTTCCACTTTAAAGGCTACACAGCAGAATTGTATCCAAATTAATGGAGTTTAATTATGAGGATATAACATTATATAAAACTAATGGTTTTCTATGCCCTGATTTCCTTATCCATAAACTTGATGTTAGAAGATATTTGGAGATACATGGGGATCTAAGAGGAGGGTGACTACACTTACCCTCAGGTTCAGTTCCCAGAATGAAAAACTGCTGTGAAAGCGTTAGTTTAGAGAAGTCCATGGTACAGCTGCTACACACAGGTTGCAAACTGTGGTTTAGCAAATGAAGGATAATACCTGTTGCTGAACACTTTAAGTCACAGTTATAAGGTATTGCAGGAAGAGTAGGAGATGAAAAGTGTCTTAGGTTCTGTGCCACTGTAGGAGTGATTAAAAGTTGCAGGTGATGGGAGGGGGAAGAAGGAAAAAGAACATGACCCCTGCTATGGAGAGCTGCAGAGCGAGCTAAAGAGATTTGATCTGGGTGGGAAATTCTGTTCTATCCCTGAATCTGGGTATCAAGTGAATTTTGAGGTTTCCATCTTCCAGAAGCTGAGAAATTGGTATCGATAGAAGCTCCTACAGATCCCACTTGACATATTGTGTCTACTCACGTCAAAAGCAAGAAAGACAGGTACACAAACCACAAGCACTCCTTCATTTGGTGCTCAGGGAAGCTAAGTCACAAAAGCTTTACTCCAGCAGATGATCCTATTGTGCAGTTTTTAAAACACATAATAGTGCTGAGAAAGCAATCCAGTCTTTCAACAATCCTTGAAAATACTGATGAATCAGTTACTAAGGGATTTCTCCTTCAGTTTAGTTTAGATGAGTTAATTAATCTTTGTTTAGACTACTGTGATCCTTCAGTGGCAGTTGAATTCTTAGTGGCTCCTCCTTTCTGTTTAGGTGAAGCTCTTCAAGGCAGGGATTAGTTATGGCTGCGTATGATACCCAGAAAATCTCTGTGCAGACCTCAGAAACTTATAAACACTACTAGAATTCAATATTGGATGAAAAAAATTGCATTTTAAAATATTAGTGTTTCACAGGAAACTGTGATCTTTAGTCCCTGTACACTTAGTCTTGTCCTCTGCTAAATATTGCTGGAGTAGAGAATTCTCTGATATTACTGCTTGCTTACTCGTGGCCTGAACTTACAGTGCAGAGTCACAGTCTGGGTTTCTTTTTTTTTTCTTTTCTTTTTCTTTTTTTCCTTTGTCCTGACAGAAAGATTTCGGGATTTACTGCTTCTACATTCAAATCAAGATACAGAGATTCTGCCCATCTTTCAGCAGAGACGCTATCCCAAGTAAGTAAGATTGTCTTCTTGGGAGAAATAAAACCTTTATCTCTTTCCAGTGAGGGAGAGCCCTGTACATGCATTTGGTGTTAAGTCCTTAAACAGAGCATTTGGTGTTAAGTCCTTAAACACAGCTGTCAGGCAGCCACACTTGCACTATCTTTGCAGTCTTTTGAGTGGTGCTGGGTAGATGCAGACATGCTTTGTAAGCCTGCCCAGCTGTCAGTGGGGAGGTGGTGGTAGTGGAGGGAAGATGTTAAGTTGCCTGGATCAGTGTCTGATGGAGCTTTATTTCATTGTTGACATAGACAGATGTTTTGTCAGTCTAATCCCCAGTCTTGTCTTGTGGGATTCCATCATTTATGGTGACAAATTCCCTTGTATTTTAACAGGCTTTCCTCTGAAAGACTGCAAGTGCTGCAACACATTTTTTTCCTGCCTTTTAAAGGATGTATGTTTGCTTGTATTCCTTTAAAGATATAGGCAAATCAAAATAGTAGTATTGTGTGTTTAGGAGGTCTTGAATGTATTGAGTATTCTCTAAAATGCCTCTTCTTTTTCCATGTGACATACCTGAATGAAACAATAAAAGGTCCTTGTTATTATATTCGCTAGAAGAAACAGTTGCCTTCAGCTAAGTCTTGGAAAGAGACAGTAAAGGTGAAAGAAGGGGAAATAGTCCTCACATTAATAATGACCAGAGTAAGCAATGAAGGAAGGGTAATGCAGGATGTACAGGCAGGGGAGAAGGAATTAAAAATGTATGCTGCCAGTCCCCAAGTGATGATAGAAACAAGGACAGTTATTTATTTTAGTTGTTACTGTTCAGAAGTTCCTGTAACAGATAAGAAGCCTGTGGAGCTAAGTGTTAAATACATCTCTTAAAATCTGATAATACAAATTTTTTTCAAGAGCCGGCAACAATTAGAGGGGCTGATTGCCAAAAGCTAGACACCTCCTCACTGTGAATACTTGAAAATAAAAGCACTCAAGGATGAAATCCTGATTCTGAAAATGGTGACGTTTTGCCTTAACTTCAAGGGAGGCAGGATTTCATCCCTCTAAATTTATTGTGAGTGTTATCCATTATCACTATTTTTTTTTGGAATAATGTGGAGGTACAATATATGAAACAGTGAGAGGCACCTTATGAGGGTGTTCTGGTCTACTTGATTCACTAGGACTTCCATAAATTATTACTTTTCTCCTCATCCTTTAGAACCTTTGGCAGTACAATGCTTTACTTGGCTTAGATTATTTCATTTTTTATATGGACAGTGTCAGACTGGTCTGAAAAACTGGTTCATTGTCCTTCCTCAAAGAACAGACTTATTTCTATATCAATCATTTCTAAGATGTCAGACTTTTCATTTCATTACATTCAATTTATTGCTAGCATTCTTGGCAAGTACAGTCACTAACAATTTTTACACATTGTCAGATTCATGTGTGAATGAGTACCTATTGTCTTCTGCTTAATGGGTGCTTCAGCTCTTTGAAGACCATACAGCAAATGTCTTGTATGGAGCTTTATAGCTGTTTGAGCTTACAATGGCTTTGTGGCACTAAAGGATATATGTTTTCATCCACACTACTTGGCAAGATTGACTGATTCTTCTAATACACAGTCAGCCAAATTTTGGCACCTAACTGAAAGAGAGGTTTATGTATGTTCTTAAAAGCAATAGATTTTTATAGTATCATTAATTGGTGCAAATTTGCTTGCTTGCTACAGAAATTTGTCATATATTATACTTCATTTAGAAACTGGTTGAAGACTATTGACATGTCCAGATTTCCCCAGGGGTTGTCTTTCAAGAGAGAAGTACTTGTGTTCAGCAAGATAGAAAACCTGTTCGTAATATATTTTGTCTTATTCCCATGTCAGTTTTCTTTCCCTGTGCTCATTTTCTTTGAAGGGTCAGTGAACAGAAATGAAGGTAAGGAAGAGACAGATCTCATAAATTGGTGTCCCTTCATTGACTTCAGCTGAGCAGTGGCTGGTTGTACTGCATAAGAATCTGATCAGTAAGGTCATTTTAATAAGATGTTGTCATGGGACACAGGCTGGAACTTGTAATGGTTAAGGAAATCCTAAGGATACAGAAGGTTAGGAATAGAAGAGAATTTGTAGTAATGACTTAGCTGAATAGCTTGACGGGCTGTTTAAAGGTAAACCGGCAGGAGAAATGAACCCAACACAAAAGAGATTATAACTCAGAGTTACAATTTAATAACAATATTACAATAAATGCAATGATACAAAGAGAAATTGGTTTTAACCCATAAAACCCAGAAGTATAACCCAGCACCCCCAGCCACAAACAGAGTGATGTTCATTAGCCCCTGTGCTGAGCCCCACATTGTTCCCCTGAGTCAAAAGTAAAAGGAAGGAAAAAACCTGTTGGTGCAGACGGTCACAGTCTGGTCAAGAGTGGTGGTCACAGTCCTGTTGAAGTTCTGGTCCTCCTCTGGATCTGAAAGGGGGTACCAGAAGTCTCCAAACCCCAAGATTATGTACGCTCTTGTTCAGGTGGGAATGCCCAGTACTTCCCCTAGGGTGGGTAGTTCCAAAAGGGGTGATTTCACTCTGTGAGTCATAGGGCATTTTGGAATCATTGATGTCCCATTAGCAGACATGACCTCTCAGGCTGAGTGAGAAGGTGTTACCGACTTCCCAGAGGGGAGTTATCACAACTCTTATCTCAGAGGCTTCTTTAATACCCAGTTTGTAGCCTGAGAGGTCAGGTGTGCCCTGGGCAGCTGCTGCAAATGGTCCATTGTTAGCAGTTCATGAGAAATTAGATAGAAGGTGCAGAATACACAGCTTTGTTCACACCCACACAGTGATAAACTGGTCCTGGTTGCTAAACTAGAACACTTGACTAAACAGGGCTTAGTAGGTAGAAAGGACAAAAGTTTTTGTATGTTTAAGACATGTGCCCAAGAGAAGAAGATTGAATAGGGGAATGTTCAGCACCACTCAGGATATTCAGAATCATCACAATAAATATTAAAGGCTAAATGAGCAAACTATAATCCATCGACTTTTGAAAGAAATAGAAACCTTGATGTTCTTGCCTGAATGATGTGCTTGTACATTTATTATATTAAGACCTAAACTCTTTCCCAGGGAACAGAAGGATAATTTTGGGTGCATGTTTGTTCTCAGAGAACATGTCTATGCACTGGAATTTCTGAAATAAATTTTCTAGAATAAGCATAGACATTTTTCTGGAGTTTCTGGGGTAAATGTGTCAAAGAAACATGTTTTCCCCTGCTGGTTTTTGGAGAAATGCAGGATCCTTTTACAGTCCTTGTGTTTGTTTGTGTTTATTCTGCTGGTTTTAGCTTAGCCAAGGAGCAAATACCTGCTCTGTCAAGTGGAGGAGACTGTAGAGAGACCTGAGCTTACAAAGATTAGGGCTTAAAAGGCCTCATGGCACATCAGCTTGACTTCCTTGACTTACTACTCTTTGTCCCCAAGCAACTGGGCATCATGAGAATTTTCACTGTGGCCTGTGGGCTGAGATGCAGTTCTATGCCAGCACATGGGTACGGAATCCAGCCTGCAGTTTGCATCCTCTCACTTTCTTCACAAGGCTGCAGAGCAGATGAAGCTTGTCTGTATCATATGCTTCAGTCCCATGCCTACAGTAGGGTGTCTGAGTGAAACTTATAGGTACAGGTTGCAGAACTAGCAAGACCAGTCTAATCCAGGAAAGTCTTTTCTGATGTCACTAAGCCCACTCCATCCACTTCCTCAGTAAACTGATGCTTTCACAAAGAGAAGTATTTTGAGGGAAACCCCTGTCTCCTAGCTGACATGAAGCCATTACGATGTCTATGAGGATTCACATTCCTGAAACTAAGAATAAATCTGCAGCTGTGTGCAAGCAAATGGGTTGGGGTGCATAGCTGCTTCTAAGCATAACTGCATGGGAAGACCCTTTGTACATGAACCAAATTTCAGACATACTTGCAGTTTGTTCCTTCTCTCCCTCACTCCACAAGTGTGCTGAAGTCACTCAGGTGAGTTACAGCAACACGGTCGGGTCAGCCAGCAAAGTAAACTTTTTGGAACAAATCTTATCATGACTCCTTACTTTCACAGTGAGTATTAGGGCTTCTGTATTTCATGAAAACTTTGCAAAACTTCACATTTAGCACATTTCTGCAGGAGCTTTTCTCATGCTCATGCTTTTCTTGATTGCCCACTTTGCTGATGACATTCCTCCCGCCTCCCCTTCCCCTCCATAAATGCACGAACCGCTGAGATGCAGCAAAGGCTACACAGGATTCTTCCTGAAGAAGACACTGTGCTCATTAATTTGACTGTGGGGTCCAGCATGTGACAGGGTGGTTGGAGCTAGTAGCAGGGGCTTAAGTTGTTCCATCCCATCAGGGTCTCTAGACTTTTCCTGCTGACTCGACTCTGCTGCTGACTGCCCATGCTGTGTGCACAGGGAAAGGATGCACAATTGCCTTGAAGCACCAGGGAGACATTTCTCTTTAGCTGGATCTGATAATGTCAAAAGGAAAAAAAATAATCCAAGAGAACAGAATGATAGGAGAATTGATGAAAGAAGCACAAGAGTAAGAAATTAGGTTGGTGAGTAAAAAAAGCAGGAGAGAGGCTTACACTGCACAGAACAGCACTTGAGAGGATTGTACCAGAAATGCTACTGGTGTTACAGGGTTTTAGCAATTTTCTCTGTCTACAAGTGACTTGACAGTTCAGCAGTACTTTATATTTTCAAGTTACTACTGAAGTCCTCACATTTTTTAGAGGGATTATTTGTTTCTATTTTTCCCCTCCTTCAGAAATGTTTACAGTCTTTATTCTTCTGTGTGTTTGGTAGAAAAAGTTTTTGGATGATTCACAAATTTTAAGTACAGAAGGATCTGTTATGTTCCAGGTAATTTGAGTCCCTTCTTAACATAGGCCATAGAGCATTAACCAGTAATCCCTGGATCAAGTTTCTCATTCAGCCTCAATTTAGTTCTCAAGGAATTTAGAAAGACACCCGATCTTTAAATTGAGATGTTAAACAATGGAAAATTCACAAGCCTTTAGATCAGCTTGTTTCCGCAGTCAATTATTTCACCTATGTATACCTCTAATTTCTTTAACTTCAGTTTCAAGTCTCTGGTACCTCACTGAACTGTTTACTGCTGAACAAGTAAGTCCCATACCATCTGAAATGACAACTCCATAAAAGAGGTTGGAGGTCACTTAAAAACTTGCCCTTCTCTTGAGCAAAATAAATAATTCTTCCAGAATCCTACTAATCCTTCCTACTAAAAAGGTCTCTCTCTAATAAGTTTAAAACCTTTCCAGAGTTTTCCCTTTTATATAATTAACTAGCTACTTAGATAAATAAATGAATGGAAAACCCACAACCCTCCCAAATAAACAAAGAAAAACCCACAACACCCTCTCCCCAAACAAACAAACACAAAACTGAGCAGGAATGAAGGAAAATGAAGGCAATATTTTGGTAACTTTCTATAATGTCCACGTAGAGAAGTAATAGCACTTCTTTGTAGTTAAGTAGAGAGACAATCTAAATTCATACATTTAACTGTATAAAAATAAATCTTATTATTTAAATGGAATGACAAATTCTTGAACTTAGGATGAAAAAAATTAACTAGAAGCAGTAGGTATGATGAAAGGATATTCCAAATACATTTACTTTCCATCAGTCATAAAGTGCCAAACCTTTCTTTGGCAGATATTTATTGTCTTCTTGTACAAAAATATTGATTGTTTTCATGTCACAAAACATCCCAGAAAATACAGGATCTTGATTTTTATACAGATATATGTCTCTTCAAATACGTATTTTTGAAGGTCACCTTTGAAGAGCTACTGAAAAGTTTCAGCTCAAACAAAGACAAATGGTGGTATTCAATTCTCATCATGGAATAGTCTAGATAAATAGGTGGCAGAAAGTTAGTGCCCTAAACCATTGTGTCTTCTGTTTCCTGACTGGTACTCATTTTAATGATAATGGATCTGTAATGGATCTGTGTCAATTTTCTACAGCTTGAAGTTTGAGCCAAGAAACTGATAATAGTTCATAAGTGATACCCCAGGAATGAAACTTAGATCTTATTTGTAACTGTCTTGGGAACATTTTTCTTTTTAGAAGGAATTAATTTCTGTCTAACTAAAGAAAGTAGTGAGTTTTGGTTTCTGGAAGTGATGATGCTCAGTCCGTGCATCCATTGAGACTCTCTTAAATCACAGACTGAAGCATGGGCGAAAGCAGCTAGCAGGATCATGACCTAGAAACCCAATTCAGTTTGTATTAGAAACAAAGACAACTTCTTCCTTGGTGCTCAACATGGGTAAAAATCATGACCTATGCATTCAGCGCTTAGTCTTTGTTGTAAAGGCAAAGACATTTTTAATTTTAAAAGAGATGGAGAACTTTCATGGAGTGATTTTGTATAAAAGGCTCTCTGTGAAGTGCCTTACAAAAGATGTTCGCTTGTTATGGAGATTAAACTGAGGTATGGGACTCTGATGTGAGTTACCAGCATCACCCAGGAACAATTCTCCTGGGCGTGAGACCAGAAATAGAAATCAGGTCTTCTACAGTTCTTTCAGTTATGTGCAGTTGGCTCTCTTACCTAAAACAGCACTTATCCTGTTTTCCAGTGCAAAAACATGTGGCCTGCCTGTATTGCTGAAATCAGATGGGAAAGTTCCAAGTGAAGGAGCTTTTCAGAAGTACCCCCACAAGTGCTTTAAATGCTTTGTGTAGCATTGTAGGTTAAGCATGAAAATTACTGGTTTTGAAATGACCCAAGATTTATTTCAAAATGCAGACTGGAAACAAACTAGAAACCTGAGTCTCAGAGAGTTTTGATGACTTGATTAAAAAAGACATACCTACTTAAGGAATCTGTAATGACCTTTAAAAGAAACTTAGACTGTTTGCAGAGACAAGTATTTATGAGAGTTTTTAGTGGTTTAGGATTTTTTCCTTATTCTTTGTTCTTAATTATTTTTTTTTCTTTTAATGTGACTTGCAGTGATATCAAGTTATCTCGTGGAGTTTGCAGACAACTCCAAGGTTGAGGTCCATGGCAGTAAAACACCCAATCTAAGTAAAGGTCATTTTCCTGTCCCTTGGGGTTTTACCAAATGGGAGGAACAACAGTAGCAATGAGGTAAAGACTGGTCAGCTGTTTATTAAAAACAGCAATCATATTATAGGAGTAAAACGGCAAATACTAGATCTAAATTTTCTTAAAACCATAACGAAAATGGGAAGAAATAGGACAGTAATTCATGCTGTGCATTACACCTTTGAGCTCAGATTCTAGAAAAACTCATATGGACACATCCAGATAATGTCAAACAGGATCAAGTCAGTATCTTGAAATATTTAGGACTACACATTAATGTGGGTCAGAAATTCCTCGAGGCAGAGGCTATATTTGTTCAGAGTAGTAGTAGTACAATGCTCCAGTAAGTTGCAAAATAAAGACAGTTTTGTTCTGTTTCCAAAGGCCTCAAGTTCACGTAACAGCACAGAGTCAACCAATTCCCTTAAAGTCAAGGGGAATTTTGCTGCTACTTTCCACAGGGCTCAGACCTGAAATCTAAGACGCAAGTACAAATCTTTTTAGGTAGAAAGATGTGGGGAAAAAAGCCCTGTAAGAGATTTGTGCAGCAACATACATGCCAAATTGAAGCTACGTTTGCGCAGATAGTCTTTTAAGTACCAAGCATTCTAGTATGCTACTTTAACTGTTTATCATAGCATAGTTGTGGCTTATTAGCAGTCATGAGCTGTTTTATGAAAAACATTGCAATAATCCCAATTGAGATTGGGAAAGAGCTTAATGAGAATAAAAGATACCTAAACCTTTCAAAATATCTGGAAGATGAAATCATTGCTGTTCAGAGTGAATTGGATAAGACAAAAACATTGGAGCTGGTTTTCGTTTGGCTATTTGGGAGTGTGTGCATGATTCTTGATAAAGCCTGCTGATTTAATTGATATACACCTGCCTACTACTGAGCAACAGTGTGAGACTGTGGGGAATTATCTGTTACCAGATGTCTTGAGGCATGCTTTATTTAAACATTTCAATCAGAAGTTGTAGTAGTTTGATGCAGAAATTATTAGTGAAGTTCTTTGATTCGTTATGCAAGAGAGAGTTACAGTGATCCCTTCTGCCCTTACATCCAGTTTCATCTTGTTTTAAAAAATAATGGGTTGTATTAGTTTAAAGAAAAGTAGTTTCGTAATTACCATATTACAGAAATCCGAGCACCAGGCCCTGGAAAAAAAGAAAAACAAGTGCTAGAGAGTTTTGGTTGTTGGCAGTAGTGATTTCCTCCTGGATACTATCCTATGCAACCTATTCTAGGTGAACCTGCTTGAGCAAGGGGGTTGGACTAAATGACCTCCAAGGGTTCCTTCCAATTCCAGTCATTCTGGAATTTTGTGGTTCCATATGACTCTATGGATAAAAGAGAGAAACATCATTCATTCATTCCTATATGCCTACCTGCACTTTAGCAATTTTATTTTTGGCCCCGTGCTTTCAGTGAGGGACCTTGGAGGCTGTTTCCTTTCATAAAAACTTTCAAAGGAGGCAGCATCTTTGGTTGATGCTTTTGGTTGAGTCTTGGTGAAAAGGGGAGAAAAGAAAGATTTCAGATATAATAAAGGGCAAAATGGACAATATGATATCCCTAAACTTGTGAAAGAAACTGGGAGGAAAATAAGCTGCCTGCAATGTCATCCTTCATGTTTCATATAAGACATAAATGTTTTTCCTGATCTTTAACAGTGGTAGAAATTTATCAACCCTCATTGCTGTTCTGGCCCTTCCCCAAATAAGGTTTGAAGTAGCAGGTAAACAGATAAGCATCTCATCTGTACCACAAGTCTCTCTTCATGCTATTTAATATCACAGAGCTGAGAAGAGTACAAACCTTCAAGCCAAAGGAGACTGTTAGGATGTTCTGGTTTTACATAAAATGGGCAAGGATTTTGTGTTATCTTCAGGACATGAGACTAGATTTCAGTTCTAGCAACCTTTTGGTGTGTGGCACTGGTGGAGTGGTTCAATTCTGAGTTCCAGTCTCTTTAATATATATGCAAGGGGGACACTTCACATTTCTTTTTCATGAAACATGTTGGCCTTTAAACTCTTGGTGATAATCAGGGGCAGTAGCAGACCATGTTGATCTAACAACTGTTCCCCATCTCTTTAGAGAAATGAATAGGGGATTTGAGCCACGGGATTCCAGCTGGAACCACCCTGATTTGAGCATCCCCAATAAACACTTTACATCAATCCCATTTCACCGGTGAAGTTGTCTCAGGATCTGGGCTAGAGCTTAGCTCAGAATTATCAAGTCTTAAAAATTGGCAGTGGTAGAAAAGCCATCTCATCCTATAGTGTCTTACCGTAGATGTGAATTATCCTCAATCATGAGGATGGGAGTTGGCTGCTGGATGATAGTGCCCCGTGGGCCAAGTCTAGTCTCAAGGAAACTTCTTCCATGACCTTGTCAAGTGGTTTGCAAGAATCACAAGTACTTTTGAATGGCCAGACAACTAGCAGCTGGAAAACATTGTTAGCAGCTGCAGAACTGCAACAGCTCATGATATAAGCTGCCAAATCCTTTCTGAGTGTTGCCTAATCAGTTGGCTGAGGCTGTTCATGAGCAGAATTGGAAAGTAGGTAAGTCCAAACACAAAAGCTGTTTGAATAGAAAATATGTACTGATTTCTGGATGGTGAGGATAAATTGGATGATACTCAGTTCCTGGTGGTTGTTTTTTTTAAGGGAAGAATTTTGTGAGTTATGGATTTGTCAGAAAATTACCAGTCTAAACATCTGCATCTAAGCGAGGCATCACATGTGTTGAGTGAGCTGATTAGAGTTGTGTTTCTTTGGTATTATCAATGTAGTGACATTTTTTCTTCCTTTAAAGCAGTGAGAGAAAGTGTCTTACAGGCACCAAACGGAAGGAAAAGATATGAATATCATTTGCTTTACAGCCTAATAACTTTCATGTAACACTTTGCTTTATGACTTAATTATACATTGCTGTCAAAGTATCTTTATAATACAAGATTTAAATTAAATTTATGTCTGGTTGATAGTCATTTAGAATCAAATTCTCATTTAAAACCAAACATTTAAAGCTTCCTCATTCCTCTGGGAGCTTGAATAAGGAAAAGTTGCTGCGTGCTCCAAAAACCCACATGGGAGTAGGATCAGTCCTCCTACCCCAAATCCACTTGCCCAGTATGGAAATTATAACCTATACTACAACCTATACAGTTTTCAGTTCAAAGTATTCTCTGTATCCTCACTGGTTTCAAAAAGTATTCAAAAATGTCTAATGAAAGCCAAATGCCTGAGAGTTTGCAGGGACTGAGGTCTTGTTTCCCTCTGCGTGGTGCCTCGTGAGGTTACCTAAGGATATTATAGTTTTGTATTTCCCTTCACTTTATGTCTTTAAGATTAAAATAGAGTTTTTGCTGTTGGTGGTTTCTAATATTCTTAAGGTTTAATTGCTTCCTCCTTTAGACACATCATGATAACCGATTGAACATCTTTATTACATTGAATGAATTCTGAAGGTCTTACATTAGTTTTTTGTTGTTTTTTTTTTTTTTTTAACGTGGATAACTGAAGTTGCCTAAATTATATTTGAAATGTGAGCATTTATTTCCAGTCTTTTCTCCAAAATAAAGGTATTGCATGTCTTTTCAGAAGACTTTGAAATCTATTTGTACTCT
The DNA here is from genome assembly GCF_047495875.1 of Pithys albifrons albifrons. Classification (NCBI taxonomy): domain Eukaryota; kingdom Metazoa; phylum Chordata; class Aves; order Passeriformes; family Thamnophilidae; genus Pithys; species Pithys albifrons. The sequence continues at coordinate 78,831,774 of NC_092458.1, forward strand.
ATTTTTTTACCATACTTCTTACCTTGTTAGGGAAAATACAGCAATGGAAGTGGTTGCTCACAATTTCTTCATCACATGGTATTATTTTACCAGATGAAGGCCAAAGAAAGAGTGGCAGAACTGTGTCATGCATTTTCTTGTGCTTCAACGTGGATAAGGCAAATCATGTAGATGTAATGTTATTTTGTGAAGGGGATATAAATCTGTTGTTCTGGCTATTTGGGCACTGTGAAGATGAAACTCCGTGATCTTAATACACCAAGAGCATCTCCTGCACTGCAGTTTTCAAGGGAAGCAGCTCTAGGATTTCAGCTCATCACTCTTATCAGTGGGAGTTTAAAAGTGGAAAGGTACCACTCGCTTTGCTCAAATCTGGGAAACTGACACTTCATTCCAGCTGGTATAAGCTGGTAAAATCTGGAGTTGTGAACCAAACTCAAGAAAGACTATAAAGTACCAAAATCCATTTATTTGGGTGATGTGGTGGACAATTCAGTTGTCTGTACCAGTGTGTCTGAGTGGAAAGGGCAGGGATGCTGGCCTGAAGGATCATAGCTGATCTGAAGACTGTAAAAGTCATTGATCACATATTTCAGTGAGGCCCAAGTGAGATGCTGTGCTCCTTTCCTTCCAGAAAGTGCAGTCTTTCTAGTGAAGGACAATTGTTATGTGCCAGGCTCTCTGTTAGCCCTGTTTTTTTTCAAGGAAAGAATGAAATTTTGTTTCAACTCACATATGTCAAACTTGCTGCTGAAGTAAAAAGAAAAAAATTCTAAAATGTTTGTTTTCTGAATGGCTTGGGAGGGAGTGGTGATACTGAATATAATGTGATCTGAATGGGGGGAGGGAGGGAAGAGGGAAAGGAAGGAAGAAAAGGCAGGGAAAGAAAAGGAGGGAAGAGGGAAGGGGAAAGGAAGGAAGAAAAGGCAGATGTAACTTTCTGTTTAGTGCACACTCCATAAAATACATTGAGAAAGATCCCTTAATTCATAAGAACAGGGTTACTTTATGGGATCAGCAGAGCAAAATCTAATGAGTTTGTTCAGTGGCACAGGTCTCTGGCTGTACTGAGAGCCTCACTGTTCTTCTGTGACAGGCAAGTAATGTGGTATTGGTGGACAACCTGAGCTCCTTCTGTCTTGTGTGGGGGAGGAGGGTTTAAGGAATATCTTGTGAATGTGTTTGTGAACTGCTGTGTCCTCAGGAGAAAGCAGGCTGAGTTCTCCAAGTCTTCTTTCACCCATGGTTCCATTAGCACTTGAACATGTAATTCCAAGGTCTAAGTGCAGCAGAAGGTCTGTCCCCTGGAGCTCAGCCCTTGTTTCCTGCTTTTCAGAGTCAGCATAAACTGAGATAGGGAACTTCTCTAGCTTTAACTGCTCCATCTGTAGCAGTGCTTTGCTGTCTGAATGCATTTTTTGGGTGTGTATCACATGTATACATATATATGTAGTGACAAGTATAGTGTATCACACATATGCATATTTTGTCTTCATGTTGTTAGATGACAGTAACTGTCTGTGTATTGGCTGATGGTTAACTTTTCTTTTACTTGTTACATATTTGCACTGCAATGAAGGAATCTACTCTAAAAAATCAGTACAGTTTTTAACAAAATTTTGTCTGTCCCTCTCAAGTCATTTGCTAGCAAAATAGAGCAGGTTGGCTGCAACAGCTCTAAAGAGCACCACTGGAGCTTAAGAAATCCATTTATCTCTGCATTGGCTATGCCAGCTGTTTGTAGTCAGATGCACATTTCCCCTCCCCACGCTCTCACTGAATTAACTTTTTTATTAGTTATTTGGCCCTGCACTCAAATTCTGGCACCAGTGAATAGCATCTGCACCGTGTAGAAATGTTTTGGCAATTATTAGTCAAGTAAATTTGGCTTATTCTCTTGTTCTGTTATTCTTGTGATGTCCAAGAAGACTCATGGCTGAAATATTTAGCACCTATTAAAAGAACAAAAAGGGTGTCGATTCGTCTGACTCTGGGGTCTGTTTATCTGTGTACTGAAGGTCCCTTGGAGGATGAAAGTTGAAACCATTAAAACTTCTTCTCAGAAAAAATATGTATCAAAAGTACTTCTAAATCATGTATGGTTTCATTATCATTGGGTCATTGATGTTAAAAAAAACACTGTGCACTGAAGTATTTGAACACTGTCATCTAAGGTTAACCAAACTGATGAAATAGAATTAATAAGGAAATAACAAGGATGGTGGCTTGAACCACAATCACCTTTACCCTTTCTTTAATTTGTCTTGGCAAGCCTTCTCCAGTGAGATACAAAGCTGTTGCTTACCCTTTCTTAAACTGTCAGGTCAGGTCTGCAGATTAAAGCCATCAGTTGGACAGATGGAAACCATCAAACAACAAATTTCTAGGAACACTCTTGTGTGTAATGTTGTACTCCTTTTCTTTTACGTGCTCATTAAGGATTGTGATCCATATACTGAGGTGGTTTATGGCCATCATATAGGGGTATTTATGAACCTCACAAACTTTTAATGGAATCATTGTTGCAATGCTTTTCTGTGTTTGAGAAATACAACCACTTCTGTCTAACAGGTAGATAGTGTCACGCAGCATCAAAATGACTTTGTCAAGTTCTCCTAAGTATGGAAGAGAGAGGTGAAAACCCCAGCACAGCACTCAAGCTGCTGCATTCTTCCTTTCTCTTTCTGCTCTTTGTAAAGTTCCTACTCCAATGGGGAAAGTACCCTTTGATTAGGGATCATTAGGCACTTTCACAATAGATGTAGCAGTAACAATGTTAGAAATGTTCGATGGTGGTTTAGCAAATGGTTGATGAATGCAACCATTAGGGAATACCTGAATGCAGTTTTCACAATCTCAAAAGGGAACAGTCAGTAAGTATTCACTTGTCTGTCCAGTTTTTGCTTTGCAATTTGTTTAAATTACAACTGTTAAGGGAACACTTGAAAAGAAGAAAAGTAAGTGGTATGTGGAACACCTGATCACAGCTGATGGATAATGAGTGAGGTCTTCAAAAATGAGGTTTAGTAGATGCACTGAACCTAGAGCACTGGTATTTCATCTGCCGTGTACTGCCCATTTCCTGGTATATTTATGTGCAAATATAGGTACCCTAGCAGGATAAATAGTAAAAAGTAGACTCAGTATATATATGCACTTATATAGTGGGTATCTGCTTGATAATGCAACTTTTAGTTCTGCAGAACTGAATCCTGATATCATGTAATTCAGTGGCATTTTTTACCATTTGTTTTGTTCTGGAATTAGATTTTTTTCTATAGTGAATTCAGCCAAGTATTGTCTAAATATGAATACAGCACAGTGTATTAAAAGTTAAAAAAAAAAAAGAACATGTCAGTGCTGGCAAGTGGCAAGCACTGAACAGTTCTTATGCAAAGAGTTTTAAAAAGAGTGGGGTATCAAATAGGCAGCAATTTATCTTGGGACAGGTTCTTTCAATATATCAAATAATGAGTGATAAGAAGGGAAGTGTAAACACCAAATTAATTAAATCCTTGGATGATATTGTACCAGGGAGGATAGTATATTTCATAGCAGATGGAAGGAAATTTCTGAATGATCTGGCAAATTTTCAGAGGTGAATGGAAGAAAAAGAAGATGAGTTGGAAGGAGCAGAAATATTGGACTCTTCACCAAAAGAGAAATTATAACCATTGAAGAAGAAACAGTGCCATGCAGCAGGGAAAATGTTGGGGTCATACCTTACAATAACCTTTTGTCTATGTGTATCATACTATGAAACCTATTACAATCATAGAATCATTAGCGTTGGAAAAGATCGCAAAGATCGTTGAGTCTAACCTTTGACCAAACATAACTATATAAACTAAACCAGAGTACTAAGTGCCACATGCTGTCGTTTTTTGAGCACTTCCAGGGTTGATGACTCCACCACCTCCCTGGGTAGTCCATTCCAATGCTTAACAACCTATTTGGTGAAAAAATTCTTACTGAAACCCAACCTGAACCTCCCTTGGCAGAGCTTGAAACCATGTTGTCTCATCCTATTGCTAGACGCCTGTGAGAAGAGGCTGACCCCACCCTCGCTACAACCTCCTTTCAGGTAGTTATAGAGAGAAATAAGGTCCCTGTTGCACCTCATTTCCTCCAGACTAAACACCCCCAGCTCCCTCACTGCTCCCCATAGGACTTACTCTCCAGACCCTTCACCAGTTCCACTGCCCTTCTCTGGACACGCTTCAGCACCTCAATATCTTTCTTGAAGTGAGAGGCCAGAACTGGACATGGGACTTGAGGTGTGGCCTTGACGAAACTTAAATATTCAGCTAATTAAACGTAAACAATGTATCCCTTATCTTGTGGAGGGGAGTTCTGAGAATGTGTTGCTACCTCGTTTCACCAAAATGAAGAGCATAGCTGAGGATGTAAATGTCATTATGGAAATAACAGTGGATCAGCATGAGGCAGATGAGATTAAAAGTCTGGACTTTTCCTTCTCTCTGATCAAAACTTGCATTTTAGGTTAGACCTGAGGCTCAGTCCTGTGATCTGCATTTCACAATGATTGCAAATATTATGGGGATCAGCTTTACTGGTGTGGAGCTGCAGGACACTGATTTTGTGCAACAAGTCTTCATGTGTCATGGTTTGTTTTGTCTTTATAGAATGGCAAGACCAGTCACACGCACTAGGGTTTCTCTGTATATATGCAGAGCATCTTGACAGGTTCTGGTCAATAGGAACTGGTATTAAACCTTTAGCAAAAGCTCCTTTGGCTTAGACCCTGCCTTTTTGCCAGATATGTTCTGCTGTGATGTTCAGCTGTCATTCTCTTCAGTGTCTTAGTCACCTTGCCCCGCAGCAATGTTCTGCACCCAATGGGTTGTAGCTCTGATGATATTCATGAAACGTGGGAGTGGGAAAGGTTAGTAGAACTGTGTTTAAAGTACTTAAACACTAGTTCTCTTTCTGTCTTTCACCAAGTCACTCACCCGTTTTGTTCAAGGTCACCTGTCCTCTCTAAGCTTCTTAGATATAACTCATAGAAATGCTAAAAATCTGTTAATATGAGTACTCTCACAGCATATAGAAACGTAAGAGCTTGAAGGAATTTAAAAATTCAAGGGATAAGAATGTCTTCATTTTGAATAACCCAAGAGGGTTGTACAGAGGCATCTTTGTATGAGTAGAAAGGTAGTAACAATGACACTGCCACCTATGAATAATAATGTCATTATGTAGAACCTTGGCAGGACTGAAACTGGAACACTGCAGACAATAATACATTCACTCTGAAAAACAGAACTTGAAATAAGAAGTTGGAGCATATTCAGAGAAAAACAAAAAAAAGGTCAGGATAGTCAGGATTGCATTGAACTCATCTGGGATGTAATGCGGTATATTATCTGGTAGCTTGATAAGCTTCTGCCAGTGAATTGATATGCAGATTCATCTCTAGGCTTCTGTTGACTTCAGAAATTCCTTCTCCAAGTTGGGTGACCTCATCCTTAATCTGCTGGTTTACTGGAACTGTGTATGGTTCACTCTACTGTTCAGCAGGTGTTCTTTCTTTCAGTTTTGGCCTTGTCAGTTTTCTGTATCCCTTTCCAGATAAGAGACTGCCTAAGAAAATGAACTTACCTGACCATCACTGGCCATCTGGAAGCCATCTGAAGTGGCATTACCACTATCTTGCAGATCTCTCTCCAGCTGTCAGAGGAACATTTAGAGAATTTCTTTTCTAGGCTTTCTGTCAGCTAAATTCAAGCAAAGATATTCTACAGACCCCAAACCAGCAATTACTTGTTTCATGAAACTGCACTGAAGGAAACTTACTTCTGTAGGCACATTCACTGGCCTGTATAGAATGTGAGGCTCATGGAGAACATCTTTCCATAAAGCAAGTGCAGCTATGAGAGACATTTTCTTAAAGAGAGTTTTCCAGATAAAAGATGGACTTGGGACTATACAAAGTCACTTTGCTTACCCATTGTAAGCCTTAAGACAGAAATGAGTCAGCAATGAGACATGGTAAATTTTTCTTGGGGGTTTGTTACATTTTAGGTAACAAATTTGTGCTTAGGTTTACTATACTGACAATCTCATTTTATTGAGAAATTAACTGCTTCATTCAAACTGCAGAATTCATTGTGAGTTTCTTCTTCCTTGTTTTTGATTCATATTCTCCTAATTTTGAATTTTTCATCTCTACTTAATCTAGCCCAAAGAGCCTTAGCGGGCTGACTTCGGAAGAAACCATGTTATGCCTGGCCTTGTGTTCAGGCTGATCTGCTGCCAGCTGTATCTTCCAGCACTCCAGTCAGCTGCTTCTCTCCTCACTTTTTCTTTCCGATATCTAGCTAGGATATTGAATCCTACACTTGTTATCCTTGGGGTTTGTCAACAGAAGGCAACTCTTCCCAGCCCTAAGGTGTATTGGAGCTTGATTGTGTTGTGCTGTTCTCCATGAGCCAGAACATGGAAGTTTGTCCCAGAAAAGTGCTGCCCTACCTCTGTTTGGTCCCTTCTCCAGCCACATCCTGTTGTTTCTCTACAGTGTGTTATTATAATACTTGGGTGTTATTACCAACAGTATTTGTTTGGCTCCACAGCTATCCATCCAGCTAGTGGTGTTTGAAACATACACATTAGCCCCCTGGTCTTCAGATACAGATGCTGCAGGTATTTCCACTGATGGGGAGACATGGGATATCCTATCTCAGTGAGTGTAATTTACCAAGTGAGGAAGAGGGCTAATAATTGGCACTACATCCATGCCATCTGTTAGATGGCAGCTTTGAGATGACCACCAAAGAGTATAGGCAACAAAAAGCTTCTCGTAAATATTGAAAGAGACCAAAGACCAAATATAGAAGTGGATTACTCTAAAGCAGAAATATTGTTTGCAGAGAGATTAGCAGATACCTATTGTTTCAGGGAATGAGTTGTGGAGAAATATGGCCAACACATTCAACCTAATTGTGGTTGCTGGTCTGCAGCATTTTATCACTTAATGATGTAACAAACTACATTTTCAAGGGTAAGTTGCAATAGGTGGTGCAGTCCCTACAAATACTCTTGTTTTTCCTTGTTAGGTGAGGCAAAGTTGGTAGGAAAGAAGTTTACAGAGAGACAAAACACTTCACAAAATTTAAACTGTAATTGTTAAGGAAGAAAGTTTAAAACTGGATTTCTTGTTATAATATAATGGAACTATGTGTTCTTTAATCAAATGAATAGATTTTGGAATAATTTTGTAAAACATGGCTGTAAAAAAGCTGCCATGGAGAAGAATTAATATAACATTAATTAAGAATATTGACCCCAGAATTTGGTACAGAAAGCACATGTACTTTCAAAGAACAATGTTATCTCAATACATAATTACACTTGATTGTAGTTCTTATAGTGGTTTTATAGACCTTTTTAATGGAGTAAGTGAATGGTCTAAACTGTTGCTTCTATCCTGTGATAGTCAGCAATGAGTAATCAGAAATATTGGTTCCTCATAAATACTCTAGGCAATATTTAGATACTTTTATTAAATTCCAAGGAAAATTAACGTGGTCTGAGAGGTTGCCTTCAGATTTCTGTAGAAGTCATGAACAAGGAAGAGGCATGTTTGCAAGGATATCTGTCAGCGGTGCAAGTCTGTTTTCTCTTGTCATCAGTGGTAGTTTGATCTCTGTGCTTTTTTGAACTCCTCATTCATAGTTAGGAGGTTCTTTTGTCATTCTCTACCATCCTTCTTCTTCTTCCTCTGTTAAAAGTTCAGCTCCCAATAAGTAGTTGTACAACTTTTGCTGCTGTAGTGTACCACCCCACTCTTGTGGAATCTTCTTGAACCTGTACTGTGCCTGACAGGAAACCATATGTCTCACTTAGGGATTTACAGGAGGAGCCTTGTCTATGAAAATACAGATGCCTGTTCAGCTGTTCCAATTTTTTGCCCTTTTCATCATGCCTTCAATTCTATTTCCTCTTGATAAGGATGTTGTAGAACTGGAAATTCTTATTCTGTCATCTCTGGGCCCTTGCAAGTATAATAAGCTAAAGATTTTGTTTTGTTTTGCTCAGTCAGGAAGAAATAAATGCAACTGAGATGTATTAAACCAAATAGCTCTTACAGGATTTTAAAAGTAATAATTTGGCATGTTTCTGTGGGAAGGAAATCTGATGCTAATTGGTTCTATAGTCTTTTGAGCCATCTATGCTGTTTTAGTCAGATGTTTCATTAACTGATCAAGGAATCCTCTTCTGTAGAAGAAAGAAGGAAACTTTTACAAGCTCTAGTACATATTGTAGGAATATTTTTAAATTCAATCAAAAATAAAACTTTATCAGTTAAAAAAGATCAAGAGAGGCTGCCTAATGAAACCTGAATTGGGATCACAACCCTTTGTGATCTTGTGCAAAATAGTATAAACAGTTAATTGGACCCACTGGGTTTTGCAGGCTTACTTGTCTAAGAGGATGCTGATTTCTTTAATCATTCTTCACAATGTCAGCAGAACACAAGGGAATTACTGATCTCAGATGCCAGGTGTCACATTTTGTGAAACTTTTAAATCTTGAAAGTCATTGTATTTTTGAAAATCCATACGAACCAAGGGTGGTATGGTTTGTTCAGTGGTGGTTCTTCTGTAAAAGGCTGTTGTTACTAAAATGCTGTCAATAATCACAGCTCCTCTGGAAAAATATTGTCAGAGTGTACACTTATAAATTGAGACTTAAATAATGACATGAAGTATTATATGTTTACTTCAAAAAAGAGGAAGGGTCTGTCTTGATTCTTGCTGCAGAAAATATTTGAAAATCTTTCATCGTAGTTAATGCAGCTTCTTTGAATGTAAAATTCTGTAACAGATGGATACAGTCAGACAGCAAAATTCAGGGAAACAGGGAGACAGTATTGAGCCAGAGTATCTCTGAGCTATAGTGAGCACATCAGTGGACTGTTTTTTTAGGTATCAGAGGAAAGCAGAATCTTAAGAAGGAATTTGGAGGGAGATAATGAAATAGTTCTGCAGATGTTTACAGAGAGTCCCTCCCAGACATGAAGGAAAATGTGGGAGGAACATGGAGGCACTTGTTTGAATATTTGTCAGGTGGTGGTAGAGACTGGTACCGTGAGTTATCAGAGAGAGGGAATTGCATCTCTCTGGTACATCAGAGTTACAGCAGCAGAAGAACATGAGGAAACACCTTCAGCCATAAGTCGCTTCCTTGTAGTTCTCAGGCCGTATCCATCAGTACTGAGCTCTGGAGAAGAATAAGCATGGGAGGAGGGTTTTTTACCTATTGAAGTCAATGATGTAAGAGTTTTATTGGGAATCGGGGAAGGGATTCAGCTCCATTAGCTGTATTGACTGTGTCTCATGTGACTGTATCCTGAACTTGGTATGCTCACATGAAGATACCTACATGTGGGTCTTAGTAAGAACTGAATACCAAGGATATAAAGGAAATCTGATGCTGCTGGGTGAAATCCTTACTCTTTTGAAAATGGTAAGAACTTTGCCACAAGCTTTTCCCAGACTACGACTTCACTTTTTGTACTCTATGCAACACTTTGTAGCTAAGCATTTTGTTCAACTTGCAAATGATGATTCATCTTAAATTTTTCTACAAGTTCTTGAATTAACTCCCCTATCCATCTGTTATTCCACTAATATACCAGATAATATCTTACAGTAGCTCCCAGAGAGTCTGTTAAAAAAAAGTGTTATCATAATTTAATGTTAGGTAGTGAAGTACAATGCAAGCATTAAACTTTTCTAAGGGTACCTACACCCTGAAGTAAAGCACAGCACTGAGATCCAAGTCCAAGACATGTGAGCAAGTTATCTCCACACATCACTGTGCAGTTCCTTATGGAAGATAATAATTGGATCTAAAAAGCAGTACAGCTGCCTGTGTCCCTGAGGCACCATCCACTGGTTTAGGGACAGCCCCATGTTAGTGCAGTTGCATTGCCTAGCACTGGAACAAGCTGCTTCAGTGCTTGCTGGGCTGTATCAGTACCACTGTAGTGTAGAATAGGAGCATGCTTTAAATAGAAAATATTTTCACGGTCTATCTGTAAGATGATTTTTAATAATGTGTCATGCTATTTTTTGTGATGTATTCTGTTTGAAGAGCTTTTCTTTCTGTTCCTGAGCTAAGATATCATGCCAGAATAAGTGAGACACTCCTAAGACTGGAAATGAATACATGTGGAAAGAACAGCTCATTATTTGAAGGGGCAATTTCTAAACTTATAGCAAAATTCTATTATTTTTCTTCATGTTAATTAAATTAAAAAACTGGGGGGATAGGAGAGCATAGCATGGTAGTGTGATATATCTGGGGCACAGCTCAAAAAGTCATCTTACCCCCCTTGGCTTGGCTTGTCTTTTTATTGAGTTCTCTGAGATTTCTTTTGCAATAATGAACTGCTTTTATGCAAAAATTCTCAGTCATACCAAATGAAAGGAGAAACATGTTGACAGGAAACAAAAATTGCATAATCTCTGCAGAAGTCTATGGCTGAGTCACTGATCTGGTCAACCCTGTGCCTTTTGATATGGCATCAGAATGTTTCTTCCTTTCACTGACTTGAATAAGAAAAGGATCAATTCCTAAATGACCACTGCCACTAAGGCATCAGAGCCACATTTATCTTAGTTATAAATTATCCCCATATCAAAATGGGGTTAAATAGTGCATGTTTATGGCATGCAACAAAATCTTTCAGGGAGATCGTGTTATCCTTGGAATCAGTCTTTTCAGACAGTCTTGTGGAGTAGGATAACGCAGTAGCAATATTTCTCCACCTTTTTCCCCATTTCTCTGTCTCACACTTGGAAGCAGTGACTTCTGGCTGTTCTGTGCTGGACCACATGCAGATACAGCAGGAGGTTTTTGGCTTTTCTGACTACATTTGCTATCCAAGCAACTGCTCCTCACTCCCTCAGAGGAAGACACAGTGGACAAATAGAACTCTTTTCCAGTCCAGATGGGGCTAATGGACCACAAACTGGAGCAATCTGACCAAAATACATATTTAATTGCAGGTTATTACTTGAATTTCTGGCATGCACCATGCTTGACTGGTTTTTGGTTACCAGATCTGGTTTTTGCATGTTTCAGCTCCTGATCATGTCATTGGTATTCAGTGGCACCCAGACTTTCCAGAAGTTGCTTAATCCCTTCTGAGATCAGACATATATACTTTGGGTAGTCCTAAAGTAGCACAGTTATGCAAAGCAGCACCTATACAGTATATGACTATTGTCACATCCACCATGGTCATTTCTGGAAAAATGTGTTTTGCTATTTTGTTTTTGTTTTGTTTATGTTTTTCTCTCAAAATGTTGGCTTTAAGTTTGTGCATACAAAGGAAAGTTAATGCTTCCTGTCCAAACTGCAAGGAATTTCCCTCAGGCCTACATTTCTGCTCTTCATACCTTTAGGAGCAATTTTCTATATTTCACCAGCCAGGCAGGGTCTGCTTAGGGAAACATGCATAAGAGGTATGCCAGGAATGACACTAGACCTCAGTTGCTGGTCTTTTTTTTTTCTTTTTGACATGCTCTGATATCCCCAAATTGGATCTCTCTTACATCTGTTATGTATACATCTGAGACCCATAACATTTGTGGACTTCTTTTAGAATGTCCTGTGGACCAGACTTCAGTGTAATGACCTGCTTCTCAACATTTCCCCTGTTGCTTATTTAAATAATAGATGTTCCTTTACTTCCTCATTCAAATGGCAGTGCAATGTTTAGATCTCTTAAGGCAGCTGCTGCTGCACTCTGCATCAGCAGTAGTATAATTTCATTAGTGGAACATAAACCCTTGTTCAGCAAATGTGGTATAAAGTGTTATGTAACAGGAAACATTTAATGAGAAGATACTTAAAGTTCTGTTTATATTGTATACACATGACCAATTAAGTTTTTCTTGGCCCCTTTGTGCAAAAGAATTTGTCTGTCCTAAGCAAGGATTGGATTTGTTTTTCTAATATTTCCATCATGCTGGAACTAACATACCTGATATTGAAAAGCTTTGATATTCTCCAAAGGGCTTGTAAGTAACATTCTGTAGAGACTTCTGATTACAAAGACAGAAATAAGAACAAGAGTATTTATGTTGCAGATTGCTTAGTTGTAAAATTTAGTTACTTAAAAACATTTACTGTCAGTATTTTCAATGCCTTCTGATGATGTCTGTGGCTAGGCTAGTATCTTCTCCCTTTCTCTTCAGGAAGGACACCAAGAAAGGAGTTTATAAGACAGGGCGTAGTTAGGGGTTGACCTCCAGATCCATCAGAAAGTAGGTACTTACCTGTGTTCAGTTAAGACACTGAAGAAGGTGCCTAACATATGAGTCATCAAGATGTCAGTAGTAGCAGAGGTCTGGAAAAAAATTCCTAAAAAGGACCATATTGGCCAAAGACACTCAGACAAGATATTGTCTTGACTGGTAAGATGCTGCCAAGGAACAGACCCACAAAACTAGAAGAATTGAGATCAGACTGAGAACTTAAATTATGGCTAAAATCCAGCCCTCAAAAGGAAATAATCAGAAGAGAGTTGGAAGGGTTTGTCTGGGAAAATAGAAGTCTCCTCTGCTTTTAATTCTCTGAATCATGTTATAAAGAAGAAGCTTATTCTCTTCCATTATGAGGAGTATGCACATTCTCCTAAATAATCTTTGAAAACAAGTGAACAAAATGGTTATAATAACGAGAGGCATGAGTCAAAGGGGAACAGCTTGGCAAACCTGTATAAGACAAACCTCCCAGGCAGGCCTAGCCAAATTCTTTTCAATCCTGCATATGACCCACCAAGTTGTTGTTTCTAGTGCAGGACTTTCTTTGCCATCTTGTGCCAGACACAAAAGAGCAGCCATAATTTAGTCGCCTCCACTTATTTGTTAAAAAAATAGCTTGTCTAATGATGGAATATGCCAAGAGGTTTTATATCAGGAAAAAGATTTTCACATTCTGCATCTCAGTACTACTAAAAAATTGTTTGTAGAGTTTTAATTCCAGCTCACTCTTCTTTTCCTCTCTCTAATTTTGCTCTTTTTGCAGACTGTATGTAGATGGACCTTTTGGAAGTCCCTTTGAGGAAGCCCTGAACTACGAGGTCAGTCTTTGTGTGGCTGGAGGTATTGGAGTTACACCATTTGCATCAATACTCAACACACTTCTGTAAGTGATCTTAAGCCTTTTAAAACCATTTCCCTCCAATTTAGAGCAGTAGTGCACATAAGAAAAACTTAGAGAGTCATAAAAACTTCCACTAGTGTAAGTAACTGATTCCCTGAAGAGATGTAGAGTACTGGAACGTACCTGAAGAGCATAAATCATCTCATACTGTCTGTGTAACCCAAAGAGTTGTCACAGAGTCTTGCCAGTAATGCACCTGGACTGGGACAGTGTAGCTTTTGTATCCTTTCACCAGCCTAGCCTGTGATTTACACAGTCATAGGCCTTCAGCTGGACTTCCTCCCTAGGCCCAACTTAGATAAGGCTGCAGACTATAATAGTGAGGTTTTGAGAGTCAGGCAGTCGTGACATTTTTTTTGCTGGAAATGCAGGGCCAGCTCTCCTGGTTTGACTTCTGTGAATGTGTAAGTTTAAGGTTTTAAAAGAAAAGGATCAACCTGAACTCAAATAGCATTCAGATGTTTAACTACATTTGAATAGTTTAAATTTTAAATATACCTTTTTCTTATTTTTTTTCTTCTTGTTTCTTACTCTCTCTTTTTTAAAATTTTATTTTAATTCAAAGCCTTTGACATTCTATGCAGATCAAACCTTTCGTTCCTCTGTTGCATTCACAACATGGTTCCCACCAAATCATATGCTGTGTGAAATGAGCTTGTTTTTATGATTACTATTATTTTTTTTTTATTTGCTAGAGTATTGGCTAAGGGCTTCAGTCACAGATTAAGCACCCCTGTTTCAAAGGCCCAGTATAAACAACCAACTAAAGCAGCAAACCTTCCCTGAGGTGCTGAGAGGCTAACTGGCTTTGGGAAGGTTTTGCAATGCACAACTAAAGCATTTGTTCCAAGATGAACATGCCAATGGTCAGCTCTACCTCCAAAGTGAAGTTGAAGTAAATTTAGATGCTGGGTATGTTCTTAACATCCTTAATCTGGGCTTGACCTGACAGTGCTGAGTGCTACTGAAAGTTATTAGCCTCACCTATCTCACAGTGATGCAGCCGTCAGAGATCTTCTTGGTCTCCCTCTTTTTCTTTTCCTCAGAGAGTATGGATCATCCTCTCAAAAACAGGGTACATTTTTGCCAAAAGCCTGGCACTCAGGCAAATAAAATGACTGCTTTCCTCATGATGGATTATCCTTGACAGTGTTTAGCAAAAATGCCACAGGTCAAAATGATGGACCATAGCAGATAATAAGATGTTTGCCTCTACTGGTTTTCAGAGGATGTAGGAACTTGCAGAGAATTGTGGTGTCCAAAGGATTTTGCATAATGCTTTTTTGCATAAAGCCATAAATTGGCTTCCAAGGACCCAATTCCATAACCTGCCTTTGTAGCCACTCTTCTCTTTGTGCACTATACAATATACAGGGGAATCATTCTGGGAAAAAGTAACAGTCTTAGTCTGCTTCTTTCCTCTGCATTTAAGCATCAACAAGGCACTGGTTTAGTGGATGATCTGCCTGTGTCTTTGCCCTGGCTTGGAAGCAAAAATTGTCAGGTATGAAAATTCAAACTGCCTTAGGATGCCAGCACTAAAGAGCAGTGAGGCCAGTCTTGTTGTGTCAAGGACATGCAGGTCTGGGGAAGATCAGAAGCCCGTTGATGTAGTCTTTTGTTTCCTGCTCCATTGTCCTCCTGTTGTATGTACATAATTTGAATTCTGCCCTTCCCTCCACATAGCTGTTGAACCCTATGCCCTATTTTAAGAAAACAAAACATACTTTAAGGAAAGCTAGTGGCTTTCATGCAGAAAGGTCTGTAAACAATTGCTGTTATTATGGGCAGAAGTAACACAGAAATATGCAAGAACCATTACATACATGTGGATATGGTTGTAATGAGGGATTCCATCTTTATTGCATAGTATATCCTGCTGGAGGTAGACCCAGGCATATGTGTCTGAGGTGTTATTTTGAATCTCTGCTTGACTTGTTCCATGAAGTCTTGCAGACCAGCCTCTTTGTACAGCTGCAAGGTTTCATCACCGTGAGTAGTGTTTTGTTACTGAACTGCAGCATTTCAATACAAAATTTGCATTTTGCTTTGCATTTTTTTCTTCTTTTGTCCTTTTTTATAGTGAAAAGCACTTATTTTCCTTGCTACTGCTTGTAGTTCTCTTGTCACATCTGACCAGATTGTGACCATTCCTAAGGGCTTGTCTTAGTCTAGGCAGTCAGAAGGAGACGGAGAAAATCTTGTTTGGCAGGTCAGCAGTTTATAAACAAAAAAGTTGGAATCAGGGAATCAGGACTTGAAAGACACTGTACTCCCCAGTTTTAAAGCATATTTTTTTATTCTTCCTGCGGAGTTTACACAAAAGGTGAGTTCTCAGCCTCTCTATGCTGATGAGGTGCTGCTGATGTCTCCATCCTTGTTCCTCAGGGAAGAGAGTTGTATAAGGAGGCAAGACAGTGGTTGGAATCATCACTTATGTAGATCTATCAACACTATACCTATTCCAACTCTAGAGTTTGGAATAATGCATAATGGATATGGTGAGGTGTATCATGAAACTTTTTTGACTGAGCTCGGCTGCTAGGACTAGCATTTGAAGTGAACAGGCTTATAGCCTTCTCTATCTGAAAATTATTTTAGAGGAAAAGGAGAAAACAGTCTATGCCCTGACCATTTCAGTGGTCAGGACAACAGAAAACAGTGGTGGCCAACTAAGAAAAGACTTCCTGAATATTTGTGTTTTATTTGAACTCATTAATCGTAAGGACATTTTTCATTTCTGTTTTCTTTCACAATTCTTTCAAATCCTTTCTTTGTGCTTATTTGTGTTTTAATTGAATTAGAAATCTGACGTGAGAATCCTGTTTTTGTAAATGCAATGCCAGACTTGGCCCATGGCTACCCTTTACCCTCCAGCATTTTCTAAGATCTGTAATTTATCACACAGTTCCCTTACACAGTGGAGCCCTAATTTGATTTGGTCTATGTGATTTCACTACTACTATTAATTATAATCAACCAGAGCCGTTCACATATAAAGGCAGAATTAAGTCCTGACATTATTGCATTTGTCAATACTTTCCGCTTGCGGGTCACTTAATAAACCTCGTAAAGAATTGACATAATACACTTGAACTTAGAATGTCTCCTTTTCTTTGAAATAAAGGTTTGATGATGATGCATGAATCCATATTTGCTTCCCACATCATCTGTACTGCTGACAACTTTGTAGTGTGGAAACAGTATCTGTGATGGCTGTTAGCTCTGTGCTAGAGATTTAATATGCTCAGGATCATCTGAATAGACTGTGTTGGTCAATTCAGTGTCTGATGTATCATAGCTTAAAGAACAACTTAGCAGTTAGCTTCTAATGGAAATTCATGTTTCTGTTAATGAATATAAAGTATCTTAATTACTGTTTCTTTTTAAATGATAATTTCTAATTACCCACACATTTTATTTTCAAGTGATGACTGGAAATGCTACAAGCTCAGAAGACTCTACTTCATTTGGGTCTGCAGGGACATTGAATCTTTCCGCTGGTTTGCGGATCTGCTCTGTATGTTGCATAACAAGGTAATGAGTGTTGTTTGGAGGGATACTGGCAGCTTAAATGCAAGGTCTGTCCTCACCACACAACTGGCACGCAATAGAGAATGGCAGCCTTGCTCAAAACAAGTGGTCTCCAGCAGTAGTTATGCTTGGACTGCCTGACCCCAGGGTTCATTTATTCTTGGAGTTGCACAAAACAATTTGAGTAACTTTCACCAATATTTCATTGCACAGTGTTGCACTTGTCTGTGTCCAGACTACTTTGAGATGGAAGCACTTGCATGTTGGGAAGTCTGAATGGCCTTTAGCCATTTGACTAGTAGGCAGATTGAAAAGACGGGGGGTGGAATTGGAAGAAAATCCAACTTCAGGTGGATTTTAAGACCTTCCTAAAATAATATTTTGTACACAGTGCAAAATTCAAAAAGGGGTGCTATGCAAGCATAGCTTCTCCATTAGTAAGCTTACTTTACTGATGCCGAAACCCATGACCCTCAGCATAGTAGGCACAAATGACTTCACACGTAGATTAAGAGAAAGAATACTATTTCACCAGCTATTTTTATCATACTTCCAGCTTTGGCAGGAGAATCGGCCAGACTATATAAATATCCAGCTGTACCTCAGTCAAACAGATGGAATACAGGTATGTGGCCAAATGTTGTTTGTAAACTGAACTAGACCTTGGAGTAATAGATAATGCAAACTGTCAGAGGTAGAGGGGGATTGCTGCAGATGGTAAAAACAGGAGATAAGGCCATAAACTCGGGTGACTGATTCATTACCAGAGAAAGAGAGCCAGTCCATCCCTACAGCGTTAAGAGAATCTGGTTTAGTACCCTTAACTTGATTAGGTGTGGGTAGAAATCCATATCTTCCTTTTCTAGGAAAGAGGTCCTGCCAGGCCATGGACTAGACAGTTGGCCTTGTTTGATGGGAAATCTACATTGTTTGTGGGCTAAGAATCAAAACAGAATAGTTCTAGGAACTTGCAAGCTCAAATCTTCTTTTCCAATATATATTTGGAGAGAAACTAGCTATTTTAAAAAGCTTTTCTTTTTCCAATGCCTCAATTATAGACAGAAGATTGAAGTTTCTTGATGTATGAGCCTGGAAATTATACTGAACTGTCAATTGTTATGTAGTACTAACCCAAGGCTGGGATAATTCCCTGACTCTTGGCACCTCCTGTAACTATTTACGCTTGCGATCTTCATTTTACATTATTTAGCAAGTAAGCCTAGATACAATTCTTTACCCTGGTGTGTCAGGAAGCTTTCCACTGACTGCAGGAGGCCGAGATCCAAACCTAACAATTGCTTTAAAAGATGAAATGCAATGAGAAACCATGCCCAAAGGATTTTGATCTGCCTGCTATCAGGTGGAGATAGCACATAACATTTACAGCTCTGGTAGGAACATTATGCAATAGTCTAAATTATGAGGTAGCTACAGTAGTTATCACTGACAGATGTAATGTCTGGACAACATATGTCAGTTGAAATGGGGTTTTTGAAAATACGTAATTGATGAACCTGGTGTGTAATTGTTAAGTTAAAATTAAAACCAGAAGCAAGACTACAATGCAATAAGACAGCAAAATTAAAATAATAGTCAATTCAAAGGAAGTTTTCTAATATTATGGATCAAGTAGCTGCTGAAATTATTTAAGTCAGCTTTTTGGTTGAAGTCTTTAAAGTCACTTTTTTTTTTTTTGTGGCTATTGAACAAAGCTGGCATGAACCATAATGCTGGTTATAGTTTCTCAAGGGGGAGTTAAACTCAATTCTCCATTGCCATACAGCTGATTGTTCACTGCTGCTAGTCCAAAGTGCAGACTGCTACCAAAATTAGAGCAATTTCACTTCATGCTCCCTTTGCACAGAAGGTCAGTGCTGGTGTGGTTAAGAGGGAGCCAAGCCCACCCTGCAGCAAATGTGTCTATAAAAGCCCAACAGAGGATGAGTTGGCCAAGACTCTGTGTTTGCATTCATACAAGTAATGTTTCAGATTGTTCAACAGAAGAGGGAATATGGGAGCCTAGATAAGATGTAACTTCTCTCTGACTTTCTGTGGCATTGGGACAGCAAACCAAGGAAGGGTCGTGCCCTGCAGTGGGAGGGCATTCCACCTTATCAAAATTTTGGTGAGTTAGCATTGCTGGAATGGATTAGGTTCCATCTGGAGAGCAGTTTTAGCTGCTTTCTGGTCTTACAGCAGTTCAAAACAGCTGGCAAACTATTCTCAGGGAGAAAAGTAAGATTTCCCTTGTTACTTTTTCAGACCTAGTCTTCTTAATAGTTACTTGTACAAAATTAAAAAAAGACATCAGACAGAAATATGATTTTTTCATCGGCAGTGTTTCTTCCAACTTAGTATAAAAAGCTAGTGAGGGAATGAGTAATAGGAGCATAGTTATTGTTTTACAGCTTAAATAAATTGGTTTTAAAGTAATGTGGAAATTAATGGGCAGCTGCATGAGGAACAATGTATAATGAACACCAAGGAGAGCCATTGAAAAGTTACTAAGGAAAGGTATTGGAGCATAAAATAGCTGCAGTTTTAATCACAACTGTTTGGTACTTGTGCTTGGGTTGCTTTTTCACCTAAGCAAGTCAACCAACATCAGAAATGGGAACCCTGGGTGATATAAGGCAATTTGCAAATCAGGCAGAATGGAGTTTTTTGTTTCTTGCAGAAAATAATTGGTGAAAAATATCAAGCTTTAAACTCCAGGCTTTTGATTGGACGACCCCAGTGGAAACTCCTGTTTGATGACATAGCAAAGTGTAACAGGCGGTAAGTACTAGTCCAGTGGAAGGATGCCATAGCTAGATGGCTGGGGATGTCTCTGTCTACCTATGTTTGTATGAAAATATTTCTGTGTTTTATCATAGAATGCAATGTCGAAATTCACTAATGCTTTTCTATGAGGGGTAGCAAAAGACTGGGGTTTTTTTAACACTCAGAGTAGTTCAGCTTTTCACACAGCTAAGATAGTCATTGGCCCAGAAAACAAGAGCTCCCCTATATTCTTGTCCATGGCACTGTTTTGCTTTCAGCATATGCTGGTTTTATATATAAAGTTACATTTTTTTTAAATTGTCGCCTTCTCCTATAATTTTCATGATTTATAGTGCTAGTTTACCAACGAAATTCTCAAGGAACAACTTGACCAACTTGCATTGTTTTCATTCAGAGGATATGTTGTCCTTGGAGATTTCTGGCAGGTTTTTATTCTTTGTTAAGACCTAGCAGTGCCTTTTTACTGTGCTAGGAAAACATATAATGCTCTGAAACAAGACAGTTGTAAACCAGAGGAGACATGCAATTTAGACTTTGAAATATCTTTGTCCAGATCCAGCTTTGTTGGTTGAGTATTTCACCCCCCACTGGTAGTTTTCTTTCTCAAAAGTTGAATTGGTAGAAGGAATTGTACGCATCTTCCCTGGTCTACTTTTGGCAAATAAATTGTGTGAGAGCAAACCACGCTCTGAGTGCATCAGTTTGAGAAGTGCTCCCATATTCTTCTGTAAAACTTTTCCTCAAGAACTTTTTATGCTCTCTTGCACTTGCAAAGTGAAATCTGCGCATGGCTTATTGACTCGTCTGTTCTGAGGCCAGATATGACTGGGAACACTGAGCCCTGACTCTTGAGATATACTGAGTGCCAAACATATCATGTTGGCAGTGTGAGCTGCTGACAATCCTTTTCTTGAATTTAGGTCATAGAGAATGTTATGGACAGGGTCCCTTGCCAGGACCCCCCCAAAGGCTGTAACAAAGGTGGACGTCCATAGAATTCTCACACTTAGAGAAGGGTTTTAGAGTAAAGAAACATAGGAAAGAGGAAAATAGAAAGGTCGTGGAAGCAAGTTGACTCTCTGAGCTCAGAGTCCTCTGCTTAGAAGACTGTTTTTCTTTTATGGTCCATTCTAATGTGGGTTTTTTTTGTTTAACTGTGTGAGTGCAGTTTTAAAAGATGGAATCGGTGAGGTTTCTGCCACTTCCTTGCAAGGCTGTAAGTGCACATAATATGGATGAAAATATTGGTAGTATTCATACTTGCCTTTTTTTTTCTTTCCATTGCATTACTTCTAAGTAGATTTCAAATAGCATTTCCTCTGCATTTTCACACTAGGTCTTTAAATTGTGCTGCCATTTTCAAGCAAGGTATCTTAGTACCTAAATAATGTTCTGACACTTTTGATTACCTGCAGCTTGCTAAGATGTAGTCTTCATCATCCTTTGTCACCCCTTTATCAGTGTTTATACAAGTTTGTATCTGTAGACATAGTTGCATGTAACATGATGCACAGTAGTGAAACCTATAACAACCTCAGCTGTCCCACAGAAATTTACCTGTGTAGGTAATTATTCTCCATATTTCCTTTGACGAGATGGGAACTTCAGTTTTCTCTATAGTCCCATTTCCAGGTCTGCCAGTAGCTTTATTTTGATTCTTATTTCTCTGTACCTTTCCACCTAAGTGTCCCTGCTGCAATACAAAGACCAAAAATATTCTAACTAAAACAAAACAGGTCAATCAAGTTGTTTCCAATGTCTGGTGCCAGTGTTCAGGCTTTCACATTTGCAGTCATCCCCTTGGGCTTGTTTATGGGCAACCAAGATATTTTCCAGTTTTTAACTTGTGATTTTAGGAAAAACTGCATATAAATAAACAGGCAGCTGGCAAAGCTCTCACAGTGTAGCTGTTTCATTGCTGTGTGCTTTGTGAGTTGTTGCTGTTGTTGCTGTTTGGATCCCAAATAAGCAAAGTGCATTTTTAAGTGTCTGAGCTTTGCCAGACCTTCAGAGCATGACGTGGGACAACCCAGCATCAGGTTCCTGATCCTTTTTTCTGGAAAAGAGGAGCAGACGCATGCCATCTACTGTTAATATTTCATATGGCACCTGCAGTCCCAGCAATGTTCATTGGGACTGTTTATATAATAAATTACTAGTCCTTTCTTTTCCCGTTTTTTTTTTTCCTTTGGGCAGGGGGAGATGGAGCAGCAGCCTTGTTCCTGTTCAATTGTGTCCTGGATGAAAAGCATACACTGTGCTCAGTATTGCTTAGGTCAAATGGGCATGTTCTCCAGGTGGAGACTGACATAGAAAAAGACATGAAGGGAAAGAAAGGCATGGAGTGCCATGATGCACTTCTCATGTGCTGTAAAGGAGAAACCTGTCTCTAGAAATGAATGTGGGGTTTGAAACAGAAACTCTTCAGGTCTTGACTGTGTCTTCTCGATGTAGCAAAGTATTTCACTTCTCCCTCACCTCCTGCTGTTCATAAAATGGATGTAAGAATACATGCTGACCTACTCATCCCTTAGGAACACTGAGAAGTCACTCCCTTAGTGCTCTGAATGAGTAGAATGCTGTATTGGTGTTTATAATTATTGCAAAGAATGGTCTATACATAGTTTCCTTAATTGTAAACATGTTAATGGTATTTTTTAATAATCTTTGTTAAAGATTTTCAGACATAGCACTACACAGCTACCAGTTCTCGTCTAGCAGCAAAGTGAGCCTTTGTCCCAAAAAAGTGATACACAATTCAAGCCCATCAGCTCAGGGCAGTAATGTGCTGCTCAGTGCAGTACCTTCCTTCAGCCACCTTGTGTCACAGCAACTGGGCAGGAGCCAAGCGAGGCAGGGAGAAAGGTATCTGCAAGCAGGGCAGTGGGTGGTAGAGGTGGGAGAGGAAGTGGGACATGAACTGTGGGTGTTAAGTGGTACATGGGAGGATGTCCAGAATAGATGCTGGTGGTGGATATCCTGGGAAGGAAGTCTGAGAGCCTCTGGTGCACTGCATGAACAGTGATTCAGCTGGGTTTCAAGAGACCTTCTTAGCCATAGGTCTCTTATATGACTTTAGGCAAATCATTTAAGCTTTCTCTCATTCTGATTGCTAGCCAGAAATTCTGTGTACCTTGGAAGGATGTTGTTGGGGTGGGAATACATTAGCAGTATGTGCTGCTTAGGCATGTCTTTATTTTATGTGTAATGAAAGGGAGAGAGGCAGCTGAACTCTTTGGGGTTTGTTTTATCAGTTGGTTGTACTAATTAGGCTAATGAAAAAATCCCAAAAAACAACAACATTAATTCTCTCAATTAAATACACAGTAGAAGACAGATTCTTGTTGGCAGCTCATGAATCCTTTTTCTCCAGTGTGCATAGATTAGAGGTAGTCTGCAAGTGCTGAGAAATCTTAAATTTGAGTGCAGTGAGCAATAGTGCTCTCATTATTGCTGCAAATCCAGCCACTAGCACAACACCCCTTCCCATTAAAACGAGTATTGCTAAGACAGGAAAGCTTAATAGATATACATACGGATGAGAAAAGTATGGGTTATGAATATTTGCCATGGATTGATATGAGAGATTATGTGATTGAAGATAATTAAAATCAGCATTGTAAGGTGCACACAAGGACATCACTGCAGTTACCTGCATAGCTTTTGTTATTGTTAAAGTCCTCAGTTTTACCATGCCAGTGTTGCAGTGCACTGGTACAGGGTGCACTGCCGTGCTATTTGAGCAGCTGCCTGACATCTGCCATGTGCACTTGACAGTATGCACCAGAGAGATTTGTTCTTGTATGTGTTAGTTTCCTTCTCTCACCAAACATATACTTTACAGGGACCTTTAAACTGTGTTTGATTATCCTACATGTGCTAAAATATATTAAATAGTTGTTGGATAACATACTGAAACAGATATGGAGGCAGAGTCCAGAACTCAAGTCTTCAGCCTCCTGGTGAGTGCTGTAGGTCACAATAATTAGAACCATGTTCCCTTTTGTATGCTTTTTCTTCATCCCAGTAAATCTTAAGGTTCTTTTTCTCTAGTAGCACAATTTCAGCAGGAAGATGGGTTTTTTGTTCATGATGTAGAAGAGGCAGCACTGAATTGTCTTTCCCCACTCCTTCCTTTCCCTTCTCATCTTTCAAAAAAGGGGAGATAATGAGTATTGTGAATGCCTCAGTCCTTCTGTGATTGATGTGTCATATTCTGATTCTGGCTAAAATTCTGAGCCCTTAGATGTTGTATGACTGTGAGTCTGACTTACAGCCCATCTTTTAGGTGACCAGAGAGCAAATAGCTGTTGTCAGTAGAGTGGTGTGAAAGAGTCAGGTTAACTAATGAACCTGGGCTGGAAGGTGTGGGTGAAGAACAAAGATCATACTCTGTGTTTGACTTTTCGTAATATCTCCCAATATAGATGTTGAAGGAAAAACTGCATGCTAATGTGAAAGTAAAGCAGCAAAATTATTCTGCTGCTGCCAGAAATAATCATGGGTTAGTAGTTCTCTGCTTTCATTAGTGTAACGAATCACCATTAGGGACTAGATCTCCTGCTGGTGTAAATCACAATTTACACTAATGACATCATTACAGGTAGACACATTTTTAACAAAAAAGTGGTTAATCATGAAAATAAAAATAGAGTGGAAAATAGTAACTTTCCATCACTTGGTATCTTGAGACTAAGATGAGGCACTTTCTTCTAAGAGTTGCCCTAGTCCTAAAAGTAATGGGGTTTCTTGTGGGAATACTTGGGGGAGATATAGTGGCTTCAGTAATACTAACTGCATAATCTAGTGAGCTGTTCTCACCTTGAAGCCTGTGTGTAGTTGACTTCTGTATGAATGAGGCCAGAATCCAGTTCTGTCTATCATTAGATGTTGCTGTTTATTCACTATGTCATAACTGTTTTCCTTTTTTTTTCCTTTTTTTTTTTTTAACAGGAAGACCATTGGAGTTTTTTGTTGTGGACCAAACAAAATCTCTAAGATACTTCATAAACTGAGCAACAGCAGCAACTCTTATGGGACAAGGTTTGAGTACAATAAGGAATCCTTCAGCTGAAAGTCTGTTGGACTAGCAAGACTCTCTAGAAGAAAAAAGTGCAATTTTTTGTTTGTACAACTTAGAAGTTCATCTGTGGTTTAAACAGACAGAAATGTACCAAAGCATAGCACAGATGTTTTTATTTATGATTATTTAAGACTGATGGATGCAGCAGTATACC
Source organism: Pithys albifrons albifrons (assembly GCF_047495875.1). Lineage (NCBI taxonomy): Eukaryota > Metazoa > Chordata > Aves > Passeriformes > Thamnophilidae > Pithys > Pithys albifrons. The sequence continues at coordinate 78,856,529 of NC_092458.1, forward strand.
AACAAATAATCAGTACTGGCTTATACTCAAATGCGCTCACACATTATTTGTGGCAGGAGTGATCTTTGGCATTGTTTTTGTTAATTAAAAAGTACAGAAGCTGGGGAGAGACATAGTTGCTTTGAAGTTGATGGAAGAAGAGTCTGTGGAACATTTAAACTTCTTCCACTTCAGTCCTCTGAAGCTGGATCAGTAAACCAAACCTCAGTTTAATTCAAATGACAAAACATAGTGTATTACAAAGACTCTTGCTTTTGTTGATATAAAATCTCCTGGCTGTGGGATGAAAACACTCCATATTAATGATTTTATTACACATTGCAGAACTGGGATGCTATATTTAAAATACAGAGTGTTACTCTCAGTAGTCTACTTCTGTAATGAAGTTAACCTAAGGAAACAACTATGTGTAGCACCAGTGGGCAGCCTCTACCATGATGTCAGTCACACCCTTTTGTCAAGTAAGCAGCTGTACATGAAGGACTCTTTATCTTGCATCAATTTGGCATTCAGTGAGTTTTCAAAGTAAGTATGATTTATGCAGGCAGAAGGATGGAGCAAAAAACGTGATGAACACAAGTAGACAGGATCTGAAGTTTATTATACCACACACTCAACATGGAAGTTGCACTCACTCTGCACTCACATGCCTTGAATGTCAAATACTCTAACCATTCAGATGCTCTTACTGATTATTTTATAATGTAGCAGGTTGAAATCCAGCTTTAGACGTCTCAGTATGGCTGACTGCGATCCTTTGAAGTACCTTCCCTGGAACCACCCATGTTTCCCCCAAAGTCACTAAAGGCAAGCTGAGACCAGATGTACAGCAGAGTAAGAATGAAGGCCTCAGCACTGTGGCTCTTTGAATGATGTGTGCAGATGGAAACCTTGCAGGAACTGCAGTATGCTTTCAGTACACTCCAAAGGGGAAAATCTGAAATATCCAATTTTAAGCTCTCCTTCCCTTCTCCTCCCCACAGCTGTTTTCTGCTCATAATTACCATGGAAGGGCCAAAGGTTGGCACAGGCACTTTAAGCCTTTTTGGTTCTGAGAAGCACCTTTTTTTCCTCCATCCAATAGCCAATCCAATTTTCTTTATTTCTTCTTTTCTTCCTTTTCCTTATTTTGCTGAGAAAAGGGCATTTAATCAGAAGTCAGACACTTAGCTGGCATAAATAGGTACCACTCTAGTGCCTCTTAATAGAGCAGCATCACTAACATGCTGAAAACCTTCCCTTTAATCTCCAGCAGAAGCTTGGAGGTGGTACCATGTAGTTTGCAGCATACACAGGTGGAGGATGGCTCCAGAACTCTCCTGCCTGTGGTTTGCCTGTATTTAGCAGTGCATTTTATTTCATTTACATCTTTCCAATGAAAGCCTTTTTTATTTTAGGGGAAAGGTACTAAATTTCCACTCACAACACAAACTCTATTCAGGAGTTTGCAAGTATCAGTGTCAGTGTTTACAGAGAAGCATTTTTCTAGTAGGTGGCGTATAGGCATGTTGTATGTGTAATTAGTGAGAATGAGTTTGGTCTTTGCCTTGGCAGCTTCTGCTCAGGAGTTGCACTCAGTGAGCAGCAGGGTGAAGGTGCATCAGTGAAGTCACATCAGAATGTGTTCCTCAGTGCCTGGACTTGCAACTGAAGTTTTTCACTCTGGCTCTGCCCAATTTGAAATTCATGGAGGAAAGAAAGACCAGAGATGGATGAATTCCTACTGATGAGAATTCTCAAAGTAGCCCAGATGAGAGAAGCCAGAATAGAAATGCAATTTGAGATGGGAGCCTTCATTAGCCTCCTGATTTTAATTTTTTTTTCTTTTTGAGGCTGGAAGGACCATTATTTTCCTACTGAATTTTGTCTATCCATCACTGTAAAACTGGAGATTATGCAGCAAAGGATTAGATTCTTTTTCATCAGTAAGATCTATTTCTAAAATTGCCATCATAGATTTTGTAATAAACATAGCACTGATGGTGAAATGGATAGATATTGGATATTGTTGGTGCCACGTGCTTTACTTATTTTCTCGCAGTTAGCTTAAGGCATGATTGAAATCATGCCTGCATTGATTAACCACAACCAGACAGTGATCTCTTCCTCTTGCTTCAGGATCTAGTATCTCATGCTTTTTAAATACAGTTTAGAGTCATCTAATCACAATGTTGTTTGTGGTTTCACGTATCCTCTCTGGCAGATATTGGTTCCATTACCATATAATGAGCAGCTAGTTTCACAGTTAGCTCTGTGCTAAAGCAGATTATGTTTTCTGGTTCAGCTTCTATATAGGTAACACTTTATAATTAAAATAGTAATACTAGTACTGTGCTCTTGTTCTGCATTGTAACAGGAGTTGATGGCTGCGTGTAGGCATGTTAAACACCTGTAGTTACTTTAGGTAGTGCTGTCTAAGCAGTTCCAGGCTCTTCCCTTTCTATCTTTGTGCTGTATCAGCCTCAGCTGACCCACTTGTCAAACAGGCTTTGGGCTGTCTGCCTTTCTGAAGTGTTGTGAGGCTTAATTAATGTTTTGGGATTACTGTGGTGCACAAGCAGTAAAAGATCTATCTAATTGCTATGCAGATGTGTTTTATTTTGGGTAAATCTTTCTGTGGGTGATATGAGTAATCACTAGACCAGATGAGGGTGAGTTTGGGGAAAGTCTAAAAGTCTCCGTTGCTTTTCTCTTTTTCCTTGAGCTCTGCCTTGCTAAAGAGGCAAAAAGTTTAGTTGTTAGTGACTGTGACTTGGGTTCAGAGATGGCAAATATTATGATAAACACAATCTTTTACAGGCTGTGTTGTCATTGCTGTTTCTGAGTGTGTCTCCATCTTGCAAAACAAAGTCAAGTCATCTTTCGGACTCCATCGCTTTCTTATCTGTAAGTCAAATGTACGTGAAAATATAACTCAGTGACGGAGAAGTAAGTGAAGGCTGACAGCACTTAATTCCACATTTACAGATCAACTGAATTCATGTAATTGGGCATATCTTTGCACTTTAAACTGTGTTTTGTGAGCATGTTATAAGTGTCCTGCTGTCAGGGAAAGGATCCAGCCATGTATTCTGCTGCTTCTCACTCAGTCTGTCACAGAACTGCAGACCCATCAGTGTTTCCTCAGCAGGATCTTAGTGTTTTACATTAGAAGTGTTTCAGGACTTTTTGAGACCAGGAATGTTTCCATGCCATGATGGAAACCAAGCCCTTTCTCTGCAGTGGGAATCCAGCCCTCGTGCAGCAGTGTAGGACTCAGGGCTTTACACAGCTAACAGATGGATTACTCAGATTTACCCTAGACATCCTATTCCCATAGCCCTGAGATTACTTATGTAAGTAAATGTCCACTCCCACAACAAAGGAGTGCCAAGGCAAGCCCTGAAAATGTGTGGAAAGGTCTGATGAGGAGTGACCTCCACCTCTGAAGTCTGCAGGACAGCCTGTCCGTCCACAATGATTATTGCAACCCTGTGTTTCTATCGTAAATGAACAGGTTGGGTCCCTGAATTCCAGAGAATCACAGACTATTTTGAGTTGGAAGGGACCCACAAGGATCATCAAGTCCAACTCTTAAGTCAATGGTCCACACAGGGGATTGAACTCATGACCTTGGCATTTTTACAATTACGTTTTAACCAACTGAGCTAATCTCAGGGTGTTTGAAGCAACACTTGCGTATTTCAGTATGTGGTACTGTTACTAGCTTGTGAGTCCTTCCTGGGTCTTTTATCTGCTCTTGTGGAAGACATTAGTGAAAGCAGTATGAGGGATAACAACAAACAACCTTGAACTAGGCTAGGAGAGGACAGCACTGCATCCCCCACATGCCTAGGTGATTACTTCACTGCTTAGAGTATAAAGTTTTCTGCAAAATGCTGATTGTTTTGCCACAATAGACTAGAGAACAGTTGTTTTAAAGAGAAAATAGATAAACCCTCTCTCTGAAAATGCCTGCCCCACATAAACCTGATGTGAAGATGTGTACATGTTCATTACAAGCGTATTCAATGATAGGACAGAGGGTAATGGCTTTAAACTGAAAGAGGGCAGATTTAGATTTGATATTAAGAAGGAGTTGTCTGCTGTGAGGATGGTGAGGCACTGGCACAGGTTGCCCAGAGAAGTTGTCATTGCCCCATTCCTAGAAGTGTTCAAGGCCAGGCTGGATGGGGCTTTGAAAAGCCTGATCTGGGTCTGAAAGGTATCCCTGCCCATGGCAGGCAGGTTGGAACTAGATAATCTTGAAGGTCCCTTCTAACCTAAGCCATTCTGTGACTCTGTGATACTGTGTTTCTATGATTTCAGTTTCCACTGCTTCCCGATCATGGGCTTACTCACTCAGCTCTAAATCCCCATTGTTTCCTTTGGTTGCAGACCTTCACCCATCTTGTTAGCAGGTGTGTCTTGCAGGTAAGAGAACTACTACATATATTTGCATCCATGCACAGTCTGATCCAAGAATGGAGCAACCTGTGAACACTCTTTACAGCCAGTGCAAATAAGTGCAGAAGCTCTCTATTTGCTGCTAATCCTTCTAGCACATAGGTGAGAAAGAGATTTGATGTTGGCTGAGAAGGGGCAGATAATACTAGTAGCAGACCAACCACGTTGAGTACAGTAATTCAGCTGTAACAGCCTAACAGAGCAGAAAAGTAATGGTTTGGTAAGACTTGTAGAAAAGCAGCCCAAGAGAAAAACCTGTACTCAAAACTAACACACCAGGTTATAGTTTCAAACTGCAAGACATGACAGAGAAATAAAGCAGGTGCCTAACTAGTCATTGCCTATAGCAGTTCAAGGCCCATAAGTCAAAGAAGAGACATAGTTATTAAAATGCAATGTTTAGTTTTTTTTTAAAAAATAGCTTCTAAGGAGATTAATTTTCTTTTCAGCCTGGCAATCATTTCATAAACTTGCCGGTGTGATATAAGAAAAGCTGGATCTGTTCTTCACTGGGTTTGTCTTCAGATTTTCCACGCCTCATAATTTTACCCTGTTTTTATTGTTTTAGCAAAGAGGATTTAACAACAAGGTTTAATAAAAATGCTGCTGGTGCCTGTGCTGAACTGAGATTTTCTGCTATGAATGTGCATTTTGCTGGGATATATATATATAATATAGCTGATGACTCAACTGTGAACAGAGATTTGGGTTTTGCATTGTTTCTGCTGCTGGTGTATTACATTAAGACCACTACAGTGATGCACTTGTGAAATGCATGGAGCTGAAATGAGATTCTTCATTTCCAGGGAGTCTGATATTTTAGTGCCCAGACTAAGCAAAATAAATCCTAGAAACTCTGAAATTTCCTTGGTAGGTACAGTAGATTAATTAGACAGCATCTTTTGAGGTTAAATCCTGAGTCCTCTACTGGACTGACATATATAACCATGCTCTTACACAAAGGTTTTGAGCAGCAAATGCTTCTCCTTAAAGAGCTGGATGAGTATTTGTGAAGATTTAGTATCCTACTAATTATATCACCTGTGTTATAAGAAGGATGGGATCTGTTTTGGGACCAAGGAATGCTGTGCACTTCCTTTGATGTTACGAATATCTCCAAACTTGCAGTGGATCCTCAAAAATTGCCATGCCTGTAGTGTTACATTCTCTAGAAGGATCCTCTTTGTAAGGGGCAAGTGCTGGATCTGTACTAAGGGGAGTGGATCTGTCCCATTATTTCATGACCACAGAGATAAAGCTGTAGATTGCTTCTTAACACAGCCCTTGGATGGGAGGGAAGCCTGGTGTCCTAGTTCAGCTGGAGGGACCAGCTAACCCTGTGTGGTGGTGATCAAACCTGTGTATTCCACCCCCTCTATTCATTCCCCAAGGACAATGGGCCATTAGCAGCAGCTGCCCAGGGAGCCATTATCACTTCACACCCAGCCTGAGGGGGGCGGAGCTGCTAATGGGCCATCAACAGCTCAACAACCCCTGGCTCCCAGAGTTAATCACCCATTGTGTGAGTCCCCGCCCAGGGGGAGGGACTGAGTGCTCCCTGAGGGTACATAAGTGGTGGGTAAGAAGACCTCAGCCCCCTTCTCGTCGGATCCAGAGCAGCAGCAGGACCTCGACAGCAGGAGATCACCGCTCTCGCCCAGACCACAGCCCTCGCCTGCACCAACAGGTTTTTTTTCTTTTCCTTTTGCTCTGGACTTGGGGGAGCCACAGGGGTCTCAGCACAAGGGCAAACAAACCCCCTTGGGTTTGTGCCCCAGGACACTGGGTTATACTGCTGGGGTATTGTGAGTTGAAAGCAATTTCCCTTGTGTATCAGTGTTGTTATTGTAATATTATTATTAAATTTTAGGTCTGACTTATAATCTCTCTCGTGGTGAGTTCATTTCCCCTGCTGGTTCACCTTCAAACCAGCACATCTTTTGGCGCCCAACGTGGGGCACGAGAGAGAAGTCAGAACTACAATTTCATTTTGTGTATTTGGGTACAGAAACTCCCTGACTACCATGTTGCTTGATGTATTCATGTGGATCGTGTATCTGGGCCTGTTCATATTTCGACACATGGGGAACCATGTGCCTGTTTTGATGCTCTCTTTAGTACCAGGGAGAAGAATCAAAATTGCTTTATTAATATACTATGTTTATGTTGTCATAACATCAGAAGCAATGAATTTCATTGTGAATGTATATTCAGTCTGGTCTGCCTGTCCTGGTTTGGGTTGTTACCTCTGGGGTCTCATTAAAAATAGCACCCAGACTGTGGGGAAAACAGGCGGAGATGGTTACTTCCACCTTTTCACCTCTGCTACAACAATCATTGAAAATATTGAGCTTCCTTTTGATGTTAGGGACAGCATAATCCTGCTGTTAGTGTTGCTTTGTCTCCTCTGTACTGTATACACCATGTTTAGGGTCAGAACTGGGCTCTCTAAGGAGACTTGCTGGAGGCCTGCCCTGGGAGCGGATGATGTTGAGTGGCACGGGAAGTGGGAAGATATGGGCCAGTATTTGGAGACCTTCTCTCCTCAAATGATCTGGAAATTCACCCCGGAACAACTGCAGGACCCTGCCAAAATGCTAAGCTATGTCAAAGGAAGATGCTCTGGTAGTCCCAGAGATATGCAGCTCACAGCAACCTGCTGGGCCCTGGCCACTGCCTACCGCACACTGCTTGGTGTGGTACAGCATCATCAGGAGGAGGAGAAAAGGAGCAAATCCACAGGCACCATGTCCACCCAGACCATGACTGAGCCAGAGAGGAAGAGAGATACATCAACTAGCGCCATGTCCACCCAGACCATGACTGAGCCAGAGAGGAAGAGAGATACATCAACTAGCGCCATGTCCACCCAGACCATGACTGAGCCAGAGAGGAAGAGAGATACATCAACTAGCGCCATGCCCACCCAGACCATGACTGAGCCAGAGAGGAAGAGAGATACATCAACTAGCGCCATGCCCACCCAGACCATGACTGAGCCAGAGAGGAAGAGAGATACATCAACCAGCGCCATGTCCACCCAGACCATGACTGAGCCAGAGAGGAAGAGAGATACATCAACCAGCACCATGTCCACCCAGACCATGGAGGAGCCAGAAGGACAACAGAAACCGATAGCAGTTGCCCCTGTCCAGAAAAGAAAATCAAAGACCAAATCAGTTCGTATAGTGCATGACGAGGAAGAGTCAGGACCTTCATCTCAAGCAGAAGAAATGGAGCCAGAAATAATCACCCGGTCCCTATCCCTGGGAGAGCTGCGTGAGCTCCGGAGAGAGTTCACACGACAGGCAAATGAGTCCATCTTGACCTGGCTACTTTGAATCTGGGATGCTGCAGCCAATGATACAATTCTAGATGGGAGTGAGGCGAGGCAGCTGGGATCCCTGTCTCGAGATGTTGTCATTGATCAGGGCATTGGAAAGAGACAGGAAACTCTCAGCCTCTGGCGGCGACTGTTGTCAAGCGTGAGGGAGAGATATCTTTGTAAGGAGGACCTCCACGTACAGCAAGGACAGTGGAACACGATGGAACAAGGTATCCGGTGCTTAAGGGAATTAGCCGTACTGGAGATAATCTTTTCAGAGGATGAGAGATTCCCTAAAAGTCCAGATGGTGTCCAGTGCACATCCCAGATGTGGTTAAAATTTGCACGACTTGGGCCAGAAATGTATTCTCGCTACCTTGCAACATTGCAGTGGAGAGAGGGAGAAGACAAGGTGGGTGCACTGGTCAGCAAACTCAGGATTTATGAAGACACTGTCACTGCTCCATTACGAGCCCATGTCTCAGCTGTGGAAACAAAACTGGCTGAACTGGAAGAGAAGATTAAGGAAGGACTCTTCCATATCTCTCCAGAACAAACAAGAGTCTCCGCCATCAGAAGCAGGCGTCTTCCAGCTAAGGAGAAAGGGTACACTCCACGCGGCAATCTGTGGTTTTACCTCCATGAGCATGGAGAAGATATGAGGAAGTGGGATGGGAAACCCACCTCTTCCTTAGCAGCTCGGGTACGTGAATTGCAAAGAGGCACAACTAACACAGGGAATTCTTCAAGGTTGAAGGCTGCTCCGGTCTCTCGTGGGCAAGGCTCCAGACAGTATAGGAATGATGATGTTATGCCCGATCCTCTTGAAGGAACCTCCCGGTCATATTCACAGGGAGAGCGCAGTGAATACCATGACCAGAACTAGGGGGGCCCTGCCTCTAGCCAGGTAGAGGAGAGGGACAATCGGGTTTATTGGACTGTGTGGATTCGGTGGCCTGGCTCATCAGACCCACAGAAATACAAAGCTTTAGTGGACACTGGCGCACAATGCACGTTGATGCCATCAGGATACGTCGGGGCAGAATCCATCTCTATTTCTGGGGTAACAGGGGGATCCCAACAGCTGACTGTACTGGAAGCTGAAGTCAGCTTGACTGGCAAGGAATGGCATAGACACCCCATTGTGACTGGTCCAGAAGCCCCATGTATCCTTGGCATAGACTACCTGAGGAATGGATATTTCAAAGACCCAAAGGGACTGCGTTGGGCCTTTGGCATAGCTGCTGTGGAGACAGAGGAAATCAGACAGCTGAGCACCTTGCCTGGCCTCTCAGAGGACCCTTCTGCTGTAGGACTGCTGAAAGTTGAAGAACAATTGGTACCGCTGGCCACAGCCACAGTGCACCGTCGGCAATACCGCACTGACCGAGACTCTGTGACCCCCATACACAAGATGATTCGTGAGCTGGAGAGCCAAGGGGTGGTCAGCAAGACTCACTCACCCTTTAATAGCCCCATATGGCCAGTACGAAAGTCCAGTGGAGAGTGGAGGCTGACGGTGGATTACCGTGGTCTCAATGAGGTCACACCCCCCCTGAGTGCCGCTGTGCCGGACATGCTGGAGCTTCAGTATGAGCTGGAGTCCAAGGCAGCCAAGTGGTATGCCACCATCGACATTGCCAATGCCTTTTTCTCCATTCCGTTGGCAGCAGAGTGCAGGCCGCAGTTCGCTTTCACCTGGAAGGGGGTGCAGTACACCTGGAATCGACTGCCCCAGGGGTGGAAACACAGTCCCACCATTTGCCATGGACTGATCCAGACTGCATTGGAAAAGGGTGAGGCTCCAGAACATCTACAGTACATCGATGACATCATTGTATGGGGGAACACAGCAGGGGAGGTTTATGAGAAAGGAAAGAAGATAATCCAGATTCTCCTAAGAGCTGGTTTTGCCATTAAACGAAGTAAGGTCAAGGGACCTGCTCAGGAAATTCAGTTCCTAGGAGTGAAGTGGCAAGACGGGCGTCGTCAGATTCCAACAGAGGTGATCAACAAAATAGCAGCTATGTCCCCACCGACCAGCAAGAAGGAAACTCAGGCTTTCCTAGGCGCCGTGGGCTTTTGGAGGATGCATATCCCTGAGTACAGTCAGATTGTAAGCCCTCTCTACCTTGTGACACGGAAGAAAAATGATTTCCAGTGGGGCCCTGAACAACAACAAGCCTTTGAGCAGATTAAACAGGAGATTACCCATGCAGTAGCCCTTGGGCCAGTCAGGACAGGACAGGATGTGAAGAATGTGCTCTATACTGCAGCCAGGGAGAATGGCCCATCCTGGAGCCTCTGGCAGAAAGTACCTGGGGAGACTCGAGGACGACCGCTGGGATTCTGGAGCCGGGGATACAAAGGATCTGAGGCCAGTTACACCCCAACTGAGAAAGAGATCCTGGCAGCGTATGAAGGAGTTCGAGCTGCCTCAGAAGTGATTGGCACTGAGGCACAGCTCATCCTGGCACCCCGACTACCAGTGTTGGGCTGGATGTTCAAAGGAAAAGCTCCTTCTACCCATCACGCCACTGATGCCACATGGAGTAAGTGGATCGCTCTGATCACGCAGCGAACCCGGATAGGGAATCCTAATCGCCCTGGGATTTTGGAAATCATCACCAACTGGCCGGAAGGTGAGAGTTTCGGATTGTCCTCTGAAGAAGAAGAGGAGCAGGTGACACGAGCTGAGGAGGCCCCACCATATAACCAGCTACCAGAAGAGGAGAAGCGATATGCTCTCTTCACAGATGGCTCCTGCCGCATTGTAGGGACAAGCCGGAAATGGAAAGCAGCTGTATGGAGTCCTACACGTCGAGTTGCAGAAGCGACTGAAGGACAAGGTGGATCAAGTCAGGTTGCAGAGCTGAAAGCTGTTCAGCTGGCTTTGGATATCGCTGAACGAGAGAAGTGGCCAAGACTCTACCTTTACACTGACTCGTGGATGGTGGCCAATGCTCTGTGGGGATGGCTGGAGCGCTGGAGAAAGGCCGGCTGGCAGCGCAAAGGGAAACCCATCTGGGCGGCTGAGATGTGGCAGGACATCGCTGCCCGGGTAGAGAAGCTGAGTGTGAAGGTCCGTCACGTAGATGCTCATGTACCCAAGAGCCGGGCTAATGAGGAGCATCGTAACAACGAGCAGGTGGATCGAGCTGCCAGGATTGAAGTCTCCCAGGTAGATCTGGATTGGCAGCATAAAGGTGAATTGTTTCTAGCCCGATGGGCCCATGATGCTTCTGGTCATCAAGGCAGAGATGCAACATACAGATGGGCTCGTGACCGAGGGGTGGATCTAACTATGGACAGTGTCTCACAGGTTATCCATGACTGTGACACATGTGCTGCCATCAAGCAGGCCAAGCGGGTGAAGCCTCTATGGTATGGTGGACGGTGGTCGAAATACAGGTACGGGGAAGCCTGGCAAGTTGACTACATCACACTTCCCCAAACACGCCAAGGCAAGCGCTACGTGCTGACCATGGTAGAGGCAACCACTGGATGGCTGGAGACATACCCCGTATCTCACGCCACTGCCCGGAATACCATCCTGGGCCTTGAGAAACAAGTCCTGTGGAGACATGGCACACCAGAAAGAATAGAGTCTGACAACGGCACCCACTTCAAGAACAGCCTCATAGACACCTGGGCCAGAGAGCACGGCATTGAGTGGGTGTATCATATCCCCTACCATGCTCCAGCTGCCGGGAAAGTTGAGCGATGTAATGGACTGCTGAAGACAACCTTGAAGGCGTTGGGTGGGGGAACTTTCAAACACTGGGAGCTGCATTTGGCAAAGGCCACCTGGTTGGTCAACACCCGGGGCTCCATCAATCGAGCTGGCCCTGCCCAATCAGAACTCTTGAATACTGTAGATGGAGATAAAGTCCCTGTGGTCCATATGAGAGGTATGTTAGGAAAGACTGTTTGGGTTAGTCCCACCTCAAACAAAGGCAAACCCATCCGAGGGATTGTCTTTGCTCAAGGACCTGGTTGCACTTGGTGGGTAATGCAAAAAGATGGAGAAACACGTTGTGTACCACAAGGGGACCTAATTTTGAGCGAGAAGAGTTTGTAATGTTTCATTGTATACATGTGTATATATATGTATAGGTAAAAAGGGGGTTAATTTGGGAATGACTAGATGGAGTGGAATAAGGGGTGGATAATGTCCTAGTTCAGCTGGAGGGACCAGCTAACCCTGTGTGGTGGTGATCAAACCTGTGTATTCCACCCCCTCTATTCATTCCCCAAGGACAATGGGCCATTAGCAGCAGCTGCCCAGGGAGCCATTATCACTTCACACCCAGCCTGAGGGGGGCGGAGCTGCTAATGGGCCATCAACAGCTCAACAACCCCTGGCTCCCAGAGTTAATCACCCATTGTGTGAGTCCCCGCCCAGGGGGAGGGACTGAGTGCTCCCTGAGGGTACATAAGTGGTGGGTAAGAAGACCTCAGCCCCCTTCTCGTCGGATCCAGAGCAGCAGCAGGACCTCGACAGCAGGAGATCACCGCTCTCGCCCAGACCACAGCCCTCGCCTGCACCAACAGGTTTTTTTTCTTTTCCTTTTGCTCTGGACTTGGGGGAGCCACAGGGGTCTCAGCACAAGGGCAAACAAACCCCCTTGGGTTTGTGCCCCAGGACACTGGGTTATACTGCTGGGGTATTGTGAGTTGAAAGCAATTTCCCTTGTGTATCAGTGTTGTTATTGTAATATTATTATTAAATTTTAGGTCTGACTTATAATCTCTCTCGTGGTGAGTTCATTTCCCCTGCTGGTTCACCTTCAAACCAGCACACCTGGTCCTGAAGCTTCAGTTAAATTGCTGTCAACTGAGAAAAAAACCAAGGAAGGCAGGAGAGGATGATGAATGCCAACATTGGCAGGGTAAACTATTTTGAACCTGCAAGCCAAGGGGAAGGAGAAGATGTTCTTCTTGGCTTCTCAGTTTTAAAAATTAAAAGCAAATCCCATTTTCTAGATGTGGATACAGAATATCCCTGAGCATTGAGAGCTAATATCCACAAAGACATTGCATTTCCATGTGCGACTCTGTGCTAAAGCCCAGAAGAAAACTAGTATATTTTAGCAAACAGCTTGGAAATAAGCAATTTGTTTAAAATAAACCCTTTACTCTTTGAAGTTAATCTATTTAAAAAAAAAAAAAAACTACTTCTTTTCTGCAGCTTTGGGATTGGGAATAGCTTTACATGTTAACTCCTTTTCACCAAAATACTGGAGTGTAGAGTTCTCTGTGTCAGCTGTAAGTAGCTTTGACAGTTCAATAAATAAATTTTGTGTTTGTTGCTGCTGACCCTAGGAAAGGACAGCCTTGAGGATGAGAAGCAGTGTTACATAAATGTCTAGTGTACATAGCAACACTGAGCAGGGAGACGCTGTTGCATCACTTTTGGTGCACCAGTCACACATTAAAATTCTGTCATTGCAAGGTCACATTGCTCATCTCATACTCTGCAACCCTGAGGAAGAAATTTGGATGAGAGGTGGGGGAGGAAAAGCAGTAATTTCCCCCTTGTGCTGTAACCAAGAATATATTCATCGACAGCAGGGCATGTATTTTGATTTCAAAAGAGTATGCCTTTTCTTTTTCAGGGATAACGCATTCCCTTCTGGTGCTGTGTCATGGTGTTCACATGTTAGAAATGTAACACAGTGATAATGGGCTGCTTTTGCATTGAAGAAATAACATCTCTGAGCTTTTGCTTCTCCCTTTAACAATCTGAGAGAAATGCAAAATACAAGAGGGCACACAGAGTGGACTGTGTCCTGAGCTGCACTCGGTGCAGCCTGGTTAGGAATGCTGCACAGAAGCTTTGCAAACTGCTGGGAAGAGGCAAGGTTTAAGGCAGAGAGGTAAACAACAGTTTTAAGGAGAACACAGCAGTGATACATGATCTATAGTCAGAAGCGGGCCATGTCACCACATTGGCTGTCACGTCTTTGAACAGTGCTGAGTCAGAGCCAGCCTTAGGTGCAGCATCAGGAAAAGTCAGGGACTCTTGGATTGAGTCTGCATTGTGAGATGAAAGGCAGTTTCAACACAGGTAGGTGAGCTTCCTATGTGCACTTTCCAGCTTGGTGCTCAGAGCTGTCATACCTGAGGGTGAATTGTGCAGACAATGAGCTGCTCTGACTTGTGACTACAGTCACAGTTATGTGGTTTGCTTATGATATGGATGTACCCCCTGTATTTCTCCAGTTTTGTGGAAGCATGTTCAGGGATGGGGAAGCAGGGTATATTATTGTACCTCATTAAGTGTTAGATGCTTGAAAGCATATCCTGTCTAGAACAGATGTGGGTGGTGATTGCCAGCTTCCAACAACAACTGAATATACCTTGCCCATGTTTGCACTAGTGTTCATGAGAAATAAATGGCAAAATCTCTGCAGGAAGTCACGAGTTTTGTGTTTTATCATGTCAGAACAACATAATCAAGGGTTACAACATAATTAAATGTTAAAAATATTTGCTATGAATGTGAAGATTCACCTATGACATTATTCTTTTTGACTGCTTAAGCTTCAGTAACTATTACACACTTTTTGGCAAAAACATATTGTCCCAAAGCTTAAAAATGTGTCTGAGATGCAACTTGGCAAGGGATCTCCACCTCATAGTGAAATATCTGCTGGAGCTGGATGCATCTTGATCTACTCCATCTCCATGGAAGATTAGAGGGAGCTGCGCTTTCAGATCCGTCTCTGCCTCTCTGCCTATAACCTCAATCTTCACCTAGAGATGTGCACTTAACTTTTGAATCACTGTATACATCATCATCCATGTGTCACAGAGTCCTTCTCTTGTACTCTTCCTCTCCCCACAGCACATAATGTATCAAGAGGCCTCTTCTACCCTTTGCTTCCCTTACCTCAGGAAAAATGCCACTTTGGGAAATGCAGAGGTCCTCAATTTTCAACAAAATACACCTGCCTTGACAATGATCCTAGTGTAGAAGCCTTCAAAATGCAATCCACAATCCAATGGAGCTCTTGCATTCATTTTGATTAGCTTTAGGAAAATGCTGGGTGCAGCATTCCAGTGCTGGAGATGTGTTTTAGAATGAGAGAAAGACAGTGCTACAACATCAGCAATGTAGAAAAAGAGAAAAATTCATAATAGCAAAGATGTTTTCATCTTCTGAATGAGAATCAGGTATTTGGTTTTGTGAAAGTCAGGTCATTTGTGCCTATCACTGAAATTAAATCATGTTTCTGATTTCACATGTAGGCATTTCAGGTCAGTGGGCAGTGATAGAAATGGTTTCTTTTTCAATTGAATTTGATATTTCCATACAGCTCCTAGTTTATCAACTGCATATAAATTCTTCCTTTCACTGATTAAATATTTCCTCACCTGGTTTCTTTGCTTCAGGGAGCTTGAGAGCTCATTGTTTATAAAGAGAAAGAAGTATTGTGCTGTTAAGCAGGCAGCTCCCAACACATATGTTCAGCTCTGCATCTTTGAGAAGAAGGCACTGATGATGCTGCAAATGCATGAGGGCAGAGCTTTCACTGAGATTCAGATGTGACCAAGACCTTCTTCCAGAATTCATGCCTTGATGAAGCGCTCAGCTTATTAATAAACTTTCTGTGAAACAAGTAGCCTTAGTCCATATGTGCCATGCTGTGAAACCTTTAATCCTACTGAATTTTTCTGTCCCTGTGTTCCTTCTGGTTATTTCAAAGAGCAAATTTCATGAAGAACAATTGGGTAAGAAATTGTTCTCTTGGTCTGTGATAGTTGATGAGAAAAGTCATAATTGTGACATCCTCCCTCAAAATTATGTCCAAAAGTATTTTCACTGCCCCAGCTGTATTAGTTCCATAATGTGTGTGAAGGTTTTTTTTTCATGTTCTATAATTTTACATTGTTTATGTAAATCTAATTTCATATCAGAACCAAACCAGCCAATGAAAAAAAAAACAGCCCACACATCTTTTTTACTTGGGAAGTGTTAGCGTGTCCAAAGCGTGTCTGTTTTAAAAGAATTCCAAGATGCTTAGAAGAAGAGTGGAAACCAGCTCAAAAAAATATTTTCTAACAGCAAAGCATTCTCTGGGTTTATCGTTTCTGGGTTTTTTTTTCCAACCTTCATTAGTGAAAAAGTATGGTTCAAACTAAACAATAGTACTGCATTCTGAGCTTCAGCCTTTCAACATCTTCCTTAAGAAGCAAGGAATCTCTAGGATCATGTCTGTTCTGCCATCTGAACCCTCAAAGCAATGTCTGTGGCAGGTCTAGACTTGAGCTGCTGTCAGAAAGAAGACATGATCCATTTTTTCTCTCACTTTGGATAGTTATTTGGCATTTAACAACCATGTGAGAGTTTGGTACTGTGAAACAGCCAAGAACTGGAGCCACTGGTACAAGCAAAAAGACCTTAGCTTGTTATCCTGCTAGTCAAAGTAATCAAAGTCCAGACTAGGGAAGGAAGTTATAGTGACAAATTAAAATCTTACCATACCTAAAATTCGATAAACTAATGTGATCTTCAATTTTTTTATTTTTTTTTTTTTTTTTTACAAAATGAGCTTTGGAAGTAGTTATTTACAGTTAGCATGTGATAGGATAGAAAAAATGAATATCCTATCTTTTCTGTAGCTGCAGCTCTTGTCTTTTTCACTTGTGGACACTTCCTTCCCTCACTTTCCCCTGTCTCAAAAGAAAGAAAGGAGATTTTTTTTTCTGAATTTCCACCTCTGTAATTGTATATTTTTTTTCCACTAGAGCTGAAATAAAAATAATTTATTAAAAAGGAAGGTGGCATGTACTTTTTATATCTCTGTACAATGTTCAAGATAACCATTTTGGAAAGTATTAACATGAATGTCCACAATTTTGAGTACTCAATGTTCTTTTCAGAGATGCCTGTTTATATTAATGTAATTTCAATCTGTTCTTATGTTTTTATAGATCAGGATGTGGTACAATTCTTTGAAGAGACATGTCTGCCTACTTTCCAAGTAGGATAGAAAGCAAGTGGAATAGAAAGCAAAATTTGGTACTGAACTTTCATTTTTAATTTTTTCACCCAGACTTGACTTTAAGAAAAAGAATAACAGTGAGTTTGTATCCATAACAAATCTTGTCATATGGAACAGCCCATTTTGTAGCCTCAGCTTGCTGCCCCTCAACACAACAGAGGAGGTGTGTTTCACTGCCTGGAAGGACTTAAAATAGGTCACTGTTCTATCTTTGTGCCTTATAAACCTTCAAAGAGTAAGCAATAAGCTTTTTGACTCTGTTAGTTCCAATAAAATGAAGCAAAGATTTTACCAGCTGTCTGTATATTAAGGCAGAACTAGAAAACTGATCATAAAAAAACTTTTGAGTTTTCATTTTTCTGTTTTCCTAAGGTTTTCCTCTCCTTTTCATCAGTCATGTGCAGAAGTCTTTTCCCACAGTGTCCCTTTCTTATTTCTACAGTGTTGTGAGGGCAGGTGAAATCCATTGGCTAAAAAAGGGCTCAGACAGGAAAAACCTCTGAGCTTTATTTCATGTTCTTACAGAGTTCCCCCACAGACTAGTCACTGTGCTTAGGATTTTCAGAGTAATATGAAGAATTCAAGTTCACTGAGGTTTTGATACCGAAATGCATTAAATTTCTTCTAAAATATTATCTTCTTTTTGCCTACTTGTAAAATGGGGACAATCACACCTGAAAAGAGTTTTATGAATTTGCCTGGCAAATTGGCCTTCATTTCAAGTTTATTTAGTTAAAATGCAAAATCCTGGTTGCAGTGTGGAAAGGATGCTTTTTCCTAAAATAGCCATTTTATCTTAAGAGCAATCCTGACAACTAAAGTGTTTGGCTGTTTTGTGTTGCTGTTCAAATGTGATTTTTACATTCTGTTATATTAGCAGAACATTTTAATGTGATTTTATGTCTCTAATTGTATTTGACAAAGCACTATACATTTATACATCATGTAATTATGGCACTGTACTCTCAAGGTATTTACTTTACAGGAAGCTTCATGACTTTGGAATAAACAACCATTCCAAGACTGAGCAACACATGGTTGAGTTGCTGTTTATGACCTGGTTTTAATTAATGATACACTGCTTAAATTGTGGACACATTGTGTATGTGCATATGTGACTTTATATTGCTGCTGGGAGAAAAGGCTGGGATTTCACTCCTTAAAACAGAGGCTCCAGTACTCTTTGTGATGCCCTAAACTAGCTGGAACATCCACACAGTTTTGGCAGATATGCTGCTGGAAAGCCAGGATCCTCTGGCATGACAACAGGAAGTTCAGTAGGATAGCCAAAATACCAAAAATGTGCTAGGTACCCTGGTTTAGCCACCCAGAGTAATTTTCTGACTTAGAACAACATTGGGCATATTTTTACTCCATGTGTATCTGACTATGAGACCATCTCAGACGCAGAATATATTATCTCATTGTCATCATCACACCACTGGAGTTTAGAAGAATATCACTCCTCTGCATGCTGTCTGTTTAGAGCACAGTGGAAGCATGTGCCTGACCCTAACTCATCAAAATCAGTCGTGAGCAAAGTTCCTTCCCATACCAGAACTGTGTAGAAATCCTTCCCACCTATGATGAACCTGACCCTTGAATGCCTGACAGTGAAACGTGATTTGGGCATTTGCTTTAATTGACTTGGTTTGATGAAGTATTTCACAGTGTCCTCAGATCATACTGCTTTTGATAAAGCTGATATTTTATTATGATCTTCAAGACACTGCTGATTCTACATCAAATCTGTAACAGGTTTAAAACTCATAATCAACTTTGCAAATGTGGTTAGGGATCCATCTGGTGCACTGGAGACTAAAGCATCCACTTGATCTTTCTGCAAGATGTTGAATAATCTGGTGCCTGTCTAACTAATTATTTCTGCATTTGGCAGAGTTGTGGGTTTTTATAGGAAAGCTACATGTGAAACATGGATTAATACAAGTATGCAGGCTTCTATGAGATTTTTCAGAATTGTCAAGAGTTCTGGGCAATTCAGTTTCGATAAATAGGATACAAAATTAAACTGCATATATTGATCTCAGGCTTGTATTTTTTTGCTTTCTTATTCCAGAGTGGTGTTGATATAATGATGCCAAAAGGTATCATCCCTCTAAAATGAGGGGTTTTACCTGCAGCAAGATAAAAAAATCCTCAACCTCCTTTATATTCCTTCTCATTTATGTTTAGTTGCTAGGTTAAAAACTCAAAGAGAAAGCTACCATCTCCACTTCAGAGATGTTCTTGATCTGTGTAACTGCAAAAGGTATTTATTTATACTTAACACAGGGTCAGTGGCAGGCTGGGCAGAGCTATCAGAGAAAAAGTTATATCTTCAAAAATTATGACTGAGTTTTTCATTAAGAGGAATATCCTTTCCCACTCACCTTCCCCTGGCCAAGTAATGAGGTTTGGCAAAATGTACTTTGGCTCCTGAGCTTTGATTTTCTGTCTGATATTTGGGGAGTTCTTATGACAAGCAACATATTTCACAAATGCATTTGACCAAGAAGATTAGGGAAAGTGGAACACAAAAAATTGGGGGGATTTTTTTTTTATAAACCTGGCTGAAAATTCTGAAGCAAGTAAAGGACTCTCTTTACAGTGGGCAGCAAAGTATTGCAGTCTGCTGTTTTCCTAACAGTAGAGAAGACTCTCCTTTCTCTTCCCCCCTTCATCACTATATGGGCATCACTGATCCTGATAAATTTTTGATAACAAGGTGAGCAGGACTGGCGATGGTAGGCAAAGGCTGCTCATGTTAATACATGAGCTTTTCTCGAGAGAAAATGAGCAGCTGTGGGCCGAGCAGCAGCTGTCTGCCTGACCCAGGCACCAGCCTTGCATGAATTTCAATTATTTAATGAACCAAATCTCCAAAAGTAAATGAATGCATTTCTCACATTATTAGCTGAGAAATGTGAAAACTTTTGCAGACCTCCAAGGAGATCTGATTCACCTGGATTCAAAAGCTCCTTTTTCCCTGCAATGGTGTTATAGCACGTTATGGACTGTAAATGCAGGCAGTGTTTATGTGTGACCTGGCCTCCTCTGTCCTAGAATATCTCAGCTAAAGAACCATTTGAAAAAAACAGTTACAAATTTGAGACCATTTGAGGAGCACACACAGGTGGTTCCTTCCCTGTTCCTGATTCTGAATACTGGAGTAAAAGGGATAGGTCCCACATTGCGGGTCCCACCAGCCTCCTGAACATTGAGGAGCAGCTGTGCAATCCAGACAGAGTCTCATTCCCTGTAGGTAAATGAGCCCTAAAGCACTTTACAGGCATGTGGATGTTACAGGATGGCTGAATAACTGGAATAATTTGTAATCAGTGCAACTTTGATTGTTTCTCCTGAACACCCATCATCATTTTTGTAAGCAAAATGACTTAAAATAATCTGCATTTCTCATCCATTTCCCTTTCCAACTCCTCCCAAATTTAATACTCATGAATTTAATAGCTCCATGATTTATTTCTCTTTTTGGTTTCTTGTTTAGGACATGAATAAGCATTAGATTGAGTTTAATAACAGTGTACTTTCTAATCTGAAATTGTGCATTGTGGACTGATGACTGATGGTCTGAATAACCAACAACTTGTCCTGTCTTCCTCCCCAAAACCATTCCAGTTTTCGTGAAAATTAATTTTGTTAGGTCAAAGTTTCTTATCTCTCTACAGATTAATTTTCCAAAGAAGTGTTCCTGTAACTTTTTACAGTAGTGTGTCTTCTTATAGGGGAATGTCACCTTCATTAGGATGACTGCAGAGATTTCCCCATCTGTCATCTGTATCCAGACTGCTAAACACAATTTCTAAAGTGTCAGCCTCCCTGCAGACATCCCTTTTTGGTACTGTAGAGTGCCATGGCTCCTAGGATGAGACTTGGTGTCTAGACTTTTGGATTTAAGTATGTTTGTTCCACTGAAAGGGAAAAGTCTTTCTGACTAGAAGTGATCTGATTTTCTGAAGTAACAAACACCTTTTCTTGTAGCTGTAAGGACAGAAAAGCTTCATTTTCCTTTTGGCTCTCAAATTAGAGTTGTTAAGAGCCTGATTCTCCCTGAATATTAATAGGAGGTTGATGCTTTGAAAGTCAGCCCGCTGAATTAAATAACTGAAATCACAGACTATAGAATTAAAAGACTAAAATTAATTTTAAAGTAGCATCTGAATTCCATGATGGTGTAAAAGAGGACATGGAGCTTGGATTCTCTGGCGGTCTGTATCTTCCATGGTCACTGTGGCATTAACGGACATAATAAAAGTTAAAACAAATTGCTGCTGCTCTGACTTGAGAAATCTTACTTGCTCTTTATATAAATGGCTAATGTCATCTAGATGAAAGGGAAGCTGGAAAAGAGTCCTTATAGGGCTCGTCTACGCAAATATGCACACATGTTGTGTAACTTTTACTGCTAAAGTAAGTGTACAGTTATTTAAGTATTTGTATTTTTGCCATGAATATGTGTATTTTGCTATCAGTTAATGACTGTAGCTCTGTTACTCTGGGATGTGTGTGGTGCTTCAATGTAAAAAAATCACATTTTCTCATAATTCCACCATTAAATATTTATGTATACAAATACTATCATCTTGATAATTTGGTATTTTTCAAGCTATCTGCCCATGTATATATTTCATTCTATGCAGCCAGGTCACCTGATAATGGAATCAGTCTGTAGTAATTTACGCAGAGCACCATTAAAGGACCAATATTTTCCACCCTACAAATACCCCTGAATTATGAGATGACAGTCCAGGTCTTCAAGTTCTTAGTGGCAGATCTTCCTGATGTGTTCAGCTCTGTGACAGAACAGCCAGCACATTTTTGTAATGCACTTGTCTTTGCATAAAGGGATCATATGCAGAGAACTTAAGCTTTTAACACTTCTCCCAGAAATGTATTTTCTTCTGTGGTATGTATGGGCTATTTATTTGTAATAGGTTGCACAAAGGAATGAAGGTAACTAAAGGCATTAATGTTGTAGAAAAGTTCATCATCAGTCACTGGCGGGTAAAAGCAGAAAGTAATTACAAGGAAGGTTGTATCAGTATGCAAGGTAAGAGTTAAGAAGCCCTGCAGACTCCTCTCCTTTATTCATATTTATGACATTGTCCAAAGTGCTTGGAAAGATGTGCAGCAGTTTGAAAATGTAGCACATTGAAATGGTTGTGCTTAAATTTTTGAAGAAACAATTCAAACCAGAAGCATTTCAACCTTGTTATATTTACAGGAAAGTGTAAATTTGACAACAATATGTAATTGATCTGAAAATGCCTAATTTTCTTATTATTGCCTGTTTCTTTTACTAGTAAACAATGAAGAAAAACAGAGAGGTGTTTTTATACCTCCAAGTTCCTTTAAAATCTGTACCACACAGACAGCAACTGTGTAGGTCCCATGACTATCATTGCCACCACTATACCAGCCTCAAAACTGAGGGCCAATCCTATCACTGTGCCTTCAAGGATCCCTTTTCCGGATGGATAAAACTGTGCAGCCTGGGGTGATAGGAGAGGGAATCAAGTTGCACAAAGGGAGGTGATCTGAAGTGCCAAGCCACATGATGGTCTGAAATTAATAGCTTTTTGGCAAATTCTTTTTTCAAAGAGGATTTTTGTGTGTGTGTATGTGGGGAAAGTACTGGTTTTTCTACATGTTTTATTAATCAATCAGATTTCTAGAACACTTTTTGCATTGTGTGAATTCTGCATAACTGATGCCTTCAAGAGGAGGTATGACTGCTGGGAAAACGTCCATATGTAAAATGGGACATCAGAAAGCCTAATGGGTGCAAGATGGATATGCAGAAATGAATTGCTTTTCTATAGTTATAATAGCTACTCCATATCTAATTCAGAGCTTATTACAAAAATTACAGTAAAAGGCTGTTTCTAATGACAAAATCTCATATCTGCCAATTTTCAGCTCACTATGGAGATTGATTCAGAATTACTTGCATCCTTACACACGTGTACACAGATGGTGAATTACAGATTTAACTCAATGGAGAGGCCAGGTGCTAAAAATAAATATTCGGGTGAAATGTAGGAGGGAGCATAGAACAGAAGAGACAGACAGCTGCTCATTGTCTTGCCTTGACTAAATGTGACTCTTAACAGTCCAAGGAAGTAAGACACCAGGCTAGGAAATGAAAAACTTGACAAAGGTAACAGACATGCAAAGACCAGAGAAAATGCTGAGTAGCATGTAATGAAGCTGTCAGGTATTTTGAATTTTTTTTTTCCATTATGTGAAACATGGTGGTGCTGATACTGCAAATGCTTCCTGGATGTTTAAACTGCTGGGATCCTCATCTAATGAGTACTTTCAGGCAAGCCTAACACGGGGTCAAGATTTATGTGATTACATACACAGAATCTATATCTTCAAGCACCAGGTAGTGTAATCCCCCATTTTCAGCACTGATCCTGTCAGAATAAACTCCCCAAGACTGAACAAACTGCTAATGTCAATGGGAAGTTTATTGTTTCAAGATACCTTGGGCAGACAGAGGAAAACCTAAAGGCAAGGCTGTGTTTAAGCTCTGACCATTCTGATTCAATGAGGTTACACAGCAAACACAGCCTCTTGATATTGCCTTATTTCCAATTAAAAAAAAAAAAAAAAGCAGGAGCTACAGCTTCCTTCTCAGGGAAGCACCTATAGCACCTATGAAGAAAAGAGATCCTTCAATACTTAATTTATGTATGTCTGAGCACAGAAGTATGCACAACCTTGAACAGGATGCTAAGAATGTGCCATTGCATTTGTAGCCTGCAGACAGAAAGCACGATGTCTCCTGGCAGTGCTGGTGGCCAAGAAAACGTTTAGTGCCATAGTGTTGAAAGAGTCCTCTCCCTCCTTCTGGCCCATAGAAAACCTGGTCCAAGCTAACATGCAGGGTCCCCAAAAAGCCAATGGGAAGGCATGTCTGGAGGACAGTTTCTCCTGTCCCAAAATGGTTGCTTTAAGATTGGTGTGGTCAGTCAGCACCTGGCAATGGTGTTTACTTCCTACACTAAAGCAACCTAAACAACTTTGCTCAGGAAAGAGAAGCAGTTGGAGTTTCATATGCTCAGGCAGATACACTTCTGAAGAGGTTTAACCCCCATCTGTCATTAGGCCACCAGTCTAAGCAGAAACACCACAATTGTGGAAAGAACCAGGAAATTTTGTCCTAGTTACTAAGATTAATATACACAGTACTGTCTACTCCCGGCCACAGACCATGCTGACTGTTGAAAACATGGCTATGTTCTTTGATCCCTCCCAAAGGAGACAGGGTCACCAGGTCATATGGTGAGTGGGAAAAATGCTTGAGGATATGCCTACAAGTATGAAGTGAATAAAAATTCCCTTTCATCAGTTAAAGCTGGTTTGAGTTCTCTGTGATGAAACTTCTGGTTGAAGAAAGCAGGCTGTTAAATCCTTCACTGAAGATAAGGGAAAGGAAAAGCATGCTGGGAATTGGTAAATGATCTGAGCAGAGCATAAACAGTCTTCCACTATTAGGTTATGGGCTTGGTCATAAACATGAATTATGCATTCCATGCTTTGGGGGAAGAAGGGATGATCAAGAGGTGGCAAAAAGTAGGATTTAGAAGACCCAATGAGCCGAAGCTCCACTTTCATCCTTCCACACATGGTGAGTTGCCATGGCTAAAGGAGAGAGGCCCAGGGTACACTGGCAATCTGTGGAGAAGATACCAAGAGCTGAGGAGTTCAATCAGAAATTACTTGCTGGCCATGTCCTTGCAAAGGGGTAGCATCTGGTAAAAATTTCCTCAACCAATGTAAAAAAAAATGTTGTCACTGTGGAATACTGCAAAGACAGAAATAAACTTGCTTAATACAGTTAGGATTTTTCTATAAGAACAACTCTTCAAAGGATGACACCCCTTTATTGACACTGAAATATTTTGCACAACAGCATTTTTTTCGACAAATGTCTAATGAAACACAGGGGCTGCCTTTCTGCCAGGGCAACCACCCAAACATGGATTATGGCTCTGCTGCAGTCTGCTCCAGATTGCCACAGACATTCAGACTGTCTCAAAGCTGGACATCTGGGACTTTTAAGGTGCACAGTTTCAACATATTCCTGTCATGTTCTATCTTCAGGACTGGGAATCCTAGAAGCATACCAGCTCCAGACTTCCACAAGGGATTGCCTGGAAAGCCCCTGGGAACTTAATGGATTTCCACTTCCCCTCCACTGACTGAATGGATCTTTCTATCTCAAATTCACTGCAGGTGCCACCATCTGCATGCCTTGAGGTCTTCATCTGCCCAGTGCAGCTGAGTGAGAGCAGGGAGTCTGAAATTCCCAGGCAATCAAGCCACTTAGGCTTCTGTAAACGGTTGCTGACTAAAAAGCACTTTTTACTGTGATTATAATCTTTGTCTGTCCCCAAATATTTCCTTTTGAAATTTCTTCTGTTACTTTTTACATATTTGTTCAGAAGAATTTTTCAAAATAAGGATAACATAATTTAAAATATTTTACCCAACTCATAGTTATCAAGCACAAGAAGAAAGGGTTTAGAAAAATCAGTGAGGACGAAAGGATGCTTTTCACTGTGTACCAGTCAGAGGGGTTTTTTTCCCCATTTTATTCGTTGAAGTAGTCCAGAGGAATTAAACAAATAGTTAATAGTTGTGGAATTTGAGTGAAGTCCTCAAACAGACTGAATAAAAATATTTGTGTTTATCTGACTTTGAAGCAAATTAACATTTATTAAGTAAAAATTTAAATAGGGGTGTTTTCCCTTTGTTGGTAGTATTTATTTCTACCAATAGAACATACTGGCTTATTTAAAATACAAATTAAAAGATTGAACTGATCACTTGAGATATTATAATAGTATAATATCTTTTCTGTCAAGATAATACTCCATAAGGATTTTCACTGGAGGCATTTGTGAGAGAAAAGAGCACATCTGAGAAAAGAGCTCATCTGAGTGGTTCCACGGCACTTACTGTCTGAAGAAGAATGTTTAGACCAATGGTCAAAGTTGATGTTTTCCCTATTTGAAAATCATGCCATTTTCATCCCTTTCTTCCTACTTATCTTCCCTCCCTCAGCCTTCTCACTGACCCCCTGAACATGCTTGTAGTCCTTGAAGTGTTCAAGGTGCTCTCATCAGCAGTTCCCAAAGTCTGAACCTGTCACTTTGACCACAAGACTACTCTAAATACATTAATTAAACCCAGATGCCATCAGGTCTCCCTGGGGAAAAAGCATGGCCCTTGCTTGTTATTTTTTATAGAAGGCCAAAAAATGATAGAAATCCTCTGAATCAGACCAACATATAGATAATTTTGGGACAGCTGTGAATTAATGTTTTGGCTGAAGATGAGCTATGGAATTATTGAAAGCCACATGGAGTCATCATCTCAAAAGAAAAAGAAGTGATTCATTTTGTTTAAGGCTCATCATATAATTAAATACCTTGTGTATTGGATTCACATGGTAAATTTTGGTATCAGGAGGCTGCAGAGGTGGCTTCTGTGAGAAGTTAACAGAAGCTTCTCTCAAGTTCAACAGAGCCAATGCCAGCCCTCTCCAAGACAGACCCACTGCTTACCAAGGCCAAACCTATCCATAACAATGGTAGCACCTCTGGGATAACAGATGTAAGAAGAGGGGGGGCTGCGCGGGGTAAAGGCAGACTTGCAGCTACGAGAGGGGAGTCAGACTATGTAAGAGAAACAGCACTGCAGACCCCAAGGTCAGTGCAGAAGTAGGAAGTGCTTCAGGTGCTGGAGCAGGGATTCCCATGCAGCTCATGGTTCAGCCCAAGGTGAAGCAGGATGCGTCCCTCCAGTCCATGGAAGTTCATAGTAGAACAGACATCCACCTGCAGCCCTTGGAGGACCCCATGCCAGAGCAGTTGGATGCCCAAAAGAGTCTGTGACCCTGTGGGAAGCCTGTGCTGGAGTAGGCTGCAGGCAGGACCTGTGGGCCCATAGGGAGAGTTGCCCACACTGGAGCAGGTTAGCTGGCAGGACTTGTGATCCCTCAGGGTGACCTATGTTGGAGCAATCTTTATGGAAGAAACCTATAGTGGATCAATTCATAAAGAACTGCAGCCCATGGGAAGGACTTGTGTTGGAGAAGTTCATGAAGGACTATGTCCTGTGGGAGGGACCCCATACTGGAGCACAGGAAGCATATGAGAAGTGCTCACAGGAACAACATGTGATGAACTGATGCACCCCCCCCCCCTCCCATTCCCTTTCCCTCTGCAATGCTGTCATGGAGGAGGTAGAGAAATCTGTGTTTGAAACCGAGAGGAAGGGAGGATTGGGGAACGTGTATTATTTTTTATTTAATTAATTATTTATTTTTATTTCTCCTTATCCTATTCTGACTTTTGATTGGCATAACTAATTTCCCCAAGTCAAGTCTGTTTTGCCTATGACAGTATTTGATGAGCAATTTCTCCCTGTCCTTACCTTGATCGATGAGCCTTTCATTGTATTTTCTCTCCCCTGCCCCACTGAGGAGGGGAGCTTTGATGAGTGCTTGCTGTCCAGCCAGGGGCAACCCACCACATCCTTTTTTGTTCTATATGGGTTTCCTTATGGAATATATGCGTACTGAGCAACCAAAAGTCACCCATAACATGAGCAATCATTAAGTCAAATGGAACAGAGGTGGCCATGGTGATACTAGCTTTCATCTCCTAAAAATTTCCCAGCTCCCCAGACAAATGCAAGATAGTATAGAAGACAGTGACTAACTAAAGCATTTGAGGCAAGTGAGAAGGGGTTTCTGAGATCACTTTCTTCTGCTGATGGCATTCAATCAAGGACAAACATGACATGGGAGCTGGAGGGAAAACAGTTCTATAGTAGAAGAAAAATGTGTCTAGGGGACATTCACTATGCAACACCATATGTTTTGCTCACTGAATTAAAGGTCTCTTTCTGCTCTTACATTCAAACACAAGGTGAACGTAGCACAGATTGTGCAGTCAGGCTCCTCTCACTAGATTCATGTGCCAAACACATGGATTGTGCTGTGGGATTTGAGCTTTCAGCTGTGAAAGAACAAATAAAAGAGCTCTATATATTAAAGTCACCAACACATAAGCCAGTCTGGTTTCATAGGAGCATTTTTTAATCAAGCACAGGAAGTAAATGGTGTTCTTTGGGTAGCATGGTAGCTTATGTTTGATCTGGGACATTTTTGAATGTTGGAGGTTACAAGAGGCTTGAGGAGGAAGACTGCCCATCCTGCTTATGCAGCTCACCTCAACAAGGTATTTGTAAACATCAATCAAACACTCCATGCTTGATTAGCACCTTAGTAACATGACTGAGTTACTGGAGGCCTCTAGAAATTGGACTGATAAGTTATATTGTTGTAATCTTCACCTTCTATGAGCAAGGGTTGTATCTCTGAAGAAGTTCCTCTCTTTTTCTTTCGGCAGGCCTTAATGAGCCCTGTGAGCACAGCAGTAATGATGCCTCCAACCACAGCTGCTCCAACCAACCAAGCCCAGATCTGACGGGCTTGCTGAAGGTAGGGTGTCAAAAAGTCTTGGAAAGACTGAAGAGCTAGAAAAAATAAATAAACAGAAAAAGAAATGTTCTGTTACCTAATGCAATGTACCGTTATTTTATGGAAGTTGCAGAATAGGCAATACTGGAAGGCTGAGTATAATGAGACAACAGTGGCAGAAATTGTCTGAAGGGCACAAACTCTCTTCAGCCCTTATAATCTGTTTCTCAATATTCATATTAAAGGCAGAAACAGTGTTCACTCTCCCTAGTGCTCCTTATGGTTTTCTCAAAACTTAAGACACAAGAAGTTTGTTGCTATGTGGCCAAAGTCCTGTTAGCTCATCATCTTATTGACAACAGCAACAGAAGCAGAACACTAGGGAGAGTTTAAGAAAAGGTCAAGCCTGTTACAACCTTTTCACAAAATACTTACCCAGTCTCCAACAATTTGCAGTTCAGGGATTTCCTGAAGCATGTGTGGTGTCTATGTAAGAGTCATTGAAGGATTCTTTTTCCTTCCATCATCTTTTAAAGCTGTTCTTTGAACTTTTATCATAACCTTTTGCAGAAAGAAGGTCCCTGCCTTAACTACATATTGCTGGGAAGAAAAAAGATTTCCTTTCACTATTTCTGAACCTTGCTCATTTCATTTGGTAGTTCTTGCGTGGGGAAAGGCAGTAGGCAATCATTCTCTGATCACTCTCTGCACAAGAAGTTCTCTTTCTTTGGTGAATTCAGAGCAGATTCTCACTGTTAGATAATCAGCTGCCTTCTTGCTTTGTGGTGTGAATGTGTGTATCCGTGTCTCTGTTCTTCTTGCTATGGCTTTTTGAGTCATGAAAACCCTGCCATACAGGGCTTTCCCTTCACAACAGAGGTTGAAAGGCATCTGTTCAAAATGGCTTGAATTTGAAGAATGGACAGACTCAAACAGTGGGTTAAGGACAACTACATGAGGTTAGATAAGGTGAAGTGCTGGGTCCTGCATTTGGGTTACAACAACCCCTTGCAGTGCTACAAGCTTGGGTGGGAGTGACTCAAGACCTGTTTGACAGAAAGGGACTTGTGGGTGCTGGTCAGCAGTGGCTGAACAGGAGCCAACAGTATGCTCAGGGGGCCAAGAAGGCTTATGTCAAGAATAGTGTAGCCAGCAGGATTAGGGAAGCCATCATCCCCCTCTACTTGGCATTGGTGAGGCTGCACTTTTGAGTATTGGGTTCAGTTCTGAGTCCCACACTTTAAAAAGGACACTGACGTGCTGGAGCATGTCCAGTGAAGGGCAACAAGACTCATGAAAGGACTGGAGAACATGTCTTATGAGGTACATCTGAAGGAGCTGGGTTTGTTTAGTCTGCAGAAGAGGAGGCTCAGGGGAGACCTCATTACTCTCTACAACTACCTGAAAGGATGTTGTAGTGAGGTGGGAGCTGGTCTCTTCTACCATTGTTAACAGTGGTCAGGCATTGGAATAGATTGCCCAGGGAGGTGATGGAGTCACCATCCCTGGAGGTGTTTTAAGAGGTGTCCGAATCTGGCCCTGGGTGAGGTGGTTTAGTGTTTTAGGGGCTACAGTGATAGTGCTGGGTTCATGGTTGGACTTGGTGATCTTAAAGGTTTTTTCTAATCCTAATGATTCTATGATTTTGGTTTGCAGCACCTTTAAGGTTAAGCTATCTTTAGACTTGAAGTCTGAATAATTTTCTGAGATGTAATTCCAATTTAGGCTGAGTTCAGGTTGAATATAGTTTGTTTGTCCCTACAACTCAGTTTCACTTTGGTGAATGTTTGGTGGCTATTTCTCTATTCCTTGCTTTCCAGTTAGTCCAACTTTGTATTCTGAGCTTGTATTTGCAAGAGTCTGCATGCTCAGCTTTTTACTTCTAGTCTCATTGGGCGTTTAAACGCTATGCAACACTAAGAATTGCACAAAAATTAGATCCCTGATGTTTCAAAGTGAACCCCACAAACCTTTGGGTATGAGGCACGTTACCACCTTAATCCTTCATTTTTTATCTATCAAATGAGGACAGTGCCATTAACAGAATCCTTTTTATTGTGAATATAAATTAATGTTTCTCCAGGACTCAGCTGATGCAGTGATCATCATCAAAGAAAACTGTTAGAGGAAATATCTTCAGGACAGAATTTTAGAAGTGTGCAATAAATCAAACATTAAGTTACATGCTGCTCAAGTGAGAAAGCAAAAATCAAAATTGAAAAGGGTTGTACATCTGTTTCTTAATGTATGCTGTCTATGCCGTGTAATGAATTAGCCGAGGGTCTGGTGAAAAAGTAGTGTGTAATGAAAGATAATACACACCTGGAGAGATGGAAGGTAAGGTAGGTTGTGGTTACATAGACTGTAATGTTGGTATATCTTAATTTTGTGCGCTTGAGTTTGTAAATTCAATTTTTTTTTCACTTCACTCTTCTGTGTTTATATTGCAAAAATCTCTAAATTAGAAGCAATCTGGCTATTTAAAGTGAAGCACAGTTATGATAAAAGGAAATTGATACATAACAGGAACCTGACACTGGTTTAATGTTATGGAAAAAGAGAATTGTCACAAAGTTCTCTTCCTTTCAAAATATGTCTGGGATATGAGAGTTTTCTAAGTGACATCTTAAATTCATACTTTTTCCTTGAACCATCTCTCCCCTCCATCAATATTAGTAGAAGTCTGACCTATCTTCATCCCAATAAAATATAACATCACATTTCATGACAATCCCTTTCCAAAGGAATTAATCTGTTTTACTATATACTGATAATCAGTTATATGTGTCATCCTCTTGCTTTCAGCCTCCGTCTGTACCACTTTTGTCATAAGCTTAAAGCCAAAAGCCACCCTCTGGCATCTACTGCCTGTTTCTTTTTTACTTCACAAACAGGTTTGGCATCATTATCATAAAGTTGCCATGACAACTCTTGAATGTCAAGGGATTTCATTCCTATGATCTATTTATCTATGACTCTAACACAAAAGTAAACCTTTAACTGGACTGGTTGCTCAACCAAAATCTTGCAAATTGGATTTTCATGTATTCCATTACCATGATTCTTTAACTGTGCAAGGCCCAAGAGCTCAGCAGCTGTGTTTGCTGATGACTACCTAGGGAAAAGTGTCAGGGGAGTTGGGAGAGTGGGGACCACACCTAGCTGTTTTATGGGGGAACATTGCCCAATGCTAATCCCATTCCTCTTATATCAGTGTTTAGGATAGTCTACCCTGGAAGCTGCTGTGAACAACATATCAATAGTTTCATGACAGAGCAAGAGGAAGCCAGGTTTGATAGCTACCCTCCCATTAGTGATGGAAACCAACACCTCATCTTCTTGCTCTTTTTGATGGGAAAATAGTGTTGGCTAACTTCATCTATGGTTTTAGCATTCAACTCTTGACATATTCTTGCTTCTCAAAGAGACTGTCAGCTCTGTGTAACAGGAACAAGTAATTTCTTAGTCTTAATAAATCGGGTTGTTCTTTTTTAACGTAATTTCAAAAATGCTAGGCAGTCTATTTTGTGTGGGTTGCTGAATGTCATTGAGAAAGTAGGAAACCACAATATAATTTTAAGGTGAAGCAACGTGTTTCTCCTATATTTCTGGTAATAATGTGGACTTTCCATGATGATTGAGGAAAGATACTATAGCAAATCTATTATTGAGCATCCTGAGATGTTTCTTTAGTGTCAATGTCAAACCACATTATTGATACAATATATACCAAGGACATACTTAAACTATTTTAAAATAATATTTATATCTTTTGGACATTCCTTCTATGCAAACTGCAGGATGACAAAGTCTTTCTATGGTTAATTCCACAAATTAGAAATAAAAACCTCTGGCTAACAAAAGAAGAAAAATAAAAAAATAATTCTATAATTTATCTATTCCCACATCCCCTCTACTATGTTTCCATTTGACACTCTTTTCTACTCCTAGCCTGGGTAGCTAATGGGCATTAGGTTTTAAAGCAAATCTTTAGATAGCACAAACATTTCTATTATATCTGACTTGAATTTTTTTCTTATCCAGGTGAGCAAGTTGGTTTCTGCTATTTGTTTTGTGTTTGTGTTTCACTGGTTGTGTCACTTTGGCTGTTCAAAGGAAATACCAGTGAGACTTCCACAATCGAAACTAGGAAGATGAACTGAATGAGATTCAACTTATGAAGCTGGTTTTAAGGCAGGATTACTTGTCTTTGTACTGATGAAAAGTTCACAACTCTCACAGATTTTATCAGAGTCTCATTATTACAGCTTGGAAAGTATTTTTTAATGTCTTATAACAGTAAGACAAAGTCTGGAGAAGGCTGTCACCCATATTCCACTATCTTTAGACTACAAGAGATGCTGTGCAATGGGTATTAATGGTTTGCTCATGGTAGAGCTACACTATCTCATGGTGTTACCTGTTCGCTTTCAGTTCTGCCTTCTGCCAAAGTGTGATATCAGAAAACTATGACCCAACAATCACCATGTGGCTGTCTCTGGAAACAGTCAGAATCAGGCCATTTCTGTCAATAACTTTATAATGAATTTTTCAGTGCTGAGGTTGATTAGACTTGTCCTTGCCTGTTACTTCTATGTTGTAATGTTGTGTTGCAGTCCTGCCCACTCAGTGGCAATGATGGTCAGATTCACAGAGAGGATTACTGAAAAAATTGATTACTTTGAAGTGTTGAGAGAAGAAAAATAAAATATTCCTGGGTGTATTTATAAAACAATACTATTTACTTTTTATTTGACAACCTCAGTATTCATTTGCACTTTATAAATGCTCTTTCACAGTTTACTTATATAAATTTATCAAAAAAGAGGCAAGATCTGTCTATAGAATACCTGATATCATCACAGTCTATGCTACCAGGGTATTAATAGCTCACCAGAAGTTTTCTACCTTTAAAAGTCTATCAAGAAAATAAAAAAAAGTCTTAACATCCATATTTCTGTTATTCCATTAGGCATCATTATATAGCCATCAAAACCATAAAAAATATCTATTCTTACTTTGCTCTGTTTTGATTAATTTGTGTCTACACCTCCTTATCTATGCCTGAAGAGAACCAGAGGCCAAAATACTCTCTTCTCATTGTTTATTTAATTCAGAAATCTAAATCACTGCCCAAGCCAGCATTTTGCAAACATTTTCCCCTTTAATTCCTTTCTATTGTCCCAGCATCCGCATTTTCTTGTGTGTATTACTATTTGACCTAGTTAGAGCTGCCAGAACCAGCTTATTATTGTGTGGATGTAACCAAAACTGTGTATTTTACACCCTCTCTTGTCATTTCTAGCAAACAGTTAATAATGGATCACTTGCAGCAGCTGCCCAGGGTGCATCTGAGCCCTGAGGTTACAAAGCTGGGTGTTGAGAACCCTGTGAGACAGGGGAATGTTTCTGTCTTCACACCAGTGACTCAGGTGTGATAACGCCCCTCCAGGGAGGCATTAGCACCTTCACACACAGTCTGAGGGGTCATGTCTACCAATGGGCCATCAAGGAGTCAAAAAATATCCCATGACTCACAGAGTCCATTGTGAAACTCCTGGTCCTAAGGGAGGTACTGGGAATTCCCATCTGAACCTAAGCATTTATAATCTTGGCATTTGGGACTTCTGGTACCACTTGTCCAGAGGAGGACCAGAACCTCAACAGGACTGCAACCACCAATCTTGACCAGACTGTGACCATCACCTGCACTATTAGGTTTTCTCCTTTCCTTTTACTTTGGACTCAGGGAGACCACATGGGTCTCAGCACAGGGGCTAACGAACACCATTCTGTTTGTGCCCCACACTGCTGGGTTATACTTCTGAGTTTTTGTGGGTTAAAACCAATTTCTCTTTGTATCAGTGCATTTATTGCAATATTTTTATTAAATTGTAACTCTGATTTGTAATCTCTTTTTGAACGGAGTTAATTTCTCCTGTTGCTTTACCTTTAAGCCAGCCAACTATTTTGTAATAGACGCTGAGATGCATAAGATTGGCCTTTCACGTCCTGGCCAAGAGTGTCTGCTCCTGAGTTAGGAGTCTTAGCAGAGCCTCTCCTTGGGGGTACCATATTTGCCAGCTGCCACATTTTCTAGTGACCTGGACATGATTTAGCAACCAAATTGCTGAACAGCCAGACATAGCTGTATTACAGCTCTGAATCTGAGCTCTGGATCTTCATGCAACACATGCAGAAGCAACCTGGCTTTCTGCACTGTAATCACAATCCTCTTATTCCTTACTTTGCCCTGAGTCTCAAAGATCCTTAGCTAAGAAACACATTCAGTTAGTGTCCAGAAATCACAACTGCTGGTTAGATTCCTGGGTTAATAATTGGGTATTTGTCTGCTTTTCAATAAGGCCAAGTGCTGGGTCCTGCACTTTGGCCACAACAACCCCCTGCAGCGCTACAGGCTGGGCACAGAGTGGCTGGAGAGCAGCCAGGCAGAAAGGGACCTTGGGGTACTAATTGACAGGAAGCTCAACATGAGCCAACAGTGTGCCCAGATGACCAAGAAGGCCAATGGGATCCTGTCCTGGATCAAAAATAGCGTGGCCAGAGGGACCAGGGAAGTGATCATTCCCCTGTACTCTGTGTTGGTGAGGCCACACCTTGAGTACTGTGTTCAGTTCTGGGCCCCTCAGTTCAGAAAGGATATTGAGGTGCTGGAGCGAGTCCAGAGAAGAGCAACAAGGCTGGCGAAGGGACTGGAGCACAAGCCCTATGGGGAGAGGCTGAGGGAGCTGGGGTTGTTTAGCCTGAAGAAGAGGAGGCTCAGAGGTGACCTCATCACTGTCTAGAACTACCTGAAGGGAAGTTCTAGCCAGGTGGGGGCTGGTCTCTTCTCCCAGGCACTCAGCAATAGGACAAGGGGGCACGGACTCAAGCTCTGCCAGGGGAAATTTAAGCTGGATATCAGAAAAAAATTCTTTCAAGAGAGAGTAATCAGGCATTGGAATGGGCTGCCCAGAGAGGTGGTGCATTCACCATCCCTGGAGATTTTTAAATGCAGATTGGACGTGACGCTGAGTGCCATGATCTAGTAAATGGACTAGAGTTGGACCAAGGGTTGGACTCGATGATCTCGGAGGTCTTTTCCAACCCAATCGATTCTATGATTTTATTATTCTATGATTTTCCAAAAAAAGTGATTTACTCAGCTACGCATTTAGTGGTCATCAAATCACTGCTGGAGCTTGTCCAGAGAAGGATAATAGAGCTGGGGAAGGGACTGGAGCACAACTCTTATAAGAAGTGGCTGAGGGAGCTGGGGATATTCAGCCTAGAGAAAAGGAGGCTCAAGGGAACTTTCTCACTCTTTACAGTTACTTGAAAGGAGGTTACAGCTCTTCTCCCAGGTAACAAGTGATAGGACAAGAGGAAACAGACTGAAGTTGTGCCAGAGGAGGTTTAGATTGGATGCTAGGAAGAATTTTGTGATAGAAAGGGTTGTCAAGCACTGGAACAGGCTGCACAGAGAAGTGGTGGAGTCACCATGCCTAGAAGTGTTAAAAAATCATGTAGATATGGTAATA
This sequence comes from Pithys albifrons albifrons, assembly GCF_047495875.1. NCBI lineage: Eukaryota > Metazoa > Chordata > Aves > Passeriformes > Thamnophilidae > Pithys > Pithys albifrons. The sequence goes on from NC_092458.1 coordinate 78,892,373, forward strand.
AGGGACATGGCTTAGTGGTGGGCTTTGCAGTACTCATCTCATGTTGGACTTCAGGATCCTAAAGGTATTTTCCAACCTAAATGACTCTATGATTCTGTAAAACTGTTCCCACTAGGAGAGAGTGACTTCCTGGTGAAAAGTCAAGACTGAACCTGTAATTTTTTTTTTTTCATTTCTGAAAGAAGGGAGTAAAAAAACATAGAAAAGACAGCTCAGTCCCTGGAATGCAAGCTCTTGAAATAGCTCTTGACAGAGTAAATTGCAGTGACAGCTGTTTCTAGGTGGTGCTGTTAGTCTTCTTGATGCTAACTAGTGTTCTTTTTCAGTAAGACATGTGGGTTGTGGTAGTTTTACAGCTCACAGTTCTCATCTCAGGGACAGCTGGGTGTCTCCTCCAGCTTCTGCTCAGAGTAGCTCCCCATTAACTACACTCTGACATGTGCCTTTGATTCCCAAGGGATAGACTTCCATACACGCTCTTTGTGATCACTTTTGCTTCAGCGCTGCCATACATACAGAAATAAATGAAGCTGCAATTAAAATCACATACTGTCACACACTGATTTGCTTTGCAGTAGAAAGCAGAGCTCCAGGCATCAGGTTTTCCTCAGAGACACAACAACAATATAATTTAGCATTAAAATGCTGTTTTGTCATTAAATTCTTTCCAGGTTTTCTTTCTTGTAATCAGGCTTTTCCTGTTCAGTGTACCCCTGCTTCATCTCTCTTTAGTCCCTGGTACTGTACCCCAGAACTGCTGCTGAGTCACAGAATCCTCTGGGTTGGAACAGACCTTCAAAGACCATCTAGTCCAACTGTCAGTTCAGCACTGCCATAATCACCCCTAGACCATTTTCTTTGAAAACAAACAAGCCAGGTCTTGAGAACAGGATAGAGCCAGATTTTGTGAGCTTGTTCCTCATTCTTCCTTTGCCTCTCCTCTTCCTCATTTGGCAGATCTGCAGAAATTCTTCCTCTTCTTGACCACCCAGATCTTTGCTACTGATTTTTTTTTTCCTTTGTAACATTTCCCTATTTGTCCAGTATCTCCTGACTGCCAGTCACTGACTTTCTCTTTTCCCTTGAGTACACAGAAAGTTTCTGGGAAGGTCAGCAGGTTTTCCTCCTTCAGGTACCACAAAGTTTCTGTTTATGCTTATGTTCCTCTGAACAGGAATCTAGCATTGCTATCTGTCTGTATTTAAACACTAGAGCAGCAAGAAAATCTGTATGTTCATTTTCAGAGTCCAGCCATTTTCTATTTGTAACCAGTTCTTCCCTTCAGATAAGAAACAGCTCAAGCTCTTGTCTTCTCAGTGAGATTAACAAGGAGTTGAGTGACATCTGAGGATTATCTGGGCTTTCTGAAAAGACTGAATTTCATTCTATGTATTGATCTTTCAAAATAATTAAAGAACTACTTTCTTTACATCTGTGTTAAAAACATTGGCAGAATTTAATAAGATTTTCATTTTCTGAGGACTTTATGCTCCCCTGGAAGAAGGGAAGAGTCCAGGAGGCAACAGAAGTTAACTGTTGAATGGTAAGTAGCTTACCATTGGCTTCATTTTGCAATACCATTTCAGGATTTAGAGTTCCTGAAAGTCATAGTATTTGGCACTTTGTCTGAGTGGTACAATTATAGCAATAGTATGAGTTTAGGCTTTCATTGCAAAGTATGTGTAGATATTTCTGGTCTTCATCTGAAATTAAATTATGGCATCATGAAAAAAAGTCAAAATGCTAATAATAAGACTAAAATTATAGTTTTGAGAACATCTTTGAAACATAAGATTTTTTTCTATCTGTTTTAATGATATATTAGGAGAAATACTGACTGCCATTATCTTGGTTAAAGTACTAAAATGACCTTAAATAATTATACTGAAGAGCTTCAGATTTCTCTCATTACACATAAAATAGTCAAAAGATTACTTTTCTGGATGAGTGTAAAACTCAAAATGAATTTTTAGAAGATGCGAAGCAACAAACTATATGCACAATTGGACAGTTTATCAAGTATGCAGTAACCACATACTGCTATTAATAAGCAAACTGTCAGAAAAACAGGGATTCCCTGAGATCTGATATTCTTTTGATAAAGACAAAAAGCAAGCTATGAGAATGCTAGTGATACTAAAACATCCTTGATGATTTTGCTGTATCACTATTGGACTTTCAACTCTTAATTACCTTATAACTCTTAATTGCCCTTTAACTGAAGGGACATGTTCACAAAATATTTTCTGCCTCAGACAGGAAAAGGAAACATACCTAATAACCTACCTGTTCAGTGGCAAGTGCTCTGCAAGGGAAACTGCATCCCACATCACAGGTAACTTTTAGCAGTGTTGAACATAAGAGATATGTCTGATCATTCCAGTGGCCCAGTTCTATAAATGATTGGGCCAAAGTAACTGAGCAATCTCAGTTCAAGGCATCATTTTGCCTTTAAGGGAAGTGAACCCTTCCCTTAAACAATAAGGAAATGGGTACTACTCAAAAGAAGCCATGAGATCCACCACTACAGACTTACTATGACCTGATGTACCTGAGGTTTTCCATCAGCTACAGCCCCAAGGACCTCTGTCCTCCCTGTGCTCAAGGATAGGCAGGAAGTCCAGGTGCAAACTACCTCTGAACAACAATTCATGTCAAAACTGTCACTAGACAGTGCCAAATTAATTTGTTTGATTGAAATGAACATTATGAAGTACTAAGTTTTGTTCATAGAAGTAACAAGAGGGCAAACACAAAGTCAATGGATCACTGTTTTAAATGCTACACAGACCTTGCATTGGTCTTTGATGCTGCAGTGAATTTTACTGTGTATCTAAGGGATCTGATTACATTTATAATCCAGAAAGAGAGTTTTGAATCTACATTCCTTTGAACCATGTCCAGAAACCCAAAAATCACACTGGTTCATATTTGTGCTTCACTGTAACTGCTGAGCTGATCAAATGGCAGGATTGAAATCCAGCACTTTTTCTCTCCACTTCTGATTGCTAGCTGACCATTTGGGTCAGATTTTGCTATTGATAGGCTAGGAGGGATGATATTCACATTAATGACTGATTTTTGTTTGGATCTTTTCTGATAGTATCATGTTGATTCTGTATCAGACCAGAAATCTGAAAACAAGTAGATACAATTTGGGACTATACTCAGTAAAAAATCTGAAACAAAAGGATTTTTTATCTTCTCATTTTACAGACATATTCCAGGTTATAGGCAACAAATTTTACATTTACCCAAAATTATAGTATTACCTGGCTCTTGCAGATACTCATAGTCATACCCCAGCTCTCTTGAGGATTTAAAAAATTCTCCATTTCTGTAAAGAGGGATGAAAGGGACCATGTAATTTTCTCTATTGTGCCCAATCGGTGCATTTGCTGCTGGGTAAACTTCTAGCATGGGTCTGTGTCTTCTTAACCATTGTTCAAAAATGCTGTGGAAGAAAAAGCAAGTCAATTACTGGTGGAGATTAGCAGAAATTTTCTTCTTGAACATAAAAAAAATATTAAAAGAAGAGTTGCTTTACAAATTTGAGGTTATCCACTTCAGTGCTGAGTTCCTATGCAAGCCAAAAAAAGCAAAGGCCTGCAGTGCTGCAAAGAGACTGAATATGCTTTTAAATTCCATAACTGTAAATCATTCTCTTGCTGTGACCTGACTGCAATCTTGCAATCTCTGCTCAGCAATTCACATGGTTGTGGGGGATAGAGAGAAAAGGACTAAAGATCTCAGTCATTCCTCCTCACTCTCAGAAACATTTGTAGCTGGTTGTGAATGGTCTTGTTTCTAGCTGCTGTGTCCTGCCTGTCCTACTTCCTCTAATTTCTTATACACTCACTAAAGTATGGTTACACTGTGGCTGGTTGTGCATCACCAAGGGATTAGAAACACCTGAGGAAAAAGGGATAAACTATATCAGTCCAAAAACTTGACAGATCAGTTGTCAGTAAAGTGTCTTTCTTCAGCCATAGCTTCTTCACTGCTCTTAGTGTCGGCACTCTTGTTTAACATATTCTCACTCCTCTCTCCCAGCTGCTGTTGTGCAGCTTTTTTTTACCCTCTTCTTAAATATATGATCCCAGAGGTGCCACCAACATCACTGAGGGGCTCAGCTTTGGCTAGCTGGAATAGGGAAGGTGGCAAAATGCTGCAGGGCAAGGCATCCTGTGTATGAAGAAAGAGGACCCCATACTCAATCAGAATATACTGGTAGGAGGCAATTGCGAACATCAAGCTCAGGGAGTGGTCACTGGACTAATTTATCAGTTATGAGGGATAGAAATGGTCTAAAGAGACACATAAATTGTACTTTAATTGAGATCTTAGTTCAACAGTTGCTCCTCCCCAGTACTGACCACTGACTAGAGGACATGGACTTCCCTCCCTCCCTCCCTCCCTCCCTCCCCTTCTAATTAATAACTGACTGTTCAGGAACTCAAGTTATCTCAGAAACACAGACCCTAAGTGCAAGTACTCAGGAGTATCAGGATCTCTGCAAGTTATCCAGTGGTTCTGCCAGTAGATTTTACTCTTGGTTTTGGGCAGAAATGTTGAGAAACCCTCTACATACCTCATCAAATTAAAGCCTTCTCACACTCATCAAAACCAAAATAGGGCCAAAATCTTGGTTCTTTTTTTAGGATCAAAAAATTTAATATATGAAAACATCACAATGATCATACGCCTTGTCAGCTGTTAATGAAGTTATTAATTTTGATTAAAATCTTTATTTGTGACTCTCTTCAGTTAATTCATCAACCCTTTCTAGAAAAACTCTCATCTGAATAAATTACATTTAGCTGAAGCTTTCAGATGGATAAATTTAAATAATATCAAGGCTTCAGTTGCAGTTATCACAAGAAAGTTTGAACAGAAACTGTAATCTTTGGAGAACAGCATGAAGAAATTAATATTTAATCACTAAAAACACATAGAATATAAAGGAGTAATTTATCTTGAGGAGGGATGGTGTGTGGAGGAGTGTTGTACTCCAATCTTTTCCCTACCTGGCTTTTACTCATGCCTTGGGTAAGGTACCCTGACTATTAGTGCCTTATTTTCCCAACAGTTGCAGACGGGAGCTGAGATAGCTTCTCTCTGCAGCACAGGGTTTTTAGAGGTATAGAGATACTTTGGTTGTCAAAACATGGTAATAATTTAAGAAGGTGGCAGAGACAGGAGTTGGATCAGGTTTTTTAAGTCTAGTGATGATCCATATCCTAACTTTGGAATGCTCAATCTGAGCTACTTCCTGGGGCCTGATTTTTTTGAAAATGCTGAGCAGTCACATTCTGAAAATCTGGAGGGCTGATGAGCACAAGGTTCAGATCTAAAAGTTGTCATTAGCCTAAAATAGCTTTGCATGACATACCCTGAAAGGCAGCGTCATCTCTGGATGAGTTAAGTGTTGCTGTTGCATAAGCACTTTCAATAAGACTCCTTAGGCCAATAATCTTTCAAGCAGAATGCAAATGCAAAGAATTTCCATGGAAATGAACATATGTACTTCTGGATTCCTTCTTTTGAATTCCTTCATTTGCATTGTGGTTCCCACATTAGGTATCAAGAGTTTTGTAGCAATAATTGGATGATTGAATTGCTTGGCCTTGTGAATAATCTTTAGATTCAGATGAGATCTCCTGCCTATAATTACTGATATGATGAGTTGTGCTAGTGCATGAGATTTGTTACGCAATTCACTGAGTTGTTAGGGAGCAATTATCTCAGTTAACCAGCATAAAATCATATCATCTTGGCTGAAATCTGTTTCATCGAACATATCTGTATGCCACCGTAGAAATCTCGGAAGCATCCTTTAAGGCTTTAGGAGTGACATTTAGAATAGCTGGTCCTGTGCATTTATATTGTAGTTGGTTTTGTTGGGATTTTTTTGACACTTTGAAAGATTAGGATCTTATTCTGCTTGATAATAAAGTGATTGGGGGAAGTTGCATTCATTATTTCAACTTAAAGTCTTGTTCCCAGCTTGTTCAGAAAGATGAACTCAATACATTTTTTTCTTGGCAAGATAATGCATGATGTTCTGTGTTTTCAGGAGGATGTTTGTGGGGTTTTTTTTAATTTTGCCTGAGAAAACTGTCAGATTTAGTATATCAGTAGTATTTTTACATTCTCATCTGTTTGAATTCCTCCTTTTAAGGGAGACACTTTCATTTCCCTGCATTACTTATATAAGAAAAGTTGTGGAAAAGGAACCTTACCCTTGATTTTCAAGAATAGTTTCCAAGCTTAATGGAGAAAGAAAACTCTCAATTACATTCATCTGAGAAGAAAAGTCCATGGAGAGGGTATAACTTAAGCTGTATTTCTGTTGCAAACTACAAATAGTTCTTGTTGGGTGCCATAAGCCATTTCACATCAAGGAGTTGCATTTTATGACTCCCCAACCAAGATTGTTAACTCTTTCATATATTTTTAAGGAAAACTGAAATCCCAAAGTAGCCTATGACTTCTGTGGCCAACCAGGCAGTGATATTGGCACAGTACTCCTATCCTTGGGGACTTGTCTTAACTAAAAAGATTTGGGCCAAAATCAAAGGTATATATGAATAAAATAATCAGTCTTTTGTTTCTGAGTACTCTGAACCACTGAATCCGGGCCTGTCTACATTTAAAGCAGTTAGCATCAAATAGTTTTTTCTTCATGCAGTGCTACTTTCCTGTAGGCAAAGAGAACACATTTAGACAGCTACGAAGGATCACTGGCAATTCTTCCATGTGCCTCAGTCTACAGAGTCAGTTGGTTTATCCAATGAGAAGCATGTAGTTTCTATGAGAGAGAGAAGTCAGAGTTTCCATCATCAGATGCTGATTCACTTACAGCTGACAGCAGTTTTTCTTTTCTTCCCTTAGAAGCAGACATGTAAGTTATTTCCCTTTAGTATCCTGAAAATGTGTACTTGTTTCCTATTCCTTTCTCAGGAGCTACAACCTTCAAAGAGCTTAGGGCTGCAGAACTAAAGTTACATGCAGAGAAATAAAATGCTGATGTAATTAGTCAGTCCCTTCAAGGAGTGACAAAGTTCTTGGTAGAAAAGATAGGTTTGCAACAGAGCAAGAGACCTGGACTCCCTAAAATTGTTGGTTATCTTGGCAGACCACTGCTCCTATATTCTATTCATATTAACCTCTGCCTTCTTCCCTGGACCTGAGAGTCTGCAAAGGCAGGACCACAAATTAAAGGATATCTCAAGGGCCATTTTTTTCCATGTTGACTCCCTTTCTTGATATAATTTTACTAAAGGTAACAAAAAAGACACCTAAACACTCAGATCAGGGCTCTGCTGTATCCAATCTCCATACTCATCCTGTGCAAAAAAAAGTACTGGTCTGAAGTTCAGTGAGAGAGAAATCTGTCTAGCTCCTACAGAAGTTGGTTACTTTCTTCCTCGGCATGTAGACAAGAGAGCAAGCAGATAAGTACCTATTTGTATAGGTGGAAGCAATATTTTCAAGAGACAGAGACACTACAAGTCCAGCTAGACTGGCATCATTTGGGAGATGTTGGCAGTGCTAAAGAGAGCAGATGAGATGTGAGCATAGTGGGGAAGACAAGGTGGGATAAAGGAAAGAAGAGAAGAGATAACCAAAAGTTGTCAGGAATTTTATTTGGACAAGGGAAATGGAAAGAAGCCAAGATGGGATTAGCAGAAATGCACCATAAATCCTCCAGGGTAACAGGTCTACCTAGAAGGGTCACGACCAATCAGTTGAAGGAATAGAAATTTAAAACACAGGAACTAACTACATGAAGTAGATATTAGTTCTCTGATAACCCTAATGCCCTTTGAGTTCTTTCAGCAGTAAGCAAAAGTGACTTGGAAGAGGTAGCTTTTATTTAAAGGCCTTGGCCAGATTAAAAATAAAATTGTAGCTATATTAGAGCAAAGACTGTTTGCATCTGGCAGGCTTCTTCATTTTCTTGAAGAAATCAAAGTGTCCAAACTGAATGTCCCAAATAAGAGTCCAGGGAAGTGAAAGAGATAGAAGAATAATGAATTTTGAAAGATGCCCTGTCTGACAATTAGTGCTTAAAGAGGCTCAGTCTCTCTAAATTGTACTTCCAAAATAGAAGTTATTTTGTAGTCATTGTAATATTAAAGTAATTACTAGAGCATGATAACCAGCACTCTATGCAAAGATTATTTTTGTGGTATGAAATAGAATTTTAATATTGTATAATATCTTGCATTTAAACAAATGTAGACTAAAATAAGACTCAGTGTTTGTATTCAAACAAGGGAAAAAAATTGATCTGGGGCATGATAAGTTCACCATCTGATTCAGTCACATGCTTGATGTAGAAATACCTAAGGGACATCATCTGGTCAGAAGGATTCCTAAAAAATCATAAAAGCAATGAATATTCTTCCTGCATATTGGAGAAATCTTAGAGTCTTACAGGCCTTATTTTACTCTAGAGAAAATAGGCACAGAGTACAAAAGACTTGCCTAAGTTCGTATGAGATATGCTGTAGTGGAGTGGAACTTCAGCTATGAGGCCAGTTTCTGCCTACCAAACTATGGTACCTCTTGGAATTAGGTTATACCATTACAAGTCATGGAGCATCAATTTTATTTAAGTATTTTGCTATACGTCCGTACACAGATCAATGTACCTGTTGATGAGCTTAATACTTGTGTGTACCAGTTCTTTTAGGTCCAGAGAACAGGTATGTGATTAAGAGTAATAAAGACACCCACCTGGTATGTTGATGCTTTTGCAGTTTGAATTTTCATTCAGAGAAAATATACTTTGCTTTTGCAAAAAGTTTTTGTGTGATATGGTGCTTTTACAGAGAAAATTAAAGCCATCTATAAAAGACATGGATATATCACTTCTATTTAATTGCATATAAATAGACTCAAATATTTTCTTTGTTCTGCTCAATACATACCAGGTTACACAAAATGAAATTAAATGAACCTTAGTGGAAAATTAATTTAAAAAAATCAAACAAACAAACCCACCTTAGTTTAAAGACTGGTGGGAAAACAGGATTGATTTGAGGATGATTAAAAAATCGCCACCGCTATATTTTTCTGAATTTATATTATTTTATGAATAATATATGCAATGGGATTATAGCTAATGAAAGGATGAGTCAAGAAATAAATGGGTTTATGTTGCCAGTGGGAAATATCAAGCAGAGTATAAAAGCATTGCTGCATATAGGCTGGATTTGTTCATGCTGTTCCAGATAGTGTTGTGCACTCTGAAAAAAGATGCTTCTTTCAGGGAGGAAATCTTAAAATCTAGAAAATGTAGAGTAAAACAGTAAGAGTGGGCATTTTCTTTATCTTTTGCAAAGTGTCCCTTCTAAGGGTCTTTTCCCAACAGTCTGCTTCCACAGACCTCAGAGACACTGTCACAGAGTGTAAACCTAACTGTCCCTTCACTAAGATTGAATATGAGAAGTTTAATCCACTGTGTTTTACCTTGCAGTTAAGGACAGTTGGAAAGAGGGAAAGAGAGGAGAAGAGGGTTCAGTACCTGCATATGAATTCTTCTATCACACAGCCAGGAATGTGTGGTGTCACACTGCAGATATGCCCAGTGGGAGGACTACAATCCCCTTATGATGAAGGTTCATGATCACTCTGTATCTGTACCACTAGAGAGGACACAGTACAGCTTTCCTCCTTCCTCCTACCTTCTGGTCCTGGCTTTCTCTGCAAGCATTTGCACAACCATGCTATAAGCATGATTAAAGAACTGCTTTGGTTTCAAACCAAACATCTAATTTGGTTTTATTTGTTCTGAGATAGCTGAGGTGAGATAAAGCCAAGGACCCAATTCATTATGCTTTTGCATGATGGTCAGTACCAGCACAAGGGAGGAACAGAGGTGAACACCTCTGGGCAACGCTAATTGCTGAGCAGGACTTTTTCTTCTTCCTAACCTATGTGCCACGTTAAGCTGAATTAAAGCATCAGTGAAAGCATGCCTTTGTTTCTCAGTAGCCTGAGAAACCCATGCCTCAGCTAAGCCTGCATTCAGCACTAACCGTTCAGCTGCTAGACAGCCACTTTGCAAACCACTATAACTTTATTGTATTCAAATCTGAAGCCATGTCACTAGTTGTGCCAGGTTTGACATGAAGACTTTCATTCCTCATCTACAGTTGTGAGACTGAGGCTAGATCAGACTGTGGCAGAAGGAAGACAGAACATTGCTGCTTAAAGCTCACATATACAATTTATTTCAGTATCATGAGATCAGACATTCTGTAGAAGAAATCTGGCAAGCAACATGTATTTGCATTTGGAAAGAAAAGGAAAAGGAAACAAACTGAGGAAAGCTGAAATGCCAGCCCAAGGACTATGATTACACAGTACTCATCACTTTAAAAGTTGGCATGAGTCAGCTGGTATTGCAAAGTCACCTCAGGTAATTCCCATCCCAAGCATTTGGGAGAAACATCAGTGCTTCAGTCCTGGAAGAGCTGCTGATGCTGAGATTGTAAAGTCAGGACACTGTACTGTTTGCCAATGTATGCAGTTATATTGCAGTATTGTTTTTTCTTTTTCTTTTAAGTTGGCTAAAGACACTACAGGGACTCTCAGGCAGGTAAACAAATTACACTACCATAATGAAAGTGTCTGATTAAAAATTAAGATGCTGCCCTCATTATTGTGAAAACCCATCCAGGCCCCTGAGGATATCTCCCCTGTTGGTGAATCACTGATGAGGACTGCCCTGGGTTACAGTGCTTACTCTGTTCTCCAGTCCTGGGGAACATCCAGAGGCTCCCATCATCAATTCCAATCTGCAGCATTCAGCAAGTATCCTTGGACAACATTGTCTCATCCACAAACCCTTGCAGTACCTCTGTCAAGTTACTTCTATGCCAGTCCCTGGACCAGTTACTGGACAGACCTGTCAATGCAAGCTTGCATGTGTTTGTCTGCCTGTGGGAGAGGTAACTGGAGATTAGCTGATCTACTTAATGGTTAGACTGGGTACCTAAGGCCAACTACTGAGGAATCCAAACTTTCTATATATGTATCTCTCTATATGTATGTATGAATATTTTCCCGTAATGGGTTTTCATCCTGTTCAGTCAAACAGGTAAAGAGTACAAGGCTGTTAGTGCCATTGGGATTTGTGTGAGTGCTGCATTCCTTGTGTTGATCTGTGTATCTGGTCAAGCATGTTTGCATATGCATATATGTACCTATTGTGTCCGTGTGTGCCTATTGGGAATACATGCTCAACCTCACTACTGGCTGGGCCCAAGAACATGGAGCTGTGGTAGCCATACCACCTTTGAGCTTCTAGATTTGTCAACCCCTAACACTTTAAACACAGACTTGCACAAAACAGACAAAAAAAGATGGTTTAGCCTGGTGCAGCTGTTCCCTCATATAATGTTGTGCTTTTGATTTTTTTCTCAAAGCATATGTAGATCAACTATCTGCCTCTGAAATATGAATATTCATTTTCAAGGAAGGTCTGGCTGACTTTATTGTTTCAATTTACTTCATCTTCTGAAACAAAAGTGGGGTTTTTTTTGTGGACTGGAGTGTAACAGACCACCCTCAACACTGAGGGGAAACATGCAAACAACACGAAACCCCTTAACTTATTCAGCAAGATGGGTACTGGCTACAGGTTGTCTTCTAAAGCACCATCCCCTGAGTGAGGCATAATAATGTGAATTGTGCTGATACCTTCCCACCCATTACAAAGTATCAGCAGATTTGGGGAGCCATGTGGCACCCAAGGATCTTGGCACTGGTCCGCTTCACCATCTCAGTACTAGAATTCCATCTCCTTACTTTTCACTGCACAAACTGGATGCTTGAAAAATGTCAGACAAAGGAAACAAGGGAGACGGAGTTGGCAACGATGTAGTCCTATACAAACAATCCTATCAGAGACAATGTCACTTCTTTGCTTGTGTCCCACTTTGTTGAAAGCCTCAAGGTTACTCCAACTGCTGGATTCATAGAATCATAGAGTATCCTGAGTTGGAAGGGACCCATAAGGATTATCAAAATTCTACTCCTGCACAGGACAGCCCCAAGAGTCACACCATGTGCCTGACGTTGCTGTTCAAATGCTTCTGAACTTTCTCAGACTAGGTACTGTGACCACTCCCTGGGTAACCTGTTCCAGTGCCCAACCACTCTGTGATTGAAGAACCTTTCCTTGACCTAAGGAACCCTTTCCTGAGTTTCTCCTTTTCAAGCCTAAATGTCCCCTGACACAGCTCCATGCCATTTATGAGATATTTTTAATCTTCCCTCTACCAATGTGATATATAGCAGTTTTCCTTCTTATCTGTGAAAGACCCTCAACACGTTTGTAGGATTAAGGGAAGAGAAGGGTCTTCAGACTTTCCTCTGAATTTTTCCTTTTTATGTCAAACAATGTGAACATCCATAGCTATTTGGAGAAGACGCAGTTGAATCTCTCATTGCTGCTTTGCATGCTCATTTGGGTGCAGAGGGCTATATACCTTCCAGTCACTGCTCCAATAATAGTGCAGTGTTCCAAATATTTCTCTTCTAAAATTAATAAAGTCAGCAGGTCCTCAAGCCTCTATTGAGAAAAGAAGCTGTTCAAGCACCAGAATCCTGTAGAGGATTCAGATAAAATCCTGAGCAGAGATCACTGCTGGTGGTGCAGGATCAAATGTGGCTCCTCTCTCAGAGATGGTTGCTGAAGCCCTGCAGTTCTATTCCCCATTTGCTGTCCTGATTGCCTTTAGACACATCACAAAGTGCTTAACCCTTCTAGGAAGCTCGTATAGCTACTCGGGGCCTCAACTCTGTTACATGTAAGTCTGGGGCACAGAAAGCCTTACAGGTTGGGCAGTCCTGTAACCTTTCCCAGTAAAGAAACCTTACATAAATATTATTGGGTTTTTCCCTCTGAGAAAACTGTGTAGGATGAAATAACAAGTGCTGAGCCTGACATGTTTGATCAGTTGCTGTTAGATTGCAATGCAAAGAGCTTTATTTCTACTGAAGAAGGAGATAATGGGTAAGCTAAGTGTGACACTAAAGACAAGAGCTGAGTTTTGGAAAAAGTGCGGGAATCTGTGCAGAGGGATGTCTGTATTCTCTAGCGTGGGACTAGGTAGTGCCTTAGTGTAACCCAGTTATTTGCAAAGCAAGATAATTCCTGTGAAAGCTTATTCTTCACCTCTGCTGGAAAGAAATTAGTTTAAATGAGGATTAGCTCTGCTGAGATCATGTCAGATATCTGCTCTAAACTCTATTCTTTTTCTTAGTCAAGACAGCCTTTGATTAACACCAGTGAAAGTTGTCAATGACTTTTCTGAGGTGCAAGAGTGAAATTCTTATTCCCTAAATAACTGTCATTAGGTATGTTGTTTCACCCCTTGCTGTCAAACCAGAGCAATGCTTGGCTAGAAATACTTGTTTCTCATTCAGATTGAGGTCTCCAATACTGTCCAACACTGCAAAACCCAAGTTATAGATGATACATGATAGTGTGTCCTGTGTGCTTTGTAAATAAGGAAATACAAATGATGTGTTGCATCAAAACCAAAAGTTAATATTTTCTGTAATGTATATCCTATGTCAAATTTCTCAGGTTCCCTTTTGACATGGTTTGCAGCTAACATAAGAACATCAGTTGAGGTAGGAGATAATACAACTGCCAGCTGCTCCAAAATGTAATAACTAGTTTCTCCTGAAGAAGAGAAAGATAATGAGCAGATTAAAAAGGACTGCTGTGGAGGTAACTGGATTGTCACTGTGGGACTTCTCCTCTGCTCTGTAATTCAATTCTTTGGAGACTTAAAGTTAGTCATTATTGAGGTTCACAAGGGATTGTAATATTTAAATCACACCTGTGGTAGTAAAATGGTAATTTCTTTTAATGAATAGAAGGTAGCCACATGTGAGTGAGGGTAATGCCATGTTTCCCTGTAATTTTTTACAATTTCAACAGTTCCATTGGCTATTATTGCAGAAGTGCTGTGGTAAGGAAATTCTAACTGCCTGCATCAGAGCTCATCTTGATCGCTGTGCTGCAGGGAGATTCCTCCTCCTCCAGCATTAAGAGAATAGGTGAAGACTAACCATGCAGTTCTCATGAATTTTCAGGGCAATGTAGCCTTTCCTTTTAAAAACCACTAATTGCTTGCAAACTATGTAGTGTACAAAGGGATCCACTCTGTAATTGTGTTGGCTGAACTAAAATCTTGCAGCAAGACTGATATGAAGCCTGCACTTTAAATGGAACTATTTGAACAAAACCTCCTATATTATAGATTTTTAGGAACAGAATGGGTCATTACAAACATTTAGTCTGAATAATGACATGGCAGGTGAGATTGCCAACTGCTGTATTTCACATTTAATCCAGAAGATAACTGTGTAACCCTTCTCTGGTCTTTCCCCTAAAGCAGTGTAGAGCAGCAGTACTATATATATGTTTTATGCATGCTTAATTGATAAAACGAATATTTGTCTCCAGAACCTGATCCTTGTCCTTATTTCTCCCTGTCTCTGATTCTGTATGGTCTATCTGTGGGTATCTAGAGGACTTAATTAAGTGTGGGTCACTTTAAATGCAGGTGCAGCCTCAGGAGGACTATACAGACTCAGTCTCTCTCTGTCCACTGGAGGAGAGATGCTCTAAACCTATACTCTTTTGCTTTTGCTTCTGGCCACTGCTTTAGCCATGGTACTGGTTAGATGGTCTGTGTTGTGACCCTCCAAGGCTGTTCTGCGTATCCCTTTTGGGTGCTTTGCAACTGCAGTAGCAGAAACTGCCCAGGCTTACTGAAATAGATGTTAGAGCCCAGCTCAGTATCTTGGTGTATGATTTGTCTTTCAGCCCTACACACAGGGATATCAAAGAAGAGAGAGATACTGGGGAACTGTGTTTCTCAGCAACACCCCAACCTTCCCACTTACACGCTGCTTTCCATGGATATATTTATATGATATTTTGCAGTAGATGTGAACTCACTCTGCCCACATACTGAGCCCACTTTGAATGAGTCAGCTCCATCAAACAAGCTGAGTAGCTCTAGTTAACATGCTGCAAAGCCTGTGAGGTTAGGAGGGAAAGGTTAGCAGCTCCAGTCCAGAACCAACAGAGGTCTTGGAGTAACAGAGGGAGCATGTGTCCTCCTGCATAACTTTAGACCTCCCCAGGCGGGGGTGGGGTAGAGTGGAGAGGGGAATTAAAAATGTAGAAACTTCTTTTCTAAACACTTCCATGCTTAAGTTTCCCACTCTTTCAGTACTTTGCTCTGTATCTCATACTTGTAGGAATTTGTGTGTGCCAATAAAGCTTGTGACCAAAGCCATTCCTGGGCCACCCTTGCATGAAACACTGCTAAAGAGAAGTTTTATGCCTCTGATGCCCCTCCTACTACAGCAGAGCTGCTTGCTATTACCTGGTGGCTTTTCCAGCACAGCAGCTGTTGTAATGAGGTGGTTTTGTTAAGCATCAGGAAAGCAAGAGAGCTGGGATACCTTGCTGCCATGCCATAGAGGCTGACAGTGGGATGTAGATGTGCATATGCTGATCAGAGCTCTCTTCCCAGGAGAAGTCATGTAATATGCAAGAGGCAAGGAGAAGAGGCAACTGCCTCCTAGGATACAAAAATGTCATTAATTCCCCCAAGAGCTTTGGAGGTGGGGAGATAACTTTCCCAGGTTTAGTCTTATTGCATATACAAGTCATGGATCACCCCTCTATATGCCTTGACCATTACATGTGTTACAGGTGCTGGTATTTAAGTAATTTCTGAACTTGAGTTTAAACAAACCCTCTGTGCTAGGTCTCATGTAGAGGTAGAAAGAAGTATTTTGAGTGGAACCATACAATCAAAAGACAAAAGGGTTCTTCAGCAGAGATATTTGCATCTTAGCTAGCTGCTAGTCAGCAGTGGGAGGCATCACTGCCCATAGCAAGGGGTTGGAACGAGATGATCTTTAAGGTCCCTTCCAACCCAAACCATTCTTTGATTCTGTGAACATTATGACTATTGTCTTACTGATTGTTAAGAGAGGCTCAATAGGAGGTGTTTGCAGTATAGCTCTAGAAGAGTATAAATTTAACCAGTGCTGAGGGTGTGTTTCTTTAGAGGGATAAATCAGCAGCTCTACCAGCTGTGTCTCTGATGCAGACCTGCATGTTTAACTGGTACATAAGGTGAGCAGGTTATCAGCTCCAATGTCGCTGCCATAATTCACACAGGTGCCAGAGGACAAGGAAGCCTTCTAGGACAGCAGGGCCTAGGTAAACTCGTACACAGTGTTCTTTTTTATTAATAACCCTACTGATAAACTTGTTTATAAGGATTTCTTTGGATATTGTGCAACTGCTCCACAATCATCACACTTCTGTCCATTATTCCTCTAATGCCCCTCCTGATAGAACAGAACTGCTTTCTGTGACTTCCATCTACCTTCCCTGTCTACTTCTGAAGTGTTTTTTTCCCCACTTTAACTGTCTTACATGTCTTTAGCATATGCATACAATCCCACTAAAATCATACAGTCCCCACCAATACCATCCCAGCACCCCCATATCTGCCACATCATACCATGCATATGGGTTTTTTTTCTGCTGTACAGTGCACTTTATAATACAGATATTTATTTCCAAAAGTCATCCTGAAGTTTCTGGATATGTATCCTGAGTAAGAACTGACTGTAACTCCTACCAGTTCCACAATATTTCACTCAGATACAAAATATCAAATGATACATTAGCAAAATGCAAAAGCTTTTAGGATGCACAGTAGTATTTGTGAGCATTAGGGGCTATCCTGCTGCATACCATCATCTCAGATCTGTCCTGGAAATGAAGCAAAAATTTCCTTAATTCAGGAACAAATCTCAGGGGCTTTGCTCATAAAAGCTGTACTTTCTCATCCCTGGGCATAGCAGTAGCTCAGTGATGCTCATGGTTTCACTGAGTGGAATGACTTTGACTGAGCTTCAGCTTCATGCCAGAGACAATTCTGAAGATAACTTCACCTCATCCACTGCCTTTACACAGGCATTTGGGAAGATACAGGGCTGGACATAGACTGTAAGATCCCGAGCTGGTATGATGCAGAAGCCCTGTAGATTTACTGTTATTGTGGGAAGAGGTATGTTGCCAATGCCAACATCTCAGCCTGCCATTGTCCAACAGATTTCAAGTAGTTCCAAGCCATGGTTCACTCAGCTGCAGAAAAAGATGACTTTTAGGCAGGGTCATCATTTTTTTGCAAACGTACCTCAAAAAAGCAGTGAGTCTTGCTGTGTCCATATCAAGGAAAAAATATTCATACACTTAGTGTTTACGAAGTGAGTTCTCCATTTTTACAATGCTTTATTGTTAGCTAATATAATGTTATACTGCAATCTTCATCTCAACACCTCAGTCATATGTTATGATGTCTCTCAGTTTTTGCATGCCAAATGGAGAAAATAACTCCTTGCCCCTATGCTTTATCTGTGTTGTCTCCCATAGGAGACAGTTCAGGGTAAGGAATTACTGTTATTTTATATATTGAACAAGTCTGGAAACACAGCATTATCTTACAAGAATTTCTGATTATTGTTTTTGAATGCCTTCTCTCCAAATGTTCCAAATTCTTGAAGCAAATAGTTTTTAACTGCTAAAATAAGTTCTTGCTTCCTGTCAACATTTCAAAACAAGAGAACAACTTGGGTTTTCGTCATGCATTTTTTAGTTTAAAACCCCTGAGATGACATTTAAGAGTAAATGAAAATGTTCTGATTCAAAAACAGTGTAAAAATAAGAAATTTTTATTTTGACATTTCATGGGAGTGAAAAAAATCAAATTTCCTCTTGTTAAAGCATTTTTCCAAATCACTTTTGCCATAATGCCTTTTTTATTTTTTTGTATTATTTTTTAGTGAAAGAAGGAAGTGGTCTTAGCATATTAAGTGGTGAGTGTATTGAGTGGTGAGTATATTGAGTCCACAAGGACTGAAAGTGTCCATAAAGGTAGGTTAGGCAATGCGGTATTGCTGATATGCAAATAAGGATGTGTAGATTTTGAGTTCTAATATATTTTTTAACAGATTTATCTATACATACTTTTTAGTTTAGCACTTTACTAATAAGCAGTGTTAGCATTTTATTGTTAGATTCTCAGATAAGAGTCTGGCATTTCCTAAGCTCCCAGCCTGCTGCTGAAGCAGAAGGGGTTATTTCAGCATTCTACATAGGAATCTGCGACAGGTGATGTTACTGCATAGGATAGAGACATTTGCCTTTATTAAGCAGAAGTTGTGTTTTTTTCATTGGGCTCTGAAGCTGATGCATAGGAGAGTTTCTTCTGCACCCACTTGGAAGTGTCCATATATGCCATTGGCTGTATATGAGTGTCTCCAATCCCTGTATGACCTTATCCTTGGCTTGGATTACTTTTAGCAAGAGTGCATGTGAACACACACAAATACACATGCACACCTCCCACACCTGAAGGTTTTATTTCTTTAATGCAAGATATCAGTCCTCTGTGATAGCAAGCAAAACAATAACTGAAGCAACAAGACCAGAGTACAGACGTACAACTGTGTCCTGTCATTGCCATTTCATACAATTGCAAAGGAAGCTATTTTTTTTCTCCTGTTGCTCAGGTTCCTTTGGTACCTAAGAGCCATATTCAGAGGCCAAGAATATGCCAGGTACTGCAGAGACTAGTGCAATGAAACAGTCCTTTTATGACAGAGCTCATAACATAAACACAGGACAAGGGACAACAAATAGATGCAGACAGATAGGAAGTGGACAAGTCACCTACATAGCAGAACTGCAATGTGAAGGTTTTGGCTCCCCAATGTCTGAGCTTCTCTTCACATGTCATGTTGAAAGGAAGAACAGTGACTGAATCTGTGGATGTGCAGGGTGAACAATGCCCAGCCATGAGTAGCATAGAGAGACTTGTCTAAATACCAATCAGATTTACAATAGAGATTGGTATAATGAACATTTTGGAGGGCTAAGTGACATCCTTTACAATGAAGAGGTGATTTGCGGAAGGTCAGCGAAGGGCCTTCACAATACAGACCAGTTGACCTGATGAGAGGAGAGCAAAGAAGACGTAGAAGGGTATGGACAGTGAGGAACACCTGGGCAGAGCACTGAGGTAATGTAATGATGGTTGTAGCAGTTTTCTGATCTGTGCAATTACTCATTATAGCTGGAGAAAACAATTCTTGTAGAGGTGGCATCACTAGAACTGAAAATATGGGTCTAGCTGCAGTCTAACATGCAAATACTAACAAATAGTAGATTTTGGAGATGCAAGAGACTGAAATCCTAAACACTATTGTATCTCCAGAAAATTAGTACTAAATTACTTTTTCTAAAACCAGGGCCTTTGGAAGTCATCCACATTGTTACAATAAACCCTGCCCAATATTGCAGAACTTAGAAATGAGATTAGAACTGAGGTCTTATTGCATTAGCTGCTGTACAGCTATAAAGTTGTATGGCAACTTATATTCCCCATTGCAATTTACCTTTTCTGAGGGACACTGTTGGGATGGGGTATGGAAATCACGAGGAGTAGAAGTATGAAACAAATGAAAAGAAAAATAAAAGAAACATTCAAAGGACTGAAGTGCAGGGAGAACAGATGGAGCTCCTGGCTGTAGAGAGAGAGGGCCTGAAAGATTCAGCACAGAGGAAAGAGTTCCTTTTTAGAGCACAGAAAACACCCCAGTGAGCTCAAGTGGGACTGTGGGCCCTTGCTTTCACTGCCTGTGCAGCTGCTCCTTCCAGCTTGAGTGGGTTGACTCCTCCCTTGTGCTGACTCTAAAGCATATCTGAATAGTAAAGAGATTTGCAATTAAGAGAAATGCTTCAGAATGCTGAAAAAGCTCTTGTTGTTACTGAATATATATTTTATTGCATCTTTTTTCTTTTTTAAGTCATTCAATTAACAGTTAATAATTTAGAGGATGGTCACCTGCTTTTACCAAGCACAGAGATTTGATCTTTAGGTCTTCTAGCTAGCAAATAAGAAGGCAAGGATCTTGATTAATCATTGCTAAGAAAGCTGTTGCCTGGGTACCTTCATGCTTTTGTGATGCTGAGAGGGAAAGACCTAAAAAACCGGAAGTGTTTGTAATCCAATGCTTTTCTTTTTACCTGAATGATCTCAGCTGCACCTTTGCTTTGTCCATCGTTCCCTCTTTTTGTTCTCAGGCCCAGGCAGGAAAGGCTGAGGGACAGCAGATGGTAGGCTGACTGTTGCTCAGTTTGGAAAGCAGCTCCTAACATTTGGCTCACACCTGTCAGCAGACTCCATATACACTTGTTTATCCTCCTCTGTACCATATGTTTCCATGCAAAATCAGTTTCTATGATCTATTGCATTATTCCTATCACTCCTATTATGGTTGTCACTGAGCATTTCACAGTCATTAATACATTTACCCTTTTGCGTAGGCATCTAATATCACCCACTGTGCAGATGGGATCCGCAGCTCCTCAAAAGTCTCATTGAAACCAATGGGAAGGAAACATATCTCCAGGGGCTGAAGGTATGGGAGAGCAAATTGCATGCTCAGTTCCACCCAAGAAATTTGCAGTGAAGTGAGGAAATTCCTCTTTTGGATCCTACATGGATGCTTGAAGTGCTGGAACATTCTTGATTTCTAGACACAGAGCTGTTCCCTGCTTTTGCAAACCCAGCAGAACTGTGGTTGTTGGTGCATAGTCTTTCTACACACTTTGCCAGTAAAACCCCATCTTGGAATTCTCCATGTTCTCACCAAGGAACATGGAAAAAAGATGCTGTCCTTGTCACAATGTACAATTTAGAAGTTAGTTAAAAGCCCACTGGCCAAATGATAGCAATCAGCTCAAAAATGTTCTGTCCAAATGACAAAAGTTGATAAGGACCAAAAAATGTGCTTCTGCTGCACCGGTAACTGGTTTCTCCTGCTTCCTCTGTTCTTTGTATTCACAGAAAATAACTTCTTTTCAGCCCTTCTGATTTAAAGTCTATGTAGGAGAGGAACAGAGTTTTTTAAAATGTACTGTATGTACCTATCAGTCACCTACTTATTAATTATAGATAAAAGCATGATTAATCTGTCATGGATAAGGCTGCTAAGTAACCAAAATCATACTAATGCATTTCTGTCGCTTATACAAAAGGCAGCATTATTATCAGTTTTCACATTCATGTGTACTAAAGCCCATATACACGGCAGCTGCAGAGCACTGGTGATGTTCTTTCTGCCACAGAAAGGAGGAGGTTGCATCATGCATATCTGTCTTGCCCCTACAGTGCCTTGAAGTGGTTTATTTCCTCAACACTAGAATGATTTAATGAGGTTATTATTGCCTTTTATAACTGATACCAACTACAGTTATGAGAATTTTTCCAGGGACTCATAATGACTACAACTGAAATTGCTCTGTGGAGTTTCATGCTGAGGGGTCAGCATGAGGACCAAGATGCTACTTATGCCCTGCAATGAATGAGAGCTAAGAGTTGCTTAGGTCTTATACAAGTGTCAATGTCTAAGGAAAACAATTCTTTAGATATGGCACATCATTATTCTTTCTCTTCTGTGTTCCTTTTCTCTGAATATTCAATTGATCCCCTTTTTAATAGCCTGGATGTTGGAAAGTTAATTTCCAAACGCCAAAGTCGAGTTTTGTAACCACACCTGAAACTCTCATGCATCCATCCTGTTGAACAGCCAATACATGGATATGCTAAATCACAGCTAAGCTACACTACTAAAATTTTAAAATGTCCTGAAGAAAATCTTTTCACATAAAATAGTTTTAAAACTGACACCTCCAGAAGACTAATTGTGCCCTGTGATATTAGGACCAGAAGACAGGTAGGTCACCCATTGAATGAATCATTCCACTCATACTTGAGTGACCTGCAAAGACTTGATGCCCTATTTCTGGATATTTAAAGTATGAAGGATACAATCATTAGACTCATTAAATATATATGTATCATCTACATATAATGTTATAGAAATACATAAATATTTTATTATATATAGATTTAAGCTATATTAATTTCCCCCCTCCTCTTATGTATTAAACATATACGAGGAGAAAAAGCCCAACTTCAGTTTTGTCTATTTACGGCTACTAGCTTTTTTGGTTAAATAAGGTAAAGTTTCCTGTAAGAGTTTTGGTGTGATCTGCCTGAAACTAAAGAACTTCACTGTACAATGATGTCTGCAAGTTGTAATTTGCATCCCTCAGTGACCCAAGTGAAAAAAAAATTGGTTTTTATCTCAGTAAGCACCTTGCTGCATTCAGGCAGAGTCTCAGTCAGTAGGTTTCTGAGCATAAAGATTTGTGGAACAGTCCCAAAAGTTTGTCCAGGGTCATAGTTATTTTGTCCTAAGCATTGCTTTCATCAAGTTACAGTCAGTGTAGGGGGAGAACGTAGAAGATTGATAAAAAATTATAAACTGCTCCACAACAAGTGTTGTTTGTGAGGCTTTTAAAGTTATTTACTTAGATTTTTATTTTAATTAATCTTTAATCATCAGAGTTTGCTGTAAATGCAGTCCAGTGTAAATTTTTGGTAGCAATTAACATGTGTTATACTGACACAGAAATTTTTAAGGTCACTATTAAATCTTGGAATGCTGCCCTTAATGTAGGAATTTCATTATTTTCTTGCAAAATTGCGCTCCCCAACTCTTTCTTATTAATAAACATGATACCTTCTGTTTGCTTTCCTTTCATTCTGCACAGATGTACTCTTTCATCAAGAAACAATCACAGTTTTGTTTGTCACACTGAAATATGGTTTCTTTCTTCTTTATTTATGAATAGCAGGCTCTGATTTTCTTTATGGAATAGAAATTAAAACAGCCCTGACATTTAGAATGTAAAGGAATTGCTCCAACTTATTATAGTTGTTTTAAAATGAGTCACACACTTTTGATCCAAACTTCCTGACATGTACATCCATATATATTAATCATTATGACATCATTGAAGAACTATTTTTATCTTGTTAATAAATGCATTTGTCAACTTGTCAAGTTATATTTAATCCAGTGAACATACAGATAGGTTAGGAAAGACATGTGCTTTCAAATAATAGCAAAGCTCACTTCTGCATGTCTGAAAATGTTGTGCATGTAAAGGCATGTAACATCTTTGCAGTATTGAAATGCAGGTGTAAAGTACACTGTAAAAAAAAAACAAACACAAAATTAATTACATTTACTAAGAAGAATTAAACCTACCTGTCAACAAATGCGTGATGTAATACAAAGATAGGATCATTTGCAGAGCCTTGTACTTGGGACATGGAGCCGTTCATGTAGATGTGAAGTGCATTATGCAAACTGCTTTGCGATGGGTTTGATATTGCAGTCTGTGGATCAGCAAAGCCTGTAGATTCAAGAGGAAACCATATGCTGATATGACAATGTGTATAATTATTTTTCCAGTAACAGTGAAGATCAAAGTACCTACTTTCACTTAATTTACATTCAGCTTTTTAGACAAAGGCTTAGGAAAACATGTAAAAGGGGGCTAATATATTTCAAAGGCATTGCAAAGATGACATTAGAATAAGCTAAATCAAAACTCCTACCATGTAGCTAATTCAGCATGTCAGCAAATATACTGCTAAATTGTTTTATATTTTTAAATTTCCTTGTCCATCTTGTCTGGCTGTTAAAAGACAACATAATCCCTATAGACATTTAGGTGTGTAGATTTATTTATGTTGGGAAAATATATTCACTTTATTTTCATTTGTGATCTCTGTACTTATAGGTTGCTAAGATAAAGCAAGCTATTTTATCTCATCATATCCTCACTCATTTATTAATGTTCGTCTCTATAGAGCATGTTCTTTTATTGTTAGGAGCCAACTGAATGCAAGCTATAATCTTTATGGAAGGATTTGCAAAGTAATGAATAATCTTTCATGGTCAGACTCACAGAATGGAAATCTTTGGATTGCTGTTATTTTGGAGGATGCCTAAAAATGGGTTTTGAGAAGAGCTTACATGGATTAGCCCCCAAAGAGGAAATACTGAAAGATGAGTCTCTCCCTTAGTTTTTCTCTTGGTAGTTTGTCGATACCTCATCTCTGATGTTGGTTTCTCTATTCAGTGTCTCAACAGCCAAGGACTCCTAGTAAAAGCCAACTCAACCACCTCATCATTCTCTGGAATTTTCACACAGAGTAAAAGCAGAAAGAGATGTCATCCTCCCAATCTGTTTCTGAACCTGATGCTAGTTCTGCTATTTAACCCATGACACAAAATCTCCCTGATCTGTCTCTTTTATTTAGTTCCTGAAGATGTATTCATCTCAGAATTTCTATAAGCTGTAGGATGAGGAAGCATAGTGGAGTTGCATTAAAATGTCTTCACAATTTAGTAATAAAATAAAAAGGGCTGTGAACAATATGGACATTGTGCTGTTCTTCAGTGTTTTTCCAATATCATTGCAGTTTATCAGGTCTACAAGGTGGGGAAAAGAAAAATCTTAACTTTTATCTTTGTGAAATTCCTTATAGACTTTGAATACTTGCTTTATTTACTTATTTGGACCAAGAACTAACATTTGAATGAGAATAAGTAATATACTTTTGGAGTGATTCTCCCAACAGTCCTTCTGTTTCATGCTGTGACTCACATCACAGGACAATTTCTGACTTTGCAAACTGGATTCCTTTTGGAGAAAATCTAATATGTACCAGCTATCATTGGGAGTCCAGTTCAGGGGACTGAACTACAGCTACTACAAAAGAACACCTTCCCTTTCGAACCCCTCATGTGTAACATGGAATTCAGGTTCAGGCTACCAACTGTTTTGCTCTGAATTTGTTCCTCTCGAAGTCAGACAAAATATTAATTGACATGTGGCTAGAGTTGGCCTATGACTGGAGTCATATTCTGAACTTGGAAACCTGAGTGTTGGATTGAACTGGGACTCTGATCTTCTGTGTGAAATGATAGCATTTCTTAGTCACTCTAAATTCCCTCACTGGGCTTTGTCTTGTCAATTAACTTCTTTAAACAAGGGAAGAGCATCTGGCATAAAACCACTGATATTTTTAATAATAATCAAATCATAACTGTGGCACCTAGAAACCAGGATATCATAATAACCATCCACCTTTCTGGTTGTAATAGTATGACAAAACTTTTGAGAAACTCACAGAATCACAGAATGTGCTAGGTTGGAATTGACCCACAAGGATCATCCAGTCCAACTTCACAGGACTAGCCCCAAGAGTCACACCATGTGCCTGAGAGTATCATTCAAAAACTTGAACTTGGTGCTGTGATTATGTCTCTGAAGAGTCTGTTTCAGTGCTCAACCACCCTCTGGACAAAGAACCTTTTTCTAATATTCAGCCAAAACCTTCTCTGACAAAACTTCAGGCCATTCCCTCGGGTCCTGTCACTGGTCACCACAGAGAAGAGACCAATTCCTGCCCCTCTTCCTCCCTTCATGAGGAAGCCAGAATCGAAAACGTTGTTAAGATAGTTGGAGGAGGTAGAGTTAGCTTATCAAGAAAGTAAGTTTTCAATATGGAGTGAGTCTGGATTTAGGAAACAAAGAGGAACACATAAACATTTACAGATAACTCCAGACCTTGAGTACATGAAATGTGGACCAGTATTCTTTGAAGAGTCTGCTTGGTGATATAAAGAGCAAAGGACATAAACTCTCAAAGAGAGAATTCCTCCACCTGCCTTGCCTCATGCAGTGCCTTCCTCCCCCATACATTAACTGCACCTCATCAATCCTCCTGTGAACTGATTTCACTCACTGTTCTGGCTGTAAACTACCCTGGAGTGTGAGATGTCAGGTTATTTTTCCAGGCTACTAAGTTACTATATCTCATATAAGGATATGATGAGAACCAGTGATGGTACCAAAAAAAGGGAGGGAGAGCAACTGACTAATGGGTGGAGGAGACTGCAGCGAGCTGTTAAATCATCTGGCCAGTATAGAAAGCTGTAACATTCAGACATCCTTTTAAACCGTCATTTAATTATGGTGCATTAGAAATAGTTATCAGGGCATACATCACTGAAGCGAATTTTCCCCAGAAAAATCACAGGTTTAGGGATTCATAAACCTGATTCTGCTTCTGTTCATAGCACTGTTAATCAGCAACAGCGATGCAGTGGATTTGAAGTAGGTTCACTGGACCAGGCCAAATTAAATCAGGTGGGATTTAGACCAAAGTTTATTATAGGAGGAGCTAACGATGCCACTCAAAATTGGCGCTGCCTGACAGTTTTTCGAATGGTATATATGCAGTTCTCATTGAACATGCAATTAGGTCAGATGTATGTCTTTTAATAGACTATTTAATAATATTAACTGTGGATTTTACCAGCTACTAACAGAGACCTCAGAAGTCTATGTACAGTGAAGTCCAGAGCTTTATGTGTTGAAAGCAGGTAGTTTCCTCAGTTGCTCATTTGCCACTGACTGAAGCGCTGTAACTGCACTTAGCAGCACATGTGCAGAGCTTGGAAAGCATTAACACCATTCACTGCTACAGAAATGGAGGAACCATTCCAACAACCCTATCTCCTTTGATTAGCTTAGGGAACTGCTCAATATCTCTGGCATGCGTACATAATTTAGGTATTTACAACAGTTTTGCAGGTGGTTTTCTTGACCGCAAAACATTTTTTCTAACAAAATAAATTTTCATTTTGTATGAGTTTCTAGGCCAGTGGTAAGGACAGCAGGTACTTTAATGGACAAATTCTGCTTTGTATGTTGCATGTTGATAGGATTGAGTACACCCTCAGTCAGTTTGCAGAGAACATCAAGTTGAATGGGAATGTTGATCTGCTGTAGGGTAGGAATAACAGAATCACAGAATTAGGTTGGAAGAGACCTCCGAGATCATGAAGTCCAACCTATGACCTAACACCACCATGTCAACTAGACCATGACACTAAGTGCCATGTTCAATCTTTCCTTAAACACCTCCAGGGTGTGACTCTAGCACCTCCCTGGGCAGCCACTTCCAATGTTTAATCATGATTTCTGTGAAGAAATTAGTCCTAATTTCCAACCTAAACCTTCCCTGGTATAGCTCAAGACTATATCCTCTAATTCTGTCACTAGTTGCCTGGGAGAAAAGGCCAACCCCCAGCTGATTGCAACCTCTTTTCAGGTAGTTGTAGTGAGTGATAAGGTCACTCCTGAGTCTTCCCTTCTCCAGAATAAACACCTCCAGCTCTCTCAGCTGCTCTACATAAGACTTGTGCTTCAGAACTTCATCATTTTTTTTGCCCTTCTCTGAACTCAAGGAAGGCTCTTCAGATTGATCTGGACAGCCTGGATTGATGGGCTGAGGACAATTGTACAAGGTTCAACCAGGCAAAGTGCTGGTTCACAACATGAGTGCTACAAGCTTGGGGAAGAGTGGCTGGAAAGGTGCCCAGTGGAAAAGGACCTGGAGGTGCTGGTCAGCAGTGACTGAACATGAGCCAATGTGCTCAGGTGGCCAAGAAGGTCAATAGCATCATGGCCTGTATCAGCAATAATGTGGTCAGCAGGACCAGAACAGTGATTGCCCCCCCGTACTCAGAACTGGTGAGGCCACACCTTGAATCCTGAGTCCAATTTTAGGCCCCTCACTCCAAGAAAAACATTGAGGTGCTGGAGTATGTACAGAGAAGGGCAGCAGAGAAGGATCTGGAGCACAGGTTTATGGAGGATCAGGTGAGGGAGCTGGGGAGTGTTTAGCCTGGAGAAAAGGAGGCTCAGGGAGGACATTCTCACTCTCTACACCTACCTGAAAGAAGGTTGCAGCCAGGTGAGGGTCAGTCTCTGCTCACAGGTAACAAGCAACAGAATAAGAGGAAACAACCTCAAATTGCCTCAGGGAGAGTTTAGGTGAGATTTTAGGAAACATTTCTTGACAAAAAGAGTGGTCAGATCAGGCTGTTCATGGAAATGGTAGAACCACTATCCCTGGATTTTTTTAAAAAAAATGGATATGGCACTTGGAAATATTGTTTCATAGTGCAAATGGTAGGTTAATCATTGGACTCAGTGATTTTAGAAGTCATTTCTAGTCTTAACAATTCTGTGACTTTATGATTTAGTGGTGGACTTGGCAATGTTAAGTTTATGATTGGACTCAATGCTCTTAAAGGTCTATTTCCACCTAAATGATTCTATGATTCTCTGAGTCCAGCTGAATTATACAGTTAGTCCCATTCTCCCTGGGTATTACTTTGTTCTTTAATAAGGTTTTCACATTTTAGAGAAGTTCAGGTCAGATAGATGCATCTACTTTAAAATAGGAGGGAAAATACAAGAATTTTAAGGCCATATCCTTTCAGGTCTTTATAGTTAGTGATGTTCTTCTAGCTTATGTTCATGGATTTTTTCTGCCATTGGCAAATTCACAGAAAAGTTTTCGGAGTTAGATCTTACATATTTTCTCAAGCAGCATTATTACTGCAATCCCTCTAGAGCGAGTAGCTGCAAGATCTGCAAAATTTGACCTAGGGGACCAGAGTAAATGAAAATTTGTGATTATCTAATTTAGATCATGTCATGATCATTTTTTTTCTTAAAATTACTCTTATAGAGTTTCAATGTGGTCTGTGCTGGATAGTCTTTCTAGTTCTCTAGTAATGACTCTTTGCAACTTGACCGCACTTTCTTAGTGTGCAGCATAAATTCACCTAGAGGTTGAGGTTTGAGTGGGGTGAGGATTTTGGCTGTAGGCAGAAAATTTTTCAATTAGAAGTTTCCTGTTGGAAAACTTCATTTTGAGAAAACTTTTTTCATTACCCATTCTATATGGATCGCTGTGAAAATACTGAGAAAAGTTTTCCAGATGAAAATCTCTCATTTCAGAAAAAAAAAAAGAAAATGTCCTATTAAAATGAAATTACATTTTGAAATGTTTGATGTTTTATTCCATTATTTCATGACAGAATAGCAATAATAATACATAATTATGACAGCCAAAGGAATGCTATGACATAGCTTGGCTTGATACCATTTGTCATGAGTTAATTCATGAATAATGAAAGTGATGTAGAGTTGTAGGATTTTTTTTAATGTTTTTTGTCACTTTTTGCAAAACATAGAAGGCATTCATTTTCATTTGAAATTGCCATGAATAAACTAATTTCAACTGTAGAATCTTCTCAAAAAGAAATTGTAAGTTTTTCAGTCATTTCTTATTCTTTGAAAGTATCATTCAAGGTGTTACACCAAAACTGAACTGAACAAAAAGCCAAACTATTTAATTTGCAGTAAGTTAATTCACTTCTGATCTTACCTGATGCATTTATGCTAGGCTGAACTTCTGTTCTCTTGTATCCGTGAAATTTCCAATCAACACAGTTCCCCAGTTAGTGCCATGAATCAACAAATCCTATTTAAAATAATTGCTTGCAGGGGCAAAGTGTAAACTGCTTTTAACTTGTTTTTCATTCAAAGCAGAATTTGGCCTGTCCCAGAGTGAGAGGGCAACTCATGCACATGGCCTCATAGGAATGGGTTTTTATTGAACAATTTTGACCTTTGTTGTTTGTGTCATAAATTCTTCAGTGTCATAATTTCTGTCTCTGCAGCAGCATTTCATGTTAGTCAAATCAGAGATTCAGCCTGCATTGTTATGATCTGCTCATATTAATGCTGATAATTGCTCCTTTGAAAGATAAAAGTTTTTGTCTTTGTTCCAGTACACTGAAAAAGGAAGAGCATATAGTTTTGCCCAGAAAGGGATCTCCTATGTGATCACAGGTGTTTTGCATTACAGAACAGAAACTGAGGAGTGAATCTCACATTAGTGTGAATCAGGAACTTCTAAATTACAGTCATTGCCTTGGTTCTGATCACCTTTCACAAACCTCGAGTAATTCCAATAAAGTCAATAGACTTACTTTGGATTTTCTTTGGATCTAATTGTGATTAGAATTTTACCTTAGTTGTATTGGCACAAAATTGTGCAAATAAGTAAAGAAGGATTGAAAAACTTTTTGATTAGAAAAGGAACAAAATATTAGGAACTATAATGTGTTAACAGGCTTATAAGAATGCTGTCATGTAGAAGTGGGCACTGGCACAATAAATGGAAGTGGTCAATTTAAGCTTGGAATCTTTATACAACAGAAAACTAAGCAGGCCATTTATAAGAAAGGAATTAATGCAATATGAGGGGGAGGTTGGAGGAAAAATTGATTTAAAAACTTTTCACAATCTTTTTCAACATTAGCAATGAAGTCTTGACTTCAAATTGCAATTCAGTATATTGCTAGCTAAATAAGTTAGTTGAAAGAAATGTTTGTGGTTCTGTGGTGTAAAGCTGAATGTTGAAATAATTCAGGTTAAAAAATAAAATTTAAAAAAAATCCCACAGAGTGTGCCTTTGCTTTTGCTTACAGTACCAGTAGCATGATGGTAGATTCTCAGTATTTCATGACATACTTATTTCTTTTACTCCACTCCTACTACTCCACCTTTTTCATCTGTTCACATACTTTATTAGGTAAAATGTAGGTGGACTCTACAGTTATGTCACATTTTTCTTTCCTATACTTCATGTTTCTGTTTTCAATGACAGAAAGCACAGCTATGTCCAGAGATGGAGTCAATTGTTGCCTGAATTTCTCGTCATTTTTAGAAAGGAACTGGTTTACGTTTCCCAAGAAAGCTTTATGGCATTCCCCACTACATTATGACTAAGATTGAACATATTAAAAGCTTTGCTTTCTTAGAATCATAGAATGGTTAGCATTTGAAGGGACCTTAAAGGTCATGTTGTTCTAACTCTTCTGCCATGGGCAGGGATGCCACTCACTAGATCAAGTTGCTCAGGGCCCCATGCAACCTGACCCTTACATTTCCAGGGACAGAACATCCAGCCCCTTTCTGGGCAACCTGTTCCACCTTCACTCTTTCAATTCAAAACCATTGTCCCCTCTCCTGTTGTTATTTATCGGTATAATGAAATCCCTCTCCCTCCCTGTCATAAGCCCTCATAAGACACTGGAAGGCTAAGCCTTCTCTTCTTCAGGCTGAACAACCCCAGCTCTCTCAGCCTGTCTCCATAGAAGCGTTGCTCCATCCCTCTGATCATCTTCATGGTACTTTTCTTATCTTCAGTCCAACTCCTATATTGCATTGTTATGCCCTTACACAGTTCCTTGCAAGCCTAAAGCTCTGGGACATCAAAAGCAGATCACATTTAATTCACCTGATATATGATACTGGAGACATATTTATTTATAAATGTACATTGTGTTATCCTTGCTTATTAGCAACTTTGCAAAATTCAAAAGAGTTCAGGAGACAGAAAGTGAATAATTTCTTTCAGTAAAGAACCGTTTTCCTAATTTAGCAAATTAGGAAAATTCAAAACAGGTTGCATAGATAATTAAGATAAATAACTAAGTGCTGGAAATTATACTAAGGGTCAGTTTTGAGGGCTAATCTATAATAATCTCTGTTATTTAGAGTTTGGAAAGAGTTCACAATGTAAGACTGTGGATATAACATGCCAATCGTCAGCATCATCTTTCACCCTTATGTCCAGCCTGGTCCCTGGCAGACTGAATTCCAGGGCAAACCTGTGACATGGCCATGGTTATGCATGGTTATGCACGTGCAGATTATTAGGTGACCTCACTTTCTGCAGTGCTCTTTTGGTTTTTTGTTGGGTTTTTTATTTTGTGTGTGTGGGGGGTTGTTTGTTTGTTTGTTTGTTTGTTTGTTTGGGTGTGGGTTTTTTGTTGTTTTTTTTTTTTTTTTCTGTGCCTGGTGCTGACTCTAGCAGGAGACAGGGTCTCTTAAAGGATGGATTTAGGATCTGATCTATTCTATTGTTTCTAGCTTCTTATTGACTGCCTTTAATGTGGTTCTTTCTGTTGCTATTCCAGGTGAAAGCATAACTTTTTCTTTCTTTTTTCTTCATGGAATCAGTTCAAACTGCCCAGTGATTAAAGACTCTAGCCCCAGAGAGAATCAACAGAAATGGAAATGGCATAACAGAATAAAACATGTTACCTTCCAAAGTGTTTCGGAAACTGTAATTAGCCATTTTATCCATGGGTCCAGATTCATACTGAGTCAGTGACAGGCAAAATTCAACATCAGCTGAGGATGGGAGCCTTGGGGTCCTTGATTTATCATGGTTTCCAGGATTTCGCCTTAAAGGCCCCTCGCTTGTGGCATTGCATAAAGCTTGTTGGCTGTTGTACTCCTCAGACCGAGTACAAATTACCTGTAACAAAACACTTTTTATTAGAAGAGTTGCAATTATAAAAAATAAACCCAAAAGCAATACTTTGATTATTTTTTTAAAAGCAAAGAAAATGTATAATTTAATGTTTGTTTCAAGAATATATATTAATTTTTATATTTTCTCTGTATGATTTTAATATAAGCTGGCCATTTTATAGAAAACACCCCTCTACTACAGTGCATGTTCTAAAGTATCTGAACCTACTCAGTAGACTAAGGCATCAAATCTTATCTGTGCTCTCAAAAACTCATTGAGGTTAAATTCAGTATTACCCACCAATGCAGCAGGACACAGAGTTAAATCTGCTGCTGCTCTAAATTCAGGCCTTTTGGCTTCAGCAGACTTCTGAATGAAGCCACAATGACAGATTTTTCTTGCTTCACGGTAAGAGGGGGAAATGTTTTCTTGAAATATATATAAAAAATCCTTCATTATGAAAATATCTGTCTGTGCTTTGTCAGTCTAAATGGGCATCTACTTCTACTATGTCTCAATGATACTACATGTACAAAATGGAAAAAGTTACTATTGTACTTCCTAGAAATGTTCTAGAGATGAAACATATTTTACCAACTGAAATACTGTAGTGATGGGTATTGACAAAGGATCTTAAACAGAGAGATAGATACAGATATAAAATGCTATCAGAATCCAGCATAATTTATATAAATATTCTCAGTTCACAGACAAAATCCAGTTACGATGGCAGAACAAGTCATTATTGACCAGATGACTTGTAGAACACGTCAGTCCAGTTTGAGACTCCTGGAAGAACAAGATAGTTCAATATAACTTCAAATGGTAGTCACCTAATTTCGTCTGAGTCAAGTTCCTTCACATTTGCCACAGGTTGAAATTGCCCTGACAGACTGTAAGTGTCACTACGGAGCTGCTCAGTATGTTTTTAAGGTGCAGTAATTTATTTGCAACCAAAGGATATGAGTCTTCTGATCACCATAAGTTTTCCTAGTAACTATCACTGCATCCGCTGCTTCGCCAGAGAAGCGATTAAAATAAGAGTAAAATAGTAGGAGGATTTTTTTCCCCCCATATTCTGGTGGAGTAAAACTGCAGGGAATTATGACAAGACCTAACGTCTATTTCTACTTTCTATTCAGAACTTGCCTGATATGGAGTCAGGATGAACGGTTGAGAAAAATATAATGACACACAATGACAAGCAGAAGATGAGACTAGAGGGTTTTCTGGGTGTGTCTATTGTTACAGTTGGTGAGTCTATGAGAATGAAACAGAGCAACAGTGGCTCAAAATTCCCAGAAGTTTTTTTATATCCCTGGCAGGTGAGACTAAGGCTCTGTACCACACTCATTGTCTATTGTTTTGTTTTTCTTCCAAAAAAACCCCCAAAACAAGTAAAACTTCAAACCACCAGAGATTCCTTCAAAACACAGGACTCTGCAGTTAGCAAGTAATCAATGTGGTTAATGAGAAGTTTGTGCATAGAAAGAACAGGTCTCATTAGTGAGTGAGACATCATAAGGGAAAAAACCTAACACTGATACCTTAACTTCTTTTATCCTTAAGGTATATTTTGTATTTCATGGACCAGAACAATGGACAACAATCATCTCTGTTTTGAATGAGGGGCAGAACCTGAGACTTCTCTGTTAATGAAGGAAGCAAGTAAGAGATTCATTTCACCAGTACTAGCCATGTACAAATCTCCAGATTGAAGGAACACTTAAGGTTAGTCTCTGCAGTCAGGAGAGAGAGAGGCATCTCATGAGTGTGATTCAGTCCTCCCAAACCTCCTGGTAAGTGAGATGTACTTACCTCTAGGGGTGCCTTACTCTCTCTATTGACTAAGTCAATGAAATAAAATGAGTAAAAAAATCAATGCAGAAACTGTCTCTGGACTGCAGTTAGCAAGGGAAGGAAAATTAAGAGTGTTCAACTTAATACTCTGCTTTTGCATTAGAATGGGCTGAATTACACCCTGGAGGCACAGATGTGCCTCTGAAATAACTAAAGATGGAGCCAAAGGCAAGTTACTTTGCTGCCAAGCTAACTTTTGAATGAGTGGAAAGAGATGAGATGAATCCTTTTGTAAGTCATTTGACAAAAAAGTTCGCAGAAAATGTTTGATGAAGC
Source organism: Pithys albifrons albifrons (assembly GCF_047495875.1). NCBI lineage: Eukaryota > Metazoa > Chordata > Aves > Passeriformes > Thamnophilidae > Pithys > Pithys albifrons. The sequence continues at coordinate 78,926,755 of NC_092458.1, forward strand.
TGGTGATATAACATGGAGTTCTGAAGAATTTTGAGTTCTTAAATGATAAATATGCTATGACTATCAATATCATGAACAAATTATTCTTATCTTTTTTTGGAGTAGATAAGAAAGCTTAATAGAGAAATTCATCCCTGGAGACTGCTCTATTAGCTGAAATCTGCCCTAGTCTGTTAAAGCTCTTAAGGTACCCTTGGAGGCTTAGGTAGTTGGCTAGCTGAGAGTTTCACATGCAGATTCCCCCCAGAAGCTCACCTAGTAGGTCAAGATTGTACCTCTATGAGGGGTTGAGGTCAGGGTTCTGCCTTTAAGGAGTATCTTCTAAGAATTCCCACCAAAACGGGAGAGGTAGTGACAGGGAGAGACCTACAGTTATAAACAAAAAATGTAGCTACAGTGCTGTTTTTATGATTCATTTGTGTTACTGAGAAACTTTATTCCATTAGAAGGAAAATAGGAGAATGATTCAGAAGACGCTCTAGTAATTTCTTTGTTTATAAAAACTGTGTCCCTAGAAATGCATTAGTGAAGAAGGCAAATGTCTTTGCTGGTGAAGTTCAACCCATCTCTCAGTTGTCACTTGGCTCACAAACTACCTACATGTGGATTTTCTATTTAGAAATCTCTCCTATAGGCTTTATCTAGGCTTGTATCTTCTAGGTTTTCTGTCCTGCCATCTCCTATCTTTCATCCTTTCCCCACCACCTGGGGGATATATCCCCATTGTGTCTGAAAAGGAATCACATACTATCTTCAAGACTGGGTTTTCAGATATTTAGACAGGAAATCTTCAAGCATGAGTTCAAATATATCTCTAAACAGAGGAACTTTCCCCTTTGTCCTATTTATCTATTTCAGTGGGATTTAATGTAACTGTTCATGTCATAAGGCTTATAAATTGTTAGAGTGTTAATTTATTCTATTTATGTCTCAGTGTAGCCCTGATTAACTGTTTGTCTAACCAAGTGCATCCTAAACAGAATCCAGGTGCTACAACATAGTTGGTAAGTCATAGTCAAGAAATCCCAATATAAGTGGTAGGAATGAAAATGCTTGTCTATAACCTTCTGCTAATTTTTTTTCTTTAACTAAAAGTTAAGGTCTACTCACAAAATTAATGAGGATGCTTTTCAAGAAAGATTTAATGTAGGTGGTGTTATGGGTCTATTCTGAAACTCTGATTTGCTGTTTTATCAGTCATATGATGTATAAGTGATAAAACAACAAATATCATTAAAATGGTTCTTTTTGAATGTAATCTGCATGAAGCATACATAAAATGGGTCACATCATTGCCTTCTTTTTGTTTAACAGGAGTACTTTCTACTGGAAAGATATTGGTTTAAAACAGGACTTTCCGCTCCCTTTCAGAACACTCCTCAGCAAATTTCTCAGTTGATCCTGGATAAAGCTTCAAATTTCAACTGCAGCTGCCTTCATAAATTCACCAGCTCCAGAGAAACTGTTAGGAATATATTCCCAAGGAAAAGCTTATGTAAGTAGTGAGCAGAGGAATTGCCAGTAGATGGCAGTCCAGAATATACCGCTTTGCTTCTGGACCTTGTAGCACCCAGCAAAAATATCCCTCCGTGCATTGCAGTGGAAATCTTGAGCACAGCTCTTTGGAGTGTTTCTTAGAAAACAGACTTTAAAGGCTACTGTCTCACACCTTTCACAAAAGGGAAACCCTTTTCTCTTTTAATTTGCAACTGCTTGCATAGGCCAAGCACGGTGCCAAAATCAAATGAACTGCATCTTCAGTGATGTTCAGTCTTTTAGTCTGCTGCTTTTAAATTCAAAGCTTTGGGGGATTTTTTGACAAATTCCTCGGGGCTACCTTTTGCTTATTTGATCTGTACTCACAGAGGCATTCAATACTGTTGAATACTATAAATTCAATATATACCTGAACACTTGGAAAAAGGTAGTTTTCTACAGTATTGAAAAAGGTGCTCACTTACAGACTGATCTGAAATTCTGAAGTTTGTTGGGGCAGCACAGCTGGTCAAAGTGCTAATTTCATACCTCTTTTTCCTGTAGAACTGATCTCTTGCTCTGCTTCTCTTCTGAGCCCACTGAGCAGAGATCTGCTCCCTCTAGAAACTATACCAGCATATTCACACTGTGTAATGTTCCAGATTTAATAGCCTAAAAAAACCACTTCAGACTACAACCATAGGAACCACTTGTATTGCTGATGTATGATAGCCAGAGAGATGTGATGTGGGCACTTCATGGACTTCCTTGACACAACCCCATGTCTCTGTCCTGCATGAAGTTTAGACTCCTGAGCTGGAGCCTTGGGTCCTGTTATGCAGCCAAAAGATATTTAGCACTGATTCACTGTCTTTCTCCACTTATTCTCACATCTTTCCTTGGGAATGGCATTAAAGCACAGCTCTCACACTGGATTTAAAATATTTGGCAGTTGTAAAGAGGTTTAATTTTTACTCTTTGTTTGGCTTCATTAGGACCTCACATAGTTTAATCCTAATTAAATGGTATCCAGAAGCCATTTATACACCAAAGTAGGAAAATGCAAGGAAATTCCCAGAAAAGGTGCACCAGAAGAAACTATATTTTGGGACCTTGCTTTTATAGGTAGAGCTTTGAAAGATGTTGTAAATATAACAGAGCAAAAAATTTTAAGAGATAGTGTGTATTTATATCTGGTTCTTCATTTATTGCTGAATATTGGCAGGAACAGAAAGGTAAAACAGGTAGAGGACCAAACAAAAAGAGGATTTGGAAAGCAAAGTTTTGAAGAAAATCTAAGAAACATCTTATGCAGGGATAAGATAATAATCTTTCTTCCTGTTATGTTACATGCATTAAGTGGAGGAGCTGTGAAACTCAAGCTAAAAGGAGATGAGACAAACATGAAGTGACAGCACTGAAACAAACCCTGAGCCTTCAAGGTATTTTCTCAGCCTTCAGTAAAAGCTGTCTGAGTTTAATCCTTTTGCTTGGAGGCAGCCCAGAACTGGAGGGTAACCTATACTCCATTCAGCACCTCAAAATGGTGCTGGGCTGGAGTAAAAAACTCTGTTAACAATTACTGCTGAAGTATTCATTTACACTTTCTGGTTTGATAGACTGTGATTCCCTGCTCTCCAGCTGTCTACCATGAAAGCACTTAGACACGTCTCTCCACACAGACATGGTAGGTTTCTTTTTCTGGCAAATTATTAACAAAACCCCAATTTTCATGAAATTCCTTAGCTATTAATTTACACACCTGTGAAGGTGTATATTATTTTTCTTTTACATGACATGACTCCTGAGCAAGCATGGTTGTACACTAGCAAACAGCCAAGGCACCACAGACCAAACTCCACTGTCACCCACTCATGCTCTCAGGGATGGTGACTTACAGGGACAGAGAAAAGCTGAGGATACCTGAGTGGCTGCTCCTACTAGGCACAAATCCTGATACCCTTGGACAGTGGTACTGATGTGGCACCTGAAGAGGTTCCTCTTTCTAACAGGAAATATTTCAATTTTATAATCCTTGCAAGCATATAATTAGAGACTAATCTCCATAAGCTTTTCCTTTACAGTTACTTGCTCCATTTGGGCTGTTGCTTTTTAATGTACCAGCCTGTAACTGGCACCAAAACCTATTAAGTTGCAATAAAAAATAAAGTCATTAAGTTCATGGGATCCTCAGGTATCCACAAGCATATGCAAGTAAGATTTTGGCTGATTTAAGAATCAAGAAGTGTTGGCTTCTGGTGTTTTCATGTTTTTAAAATTTCCTGCAATTTTTAAAGATGAATGTAAAATAATGCTTCAAATGATGCTGTCAGACTATTCAGCAATGCAACTCTCTGATAAGCTGTGCTTAGAATTAAATAGCTGTGTCTGAGTAGCTGAATTTCCTATTTCTTATGAAGTCATATTTTCAGGTAATGGATCTAAAGTACTGTCATTATTAGTTCAGGAGCATTATATCAATTTTCTATTTGTGTAACTTTTTTCTCTTTTGTAGTAGCTTTGTTTTCCTGGTTCTGCAGGGCGACATGAAATGAAGTGCTAAGGGAAATTCTTCATGCTTGCAACAAAGAATTGGCTGTAGGCTTACACCAACACATCCTCCAACAGCCAGCTCTCCACGTTATGCAATTACTTCTCTCAACTCACAGGAAAGACAAAATACAAGGGGATGCAGTTGATGGTGTTACCTGCTTACCACAACAGCAAACTAAAACAGCATTTACATTCTATGACTTATTTTCCTCATCATATGTCTGGCATACTGTGGAGATTCCCTAGCTCTAATGTTAACTACCAGAGGAAAGGTTCTACTTTTATTTGCAGAGGCTTTTTATGCATTTGCAACTCCATCGACTTCAATTATTTTTTCAAAATTAGTTCTGGTGCAGAGAAGAATTTCAACTTCTATTATTTAGAATCATAGAACAGTTTTGGTTGGAAGGAACCTTTAAAGGTCAGCAAGTCCAACCCCCTGCCATGGGCAGGGACATTTTCAAATAGATTTTTGTAGCAAATCCATTATCTTGAATAATTGTAGAAAGGGCACTAAAACAAAAAAATTCAAAATGTCGTAGAAGATCTCCAATTCCCATATAGTTTTCCATTATTTCAACATAGAATTACAAGAATTGGTAAAGCATTAGTATGCAACACTTTAATCATCACAAACTAGTAACTGAACACATGAAAAAATCCTTCCCACCTACCCTTCAACATGAGCCAAGCAAAGAAACAAAACCAGTCAAGATTCCTGATAGCCTTGCTCATAAAAGAGTCAGGAATCAGAAGTGTGACTTAGATGACAAACATGAGAAAAATGTGGCTGGATAATTCACTCACTCAGTTAAGCGGTAACAGCAGCATGTTGAAGAAAAAGTAAGGTGAAAGCAAGAATTTCAGCATGTATCCATGGGTATCTGTGTTGTCATGGCAACTCCTCAATGGAAAAAAGTATTTTCTCCTTTCTTTGGGATTAAAAAAAAAGAGGGTTGCTGTTCTGCAAATAGGCACTTTACCTTTTTTAAAAATAAATCTATAACCATTTCCTAACATAGCAGGCATTGTTTTGTTATGCTTTGGAAAGACACTTAAAATTCTAGAAAGGACACCATATCATTGATGTACTATTCAAAGGTTTCTCTTGCCCTCTTTTCATTTTGAATGCCTGTTAAAAGCCTAAATTCCTTCACATTTCTGGATCCTCCTCCTTTTTTTTTTTTTTTTTGTGCTGTTTAGCCACAGAGCTTGGATAATCAGCATATTCTGCAGCAGATCTGTGGCTGTTTTCCGGTTCAAGCTAAGGCTATTTTTGTTCCCTTTTGATTTTCTGGAATGATATTCTGATCTCTTACTTTGTGCTACTTGAAGGAACTGTATTGACTGTCATTCTCTACTAAGCGATTTTTAAAATTTGCATTCAAGGCTAATAAAAAAAAAATCAGTTTCTGTTTTATCTTTATCCCAAATTCACTGACTAAAAATGCAGATCTGTTCAATCCCTTTCATTCTTTCTCTAGTTAAGATTGTAGAGCTATACATAGACAGAAGATGTTAAAGTGGAATAATACCCTTTGAAGGTAAAGTTATCATAGGTTTATTTTGGCAATTTTGATAAAAGTGTAACATTTCCAGAAGTGGCTGAAAAACATAAATGATAAGCATTTTTGGAAATGACTTGGAAGACTTCAGCAAAGGGCTTAGGTGCTCTTACATACATACAGTGATTCTGAATGTGTTTTAAACATAGCATAATTTTTATTAATGCGCTCATTAAAGTTATAGCAAAATACCTCTTAAAGCAACTTGTTTCATAAAAATTTCTTTATTTTCAGAATATATTAGTGAGAAGTTATAAACATAGCTGTTTCATAAACATTTTAACTGCTACTCATAAATTTTCTGGGTATTATTACCAGGATGGAAAAATCTTAAGAATTTGGATATGATTAATAAAACCTTTGGAAAAAAGAAAAGAGCTAAACACAACTATCTGACACCTCCAGGTACTAGTAACTTGCTGATTCTTTCATACTACTTGCCTCCTCCTACCTTGGTTGTCTCATCCAATATACTGTATTGATAGCTTCACTTGACACGTGTAACCCTTGCAATTTTGGTCTCATTTAATCCACTTTAACATTTGTACTTTTTGCCCAGAACTGTTTATTCAGCTCAGTGCAGAACAGCATCAGAGTCACTTCTTTCTGATAATGCAATCTAACTAATTTAGTAGAGCTCATCCAGATGTTAGAAATGAGCAGAATCTTAGAAAATGGGATGAAAATACATGCTAAAGGCTGTACCTATCTTATGGCAATACCTACTCTGGTAAATTAAATGTGTCCAGGAAATTTCTCAGGCACTGAGGCCAAATGATATAAAATAATCTATGTCTATGTCAGTAAAATCATTTTAGTCTCCCAAACAGGTTGTCTGTATGCAAACCTTCTCCTGGGAATGGTCCCTGAAAAGTACCTGTCTGACTTAGAAAAAGGCATGCCAGACAATAACCTAAAATAGTTCTGTTACAGTATCTGTAAATGCTTGAATTTAGAGGCACATACGCAGCCTGTATTATTCAGAGGGCACAAAACAAGACTAAATACAGCACAACCAGCCCAGTGAGTCCAGGTGGCTGCTCTTTTGTAATGCCAGAACATCCCAGAGCTTCTTGAATTTCTATCTCTTTCTATTAAATCACTGAAACTGCCCAACCTTCATTTGGGCTGTTGCTACAGAAATAAATAGAACAAGGATAGATTTAGACAACATAATCATAGACTTCAGCAGCAGAAGCGACTGTTGCTATTGTCATGATGGAGTGTGTCTATCGACGCTAATAGACCTTTGTCACTGTGTTTTAGGCAATGTAGCAGTAATAAGCAAGAGATAAAAAACATCTAGAAGCTCTCAGTGTTAGAACAGCACACTATAGTTCAGCTATATATGACCTTTATCACTTATGTATATATGTAATTTCACCTTGTTTTACAGCTAATTTTCAGTGCTTTTAAGTTGCAGGCATCACTATTTTATTTACCTCTTAGTTCCTTAGAGCATGAGAGATTATTTCTTATATTTCTTCAGCCTACTGAAGTGAATTACACAGCTGGTTCTTCTGTTCTGTATAGATTTGGTTACTTGTTTCTTTATTTGTTTGTTTGTTTAAAGTTGAAAGCAGATTATTTTAATTTGATAGTTTTTAATTCTCCGATAGAGGATTGAACTGGGAGAAGTGTAGAGAAAACCCTCTGCTCCTATTTCTATCATTCTGTCAATTGTTTTGCAATGGTTTTGTGCTAGAAATTTATGTACATAAATGCTACTTTTTCTAACATGACTGCTGCACCAGACCCAAGCATCTTTAATTTACTAGAGGTCATGTTTGAACACAAAGGCATAACTTTCCTCCTTCCATTTTACTTTTAGGTTCTTGATTAAGCAGCCTAAATCCTACAGTCAAAAAAGATATGAAACAAAGAGACAAATGAATAGTTTTAAATGAAGATTAGGTCCACATAAAATCAGATTTTCTCTCTGGTATTGCTTACTTTATCTCCAGAAACATTTAAGGGAATGCACCTCATCCAAGTGATTAATATTGGGAGGGATAATTCCCTTCCCCTCCCCTTGGTCTGTTCTTACCTGCCACGAGGAGAAAATTGATGCTAAGCTGAGTAAATTAGGGTTGGTGGGATGTCTGCCACCCATGTATTCATCAGTGCAAACCCCACAATCCTCTGCATCTCGCCAGTCCCAATAGGGGATGGTGAAGTTCTCATCACCTGTTATCTTCTGGATCTGACGTTCCCACATCAGCAGAAAGGCCCGATGCCAAGGCAGAAAACCAGGAGCTTCGTGGGCAAAATCAATGTCCCGCCACACATTGGACCCCCCTAAGAGTGTGTCTCGAGAGGCGTAATAATGCATCCACACAAAGAGATCGTACACATTGATGTCTCTGAACATGGGGTTGGAGCCATTGTTCATCTGAGTATACGTGCCAGTAGCAATAACATAGTCCTGGCTAGGGATGCTTTTTGCCAAGTTAAGGTAGGCAAGAAACTTGTTCTTCTCATTGATAGTAAGCTGGAAGATGTTTCTTCTTGTTCTCAGTTGCCTTTCAGTGCAGTTCACCCCTGAGAAACCAAACTTGCACTCTCCACAGTTGAATCCCATGAAGTTGCCTTGACATCTACATGTCCGGTTGTAAAATACTGACGGCCAGTCCTCTCTGTCATCCACACCTGAAAAAGGGAACTGCGGTCCCAGTGGAGCCTGAGAGAGAAGGATGTTCTGGCAGGACCCTCTACTGGAAAGCTGCCCACAAGGGGACCCATCCCCATCCCAGGGGGGACAGCACTCTTTGCTCAGCAAACTCTGTGTGTTCGCACAGACTCTGGGGAACTGCCCTGTGGACGGCTGAAGGATGAGTAGCAGAAAACCCATGGCAAATAGCAGCATAGTGGCAGAGCAGCAGGAAAGTATCAGCATTATGCTTCAGTGCATAGAGTGCTCTCTCTGGCCCCTCCAAAGTCCAGGGTGTGAAAGAAATTCCTCTCCTCTGCCAGGAATGCTTCACTGCTGACTTCTGCTACAGTGCACCCTCCAATGTCCTTCCCCATTCCTACCCAGATGCATTTACAAAAAATACACTTCAGGGTTAATCTGATTATCACATGTTCTAGGTGAAAGCCAAGTGACTTTTTCCCCACCCCCTACAAGTTTCAAAATACAGTCCTTTATTATAAACTTTCGTCTTCTGCTTAGCACATGATTGCTTTCCTCTGGCAATTGGAGAAGAAGTAAAATTAAAGTTTGGACACAGAAACAATTGTATGTTCTTTGAATTCCTGCTTTGATTATATGCTTTAGAATAAATGGATTATTAAAAAAAATTTAAAAAATAATATGATCAGAAGAATATGATCAGTTTTGATCAGTTACATAAGAAGCATAGTGAACCTACAAATGGGGAAAAAGGGAATTTTGGAATAAACTACGTTTTTTAAACAGGAAGCAAACATAAAATGTGGGCAGATGAAGTGTCAGTATAGAGCAGAACAAGAATACACAGTTTGGCTTGGCATTTTTATATTTCAATGTAAGCTGCCTTTCCTGGATCAGCATATGGCAAAGGGGAATGAGGTAAGCCATAAACTTTTCATAAGAGAGTAATTTTTTGTTCTCCTAGTACTGATAGCACTTTCACAGCTAATGACACAAAGAAATCTGCACAAAAGTATTCTCTGCAATTTTATGGGGAATACAGCCAATTTGCCAATAGATTTTTCAGAAAGCACTTTGAGCAGCTGTCTCTGGACCAGGAAAAAAAACCCTTGACTCCTGTTTCTACCATCAAGCAGTTTGCAAACACCATATCTGTCTTCTTTACTCAATATGTTGCTGGGCAGTCTCCAGACCACCCACCTCTTTCCTTTTGTACATTAGCCTGAGCAGAGCTAACTGAGCTGCATGGATAGATCTAGAAGTTAGACATTCTTTGAAGTTGCTCCTTGAAGCAAGGGGGTAACAGTTGTTTTACTGCTGGGAAAATCAGACATGAATTAGCCACTATTTTCTGTTATTAGGAAGAATGGTTTCCTTGGGTTTATTTTTTACTAAAAAACTTTGTAAATTATTTCTTTGTGCCTGGAAGAATCTCAGGAGGGTAGGAGCAACATATGGGCAAATGAAGTGAGAACTTCACAGGGAAACAATGCCTTTTGCTGGGATCAGCAGGTCATCACATGACCATGCTGAGGAGCACGAGGTTCTTTAATCCTGTTGGCTTCTACGCCTCAGGTATTCCAGGGGATTATCACTGAATCCCGCTGCCAGGGAGCCTGTGATGGGGGAGCCAGGAGCAAAAAGGGCAAAGGGAAAGGATTTGCTTTTTAAAAAAATATTTCTAACCACAGTCTGATGTTTACTACTCTTTGGCTGATTCCCCTGCTTTCCGTGTTAGGATTGTAAAACATTCTATCACAGAAATGTTACTTGTTGGATTTATTTAATTTTCTATGTGCCTGTCTGTTCGGGGAACCTCACCATTTCATTTACTGTTCCTCATCCATGGATGTTAGTGCAAAAATACTACATGTGAGAAGAGACTCATCTCTGAGGATAACAATATACATTATTTAATTTTCACTGAAAAGCTACAGGGATTGGAAAGACTTGAAGCAGAGCCTCAGAGTGAACCAGAAAAGATCTCAAATATATCTTTAGGCAGGTAGTCATACACATAAATACATTTAATACCCTGTTTTTATATTCAAAATAAATTTTATGTAAATGTTAAAAAAAAAAAAGAATCCAAGCATCAAGAGTAGTCATATGATGAATTTCTGAAGCAGCTTGTTAACAGAGGAATTCCCTGTGAAATTATGTGAATGAGAAGTTCTGAATGAGAAATGTGACCAAGGAGCAGCACATGCCCCTCTTGACCTACTATTTAGCAGAGTCCTGTTTTGAATAACTGTCAGTGATTCAGACAGCAATTGGGAAACCAAACTTTCCATATATCAAGAGCCATAAAGCTTCAATGAGTAAGAAAATATGTGTTTCTATTCCCACATGTGATTATAAACTCACTGAAAGATAAGACAGTCACGCATTACATGCTGCACATGGGCAAAACTCTCTTCATTAAAAAGTTTTTACAGGACTTTCTCTTGAGGTTCATTGAAATTTTCTTTTTCTTTCTTTTTTTCTTTCCATTTCTCTTGTGCTTCTTTATTTCATTTTTTATCTAACTCAACCATCATATCTGCATGACATTTGTGCCTAAGTTGAATTTAGTCTTTTTGGCTGAGAACCCTTTCCCATGTGTTCTGCCACTAAGTTGACACCACCTCCATTTCTTACACCTGGCTCTCCTCATTTAGATATGGGCCAAGCATTATTACTTTAAGGTACACAAATACTAGGTAGACCATAAGATCAGCATGGCTAAGGCACATCACTTTCTGCATCCAAGAACATGAAATACAGAGGTTTAGTGCAACTTTACTGGATTACAAAACATATGTGACCATGAATCACTTCACAGTGGGGTCTCGTAGAAGCAACTTTCAACAACAAACTAGCATGTGCCTCTGTCTCATGTCCCTAAATCTTAACTCTACCCTAAAGTTTGTGACTGGATTGGTTAAGATATTGGTTTTAGTCTAGTAGAGTAGCACAGTAATTGCAGTATCTAAAATCTAACTTGTGTTTTCATTAAAAGGCTGATAAGTGCTTTATAGAGCTGTCAATAGTTATTACAAGGAAAATTCCCAACAGAGTAATGAAAAGCCTTCCTGAAGCCTTGCAGGCTTGCTTGTGGCATTAGAATCAGATTTTCAACACTACACTGCAATGCTAAACCAAACTATACATAGACACGGCCTGTAGCTTTCTGATATTGTTGTGGACAAAGAAAAGGGACATTCCAAGTAAAAAACAATGGGTGTTCAGATTACCTCATAAAATTAGCTTTCGGTCTCTTCAGATCTGAGTGGGCTGCTCTTCAAAAGATCGTGTCTTCTGTAAAATATCACAGCAAGTTTTCATTCTGGGCTGCTGATACTGAAACTATCAAATCAAGTTATATTGATGGGTTTTAAAAAATTCTGATAGCTGGATGACTTCATGAAGAAAGTACCTCCCAATATGGCTGGTTAATACTTTTTAGAAATTCTGTCAGGATTTTAGGTCTAGTTGTCTATATTGAGTGGAAGCAAAAAAAAATCTGGGATGGAAAAATGGTGAATATTTTTTAACTATGATTATTTTAAAAGTCAAGCATAAAAACTGTGAAGAAACAAAGACTGGATAGATAAAGTTGGTCCTTCTCAGTTACCAGTGGAAATAAGAACTGTCAAGAGAAAAAGAGAAAAAAATATAGTTATTGATAAGTCAATCTGATAATTAGAGAACACTGACAAATGGAAGGAAAGATACTCTATTAACCAGCCGAGAAATTCAGTCTGACAAACCAGTAGCTTCAGACTGTGGTCTCTGATACTTACCTGTTACTTGCATCAGTGTTATTATGATCTTCATAAGACACCTCAGATGTTTTCTGAGCTACTGCTGAGCTCATATTTCCTGTAGCAGAATGACAAAACTTCATTTATTTCCCTTGCCCCATGTTCCAGATGGAGCTATCAGACCTCTCAGTGGTTTTCCAGGGGACCAAATCTGGCTCCTGAACACCAGAAAAAAGAAAATAGAAGTGGATGTAGGATAAGGACACATGTCATAGATATTACATTGAGGCCAAATCCAGAACAAAAAAATCTGTCTTCCAGTTACTGATAAATGGGATGTGTAAGATTAAGAAAAACCCTACTTGTCATAAGAGACATAAAAATCTTAAACAAGGAAGAGAAATATATTTAATTTCTATTTTTAATTAACTTTTTATTCTTAGGTGGAAAATAATCAAATTTCTTATTAACAAGTAAGAAGTTCACTTGTTCTAGTCATAGCCCTTTACTAAGAAGCAAACTAGAAAATCCCACAAACTTTTTAGCCCAAGGCAAATATGTCCACAACTTTTAGTATGATATTTGAAAACAAGGCTTAAAGACCCACTTGGATGTATGAAAGAAGGAGAACCCCAGGCTCAGAAATTAGTCTGAATGTTGTAAATAATTAGCTTTTAACTCAGGACTAGTACACCTAATATGCAGTCCATACAGCTGATGGTCTTCAAGATGTAATCGGTGATGAATGGGATGTTGAGTGCCTTGCTCTAAAATTGAGCAGTGTCCAACCGTGTAGCAATTCAAAGAACTGTCACCTAGTCAGCCTTAGCCCTGTGCTTGTGCAGAAAAAATTCACAGATGTAGCTGGTTTCCCAAGTTCAAGTTGTGTTATCACAGTTTTGAAGATCTATCTTTGCATTAGCAAATCAACACAATTCCTGATCTTAATATGACCTGGTCCATGTGCACATTCCCAGTCTCATCATTGTTGAATCACTCGGAGAACACAGGGCCACAAATGCTATTGTTTTATGGAGATTGTAGTTTATATTGTTGGTTCTAGTGAAAACAAAAAAGTGTGGACAGATTATATTTGATTGCTTGGAAAGCCTGCAGACACAAACTTAATTTATCCATTTTAACAACACTGAACCAGTGAATTTTGCTGGATCAGTGCTTTTATTAGGTGGCCATGTTATTTTTGATCTATACTGGGAGACCTGGAGACAGATTTAGTACACCAGAAAATAGGTATTCAAACTGCTCTGAAACACAGGCTACATATTGTAGGCCATTTCTAGGAACAAGAAAAAAGACATTGATCTGTAGTCCAAAGCAAGGAAGAACAGGTGGTGATGCAATCATAACAATGAAAGTATAAAAACAACAGCAAAAGGCAAAAGGCAGTTTTCTCCCGTTATGGACTGGAGACATTATGAAAGTAGTTACCAACCTATCAATCTAAATTCTACGTGGTTTGGGTTTTCACTGCAGATGACACAAAACTTAACTGAAACCTGCCAGTCTTGATGGCAGGACAGCATCTAAGGGGAAGGCTGAAGGAGTATTTTCTAAAGTGTTGTTACACTCCACTTACACTTCACCACTGTTTTCAAGCTCTGCTGAAAGACAGCCTGACTTCTGGCTTTTGGGAACATGCTGGGCAGAGTGGAGATTTTGGTGAGTGGTTCTGAATGCTTTCCTATCACCTTTCAGAGGAAAAGTATCTTACAATTTCTGAGTACTGTGGGGCTAATACACGAATTTGGCCTTGACAGCAGGCCAGGGCGCAGGTTTCACTAGGTGGATAATAGTGTGCTGGTTTGGGAAATCCCTGTCTCGTTTAACAGCTCACTGCAATTGAAAGCACAGAAAGTTTTCAGCAACATACAAGGATTCTATTCATGTTTTTTTCTGGATTATTGTTCTGTTTATTTTCCAAGAGGAACTTCCCTGATGAGGGGTCAGACAAGCACTCTCACAAGTGCAAAACTAGTGGGGGAAACAACTAAGGGAGAGGCAAGGCCAGCCTTTGCTCTGTTGGAGGACTCTTGCGCTGGCTTCCCCATATTGCAAAGCTACATCCTTTGCATTCATGGCAGGTACCCAACAGCTGGGTCTCAACCAACTGCAGTGTCTTACTCTTGTAGTTAAAACCCTATACTCCTTTCCAGTGCTCTCTGATAAACAAGTTTCTGCAGGTTGACTGGGGGAAGCTTCCTCCTGGTCTGCCAACCATGCTGGGCTTGTTTTCAGAACAAGCTGTGTCTAATAAGTGCCTCTAAGTCCTTCTCACAGACTTGTCTTGCTGCACTTAGCCAGCTCTGCACAGAAATGGAAAAACAATAAAAACCCTTAATAGTTTTGTGTTGGTTTTCTATGTGTGCATGCTTTGGAAAACAGATAATCAAACACCATATTAAAAACCATGAGAGTGACATTTAGCACAGAGCAGGTCTTGACAGCTTCTGCTGTTAAGACAAACATGGCTTTGCAGTGTCAAAAAACTAAATTTGGAAAAGGAACGAGGGAATCAATTGGGACAGGTACATGTATATAAACCAGATGGGACCCTCAGAGTCTAAGGTCTCCTCATATAACCTCCTCTGGGCAAGAGCAGCTAGGGCTTTTCCTGTAGATACAATGGGAACTTGTACACCAGATAAGCAGTTCAAATGCATATTTCTCTCTTAAATTTAACCACACTTTATTTTATTTTTTAAATTGATACTCTCAACATACTACCAAAAATTCCTTTGAATACTCAAAAATGGTGAGGAGAATGCTGCAGTTGTTCTAAAGTGTATCCAAGAGATTTACTGAGGTAAATAAAAACTTTGTGGATGACAAAAGATCCTGAATTTGAGTACCTATAGAATATCTTTTGAAATGAAAAAAAAAAAAACCTCAACAAAAATGTGATTAAATGTGGCCACATCTAGAGGAAAGAAAATACATACAGAAGAAATTAATACCATATGCTGCATTCAGATTCTCCTTTGCATACTACCTGAACTGCAATAAGCTTTACCTCCTTTGGGTTTGAAAAGCAGCTTAGGTAGTTGGGCTTCCAGATATCTCAGAGAACCCCTTAAACTTTATGATTGTTTTTGCTAATGGATGCCTAAAATCTGCAACTTTTACCTCACCTGAACCCCCTTATCTTGGTAACTCTGGTAGAAGGAGCAAATCAGATAAAATCAGGCTGACAGAGACAAATATACAGACATTTTTCATGACACACAATGGAAGAAGGAAAGCTGTAGATAGCAAATGTTCCCTAATTCCCAGACTGGTCCTTGCATATCTGCTTATTTTTGTAAGATTTTCAAGCAGGGAACTTCTGTGTTAAAATGGGCAAGAAAGAGGCAAGTCCAACAAGCCCACAGGGGAATGATGTGTGTCTTCCTTCTGCTTTTCCTGCTCTACAGAAGGAAGATCACGTGGCTCCTCAGTCCGAGATCATTGCATGGAGAAAATGCAGATAATAAAGTAGGCAATTATAATAGCTTCACTCACGTTTCTATTAATTTAAACCTCTCTACAGCCTATGAAAGATAAGGGAAAAAGACATACATTGTTTCGAATTCAAAAAGTCTTATTAACCTTCCATAACTGTCTGACAATACACAAAGGCTCAGCTGCACAAAAGACTCAAATATCAGATGTAGTCTCTGATTTGCACTCCTTACCTTCCAAATAATGACTAAAATGAACAATCAAATTGCAATGAATTTTACTTTCTCTGTAGAACTTCACTAATTAATCCATGAATAAATAAATATATAAATAAGACCTTGACATTCAATTTCATTTCCATGCAAACAGTGGATAGAAAACTCAGTTACTTAGACTGCAAACTCTCTGAGTAAAGAACAAACTGTCTTGGTAAGACATTAGGCACCTGGGAAAATGGGGGAAAAATTCTTGCAGTGTAATGTAATAAAATGTATTGTACAGTGATTCTGATAACAGCTGACAGTTTTGAGTAACAAAGAGAAGGTTCAATTACGAAAGATTTTTCTCATTGGCCACCTTTTTTTTTTTTTGCCACTAGGCTACAAGAAGTTTGAAACAAGGAAAGAGATTTTTTTTCTTCCTGCAAATCATAATTAAGCTGCTAGATTCATTGTAGTTCAAAATTTGGATAAGTTAAAAAACTGAGCAGAAGAAAACGGAAAAAAATAAGTCACAGAGTCATAGAATATGAATGCACCATCTCTGGCTACTAGTCTCTGAACACTAAATTCCTTTAGGAAGGAAGATCACTTCAGGGAAGTATCTCTACAGGCTTGTTCTTTTCCCAGATTCCTAGTCCAGGTGCCATGGGCCATTGATGGTTCAGGATAACGGACAATATGATCTTTTAGTTTGATTATTCCTATGGCAAAAGCAGATTAAATACTGCCCAGCTGCAGCCAGCAGTATATTTAGTGCAGATGTGTCTGCTGCACAGCAGTGCAAATAGTACAACATATATCTCCTTGATACTCAACAGCAAGATTCCCCGAGTAGTTAGAAAGAAGAAGACACTAAGATTTGGGTTTTATTTTACAAATTAAAAATTAAGTCTTCTTTGAACTTTTCAGAACAAAAAGCAAAGAGCTGGAATTAAAAACTAATAATTATGTGGGCAACCAGGTTTCATTGAGATTATGCTCATGGATTTTGTAAACACCATTTGTGCACCATTTATAGGTTTTGGGAGCCTTGATGTACCTAGAAAGGCACTTGAAAGAAATGGATGGCCAACTGTGTTCTGATATTCCTTTCTTCTCCCCAAGCCAGGGAACAAACATGTATATGCCAAAAATAAATAGTTTAGAAAGCAAGTGATGCATCATTGTGCAGGGTGCTAAAGTAATAAAGACTAAAGAGCTGTGCTTAAGAAGAAACATGTTTAACATTTCTGACATAAGCGTAAGAGATTCTTCTGACTAAAATGTTTAAATTATTCTTAAATTGTCCCTAGTCAAATGAAATGGACTTGGTCTAAGCAATTTTATCATTACAGTCTTTTTTGTAAAAGTATAGTTTCAGTGAAAAAAACAAATCCAGTAAAAATTTCAAAGGTCTGGATTGTTAAGACTAATTTCAGAAATGGTGGACAAAATGGGTTCTGAGTGCAGCGATTTAGCAGCTCACTTGGGAGGTTGGAGAAGTCAAGACTTTTGAGTGAGTTTTCAAAGAGAACTTTATACCACTTCTTCCATTTTTATAAGAACACATAAAACTACTCAAAAATCTCATTCTTATGCAAGGGTCTTTTGTCACCCATTTGCTCATCTGTAGCTACTATAGGCACAATGTGCCTATCTCCCTACAAGGAATATTTGTCCACATTTTAAATTCACAGTTTTCATTCTCTGTGTGTGTGTGTGTCAGCTTGCACTGATGCAAAATGAGGCTTTCACACACCACGGCCTTGGACTGATACACCAACAATTAATTTCTACACTTTTCAAATAAATTAATTCTCAAGCACCAAAATTTGTTTCGCTGTAAGCTTTGTGTATATTAGTAAATTTTAATGTGATTTAGCATTAATTATAGCCAAATTTATTTTTAACTTGATCTTCCACTCATCACAAAAAACAGCCACATTTAATGTTCTATTTGGCAAAATGTTTTTTAAACACATGGAAACTGCAGAACAGTATTGTGCCTCCTGGTAGCATGTGCCTACCAACATGACCAAAGATGTGTTCATCACTAAGGAGTGAGACAAGAACTGAAAGTGGGTCATAGTGTGAAAATTACTGACAACATGCATATTATAATCTTAACTGCACCTTATACCAAAAAATAAGCAAATTTCAATGAAGAGAATGGCCTTCAACCTCTTTTGTATGGATTTCTTCTTGAGGAGTCTTGTTTTTTAAGCATTTTGTTATTATTTTGCACATAGTGCTTAAAAGCAAACACTGTCTCAATGTCATGAGCTCATATCAGATTCCCCTGTGAAAAATTGCAGAGCTCAGAAATTCCTAAAAACACTTGCCTGTAGCTTTTCTATATGGAGTGATGTCTCAAATTTTCTAGGTCTGATATTTTGGGATCTCCCAGAACCAGAAGTGTCAGTTCTGCTCTACTTCTGTGAATGTCTTCATTTCATGGGGGCAAATCTGTTTTATATTTCAGTGCTTCAAAAACGTTGGACTTCAGCCTAACTATTTGGATAACAGGTGAGTTACTGTCATGGATGATTTTTTTAAATTTTTTTTAACTTTCCTTGCATGCATTTGATTTTAGTGGGATCAGTATGTTTCTATGTGGAACATCTTGGCTTTGAACACCTTTTTTCCACCAGAGACCTGTAAATATTTAATGTATTGGTATGACACATAATAAGGTGTCTTGCCTTAATTTGCAGGCAAAGAAAATGAGGTTGAGAAAGACAAAGCACACTGAGGCAAGGCCACACATAATCTATTTTTAAAGTGTTTGAGAATTTGTATCAAATGTAACAACAATGGCAAAGTTTAATTTGCATGAACATAATGCAGAAGAGAGCTCATTGCAGTATCATTCCACTTTCTCTGTCTCCTCATTAAGTTTGCCTTCAGAGTTAAAACCAGTTCATGTCACATATGAACTTACCATATTGCCAGCATGTGCTACCTCACTCTTTATTCAGTCAACGAGTTATCTTTGTTCTATGTGCAGGAGATCCATTTGTCTTCACTGGTGGTCTAAACTATGATGAAGAAAAAAAAATATTCCAAAGAAAAGGATATAGATGCTGTCCTCATTGTTGTCAATGGAGAGCACAATCTATGTGTTGACTTCTCCTAATCAAAAATCAGAACGACTCATCTGTATTGATTTCCAATTGTTGGAGAGAAACTTACAGTTACTGAAGTTTAGAGTTACTGAAGACAACTGACTGGAAAGAAATTACTAGAGGATTCTTCCCTTCTCAGCACTAATCAGGACACACCTGGGCTTCTCACTACAAGAGACATGGACATACTGGAGAGAGTTCAGTAAAGGGTCAAGAAGACATTGAAGGGACTGGAACTTCTCTCCTATGAGGACAGGCTGAGACAGCTGGGACTGTTCAGCCTGGAGAACAGAAGGCTCTGGGGTGATCTCATCAATGTATACGAATGCCTGCAGGGATGGTACAAAGAAGATGGAGCAGGGATCTTTTCAATGGTGCCCGATTCTAGGAGCACAGGCCATGGGCAAAACCTGAAACATTGGAGGTGTCCCCTCAACATTTTTTACTGTGAAGGTAACTGAGCACTGGAACAGGTTGCCCAGGCAGGTTGTGCAGTCTCCATCCTTGGTAAAATTCTAAAGCAATCTGGAAATGATCCTGGCCAACTAGCTCTAAGCGGCCCTACTTGGACAGAGAGGTTGGACCAGGAGACCTCCAGAGGCCCCTTCCAACCTCAACCATTCTATGATTTTGTGAATCCGAAAATTTTAGGATGTAAATTACATCATCCTAAAGCAAAGCAAATACCTAAAATAGTGTAAATTAAATACTTATTTCTTTCCATTTATTATTATGGAACTTAGGTTACTTAGATGTACAATATTTGTATTGTAGAAATCTAAAATTTAATGAAATGTGGTCTACACTGAATGTTTTATCTTAGTTATTCAAGTCTTCTATGTTTGACTGTTGAATTACATCTTTATTTTTTATGTGAAACTAAACATACTGATATTGACTCATAGTTGAAAGATTGTGGAATTCTTGCTGCTCTGCTTCCTGCCAATAGCAAAACAGTACATAACACATGAAGAGTTTTATATAGCAGACGTGATGAGTAAATACAAATGAATGAAAATCCAAGTGAAACTCACCTGCCTTAAATTCAGTTGTAAAGAATGAAAATCCAAGTGGAACTCAAGTGCCCTAACTTCAGCTGTCAAGATCTAGGCTAGTAGCAGTGGAATTCCTTTCAAGAAAATGCCAGCAACTATGAGTCAGGTCTTTTCACCCTGAAACAAATGGCCATGAAAATTCAGTTTAATCACTTTCAGAAGGTGTCAGATTTTGTCCACCACTACAAAGAAAAGACAAGCTAACCAACCCAGACGCAGAGATCTGAAGCAGGGTGAGATGTAAAAAAAGAGATCTTAACCTTGCATCTAACCATGCATTGCCTCACCAGAGTAAGCCTGAGTGGTCATTGAACCCACCAGAGAGGCCATGTGCTCTCAGCAGTAGGGCACTGGTTTGTATTTAGCTTCCCTGAAACATTTTCCTACTTCTTAAAAGCAACAGAAAATTAAACATCTCTAAATGAGTTATTCATTGAGTTGTTAAAGGCATCTATCACAAAAATGAACTTGCCTATGCATTTTTGAGCTGTACTGAGAGGTTTATAATAATTCTGCAAAACCATCCTTACAAAGAAATAGGCTAGACAAATGCTCTTATTTTTAAATGTGATCTGTGTCACCTAAACACTTCAAAGTACAGATAAATCCGAGAAGATAGGTTCCTGTAGTATTAATTGTTTTGCAATTGCAATCATATATTTAGACAACCTTCTGAAATAGAAACAACAAAATATAAGTACCCTTTCTAACAGTGAACACTATATTTCCTACAAATGAAAAGTTCACTGTTGCCATATGTATAAACATGACATAGAGTGTTTGCCTTTTTCTAGGAAAATAGCACTAAAGATGTAAAGCACGATTATTTAAAATAAAATATCCAGTTTTGACTAAAGGAATCTACATATATGTTGACTTTGGAATGCAATTTCTATGGAAACAACAAAGAGGATATCTCAGAGCACACCAAGCTGATATTCATGCCTGGGGTGATTTAAAGTCTTTTCCTTGCTGAGAATTACAGCTGAAGGTTTTCATGCTGAATTCTGTAGGAAAAGTTTTTCAGCATGTTATTTTCATTCCTTGATTTCTCCCCTCTCCTTTTTTGACATGAACAAGCATGAGCAACACTTTTTTTTTTCCTTAAAGGCTAATACTTTTGAATGTCCCAAATTTTAGGGTATCTACTTGCGAAATATTTTTCACTTTCAAATTTTATCAAGTAAAAGTAGCGTTGCAGAAGTATGCACCTGAGTATGTCACTCCAGGATTTTATGATCAAGGTAGAGAAATGGACAATTTTAGTTGCAATCAATATGGCCTTTTCAGACATCTGTCTCACAGTGATCTGAATTGAATGCTATAAGCACCTATTTCTTACTATTTACCGTAAAGTGAATCTGCAACATATTTACATTTTCAATATAAATATATTGCTAAACATAAACATATGATTGTGTATTAAACAAATACAGTAGGTACATATACAGAATGATCTGTACTTCCCTTACGTCCTTTTTGACAAACAGCACGATTTAAACAGAATTGTCAAAGATGAAGAAAAAGTTGTAGGAAACTTGGAAACTATTTAACATTTTGATATATCATGAAAATCTATATTTATTAATTAAAAACTGGTTTTTGGGTTTTTTTAAAATATCTGTTCAGACATCTGAAGACACACAATCTGACTTCAGAACAAATACACACACAAGAGGAACACTCATATGTGTAAAATATTTTATAAATTGGTAAGTTTCAAATGAAACCAGCTTTATTTTGACATTTCCTTGCAAATTTAGGTTTTAGAATACAAAAGTTTAGTGTGGCCTCATGAAAGCAAAGTGTGAAACTAATTCAGAATCAAATTGTATCTGGGGAATACAGTTTCTCTTGGGAGTTAAGAAGCATAAATTTAGATGCCTGCAAGCAGGTGTCTTCATGGAGGTGTCACAGGTGAGACAGGGACTTAGATCAGGTCTGTGAATGTAGAAGTTGGAGCTATTCCAGATGGAGACATCTGTGAGACAGACCATAAGGCAGACTGGCACCTTCTGGACAAGGCAGCTAGAAAGTTGATGAAATAGCCTCAGGCATCTCAAGCAGCTCTAGAGGCCTTTTATCTGATCAATGAATAGTTCTATAGGAATCTACCTATGGACATCAACTCTCCAGGTCCCACCAGACACATCAGCTAGGAGAGGGATCCAGTTGTTGATGCATGGCCACCTAGTGACTTTTGAGTCTTGATGATAGCCCAATAATTTCCCACCTGAACACTCAAAGAAGTGCAAGTCTCCTTCACCTCCCATGCTGCTTTCAAGCCCAGCACAGTCTCAAATGTCCCCTTGCTTCTCAGAGGTCAGCAGGTAATCTATATTTAGATAGGGATCTCCTGCCCTACATCTCCACAGCTGAAGTGGAAGAAATTTAGACAACCAGCTCCTCTGTCAATCCATTGGTAGTGATACTTAAAACGAGGGAGTCCTGTTCTGAAACAGAATATTACTAAATAAAGTCATGGTAATTTTTATCTAATCAGTCATAAAAACATGTTTACAAATAGTGAAAAATAATCTCTGTGTTCAACAGGCATTTGGAATTATATTGTGATACTAACATATGTTCAATGTCATGTTTACATCTACCTTGAGCTGCAATTTAGCTGCATGAAAGAGTGGTTCACAGTAAAACATGAAAACCTTTAAGGAAACTATGCAGGCTGAATATATTTACCCATGTGGCTTTGAAGCATCGGTGTGAACAATAAGTATCACCATTTGTGAACTCAAGTTTCCTTCTGCTTGGCTGTGTCCTCAATGCTTTTACCTTGTGCCTCACAGGAGGTTTCCCTTGGGCAAGATGTACCTGCACACAGACAGTGTTATGTGAGAAGCATAGCACATTTAGACTTGTGCTATGTCTTCAGAGCCCTACAAAAGAGAACTAACACATTGGGAAGCCCAGCTGTTATTTTTATTTTGACAATGGTCTTATTATTTTATACTACTAAGCTGATTTTCAAAGATTTATACATTAATTTTTCGTATATTAATCCCTGAAACTATGCTTGGAAAGCCTATGCTACAAATACCACATGGCTAATGCACATGCCAGAAGTAGACAAAATTTGCAAGAATTAGACAAACCTCAGAATAATAATTTCATTGTATCACCCTTATAAATCATCCCAGCTCTTCTGACACTTTAAAAATTAAAAAGTGACACTTTCAGTCTTAAGGTATTGTGGCCTGTATAATTCGTTTCACTCAGTACACATTATGAGTCTTGTTACTCTAGAGGAGTCATTTTACAATCTGTCTTCCTTACAAAGGCAGAGAGTAAACAAGAAATTAAATAATATAGCTATAAAACTTGATAAAAATATTTGGGCAGTCATGAATTTGTTACAACACACATACATGCTAAATACAGGGTGTGTCATGTGCTCTTCCTTCACATGTAAGTCTCTCTCTGGAATACAGGCATGAGTTGAACAGGGTGCTAGAAGGAAAAGGATAGGCAGTTCTGAAGTTTTTATACTCACAAAGTGATAGTTTCTGAAAGCTGCATGTAAAGGACAGAACCTCCAGAATAATTCCACTGAACAACTAGAGCACAAGGAACTAGTGAAAAGATCTGAGTGAGGAATAAAGATTGCATGTGATTGCTTTCAGTCTAACACACTCTTAACAAAATTACAATTAAGAAAAAATTGAAAGGATAGCACATTTTATTGTAAACAGTGTCTCCAGAATGTCAAAATCAAAATTAACAAAATCCAGTTATTATAGGAGTAAATGCAGTCCTAGCATGGGACTTCTGGGGTCCACTCTTCCCTTAGGCATGTAAAGAAATTCAGAGTAATGCTAATAAAGACTGCAGAGACAGTTTGTGATCCATACACCTATGCCTTTTTAAATTTACCTACATATGCTTATTCAACTTCCAGCCTTAAACCATAAGAAGTCATTGTTGTCCAAGTAAACATACCATCTTTCATCTTCTCTTTGTGTTGTCTTTTATGATAGACCTAGCACTGAAGCAGCAAATGTTTTGGAGGGAGATCAAGCTGTTTTCAGTGGACGGTCTTCCAAAGTGGGGGTTTAGATGCTAGAAATTCTCTGCTTTCTTATCACTGGATCCTTGTCTTGACTCCATCTTGCTACATTCCCTTTGCTAATTTCAGCTTGTTATCATCAAGCCTTAAAGGCATATGACTAAGTCAGAAATATGAATGTTGCAATTAACATTGATTTGTGTGCATTCTTCCTTACAAAGATGAAATAAGTTCACAGATATCTCAGGACACGGAATTTTTACATGATCATTTTAACCTTGGCCTACCAGGCAGTAGTTTATAAGCTGTGAAACATTATCAGGCTGAAATAGAATTATCCATTATATCCCTTAAAACCAGAACAGACTCCTCACATATAATCATTTCTTCTAGCTATTAACTCTATCAGCATAAATCTTGGCTATAATGTTAACAGAAAGTGGGATCCATAATTCATGAGCAACTCAAATCTAGCCAGTCATGATTCTAATTTCTCAGTGGCTTTTTTTCCTTTGTTTTTAATGTTTGAGATTTGAAGGGAAAAATAATATTACAGTCTTTGTCCATCAGCTTTACTTTTTTATTCTCTACTTATTTTCCTTATTGAAAGTTTCATCTTTTAATCTATGAACCCATAAGGTTCCACACATAAAGGAACCAATCCTGAAACCAGCTCCATATGGACAGACCATATGTGCACACTGAGTCCCACTGAAGTGAACTATGGTTAGCATTTCTTATTTCTGCTGTAATAACACGCATGTGTCCCTAACCATGGACCTTGCTGTGCCAGCACTGTACAGACAAAAAGAAAAACTTAATCTTAGTGCTAGCAGATGGACCATCACTGTACAGATAGGATGAAAGCTGCAAGCAATAATGGTGGCAGACTAGATTGTTAAATGGTATGTATTGGTATTACCCTGTCAGATTTAATGAAACCATCATTTCTACATGATTCCTTTTAATGGGCATCCCTCTAGAAGAGGTCATTCTCATTTCCTTTCTGGGTATAAATCACAAGTGTTCTTTTCTGCTGTCTGCGATTTTGCACATATGTGTGTTAAGATCAGGATGAAACATGGCCTTGTGCTCTGGACTTGTCTAGAGAGGGAGTTAACTGTGGAATATGGGGTAAAGGGAACATGTAATGGATTAATAATCTTTCTGGAGTTCATTCTTCTTGAAGTTGCAGTTACTCCCTCTTTGCTACAATGCAGTAAGCATGTCCATGTGGAAAGCCAGTGTAAAACATCAGTTTCTGCATGAATTCATGCCTATAAGTGTTTTACAGACATTCCCCTTTTTAGGACACCATGATCAAACCAAAGGTTTATTTCCAGAGAGTTACATTTTCATGGCAAATATTTACATGTAACTGATGGAAAGAATGATGCTGATCCACAAAACAAAGGTAAGGACATGCTTATCTGTCCAAGGAATGTTATAAAGGTGACTCTTCAGGCAAAAGGAAACAAAGATAGAAAGGTAATTGTATGTACATGTTTTGTGATAGTCAAGGCTGCTCAAGATTTCACAGCCAAGCTCTTTCCAAGTAGGTCACAATTATATTGCAAGCTGCTTCTTTGAAAAACAATGCCGGGTAAAAATCTGGAAACTGAAGATTAAAAATAAGATGTGAAACCTTAAGAGTTATGACAATACCCCATTAAACAATTTGTCTAGGGCTGCAATGAATTCTCTGTTACTAAAATCCTTTAAATTAAGTTTGAATGGCTTTCAGGAAGAGATGCTCTTGCTTAATCCAAAGTTATGGGCTTTACTTCCAGAATTTTGAGTGAGAATCTCTGACCTGTACGATACAACCAGTCAGGTTATATGATCTTAATGGTCCTCTCTGGCCTTAAAAATCTATCCATTTATTAAGCATCCTGCTGTAATGCTGTGATGCAGAGGCAATTTACATCAAGATCTGAAGAGCACTTAAATTAATTGTTTCATTAAAATCCATTTGAATGCTTCTATATCCTGATGCATGCTACTTCTGGGCGCCTCATAGATTTTATTCAGAGATCTTCAGCTCCAAAAGACCTGTTATGTTTGCCTGGCCTGACTTGTGCATTATGCTGGCCGAAACAGCACGTTCTTGGGGAATTCATGCGGCGAGGAGCCCTGACACCACGTCTAGTGCCTGTGGGTGGTTCTCTGACTACCGCTAGGAGGTGCTTCCAGCGGCTCTGCTCAGTACTCTTGTTGGCATCATGAGGAGTGAGTTCAGCTCTGTGTGGGAGAGTATTTCAGATCTTTCATACACCTACAGACTTATGCCAAAAATAAGATGCAGTCATTTGTTTCCTAGGTGATAACTGCACTGAGCATGTGCGATCCTTGCTGCCTCTGAAGTGGTGAAGTATGTTATCAGCCTTTCTTTTAGTGCTTTTGAGGCAATATATCAAGCAGCTTTTACTGAAGAACAAATGGCTTGTTGATTATGTACATAAGGGAGAAAAAATGTATTGAGGTTTGCAATTCAGTACTCATTCTTGGCAAAAGTAATTTTATTTGGTTTGTTCACTTTTTCTGTGGTGAGTGAAGGGAAAAGCAAGGAAGTTCCAAGGTTTCTGAATACTAGAAGGCCTTTTGGGTGTTCTTTCTTGATAGACTTTCTGAATCTGTATCTGTATGAAGCTGCAGATGTTCTAGATCCAACCTTTTTTTCTCATGCAGTCACTGAAATCTTGTCAAAGCAAAATATCATCCAAGTATGCCCTCTCTCTAGAGTATCAAAAAGCAATCAAGATATTTGCTTTATGGCACGGCCCTTTGCAGAAGACAATAATGGGTAACATGGGAAGTCTAAAAAGACTTCTAGTATATGCTATATTTTTAAAATTCATTCTTTTCTCTCCAGTATTTCAGATGTCAGCAAATTTTGAAAAATGCAAAGAGTTTGTGAATTCTTGAAATGCTGCCTTTCATTTATTAACTTCAGTTTCATTTTTGTTTCCTATTGTTATCTATAACAGCTTTTATTTCAAAATTAATATTTTATTGGAAGGTCTACTGAAACCTTTTTGTTGCCACAAATTCTTGCCTACTTTGACATTTTATCCACAGACAGGCCAATCAGTGATGACTCTTGCTATGAATTCTACTCCTCTTAAGGCAAGTATTTAAGTAAAATTGGTAATATTCTTTTTCTGAATAACCCTAACCATCCCTAAACTGGTAGGATTTCACTATGTAGCCATTTTTATAGTCTTAATTTGGGCAGATGAATTTTGCTGATTTAATTTATGGATATTTTCATCCTGTTTATAAGCAAGAGTCTCATTCCAAAGTTTTACACTCTCTTCTCTAGCTGGTCTCTAGGCTTAGGTGAAGGCTGGATCAATTTCTGTGCTCTATCATTGACTGGCAAAGAGATGAGGAATTCATAGTTCTGCAAAGTGAAAGTGTGCTAACTGCTTCTTAACCTTCATGTCCATGGAGATAGTTATCTGCCCTGCCATAACTGGGGTGGGTGGGTGTGTTTAAGGGAAGGAGTTTCTTTGAGGATCCATTTGAATGTTTTGCATTTCATGCTTTCTCTGTAAATTAATTTTAGCATAAACTATCCCTTTCTCCACAAACAAACAAAAACCACAATGCAACCAACCAACCAACCCCCTAAAAAAAAAACACACCAAAAACCAATCAAACAAAAACCCCCACAACAACAAATAAATTGGAAGATTGATTTCTCAACAAAAATCAGAGAATGACATGAAATTCATGAGAAGGCAAGCTCTAAAATGTTTGTAGCTGACTAGTTCTCATTTTGTTTTCCTACTTGAATAAAAATCCTGATTATTTTATCAGGTTCAGGAAAAGGTCACACAGCAAGATGAAAATCTGCAGAGCTTTCAAATGGTAGCAAACCCATAAAACTTAATTTACATGGACAGCTGTGATATTAAAACCCTGGAGGACTGCAGATTACAGGACTGCAACAGAACAAAGTTCTGTGTCTCAGAGGGCATGGTTTTTGAAGAGAATATGATTGGTTAAATTGTATTTTGATATTGCATCTTGGTACAAGCAGAATTGCAGGAAAAATAATCAATCTATACCACAAAAGCCCAAAGTGAGTTGTGATGAATACTATCACAGTGATTGATCTGATAGGACACTAAGGATGTAATGACAAGCTAAGGTGATTTTTGTGGTCTTTCTATTTGCATTTTAAAAATCTTCATCTGTTCTAGAAGCCATCTTTGAATAACTCACTTCTGGCTACAGGTGTAATTTGTTTTCAGTCAACACAAGCAACTAATGTTATATTTGGAAAGAAATTCTTGAATGTGACCACAAGGAAAATACGGCAAGGGACACTCTTGGTATTTTTTTTTTAATGTAGCAAA
Source organism: Pithys albifrons albifrons (assembly GCF_047495875.1). Taxonomy (NCBI): domain Eukaryota; kingdom Metazoa; phylum Chordata; class Aves; order Passeriformes; family Thamnophilidae; genus Pithys; species Pithys albifrons. The sequence continues at coordinate 78,954,951 of NC_092458.1, forward strand.
TCATTACCAAATTGACTGTACTTTCTGAAGTTGTTTTACAGCCTTCCTTCACTCTTAGCTTCTTCTTTTAATATTATTTTTGACTGAAATTATTAAGGGTATTTCCAAAGAATTTGCAGGTGTCCTCTTGCTGCTGAATGTCTAATGTCAGTAGTGTCAATCTCAAAGAGGCTGCAAATGCTTTGTGTCTAGAACTGAAAAAAAAATCTAGGCTGATATGTCTTATCCAATTGTTTTCCTCATTGCATCAGCAAAGCTTTTGCATTCTTGGTTTCAGAGATGTCAAATTCCATGAAAGGAAAATTATGTCATTTTATTTGTAAACAAAAGAACAGTTTCAGGAAATCAGAGTAGTATTGGTATTTCTAAAAAAGCCTAATAAACAGAAGCTCTTTACAGGAAAAATATTAGCATCAACTCAGAAGAGAATTGTCTATTCAAACATGGTCCTAACCCACTTGACCATATTGTGGGAGTTTTGTTCCTCTTCCTTCACTGAGGTTAATATACCAGTGGACAAAGCAATATTTTGGGGCCAGTTCATATGTGAAATTCATCTGTGTGAGTGAGAGTTGTGAATTGGTTTGTTTTTCCATACAGTATAAAGTTTTATCTCTGCTTAAAACAATACCTCTCCATTTTCCTTGTGGTAATGTATGCATAAACATTATTGCAGTTCTGACATTACATATAACTATCAATCTTGTTCTATCTGCCACTGGAGAAGCTAAGATGTTTCTCTTTCTTAGATCTGGTCTGTTATTTCATGGAGTTTTTTTCATTTATGCTATTTATTCAATGGGTACTGGCTTGTATCCTATCAAAATGCCATCCACCTGCACAAGCATAAATATTTTTTAATCTTAGTGCAGGCTTTGGATTTTATAAGGCTTTCACAAGGCCCATCTTCATCTGACTCCAGCTTCATATCAAGTAAACAGGGAAATCTGCGGGTTTTTTTGAGTATTCCTTTTTTATTATTTTGTTGTTGTTGTAGTAAGAAACCACCACCATTAAGAAAAGTGTGAGAAGCAGGGAAGGCAAACATTTAGCCTTCTCTAGAGATCTACTGGAAAAATGAAGAAGTACTGTAGTTTTCTAATCTAAGTGCAGTACTAGTAAAAAAAAAAAAAGGATGAAAAGACACTTTTTTTTTCTACCAAAACACATGCTTTACAAGAAGGGTTTCATTGTTCTTTTACCCATGTTTTATACTTTACTTCTTCTGAACTCAGAGATGATCCAAGTATTCATCCATGAGGCCCTCTTCAGAGACAGAATTCTAGCTATATCTTTTTTTTGTCCTATCTAAGTCTGAAATGATCTTTCTGAACTTCTTGGGGCCATAGTGGAATTTTTCACATGGTTTCTTAAGGTCAGAATTCATATTGGGAATCTTAGTGGGGCTACACTATGATAAGCATTTCTGTCAGCTCAATGCTGTGGGAGTAGCTGCATTAGAAATATGTACAATAGGGTAGGTTTGACAAATGAATAGGTGCACAGTGTACTTGAGTACATCATGTCTCTGAGCTGCTTTAATGCACAGCCTGATGTTTAAGCACAGAACAAATGGAGAAGGGAGCTGGGGTTGTTTAGCCTGGAGAAGAGGAGGCTCGGAGGTGACCTCATCACTGTCTAGAACTACCTGAAGGGAAGTTCTAGCCAGGTAGGGGTTGGTCTCTTCTCCCAGGCACTCAGCAATAGAACAAAGTGGCACAGGCTTAAGCTCTGCCAGGAGAAATTTAAGTTGGATATTAGAAAAAAATTCTTTCCAGAGAGAGTAATCAGGCATTGGAATGGGCTGCCCAGAGAGGTGGTGGATTCACCATCCCTGGAGATTTTTAAACGCAGATTGGATGTGGCACTGAGTGCCATGATCTAGTAAATGGTCTACAGCTGGACCAAGGGTTGGACTCGATGATCTCGGAGGTCTTTTCCAACCCAATCGATTCTATGATTCTATGATTTAAACTTCATGTTCAGCTAGTGGCCAATAATGGGGAAAAAATAGATTGTTGTTTCCCTCTCTCCCCAAGAAGAAGCTTATACTTGAGTCTTGACAATTTCTTAACCAGACAGTTTTTTAAATGCAGTTTTTCTTTTTTTATGAAAGCCATGTCATACATTCATACCACCCAGCTCTAAAAGTTCATAAGACTGGTATCTGTTTCTCAATTAGTCTTATTTACAAACACTGGCCAATCTTAAAGCAAATTACTTGAAGACTTCCTAGGGATGAGACTAATTGCATCTATACCAGTTCCTACCCATTGATTAGGAAAGAAGTAGAGATGACCAGAGGTGGATATCACATTACAGTAGCCTATATTTGATAAGGAGAGTTTTGCTGTGTACCCACTCTTAATACCCAAGTCATTCATGCTCACATGTTACTGTCAATGATTTTGATCCTACTGAAATCAGATTATTCATTTGCCATGCTACCATGGCACAGCTCTTTTGATCTTGAAAGAAGAAACCATAAGAGATATTGGAGGAGCCCTAAGACTAAATTGAAGATGACTCTTCAACTGTGTTTTTGTCTTAATAAAGCAGCCTTAGACATCTAGAGTCACATATCACCCAACAATAAAACTGCTTTTCTTTCAGTTGTATTTTCTTTTAGTGGGCATTTTTAGTCAAAGGAAGAAAAAAAAAATTTTATATAAAGAAAAGTTAGCTATTGTAAGAAACATGCCATTTGACAGAGCAAAATTTTTGGATACTTATGTAGACGGATTTGCCTAAGGGAAAAAGAGAGAAATATGTATGAGAAAGGAACTGCATTTGGTACTTAATTATAGTTCAAAGTAATTTATCTATTAATTTTCTTCATCAGCCTCTTCCATTTCTGGAATGAAAGGAAAAGAACAAACAAAAAAAACATTTCACAAACTCAAGAGCTTGCTCAGTGCTTGAAGTTATGCCAATAAAAAATTATAGTGCACCTGCTTCTTCGTAGGCCATGCAGAAACTTAATATGACGGAAACTGTAAATATGTGAACAACAGCCATTCCCTTTTCTAGGTCTCAAAAAAGTAGACTTCTTCAAAATAAAAAGACTTTTTTTGTCCACTCGGTGTTCCTATGGTAACTACAGTAATTGTTTACCTAGGAAAGCAATATTGGGGATTTATAATTTAAAGACATACACCAAACATAGCACTTCTAATTATTGATGGCTCTAGAGAGCAGTCGTTCTTTTTCTCTCTTTTTGGTGTCCTACAAAAAGGTGAGGAACTGAAATTATATTGTGTCTATGACCCCTGCCACTGTTATAGGTTCTTCTTCCCAGCTGACATTTTGCACAGAAATAGCTACAAGCAAGGAGACAGAGCTGGCTCCGAGTCACCTTCTGTGGGTGAACTGCCAAGCAGGCACGTGCTGATCCAAGTTTGTGTTACTGCTGGAGCAAGGTTGTTTTGTGTTACATATTTCCCAGTCTTTTGCCAATCTCCTTTGTTTGTGAAGGGAACAGGATTCATATCACAGTGTCAGCAGGAGGAATCAGCTGGCCAAGAACAGCTAGAAATAACAGTGCTTCAGCTGAAATACACCAGTAAGGTGATTAGCACTGAGCATTGTGGTGACATTTTGCAACTTTCATTTAGAGGACAGGTGGAATTCATCAAATTTATACTCTGTTCTATTTATGTCCATGCAGGATAGTCCTGAGAGTGGCTCTCCAACCAAAGAGCAGTTATTCACAGTGGTCAACAACCAGCTGTGTTGCATGGAGCTCCATCTGGGAATGGAAGAACCAACCAAGAGCTTATGGCTGAGGATGGAAGGGACAGCAGGGGCAGGTGATATTACAGTAGGAGTCTGCTTCCAACCAGGAAGACCGAATAGATAAGGCCTTCTCTAGACAGATAGGAGCAGCCTTACATTTGTGTTGGCTGTCCAGTGAAATTTCCACAGAATAGAAAAAAGTAAATTCAACCCCCATTTTCAAAAAGGCAACAAGCCTTTTTGACCTGTTGAACCATGGGCCAGTCAGTCACACCTTTGCGCCTTGCAAGATTATGGAGTAGATCATCCTAGACTGTATGCTGAGGCACATGAAAAATAAGGAGGGGATGGTGACAGCTAACATGGCTTCATTGAAGGCAAACCAAGCCTGACAAATCTGGTGGCTTTTTATGACAGGCTTATAGTATTGGTAGATGAAGGAATAGCAAATCATATCATCTACATGAACTTGTGCAAAGCATTTGACACTGTCCTGCAGGACATCTTTGTCTCTAAATTGGATAGATATGTATTTGACAGATAGACCACTCAGTATAAAAGGATTTGGTTGGATAGTAACACTCAAAGAGCTGCGGTCAACAGCATGAAATGAGTAAAGCTCTAATGGAAGAATCCATCTCAGAGGCAGGAACTTCTCTGCCTTGTATTCACATGAATCAGTAATAGTGACACAGATCTGAGCTCCCTTTGTGTAGGTTTGGGGACTTCACAATGTAACAACCTCATTTCCATTGCATCCCCACTGCTCAGCTGAAAGTAACAGTCTGGGGTAAACAAGGGTGAGTTCAGAACACCAAAGGAACCTACCAGCTGAGTTTCACTCATTCAATACTCTACTTCTACTGCAGAGAGAACACAGTATAACATGCAGCAGCATAATTGGAGGTTTCATTTCTTCAGCCTTCATTAGAAACACTCCCCCACTTAGATTGGAACTCATGGAGTAGAAATAGAAGCACCAGTGTCAGATTTTGAATAATGTGAAAATGCTAAGCCATTTTCCCCAGATGAGATAAAAACATCATTGCAAGATGTGGAGTTTCCTTAGAAGCTTATTGTTACTGATTTTTTCCTTTTTTTGAGTCAATTGTATTTCTTTGCATTTCAGTAGGGAGGCCTGTCTATACCCTAAGCTCTCCTTTCAATGTGTGCATGCTGATGGCATTTAAGATTCTCACAACAGTTTTGAGTTTCTTGATGAGTGTGGTAGAATTCTTTGATGGAAAACAGTGATTGGAATAGCATAGGAGAAGGTAGCTGGACACAAAAGGCATACATATTTAAAGAAAGTGGAAATAACAAAGAAAACAAGAAGAAATCACATGAATGTCATGCATTTTTATTAATTTTATATTAGAATGCTTATAATAATTGAAACAATGTGAAATTGACCTTGAATATTAGGAATATTACCTATATTTATAAGGGTAAATATAAACCAAAGTTTCTGAGTTGGAGTTACTGACCCTGAATAGTCCCACTAATATGAAACAGAGTTGTAATGCTGCAAAAGTTCTACATACACATTTTGGCAAGTATAGCCACTTCAGGCATGAAGTTCATTCCCTGGGAAGAGCATAGGAGGAGGAATTACAGGGAGAACACACAGAAAAATTTCCTAGAGGACATTCAACCATTTTGTGTTGTTTTTTTTTTATTCAAATGCCCTGCAAACTTGTTTCATTCTCCAAAAATAATTTCTTGTGGGCAAATCTGAGGAGATCTTTATTCTGCAATATTTTAGCCACATCTGATGCACCACATTACTCACATAAATCTCCACAGATATGTAAGACTTCATGTTCCGCTTTTATATTCTTCTTGCAAACATCCTTCTCAGAGCTCTGTATTCTTTCTTCCTCTCTTGTTTATGGTTTTCCACTGATGAGCAGACCAAACAAGAGCTTATAGGCACTTTCAGTCATGGATTCTAAATCTGAGGTAAGAATCCCTACTCAGGAACTGAGTATATATAGTAATGTTGAAGAAGTTTCAATGATAGGTTCAGTTTGGGATTTTTGATTTTTCCTAGCTACTAAGAGCTGAGATTGGATTCCTTGCACAGACTAGAACAGTCTTGGAATTGTTGAGTATTTCATAGTCCCCTTTATAGCTGTGCAAATTGAGAATCAAAACTTAGTCACAGATTCCTTGGAAGCACTCTGGTAAAATATAGACATCCCTTTGAGGAATAGGTTCACTTTGAAATCTATGCAAAGTGAACACATCTTAATGTTTACTTTGTTATACTAAACAAAAAGTTTCAGATAGATCACATGAACTACACCCTACAAAAGACAATTTTCCTGTATTTTCTTTTAAGGGAATATGAAGTTTATATATAAATCTCTACAAAATAGGCATGTAAAGTCATGCCCTTGCATTCCTTAAGGCTGGAAGAGCAACACCAACTAAGGATAAGGATTCTCAAAATATTAATGTACCCTAGTAGGCTACTATTTTATTTTAAAATATATTGCATAGCATACTTTGCACCTTTTTAGTCTTTTGCATAATAGACTTGCCATTAGGATATTTGCTTGGGAGGCAATAATAATTTTCTTCATTTTAATTAAGCCATGAACTGTATGGAGGATGGATTAATTCTTACCTTGCTCCATCTCCTCTGTCTTGTCTAGTAGGGAGTAAAAATTGTTGTATGCGTACATATATGTATGAATATAAACCCATAATATCAATTCTTTTCCCTGGTTTTTGTTTTTATTTTAGAGACTACAAGAAAGCAGGCACCTGGCTTGTTTTGGTTAATGAAACATCACCTTCTTGTCCACATTCTGTCTTTGAGTGTGTTTCCTGTGTCCCACATAGTTTATTCATTCTGGAACTGAGGAGAATCCAAACTGATATTACGTTAGCCTCCTTATTTTCAGTGTGAAAGTGTTAAGGTGGTTAGCTTGCTCTTTAGAGGCACTGATCATACCTGGAGACTCATTCATACTCTTTTTATGTCTGCAATTTTCTGTATGCATGACCTCCTGAGTGCAGAGATGAAGAACATGCTCAGCTTTGCCCAATGTGTTAGTATATACAGGTGCTACTGTCACAGAAGTAATGAATGTTACCAATAGTGGGCTTATAAAATGTAGTCATTACTCAGCTACTGGTTTATTTATTTTTTGCTGGTGCCGTTGCAAACAGGTAGAGAAAACTTTCCTTTTATTAACTTTAAAAATAGCAACAAAATAGTAGGTGAAATTTCTTGGTAGGGAAAAACTAATCTACCACCAGTGGAGAAGACAATGACTAATTTTATGGGTTCTTTAAAATAATGAAAATGGAAGAGGGGAGAGAAGGGAGGAAGAGAGTAAAGGAAATGAACCTTTTACATATATGTATTTATTTGGACCCTGTTTAAAGGGTCAACAAAAGGCATTAGAAAACTAAGTGTCATGGCCACCTCCATCCATTCTATTTGGCTTCTTTAATCTTTGATCCAGCTGCTCTAAACATCTGGCACAGTGAACTTTGACTCTAGGCTGTGATTCAGGGAAGTCCTTGGGGGATGTGTGTGTAGGAGCTGCTTTGCATCCCCTGTGGCTCCTATACAACTCTCTCTGTCCTGCTTGTGTGGGAATCATCTCTCTCATCTGTTGAGGGTCACCCACCATCCTGACAGCCAGCTGGCTGCCTCTGTTGGCAATGAGATGCGGCTGTGTTATGACTCCCTTATCACACACAGTCCCAGGGGAAGACAGACAGCTGCTATGACAGCCCAGCAAAGCAATGGCATCTCCCCTCTCCTCTGATTCCTGCAACATGTCTTCCTTCGAGCCCCTGTGCACAATAAGACCACTGTGCTTTTGGTCTCACCATTCTTTTCTGCAGACATATCCCTCCTCTCCTTCTGCCATCTGTTTTCTCTACAAATATATGTTCCCTCTACTCTGTTTTCAGGCTCCTGACTTTCTAGCAATTTCACACTGCACAGTTAATGGGAAAGACAATGTCTGAGAGGACCAGGGATGTAGAGAGGAAGAGGAAGGATGCTCCTAACCCTTCACCCCACCCAGTTAGTGACAGGAATGGTAACCAATGGGATCTCCCCTCTCATATAATAATGTGCCCTCACCCCACCAAGCACCAATTCTTGGAACTGCATAGAGGGAACAAACAGATACAGTCATAGGTACACATACTTGCAGTGTCGTCTGCTTAAAATCTGGCTTCACTGACTGAAGAAACCAGGAGAGCTAGGCAAGAGTGTAAAGCAGATGCCATCTGATGGGGTCCCAGTCAACCCCAGGCTGGAACTGAAGGAGAATGTGAAGGAAAAACAGGCCAGGGTCCACACCTGGTAAGGACATGTGGTATCTCTATCCTTCACCATTTCGGATGAGAGAAGCAGTCAAGCTTTTAATCTCTGGAAGAGAAACATCAGTATGGGTATCACAGGAAATTAAGATCATGGATGGAGTCATATCAAGACTGTCCCTCTTCCTCTGTTCCACAACAGCTTAAAGCTGTTAAGTTGTTAACTCAAAGGGGGATAGAGATGTGGAGGAGGATACAGTGCAGGTTGGATGTGTCAATGCAGTCGCACTGAGGGAGCTACACCAAGCAGCAGGTGGAATTTGGGTCATTCAGTAGTTGCTTAAAAAAAAAAAAAAAAGATAATATTTTAAGCAGCAACCCAGAGAGGGGGGAACGAACAGGGAGTGTCAAGCTGTGGAGCAGTGGCAGAGAAAGGCTGTTAATTCCTGAAAATGGATGCATGAGCTAATCCTTCTCTGCAAATACAGCCTGGTAAATGCTCAGACCCAGCATCCTTTTAAATGCCAGATCAGCTCTTACTTAAATGGCATTTTGCATTATTATTTATTTATTTTATTTTAATTCATTTATTTATTTGCTAAGAATAGCTTTGAATACAGAGGTGATCTCTGGCATTTTGTTGTGATGGTTCTTTGGTGTTGTTGTTGCAGTAGGACTGCAAGGAGACAGTGAGTTTTACAGGGCTTAGGCTACCTCCTACCCCTCCTACTCACCCACGTGTACCCACACACCATCATCCCACACTCAGAGCCGTCGTGCCTGGCCCTGTGTCGGGGGTCCCTGCCACCCCGGGCAGAGGAAAGGATCGGTGCGGTGAGGTGCAGCCGGCAGGAGGGGAGCGGGACGGCTAGGTGTGAATGGGAGCAGGAGCCGGGTGTGTGGGGCTGAGCCGAGAGGCGGGGGAGAGAGGGAGGGGGGAAGATTTGGGAGGATGCAGTGATGCCGGAGGAAAGGTAGAGCGTCGGCTGGCTTCTGGAGGGAGGGGTTAACCGAGGAAAGGTGTGCTGGCACCAGGTAGTTAGCACGGGAGACAGTTGCTGTGGAGGTTGTGGGAGGGTGGGGAAGCAGAAGGGCCGGAGGGTACCGAACTAGTGGGTAGAAGGCAGGCAATTAAGAAGCTTGCCCTTAGGACTGCAGACACAGTCCAGGGGTGCTGGCTGCGGAGGCAGGGGGCTGGCAGGGAACTGCAGCGCCTGTGGGTCCAGGGAGCCAGGGAGCCGGAGGGGATGGACCCCGGCAGGAAAAGGTGGATGCAGGTGGCACCTGCCATGGGAATGAGAAGGGAGCAGCCAGTAGGGAACAGAAGGGGTACACAACCTGCCGGCAGGGCTGGCAAGTCGGTCTGCCCTTGGCAGGGACATCTGTCGTCTTGCCGTGCCCGCTGCAATTGCCCTGCAAAAGGGAAGGGGAGAGGGCTGGAGAGGGCAACCTATCATTCCACTGGCAAACAGTCCCTCCTTTCTGCTTGATATCGCTGTCTGTGTGTGTATGTAGTGAGGTGGTCGCTACTCTCGCATCCCCCGCTCTCCCCTTGCCAGCAAGCAGCAGGCAGAGCCCAGGGCTGGCAGGCTGCTTGGTATCCTGGAGGAATCTATGCCACTTGGTGGCACTAAAAAGTTGCGCTGAAGCCCAGTGTTCCCCAGTATGAAGAGCCCCCTCGCCCCTCAGCCCGGACCCTCAGGTGCGGCAGCGGAGCGCCCGGGCTCCGAGCATCGCGACTCCAGGGGACAGCAAACTTCGGCGGGGGCAGTTCACAAAAGCTCATCGAGATTGCAGGGGTAAACTCTTCCTGTGACTCCGTTTTAAACAGGAGTGGTTTTTTCTCGTTTCTTTTTTTCTTTTTTTTTTCTTTTTTTTTCTTTTTTTTTTTTATTCTGGTGATGCTGCTCTGAACAGACCGCTGCTTTCTTACTTGCCAGAGAGTAGCGCGGGAGGGAGGTGTCGGTTCGTAGGGGGACTTTACGACCTTCAGAGCATCTGAAAAGCTTTCCTCGCAGAGCAGAACGCAGGGTTAGCGCCTAATAAATGCAGAGAGGTTGCTACCATGCATAGATAAGGAAGGGTGAAGGTGCTTGCAGGTGGGTCAAGCTGCAGCAAGTATTTAGGAAGCCCAAGGCTGTGGTAGCAGAGAGCAAAGACCCATCTGTTGTTTCATCGTTTGTTTATTCCTCCTCCTCGTGCCTTCCCCCTCCCTTAAATCCAGGAATCGTTCACGCCTCTTGCAAATGAGATCTGGGCGATGCTGAGAGAACAGCGTGTTGCATAGTGTGTGTCTATGTGCATGCATTCGCGGGGGTAGGATACTCGGTCCTCAGTATTTGCCTGTGATCAGAAGAAAACAGGATGTGCCTATAGCTGGAGGAGTGACAATGTCAGCCTAGTGGGGCTCACCTGCTGGTGATCTTTGCAGAGGCATTTGAGGATTATTCAGCTCCAGAAGATCGGTGAGAGGAGTGCTATCTCTGCCGTGGCTGAAAATAGGAGATGCCTACCCTTACCTGTCTTGATTATTGCCACTAAAGGGACCACTTTGCCGCCACTGTTGGAAGAAGCATTTGCTGCCACGGACAAGGTAATGCTGGGGGGGCGGGGCTGGGGGAACAGCATATTTATGTGCCCTGGATTGTGGACAGAAACCTTGTGGATGCCGGAGAGGCTCTTTCCCCCTCTCCCTCCTCTTCCTCTTGCTTTTTCTCAGTGCCCTGGTTACTGGAGGACCAGAACAACTCTTGGGGAACCAGAAAGCCAACTGGTGTGGTACCTCTCTAGGGGTTGCTGGGGCATTAGGGGGTCGGGGTGCTGGAGGGAAGCAGGCACTGATCCCTCCCCAGAAGCAGGGTATGTGTGGGGTGCAGGGTGCCGGGGTACTGTGATACCTGGGCTTGATAATGTGTGTGATATACTCCTTCGGTTCACAGTGGGGATTTGTCTTGCTGGGAAGGCATAATGGAAACAGGAATTCATTTGTGTTCCAGGGACAGTCAGGCTTAGCTCAGCCATAGACTTTTCTGTGTGACCTTGGGACAAATCACTTGGCTCTGCTTGGCAAGCCCCGTCTGTTCCTTATTCAGTAATCGAAGCTAATGTCTCCACGTGCAAAAATGATTCATTGTGGATTGAGACGGACAGTGATGCCACTAGCCGAGCAGGGAGACAGAGACCTAAGAACCAGTGTGCTTGCATACATACACGTCTGTATGCACAGCCACTTTAGTTGTGGCAGCGCAGGTAGCTGTGTTGGGAGTTAACCTTGTCCAGTAGTTTCCTCTAAGACCCAGCCCTATTTATTTAATTCATTTGCAAAAATGTGATCTTGCATGTCAAATGTGACCACTGTGACAAATTTTACCACTGGTCGATTCTTAGGTTGATTGGGTTTTTGTCTTCCCCTTCCGTAGACCTGCCTGGAGGCGAAAGCAGGCAGCGGGCGGTGCTCAGCACCAGGGACAGCGCCCGCTGCCCTCTCCCCGCCGCCCGCTTCCCGTTCCTTTCCTCCCGCTGCCCACTGCCCGCAAGCAGCGCTGTCCCGCGTTCTGAGGCTCCGCCACCCAGACAGCCCCACTGCCATTCGGTATCTTCTCTGAGAAGCAATTTCCGGTGTTGGGGAGGGGGTCACTGGGTGTAGTGGGAGCCAGGACGCTTCTTTCTTCTAGTCTTAAGGACGAAGTAGGGGGTCATCTCGAAAATGCTAGAGGAACATCTTGAAAATACACCACTCTAAATCCTGAAAGGGAAAGATGTATAGAGGAGTTAACTGTCAGGCTCTTAAAATTCTCTATGACTTGCTGGGGTGTTTTTGTTTGTTTTTGGTTTTGTTGGTGATGGTTTTTTGTGTGCTTTGTTTTGGGGATTTTGGGGGGTTTGGGGGATTTTTTGTCTTTTTTTTTTTTGGTTGAGTTTTTCTACCGTATTACTAAACATTTCTATCCCATATTAATATTTATGAATTCTCAAATACCTTGACTATATGTTAATTTTTATGTTACACCATCACAGTGTTAATATTTAGGGTATTCAAAGAGCATTTTTTAGGATCTTTATATAGATTTTTTTGTCATTTTATTTTCTGACATGGCTATGGCATTTTTGGCATAGTGGCAGTGCTGGAATGCCATCATAACCACTCATATTGTGGCTTGATGAAAAATGTTTTTTGCTATTGCTTTTTTCTTGATCAGCTCCCCTAGTCCCTACAGTTTTATTATTAATAAAATTCTAGGATTACAGAGGAAAAGACACCTAAGCTATTATTTTCTGCATTGTATGGTATAGCTGCTTTTTGGTAACAACAGCAGTAAGTAGTGTATTTGGTAGAATTGCAGAGGTAATTGCAAGTTTCCCTGGGAATTTAAGCACCTACATATTAGTGCTAAAATTGTTTCACCAACCAGAAAGCATGTGTGCGTGGACATAACATGGGGAAGAACTTCCCAGTATTGCTAAGGATCTTGTTGATAATTATAGTATTCTCTGTTTATTAGCTATGAAGACATGAGATCAGTGTGCTAGTCTGTTATTTTCAGTGGCTGTTCTGACCAAATGGTGAAAAATCTTCCTTGTTGCTTAATATTTTTTTCTATTTCTAAGTGGAATGATTGGAAATTCCTTCATAGTGTCTCCTATCTTATAAGTTTATTTTCTTTATCATAGAGCTTGATTTAATGCTCGCTGGAATTCACAGAGCAGATAATGCAATGACCAATGTTTTTTTGGGTTGATGGGGTTTTTTTTGTTTGGTTGGTTGGTGTTTGTGTTTATGTGTGTGTGGGTTTTTTTTAGTGAACAGGAAAATTAGACAGCAGTAGAAATCTCAAAACAGAACAGCGTGCTCATATCTCACAATTTTCAAATAAAGACCTTTTGAGTTTGTCAGGTTTTGTTTGACCAGAGTGAATTATCTCTGAGGAACGGGCATGGGGGACTTTCTGCACATTAAGCATCCCCTGAGCACTGGGAGATAGATTGTCAGAATGTCTTGAACTCAATGCTTAGAATTTGCATTCCCAATAGCTAGCAGAACTCAGCAAGATTTAGCATCCTGAGTATACACTTTTTCTTAACATTGGTTCCAACTGAGATAAGTTGAGAGGTCTCTCTCCTTCTGTAACCATTTTCTAAGACTGTTCCAGGTTTTTCTACTGAAAGATCTTCACTGTGTGATAAGTGACATGACAGACTCTGGACCAGTAATTTCATTGCTGCTTGCAAATGTTTTGTCTTCTCTGACGACAAAACCTAGGTTAATTCCTTGGGATATACTGATTTGATCCCTATCAACATTTAGTGTCTCATATCTGATTGATTTAAATTAGTTGTGGTTTATACTGTAAATGAATGCCTGGAAAATATTTAATCAGTAGGTACATGGCTGTAACTTATAAAAACCTAACATATAAGTAAATTTTGTTACTACCAATGAGTGAATTTTAAGTATGTTAGCTTTTGTGATTGTTCTGATCCTGAAAATCCTTTAAGGAGAATTTTAAACTTTAAATAAGTCGTTACAGATATTTGACCAATAGTTTTCTTCATCTGATAAGGACTGAGCATATTACCAAGTGCTTAGCTGTACTGGACCATGAATTCTCACTCTATCACAGCACTGTTCTGTGATCCAGTAATCTGACATTTTATTTTAAATATTTAAATCTTCCTGGGGATTCAGAGACTATAAACGAGCAGGCTGTAAACTTACAAAGAAGAAATCTGAATGAAAGTGTTTCTACTTCTGTATGGGGGTTTTTCATGATGTAGAAAAGAATAAATAATAAAATTTTGCTTCGCTGAATTTGTGTTTCACTTATTAAAAACCTCAAAGCCAAGTGGATTCAGGTTGCAAAGCGGACATGTGCTTCACTCTGGGGTCACTAGTGGGCGCTGCTATAATAATGTAAACCACGTCTCGAAAGGTTGTAATCCTTCAGGTTTAAACACAGATACCTGCGTGGTAGCAGAAGCCCTTAAGGCCAGTCAGATGTGTCCCATGGATAAACTCTCGGCCACGTACATAGCAGAAAATTATCACTTTGTGAACTGCTGTTCATAGTCTGATTTTTATCAAGATTTAATTAATGCCCTTAGATATCAACACTCTTTTTGTTTCTTTTGGTCTGCACAGACTGCAAGTACAGATAAACTTGCATTTGAGATTGAAATGATTTTGAAAGATTTGTATTACTTTAATAATGAAAGATATGTGTGATGTTTCATGGAATATTACAGATGCTCATTTTCTACTCGGTTAAACCTCAACATGAAGTATCTGGAACTCTGCCCTAAAGGAACAGCTGAGAATTTCTCCTGACAGAAATTGGCATGAAGTTTTTACTGCCAGGGAGAACACAGGTTACAGGAACATGCTGAGTGCTTCATGAGATCTTTGTCTTCAGTCATCTGGGTAGCCCATAAATTTTTGCCTGTGACAAGACTGAGATAAGGACAGATAGGGAGAGTTACTTTTTTGTTTTATGACTTCTGCAGTTATTCCAAGCGTGAAGCTAGTGCACCAGAATATTGAGACCAAAGAGTCTGTCATCTATTGCTAAAGCATGTGACTTCAGGATTAATTTATAGTTAGATTAATAACTCAAATAAACTAGAAACCTTGATACACCAGTAATTAAGTGCCTGATTTAATTTTGCCTATGTTGCAGTAAATTTAGGATAAATCCATTGATGCTGACGAAATAGAACAGTGTGAAAAGCACATTTGACCATAAGTGTCGTGCCTGTTGTCCATCAATGAAAACAAGTAAAAGAAGATAAATTATTAATTGGGAAACAATTCCCATTACAGCTCACTGTCCTTGATATTGCTGATACCTCTGTTCTCAGTCTGAAGGTTGTAGCATGTCAAATTCCCTTTAGAGTTATTCTTAACAATTTAAATAGGAGTTATATTTAGGCTTATGAAATTTTACTTAATTTTGTTTTAGTACTCATCCTGCTTGTAACAATAAGCTTCCAGTAGTAAAAGAATGTAATCAAAATGTGGAGTGACTGGTATGTGATTCTGTTGGGACAGAAGCACAGTAAAATTGTGTATTTGAATAGCTCCCTTGGCCATATTCTCTTCAGGAAGATGTACTTCAGGAAATGCAATTAGTGTGCTTAGTCTATCAGCATTCTGCTCTGCCATTTTGGCCTAAAGTGGGATTTGTTACCTAATTACTCCCACGGTATCTTTGCATAGCATGGCCAGCTCAATCCATCAGAAGGATGACAGGCAAGAAGAACAAATTGAAATACAGAAGATTCTGTGTATATATATATAAAACTTACTAGTATTTACTTTGAAAGATATGGAAAACCTGACTAGACATGAAGCTAAGAAACCTACTTTAGTTGAACTTACAGAAGGCAGGGTGGATGTATGAGATAACTTCCTGAAGTGCCTTTCCACCTCAGTCATTCTGTGATTTTTAAGTTTATGAGCCCAAGAGCAAACCCACAGAACCAGACCTCTATTATACTAATACAAGTTCATTGAAATTTGGCAAGCTCACTTAGCCATGCTGATATAAATTCCAGGTTGTTTCATTCCACCCTGAATCACCCTAAAAACCATTGACTTAGAGTGTTTTGAATGCAAGTCCTAAGACCAATATTGTGAAACATAAGCAGTGTTCTCAGTGCAATTAGTAACAGTTTTTAAGTCCCCAGCAAATTGTCTTTCACTTTAGTAAAGTGAAGAAAGTTCATTACTTGTGAAGCAACTGCTGTCTGCATCTGACTTCTTTTCCCTTGGATGTCATGGAGTGGAAGGATTTTATTGGTTTCAGAATCTGCATTTGGGCCATAGGAAACCCCCAGCTATTATACATGCTAATATTATGGAACCAGAAATATAAAGGAGACCTTCAGCTTTGCCTCATTTTTTTACCCTGTAATTTTATACTGATACATAACACTATAGACAGAGAAGAGCAAACAGCTGTCTTTGGAGTGAGGAAGATAAAAATGGCCTTGCTGCCCTCTCTTCCCCATATACCCTGTATGGAAATTGTTTAATTCATAGGCACAAGACCAAGACATTTGGTCAATGTGTGTTGTAGAATTAAAATGGTGGATGGAATTGGATTTTTTTTTTGTGCCATGAGCTCCCCTCAACCCTCTGAACTCTATTTGTATGTATGCAGATTCACAGACAACTAGGTTATAAAAAGGCATATAATTCTATAACCAGTCAGAGCCTGAGACAGAGCTGGCAGTTATCTAGATATATGTAGCCTTAATTTGGGAAGCTCAGAAAAATAAGTGTACATGGTTTTAAATAGCAGAGTACTATTTTTGTACAAATGTTACTAAGTTAATAAATAATTTTTCTTAAAGTGATAAGGCATTCAATTAATTAAAGTCATAGGAATTTAATAGTAGTGATATTGTACAAAAATATCTCCTGTCATTTGTCCTTCAGACCATTTTCAAGTTATATAATACCAACTTCAGAGTGATGGAACAAACAATTGTAAGACATAAGCAATAGTGATAGCCTGTAATTAGAAACTAATTAGCCTGAACTGAAATGCTGTTATTCCTTAGTGGCAAAGAGTTGCAATATTGTTAAGCCAATGCTTCATAGACTAGAAAAACACCCAAACCTTCTTGAAGTGTTTTACAGTTGTCTCAACCTTATTTTATTCTTAGGACTTTATAGTACTAAAAGTTAATATCTAATGAACCTATTAATATTGTGATTAACATTAAAAACATTTATATTCAATATTTTCTCTTTTTAAGGATTTTGTTTGGTAATATTCACTGATACTGTGGCATAATTTTCTCTGTGTAAATATAATTTATAGACGTACAGGTAAAACAATAATTGAACAAGCCTAATATCAAGCAGAAAAGTGGTTTTAGATTTGCAAGTATAATCTTCAGAATGAGGAAGAGTTACTTAATGACCTATCTGTGAGGAGTAAATTCAAGATTAAAATACTGTGAGATTTTCAGCATGGAACAAACGGAGGTAGATTTCCTATGAAAAGGGTTTCTTTCACTTTACAGTATCTAGGTCATTTTAGAGTCATTGGTAATGAATTAGAAATGATTGACGGTGTCTGAAATGTAGGGATATTTATAAATTTATTTTATTGCATCAAAAAATATGTCCATAAAAGTGAGATCTGGCTCTGTCCCATAATTTTGCAGTTGTTTTGCCAATAATGAAACTGGGCATATGGTTCACTAAGTAGCTCAGCATCTTCTAGATTTAAGAGTGTACTTGGCTTTCAGTACTATCACTATTCACTGGCAGGTGCGGAGCAATAGATAGTATTTAAACATGCTCAGGGATCAAGACCTGGGCAAACTACTGTTTAAGCACTATATTTATAACCAGAAGCATTCTTCTGCAAATCCAATGCTACATGCAGAACATTTTCTAGTCCCAGATGTGAAGTATTTGCTGAGGGTTTTTTCTTTTTTTTTTTTTATCCTTCAGCAACACTAAAGTTGGGTGCAGATTGCATTGCGGACTGTTGGTAAATGTAGTTGATGAAATATCTTAGGCACTAATGCATCTATATAGTCTCTGTGTTGACTTCTACCAGTGAAGTCTGTAGTGTTGTCTACAGTATAAGGTTTTTTCACATTGTTATTTAGCAATTTTTGAAGCAATGATATAAAAAAATGAAAATAATTTCACTCCTCTGATGTTTTGAAGTACTGTTCCTTTGCTTAAAACAAATATAATTATTAATGCCAAAATAATTTTAAAAAAAATCTTAACTTATATTAAAATTAAAGGGAGTTGTTTTTGAAGATGTATATTAGAAACGGCAACATCTTTCTTCTGTGGAATTAAATACGTGCCTGTCTTTTGTGTTTTTGAAAATATTTCCCAAAGAATTTCTAAAAAAGAGTGACAAAGAGAAAGATGTTGGCTTATAGCAGCAGAAGCACAAGTCTAGGACTGTGAAACACTGAAGTGAAATAAAGTTTTCCAGCTTGGAAATGATGAAAGCAAGCATATTTAGGAGGCAATTACTGTAGTCATCGACAACTATAGGAATGGGTGCAATTTCAGAAGAGATTATAAAGCTGACTTTATACATGATTTTAAGGCTCTTTCTCCTATTTATTCATTTTTGAAGGTTATGAGGATTATGACCACATGTGCAGTTCTGCATAGCTGTCCACTTGGAGATGATGGTGACTTCTTAGAGAATACAGGCAAACTCCTGATTAAGCATCAGCAAAGTGCTCCTTTTATCCAAAAGATTTGATAACTGCTTTCACCAGCTCTCCAACTTTTTTCCATCATGTTGTCTCTACCAGCCTAAACCATTTCCTAAAATGATCCTTTTGCTGTTCCTTGCAATCCTGCTGTTGAAGGAAGATGTCTGTGGGAACTTCGGGCTTTTGGTTTCAGCACAGGCAAATGAAAGAAGGGTGGTTGCACACATGCCTGGTGATATTATCATTGGAGCTCTATTCTCTGTCCATCATCAACCAACTGTTGACAAGGTTCATGAGAGGAAATGTGGAGAGGTAAGAGAGCAGTATGGCATTCAAAGAGTGGAGGCAATGTTACATACTCTTGACAGAATTAATTTGGACCCCACACTGTTGCCAAATATAACTCTAGGATGTGAAATAAGGGACTCCTGCTGGCATTCTGCTGTGGCTCTGGAGCAGAGCATTGAGTTTATAAGAGACTCTCTTATTTCATCAGAAGAAGAGGAAGGGATGGTGCGATGTGTGGATGGATCATCATCATCTTTCCACTCCAAGAAACCCATTGTTGGTGTAATTGGACCTGGCTCTAGCTCTGTTGCTATTCAGGTCCAGAACTTGTTGCAGCTTTTCAATATACCTCAGATTGCTTATTCTGCCACAAGCATGGACCTAAGCGACAAAACTCTGTTCAAGTATTTTATGAGAGTTGTGCCATCTGATGCACAGCAAGCAAAGGCTATGGTGGACATTGTCAAACGCTATAACTGGACCTATGTTTCTGCTGTACATACTGAAGGTAAGAGATTACTTTTTAACATATAAGAATGCCTTTGATCTACTTTGATGTGGTCTGATAAGGGAATGATGATAGTTTGGTGTTGCTGGGTTTTTGCCAGTCATTTGTGAACAGTATAAACTTTTAATTTATTAATAATAACGTCACATTCCCTGAGGATCTGAAGTAGTGTTATGCTGTCCATGGCTGAAAACAAAGTTTGAAACAGGATTACATGTGATCTAGGGCTACTTATTGGTAAAAGTGCTTGCTCTGGAGTCTCCTAAGTGACCTTAATTTAATTTAGTTGATGTTTATTTATTTTTCTTTATCTACCAATCAGTGTATTTACGTAGAATAATAATTTTGACTATATTAAGATCAATGAGAAAGCATCTCATATTCATACTGCAGATGAGAGTTAAGTCATAATTTGAAACTATAACTTAGTCAGAATGTGTTCCTGCTTAATATCTGAGCCACAGAGGCATGGATACTAGAAAACATGCAATTCTAGCTGATACTTGAATCCAGGTTGTCCTATATCCTTGAGATCAGAAGTGTTTCCATCCCTTTTATAGCACTCCATGGAATATTGAACCCACTTCTTGCTCTGCATCTGCCATTGGTTTCAGGAGAGCAAGGGAAGTCTCCTTGAATCTTATTCACACATTTATGTTCCATGTGTGTTAAATTGCTTTCATCATGTGTTCAGAAAATCATAACTCTGTGCTAGATTGATTTTCTCTTTTTATTTCTTTGAGATAGCTCTTAAGCCTTTTACCCAGTGTTTATAAAGAATGTGATTAAGGGGAAATGTTATGGAAAACTTACTTGGTTTTGTTATTTCTTGTACTGGCAGAAGTGAGTGGGTTCATCTTGCTATAAGTGACTAGAATTGCATACTGCCTTAAGAGTAGGTTTCATCAGTCCCTGTCTAATGACACCACCATGTAATGAATTTTCCAAAATTAGGTTCTTTGATGAGTTTTAGGACTTCATCACATTGCCTCTGTAGA
The DNA here is from genome assembly GCF_047495875.1 of Pithys albifrons albifrons. Lineage (NCBI taxonomy): Eukaryota > Metazoa > Chordata > Aves > Passeriformes > Thamnophilidae > Pithys > Pithys albifrons. The sequence continues at coordinate 78,974,976 of NC_092458.1, forward strand.
AATAGACAACTGCTGAATGGCAGGCTCAGGATACAATTTGGAAATGAAAAATGTTAAGAGAATGAGTAGTGATGGCAACGTTGCTGAACAGCAGCAGATGCTGCTGGCTTTATTACAACCAATAGAAAGCAGATTGCCCTTCCCACACACTGAGTATGCTTCTCTGGCAGAATTCATACTATTCAAAGCCTCTTTTGGGGAGATGCTGGTTCAATGCTAGGTTTGCATGCAGATTGTTGCAATCATGTTTCGATCATGATAGTGAAAGATGGTAAATAATCTTTTTTTTATGGGAATGCATCATAATATTAGCTGTTTCATATAAAACTTCAGTGTATAAAAGAGCGTATAAATCACTCCACATTACATCATCCAGTGAAGGTATTGTGTACCAGCTGATGCCTTTGGCATGGATAGGTGTGCAGCCTTCCCTTAACTAATATGTATGAATAACATCATGGTCAAAAATAATGCCACTGACGCATCACAGTACCATAAGATTTTATATCCTGACTGCTTTTGATGACTCATCTAGTTTTGGCTATGAACAACTTTTACACCTCTCCTTCTTGAGATGGCATGCTTTTATATTCAGTGTGGGAATTCTCAAGCTCATATCAAGGTCTGATTCTTCACAGAGTGAAAATACATACTTTTACCACTTTCTGTGGACATTCTTGGGAACAGATGATAACATATGGCATGTTCATCTTAAAGCAGAACTTTCTACTGTGCATTGGAAAACAGGGAACAGGGACACAAGCGCTGAAGTGAGACATAGATGCTATGATCAATACAAGAAAAGTATGTGACAGAAGAGCTGAATGTGAGGAAGGAGAAACGAATGATGCATGTAGTACAACACGTGTCTGCTTCTACCATTATTAGTGGGGGCAAGATCGGTGGCTCATTGTTAATACCTGAGGCCTCATTCATAGCATATTTAAAGCAATATAGCTCTGGACTTCAGTGAAGGAACATTAAACTGTGTTTCTGGGAACCTTATATTCTATCTTCTATTTGCATAGTCTGGTTCAGATGAAGAACAGGTTTTCCAGTTAAACAACATCACACAAAAATTTTATTACAATATAACAGGTGGTATTTATGATGGGTTAGAAAAATACAAACTCAACAAGGTATTTCTTTGAAATGTAACAATGTCTGATATTCTGGGTATTTTCCAAAGATTATGGCACAGATTATCCTTTGCAGTAACAGATTTTATTTTTTTAAAACGCCATTAAAAACCCCTACACATGAGTGCTAAAGAAAAGCAATTGAGTAAATAAGCAAGTTTTGAGCTGCTTCATTTTTGTATTTATTTTTAATTTTAATATAGTGTTTGTTACTTGTAAATATTCCAGATATGCACCTTTACTAAATGTCTTACATTCACAGGTATTATTTCAAAATAGAAGAAAAAGTTTTGAATTTGTAATTTTTATTGAAGTAGGATCTTGACCATCCATTAGAAGTAGTCCTTATTTCAGTGCTTCCAGTAATTCTGTCCATCTACATACATTATCTTTAATTTTCATGTATTAACCATGCTCTTCTGAATATGATCTTTGATTTCTGTGAAGGATTTTCAAGGAGGGGGAGAGTCCTCTCTTCCAAAGCTGGATGTGGAGAAAAGAGGCATAAAAAGCCCTGGTTATGTCATTGCTTCGGTACTTCAATCACCAGATAAATTTATAGGTCTCTTTGATCTGGTGTAAGAAAAGCCTACCATAAGTCAGTAGTTTCACAGTAAAAGGCTTCTTGTTTGAATCTTTCGTCATGTACGTAACAATTACTTGTGTTTGCAGTGAATTATTAAAATTTTGGGAGGTTGATCTGAAGTTGTGTTGTTAAACCCTTACTATAGACTTCTAGATTTAAAATATATAAAAAAAATTTGTGAGACTCTTGTAAGCTTTGCTCCTTTGACATTTAGCATCATGATTAGTCTGGGTGATGCCTACAGGTGTATAAGCAAATACTAAAAGTAATTTTTTCCTAAAAATAGGAAGGTAGCAAGGACTGATGTCAGTGTAGCTCTTGTAATTTTAAGGAGTAAGTTTCAGCAAATCCTTCAAAAGGAAATGTGAGCAACAAAAGAATAATATTTCTCATAAAACAATGGTCATCTTCACTTGCTAGGTATTTTACATAGGCCATTCAAAATCTTTGCAAGTCTTAGATAGTCGTGGGTTGTAATCCTGTCTTGCTTAGCTTTGTTAGGAATTATTATTATCGTTATCTTTTCCCACTCTCCAACTTTCCTTTGCATGGAATTGTTTGTGGGGCCCTGGACTTGAAATCAACCTTTTGCAGCCACCATGAGGGCCTTTTTTCAAAAAGCCTTATCAGTTCTGAAGTACTGGCCACACTGCGGCCCCATGAATAGACCAGTTAACACTACATGGCAGAGAGCTGGGACTGAGCAGGAATGAGGGAAACAGTGATGTGAAACTCCTTTTACTGAGGACCTATCACTTAAAGCCTGAAGCAAGTGCCTTGAGCTTTATGGATTGCTACAACAAGTATGCAGGCTGTGCTGGGATTTCCTACTGATCTATTTATTGCAAGTGACTTTACAGACGTTTTGTTTCTTTCCACCACTGTGATATGAGCAGAGCTTAAACAAACTTTCTTTAAAATTAAACCAACATTCACTTTCTAAACCAGCTTCACAGACAGATAGAAAGTCAATAATGCAGCAGAGAACTTGACCTGTGCTTCTCTTTGAAGCAAAGTAGCACAGCAGAGAGAAGTCCACTAGTTTAGTTCCCTGATTTCTCAAGTGTATTAGAGATCCTTTTTAGCTTGTGTAACTTTTGTCCACCTCCATGGAAACTAATGAACACAGGAAGATGCAAAGAGGAAAATTTGTATCTCTATTTGGCTTTTGGGTGGTGATGGTTGGCATGCAGATGGGCCATGCAGCTCATGCACCGCTGGCATTTTGTCTCAGTCTTTTCTTTCTTAACCACTTGACAGCACGACTAGTCGGAAATGGTTGGAGAAACCAGGGAGAGGCTGGCTGGTTGCCGAATGAGACAAAGAGCTGCCTGTTCATCTCATTTCCCATATGAAAGCCTTCCTGGTCTTTTTGAAAGATCAGAGGAAAACATGCACAATTTTTTCTTTTCCTGTCATTGCAATTTGAAGGCCTCATTTTGAAAGCCCATTTGAACTCAATACCCTCCCGTTGACTAGACTGACATTTGGATCAGGCCTTCCTAGTCAGAAACAAGGTCAATCCCTGAGAATCTGTGCTTAAAATTTGCCTGGAGCCTAATTAGTTGACAGCTGCAAAGGCGATTTTCATTGCCATTGGAAACCATTTTGCCACACTGAATGGAGTGAAGAGGTGATGTATGCTGGAAAAACAGAAATGTACAGGGGTACAACTGAAACACAACAATGTAAATGTATTGGGAGTGGCAAGGGATAATTTTAATTACATTTTGTAAAAGGTGTACTTTGCTTTTGAACACAGTCTGAAGAAATAAGCCACTTTGTTGACATTTGCTTCAGACAGCTCTTCAGATAAACATTGGATCAAACCCATCCTCAAAGTCCTCTCTGTTTAATATCACTTCCCTCCATTTAAATGTATCATAAATGATATAAAGAAGTGGTTCATATTTTTTTCTTTGGATATAATCCAGCAAGCATAACAAAAGCAGAACTTTTTTCCCCTGCAAATCAGGGTTACTTCACACAGTTCTTTTCATATTTCTTCAAATGTGTCTGGTTACAGGACTGTTTTTGCTCACATCCTTTGCTATCAAATAAAAAGGAAAATTAAAATTAGTCATAATCTGTGAGAATAAGATGAAGAAATGAACAAAAGATCTGCAACAAGTGGATGTTAAAACCACTGCTTGGAACAAACTGTGCTCATATGAGATAATTCCTTTAGAGTCTAGATTATTCTTTTTTAGGTAAAACAATTGTATCATGGTCAGAAATATTGTTTGCTTTTCGTAGTATGATTGAAAATTAGGTCATTTTTTTTAAAGCATAAATTATAATTTTTCATGGTTTATACACAGGAAAAACCCTACATTGTACCAAAATGTACCAAAATGGTTGGCGCTAGTCACTGAAAATATTTTCAGCTACAGAGAAAATGTATTTCTAAAAATATATTTTTGAAAATCAAAGATGTCCTCTCTAAAGACTGGATAAAGTTCTATTTCAACAATATTGAATTTTTGCCCGTGGGCAAAATAGTTATGTTTCGGGGGATTTCTGAAAGCACTTTTAATCTGTTTCAAACATAAATTTTGAGATCAAGATGGTCACAATTTTATATGTTCTTAATCACATTTATCTTGTAGCAAAACTGAAAATTACTTCTCATCTGAAAGAAATCCTATCCTGCTGTTTGCTCCTTTTTGTTGAACGTTGACATCGGCAGCAGAGGTAGATTTTTTTTTTTCTCATTTCAAATATTTATCCTAGCTTCCCAATTGTGAAAAGTGAGCAAATGCTATCACTCAGCTGGGAACACCGAGACAGAAAACTGTAGTAGCATTGAGTTAATGTTTGCTTTGTTCTACTGTGAGTGACTACCCAGAAAACATTCTAACATTGCTGTTGGATGGCTCAGGCCAGACATACCTACTGTGAAAATCTTGACTGACAGAAAAATACAAAATGAGAGGTATACTCTTACTTGTATACCTTTCATTTTGTCAGTGTATTGGGGATGAAGATCCTTTGGGGAAATACCACAAGACAGCAAAGGAAAGGTGGTGCATTACTTTGCAAGTTGATGTACTATTTAAAATCATTTTTAAAAAGTCACTTTTAAAGAAATGACGTGAGGTGGACTTAGGTATGAGCAGGTCATTTGGATCATCAAAATGTCACTTTGATTCTTTTGTTCAGGGGCTAAGTGTTTGAATGTCACCTTTTCTGCCACTTAGACTCCATAGCAACTCAATAAAAGTTACAGCGTCAGGAAACGTTCTTTCACTGAGAAGAAACGATGAGGGTCCAGCAACCTCCAGCTTCATCTTCAATTTTTCTGCTGCTTAAAGCCTGGAGATGGCACAGTTATTATCCCCATCCCCAGGGTGCACCTCTTCAGTTAGGGAGGGATCTATTAAGTTGATGAGATTTGGAAATCTTTCAGAAAACAAAGTTTCACTGCACAGTCCTTGCTGGTTCAGAGCAGATTTATAAAAGATGGTGCTTCTAATATGTATCATCAGATGGTAATGTGATTCACTTTCTTGTGCCCCTCACTGATATTTTGTCTTTGAATTTAAAAAAAAAAATGCTATAGAACTGGCTGGGAAACAGATATTCCATGCAATAAAAAAAAAAATTCCCAAAGTATTTTCTACCCCAAGTCAGAATTGAAATCTTAAAAAACATTTTTTAGTGAATGAAAACTATGATAAAATTTAGAAGTTGGTCAAAATAAACCACTGAACATGTGGTTATATTAAATAAGTCAATAAAAGATACCTTGATAAATCAAATGGGAACTTCATTCTAAAAGGTGCAAATTTTAACTTATCTGTGCAAATACCAGTGTTCTTTCACAGTTTTGATAAAAGTGGTTTATTCAGGAAAGAACTGGAAGTTTCTCTCCCATTCCATTATTTTAGCATGTGTTTCATAGCACCACTCCTGTACACAAGTTAAAAATGTTTATATACACTGACATTTCATTAATCCAATAGTTAAGAACAAGCTGATGAAATAGGTCCCATTATTCATTATTTGTAAACATTTGTGGTATTTCTGAATCTGTATTTCTTATTCTTGAAACAATAGCTTTTTCTTTTTTCATGCATGCTATCTTGTGACTGGAAATTTAAATGTTTAATTTGTGAAGCAATTTTTCATATATTTCAAGGCCAAAAGTGCATTAGTACACTTTAATATATGAAAAAACCAAACAAATCAAACTCAAAACATTATGTTCCTTGAAACAGATACAATTATTGAGAATTCAGGGGAGATCAAGAGCTCTGTTGAAGGCAGAACCAGGAATTGAAGAGAGATGGAATGAAAGCTAACTAATGCAATTGAAAGGATTAGCATGAGAACCCACTGTCCAGAGGGCTAGTTTAAGACCTAAGGACTGAAAAGACTTTACAAGACTATAGAATTTAATTTCCTACATAAACAAGGAAAAGGAAGATGTCCTGCAAATGTCAGTATCTTTATGCAGCAAAAAGATATTCTAGGCAGCTTAATAGTGCAGGAATTAAATCAATGTTGCTTCAAAATTGGGAACTTCATGTACAGTTAAGGAGTAGAATAAATATTTACCTTGGTCCATACATGAAGCACATTTCCTGGGCTTACAAGAGCTCACTTGTGATACCATTAAAAGCTAAGTAAAGGCAAAGCATCTGTGCTGGATATTTTAAACTTTTCAGTCTTCCCTAAGCCAGTTCTGACTAGCTGATCCTTGAATAATGCAGGAGACAGTGATCTTGGAGGTGATTCAAATATTATAGACTTTGCTTTAATTTAATTTGAAAGCCACTGGAGGGAGAATAATGTTGCCTCCATGTTACCAAAATCTGATTGCAGGCTAGTGATTTGGAGGCATACCATGTTGTAACACATGGTGTTTATATAATTATTTTGTATGTGTATACATTAAAGAACTGATTGGAAAGGTTATTAACAGATCAGTTACCCTCTACCTTGGCAATTGAATTTTAAGACAATCCTGTGCATGAATCACTGTCTTGTTTTTAAATGAACATAATTTAACTCATCACTCTAAATATGCTGACTGGAAAAGAGCATATTTAAGATTTCCTTTGACTTAGGGGTTTGATTTTTCTTTCTGGAAGTGTCTGACAACATTTATGGCTGGGCAAATACAAGGTCCAGGTGATACATATGAAAGCCTCCATATAAAATCAACTACATTGTCAAAGGACAGACAAACAATGCATGGCAAATGGCTATTTCTCAAAGTGCAATATGTACTATATGAATTGGAAAGACAGTATCTAAGGGGATGGTAAACCATCACACTAAATGAATCCCACGGCCAAAATCCAACTGAACTGTTGAGAACAGTGGAAGTATGAGGAAAATTTCTCAACAAATTGTCTTTCAGTCTGCTGTGATCTAGTCAGATGCTTCCCGTTTGTCTTTAATTAGAGGTAGGGGTGTTTTCCTATAACTTTTCTTCCTGAGATAGATTTCTTCTAACTTCCTAGGTGCTGTTATAGGCTTTAGGAGGAAGAATAGAGGTAGTGCAAAATCTTATTGAGGGGACTATGATCAGGATCTAGGAAATGATCTTACCTCAGTGAGGAGGTAAGATAATTCATCTTACAGGTGAATCAGCTGTCCAAGATTGCTATTCTGGAGTGTGTAAAGCAAGTATAAACAGAGTATATGATCATGCATGGCAGAATCACAGTACACATTCACTTTTCCCCCTTGAATTTACAGAAATCTGTCCTCCATATCTTAATTTTGGTAGGTAAGATAGGTAATAAAATGACAACTAGTCATTCAGAGTTATTACTTATGCTGAAACATATTGTTTATGAAGATACAACTGAGCTGATTTCACTATTGGGTAGTCTGTTCAGACTGTGAATTGCTCATTCTTCAAATGAAATAACCAACTATGTTGCTCCAAGTTGTAGCTAGCCCTTTATCATGAGAAGTTCTTTCTAGGGAAAAGCTTCTTTTCCCAGGCATTGTTCTAATATTTATTTGGGTTAAACCAAAGAACTGTGGTTCTCCTGTCACTACTGTGAAGTGGCTTCTCCAGACACTGAGTTATTTTTATACACCATATGTGAATCTTTCCAGTTTTGTGAAATGATTTTTTTAAGAACATGTACCCTTATTTTTTTTAGGGAGTTTGGTACTCCACTTTCTTCTTCAACTTGAAGTGAGGCAGGAAATTGCTTTCCATAGATCAGCATACAAGCTGCTGTTCTTATCTTATTACCAAACCAATACAGTGGCTTGTAAATTTCAACTGTTTGTTTTACCTTTTTACAGTTATCCGCTTCTATCTTGTCTTGATTTCTCCCCATCTGACTTATTATTTCACCTTTCTCAAGGTTTGGGGTTTTTGTTTGTGTGCCTTCTTTCTTTTTTTTTTTTTTTTTTTAAACTTCCCCCTTTGGCTTTTCTGGTTATATCAATGCTTTGCTTCTATCTCCTGGTTAAGTTTTACTCTTTTTTTTTCTCTTTCTTATCTGCCTTGGTCAAAATAAGATTACCAAACTATTTTAAGTAGATAGTTATATGAATAAGATATTTTTAGGAAAAATCCTAAAACTTTTGATTTATTTGACCTTGACTATTGACCAATGCAGAATGAACCCTGGCTAAAATAAAGGCCATCAAAATTTAATGCTACTTTTAAAGTTCTTTCACCTAGAGAATCCAGTCTTAGTCCAGATGTCTTCTAAAGTTCAGGCTTTAAAGCCCAGATTCTCCTTTTAAAAGATCTCATTATGACTAGATATGATTTTCAACAAGTCTACATTTATTTTATCTTAAAGCCTAGAGTACGACCGTTGTTCAGTTTGCAGACTTTGCATTTAGTTAAAAATCGGACATTTTTTCTATATGCAAACAAAGCCTTGAAGGTGAAAGACAACCTGAAATTCTTCCTCTATTTTACCTTCAACAATCTTCACACCCAACTTCATTCTCAATTACATTAAAATAGGATTCTTGGATAAAATATCTGTTGCACTTGAAGAACCCAACATCATCTCCCATCCGTCTTCTCTCCATCAGGCTGCTTTAAAGATGGTCCTTGTAAGCACATGAAGTGATCAGTCAGGGAGGATACGGATGTGCTCTTGAAGGTGTTCCCTGGCTTACAAAAGGTATTGGCACAGTATGGCTATGATCTGAGAGCAGTGCTGAACAGGCAGCAGAGATGAATCCTGACAGCAAGTGACTGAAGCTATATTTCGGCATGAAAAAGGAGCAAAAAGTAGAAGTTTGGAAAAAGATCTTCTACCTTCTGCTGATGGAGGACTAACAGTGAGGTCCATCTCCTTTCCCATTTCCATGTTGGCTTTCCAGCTCAGAGAATTTTATCATAGGTTTCCAAAGAAGTCCGGGAAGGAAAATTAATAAAAACCCTTAGGTGCTGTTCATTTAGTTTATGAGTAGAGCAGAATTTCAGGTTGCATTTGATAGGTAAGTAGTTTTTTCTTTCATCTTTACTACAGAAAAATGCAGGACTCAAATCCTTTTCACATTAACAGAAACTTTCAAAACTATTAGGATATATACCCAAAATGGGACTGTGAGAGTGTGAATATTATCTTTCCAATATAAACTTCCCATATGTCTTCAGTTATGGTTATATTTAAAAATGGCTTCTTTGGTTTTTCCCTTCCACTGATGCTGTGGGATGTGAAGTTCCTTTGCTCATTTTCATGCATATGCAAAAAGACAGGCAATTTGACCTATTTCTTTCCCTAAAGGAAAAGTATGAGAAGAGCTCAATTAAGGGGTCTAAAAAACATTAAAGTTGTATCAGATACTCTCTTTCTCTGTCTTACATCATACTAGAAATTGATATGTAGATGGTCTGCGTCTTACTGGAAATGGGGCTGAAGGTTTTATTCACTCAAGACAGAATTTCTCATGTAGGGTTTCTATTATTTTTCCCCTAAATCTAAAGACATTTACGCACAAGCATACATGTCAGCATGCATCAGTAGTTCAAAACAAAGCATCTGGTATAGTATTCACTCAGGGATCTCAAACCTGTGGATTTTGTATAGAAGACAGAATCATGCAATGACTAGGACAGGCTAGGCATGTGGTATCTACTGGTAAACTACCTAAGATTCAACTAAGGAGTGCAAGCTTTGTACTTCTAACAACATCCTGCTATGGGGTTTTACTGGGAAGTGAAAGTTGCTTGACCTGTAGACTTACTAATTGCTCTCTTCAGCCAGCCTTCCGTGTTTTAATGTTTCTTCAATTGTGTGACCTTCCTTCATCTTTCTCTCTCTTTCTGGCCTCTCACCAGTTAACTAGAACTGTCTGAATCATCCAGGCTAACATAGTCCTTTCCTCTCCCTGCGGTCTATGCATTATTCACGTGTATTCAGCCAACAGTTTATGCAGACAGATTATAGTATGCGAGCTGTTCACAGGCTGTTCAGGTAGGGCTAGATGGTGCCTTTGGGCGCCACCCTGTGGGAAAAGTGACGTGCAAATAGGTCTGACACAGGAAGCAAAATGCTGAGAAGCATCTCATTCATGTGTTGTCGCTTATGACCATGTCAGGCTAAGGGTGAAGCCTCTCCATTCACATGCAATGGCATGTTCGTTATATTAAGCCACATAATAAGAGGGAAGACTATTGTGTCCTCTACTCCGTGCTGTGAACCTTCCTTTGCTGTTTGTTTAACTTGTGTCTCAGTGGGCTGGAAACACAGTATGATCTCTTCTAGCCCCATTCAAGAGTGAGAGTCAAAATAAAACATCAAAAGTAGGAAATTTAGCTTGAGAACATTGGGTATGGAAAGCAGGACAGTGCAGTGGCTAGTGCAGCAGGGAGTTTGGAATGGTTTATATGGAAGTGAGAGACCCAGTTGCGTGCTCTTCTGGATGGCTCATGCAGCCCCATAGAAATTGTGCAGATCATGCCGAAGTCTTATGATGTAGGCACTGGTTCAAGTACACCATCAGACTGACTAGTACAGTATTGTCCTCAAACTGACCAGTCCATTGGGAAGTATGGCATGGGACACAACACCAGACCTGAGATCCTCAGCTAGAGGGTCATCACAAGGTCAGATTCAAACTACAGTGGGTGTGCCTTCCCTAGCCTCCAGCCATCTGCACTGGGCCTGCTTAATTATTATATAATGTTTTGGCATTTTGTAGGCTGAGCATTGGTACATGTGGGTGTCTTTGAAGCATTTGCTCCAAACACCCACATTGCAAATGTGTGATGGAAGTGTTGTGAGGATCAATACTTAGGAGAGTAAGGGACACTCAGACACCACTTGTATTGTGGGGCAGAGAAGCTCATGGCAGCGTGGTTCATATACATGTTCTGTTACCGAACATGCAGGAGGGGATTGTGCCCTTAGAGAAGGTATTCTGAAACATTATAGAGAAAGATCTACCCTAGGAAGACAGAAAACACTAGAAACATGGAAAAGTGAAAGCTGTAGGTCTGGTTTCTATTTATCTTTTACACACAAACTTTTATCTGATTTTGGTTTTTCTCCTCTTGAACAGTTGGTAGAGTGGGTGTTGCATGCAACACCTCCATGTGACAAATCTCAGCCTACAAAATACTGACACGTTACATTTCATTAACCATATGGGACCTAATTATGCTGACAGATAAAATACAGGTGCAAGTACTAAATGATCTGTTTGCTATACGTGCAGGGGCCCTACAGAACCGTACAGTATCTTTGCCTACACAAATCAAGGAGTTCATTTGACATTTTCAACATGTGTGACTTCACTGAGATGTACAGCACCTAAGTTTTAATATCTAAGTGAAATAAAAGGTGAGTCTTTACTCTGAGGATTGAAGGGTTTGGAGGAGAAGGTGTGTGTGTAAAAAAAAAAAAAAAGACAAAAATTATCAGTCTTCCCAGAAAGTAGCATTTCACCATTTTGCAATCATGTCCATAAAGAAAACTGATTAAAAGGTATCCAGAATACTTAATACAGCTGAGCATTGACATCCTCTGTCTACAGACAACCTGGAAAAAGTGGCACGGATTTGGCGGTGCTCTCCCTGCTCTGTTTGTCTCGTTGTGATGTCAGCTCAAAGACAGGAATGTGACATAATGCCACTTGCAGATTTTTCATCTAAGATTATTTCATCAGGTGGGTTGTGGAAGGGTAGGAGGGAACTCTGTGCAGATTGGATATGAATGCGAAGAGGACTCTTAGCAAGAGGAAGCAGGATATCAAAGGCCTAGGTGAAGGAGAAACACAAGAGTACAGCATTAAGAGAAGTAATTGCAGAAACAGTAATGGTATTTGAGATTAACTGCTCCACTGATACAATTTCTAGATCTGAGCATTTAATACACCCAAGATCCTATTCAGAAAATGCCATCTACAAGTCCTGAAATGTTGCACAGATTTAATATTATTTTATTACTAGGAAACCAAAGGCCTGAAAACTGCCATGCTATACTGGAGGTTGACAACGATGCCTATCTTGTTTCTCAGACATCTTGTCTCCCTTGTACTAGGCTACCTTTCACGGTTAATCGTCATGACCTGTTACTATGTGGCACGCTAGGTCTTTCAACTGTTGTTTCTGTAAATTCAGTGGGGAACACGATGCCTAAAGTTGTTCTTCAGATCAGAAGTAAAAATGCAGCTAGATACTCTCAAGGGAGTAAATATTTCTGAAGACATAGTTAAATTTCAAGCAAAAGCAAACTATGGAATATAGCAATAACTCAAAACTGTGTTTGCATTTATAAGCAGTTGGTTTGTCCTAAATATGCCAAGTAGAAATGACTGAATTTTGCTTTATAAAAAGACTCTTCAAATCAGTCATGTTAATACCTTTGCATAAGCTCTCTGGTAAGATAAAGCTGTTATTTTGATATGATCACGGTAGAGGTGATATTAACTTCATTACATAAACGAGAAATTGTTATTATTCCATGGTTTTGTAGAGGAACTGAGAAAAAAATCCTAACTATAACTGTGGCAACATCTGAGAGTTTTCTCTGTGTGTATTTGTTCTCCACATTAGTGTGAAAAATATTTTTATAGCTTTTTCCTTCATTTTTTGCTCTAGAAAATAGATAAACATTTTATAGATTTTTAGCTATCCTCTAAAAATGGCGATGGTGACATTTGCAGTGAAACCATTTTGTTAATCTGCATCGGTATGTGAGAAGATGGTCTGACTTAGATCAGCATTTTGTCATGCATGCAAAATTTACTGAATAAATAATTAAACTGGTTGCTTTGGGTTTAAATATAATCTAAAAAGTATTTTGGGCAATATATAAAATAACTACGTCTCTCAGAGGCACAGGGAGCTGGTCAGATTGTGAAGATGGTCTATTCATGGACTTTGCTTGAAATGTGTTATCTATAAAGTATATTATTCTAAGGCCCTTGATGAGGTTTTTGACCCAGTATAATCTTTGTAACTGAAAAATCTCCAAAAGTTACCATGTGACACATTCTGATGGGAAAGATTTTGTAGTAAGAAAGCATATATTCTGCCCTCATTCTAATCACATATTGCTTAAAGTTCCGAACAGCTTGAAATAATCAAGCTTTTCCTCTCTCTTGTTATGTATTTGAATATCATCTAGCATAAAGGTACTATCACCTTAGCTGGTGGCTATGTATATCATTATAAGCAATTTGTTGAAAGAATTCCCATTCCCAAATAGTAACACTTGCAATCATGACTTTCTTTACCTTTAAAGCCTGAGTCCTTGTCTTTCATCAACTGTTTTATTTCTGTAGTTCAGAGATTGCAATGGAATTGGACTAAAAGAGATAGCAGTTTCAATCCATCACATACTCTGCAGGGTTCTGGTTCAGCAAGTGCTCTGAACCCTTTTGCTGTTTTTACTCTGAATAACTCAACTGGCTAAGAAGCAGCACATCAAAAAGTGTCTTTTGCCAATAGACAGTAGTTTTCTCAATGTATGTTTGACAAGTTTTTAATATTGTCTGTTAGCACACGAAAAAGAACAGCTCCTGCTGATGAAGGAATTGCCTGCTTGCACTAATTACATGTTTCGTCGAGGACTCTTACTGTGTGTGGCAATCAATTTATCCCTTTTCCTCCATGAAATACTGTTCTCTGAGCAAAACTACTTGATGCTTTGGTGTTGACTGAAGCAGAAACAGCTATATTATTGTAAATTCTGTAAAAGCAAGAACCTTGGGATAAACTTGTTGTTTGGGAATACTGATGGTTACCAAAATGTGGTTCTCTTTATTTGTGTAGTTGATATGAACAACATTAATGGTAATATGCTGGTAGCTCAAAATCATACCTGAAAATTACAAGGACTCACAGGAAACTTTGAACACTATTCCAGTTCTGGTGTCAAGATGTCATGTTTCTCGTATTTCTGAGAGTAATGTAGTCTTTTTTTGAATAAACTGAAGTTGTTTGGAACAGGAAATGGGATTTTCCTGAGCATGTGCACATCATAAAATAAAAAAGACCAATGCTTTAGCTTAGACATTGCACTTTCTAACTATGAAGTCAACCCCTGCTTCAGTTATGAACTATTGCAAAGATCTCTATGCAAGACAAATCTGCTATAACAAGGACTGGAGCTAAGCAGTGGGTGCAGACTAATTTGTTACTTGTCCTTGTTCTGTCCCTTATCCACTCTCCCACTGTGCAGAAGCCCTTGTGTAAACGTAAAGAGGCAGCATTGTTCTTGTGAGTTTTACAGTAGTTAACATCACATAAGTCTGATTTTTCAGTTGCTATACCTGAAAAATCTTAATTTGTTTGTTCTTGAAAAGCTGGTACAATCTGATCACACTAGACCTGCGCATTTTGAACGCTTTGTGATTCATACTGTCTCCATCTGTGCCTGGGAATTATCTGGGACAGCTCAAGCAAAAATGATTCCAGGGACTATTATAACAATTTAATGCAATAGAGAATCATGTTTCAGCACTAGTGAATGTTCTCTGGTAATGAATATACTAATATAAATGTTACCTTTGTTCCCTGATAAATACCTTTCTTAACCCACAGGCATATATTAAACAAAGCAGTTAGGAGTACAAGCACAAACAAAGGTTTTCACTGCACTTGAATCTTTGCATAGTCTTCTTTGTTTTTCAAGGATCTTAATTTCTTTTCAGCTCTCTACAGCTTGTTGAGATATTTAATAGCTGTAAATGTAGTATTATTAAAAGTGCTTTGTTTTATTGGAGTGAATAATGAGAAACTAAAAAATGCCATGAGCTTACTCAGTTTTAATTAAATGAATATATTTTGTATAAACATTATCTTTTATTGAAAGAGGACTAATTTCAAAGGAAAAGGTGTTTGAGAAATTAAGAAAGATAATGGATTATATAAATTAAACTCCTCAGGATCAAACAGTAGAACTCAAAGGAGTAGATGCACTAAAGCAAAGATGGTGATCATGGTTTTGTGGTTCTGTGACTTTCTTATCCAAAGTTTTCATCCCAGTTAATGGTATCTATTGGAATGGGATCTACTGGAAATGGATTTTTCCCATGGTGAATAGAGGGAAGAGCTCTAAAATATTTCAGAAATTTTATTTAGATAATGTATCATGGATATACAGAATAATAATAAAAATTGTAAAAGTCAAGAATAATTTAATCTCACAAAGTAAATAGAAACAGATCTCTAAAGTCTACCATAGCTATCTGCAAAGTTATGAAGAACGTATTGAGTCAACATTAAAAGCAATTCAATATTGGTCTTAAGCCAAAACAAACATTTCTTGGCATCGACGAGGAAGAAAAGATGAATGTTTCATTTTTCTTCAAGCTACTAACTAAATTGTACCAAGCCCCCTATCCACTCAATAGAGAGTCACTTCTGAGAGGTGATTCACCCTTCCCTTTTATTTAACCTCTTCATTAGTGACCTTGGATTACTGCCTTCCTAACTAAGGTACTTCAGATAAGTATTTAAAATTAAGTGTGCTGAATAAGAGTCTTCATAAATATAAAGACTGTAAACTATAATGGCAAAGGCAAGTTTATTGGCAGAAAGGAGAAGATGGAAGTGACCACAGTTGAAGTGGAAGAAAAACTCTTCAGTAAAATTAAAGGGAGTATTGAATAATTTTGATCCCAAAGCATTAAGACTTGCTATTCAAAAAATCACAAACTTGGCAGCAAGGTCTTTACTAGAGGGACTCTAAAGAAAACCTTATTTCAGGGGTGGCAGTGTAATACTAGAGTATAACACAGACAACAGATATCCTTAAATGTTTGTTTGTGTGGATGGGATGATATCATTATCCACAGATCATGTGTATGTAGTATATTTGCTTTTAAGCAAACATTGAAGAGAAGGATATGGAGGTAAATTAAGATCCCAGACATGGGTCACCTATTTTTCAAGGGATTATTATGTTATTTTTTTTGTTGTCTCCATCGAGAGAAAAAGAAGGTATGACACAGCATAAGGTTCTTATTGTAACTCTTCAGTGATCAGCATTGGATCTAGTTTCATGTAATGCTTTTGTAGCTCATGTAAGTATGATTGGTTGAATTCATGGGATTTTCTAATGATGGAAAAATATTGACCCAGTAGAAAGCAGAAAAAGAGCAATTGTATGAGAAGAATTGGATTGTTTTGGAGACTATGCTAAAGGACATTGACCAGGCACGTAAAATCTTTCCCATCCTTAGGAATCTAACCTAAAAGTCCAATCAGGGCTATAGTCGTCCTAAGTTATGTCTATGTATCAGTAAGAAATTCAGATATCTGCCAGGGGAAGGCCAAATTCTTGAGTGGCTTTCAGAGAAGTTTGGAGGTGTGTAATAATCTCCACTGATTATGTGTGAAGCTTAGCCTGATGAAGTTTCTGTCTTGCCTGCCACAAATACTCTTTTTCCTTACTGATTGATGTTCATCTCCATTGTTCCCCGAGAGTTCAGTACTTAGGAAGAGAGGATGCGGGAGAAAAAATGAGCCAGTACCTTTAGAGATATGAAAAAGGCAAACAGAACCTTGGAGTGCTATTTTCAGAAAAAATAAAATATTGTTTATCATGCTATAGAGGATTGTACAAATCATTATGATTGTTGCAGTCTGATATTTGGGGAAGAGAATCAAAGTGGAGATGGCTCTGGAGAAGGGTTATTGGTGCAATCTGAAGAGCCTGTCATGAAACAGGAACCCAAATGATTTGTCTTTATTTAGTGGAGCAAAATGAAGCCTTAATAATATCATTAGTGTTTTAAATACATCTATTGAATTGTAACAATGTGTGAAAGAAAAATATTTAAATAAGTGCAGGTTGAGTATTAGAAGTATTTTCAGCTCTCAGGTGAATGTTGTCTGGAATAGACTCACAACAGATAAACTTTTTGTCTAGACTGCAGCTGGTTTAGTGTTACAGTGCATGCTTGATCTTTAGTTATACGTGTATCTGTGTTCTGAAGTAAAAACTCTACTGGGGTGCATCTGCATACCCAGAATATTTGAAGCAATAGCAAGGAGAAGAAAACACATATGAAAGTGTAGGCACATTTTTTTATTATTATTATGAAGGCAGTAAAACAATGAATTTTCAGGTTAGCTTATTTTTACTTCCCCAGAAAATCACTGGCACTAATGATATTTAAAATGAACTGAGCTACATGGCTGCAAATGGGAGAGGAGCAGAAATTTATAAACTGGATAAAATGCCTGATAAATGAAACAGAGGGTATAGAGCCTGATGTTAAAATCTGTACCATCATTCAAATAAACCAATGGCTATGCCATGTTCAAGTTAGATAAGAAGACCAGAAAAATGGCCTACTATTCAATAAAGAGGTAATTTCTTTTAAGCAGAAGTAATTCCTGTGTCTTACTCTTTATTCTTCTGTCTCATTCGCTGCCTAAACTTCAATGTACAATAACAAAAGAAAGCAGGACTGAATGGAATGTAGTTCAGTTCATGGGAAGGATCTAAAAATTCTAAAGGAATCATTTAATGGATTTTGGGCTGCCTAGTGTGCTAATTACAATTTGGAGGAAAAATCAATTTATCAATAAAGTTTTTCAGTATAGGAATAGATTCCAACTGGGGAAGAAAGAAAGAAGGAAGGAAGGAGCTCCATACAGCTGAGTTATATCTCAGTCTATTCCTAAGTGTTAGATCAGAGACTGGATTTTTGCTACTCTCCTTTCATAAAATCCACACTATTTCCTGCATCAGAGACTGGAATCTCATTGTCTAAGGTGAATGCTTTCCTGAAAGTTGTATTCTTGCTCTTCTCTGGAATCACTGAATGTTTGAATTAATTATACAAATTTAAAATCTCTGACTGGAGAGACTGAAGGAAAGTCATATCACACCTTACAGTTCCCACTACTAGAGCTTCAGTTTCTGCTCCAGCTCAAGCACAGCAGGAACTAGAAGCTCACTTCTCACATAGGGATTATCAGATCTAAATCACATGTGAGAAAGAACTGACCCTGCTGAAGTGAGAAACCCTAGGAGAAAGTTTTAGGTATGACTCAAGTAGAGCAAAAAACTTTTATCCAGCCTAATCAGGCACCTTCATCCTTATGCAGAGCAAGTACTTTGTAAGAATTTATGTCATCTGGTTGGAATAAAGATTAAAGCACAATGTTCATTTTGGAGGCTCTGGGTGGGCTGTTGCTTGTACTGCAGAAGTCTAGATGGCTAGTTCAGGACTGAGGTTACTGTATAGATGAATACATGAATCCCTTTCTGTTTGTTTATTCTCCTATCCAGATGGCATCACAACTGTTAGCAAGAGGAACTACTCTTATGTATTTGGAGATTTTAACGAGAGGATGTCAAAGCTCACAACAAGTTCCTCAGCAGGGTTGTAAAATCTTAATCCTTGGAATTATTCAAAACTCGACTGGAAAAGTCCCTGTGCAACCTGATTTAAGTTGTCCCTCCTTGAAACAAGGGGTGGCACAAGGGGACCTCCAGACACTTCTTTCAAGTTCAATTATTCTGATTTAAATGTTTTATGTGGGAAAGGGAAGAAGATATACTAAATTGAATTTTGATTTATCTTAATCTTATTCTTGTCCTAATAGAGTTTTTTAGAGATCATAATGGTGTCTCAAAAGTCTTATAGGACAGACTGTGATCCTTCATTTTGCAGAATGGAGGGACATAGGATGAGTCAGTGATCACAGGATATTTCTAAATTTTGCTAGTGGAGCAGGACTTCTAAATCCCAAACTAAGTCTGAATCAGCCTTTGTTTCATGAATAGGATATAACTACAACTAATAGAAACCAGAAGGAGGTGGAGTCCTGATGTCACTGGTGACCCTGTATGATTGACATGGCCATCTCTGACTGAACTGGGCCAAAGAGTGGTAGGCTTGCAAGTCCTGTATCTTTCCCACTGAACTGTGTCTGAATTAATTTGGTGAGAGCATGAACTTTCTGCTGCAGATCCAGAAAGCTCTCCTCATAACGCGCTCTGGGTATCTTGAGGTAGGTAGGTGGAGGAAAATCAAGTCTATATTCCCTATTTCTTGTTGAGAAAGAGAACATGTTCCTTTAGATATGAGCATGCTAATATAAACAGTGATGAGATTTGTAGGCCTATGGTATCTTTCCTCAGTATCAAACAATGGTTTTAAAAAGCTAAAAAGATCTTCAAGATGGGAGGTAGGCATATTGGCTGTGGGCTGCTATGTGATGCCAATATGTTGCTAAGTGTTATTTTTAAATTAACCTTTTATTATCTTCTGTAACACTGGAAATGAAAGTTGAAGTAAAAAAAAAAACCCTTTACTTTTAACTCATAATTTTAAATAAACTTGTCTTATGAGAATCTGACTTAAGTTGTATGTTTACAAACACCCTGATTGAACTGGAGCAGAGTGAGATTGTCCCATCCTGACCTCCTCAGGCAAAATAACTAGAGTTTCTATGGACATTGCAGCAGCACAAAAGAGTTTTCATATCAGGACTACTGTATCTCCATTTTGAAATCTCTACGGCATGAGTATTTATGCATTCACAATTTTTGTAACCTATCCCTCTAGCTATGCGGGACGAGTGTGTGGTCACTTGAGGTCCACATTCTTATATGTAAGACATTATCAATGGTTGTACTAGGAGCTGTACTAAAGCTTTCTGCCACCCATGATAATGCTACAATGGTGCCATGCTGGTAATTTTTTTTTCCCTTGACAAATGCAGTCAGACAGAAAGCAACAATTTACTGAGTCAAAAGATATTGAGTGGATTCTGCCTTGAATAACTGGCATGCACAGAAAAACAAGGATGTGTTTGGATGCATCTAGGATGAGTAGATTTAAATAATCCAGTAACTGTAAAATAATTGACTTTTATGAGTAAGAAGTGTGGCACAACTTCTTCATGGGCCCTACATACTCACAAGTTTATATTAATAAACAAATATTCACATAATACATGAAATGATTACGTTATCTTCCAAAGCTCAAAGAAACTGCATAGGACTGTTTATTATGTCCAAATGCAAATATGAGAAAGAACATAAATGTATTTAAGGAAAAGGAAGGGCAGAGGAAGTAGTGATGTATGTTCTGTCTATTTTTCCTTTCCCTCATCTGCAGTCACTCCCCAGTTTCACAAATGCAAGGGCAGACCTTCTTCTTTCCCAGGTTACCCATTACTTGTCTGAAGGGAAGCATAAGGACAAATTTCTTCCTATCCATGAGCAGACCCTCTGCTCAAATGAATTATATAGACAATATGTTAATGATTGTTTTCTGTGTATGCTGAAGCAATGTGGTTTCTTTACCTACTCACCCTAAGACAGGCTTGTGTGTTGTGAGTTTTTCACATAGCTCCATCAATATAAATGCCAGAAAACACCCATCTACTCAGACATACAGATTTGAAAACACAGGTCATAAGATTTTGCTAAGTGAATCAAGCAGTAGGAGAAATTATTCTTTCCTTTAATGTAAGTGTTATCAAGCCCATGAACTTGTGACTAAACCAGTGTATATCTTATGGAAAGACATTTGGCCTACATGTAAGGCCTCCAGGAGATGATTAATCAGCTACATCCTTTAATTATGTTGCAACGGTTAATTACTCTTGCTGTTAAAAGTTGTCTTGCTTCCAATCTGAATGAGTCTGTCTCCATGGAGACATTCTTCTATGGGAAGAATAGAGAGCTGTGACCTCTCTCTTTGTGGAGGTTTATATTTGTTGCCTTTCTTTGTAGATTGTTTGTCATAATCTCAGGCTACAATCATCCTGACTGATGGATACATCCTGATAGCTTAGTGTAAATATAGACTTCTTTTAATCAAGGCAAAAAATGTGCTTTAGATTTATATGAGTATGATGGATATCAAAACCTGGCTCTCATAGTTCAAATGCTGCTCTTTATAGATAGAAGAATTCATTATCTCTAAAATATGCTTCAAATTGACTTCTCCTGAACCAACTTAGTGTAAGATTCCAGTTTTGATTTCCATTCAACCTGGCTATCAGCCCCATGGAGGCAAGTTTTTTTGCCAGTGTCATAGATTTCACCTTCATAAAGGCATATTGAAAAATAAATTAATTTCTCTCTGGGAGGGCTGGACTTTTACTGATACCAGCCTGATTTTATTATACTGTGATATCAGGGAGCAATTACTCATCAATCAGTACTGATGGCTTGAAGTACCTGATTAAAATGGCAATTGACCCCTTTATTTTAATAATTTATTTTCTGCAGGTGACTATTTTGTGTACCTTATTTAAGGTTTTAAAATCTAGGTTTCTGAGCCAGAGACTACTCAAGACAGTCCTTGGTATATTTCTGCCTTCTCTTTCAATGCCAGCAGCTCCTAAACACACACTCACAGTCTGTTCAAGCCCAAACCAGTTACTTATATAATCAAGGATTTGGGAGTTTTCACATATGTCTGTCTCTGACTAAGCTTGACCAAAGGAATCACATTAGGCTATGCATATTTTTCTTTTTGATAAAACTTGTTAAAATACCAGAATGAATAAAGTCAGTGGCTTACATGTCTTATTTTATTGACATGGGATACACTGGATAGCATTGATAGAGATGTTCAGAGCCACTATACTTTGCATTTGCTCTTACTCAAACATCATCTGCTCTCCACATGAGAGACAGCCTTAAAACCAGTAGCATACTTGTTATTGGGCCCTGTGTTGGAAAGGATGTGTTTACATTTGTGATGTTCTTCATCTCATCTAATAATTCCATGCTTTCTCTCCATGAAGATGAGGGCTCTCATACTGACTCACTCAGGCAAAATCCAGGGAATTTGGGAATTGGACGGGGAGAAGCCTCTAGGTTGATTTCCACTGATTGTGCTGACATAACATCTCAATTCAGTAATGATTTCAAAGGCATTGAGTAAGACATTACTCTGTGTTAAGATGGAATAACCCAGTCTGCAAATTGGTCAGGTTTTACAAGAGCAGTGAAAAGTACCAGCTCTAATGAGATGCCTAGAGAAACAGGAATAGCCTTACAGCATGTACAGGAAGATCTGTTTGTCCCAGGTTGTCACAGCTGATAGTGTCTTACAGCTCATGTTTCAAGGGGATCCTCTCTCTGAATAATTTATACCTTTATTGGCCTTCCTCTGTTTTCTGAGGGGTAGAAACTACCCAATGTCAGAGTGCAGTCAGCCACAATGTGCATGCAAAGATAGGGGTGGAGAGGTGCCGAATGGTGCTGAAGAATGTTCTGAAAGAAGTGGGGTGATCTCAAAGTCCTTTCTCCCTGTCAGTTCATCAGATAAATCTATATTTTATTTAATATCCTCAGATTTCTGTAATGTATTATTCTGACTTTCTTGTAGAGATATTCAGCCTTTATCTTAAACTTGAGACATTATTGACCCCAGTGTCTAAACTAATAAATGTGGCATGACAGGTTTTTCAGGTCTTCCCTACTTTTTCATAAGGGTTCAGGAAAGTATGAATGTTCAGAAGTCAGGAGGACTTTAGACAGTGAGTGTTAGATTGTTTTAGGCCTCCGCTTTTAGCAGTAGTGAAGGAGAATGGTGAACCTGAGAAGGAGACTGGGGTCAGTGAAGCTTTCCCTGCTTCCCTGCTGTAAATAGGAGGGGTGAACTCTAGGGCTCTGGGAAGTGTTTTTATTTCAAGGTGGAATCATCAAAGGGGGTTTTGGCTTGGTTGATTTTCTTTCTTTGCAGCATTGAGTTTGTAATTAAAGTTGCTTTGTGAGCCCTGAAACAAAAATGGTCTGAATTCTCTTCATCTTAGTTTTTCACTTTGCTGTGCCATCTTACAGCCTTGGTTTGGTAACCAGCCAAGTGTCATCTTGTTCCTCTATACAGGCAAGAATCTGCTCATGGAGTGCTACCAGCAGGTGCTGCTGAACACAGCAGAAAAAGGCTGAGCTCTGCCTCCCTTTCATTTAAGAGGGGCAGTGGTTTGGGCAACTCTCCTTTACCTTGACAAGGATTTTTGTTTCATGATTTGTTTGGAAAGTAGCATCTTTGTGACTTCCATTTTGCATTTTTCCTGAGGTGACTGAAATTGGTCAAGAGGTAATTAGAACGAGATGGACAAATACCCTGTCTTCTGTGGAAAGCAAGCTACTAGTATTAGAAAGTCCTTGTGGGAACAGAATAAAGAGTAAAAATGTTTATCTTTACAAAAAAAAAAAGAAAAAAGGAAAGTAAAAGAAATTTTCAATTTGAGATATATGTGTTTCAGATGGGAAAAACAGGCTTAAAACTATTCCACTGTTAAATCTCATTTAATAGTAGTGTGTTCTTTCAACTTTCATTAAATTTCATTTTTATGGTCACCAAGTATTATTTCTGGGTACCATAGGACAAATCTTTATGTTCATAGTCTCTGAATCAAGTCATATAATTTGTTATCAGATAAAGCAAAATTACTCACAAGAGTAAGATAATAAACATTTATGTGACTTTTTGTATCTTAAAAAATGTATGCGTGCTGATAAAAAGTATTGTAATGTCAAAAGATTATTTTTTTAAACAAATACAAAAAATAACATCATTGGGGAAATTATTGATACGTAATTTTAATTCATTTAAATACTTCAAAAATTAGGAACATAAACCATAAAAATTACCTTTTTTTAATAAAACAGTAGGAAAAAAAAGTTATTGATGTCACCTTACTGCATATAAAAAGCACCTGGCTAATTCTTACAGTGAGGGATATTCCACCACTTCTCTCTGGGATTGCCTGTTCCAATCTTTATTTAGTCTCATGGTGAAGTTTTTGTGTATATGTGTTTACAAATGTAATTTCCCCTGATGCAGTTAGTTCCCTTTGTCGCTTGTTCCATCACATGGATTGCTGTGCCAAGAGCACTGTCTTCTACTCTATTAAGGCCCTTTAGGTGCTAGAAGATAGTGATTAGATCTCTCTGAGCTTTCTCTTCTCTAGGCTGAATAAAACCAGTTGTTTCAAACTTTCTTCATGTACCAAGGTCTTCAACTTCCAATCAGCTTGGTGGCCTTCCACTAGATGTGCTCTCTTTTTTCAGTTTTTCTTAAAGTGGAGAAAACCAACACTGTGTAGGGTCAATGAGTCGTCTTTCATCTCTGATGTCATCCAAAGGCATGTGTTTTTTTGGACATTGGGTTTGTACCTGGGGAGGGACAAGACTGATTGACCTTTCTTTCCTTTTCTCCTTTTCCTCTACTCCTGTCTTTCTCCACAGAAAATATTTTGTGTTCTAGTTTAGTTTTTTATTTTATATTATACTCCATGGGGACTAGTTGTAGAAAATATTTGCAAATCAGAAGGTTTATATTATTTCTACTAATTTACCTTTAGAACCACTTTCATTTTACTCAGTAAAACTGCAGACATTTTCCATGTAACTCATTTCAAGGCTTATTGCACTGGTATTTATCACATTTTTTTTCATAATAGTAAATAATTATACATCTGAGGTATTTTTTAATTTGTTCAGAGATCAATTATATTATTTGGGCAGGGAGTGGTATCATAAAGGTCTGATTTTTAGTCATTTGCATTTATGAAATCTAAAATAGTTTGTATATTTCTGAAGTAAAATCCATAAGAAAATGTTGAACAAAATCTTCCTTATATAGGCTTGTAAGGATTATTTTCCTGGATCATGGTCTGTCTGTTCCATAATACTATTTATAAATATTGCTATTGAACATAGCAGAAGGTAATAGAAACGAAGTCTGAATAAAAGTAGCCTATCTGCCATATTACATTTCAGTTGTGGCTTGCAATATCTCCTCTATTTTCAAAACACAGAATCTTATAGAATTATTTCATTGTTTGTTGATAGAAGAACCTGTGTTCCCCTCACTATAGTTACCATTTCCCAGTAGCAAAATATTGGCTTCACTGAGTTCCCCACACTAGCCCTTTGCTGTGGCTTACTTCTGTGTAATCAGGAATCACACTTACCTGTCTCTTGATTTAATTTAGCAATGGCCAATGTACTTGCCTTTGCAGAAGCAGAACAGTGAACAGTTTGTTGCTTCTTTTCCCACTTATTACTTTAGCAACACAGATGTGAAAAGCAGATTAATATCTTTGCACTCATATGCATGATGATTTTCTCAGAAAGGAGTGAACCACTGAATGGTGTTGTGCTAACTCATGGTCTCAACCAAACATGTCTTCCATTGTTCAGGTACATTATCCTTTGTAACCCAACTGTATTCCAATGCTATCTATTTCCAGCACTTACTTGGTCAGTGTAACAGGCTAGTTGTGTGATTTGGCTGCGTGCTGTGTGAAACAGCCATTTCTCTTGCTGCCCTCTGGAGTACTCTGCCTTTGATGTGTTCACCCACTACTTACTGAATCGGTGGAATGATATTTGATTAGGTTTGGATGATGGCAAAGAATCCCAAAGATTAAAGATGATTTTTTAAAAGATTGTGAGCAAGATGGGCACCTACAGCTTAGTGTAAAAACGGACTGAGGGTGACCAATATCTTGTGAAGGCCCTCAGAACAAAGGCAAAGCTCTCTGCTTTATAGCAAGTGCTTGGCACTGACTAAAGCTTTGCCCAAGGCAGACTTTACCTTTTGTTTCTGCACACACCTACTGGCTTCTGTTGTGTAGATAAAGCTGATGTGTCCAGAAAAATGTAATGTAAAAACCAGAAACATTTTTCTGAGATTTCAGAAATTTGAGTTAGGCAGAAGTTTGAGAAAATTCATACATCCTTAAAACTATGCTTATTTCAAAAAATGGTTTGTATGCGTCCATCCAGTTCTCAAGGACGGGAAACCGCATTTCTTCCTGGTTCTTTTTGAAGAGACTCTGCACCTTGAAATCAGCGTGGTGGTTTGGTTCTGACTGCCCTGTGATATTTTACAGCAGACTTCTGCCTTAAATAAGGTCAAAAAAAGAGAATGCCCTCTGCCAGTACTTGACACACAGATACAGGACTCCTGTCAGCACAGATACCAGTCCCAGCTGTATATCTCAGCTGTTCTTGCTGATAGCAGCCAAGTAGTGTAGTGGAACAACATATAAATTAAGATTCTGCATATATGAATTAAGTATCAATGAAGTAGCTGCCCCTACAAAGCTCACACTTACTCCTAGATGACATCTTCATTTATGTTTAAACAGTGCTTAGAGTTTGGCTGGGGCTTTGACACCTTCTCAATTTAAGAAACTGTTCATGCTGTCTCAAATGACATGATGTGGACTATTCGGGGTATCCTTATGAATAGTTACACCAACCATGTCTTTGCCAGTCCCACTCCATTCCAGGAACTCCTCTGCCTCCCAGCTGAATACTGGAGAAACTGGCACCTGTTTTCCACTGCACATGGTGAAAAACTGCCTGCGTGTTTCCCTCTAGGGTAGTACTGCCAGGTATCAATTCACAGTGCTGCATGCTAAGATGAGAGAGTCAATAAGATGTTCCCATTACTTACTGCTGTAAGTAATTGATGCCAAATATCATCAGAATGATGTTAACATAATTCTGCTCCACTCCAGCTTGCTGGCACCAGCCTGTATAACATCAGCACTGACTGCTTGCTGTATCCATCAGCCCTTGTTTCTTTTGTCCTTTAGAGTTCATTTCTGCTTCTGCTTATAGATGCTCACACTTTGTTGACTGGAGTACTGCTCCAACATCCAGCAGTCACTCAAATCCCTGATGCTGAACACCAATGCAGTACTGGGCACTGCTGGATATTTCCAGATAGAGGAAAACAGCCTTATTTTGTTTTGGGACTGTTAGGGAAACTGCTACTCAATTCAGGGAGCTTTGGAGAGCCTTTAACTTCTTGCTTGCCCTAAGGTTGCTATCTATGCATTTTACACATTCTTTTTAATGACTACTGTTTCCTTGCATAATTAGAATTTAAAATAGCAAAACAAACGCTGAAAGACTGGACAGGGGAAAGAAAAGAGATCTGAAAAGCTTGGAAAACTTCCACTGACACAGGACTGACTGAGATGAAATCTCTAGCAGCAGGGAACGAATGGTGAGAGCAACACTGCCATCTCCTGAATACCCTTGGCAAGATCTGGTTTGCCACTGATTTCTTCTACTTTATATAGTGCAGCAAGGGCTGCAGCTCCATCACAGCATCCATACACACTGGGTTCTCCAGCTTCCCTCTCTAAGGGTAAGTAATTTAATTGTAGTCCAGACATGCTGAGAGAGGAAAACAAACAGCAAAAAGGCAGTCAGGAAACAGAAGGCAGCTAAGGGCAGTCTGGTTGTGGTCTTATGTGAAACACCACATCAAACATCAATTTCTCAAATCTTTTTTTCATAGGTTTGGAGTTTTAAAGTGTTTGAGAATAAGGACCATCTAGTCTGGGTGTCTGCCTATTGAAATGTGTTCAGGGATTTACTTTTTTTTTCTTTTACACTGGGCCTAGAGACTTGTTATGAGCTAAAGAGGAGCTTCTAGAAAGGTGTGAGAGGCTGAACTGAAAAATGAACAGATTGAGAATCTCTTGGTGGTTTGAGTTACACTCATTCCTAGAAATGCATGTGTACACTGCAGTTGGAGTATGTCCAGCTACAATTCACAGCTGTTGCCTCCTTATGCCTTTCGTCGCTGAAGTCACAAGTACCTCATATTTTTTGCCTCTGTGAGAGTATTTTACATTACAGCCATGATCTCAGTCTACCATTTACAAACTGAACATCTCAATTCTGAGAAAGAAAAGCAAACAAAGCAAAACCAAACAATGGACACAAACCTACCATACTATTGCAACCACCTCACTGCATAGCTTCTGACATAATTTTCACTTCCCATTTTAAGGTTGATGTTCTTCAAAAGATACTTTCTGTCTTTTGTCACATACTCTGATTGCAGTGATATAATCACTATGCTAATACTTAAAATACTGGAATATGAATTTAGCAATCATTGGAAGAAATGTCTCAGTGTGATACATCAAAGCAATTCTTTAGGTTTTCTGCAGATTCAGAAGACTCTGAAAATACTCTTTGAGTCTTTAACAGCTGGAAACCACCTTTCAAAAATTAAGCTAAGTTTAAAAACCCAGAGAGTCTGGAAAATGAGTGTAAAGCTTCCTGGAACACTTGCCCTGAGATAATCCCTCACTTTCCCTACGAGGGCAGAGTTCTCACTTTGGGAAACACTGTGTTAGCTAGTGCTAAACTAAGACCACAGTGTTTCTTTTTGCATACAAATGAATGAACTAAATCATCTGTCAGACTTCTCTAGCCTTAATTTGTCCTCATGCAAATAGATTAAGGTTGTATGCAAAAGAGAAATCACATACAATAACTGACAGTTTACTTCATTCCAGTTTATATTATTTAGGAGGCTTGGGAAATGAAAAAATCAAAATATATTTATCAGTGAACTGAATTGCCACCCTTTCATTCTTAATTTCTCATGATTTTTAACATCCTAACAATTTGGTTCAGACTGGTTTAACACTTGATCTGGGATAGCTTTTTTTCCTAATCTTTAATCATGACATGTCAGGTACATTCTCCATTCTACACATCACGAAGGTGTACTGAGTGAGGTTTCTTTATTTCTTTAACATTATCCAGTGGCAGAAAACCCAAAATTTTGTGGGCAGTTCAGATTGTTCTTGGATTTTTTTCCTCAAAAAAACTCAAAAGCAACCCACTTGTAGATAGTACATTTCTTAAGTAGTTATTCAAAATACACAAACAAAAAGCCCTGTAGGCAGCACAAAATGCACAGGTGACTGTTGAAGCAATGTAAATTCCCCCAGTGGGCTTTATGGGAAGGAGGTTAAATGGCCCTATTCTTTATGCTTTCTTTATCTGAATCCACATCTTCCATTCAAACACTTGTTTCTCCTTTTTGATTAATATATGGATTTTCTGTTCTGTCTCCTAACTACAAGAGTAAATTTCCTTAAAATTCCACACTCCTGGACAATATTCTCTATGCTTTTTATCCCTCCAGTCACAGTAACATGTCCAGATTCATGCATGTAGCGAACATGGCTTCATGTAACAAACTTGTAAGCAGTTGAACCAATTTGTCTGAGCAGATGACAAATTTTGCTATGACTCACAAATCTTCTTTAATATCACTCATCATTTGCATCCAGCAATTTTTAGGATAAACAGTGAATAGATTCAGTACCATTTAATTATTTTTAAGAGAGAGAAAACTCAATAAAACTTTAAGCTGCTTTTTGATTAGCAAAATCAAACAGTCCTTTGACAAGTTTGTTCTTTTCTCTCACAAAAGAAATTTGTTAAGTGAAATAAGCCAAACAAATATCTTACATGGTATTGGAAAAATTAGGTCAGCAAGGGAGAATCGTTCCTTTCTGATGTTATGAACCAAAATTCTCTTTACAATGTAGCTCTTGAACACAAAATTTGATGTTTGTACAGATAACGTGCATTATTCGGTGGTACTTCCTTACCTCTGTATAGTGCAGCTGAAAGGATGCTGATAGCATGATAAGTTGCAGCACTATTTATTGTCAGGGGAAAAAAATCATACTGTGTCAGATTGTGAGTACTCTGATGTTCAGCCTCACAAAGAGTAGTTCATCTGGTGTTGCTTGCCAGAATTCTTGGTAATGTAGCTTCAGTGGTTGGACTGATGGAGTAGAGTCACAACATTTTTATTTTTAGGGGAGACTGCCAGTACTAAGGACCAGATGTCACCACTGTAAATGTCAATTTATTTCCTTTTTCTTCCCCTTCTAGTCATTGAGAGTTAGTGCTCATTTGTGCTGGTATACAATAGATGTGTTTTTGGAGCACACCTTCCAATTTACTTTCATTCAGAAAGAACTTGTCATACTCCCTGAATATATCACCAAGTAAACCAGACTACAATAAAAGATGAAAACTGTGATAATTACTTCAGAAGTGAAGTCTGAACTGACTGTAGATGCACTCATTATTTGTTAAGAAATATTTGCAACCGAATGAAAAAATATCCAATTACATTTATAGTTATTAGAAACATTAGTCAGTCAACAAAAAATGAGAGGTCTGGATTTCTTTTGTAAGCTGTCAAGCCAGTCTGGCCAGCAATATCTATTTAGATTACTTTGGTACACCAGCTTGACAAGTTGCAGAGAAGTGAGAGCAGTATGGAATAAATATCAGTGAATTTCTTGGCCTTGTCCCCAGACTTCTCTCCTTCTGAATTGCCCTTTTCCTTTTTCTTCAAGGTTCAGCAGATGTTTAGCACAGCAGGACAGATGTGCATAAGCAAGAGATCTTGGCTAGCAATAGTTATACTGATCAGTTCAATTTGA
Organism: Pithys albifrons albifrons; assembly: GCF_047495875.1. Taxonomy (NCBI): domain Eukaryota; kingdom Metazoa; phylum Chordata; class Aves; order Passeriformes; family Thamnophilidae; genus Pithys; species Pithys albifrons. The sequence continues at coordinate 79,005,373 of NC_092458.1, forward strand.
GTATTCTGTGTGATGCTTTATCAAATGATGTATCAAATTCATGTGGCAGACTACAAAGTAAGTTTTAAGTTCTGTTGTGTGTTCTATTTGTTTTCAGTTTCAATAGATAAAGATGACATTAATAAAACACTCTTGCAATTAAATCGTTAAATGTTTCAAGGGGTGGGGCATCTTCCACTTCTCTGGGCAACCTGGTCCAGTGTTTCACAACCCTCACCATGATAAATTTCTTCCTTTCATATCTAGTCTAAATCTACTCTCCTTTAGTTTAAAACTATTACTCCTTGACCTATTATTACAGGCGTTATGAAAAAGCCTGCCTCCATCTATCTTATGAACCCCCTCTAAGTATTGAAAGGCCACAATAAGGTATCACCAGAGACTTCTCTTTCCATGCTAAGGAATCCTCAGTCTTTCTTCATAGGAGAGGTGTTCCACCCCTCACACCTTTACTTTTTTAATTCACATAAAGAATGTTGGAATCACAAAAATAGACACAGACCAGGTCTAAGGGTGAGAAGCTGCTTGGCTGTTACCACTATATACTGCATAAGAACTCATATGCTGCTCCAGAAGGAAGTCCAAGTAGGCTATATCCCTCTCAGCTATTCTTTATTACCCTAGTACAACCATCTTTTTTCTGTCCTTCCCAAGTTATACAGCTAATTGATATTAGTTAAATACTTCTGTGTAGTTTATCTTCATTTGGCAAAAGATTTTCTGAACATTTGGCATGTCAAAAGGAATGGATAAAATGTTTTCTAAGATTTCTTTTAGTAGTTTTGCCAAATGGGGATTCAATGAAAGAAGGGAATACCCTTCTTTTGGCCTTCTTGAGTCCTTCCTTATTTTTTTTTTTTGTTGTTGTTGTTAAATCAATATCCTGAAACCACTCAGTAATCTAATGAGAGCTTGTTGAAGCTGTCTAAAAAAATATGAAGTAAGCATCTGATGTGTTACCATTCATATGGTTGTTATAACCTGTATCTATCCTCACACATATCAATTGTTTCACGCTGTTTCTTCCAAAATGTGTCTTACATTATCTTGCTTTTCCATGCTCTGTTTTTATATCCCCACCTTGTATATGATGAGGGGAAAAATCAAAGGATAGATCATAATATGATAGGGTAAAAAAAGTAATTTCACTTCTAGAAAACTGATTGCTCCAGAACAAAACCTGTGATTTTGAACTTTCCAAAGTAACAAAGCAAGGCCATCAACTAAATAAAGAAATAAATAAAGAAATAAAAGTGTTGCTCTTAATGGACAATTGAATCATTACTTTAATTAGGCTCAGGAAATTAGTTGAGCCAAGTTTATCACAAGTCATGAATGATTCTAGGATGGCTGAGAGAGACAAGTAGAACTGGGAATTAGCTGGGAGGAAAAGGTGAGACAAGCAAGTACATTCTTTACCCAAAAGCATCAAACACCAGTCCTTGAATTCCTTGGTACCAAAATTTTGAAAGTATTGATAAGAAGCTGTTAGAGATTTGGTTTTTTCCTTGAATGCTTCATTAGAGAATACTCATTTTGGAGCCCTACTCCATGAAACACTCCTCAGATTGAAACTGATAAAACAGAAGGGATTCATCAGCAAGGTATATGTCTATAGCATAAGTGTTTTTCCCTGAGTGAGTCACAACTGGGTCTCTACTATCAAAAGAGAAGTATAGGTGCTTTCAGAATGAGATTTACTTAATTCTAAAGTAGATGTCTTAGTGATATGAATGAATCTTGCTCCAGAAGCATCTTTTTATCCCACTGACCTTAAAGAAAGCCTGGGGTGACAATCATGACTATAGTTATATCCCTGTTATTGAATGTCAGGTTACTGTCTATGTGTATGTCAATTATACAGCTGACTTCTTGAGAGAAAAACAGTAGAAAATTTGTCATTCCCTTGCCTGTTTCTCCTCATGGAAGAGATTTGTTCAAGTCTGGCTTTCATTTTGAGTTGCAAGTTCAACTTTCTTTGCCTCTTTGTCTGAGCTACCTCTCTTGGCTCCATAATGAAGCCTCACCTGAGCCAAAAAGAAGGGAAGAATCACTTCTGAATCACTTCTTTTGATGGGCATACTTTTCTTCATGAGCCCAGGATGAAATTAGTTTCCATCACTGCATGAGCACATTTGATATTTAAATCCTTGTTCACTGGACTTTCAAATGTTTTCCTGCAGAGCTACCACCTTGCCAAATGGTCCTTAGCTTAAACTGAAATACATGGTACATTATCTATCATCCGCCCTGTTAAACCATTATCAAACCCCCTGACCAGGTCAAATGACCATTTTTACAGAAAATCCAGGGCACAGTTGAGAAGTTGGGGTAAGCAGTCAGGTTGCAGTCACCCTGTTTGAGAAGGTAAAACATGGGAATGAAGGCTACTCTATGACAATTTGTCCAAGGAGGAAGAATGATCCACAGCACAGCTATTTTCTGTATCAGCATGAGCCTGGGGTTACCTTCCAGCCCTGGAAGTGCACAGTATTAGCCTTGGTTTCCTCACTTTACCCTTGTCATGTTCTCACCTCCTCATTATAGCTGATCCAAGTTCACTACTGACTTACTGATTGCTTTGCCTGTGAGCCTCTTTACACAACAAGTTGATATTCATAAGAGGTACTGACACCTTCATAATAAGAATAGGAAACAATAGATCCCAATTTTGAGAGAAGTATGTTTCTGTTTCCAAGAAGCACTAAGATCCAACCACAATTGATATATTAGAAGTCAGACAGTTAAAGTAAAACCTGTCTGACACATTTGCAAAACAAAATTTGGTATCTTTTATTATTTTCAAGGAAGGGTAAAGGATCCAGGAGCTTGGTTCCTGCTGAACTTCAAAGATGGAGATTTCCCTGATTCCTCACACACCTCTATAAACTCCCAGCCTCTATCTGTATTTTGCAAATTTTCCTATTTCAAATGTCATTCCCTTTCTGCTTTTATTATTGGCCCACAAGTGAAAGGTTCCATTTCAATTCAATTCAAAAGAACTCAATTTCTTCCTTTCAATTCCACAAGAATTTGCAAGTCTTTTTTTTTCTTTATCTTTTTTTTCCTAACTAGAATAATTCAAGCAGAACATGTTGCAAAGGTAGCAACATGTAACTTTGATGACACTTTGGACAATCTCAGACTCAGTGAAACTTATCTAGATTAGTCTGTTGTCAAAATTTTTATAAGAGGTACTTTTTTGTTACTGAATTAAAAAAAAAAAAGAGAAAATCAGTGCTATTGGCTTATTTTCTCTGTGTATACTTTTCAGTTTATACCTACTTTTAATTTCATGAAATATACAAGCAGAATTTTCATCAAAGACTCAAAATCTGTAATTTTACAACTACATTTCATGCAATTCTGCCTGCTTTTCATGCTGCTGCATTGGCAATTTGCTCATCAGTTTCTAATTTACAAGAAGTAATATTTCCCTCCCCCAATGTGGCCCCTAGAAGACATCTTATTGTTCTGTGTGTAGCAGTTAGAGTTGCAGCATATGGAATGACTGAGAATTGAAATGTATATGTGCAGTGGAGATCACACAGAAAGTCTGCAGGAAATAAGACTTAAGTACTGCCTTTTCTCAGCCTCGTCAATCCCAGCCTCATCCATCAGCCTGGCTCTCTCCTACAGCAGGACTTATGCAGCAAGTTTAATTCTCTGGCTAGGTTTGGATGTCTGTCTTTGTAAGGATGCTGTGTGAATTTGATCTTTTCAACCACAAGAGAGATGTCCTTTCAGAAAAGGGTATAAATGCCCGTTGTCACCAGGGAGGAAAACAAATTGCACATCATTTACCCTTTAATCTTTTTCTTTGAAGTTTTGTACAGTATGCAATCTGTTTCAGTCCATAATTTTCACCTTATCTTTGTATTCATAGTAGTATTTAATTACAATTGCAAGACCAAGGGAAAAAATAGCTACGTTAAGTGTAAACACTTAGTTACATAGGAAAAAAATAGCAGCAAGAGAAAAAAGAGGCAATTTATTGTATCCAGTCAGAAAATGCTTTGATGTCAAAAGTCTTTAATGTTAAAATGTTTAATATAGGCAACCCATTGAAAACTAGGTTTCTGTTTGGTGTAAACAAGTTCAGAATCTTGAAAGCTGATGGTCACTGGTGTGTTTCCTTTGCTTTGATGTTGAAACAGTGACTCTGAACTAAAAGATCTTGCTGATTTTTCCCTATAGAGTTGGATTTTTTAGAAAGAAAAAATCATATTCTGAACAAACTGTATCATACAGCACCATGAGTAGCAGTAACTGGTTTGGGAGTTCTTTTCTTCCACAATGAAACAAACTGCCATCATTTCGATTTGTAGCTAATATAAGAAAAACTGATTGAAAAACTTTAAATTATAATTAATTTAATTCTTCCTTTGGGTGCTTGTTTAAGTTGCAAAGTACCTTCAATATTAAGTCCATACATCTCATTTCCAATTTAAATTTTGGAAATAACACTGAGAGACATTAGAGGTTGCCAAGCATGTGATAGCTAAATGCACATGACCTCTAACATCAAGGTTTCACCTTGGTACATAATTTTGAACTTCTGATGTCACACCTTGCAGATAGTTATTGTATCCCAGTAAAAATTTTTATCTTGTGTAATCTATAAAGCTTAGATGTTTCAATCAAAATTCTTAAAAATGCCTACGTTTACAAAACCTTTTTGGTTTCCAAATCTTATTAGTTCTAGCTTCAAATGAGATCAAGCTGGGAGTTATCTTTATATGCAGGGAAATTTCCATTGATGAATTAAGGGAATAAAGACAGTGTTAATTGGTTGCATCATATTAGAATATCTAGAATGTACATGAAGACTCAGGCTGTTAATTAAGACAAATTGTGAAAACAGTCATAGACTCTATAATTATCATGTAGACTTTAAGAGAAAATTATCTTGGTGAAGGAAAAAAAATATGATAGCGTATTCATCTGAGAATCTGATTGTACTCAGATAGTTCCAAGTCATCTGCTAGTGGCACATGTGTTTTGGGTTCTCAGACTTCACCCTATCCCCAGAGTCATGTCTCTGTTTTCTACACATACAGTGACAGTCACTTCTACAGGATAATTCAGAAAACTTATCAAAAGCAATAATTATGGTTAATACTCTGGACACCTTGTTAAGAATCTACAATTCTCATGGCCTATGTTCACAAACTCATATTACATATATCTGAGTCACATTTTACTTCTGAGTGGAAAGTATTAATTGTTCTTAAACTGATGGTTAGAAAGTATCAATTGTTATTTTTGTTACTTTAATGTCTTCAATAAGTAAATGTTGAAAAAGTAGGCAATATATCACAAAACAAGATCAGAAAAATCCACATGTGGTTTAGTCCACTGTATCTTTCCGGACTCTGTTGTTGCTTTTCCACTACTGATTTTTTTCACCTGCTCTTTCAGTTTCTCCAGGAATAGAACTTCTTCTACCTCCCTTGGAAACATATTCCACTGACATGCTGTTATCACTAGGGTATGTTTGAATGCCTATACAAGTACCAACCCTTCCCTAAGACTGGAATATCACCAATATTTTATAATGACTGCTGACAAGATAAACTTGTACAAATCCCAGTGGGATTAGGGAGCTTCAGTACTAGATGGAATTAGGTTAAGAAAAAACCACCCCATGCATGGCTATTCAAGCCTCACATGCTTTAGTGTAGATCTCATACTATTCTTAGCATACTTAACAAATGCCCCTGGGCTTACATGTATCTGCTCTTCTAACTGATAGGCATTTATGCAGCTATTTCATCTGAGAGTCTCCTAGTGTTTCAGCATCTCTCATCCTTCCCTTTTAGAGGAAATGATTCTGTGATTCATTTTCTCACATGGGTACCCAGTGCCTCCTTAGGCTGGCTAGTGCCTCTGGGCCTGTCTCCTCCCTGCTACTGTTCTTTGTCTGCTGAGTGAGTCCAGATCTCCCCAGCCTACTTCCATACAAATTCATGTCTCCAGGGTAGTTTTAGCCCTCTCATTTCTGGAATCTTGCAGTGATTTCTTATCTTGTATTTCCTCTAGTCCCTACATACCCATTCCCTCATTTCCAACACATCCAATGTCACCCAAGCACTATTGCAATAGCTCAGTTCCCCTTTTAAATCTTGTCCATGCTCCATCCCCTGGTAGTATCATGCCAGCCATCTCACCTCGACAGTCACTGTTCCATGTCATCCTATTCCGCCATCGTTATCCATTCATCACACACCATAGTACAATCATTTTCTTACCCAACGATCCCTTCTATCCCAACATTATTTCACACAACCACAGTTATCAGTGAGAATCATGACAATTTCATAACCTCTTTAACTTCACTTTAAGCTTCATACAGTTGTAGTAATATTCCAGCCATTCAGCAGTTATGAGACTGTCCCGGTCAAACTCAAGTCATCCCTGACAACTATGTCAACTTTCTCTTCATCATCCCCACTGCCAAAACCTAGCTCTCAAAAGCATCTCTACCACTTCCTTCAGTCTCAGGAAGGCACATGGAGTACTCTTTCAATAGTAATTTACACAGGAATCATAATTATTGTCTATCTATAATCTAAAACTCTTTATGTCTCATAGCAAACGTATGTCATTTTAGTAATGCCTGTTACAGCTCTCTGTTTTGAGAGGTGAAGAAAATGCCTTATTTTCTCAGCTACACAGCACTTAAAGAGAAAAGCAGAGCAATTCACTGGGTATTACACAGAAAAATTAGTTTCCTGGATCATGGTTTACCCCTGCTAGAAAATGGATGACAACACATTAGTGGAATTCTGTTAAAGGTAAAAGAGTGTTTTGTGTTTAGCTAAAAGCTAAGGGAAAATCTGTTACTATCTTGATATTTTTGCCATTTTTAAAGTATATTCTTTCTAAACACCATCTTTTGGCTGCTGTAGGTGAAAAGCTATAGAGGATAGATGGATGGGTGCTTGATCTTATCCAGTATATCTCAATGGCTATATGTTTCAAAATATTAAAAAAATATTTCAGAATGGATATTTCAGAATGGATATGCACACTGTCCTGGAACTTGAAGGTACACAATTTTGATATTTAGATCTGTAAATATGCATAATTAAATTACAAATGAAATGGTTATTGTCTTTCCACCTACTTGAAAGAAAGGCCAAAATTACTTGAAAAGCAGAATACTATATTTATATCAATACATTCATTTCTCCAAGTAAACTACAAGGAAAAAAAACTTTATGAACTTGATTGCTAGGTATTGATTGCAAGAAGTGCTTGACTAAAAAAATGAATTGAATTTAGATGAGGGGGTTTTGGTCCATAATTCAGAAGCTGTACAGTGAGCTTGTCTCTTACAATGAAAGTGCTTTTTGTGACAGTCTGGTGGTGGTCCACAGTGTACTGATTAAATTTATGCAAAATCTTCATGTGGAACAGAAGTAAGAAGCTGTCATTGTGTTTTTCCATAAAAGATTGTATTGGTGGAAGAAGTAGCACTCTCATATGTTGGCAATATAGACAAATTCTTCACCCAAACTCCCAGTTAACTTGGTGGTAACTTTGCTAAGTGACAGCTGAGAAGTGCAGTTGCATGGTGTCTCACTGAAAAATATGTGCTTATGAAATAAGAAATCAGTCACTCTGGCAATTTCTGCTTTATCCCCAGGGTGTACAAGCACAAAACCACCACAGAAATCATGCTTGTCTTGATGCATCTGTACATTCCCATTTGTCCTACTGCTGATCATATGAGAAGAATGAACTGCACGACTGCTGGGCCAAGAATGTTGGGGGGGGGGGGTGCAGGCATTACAAATGAACTATTTACAGCCAATAAGGCCTGTGATATGTTTCAAAATCTATGAGTGCTTATTCTTGGTTTTGTTGAAATCAATGGCAAGTCTTCTTTTGATGTTGGTGATGCAATGAAAACCCTAAGCACTGTACATGAGTCATATCATATGGAAAACTGGAAACCTGAGGAACAACAGGCAGCTAAAGAAGGAGGAAAGTATTTTGGGTTCAAAACAAAATGTCTCTTTCATTAAAGCCTCAATAAAACTTTGTATTGCTACATGGGTGAAAGAAAAAAAAATTCTTTGCCCCCTGCTTTTGAATCATTGCTAATCTGGATCTGCTGCCATAACCATTACAGAATGTCTTTCTAGGTAAGATTTTGCATATCTAGAAGTATCCATTCACTATTTAACTTTCACCTTCCTGAATTCCTGCTGTTCTTCCTTTTCAGCCTGCTCATCATCTCCCTCTGGTTCCACAGTAAAACAGGAGGAGAACTAAGACATAACATTTTGTAGTGAGCTTTTGTGTACAGTTCCCTTTTACTGGAGTTAGGGCAGTTGCCAGATGTAGCTGGTATCAGTGCTGTGCAGGTACAGCTTTTTTGGAAGGAGCTTCCATGGTGATTTTCCTCTGTGGTTGAAGGGGTGGTTTAGAAGAGAAGATTGAGTATGGGATTCAGTTGCATAAACAGGGTGTTGGTGGCTGCTGAGGCATCCCAAGGGCATGCAATGCACATTCATAAGACAAATGGATGTAGTAAGAGGTACAGACAACCCACTTTACTTTAGGGCACTAATAGCCAAGGTGATTATTGTCTTCAAGTTAACATTGTGTTATGGGCAAGAAATGCACATATCTGATAAGCAGAGCCCTAAGCTCAAAGCTGGGGTTGAAGTATTAATTGATCTTCATTGCAAAGTGACAGTGTCTGTGTGCATTTGTGTGCATGTGCTTGTGTGCATATGGGGTCTCCTACTGCAGAGGATCAGAGCCACCATTCTTCACAAGGAGTATGATGGTGATGGCAGGGATTTCTTCTCTATTTTTTTCCAGTTGCATCTGCTTCAACTTGTTTTATTTGTTTTTTAATACAATCTGCCTAATAGCTTTTTCCTTATTTAATTGCAGTTCCATATCACACTTAGTTTTTTGTTCTTGTTATTCCTGAAACTGTTTTTAACTGACCCACAAGGCTGTACTCACTCAAGGACCAGTAATTGCTCACTGCATTCATGTTTTTATTTGAGGATCATAGATAGGTCCTTCTACACAAGAATAGGTGCTTCTTTCTACTATATTTTAGTTGACATTAGAGGTTATACCACACAATTTTACAAATCATAGAATCATAGAATGGTTTCTGTTGGAAGGAGCCTTAGAGATCATCTAGTTCCAATGTCCCTGTCATGGGTAGACACCTTCCAAGTGACCAAGCCCCATTCAACATGGTCTTGGACACTTCCAAGGGTGGGACATCCAAAATTTCCCTGGGAAACTTGTTCAAGTGCCTCACTGCCTTCATGGTGAAGAATTTCTTCCTATTATCTAATCTAAATATACCTTGCATTTGGCCTTGTTGCACTTCATGAGGTTCACATGGGCCCACCTCTCAAGTGCGTGCAGTTCCCTCTGAGTGGCATCCTTTCCCTCCAGCATGTTGACAGCACTGCACAGCTTGGTGTCACCAGCAAACTTGCTAAGGGTGCACTCAACCCCAGTGTCCATGTCACCAACAAAGATGTTAATTGGTGCCAGTCAAAATACTAACCCTTGTGAAGTGCCACTTCTCACTTGTCTCCACTTGGACACTGAGCCATTGACCACAACTCTTGAAATGGGACCATCCAGCCAATTCCCTATACACCAAGTGGTCCAAAGCCAAATTGAAACTGAAACAAGTTCAGGCAATTTTCAGCTGACTGCTACACTACTGCTGTCTCAGCTGAGCAGCTAAAATCAGCTCAAGCCAAGGAAGACTCTACACTGTTAAGTCAAGAAAAAGACTGTAGCCTTTAAACAATATTGGCAAATATATGTATGGGGCCACAATTTCACAGCCACCAAAATAATTATGAATCTACCCTCAGCCAGCTGCAGCCTTTCCCATTCAGGAACTTAACCTACCTACATGATCACGGAAAGGATGAGAACATGGCTTACTTGTGACAGGCAAACCTCTGTCTACAGGCCAGACTATCATGATGAAGATATGTTAGGAAGAATACAGAAATATTTGGGTAAGTGTGTTTTGTTTATAAATCTTACATACACCTTAGTCTGTTAGTCTGATATCATCCATCTTGAATTCATATAGATAAAAAGAACTTGCCAAAGTCAAGGACAAATAGTTAAACAACAGCAGGAATATAGAGCACCCTTTTAGACAAATAACCATGGAGGTGACTCATGATAACACTGCTGATGATAGCTGAGAAGAAAAAAGCCTTGAGGGTAAAAAATTAATAAAGCATAAAGGTTTTTCTCTGAATGTTGCAATCCTTTTAGCATTATGAATCTGCTTCTGTTCAGGAGAAACCTCTTCTATTGCTCTACATTGTCTTTGTCCATGAGATTCATAAAGGAAATTTTGTGAGTGTCAGCCCATGCTGACTGACAAAGTCACACTTGACTGATCACAAATGTCCTTGCTGAAGTTAGAGGCTATTTGGAGAGGGTGCCTGAACTCTAGGAGCTTATGGATAAAGAAGAAACACACATACAGAGAGGTCCCTTATAGGCCATGTCAGGAAAGGCAGCTCTAGTTAAAGGCTGAAATAAAAATATGGTGGGACTCTCATAATTTTCTCTGACTTCCACTCTGGAAGTACTACCACGATCTTCATACAGTCTAATTTTTTTTTCATTTATCTCAAAGATATATTTCTATTTAATTTAGCTTGTGTTTATATTTAATAAATCTTTACCTAATAAAAACCACAATCAAAAACTCTCTTGAGTATCTGTGGTTTGAAAAGATCTAACTGAAAAGCAGCAGTATTCAATTAGATAACTAAACAGGGCTTTGAAACTTTTTTTGCACTTCAAAAACATAGAATCCAGTTTTCAAACTGCCAGCATTTTTCTTCTTCATTTGAAAGCTTGCTGAGGAAAGCAGAACTGTCTTCAGTAATACTGCCATCTCCATATTCAGAGACTGGTGTAATACTCTTTAAATTATTAAAATGAAGTGCTAAATAGTATGAAAAGTCCACTGTCTGAGCTGGAAGTGAATAACATTTTATGGAGGATTTGAGATGTTTAATTACTATGGCAACAGGCATTGGAACAGTGTTTTGGTGTAGGATACAAAAACCTTGACAGCTGACTTGTTTAGATATTATTGATAGTTTTGTATTTTGGGAAAAAAATGCATCACATCTGAAGATCTCAAAATGTTGCTATTCTGGAAGGAAGCAAGAAGCAGCATTGTTCTTCAGGCAGAAAACAGTTTGCTGCTGCTTCAGAAAAACACAACATGAAACAGATGTGTAAGAATGGAAATGTTGAACCTCCACACATCCACTATTCCCTCTCCTTTTCAGATCCAATAGTTCATGAATGGTTTGGAACAAGTAAGATAAATATGAATACTAGAAAATCTTATCGGCAATCTTCAGAAGACTTTGCACACTCACCCTGAAAGCAGAGGATAGTTTAGTGCAAAGCTTCTTTTCTTAGGCTCTTCCATCATTGTGCTAATTAGGTTATTTTATCATTGGGCATCCTTCAGTCCTTGTCTACTCATTGCACTGCCCCATCAATCTTCAAAAGTTCAAGTTCTGACAGAAGAAAAATTGTCACATCTAATTTTCTTGATCTCTGAATGACATTTTACTGCCTTCAATCAATCATGAGTAAACATAAAGTCTACTAGTATCCATGGTAGTTAAAACAAATTAGTGCCCTCATCAGCCCTAGGTACAACCTTACTGCATGCCTTGGAATTGCAAAAGCTTTTAGGACCTCTGCACCTAGGAGCTATATATATGCTAATAGTTTGTGTGCCCTTTCCCTCCCCTCTAGGCAATCCCAAACTTTCAGCCCAGCAATTCCAAACCTGCCAGGTTCCTCCAAATGATATGACACTGATTGAAGCTTTATTAATGTATTTGCTTGCTGGTTTATAATCCTTTCAGATATTCTTTGGCTGTGCTTTCTAATTTTCATCAGCATGGACTTTAATGTTCCAAAACATACTGTATTTATCCCTATAAATCGCATGAATACAGGACATGGGACTTAAGAAAAAAAAATTAGTCGTGGTTTGTACTAGCTTTTTGGAGCATCTAGCACTGTGATCCCAGCAGATTTTTAGTTCTACCCTGTTAGTTCCAGGTCTGTAACAGTGGTAAACAGTGGTACATATGCTGATGTGCTGTCGGAATTAGGTTGAAAGAAAACATAATGTTGATATTAGCCTCAAGGCTGCATAAAGGAATAGGTTTATGCAAGACATTCTGTCAAGACATAGTTTATTAGAAGTGTGATTAGTATCAGCTGGTAACAGGACAGTGGTAGTGTGAAAAAATACTATTTATGCCATCGATTCTATTTACATCTATTTAGAAGTGTTACTGCAGTAAGTGACTAAGAAACAGGCACAGAATTTCATACTGAGCCATCACCTTTCCTTGGGAGTAAATAAGAATATGCTTAAAATGGAAAAACACCTTTCAAACATGACATAAAGAGGAAATATTAGTGAGTGGCAATCACTCTGTTTTTATTTGTAAAGGAAAATTTTCTTTAAAAAACCCAGAAAGATTCTCTTAGTACAGTAAGAAAAAGGCCTCTAAGCAAAATTTAACATCCAAGTATTGTTTATGCATTTCTGTCTTTTTAACTTATTATGAAATAGTGTATACAATTAATTATTTCTGATTAGGTTAATTTTTAAGACCAAAATTTACACAACTATTTTATTAGAAATGATTATGTCTTTTCTTTTTTTTTTTTTTGAAACATGCACATATTAATTAACCCTCTTTTAATCTGTATGTTTGCAAAAAAAACCCCTGAGATAAAAGGAAGTAAAGTTGTGCTCAATGCATTCAAGATTTTCTAGAGATAAGAACTCATAATTTTGATTGCTGCTAACAAATTCTATTACTATAGAAGTCAGTCATGGTTTTACAAGAGCTGCTCTCATCAGTTCACAGAATCACAGAATATGCTGAGTTGGAAGGGACCAACAATAATCATGGAGTCCAACTCCTGGCTCTGCACAGAACAATCCCCAGGAGTCACACCATATGCCTGAGAGTATCACCCAAATGTCTCTTAACTCTGTCAGGTTGGTGCTGTGACCACTTCTCAGAGGAGCCTGTTCCAGTGCCCATCACCCTCTGGGTGAGGAACCTTTTCTTAATATCCAACCTAAACCTTCCCTGACACAACTTCAGACTGTTTTCCAGGTCCTGTCACTGTTCACCACAGAGAAGAGATCAGTATCTGTCCTCCTCTTCCCCTCACGAGGAAGTTGTAATTGCAATGAGGTCTTCTTTCAGTCTCCTCTTCTCCAGGATGAACACAACAAGTGACTTCATCTGCTCCTCATACAGCTTCTCCTCAAGGTCCTTCACCATCTTTGTTGCCCTCCTTTGAACACTCTCTAAGATCTGAATATCTTTCTTAGATTTTGATACTCAAAACTGCACACAATACTCAACGTGAGGCTGCCCCAGTGCAGAGCAGAGTGGGACAATCCCCTCCCTCGACCGGCTGGCGATGCTTTGCCTGATGCCCCCCAGGACACAGCTGGCTCTCCTGGCTGCCAAGGCACACTGGTGACTTATATTCAACTTGTCATTGACCAGTGGAACCCCACTAATGACAGGTCACCAGTTTGATGTCACACCATTCACTATTACCCTCTGTGCTCAACTCATAAGCCAATGGCTCACCTATCACATGGTGCATTTATCCAGCCATGTGCTGGATATTTTGTCCAGCAGGATCTTGTGAAAGACAGTATTGAAAGCTTTAGCAAAATTCAAAAAGATTACATCAGCTGTCTTCCCTTGATAACTAGGTAAGTTACATTTTGAAAAAAGGAAATCATGTTTGATAAGCAGGACTTTCCTTTCTTAAAGTCATGTTGGCTGTGACCAATAGCAGCGTTGTCTTTCAGGTGTTTTTCAATACTACCCAGGATAATCTTTTCCATAAATTTACCAGGCACTGAAGTGAGATTGACAGGCCTGTATTGTCCAGGGTATTCCTACTTGCCCTTCTTGAAAATTGGGATGTTCACCAGTTTCCAGTCAGCTGTGATCTCTCTGGATTCCCAAGACTGCTCAAAAATCATCAAGACATGTTTTGCAATGACATCAGTTGGCTCTTTGAGGATTCTGAAATTAATCCCATGAGACTTCACAGATTTGTAAGGATCCAACTGGAACAGCAGATCCTGCAAAATTGCAAGGTTGATTGGGAGCTGATCATTCTCACAGTCATGGTCCTCCAATCAGGGCACTGAGATATCCTTGATGGAGCCAGAGGCAAAGAAAGTGTTAAACACCTCTGCATTTTCTCTGTTCCTGTCTGCCAGTTGACCATCTTCATCCTGTAACAGATTGATGATATTTCTATACTGCCTATTGCCATTCAGCTATTAGAAAAAAATCATTATATTTCCCCCCCGCATTTCTGTCCAGCTTCAACTCCAGCTGAGCTTTGGTGACACAAATTTTCTCGCTCCAGTGGCAAGCAGCATCTCTGAATTGTTCCCATGTAACTTGGCCTTGCTTCCACTGAGTATATACTTTTCCTCTTTGCCTTATTTCTAAGAGAATATCCCTGTTCAGCCAAGCGGACCTTCTGCCTCACCTTATTAACTTCAGGCATTTGGGAATTGCCTGCTCCTGTGCCTGAGGGCACAGGAATGTGACCAACACTGATGGAACCCACGACCTGCAAAAACATTTTCCCAGGGGAATTTACCTTCTTATTTCCTGACCAGACCAAAGTCTGCCCTCCTCATGTCTAGAGTTGAGGTTTTGCTGGCACTTTTCCTCCTGTCAACAGAGGATTTTAAACTCAATGGATTTGTGGTCGCTGTGGCCAAGATGGCCAACAACCTCTGCTTCCTTAATGAGATCTACTCTGTTAAGAAGCAGTAGATCAAGGAAGGCATCTTTCCAAGTCAGGTTCTTAGGACCTATTGCATAAAGTTGTCATATAGGCATAGGGTTTTTTTGCTGAATGAGGGACCACCGTTCTAAGAAGCATAACTGGAGTAGTTGAATATTGTAGGATTTGTTGGTTTGGTTTTTCCTTTTTTTCTCTTTTTTTCTTCTTTTGGACTGAGGTCTTAATTGTGCTTTTCAGAAGCAAAGTATGTTCCCAACTGGATTCCAAAAACCTATGCCCTACTTTGTGAAAGATCAGATCCAGATGCCTTCTTAGGCTTTTAAGTAGCCTTTAAGCTCTTCCATCATCCCTGTGTAACTCATATGGAATGGGTTGCAATTTTCAGCACTTTCATCTTTGTCTTTGAGGAACATGAGCCCTTCCTTGCCTTGAACTAACTAGACATCTATAAAAGCATGATGCAGTATTTTTCGATCTCAGATTGTGAATACCTATAGAAGTAAATCCTATATTATATCTAGAATTTCTAATCAGATGGAGAGCAGATCACATCAGATTTATCATTAAAAGTTTATGTTCCTTTTATAGCACCTGACTATATGTAAGAATGTCTCCTGCCCCATCCCATCTTGGAAACTACACCTGCTTAGAGTGTTGCTGCCTAACCTAAGCAAAACCCCTGAGAGAATGGGGTTATAGTTAAATGGCATAGTCAACAGCAAGGCATGTATTTGGGTCCATTCCTCAGCCCTATTTCACATATGGGTATAGAGGATTTCTACTGAACGATGCTGAGGAAGACAAAACATTGCTTAGATGCAGAAATTTCAGTTCTAGAAATGAGTGTGAATGAAGACTTCGAAGAAATACAAAGCACATTTTCTACAGAAAAGTTTCCAGACGGGACCGGTATTACTGATAGAACAAATCTGAGCCTACTGCTGATGCTCTTTAACTAGGTCCCAAAGTTGAAAGACGTGAGTTGAGACACTCGTAGATGTACTTCAATTCCCATCCCTGCAAGATCATAGTACAGTGCAGAGACACATAAGGATGACAACCTTGCAAATGAGGCAACCAGATTGGCCTTACCTAATAACTGATAAAACAAGGCAGTTTATGCAGTGGCAACAACTACTGACAATAAATCCAAGTGTGGAAATATGCATGTGCACAGTTGTTCTTTGAAAAGCTGAGTCACACCATGAAAGTAGGTATTATGACCGTGCAGGAGGTTAATTTTTCTGGCTTAATCAAGTGCCTGTGATCTGCATTCTGCTGATGCTATCTGCTCTGATCTGCCCTCCAGTATGTCTGCCTTTTTCTATGCTTACACAGTGAAAGTCCTTTGGTGACATTTTCTTCACTGAATTTATGGTGACAGGTACTGTGAGGTGTGTACAAAGCTGCTTTTGAAACTGTGTATTTGCTTCTTACACAAAATGCCACCTCTCACTTGATATGATAATTTCCGAATATTGCAATGTTTTAATTAAAATAATTTGAGTTCATAATCATAGTTCATGATCCTCAAAAAGAAAGAGTAATGATAGCAATTAAAATAGTTTTAAGCTCAGTATGTATATATTAAATGTATGAACTTTTCTTAATACAAATACTAGTTATGTTCCGGGTAATTAAAAACAGTGAATATTCAAACTCTAGTAAGGGAGCTGAAAAAACAATATTAATATTTTTGTTTCTGAAAGCATGAAAAGATAGGTTACCACTCTTCTGGAGATCTTGAAGACTAACCAAGAGTACAGTCTGGTCTGCCTCTCTACTGAATGTTTAAATATGCTTGTGTCATGGTGACACAAAATGGATATTGGTGACCTTGATTTCAGAAAATGGACTTCTCAGTTCCACTATAGATGAAGAGAAAGATGCAGTAACAAAATGTTTTGATATATTCGGTTTTAATAACATAATTGTTTTAAGATATAAAGTGTTGATCTAGCTGATTCAGCTGAGTGTTTAAGTGAGGGATTTTGTATTTTTCTTTAAGTTAGCTTCTAGAAAAATAAAAACCTCATTATTTTATGTCTTTCCTACCAAAAAGAGAAGAGATGAGAATAAGATCAGAGAACATTGTTTCATCTAGAAAAGGTCTTTCTTTCAAATGAAGTTCCCATTGCTGAATCTAAAGATCTGAGACCTTGATAAATGTTTTAGTGCTAAAGAAGAAAACTTACCATGCAGACTATGATCTGTATTATTAGCATCCTGCTGTCTGACCTAAATTGAGAAGTGAGGAGAATGCTGATTGCCAACAGACCTCAAAGCTTCCCAGCTTAAATG
This sequence comes from Pithys albifrons albifrons, assembly GCF_047495875.1. Taxonomy (NCBI): domain Eukaryota; kingdom Metazoa; phylum Chordata; class Aves; order Passeriformes; family Thamnophilidae; genus Pithys; species Pithys albifrons. The sequence continues at coordinate 79,022,551 of NC_092458.1, forward strand.
GGCTCTGACAAATGGAATTCCTTGTGTATAACTTGTATACAAACCTGTAAGCCAAAATCCATTCTAAAACTATTTTGATAAACAGGTTTAGTGCATTTCAGAAGTAAAAACAAGTGCTAACATGCTGGATTATTTCTTTTGTTGTATTTTTTTGTCTTGGATTCTATGACTTTTCTTGTAAGCATTCATCAGTATACAGAGAAGACAAAAAGCTATGACAAATATGTAATGTATTTCACATAGAAGCTATTTATCCACCATAAAATGAATGTGAAAGTTTAATTCCCTTATGTCTTTGTCTCAGTTACCAACAGAAATATGAAAAATAAACAGTACTGGAACATAAAGGAATTATTAAAATGACCATGTAAAGAAAAGTAACATATAAATATACTGTGTTCTGCTTTAATAAGATCCATTTAATGAAGGCGGACTTCTAGACTGCATTACATACTAATAGAAACATATTGACACCAACTTAGAAACTCAGATATAAGAAAAAGCTAATGTCACCTTGAAGTGATAGCACTGAACTATTTAAATATAATTGCCTACCAGATGATTTGCAGATTAGGTCTGATTTTTCTTCACAAGGCTGAATATTTTAAGTCATTAATCATATCCCACTCAACATCACTTGGAGCTGACTGCAATTCTCAGATATGTGGAGATTTGTGGGATTGATTGATTTGTGCCCTCTTGAATCATGCATGCTCATTTCTGCTGTGATACACATAGGATGCCATCCTCTGTTAAGGATAGCAGGTAGCTATATCTGAAACCTTTAAGCCCTATGCGATGCTGGTTTGATGCTGTGGGGAACAGAGAATTTATCAACCCATCAATTCTCTATTCCCCACTGTGCTGGTTTAAAGGTAAACTGGAAGGAGAAGTGAACCCAGCTCAAGAGAGATTACACATCAGAGTTACAATTTACTAAAAAGATTACAATAAATACAATGATAGAGAGAAAAATTGGCTTTAACCCACAAAAAACAAAAGTATAACCCAGCAGCCTGGGGCACTAAAGTAAACTAAAAATAAATGGCGGAGGAACTGGACTTCACATCAATCTATGAGATTCATAGTGAAGACATTTTACTACACAAAGCACACAGTTTATATAGGGTTAGGACTACAGCTTATTGGCTAAGAGTGACACACCACCACACTAGATACTTCAATTGGTTAGGATCTACCTCTCACAAGTCCCATGTTTATATTATTTCATCCTGGCTATTTTCGTTCACCTGCAGTCTTGTGAATTCTTACTATGTGAATTCTTGGGGAGTAACCTTCTCCCTATCAGCCAGCAGCAGCTGAGTTCCTTGCTGCTTCTGGCTGATAGCTCAGTCTCACAGGGTTTTTCTATAGATCTGAATTGCTCACCTTTGATTTTACTGTACCAACAGGGCACGAACAGAATAGTGTTCACTAGCCCCTGTGATGAGCACCACATGGACCCCCTGAGTCCAAAGTAAAATGTGTCTTAGTATCGATGGCACATGAGTAGACTCGTTTAACCACTAGACCTTTCAGTGTGCAGAGTAAGAGTGGTCTCCACTCCTAAGTGCTGTTGAACTAAGACTGCCAACATAGGTCAGGCAGACCCTCTGCAATCTGTGAGGATTATATTCAATGGTTTACATTGTGCTGCCCATGATATCAGAGGACAGTTATGATTTCTGGCCTCAGAGACCCCTGAGTTCTCCTTGCTCTATGCCTCAGAGGCTCACAACTCCTGCAGTGCTGGGTGAGATGCTCCCTTCACCTTCCCTTTTGCACATTGTCTACTGCAGAGGTTGCATGAGAGATTTAGAGTCATCAAAATATTTCCTTCTCTGTTAATTTAGAACTCAATAAAAATTGGAATTTGTAATAATCTCTGCTCAGTTATTCAGCCACCACAGTTTTTGTGACCAGGGAGACTGAATAATAGTGACAAATTATAGTGTGCAGCTATTGGGTTTCTGCAGCCGTCTAACAGAGAGTGAAACTGAATTGTAGTGTGTGCAGAGAAACCTCAGTGGAAATTATATAGTTTTACTTATTTGTTCAGTAACCCAGAAGAGACCTAGTGGAAATCATATCTGAGGGAAATTCAAATGTTACAATCTTATAGGCACTCTGCAATAATTCACATAAAAATTTGTATGCTTCTTAGATGATTTTTCATTTAATTAGGTTAATGGATATTGGTTTTAAATTAAAATCTAAAAATCAAAAGAATTTATGAACTTGATTTTTTTCAGGAAAACCTTGCAAATGCAGAGAAGAATGGAGGATGTCTGTCACCAGAAGGCTGTAAATAAAAAATAAAATTTCACCTTGTATTTTCATTCTTTTATGAATAAGCTGCAGTAGACTTCATTACATTCATTCCTACAGTCTTGAGTTCTGTAGACACATATGTTACCACAGAAATCTCAAAGGCATGTGACACTTTTGAAATCTATTCCTGGTTCTGCCCATAAACAGTGTAAAAAAAATAAAATAAAAATGAATCATCTTCATAAAATTACTGCATTGAAGAAGTTTTTTGCATGCCTGGACTACAGCAGATTTTACTTGTTGACACCTCTTACTCATGATTCACAGGTGAAAACCTGACTGGAGTACTCATTTACTCTCCAGGAATACTTCTTTAATAACAGATTTTTTTTAATTCTTGGAATTAAAAATACAAGTTTAAAATGTGCTACTAGAAACCATGTGGAAAGTGTGACAGGTATTAATTGAGAGATATCCTGATAGCTCTTTTCTGTGATGCATTAATTATTTTGAAAAAATCCCACATTTTCTTATGAGTAAAACAAGAAGGAAGGGGGAATTAGAGAACAAAACTCTTAGGGAATTTGAAGAATTTGAAGAATAATTTTGGTCCCTAAAGATTAGAGAAATCCCCCCAAATATTCAAACAGTTAATAATATTCAACTTTACATAGTTTATATAATGTTGATTATTTTGATGATGATGTTGAAAATTATAATAACAATAATAACAAATAACTGTTATTAAATAGTATTTTTTAATAGCAGTGTTAGAGAAACTAGTTGCCAGTGGAAGGGAAAGCACCCCAGCCATGTCTTGACCACAGCAGTAAGCTGGACGCTCATATTGTCAGAGCAACATGTTTATTATAATGCTTTAAGCTGTGGCTATCAAGATCTGGGCTGCCTGACTGGCATCTGTGAAAGGCTTTTTGCTTGTGATTCATTGTCTCTTATATTTGCTTTTTTCCTTCCAAATTTCATTCCCTCTATAACAAACAGCTCATTCCCATTTACTCTTTCCAGAATTGCCCTAATTTTGCTGACTTGATACCTTTCTTTGATGGTTATAACATTGTTGCTCTGGTAATTTCTAGTTTGGCCAGCAATTCTGTCAAGCTAGTAACTCACTTTCTACCCATAATGTCTCTCATTTCTACAACTTCCCATGTTGCCATCTTGTTAAGGTAATTGAAAAAGTCAAAATTAACCTGCACACCCAACATTACCATTTACCCACCTGTAACACCATGAAATATTTCATTAGTACAGCAACAAATCACAGTTGGCCCTCTGCATCCATGTCCCAACAATCACAGTTGGACAAAACAGAATTTTCCAACTTTTGTCTAGCCAATTGATCTCTCTGCAATTTCAAACACATACATAGTCTGTCTATAGGCTCCCAGTCCTAAGGAAAAGCAGGAATGCTATAATGAAATAAGGGTATTCTAGTTCAGAAAGTTTCTCACGGCCTATGTAGTGTAAAAAGCAGCTTCCACTAACACTTCAGCCTAGGCATAGTCAAAGGTACACTTCATTTTTCTTTTTCCACTGCATCTTCCTGGAGAAAAGTTTTGTCTCTTTTCTTTTCCCTTATTCTGCAATGCGCTTCTTTGAGTGTGAAATATTGACTATCTCAAAAGTTCTTTTCTAAGTATGTTAATGCTGGGGAGGGGAAAGAATATAGAGTTATTCATTAAGCATATAGAGAGGTAGGCGGCAAAATTTATACAGGATTTCACAGAATATTTCTCCCATATCTGGAGAATCATAAGATCAACTTACATTTGCAAATTTCAGCAAAAGGGTAACTGTCCCTTCTTGATCTACATCAGATTGAAAGGTTGCTTGTGGAAATATGGATAAGCCATGTGCTGTAAAGAATAGGCAATGTTCCGCAAAAATGAATCACAGGACATAGAGAAGGATTTAGAAGGCTTTTGAGTTCTCTGTGGAGGAGCTGTTGAAGGTACTGAGCCGCCCAAAATACTGCCTCAAGCTGCTGAGACCATTGCAGCACTCTGAGTGAGAAGAAAGTCACCTTTTAAGGAGCTTTGGCAGCTACCAGGAATGGGGATGTGCCTGCCAACACATACTAAAGCTGACTAATTTCAAAAATACAGTACTTTCCAAAAGACAACTAGAAGAAATCTGCAGTGTCAGGCAGAATCAGAGGGGAAAGTGGAGAAAAGAGTCCTGTTGTTTCCATACAACAGGTGGATGTAACAATCTATTCACATAGAAATGAATTGATTTGTACGAACAGTTAGGGAAGCAAAACATCTGAACAACCTTACTTGGGGCATTTTTAGTTCCTAATCCACTTCAGAAGTGTGGATTATGCATTTTTGCTTTGTTTTCTTTTGGTTTTGTTTGTGGAGTCTTTTTTTTTAACATACTGTCTTGGAGTTTACTTTGGTGGGGGTTTTGATTCATTGACTGGTTTTTGTGTTTGTTGTTTTTTTTATTTCTTTTGGGTGTCTTGGGTTTATTTGTGTTGAGTTTGGTTTTTTTCTAATACAATCCACAGCACAAGATTTTAATCTTCACCTCTTTTTTGTTCAGCATTTTACAGTGAAATAAATGCTTGAAAAAATAAGGGCTGAAAAATAAAAAGAGGCACATGTTTAACCACTGAGCAGAATACAATAAATTGTTCTTTGGCTAATCATGATATTGATTTTTAGTATTGTGAACCATCAATGGGGTGGGGGGGAGATAAAAGGAAGAGGGTACTTAGGAATTTAATAATTGTAATCTTTCTCAAGTTATATGGATAGTGGCATATTAGAAGGGAGATTTGAATTTATTAAGTAATAACTGATTGGATACTGATAAATTATCGTTAACATTTGTGCAAAGAAGAGTAACAGAAGAGAAAAAATATTTATTCTTCTGGGCTTAAAAATGCAGATTAAAAATAAAACCTATCAGAACAGGTGCAAATCGGGGATGCAGAAATTTGGCAGGACACTCACAAACCAGCTATGTTTGTAAAAAAATTCAGTTGTTTTGAAATAGCTTGAAGCAGCTCCACTAAACCCTTAAAATATCTAGACATTGATAGAAAATGCTAAACTGTAGAGCTTAATGGATTTGCTCCAGAATAAAGCCCTAACTCAGTGGGGGTTAAAGTGCCCAACAATTTATTTTTTATTCTTAGAACAAAAGATTATCAGTCAGGTCTTTTTTCTATTCAATGTTTTCCTCTTATTGATTGTCAGGAAACAACTAAAGTTCAGTTTATATTCTTGCGTTAGAACATTTTTTGCTGAGGAACCTGATCCAAACTGTGTCCCATAGGAGACAATATGAATTAGTAATGATTTCCAATCACTATTTGTAGGGACATTCTAAATGAAATATTACAATAAAGCCTGATCAGGTTATCAACTATGATTTGCAACGTCTGCACAACCTTTACCCCTTCCGGAAGGGTAAAAGGCTGATTAAGTAAAGTTCACCTTTAAATAGAGTTGTTTAGTCCTGTTTGGTCTGGTGAAAACTGTTATGGTATAGCAAGCAGCTCATTTTAGGACAAAGGGTAAAGTTTTCCATAGTATACACACATACTGGTAACACTCACAGCTTCCAATTTGATGAAGAACAGCAAAAAGGCCTGAGAAAACAAATCAGAAAATTTCTACCTTTCTGCAGTAATTCAATGCAATCAATAATTGTGGGGCATTGTGACAGATTTCATGTTGCTTATCCACTTTTGTAATTTTTTTTTAAGTTTACCATTTATCAGCAATGTGAAACTGAACGTGCAGACTCTATCCTTGGAGATGTTTGAAAGCCACCTGGACATGGTCCTGGCCAGCTGGTTCTTGGCAGCCCTGGTTGAGCAATAATGTAGGATCAGATGATATCCAGTGGTGTCTTCCAAACTCAGTGTATCTGTGATTTTGTGCCATTGTATTTTGGCCAGTCAGAATGGTATCAGTCTATTTCAACTGCAGGTAAAGCCTGGACAGCAACAGACTTGTGTCCCCTACTTAACCACCTGTGCTTCCTACATTGCTAAGCTGTTAACACCTGCCTTGACCTCAAAGCTTTACCATGAGATGCAGATGGAATAATGCACTACCTGATACACAAGGTGTTTATTGACATCTAACAAAAAAGAAGTACAAGTTTATATAGAATTTTCAAGTAGTCCTAGAAAGACCAACAGGGATTGGCAATCACCATGACCATGGATTTTGTGATAAATAAACAGCTGCTTGTACATTTCTAATGAACTTTACAATGACCGATTACTTCAGGATCAGATGCAGTAAGTATAGAAAGGCAAAGGGAATAAGAAAAAGGGGAAAAGGGAAAAAGAAAAAAAAAAGAGAAAAAGGGAGAAAAGGAAAGAGAAAGGCAAGATAAGGGAGGTTTTGTAGATATCACTACAATAATACCTGTAATTCATAATACAGTCTGTTTCTTTCCACCCATTTACATTATTTTAGTTTTCTACTGATTGTAATGGACATGAGTGAAGACAGTGATACCAGTTTGAACAATGGATTTTAAAATGAATGTGAAGTTGCTTAATCTTCATTGACAGAACTTGATATTTAAATGTAATGGATGTAGAGAGGTAGGTGATGGAAAACAGTATTTGTTTTCCTCATTATTACAAAAAACCTTAGAGGCTGTTAAATGCCTCCCTGACATCTGATCCCATCAGATCTTGAAAGCCAAGCAGGGTCAGCCCCGGTTAGTACTCGGATGGGAGACCAGGGGCTGTAGGTTCTAGTCCTGAGGATTTCACTGTCACTATCCAAGCTTGCTCGGCCATGGCAGCTGAACCTGAGGAGTTAAAGGGTGGGGCCAGTTCTGCACACGCTGTGCCTCACCTAAAATATCCACTGCGCAGGCTTGATGGACACACCCACGTGGGGAGAGCCCTTCCCAAATCTTCGCTCGCGAAACATAGCCATACATCCATCCATACATACAAAAAACCTTGAAGAAACACATATATTTCATTATATTCCCAATTCACATAATACAATTTCCTTCAACAGCTGCCACAGTCTCCTCTGCTGTTTGAAGGATGTCATCCATTATTTGTTCAGATGCTTCTCTGTGACTTTGTTACAATAAAATTTGGATCATAGGTCTTAAAGGCTACATGTAAATACCAAACCCCTGAGAAAATTACTTGCCAAACCTGTCTCAATTATTTCTTTCAAAGCAAAATTTGTGCACAAATTATTGATTTTAATTATTTTTAGGGAAGCTTTTCAGTGAGCTAATAACATGATGACTTAAAAAACTGATGCAGAACATAAAATAGTCTTGGAAGTAAAATATTCTTCTGGGAAGGTCTAGAAATGTCTGTTTATGTGACTGTGCTGAATGCGTGGCTTGCTTGCTTCTAAAGGTCACAGTTTCAGTGATGAAGTCTTCAATTCCAGGCAGCTGTATTTCTTTGTCTGATGTTTAGAGAAACAACAGATTTTGCAAAGGTGGTTTGCAGGTCGCAGAAAATGGGATGCAAACAAACAAAAGGGAAAGCATTGGAGAGGGACATTATGTAAGTCCTACTTTTGTTTCTATAGCTGCCATCAATCTATAGCCATGAAATAGGTGCCTCTGTGATCTGGGATTTGCTGTGAAGTCACTCAGGGACTCTAGGCTGCCCTTCTTTGGGAATGTGTGTAGGGTCAGGACTTTTTTTTTCTTTCTCTTTCTCAGTTCCCATATGGCAGGAAGCTGTCCTAAGCTACAGGCTGTGAAATGCATGGCACTCTCCTCCTGTCTCACCAAAGCTGGAAAGTCAGGAAGGTGCAAAGTCCTAAGAGCAGCAAGAGTACACTTGATTCTTCAGACAAGCATTTAAGACATTTTCTCTTCCTCTTATCACTTCTGTTCTTCTTCTAAGTGCTGTAAAATAGAGGTTACCTATTTAGTCCTAGAAGTAAGGATAAGATCTGTACTCTAAACAATAGCAAGCAGAATCTTATACTTTCTTTCCTTTTCTCCATTCAGTTTAAGACTATTGTATTATTGGCTGCAAGGCACTGTTTTATCAGCAACAAGGTCCCCCTCATTGCCTTCAAGCCATTGGTAACATTTGTCACCTCTAGCTTTCTTATGTTCATTATATATTGAAATTCTTACAAATGAGTGAGATTTGTAAATGGTATGCAGTGGTCCAATACTTCTAACAGCTGCAACACCACTCCCTAACAATCTCAAAAAAAAAAATCCCCTCACTCAGTTAAAATCAGTCAGGATCCACTTAAATTCCATACATCCTTACCAAGAAAAAACCCCCAATCACGTGTTGCAGGGTAGTAAGATGTTCATAGCACTGGAAACAAAGAAGTTCTTATCCACAATATCTGAGATTTGTCCACACATTAGTGAGCATTTTGGTCTTTTCCGGTTACATGGAGGTTTGTCCATTGAGTTTTCATGGCCTTTATTCAGCCGAGGAGCTGAGAAAGGATCATGAATGGTCTCCATGAGCTTAGGGACAGGGTGTTCTCTGATGCTATCATTTGTGAAACGAGAAAGTGAAGCAGTATTTATAAGAGGGCTTATCCACATTACTGATTTCTTGATATGTAGAATATTTTTGTGAGCACTCTAACACTAATGGACATTTATTTGTAGCAGAAAAAAGAAAAATTTCTTCGAGTTGTACAAATTAAATATTTAAGGAACTAATATCATGAGACTCAGCCTAGGCAATTGTACACCAGGAAAAACATGTAGCTAGATGAAAGCAGAAAGCAATAATACTTACAATGTCTAGATGCATTAATGAACAATTTGCTTGGTTTTTTTTTTAAATTCATACAGTTTATTTTCAGAATTATAACAAAATCCTTTGTGCACACCAATCATTCATAATAAAACCATTTTGAGTGATCCTAAAAAGTGTCATTCTGTTGCATAATCTCACTATAAATAGACTTATTCACAAGAATAAAAATATATTAACTTTTAAATTACTATCTCCAAATGGTTATACAAGAACAGGATTTTGTTGTTAGTTTAAACACTGGTTCATCCTCTTTACTCAATTGCCATGGCTTGCTTCTATTTCCTAAATAAATTAATGCAAACAGCTGTGACTTCTGCTCATATTTTGATCTGTACACAAATAAATATAGAGGAATTCACTCATCTCTTGTGCTTCCAAGTTATTTAAATGTACATAACATTAAATCTTTATATATGAGACGGTTTCTCAACCTAAAGATATTTAGAAATACTTTTGTCCTCTTTGTCAATACATCACATAAAAAATTCTCATTAAATTTGCTGCATCCTTTCTCTTGAGTCCTACATTATGGCATCTTTTCTCAAAAACTATGGACATTACATACATTGATGTTTACATTTTTTTTTGAAATGCTTAATGTCATCACTTATATTTATTCCTTATATTGGCAAGCTCACAAATAAATGAATTTAGAACTGTACTAAGCTGACATTTATCTGAAAGGTAGAACAATAAGAAGCTAAAGAAATGTTAACAAATTCAGCTTTCCTTCAACAAATTCAGCTTTCCTACAGTTTTACTCTGATGTATTTGTTTCATTCAAATGCCTTGAAGAAACAGGTAAGAAAGCTGTCCTGGATTTGACATTGATGGTTTATTTCATATTACAGCTCTTCTATCTGAAAAGATGTTCTGACCAAACTGATTCAATAGCTGTCTTTTTCTCTGCTTAAGTTCTTGGATTCGGCATTTGCTCAAATAGCTTGGAACAATTACTAAATTGTTCTGTATATTAAAAAGAAGAAAGCAAAAGTACTGATCTACTATGTTGTTTTCAGCTGTGTACTTCTCCTTTGTATTGAATCAACTACCTTAACTGGTGCTGCTAGTTTGCAAGGTCTGGCACCAACTAGTGGTGATGGTGCTGGTTTTAACTTTGCAGCTGACAACCAGTATAGCTTGTTGTGGGGAGATGATGTAGGTTGTTTTACGTCAGGTTCAGAGCCCTATCCTGCTGTCAGCAGCATTGATGTTGCAACCAAACAAACTCCATGCTGCTAAAACAGACTATGAGGAGTTTTGTCACTGCTAGTGCAGCTGCCAAACATTCGATAGCTTCATGCTTTTTATCCAAATGTTTTAAAGAGCTTAGGTGCATATTTAGGTTGCAAATACTGCTAAAATTTTTAGGTTTAGCATAGTGAAGTCAGTGTTTTGGGAGCCATATCCAGTGAGAAATGTTCTGATAAGGATAAAACCAGGGTTATTTTTCCCAACATGCATGTCTCTGCCAGTGCGTTTCAACCCTCCCTGGGAAACGGACAGTAACAAATCCTCTCCTGTGTAAACAGTTGGTCTGAGGGGGTTCACAGAATGTCATCAGGGAGACCCCACGCCTCATTTGTCTTTGGTTCCCTTGCTGTTTCTCCATTATCCTCTATGTCTTCTAAAATGATTTGTTTAGATAATTTTAATGTTTAAATAATTTTTATGTTTTAGTGTTGCTTTTACTATTAGAAGGGTTTGCTAGAGCTGAATCTGAGTTCAGGAATGCTAACATCCAGCACTTCTGACCAAATGTGTGGCAAACTTGCTGCATTTCCGAGAACCCCTCTATTCAGAGATTCTTTTATGCTTCTCCCTAGCAGTGTTCTCCCTTTCCAGAAGAACATGATACCAGTATCCCTGACTGCTCTTCCAGATGTTGTTAGAGGTCACATAATGCAAGTGTGTCCCATAAAACGTCATTGTGTTCCCAAATCCAGACCACCCATACATGTAGTAATCAGATCTGACTGATTATTTTAAGAGTATGTTCTGAATGGTATAATACCTATTTCAGGTATTTTTACATCAAGCCTTTCAAAGTTCCATACCAATATATGAAAATGTGCCTTTGCTTGCAGATGTTCCTGATGCTTTTGTTGACATCACCATACGATTCCTTAAACTAGAATAAAGTGGAAAAAAGACCTGCCAACAGACATCATCTGTTATTTTTGGATTTATACAGTATTTAATTATGGAAATGCTCATTTAACTGGCAACTGTTGGACATGAAGTACTCCAAAGTTTCTTTCATTTATTTAAAATCTTCTTGTTCTTTCTAATGTCCTAAAACTCAAAATAGGTGAAAATTTCAGTGTGTATAATATCAGTCTTTATTAGCCACATTTTAATTTCCCAAATAAGAATCTTAAAATTGCTAGCTGAAATACAATTATTTGAATTAGTTCATTTTGGAAAACAAAAAGCTAATGAGATGTGCTTTCAGTGAATGTCCTGCAAACCTGATCACCTTTTATAAACTGAGGGGTTTTTTTCATCAAGTGCTTTGTAATATACATTATCAGATAAATTTAGCAATTTATCAGATATGGAGGAAAATAAAAAACTTAACTGAACTTCTAAGTAACTTGGCTTTACCTAGTCTAGTTCTGTTCTCTACATATAAATAGTACCTCTTTTTTTTTCGGACTGCTAATTTGATTCAAATGCTACCAAGAAACAAACAATGGCTTCATTTAAATTATCTGGTATATTAATTTCTATTAACTGATTTTTAGAGTATTTCCATATAAATTTCTACATAAACTGAGGAAACAACATAGAACTTTAATTACTACTCAAATGGGTAAACAGAATATTAGTGTCTTTCACAGGGATTATCATGGTTAGCATATCACATTCCTCTGATTAAGGTCTCAACAAGGTCTATAAATGTCACAGCATAGAATTATTCTTAATACAAATATGATATGCTTAATTTGTTCTAATTAACCAAACTATTTCTGTGACTTCCAACATTGAAGTCCTTAGAAATCAGCATTATAATCATGATTTTGTCTTTATTGAAATATCATGATTTTTTCTTTCTTGAAATTACTCACACCAGCAGATAAGGTCAGAGACAACAATGTAAATAGGAAAAATCACCTTTCTTACTTTTATTGGGCATTCTAGTTTGAATTGTGATTTTTCAAGGAGTTTTACTGCTCTATCTCACTTGATATTGTTGCTGTGATACTTCTGTTTGTTTCACTGCACAGATTGATTACAAAACATTTGCTGTGAAAATGCAGCATTGAAAATAGTAGAGGTATCATTTAGTTGTGGTTTATGGGGGAGGACGGGCTAAGGTAGCCTTACTCCTCTCCACTCCCTCATCCAGGGCTGTAGTGTCTGTTTCCAAATCACCCAAGTCTACCACAGGTGCACAACTCTTAGTCTCTGAGTTTCAGAAGTAGTTCCTTTATTGAAGCAATATTGTTTTTCCACATTTCCAGGCATATTTTGCCTCTATATTTTATTATATTAAATCAATAATGTAATAATAAAACCACTTTAGACTCTGATCATTTCCTGAAATTTTCCTATTAACCTTAAAAACCTCACTATCTTAACAACAGAAGGTATGGGTAGTTTAATATTAGATAGTTTAAATTCTAACTGTTATTCCTACTTATTTATATATTGCTGACAGTGTATGCACCTGCATATTCTCCCAAGTTTTGCATAAAATTATGATGTGAACCCCACAGAAAATAGAAACTGTTTCTGAAAGTAGGAGAGTGATAAGAAGCAAGGACACAAAAGGTTTACAGGAGTTCCAACTGATTTTTTTCTCTGATTAGTTGGTTAGCTTCTTTGTTTTCTAACTATCACAAAGGATTGTGGTTTATGTTTCATAACATTTCAGAAAGGATTTAGGTGAAAACAGGACTGGAAGTTGAAATGTGAAAGTAATAATCCCATTTTCTCTCCACTGTGAACTTTTAATCTGCTGTTTATGTAGCGATTGTTCCAGTTGAAGAAAATATTCATTCACATATAAATACATTAAAAAAATACAATAATCTAAGTGTTTCCAATGTCCTGGAGTACCATGATGTTTTTGAGCTTCCAACTGGACCATACTTACCTTTATTTTAAAAATGTTCTCATTAACCCTCTTATCAAAGACAATCTATATAATTACTATTTCCAACCAGCAGATCGCTAAGGATTGTGTGATGGTTTGGGTTTTTTTTTCAATCTTTGACCTAAATTTTGAAATTTACTAACTTGAAATATGAAAACATAGCCAAAATGTTTCCAAATCACTTCACCACAACCATTACTTCTCTGATTCTTTCTTTGTTACTCAGTGACTTTTGTTCCAAATACCATTATGTATATTTTAGGACAAAGAGCCTTTGGAACAGTTTATCTAGCTGTTTCTTTTTGACACAGCCTACAAATTTCACTGAGTTTCCTCATCCATCACCTAAATGGTACCTGATTTTGTGAGCTGAAAATGTCCATAGTTTGTTGATTCAACTGTTCTCTAGTTCTGTATGTTGAACAGCCTAATCATAAAGAAATTCTTACTTCCTGTTCCAAGTTTCTAGAATAAACAGATATTTAACACCTATTGGTTTACCTTCTACAAAAAAGTATGGCCCAGCTGCAAGCATGTAGGCTAGATCGAGCCAGAAATCCACTCCCATGTGGTCTGTTACACTAAGCCACCCTATAGCTAAAATGTCTTATTTCTGTGGTCACCTTCCTAACATTCCAACATTGTGCTAACATTTGCCACTGTTACACTGTTACACGTCATAATCAAATCAACCTTGTTCTTATGTCCCACAAAGTAAAGAGATTAAGCTTTATTAGTGTGAAACACAAGGCATTTTCTCAAGCTCTTGAAAATATTATGTGCATTTTTACACACTCATTTGCCAAAAATGAGAACACTGGGATATTTCACCATGTAGAAATGAATTGTCTGTCTCTTCTAATGCAGATTTTGGGAGACTCCTGTGGCTGTAACATAAACTTTTATCCTATTGGCAGATTTTCTTCCTAGTGGTGAGCACACACTAGATTCATTCAAGTTCTCCAGTTTTTCCTGCACTGTCACTAATGGGAAAATTTCAATTTGCACTTAATCTGCAACAACCTGCATTTTGTGAACTTTATTGATGCAGAAAAACATATCCTTTGATGATTATAGTAGATGGGGATCTCCATAGTGCATTAAACCTTAAATTGCTGTGTAGATTAGGCTGAAAATTCAAATATCTCATTAGACCTGACTGAGTACCAGCAGAATCACAGCAATCACATCCCAAGGCTTTCAAACTAACCATGGACACAAGATGGCATTCTGCATTATATCTCCAGCCAACTGAGTTCTCTGTCAAGTCCCTTGCAATTCAACTTTAAATTTAAAAGGTCAGGAAATTTCTAAATTAAAACTTCAACTCCATCTTTAAATCACCCTAGTAATGTCCACAGAATTATTTGTATGATGGTTATCCTGCTAGTGGAGACATTTGCAGTATTGATGTATAATGAGATCAGGCAAGGACAGCATGTCAGCCATAAATCCTGATTTACTTGATTCTGTCTGCATGAGTCAGGCCATAGTATGGACATTTATTTCAGTTTGAGTCCCATTATCTGCCACAGGTACATAGTGTCAGTGTAGATGAGTGTGGCTCAAAAGCAACTTGAAAGAGAACAAGAGCATTTTGAAAAAATGTCATTCATTTGCTGGTTGTAGTGTCATTCAGCTTCATGCTCTGAGCTTAAGAAAGTTGTTTCTCTCTTGGACCAGGACACATTTGTACCAGAAGTCATGCCCGGCTGAGCATCTCTCTGGCATAACCTTAAATTGAAACCTGGTAGCCAGTTTTCTCTGTGAACCTTCTTCCGTTGTTATCACACAGGAGAAAATTGGCCCTCAAGCAGAGCAAATGAGGTCAGGCAAAGCCTGCTGTTGACTTGTGTAAAATAATCTCCAGCAAAAAATCATTTTGTCTGCAAGTCACATGTACAAAATGAAGTTTAGTTGGTTTATCAAACTAATATTTGCACACTCTTAGCCTGTGTAAACTTGATATTAATATTTTTCAAAAGAGAAAACATGTTCTTATGGAATAGTGATTTATTAAAAATTCTGGAGAACCAAAAATTTATTTAATAAGAACAGCACAAATACAATAAGTGAAAGTCAGTATGATTATGTCTCAAAATATGCCATCTTCGAGTGTGGGCAAGAAGAAGCCATCTCATAAAAGTGAGATGATGGGCATTTGATTTTTAAGTCTTTTGCCTGAAGCTGCTGACATACATATATACAAATGGCAGGCCACATGGAATGATGACATCTCCTGAGAATGCCTTATCTTCAATAAACTATGTTTTCAAAGTTGGCTCACCAGATTTGCCAGATAATAATGCCTGTGAATTGCTGCATTTAAAATTGAAGCCTGGCTGCCCAGGAGGAACTAAAAGACTTTAATTTCCCTTATCTTTCATGGGATTAGAATATAAACTCAAAACAACGCCAAGTAAACCCAATACAAAGCCTGTACAATGAGAGGCTATTAATTCAATCTCATGCTAATTTTATTGCCTGAAACTGTTTGAGCACCTTCCTGCAACCTTCTCTAGACATATCTGTTGCAGCATCAACCAAAAAACTAGATCTTTAAAAAGACACAATATATGTCTAAGAACTGTTGTTTGAAGATTCATTTAGTTTTTCAATCATTTTGTTTGAATATTTTTTTGCAACACTGACTTCAGTCAGAGTGAGGACTATGAAAATAATAATAAAATGATTTTATGTTTTTGTTTAACCGTAATGTGGTTTTACATATATCAGGATAGCACCAATATAGCACAATAACTTTGCAGTGGAAAGAAATGTGTATGCGTACAAGTATTATATATACATATGTATACACAATGTTAAAGTTCTTATTTCCTATAAACCTTTGTGAATATTAACATTGCAATTATTTCATTGTTCACTTTGTTATAACTGAAAGAAATAAATTCTGAATAAGATAGGTTTGAATTCTTTGTGTAGGGTTTGTTTAATCTTAGGAACAGTTTGTTCCTTTGATAACATGGCACCTCTGACAAGTAGAAGCTTCTGCAGATGCTTACTTAGCTGGTGCTAGACAAGGGCTGCTGTGAAAATCTTCAAACACAGGTTTCAGACATTCTTCATGTTCATCTACTTTTTAAGCTACAAAGATCCTTTTGTGCCAATATTAGATAAAGATATCTACATAGTAGGTGTGTGAAATTAAATGAAATAATCCCCCTTTGCATGTCCATTTGTCTCTCTTGAGTCACTCAAATTGCTCTTCATCTGGATCAGATGAACAGATTGGTCTCTTACACTCTTGATGGTTTTTGTCTGAATGATCATCGATTTATCATTCTCTTTGCTATTTTATACAAAATTAACCTAACAGTAGCATATATACCAAAGCCAAACACACAGATAAGCTAACTGTTTATTCTGCTTCAATCTGCCTCAGTTTATAAAGAGCCTCTTGAACACACCATTGTCCAGCAACTTATGCTCAGATAATGGATTATAAGTCTTTTTCAGGAGTCTTTGATTGTCCTGATGGAGAATTCCGTTCTTCAGATACAGCCTTCCTATTCTGTTTCTAAACATACAACTTCACATTTGGCTATATTCAAACACTTCAGGATTTTATGTCCAACTTGCTGAATCATCTGGGATGTTCCAAAAGTTTGGTCTTTTTTTGTATATATTTTGCAGTGCTTCTGTCTTCATGCTGGTTTTGGAGTTGATTAACACATCTTAATTTTTCTCCAGGCCTCTAATAGGAATATTAAATGACAGAAGGTCCAGGATTAGTCCCTGCAGGATCTGGCTACATTACATTAATTAATTCTCCTTTTACATGACTTCAAAACTATTGGTCAATTATTAATGTGATGCTTAATTTCTGTAAGGAACTTGTTTTTCAGGTCTATGAATTAAAATATTGAGAATTACTAGGTTGAAATTAATCTGATTGACTCAATTTTATCAAACTTCTAATTTAATTTTTAAAATCATGTTGATTTCATAACAACAATTTTTGTGCCACATTAATAATGTTATTCAATTTCTTTTCAGCTGGTTAAACTTTGTATTTCCTTTTGATGCCTTAAAAGTGTGTAAAAAAGACTCCAAGCCAAATTCCTTAGTAGGAGACAAGTAAAGGGTAGTTACTTTAATGAGCACCTTGGCTCACCCAGGAATACATAGATGCATGTGTGGGCAAGCTTCAATTTCCATAGCTTTTATAATATGATCCATCCAATCACCACTTTACACATTTCCAGTTCCACCTCTGTCCCACCCCACTCCCACCCCCCTCAGGAACTGGGGCTGGGGGTGATGAGACCCCCTCTTCATCCGCCTCCTCTTCTTCAGCATACAAAGGGCTCTTGGACACTTTCCAGTGTTCTGGCTCACTCTGCTCTGTGTTTATGTCTTCTTCTGATACCCTCCAACCTTGTACCTTGAACAACAGACTAAACAGCTAAAGAATTTTAGCTCCCCGTTCTGCAGCAGAGGTAGAGATAGAAAGACATTAAACTTAGGCTGCTAAAATATTAACTCACTGAAATCTACTTTGCTACATCTACTTGTTTTCCTAAAATCTACATAATGTGAAAATTAAAGAAATCAAAAATCCTTCCTGCATCACTTTGGTTAATATATATATCAAACAGATATGCCTATTTTGCCATCTTAACTTTGACCCAGGCAAATGATACTTTTTAAAAACAGGCTGTACGGAAAACTGAAACAGAAAAAAGGGGAAAGTCTTAATGTTCTTCTGCTTCAATAGGCAGAGTGAACTGTCCCTTTCACTTCCTAAAAAAATGACGTCTCCTACTGAACAGAAAATTAATATCAACAAACAATTTTTTTACTGCTATTGTTATAAATTCCAGGAGTAGTTTTAACCGCTTTTACGTAATAAGTAGAGTTTAAAATAGGGATTTTAATGAGAACTTTTAAATCAAGTTTTCAAGGTTTTCACATCACTTGATCCATTCATTGTGTACTTGTGCTTATTTTGGGACCAAGACACATTAAATTTATTAAAGCACATTTTATGTCATTTGGCAACCTAGTTTCAAAGCAAACTGCATTCTTTTGAAGGACATTAAGATCTTGGCTTTTTAAATTCTTTCTCGTTACTTTGGTATTAAAAAGGATTATTTCATGCTTGCTTAAATCGCCCTACTTTTTACTATTTTGCATGTCATGGATGTAATATTTATCAAAAGGTGGCCTACTTTAAATACGTTTCCTAATTGTTTATTTTTCTGCAAGTGACTGACTCACAGAAGAGAGACAGCCCATCCAAACTCAGTGATTTATTGTATACTTCTGCTGCTCTAAATTTTCTACTTAAATCTGGGAAGATTTCAGGTATCCAGAAAAGCTGATCACGATGCCCATTTTGTATAAGTAAGGTATGCATTCCAAGTTGTCATCATGTTTCTCAGCTCAAAGGGATATAAAAGATTTACATTTCAAAGACAATATCTACTGGCCAGAAACGAAAACAAATAAGAATCAGAAAAGGGTAAAACTACTGTGCATTGACATTTGATTTTATTTTGACATTTTCTGAGTTAAAAATTTTCAAAATTTTCGGCCTAAGTGTTTTTATGGGTTTTTTAATTTGTTTGTTTGTTTTTTGGCATCTCAGTGCTCAACTCCTGTTCAGGATAAGAGGAAAGGATAAGTGAAATAATCCTAGATATGACAGGAATTCTTGGGTTTGCTTAACTGTTTCTTTTTGCTCCTTTGGAGGCTTCTTCATTGCCTTTTCAAATCCATACACACTTTCAAGTGATAGATAATCATCAAAGTTCTTCATTTGCCTTTTTAATGAATTTTTTTAAAAAATTGACCAGAGTGAAATTTGCTGATGCATATTAATTAAACAATGTAAAGTTCTCTAGAAGAGTTCATTTTCAGATTAGGACCTACATGCATGTGCCTGTAGATTGTTGGTCTCACCTTCCATGATAGTCAATAGAGATCTTTTCAGTGCAGCCTAGAGAGTAGTCATCTCTCTAAAAAGCAGGCACCAGGTTTTATACAGTTATCCTGACTGATCTCCAGCTGCCAGTCCCAAAGGACATATACATCCTGTATATCCTGAATCACACTTTTATAGCCCTGCTTTTGAGTCTCAGCAATACTGGTGCCTTAGATACTATCAGGCACCTTCTGAACTGAGGTCCTACTTGCAGGAACACCAAAGCACTTGTAGATGCAACTGCATGTAGATATTTAAACCAGGGGGCCTTGACTGACTGTCCCTGAACTCATCCTTGCTCTTCTTGCCACTAAGGTAGGATTTCCACTGTCAAGTAACTCTGATCCAGTGTCTACCCCTGAAGCTCCAGCCCTGGATCACATGAAGTGTAATGTGTGTCACATCATGCGCTATCTGCCATTTTTCAAGGCAGCTGTGGTGCTGAGGACAGTTCATATCAGGGAATGAGATGCATGCAAATTCCTTCCATCCTACACAATCTTCCAACCATATCCAAATGGACCTTGTGTTGCAAAGCATTGAAATATGTTTCTTCGTGCTATAAATAAACATCCCAGTATCCTGCTGTAATTACACCACTGTGGCATGAGCATGTGAGGCTTAAGGGGGACACTGTTGTGCACTGTGGACACACAGACTGGGATTTGGTTGCCTAATTATATTCAGTGTTAATCTGTGTTTTGACAGATACCTCACCTTGCCTTTGGCTGCAGTGCCAGAAGGATATGGGTCCTCTGTAAAGCCTGTCCTTAATGTCAGCTCTGTGTAGATGGTTTGGATACATCAGGGTATACAAATAGCCCTGAGAGGCAGTAATCAACTTTTGTAGTAGTTTTTTTTAATAATATACATGTATTTTTTATCATGTAGTTCATAATTTTAATAATAATATTGGCAAGTTTTTTTCAAATATTCCAAGTCCTTCCATTGCATAAATGTGGGAAAAAATCATATTTCACAAGTGAAATGAAAATTTTGCCTTTATGTTTGCAGGGAACCAGATGGAAATGTCAGCCAACTGCTTCCTACAATCTAAGGACCATAAGTTAAATAAGTAGAACCCAAATTCACTAATGATACATCATATCATTTTTTATCAAGTTCATTCTTGCTTTAATTTTGGCAAACACATGGGATTCCTGCTATTTTTGTGTACTTACAGTTGATGTTATTACATTTATTCAAAGTAAGCTTAGGGGTAACCTCTTTCCTTAGGGAAAAGCACCAACTACTAGTGCACTAATTAACAAGTTATGAGAAGGCTGCAGAAGGAGATAACGTCTTAGGACATGGAAGCTTTGGAACAGCTTTAATTGGAGAAGCACCATCCGACACGGGTGTTCCTCTGTCTGAGACAAAACATCATTTGTAAACAAACTTTGAGGCATTAGTGATGACATTTGAGAGATGAAGTCTGAAAATGTGTCCTGGTGAAACCAAAACAGAATAAATGATTCCCAGTGAGTCAGAAAATAGTTCAGAGCTCTAAAGAAATGAGTCAGAAACTAAATATACTGAGTAGGCTAAAGGCATGAAAAAAAACAACTTTAGCAGTAGAAAGAAGCTGCAGGAAACTCAACCTAATTCAGTCAGTGACTAATACGATCAAAATCTGTGAACCAGTTCATTTGTATTAAATGTGGCATGAGGTATTTTGATCACTTTGAGAAAAGTAGAATTGAATAATCTGTTTGCTAGCAATAGGAATTGTTTCATGGTGAGGGAAGGCAAAGCAAGGCAAGGCAAGAGACAGAGGATCAGCTAAGGAATAATCAAGAAGTGACAGAAGTTGTACTGCTCCCAAGACTAAACAGAACTTGCCAGTGCATCCTTGGGTCAATGGTCAGTCTGCACTCTCAAGGGCTGAGACCAATGCCATTACTTTGTCATAGTGAGTACTTCCAGCTGCTCTTCTTACTGTGGTATGCATCCATATAACTACATCAGCTGTTCATGTAAATATGACAGTAGCAAAAACCTGTCTTTTCCCATTACTGAATACTCAGACTGGAGTTTTGTGATACTTGTAGCAATTTGAAAGCTATATATAAGCATTGAGGGCATGAGTCACCACTATTTGCTCCGAAGTTAATCATTAACAGTTAGTAAATCTGCACATAAAATGGAAGCTAACTGTAGAAAGCATTTTAATCCCTCTTTTATCTGTTCTAAATCATATTATAAGGCTGAGGAGATTTACACCCTCAAAATGGAGTTGCAGATTAGATCATACTGGATATCTTACAACAAATTTCCTGATGACTTCATTCTTTGTCTCTTATTCTGCTAATACAAGGGTCTACAGAGAAGTATTCTTAAACGTGATAAAATATTTCCTTTTGTTGAAACTGTGGGTGTTGAAGAGGAGGGGAAAGTACTTTATTCTATTTGCTAGAACTACAGTGAGATCTTCAAAGAGGACGTGCAAAAAATATATAGGTTAAAGGCAGAGAAGCAGGTGGTAATGCCTGGGCTCATTGTGCATACTTTGATTTCCATAGACAGTGTAAGAACAAAAGAGCAGTAAGGAAATGTAGAGGGCATGAGGGAGATATGGAAGCATCAGCTAAAATGAGTAATAAACAGGATAATAGAAAAGTAACTATATTTGGGAGACAGTCAAATGAACACCTTTGCACCTATTATCCAAGAGCAGGTTCCTGTTGTGTCCAAACAAGAAGCTCTAAATAATTCAGTGTTATATTTCCATTCTTGCCATAGATAGTAGCAAGGGGGAAAAAGTTTAATTAGACTTCACCAGTTTTGTGCTACAGTTAAAAATAGCAGTTGGATTTCTCAAATTTACATTCTGATTTTTTTTCCTCCGAAGATAATGTAAGCCACTTCATTCACATTCTTTCATTGAAAAATATTTTAAAAAGTAAATCAGAACATTCTCAGTGGAAGACAATTCAAAATTTGTTGATGATGATTTCCTTTCTTATGAGGCATACTGAGAAGAAATGGTTAGCCACCATGATTATGCTTTTCTTTCCCATCCCACTGATTACTTCTACATGGAAGCAGGGTCTTGAGAGAATCAAGAACACAAGCATTCATAAGAGCTCTTTATTTCACAGATAAAAAATACCACACATACTCCTAGCTGAAACAAGCAAACAACACCCATTCCCCCCCACCCAAAAAAAAAAACCAAAAAAACCAAAGAAACAAACAACAAAGCAAAACAAAAACCCAAACAGAAAAGGAACAAGAAAATTTTTAAATGGCATTGGACATCTTGGAAAACTTAACAAACATTAATGGGATGATGGAGGGATGATTAAATAATTTACTTTAAGCAATAAATTATGCACTATAAAATTAATCTTGTATTTAGTCCTATGGAACTATTTGGAGCTCTTAGACTGAGACTGAAAAATTCGCTTTATAAATGGTGCTCCTTTTAGACAGAGAGGTAGTGGAAGCCCTTAAGGGTTTTCAAAGATATTCAAAGATGCTACACACTTACAAAGTATCTGTGTCTGTCTATATGGAATATTGAGTCCAAGAGTGCCTGAATATGCAACAGAGAAGGCATCTGCTTTACTGCTCTCTTTTATGGTAGGTAATTGCCACATGGAAAATAACGGGAGAAGGAAGGCCTACCAACTGTGCAACAGGTTAGTCCAGGGATAACCACGCTGCTGTTCCCTGTGTCTCCTGAAAGTGCACCTCTAGAGAAAGGAAGAGAAATTCAGAATACCTTTTGTTTATTTGGTCCTTTGCACACCCACTGACATGTCTTCCAAGAGGGGAGTAGATTTCTATCCCTAGCATATGACCTGACAAACTACTCTCATCACTCTTCAACAGCAGTAACTGCAGGTTCAAGTCCTTCTGTTGGAGGAAGAATCAAATCTCAATCTCCCACTTCTGAGACAAGTGTTTCAGGTGAGGCAAAAATACAGAAAGAGTGAGCACTGTGGCCACCAACACTGAATGAACTCTGTCTCACTGTCTTTGAACACTCCAGTTTGTATGATATGTGGAGACAGAATAATGCTGAAATAAATGAATTTTCAAAATCAATATAGATACACATATATGGTTTATTTTAAGTCAGTAATCCTACTTCATCTGCAGTTTATTTTTTTTTCAGATTTACAAGCTAGCCAGATACACTAATAATTATTGTCTGCATCTCCTATCTCTAGCTCTTTGCTATTGCCTCTCCTTATTTGATATGGTCTTGAAACACAGTATATGTGTTTGTACCCACTGTAAGATTCATTCAAATACTGCAGAGAAATAGGCATTTTATGCCATATTTTCTCCAATTAGTGTTAAATATGTCCCTTAAATAGATGAATGCCTGTACCAGTCCACCATGAAGGGTCCAGATAACAGTTTGTATCTGATAAGTTGAGTTTCATCATGTGTCATGTGGAATCTCCCTTTTAGCACCATATTTCTAAGTCTTAAGGGAACTGACATTGCAAAGAGCATGGCACCAAAAAGTATAGGCTCTTCAGCAATGAGTTTTGAGGGAAGTGCAAAGTAAGTGTGTGAAGACTGATGAACATTCTGTTTAAGAATCTTCACAGCTCAAAAGTAATTATTTTTAAGAGGTAGTTCTGTGTGTTAAATTATTAAGATACCTCCTGGGTTTATCATGCCTTCCATCCCTGATCCTCAGAGCTAACATTAGTGATGATACTAGATAATAGCAATAACACTTAGCAATTAATGGTGACCTCTTTTCTGAACATCAAATATCAAGTAGGCTTCCCAGTCTTCTTGTGAAGTCATATATCCATTTACATCAATGGCCAATATATTGTATGCTCCTATTACCAGTTACCACATTCTTACTTTCCCTAATTTTGAATTATGATCCCTTTTTACATCTTCATTTAAATTGCATTGTAAGATTGTGAAAGCACTATTACTTCTTCCTTTGGATATTTCATTGGCAAGTACTGCATCTCAGGGCTGTAATATTAATAACCCTGAGGCCTTAAAAAATTATCACAAGACTGTCAACAGTAGACTATGAATGGAAACCAATCAAGAATTCATCCACCCTATACAGATTTTAAAGGGCATTTCAAGCTGCAGGTGGATCATCCTGAATGCATGTGTTTCACTATTAGAAGCCATTCTCCATCATCTCCCTGACCTTCCATCATCATATGCTGATGGATTAATGTAGAGATGTGGCATATCCCAAAATACCTTACTGAAAGGACACATTACTGGAGGGATCATGATTGTTATGCAGTTTGAAACCGAGACAGTTGCATATAACTATGCTGAATGAATATGAGGTAGATTTGTTTCACTAAAAACTTTCAAAATTTTAAAAATTAATGTTATTCCAAGCCATTTTCTTTCACCTAGGCAGAATATGTTCCTTTTCTCCTTTCTTCCTCCGCTCAACTGACTTGAATGTATTCCCAAGGGTTGAGACTTCTGGCAAAAGCAAGGGAAAAGGAACTTACAGCTGATATCCTAACTCTGAGAATCAAAATCTTTCTTTATTGGTATAAAATGGCTATAGAATATTTTTGTACTTATTGGGAAGTGTGCATTTTGTTGAGAGTTCCATTTCAATATCACATTTCATATCACATGAAGATCTGAACCTAAATCTCAGACTTGAAATCTTTAATCTTGAGGGATGTTTCACATTCAACTCCAAGTTTAGATGGTAAAATTTACTCTTTACTGCTGTAATAGGTCAAAGCAAGTATCAGTGAGTGCTATGCTTTGCATTTCACCAACATATTTAAATGTAGATGCTGTCTTCTGGGCTATCACATCCACTGTGACATTGAAACACTGTACATAATGATGAAACTGAACCTTTTAAATATGTATTGGTGACCTTTCTGTACTGCTCCTCCTGAAAGCTCATCAATGAGCTTGAAAATTTAAGGCTTACAACACAAAGGTCACCCATCACTTACTTATGTTTGGAGGCACTTTGGTCAGGAATTAAAAACACATTCATTAACAGGTCTGTGTTTTGAGACACTACTTTTTCACTAAGGCAATGTTCAAAAGTTGCACTACATATAAATAAAAAGTGATATGAGTAGAAGAAAGAGTTTTATCTCAAACAAATCAACATGCATAAAAGACTGAGTACCCAGTGAACAGTCTAATAGAGGTGTAATTTAATCAGCAGGTAGTTGGCACTTCCATTCCTCCAGGTCTCATTTAGCAGTTACCTTGCACCATTACTTTTTCAGACTTGGCTCTACAGTTGTTACTGCTGTTGTCATGTTGAATGTAGGAACAGCAAGGTTTGGAAGCAGTGTATCTAAGAAGGAAATTTTAATAAACAAACTTTCCTATAAACTGTTCCACACCCTTATTCATTATTCTTCATGTTTGTTGAAAGTAGTCTTTTCTGAATATTCTGTGGTAGTCTCATCTACTTACATGAAAATTATGCTCAAAACTGGCTTTGTTGCCCGTATTCTGTTACCTCTGATATACACTTTGCAAGTAGCTATATTACAAATAAAAGAAAACCAGTTCCAAATTACAAACTGAACATCAGTGTTCCCTTTACCCTTGGATATAAAGCACAATAATTCCACTGAATCAATAATACTAGTTAAATGTTTTTATTTGGGAAAATAAAGGTCTTTAATTATTTTTAAAAAATAGTTTTATCAAATGAACTTTACTTGTAAATTGTGTATTTGGGAAGGCAGCAACTGATATTTTCATACTTTGGCAAAGACTAAGTACAAGAACATTAAATGAGTAGTTGAATGATTATTCAGCTGAAACTTTGCAGATGGATATTTGTGACCTGGGACCACCTTGATTATTTGTTCTTGCAATCCATCTTTCCTGTTAATTACTATTTATTGGCTACAACACAGTGCTACCCAGCTCTGACATAGATATCTGGGTTTGCTGTGCTATGTACCACATGAAGAAATGCACTCAAAGGTAATGCAGAACAAATACCTAACAACCAACAGGAGTGGACAATGAAGAAGATAAGAATGTGAAACTGTAACATTATGTAGCTAGAATATTATTTAAGATCTCACACCAATTTTTTTAATAAATATTATGTTATTTAGGGTGAGGTCAACTGTAGGAAACACACCAAATTATGAAGAGTGGAAAGAACGGGGTTTAATTGTGGATCTCGAAGACAGTGCTGCAGAAACACCTTGAACTACTAAGAGACATGTTGCTGAAGTTTTAAAATTGCAGTTTTACTTGTAATAGGGTTATTTTAGTTGCAAAGTTTATGTATCACCTCCCCGGTTCTGTTACCTCTCCTCTGCTGGGTTGTTACAATCACCACAGCCTGTCCATTGTATCTCTCCAGCATTCTTTGTTCTCTCGATGACTCATCCCATTAAACTGGTTTGTCTCCTCCTGGGCCATGTAACTTCCCCACGCACAAAGATCTCCAGGAATCAGAAAGTTCCCAGACCCCTCCCCTCTCTGCCCGGCCAGTCCAAGCTGGGAAGCCCTGTTTTTGAGATCTCTATGCCTCATGCCCAGAGCACCATGGCTGGAGCTGCAGTCAGCCCCACCCCTGTCCCAATTCCATTCATTACCATCCCTGTCCATCCCCAATCCTTGTTTTTTTTTTATTGGTTGTTACACTTTGTTTCTCCTACTGGCTATCCTGGGTACCTAAGACCCTTCCCTTTCCTGAGTTTTCACCCAATCCAGTCCCAGATCTGGCACCTTCCCGCAGAGATCTTATAAAAGCTATGGTATTTTCCCAATAAACTCTCTCTTTGCCTGGACTCCCGGACTGGTCACATTGTTTATCTCCTCTGCACTCCCTTGGATCCAGGGGCAGACAGAGACCTCTCCCTTCCTTCCAACGCTGCACAGTCAATAGTTGGCTGATGCACTGAAGACATTGTGGAAGAAGAGCTGCAATTGCATAGTTAAGTGATTTTGGTGAAACCAAAAATTCACATGAAGATCTACACTTGAATTTTCATTGTAAAGGATTTTTCTTCAATTTTGACAGTTATTTTCAATCCAAAGCAGAATGAAGTTTTGGATTTTATTTTGTTTTAAAAGATGCAATCTTAAAAATAATTGATTTTGAAAGAGTCAAAATTGCTTATACTAGTGACATTATATATATATTTTTACAAGCTTACATTTCAAAGTGTACTTGAAATTTCACTTTAAAAATGGCAGAAATTTTTTTCAAATGTAATTAAAAAAATGATAATGTGATATTTTCTGTCAAATCTAATAACAACAACTACGTGGTATTGTGAATTGGAAAGTTTTGGAAATTTAATTCCAGGTAAAGAAATCGTAGCCAATTTTTTCACCATCAGGGCATGGCTCAGTGGACAGGTCCATGTTTAACTTGTCAAAAAATCTCTGCTGAAGCCAGCAGAACCACTCACACAGATCTTGATTCTGTAGCTTCTCTCTGATGTGATAAACATTGCTGCTATGGGTAGTAGTGGGTTACAGAGGCAGAGTCACAGAGTATTCTGTGTTGGAAAGGACCCATAAGGATCATTGAGTCCAACTTTTAAGTCAATGGCCTCTAGGGGGACCAAACCCCTGACCCAAGCATTAATAGCACCATCCTTTAGCCAAGCTGGCATAAAATAGCAGCAATGCCTTAATCAGGGTATGAAAACAACAGCAATAGACCAGAGAAATACCTGATTTGACTGATATTGTCACTCTGAGTGTGGTCAGCTATTTGCAGAAAGAATGAGATGTTCTTCCATGACAAAGAATGTCCTTTCTTACATACTTTCTTGGCTTTTGTCAAAGTCCAGCTTAGGACATCCTGGTCCTACAGTTACACCTAGGTCTTTGTCATGATCCAGTCCTTTGCTTCCATCAGTATATGTAATTTATTTTTCCATTATTGAAGTACATAATGTGTTGGGTCAAACTTGGTTAGCCACCAGCTGCTGACCAAGGGAACACAGGCTGCTTCAGCCTGGATCCCCTGTGACATCACAAGTCCTGCCAGCAACCTGTTCCAGAGTGGGTTTATCTTTCCATGAAACCACAGGTCCTCCCAGGAGCCTGCTGCTGCACAGTTTCTCATGGGGTCACAGTTTCCTTTGGGCACTCACCTGCTCTCACGTGGGGTCCTCCAGGGACTGCAGGTGGATCTCTGCTCCCCCACAGATCCTCACAGACTGCAGGGGCACATCTTGCCTGATCATGATCTGCACCATCATCTGCAGGGAAATCCCTGCTCTGATGCCTGGAGCACCTCCTTCCCCTTCTTCACTCACGTTGGGGTCTGCAGGGCTGCTTCTCTCACATATCCTCACTCTTTTCTCTCACTGCAGTTGTGAAGGGTTTTTTTCTTCTTCTTAAATATGATATTGCAAAAGCTCTACCAGTGTCACTGATGGGCTCAGCTTCAACCAACTGAGGGTCTGTCTTGGAGCCAGCTGGAACTGGCTCAATCCAAAAGGGAAAATGATTCTTCCCATAGAAACCATTGTTGTGGTTCATCTTCTACCAAAATCTTGCTACATAACTCCAATACAATTTTGGACTCTACAATACTCTTTGTAGAAGTTCAGTCTATCACATTTATGCTCCTAATAAAGTAGAGATGTACTTTATTAGCAATTAATATTCAGACACTTCCACATTTCTCTTTCTCCAATTTTCTACAACAATAATAAGTTGTATATTATATTTTCATACTCTACTAAACTTCCTTTCTTACCTTTGCAACTGATTTTCTCAGGAAGTAAATGTTGAAAATCATGTCCAATAAACCCTGTCAAAACCAAAACTGAAGTTTACTGTGCCCAGAGAAGAACAGCACTGATATTAAATTGTAGAAGAGTTTTATTTCTATTCAGAAAAAGATTTTAAATGGTTTGGGTTGAGAAGATTCCGAGATTAAATGAAGATATGATACAAAGAAAAAGTCCTGATTTATTCATTCCACTTTTCTATCATGATGCATTTGATTGACATGCTTTGCATTCCTTAACAGGGGAATGTGAGCAATAAGTAATGTCTTAAAAGTATTTTTGTGTCAAAACCCTTCATTGACTTCATTATACATAACTGAACATGAAAGAAACAAGACAGAAAACCTCTGTTTTGTACCAGAAGAGGTATGAAGTCCATTTACTCCATTTCATATGTGCAATTTTATGTATTACTACAATAATTCAGTAACCTCAAAACAATGACATGTTCTCAATGGAATAGTTTATAAATACTGAAGATTGTAATCTTTATCCAAGCCTGTTGAGTCTCATTTCATGCCATGGCTTGTTGCCAAGAGTGAAGTTATGAAGGCCAATAAAATGTATTAGGCTAGAGTTGGTTGCATAGCATTTTCAGTCAGTGAAGCTAACATAACTTTAAAAAAAAGTGTTTTCTGGGAGGATGTCAAGTGGCTTTTGGCAGAAACTGGGAGTACCAGATTGACACTTGGTCTCAATTTTAATAGAATAGAGAGAGGGGAAGAAATGCAAGGTGGCTCTATCAGCTGTGGATGGGAAATTTATATCTACAACATTAGAAAGGGAATACCACTAGAGTGAGGCATCAGCAGTATAGGAGGGATGCTCCAACATTTTAATTTAAAGGAGTTTTGGCCCTCAGACTTCTCCATTTTGCTATGCCTCTGGAGTCGCCTGCAGCAGATAACTAAATTTTGAAAAGTAGCATTTGGGCCACTTAGTGCCTTTAGTGAAGTAGAAAGCAAATAGCCAAAGGGTTCTCTGGCATCCTTTGTCTGATTTGTTTTAAGGTTTCCCCTGAATGGTAGTCTGTCCTCAGCACAATTGGGAATGGTGTTGATTGTTTATGAGACTCCATGATATTACTTTAACAATAAGATTTTTTCTCTGAAAAGTATTAGAGAAGTCAACTTGAAGTTTACAAATAGAAGGGAAAAAAGAGGTGAAAACAGGACAATTCATTTTGGTGAGAAAAGTGAAAACTTTTTATTTAGGACTAAGCCAAATACAAACCTATCTGTCACTGCATTTAAATAAATACATAGTGGTGCTACATGAATCTGTCTACTTATCTTTATGTCCATGTTTCAAGCTGCCTGTGTGTCTACATTCACTCCTTTAAGGATATTTTGTAGTAGATGATTACAGAAGAGGCTCTCTCCAATAAAGTGCTTAGAAAATTCAGGATTGAATAAAAAAAAAAAGATAGGATACTGACTGAAATGCTTTGCTAGAACTAAAGAGATTTAAGTTCACTCACATACACACACACATGCATGCACACACACTGCTTTGTGCATTAATTGGAAAATTTTCATGTTGAGCTTGTACTGCCTAAAGAATTATTCCACCCTCCTTTTCTCCCTGCTGTGTTTTCCCATTGCTCTGGCTCCATAAACAGCTTGGGAAAGGAAAATAATCTAGATTTTTGTTGTTGCGATATCATGAGTGTTATAGTGCTGGGGAAAGAAGGTGAGAAGGTGTGACTAGGAGAGGTGCGAGAGTGTGACTTATGTTATTGTGAGCATCATTGCTGTAGACTGACATGGTAGTGACTGCTACTCAAACTCAGTGATTAGTATTTTTACATGAAGGAGCTAAGTCAGCCACCATAAGTAATTCCTGATGGAGATAAAGGAGACTAACAACTTTTTTTTGCTACTAGTGGATGTCACTGCAGCATTCTTTGATCCCTAAGATTCACAAGAAGAAAGAGATACCTGGGGACAAAGCAGGATACTACCTGTCCTGTACCCATAGAACGGAGCTTGCTACAGCTAAATAATACCTGAGTAAGCTGGGAAATTTTTAGAACCTACCAATTCTTTCAAATGCATAACAACTGTTAACAAGTTATTGATATTTCCTAGGACTTACTTTAGTTTTAAGAAAGCTAAAAATAAGCCATTCCGAATGTAATTTTAACAAACAACTTATTCAGCTGATTTACCTTCTTTACTTGATGAGAAATTATGACAGATTGCCTTTTTCTTCAGAAACTACCCAAGACTAGAGACTGTTAGAACTAAAGCAGTTAGAGGATCAGAAGGTCTGTCCCATGATAAAATTTGGGGTTAATAAGGAAAAATCCAAGGGGAAAAAAAATCCTGGGGAAAAACAAGCCAAAGAGAAAAATAGGAAAACATTATAGAAAAATAAGTTTCAAGATAAGTTTTTCATAGGATTTTTTTTTAAATGAAGAACAAATGTAAATTTTGTCTTGCCAGTTACCAACATAGCACAATCTTTTCCAATGCATTTACTTTGCTGAAGACTGCTAGAAGATGATGGAAAATATGAGAAAAAAGTTAAATTTTTATTGGTGAGACATTTCTTCCAAAAATGTCTCTAACAGAAAATTCTACTTTGAAATCCTTATTTTTTCTCTGTCAAGACAGATCTATGTTGCAGCCTGATAGATAACCAAGTCTTTTGACTTAGAGAGTTTATAGAGTTGTGATATAGAAAAATTTATTATGACTCCTAATATAATGAAACTATATTTAGTGGTGCCCTTTTATGCATTCCAACCATGGTAGAAATACACCTTAGATTTTGAACTCTGAATAACCTCCTAATCTGTTTGAAAAATGCCTATCTTGCTAGAGAGAATATTAAAAACTAATTATACAGAACTTACAAAAATATGCCTTTAAAATTCTTTTTAAATACTTGATCAGTTCTGGTTAGTTACTTGTGAGATCATATCACTTTTCTGTTTTTTGGTATCCCTCAGTTCATGCAAATTGTCACAAAAACTGACATGTTTCACAAATTATATCACAAATTATATTTAACCCTCCATAAAAATGTATAGAAATAATAATATTTTAATTTTTATGGTTCCTTGAGGACATTAAGCCAATGAGATTTGTGTTGATCTCAGAAGCAGAAAAATGGTTAAACATTTTGAAAGATGATATTACTTTCATTAATTCTTTAGCAAACAATTCAAACTCTTGTTTACTTAATTCAATTTCTGTTCATAAGTAGCTGAAGAGTAGGAAATTGTCTACTTTTTCAACTAAAAGTTGATGGGTTCCCATAAATGATCAATCCATTTGTATTTAAATAGTCTGGTCCTTCTTGCAGTAAAATATTAAAAGTATTATTGAATTATTCAATGTCAGACTCACACTGGCTAAAAATATTTGCTGGTCATAAAGTGAAAGTTAAAGATGATGCTTTGTTTGCTTACAGTATTAATGTCTCATTCACATGGAACCCTTCAGCACACCAGGCTCATAGAATCATTGAATAGAATCAGAGAATCAGCTGGGTTGGGAGAGACATCTGAGATCAAGTCCAACCCTTGATCCAACCCCACTTCAATTACTAGATCATGGTACTGAATGCCATGTCCAGTAATGTAATGCTAAAAGAAGTTTTTGATCTACAGACTGTAAAATATGATTCTAGAGTCCAGTCTTCATGACTTAAATTCCAAAATAGGCACAATATCCCTGAAATTTTCAGTGGCTGTCTTGATATACTCCTAATTAAAGGAAAGGATGACCCAGTCTGCACATTATAGTCCTATACACTCAAGGAAAGAGGCAAGGTCCAATGAAATACTGAAGTAAGACATCCCATTCATATATAGCACTGATCCTGTTTTTTGCTATTGACTGAGTAGACAAGGTGAGTGTTTCTCGTGGCAGTGCGGGAGTTCCTGCTTTCACCCAAAAGTGCAAGTCAACAGACCATATATTAGGTACCTTCATACATTTGTTTTGTTTGTTTAGCATCCTAGTGGAAGCTCCAGGATCTATTCAAATCTCACCAAACATGCCCTTAACACTTAGGCAGTCAAGAGTTTGACAGCACGTTTACCCTATTTTTTGGTGTCAGATTGGCAAGAGTCAAAAGATACCATGAAGAACTTCTTTTAAAGGCCACAAAGTTTCCAGGTGAGGGGAAGTGAGGTTTTCTTCCCTGAATAACTTATATGTATATGCAATTGAAATATAAAGTGTGAAAGTACAAGGAAAATTAAATTTGATAAAGTGACAGGCAATACTGTATGCTCAGTGGTCCAGCAATCAAATCGTTATTGAAGCTTTGGGTGTGTCATGGTATTGATGAGGTTTAAAGAGAGTAATGGAGTGAGCTTGAAGATTTCTATGAAGCATTTCTCCCAGGTGTAACAGAGCACAAAAAAGTGCCTATTTAAAAATGTAACAAGCGGTGAAGAAGGTTGACATCACAGCCTGATCAAAAGTGAAATGGATGTTTCAGAACAGAGTGAGAGATGATAAAGTAAGGGAGAAGAAGCTGCTAACAGCCTTGGAAAGGAAAATAAGTTCTTTGGCAGGGAGACAAAAGATGTACTTAAGTATGCCTTTAATTATAAACAGTCCAGCTGAGTTTACTGGAATTACCTTAATTAAACATGTCCATAAATACAATGTTCATTTGAAGCTACAAGGAATAGATATCTAAAAAAAACAACCCAAACAACAAACCAAACAACAAACCAAACAAGACCCACAACTACCTAGAGCACAACAGTTCCTTTTAAATTTGTTAAAATTACTTACTGAACATCTGTTAGGGTTTGGTATTGTTTGAAACATATACTTCAAATTTGTGGTGCAGAATGCATTGTTTTTCACTTCTAAAAAGCTAGCTGTCCTTGCCAAATCTGTCTGTGTATGATAAGCAGGAAAAGACTCCTACTGGAAAATGTCAGCCTTTCTAAATTTCTATGATGCTAAGAGAAAGAGATGCATCTGGCTTAGATTAGATAGATAGATAGATAGATAGATAGATAGATAGATAGATAGATAGATAGATAGATAGATAGATAGATAGATAGATGTCTGCATTAATAACCAGCATCTATACTGAGGAGACTCCCTTGGGGATGCTATGTCCACATCAATGAAATGCCCTCAGACTGAGATGTATTATCTTGGCAGCTGTTTTGAAGTGAAACTCACAAAATCTGAGATGGTGATGCCTGCCAATACATATAAACAAATAACAGAATGAAAGGATATGCAACCACAAAAGCTGAGGTTAAATAACACAGAGAATTGACAGGTCCAGTAATGCAAGACAGCTTATTCAGTGGGAAGGCTAGAAGTTTGTCCTGAATTTACTTTGTGGTCTATTATTCTAGAACTTTTGATGCCAAGGTGTTCAGTTAGAAGTAAAGTCTATAGGGACCTGGAAATCTAAACTTTCATATTCCAGAATTGATTGTCTGTTTCCTTAAGTGGTTTCATATGACCTTGAACAAATTTAATTTTCTAGATTTAGATAGGCTTGTGAAACATTTTTAAAACTTATCTGTTTTTCAGGTTTTTAAAGGCATAGTGAATAGTTAAAAACTTTCCATACCTTTAAATGCAAGTATCATACCTGTTCTTACACACACATACAAATATGTGGTCTGGAAATAATCACCTATTTTTAGACTAAATAACATGTAGCTGTGACCAATGAAAAGCACATTTTGTGATTCTGTAGCTCTTTTTATTTTATTTTGGACAACCATAAAGCAATGGAGATCAACAGGAGGTTGTTACAGCCTTGGGAAAGGGAGGACACATGACATATTCTGCTTCTGTTATGGTACAGAAGAGGTCTCAGAGCATATTCCATGAGCCAGTCAACAATAACATATAGTGTTATAATAAATCCCAGTAGTTCCCAGTGTACCAAACTCAGGTTTCAACAGATTTTAAATATGAAATGAATGTGAAGAGCATGATAAATTCAGGTGTATCATTAAGTTGTATACTTTACTACACATAATCATTTGTTTACTTCGGCCTTTCTAATTCTAGAAGACTCTTTACCTAAAGCAGTCTTCATTCATCACAGGTGAAACTTTACCTTGCATTTCATATTAAACCCAATGTTGATGGCTGAAGTGCAATTTTACCTTTGTTTCGATCAAAATTGCGACCCAATATCCTACTGTGCAGAGAAGCATTGCACAACTTTCATTGACGCATGTAAGACATAAAGCTTGAAAAAAAAGGGACTTTAGAGAATGAACCTCACATGTCAAGGGTTTAGACTCAAAACATCTAATGGTGGATTTCCTCTTGATGATGAAATCACTTGGAGGGTCCAAAAACCATCTGCAGCACCATGAACTGAAAAATATATCTTTGTCACATGAGAGATCCTAGAACTGTTTTACTGCTTCAGTTTGCTTGTCAAACCCCTGGAAATATTCCTTAATCATGTTTATTTGGTTTATGGCTAACAGTTTTCTCTGGTGTTTGTGGTTTTATTAATCATTTAAGAGTGCTTTGACATGTTCCAGTTAAACCATGGGATGACATTCAAAGTGAAATAAACTTGAATTTTACAAAGTATAAAGTTATGTTGGAAGACTACAGTGATTTTAAAAGCTGGTTTATATACTAGTTCAAACTGGATATTTACTATCTTCACTGTCAAGAGGTGGTCTTTTAGATCTCACAGTGAAAATACTCAGACATATTGAGACAAGTGGTGTGTTTATGGAGCATATCTTTGACTTTTGACAGCCTCTCAGATTGTTTCCTGTTACATCTGGAATTTCTCATGTTATGTCCAGTAGTCTCTCATGACCTGTTCAGACAGATAAACTGCAGGACATTCATTGGTCTGCCCACTGCAAGGGAGACAAAAAAGAATTTAAAGAAATTAAATATTCTAGTTTTAATTTTTACTACATATATATTGAAATTCTGATGAATTATGTAAAGAATAATGAACTGAAGGCAGTGTATAAGGGAGAAGATTTTGCTAGCTAGAATTTTAAGACTGACTATTTGCATTACTACAAATGAATGAATCCCAGCTATTTGATGAACTCTTAGACTGTCGCGTAGTGGTATATTAACTGATTCTAACCAACCACTTTTTCCCAACAAAATTCATTCAGTTTTTAATGGAATCAGCAAACAACTAGGGGCATTAAACCATAAGAAAATAGTATCTGTATTTCTCTTTAGGTTTGAACGATTCTATTTCAGTTATATATCTAAGGGCTAATTAGATAAATTGATAGAATCGTAGAATAATTTTTATTGGAGGGGAACTTCAAAGATCATCCAGTTCCAACCTGACTGCCGTGGGCAAGAACACCTTCCACTAGCCTAGATTGCTCAAAGCCCCATCCAGCCTGGTCTTGAGCACATTGTAGGACATCCAGAACCTCTCTGGGCAACCTGTTCCAGTATCTCTCCAGCTTCACAGTAAAGAATTTCTTCTTTATGTCCAATCAAAACCTTTTCTCTTTCAGTTTAAAACCATTCCTCTTTGTTCTGTCACTACAGGCCCTGGCAGAAAGTTTCTCTCTGTCTTTCTTACAAGCCCCTGTATTGGATTTGTGTGGCCAGGTTTTGGCAGCTGGGGGTATATAGGGTGGCTTCTGTGAGAAGCTGCTAGAAGTTTCCTCCATGTCCAGCGGAGCCAATGACAGGTGGCCAAGACTGAGCCCATCAGAAATGGTAGTAATGCTTCTGTGATAACATATTTAAGAAAGAAAAAAGCTATTGCACACATTAAATTTCATCCAAAGAAGAGTGGAGTGAAAATATGTGAACAGCCCTGCAGACCCCAAGGTCAGTGCAGACGGAGAGGCAGGAGGTGCTCCAGAGCAGAGGTTCCACTGCCGCCTGCAGTGCAGACCATGGTAAGGCAGCTGTGCCCCTGCAGCCCATGGAGGATCATCAGGATGCAGAGATCCACCTGCAGCATATGTGGGAGATACACAACAGAGCAGGTGGGTGCCCAAAAGGGGATGTGACCCCGTGGGAGGCCCATGCTGGAGCAGGCTAGTGACAGGACCTGTGACCCCACAAAGAGAGGAGCCCACACTGGAGCAGGGCAAGGGTTATTCTCTCTGTGCAGTGGCAGAGGCAGTGTGTGATGAACAGACTATAACCCCATTCCCTTTCATCCTGCCCCACTGGGAAGGAGGAGACAGAACTTGGGAAGGAGAGAGGGGTGAGGGGAAAGAGTTTTTAAGATTTATTTTACTTCTCATTATCTTGCTCTAATTTTGTTAGCAATAAATTTAGTTAATATCCCCACTAGAGTCTGTTTTGTCCATGATAGTAACTGGTGAGTGACCTCTCCTGATTCTTACCTCAACTCATGAACCCTTCATTATATTTTCTCTTCTCTGTCCAATTGCAGAGGGCAGTGATAGTGGCTTTGATGGATACCAGCCCCCTATGTTGAAAAGCAACCACAAGGTCTCCCTGGAGTCTTTTCACATCCAGGCTGAACCCCAAATCTATCAGCCAAATTATTAGTTATTGCCAAATACTACAAAATGTCTATTAGCCAGTTAAGAAATATTTTACCATTTTAATTGAATTGACTAGGTTTCCAGATATATTAATTTGGGCTTAAAGGTAGGAATTGCTCTGAGACAGTATTATTAAAGAGGCTAAGGATAGTAGCCGTATTTCCACACCTATGGCTTAGACTCCCAAAAGTTTGAAGCAAGAGTTTTACCAGTAACTCAATAGAAACTCACTCATTCCAAAGCCACTATGGGCTTCCTTCTTTAATTAAAGGAGGAAGGAAGGCATTTCACTAAGATTATCTTTGTGTGTAAATGAGGCCAAATCTCAGAACAAGAAAAAGTTTAATGTCAAGACTTCTGCCTACAAGGCTACTTTTAAATACTGTTTCTCCTCAGGCAACAGTTTTCTACTAAGCAAGTACAGAAGTAGCGAGGGTATATTGGGGTGTGTGTTTTCAGCAATTCCTGTTAGATCAGCTCTTAGGCTCTTCTTCAGGCATTTCTTTTTCTGCTCTGTTTTACTGCAAAACAGTTTAGCTTAAAACGTATTATATGGTTGATCAATTGGTTAGTTATTTAAGGCTTGTTGTTGATGTTTTGGCATGGCCCTTGAGGGTCAGCTATATCTCACCTGAATAATAATGAGAAATTATTATTTAGTGTTTAGTTTTCTAAAACCCTGATCCTGCCCTTTGCTTTCCATACTGCTAGAATAACCACATGCCCATCCCTTTTTTCCTAATTCCAACTTCTCTAAGTAATGACTAGACCTTCACTTCATACAAAGACATAGGCCATCAAAGTGAGAGTAAGGGTTTCCTGCTCAAGTTTGGACTTCACATAGAACTTCACACCAGCTAAAAGTACAAAATACCATCCTGCATGGGCCTTGATGCTGCATTTATGGAGCTTAAGGGCATGATCATTCTCAAAGATTTTTCTAGTTTTCAGTAAAGTTCTGACAGACAAATGATTAGATTTGTAATCGGGGAAACAATGGACCGTGCCAGTATTGGGGGTGTTGGGGGGGGGGGTTGGGTTTGTCAGTTGTGTAAAGAAGGACTTTGGGACCTTTATTTAATCCTATTGTGTCTCAGGTTCCAAAGCAGAGAGCATGAGAAAATATTAGCACTCATTTTTAGCTACCACTTAGAGATCCTTTGGTGAGTCATTCAATAATAAAAGTGGAAGTTATTACTACTAATTATTATCAGTCTCGGGAAATATATTTAGCATTGTTTTCTTCATGGTTTAATTAACTCAGTTCCCATGTTTCTAGGTGTTATTTTTTTCCTCTAT
This sequence comes from Pithys albifrons albifrons, assembly GCF_047495875.1. Lineage (NCBI taxonomy): Eukaryota > Metazoa > Chordata > Aves > Passeriformes > Thamnophilidae > Pithys > Pithys albifrons. The sequence continues at coordinate 79,061,146 of NC_092458.1, forward strand.
CAGTTTGAGTTATTCTTGTTTCATTTCAAAAATATTCTGATTTTATTCTGATAATTTTACTCAGCTTTATTGTGTTTCCTTTTAGAGTTCTGTTGATGCTCATAACAGCATCAGTAATGGCCAAAGGTTCTTGAGGAACATTAAATAAATGGAGCTGCACCAAAACCCCATTAGCTTTTCAACCTGAATAAAGATGCATGTCCTCATGGGATTGATGTGTGTGTAGTCTACTCAAAATTAAAATTAATTATGACTCGCAGAATTGATAATTTGGAGTGCCTCATCTCTATGTCTCTGTGTGGACTAAACTCTGGAAACTGCATTATTTAGATGGAAAATTGTTAACCACTTCTAAGGTTAATAAAAAAGAGTGAAGAGTAAAACCTGTAATTGAAATCAAGGACAGGAGGAGAGACAGGAAGAGCAAGACATTGTGTGATGCCTTCAGATGCTATTCATTTAGCAAAACAACTACAATGTTAAAGTCTAAAGGTTTAAGAGATGAATCCTTGCTCAGCAGGTGACAAACATGTTGTTTTCTCTGGTACTGCCGGATGCTGGTGAGCCCAGGTGTCTGAAGGCACTAAATGAATTACGCTATTTTCTTAGGCCAAGTATTTTGAATGTGCTTTTTTCCTTACCTCTCAACACCACAGGTATAAAGTAAAACTTCTAGTAACTGTGGCCAACTTCTTCCACTTTCACATTACCTGGTTGCCACATATTTAAACTAGTGTCAGGACCCATGGATTTAAAATACAGAAAGTTCAGTGGTTTCCAAGTTCCTCAAAATTTCCACAGCAGTACTGGGAACTATGAAATAATTAGATGCAGGCTGTAATCACAGTAAAATCGCTTTTCCCCTGAAAATCATAGAAGACATAGTCAGGGATACAAATTTATTTCATATGTAGGGAATAGAAGGGCCATTGGGGGAAAGGAGTTTTTTAAGTTTAAGAATGTTGTGGATTAGCCCAGCTAGTAGTTGAACACCACCCAGCCTTTCACTCTCTCCCTCCTGTGGAATGGAGGAGAGAATTGGGATAAAAGGGTAAAACCGTGAGTTGAGAAAGCTTAATAGGAGAGAAAAGAAGGAAAAACAGTACTAATGATAAAAGAATATACAAAACAAGTTATGCACAATCCAATTGCTTACCACTCACTTATCAACACCCAGTCAGTCTCCAAGCAGCAGCTACCACCACCTGGTCACCTTCCCTCAGTTTTATATGCTGAGCATGATGTTGTATGGTCTGAAATATCCCTTGGGCCAGTAGGGGTCAGCTGTCCTGGCTGTATCCCCTCCGAACAGCTTGTGCACCTCCAGCCTCCTCATTGGTGGGGTGGGATGAGGAGCAGAAAAGTCCCTGACATAGTCTAAGCACTGCTCAGCAATAGTGAAAACATTAGTGTGTTCTTGACATAATTTCGATCCTGTATCCAAAACAACACTGTACCAGCTAGTAGGAAGAAAACTAGTTCTATCCCAGTTGAAACCAGGACAAAAAAATTTCAGGGATAGGTAGGGATGGCTGAGGAATAAAAATTTATGGAAAGCAGATTTCTGAAGAGAGGATTGGGTGAAGAATCAGATGAAGACACAAGAAATTTCATCTTTGACAATAATGCCACTAGCTATCCTTTGTAATTATACTTTCTGTCTGGCTATAAGAACTAAATGTTAAACAGAGAAGTTAAAATAAGTAGAACAGCTAATAAATAGTAGTACAATACACTCTGTACAGATCAGTAGCACACCTTCAAGACAGCAACTACATTTATTTTGCTTTTCAGTTCATCTACTGGCACACTGTGGCCATATCCTTCTCTGTTTTCAGGGAGGATTTCTCTAGTAGAAAATCTGTCTTCTATGCAAAACATTCTCATTTTTTGCATTTTTTTTCTCTCATCTCCCACTCCTTTTCATTTTTTCCAACAATTGCATCTTCCTGTTCTATAATATTTGGAACATTTTGAGACTGAAAATGTCTTTCATTTGTATTTGCAATGATTAAACAATGGATCATGCTCCTCTGATCCTATATTCTGCACGTTGCAGAGAAAAAGATAGTGGCAGAGTAGTTGTGAATGGCAACAAAATTGGAATAGTGTCACTGGATTCTAGGAACGCCAATCAAGTTCTACTTGCAACAGATGACACTGACCACTCTTTCCACAGACACAAACAAAATTCTTCCTCGAGGCTATAAAATCCTAGTTTGTCCCTTGGTTATTCCCCTGTTATGTGCTTGCTGAGTTCTACACGATTATTTTCTGCCATAGCTCAGAATGCTAGAGGCACTTTGCTATCTTCTCTCTGTCAGAAGTCCAGCTTCTGTGTCTTAGAGAGAGGTGAGGACACACGATGTCATGTTCAAGTGACAGCTTTGCAGCTTTGCAAAGACATCACTAGCAAGATACTGTAGCAGACATCCTCCTGGTTATTACCCGAACATCAGGTTAAAGGCATGATGTTAACTGTAGATATTACCAGCAAGTTGATTTTATTAAATCTTAGAGAAAAAAATAACACTATATTAATGCTGTTCTCAAAGTAAATTCTGAAGAATTTGCTTTAACCAAAATCAAGTAACTAATTTTGTGGAAAGAAAAATGAACTGTGTTTCTTTTGTTATGAAAGATGACATCAAGCTGATCACAGCAGGTCCTTCTCTGTTTGAAACATTCAGATGCTGGAAAATAGCAAGTTTCATAGGAAAATTTAAATATCCAATCTTTCTAAAGGGAGAGGGGCATTGAAAGTAATCAGACTGGTGGTAAACAGGATATTGTCACATAATAATGTATTATAGGTAAAATAGAGATAGCAAAGACATTAGCAGATATCTAAACAAATAATGGAAAGCATATAGTATTTTAGAGATAAATTTAAAAAAAAAAGGAACAGGTAAAAAAGAAAAAAAATCCCACATATAGAGTTTCTTATTTTTCTTTTATACCCCACAAACAAACTCAGAAAAGACAGATCTATCCTGTTTTCAGAATTTTCATTAAAATCTGCTGCCTTAAACTGCTTATACTGAGAGGAAATCAAGATAATATCATTATTTTTTATGCTGTAACTATACCCAAAAGCAAAAAAAATGTGTCATTAATGGTGAAATATATAGTAATGATAAGCTGACAAACATGTGTGAGTTCACTAATACACAAAGACACCTAGGGACCAAGTGACCCTGTCACTTGGAGACCCGCAGGCATTGTTGCAGAAGTTTTCCACCTGCCAGCCTTGTTAATATTATTTTTACTGATTTATACAGCTTACTGAAGCCACTGGTTAAAATTATCTACATTTTTCATGTCCTTTCCAGAATTACAAATCGTTCCCATGCTATGGAGATAGGGATCTTTGCAAAGCAGTTTTTCGTATACATACAAACAAAGCCCAGTACACATCTTCTCAAACATATTTATTGGAGAATTAAAGCTGTTTGCTCATAACAAATGGAAATCTGTGGTGCAGAAATATTATGCATAACCACGTAAATCAGATTAACTGGTCTTCCTTCTTTCATACAATAAATTCCATACGGAGCATCTGTTCAAGCCAGTGCATGATGACCTGGCACCAGATCAGAGAGCTTGCTGTTTTCTGCACTAATTTTGGAATCTGGTCCAAGAGGGAACATCATTACTTACAGTCAAATCTATTTTACACTGAGATTAACATACTGTGATACCTGCTCAATGTGGGCCATTAGTCCTTGTGCCATTTGAGCAGTCAGCTGCGGTGTGTTCAGCAGCTCGTCTTCTCAGCTGTAAATGCTCATGCATTTCATAACATCTCTATATTCAACACAGTTGTGGCCTTTTTTAAGCAAACACAGCATTACAGTTGATGAGGCAATTAGGAATACAGAGCTCAGAAAAATCGGAGTCTGCCACAAGATCTGATCCAGCTTTTAAGTAGTATTTCATTGAATTTGAAAAGAAAAATACTCATTTGTTATGAAGACAATGTAAAAGCTATTGGAAAAAATATGTTTAAGATTGAGAAGGAGGAACTGTGGCGGCAAACTGCAAACGAATGTAGTAGGGTCTTCATGTCCTATATCAAGGATAGAAAATGCGTTTTAGATGCAACCAACACAAGGGAAGGATCCAAGGTGAAATTTTGTCATGCAACTCAAGTACAGAGATGTTGTCTTTCTTTGCCACTATGGTAAATGTTTGTTTGAACTGTATAACACAATCTAGAATTGGATTTGTAATGATGGAGCCACCTGAATGGAGGCATGTTTAAGTGAGGCTTAGGATGCCAACAGATGGATGTAAAGGACTATGAAGGCAACAGGTACCTAAGTCATAGTGAAATTAGAGGCTAATTCTTGCCCCAGTTGTCAAAAAATGAAAAGTAACTATATTTGCAGAGTCATCAATTTGAAATAATGAAGGATTAGATAAGATCCCAATGGTCCAACTAGTCAATAATTAACAGTTTTAACTGTTACATCAATAATGAAAGGGATACCAGCCACTTCATAATAAACCCACTAAATACTCACAACTAAGACTGAGACATGTAAAAGAAGATAAAGAAAGTAGTGTATCAACCACAGTTTACAAAATATTCTTAGGAAGGTTGGTTTGTTTTTTGGTTTTTGTTTTGTTTGGGGGGTTTTTTTAATTAATTTTACTGTTATGAAAAATCAGCCAGTGGAACCAAGAAAGCTCGCAAAATTGTGGGAGGAGAGATTTCTCAATATAAGCAAAGATTTTCTAAATAACCCAGTTCTTTCACTGGAACAGAATATTATAAAATCTTATAAACCTAGTATTGGATTTCTTCTCTGGCTCACTTTGTACCCTTATTTGGGAGACTAAATAATTTCCATGATGAAGCTCTCACTAGAGCTGGCAATTTATTTTTAAAGGTGGGAAACAATCTTTTTCATGTCCAAAAATACACTGTATATTTGGTCCAAAAATACACTGCAAATCAAGAAGATTTTCCCCTGTGAGGAGAGGGACGGAAGTTTTTGTTGCAATTAGATTAATGAATGGGAATTGTTGGTTCAAGGCCAGGTTAGAAGGAGCTTTGAGCAACCTGTCAAGTGGAAGGTGTCCCTGCTCATGTCAGGGAGGTTGGACTAGCTGAGCTTTGAAGATCTCTTCCAATTCAAACCATTCCATGATTTTATGATTCTATGATTTTACATGTTTTGGGTGGGTTTCCTTAGATATCTAAAAATAAGGCAACCAAACAAACCAAATTATACACTCTGCAACTCTAATCATTTTGTCTTTTAAAAAAAAAAAAAAGACTGTTTAAAATAGATAGGTGTGTCATCTTCTGAAGCTTCTGGTGGAACACCAGCCAGGGAAGATGACTGACAGTAAGATCCCAGCTGGCAGGGTTAAGATCAGAAGCAAGTGCTATAGGGAGAAATTCATCTATCCTCTCTTTAAAAATAATCACATGCCTGACATTTTGCAAACCTTTTTTTTTTTTTTAATTCATGTAACTATATTTTCATTTTCATTCCTTAGTTTTCATGGATAAGTAGAATTCTGAATTTTAGAAAAGGCACTCTCTTACCCTGCCTTTGTGTCATGATTAATGTAGTGAGGCCAAGATCTCAGCTGGTGTCTCCAAGCAATATTTAGTAGTAGTTGTATTCATAACAGTAATTAAAGATACACAGCGATCCAGGTGATTGGAGGTTGGCGAATGTCACCCCAATCCACAAAAAGGGCTGCAAGCAGGACCCTGGCAACTACAGGCCTGTCAGCCTGACCTCCATGCTTGGCAGGGTTATGGAACAGATCATCCTGAGTGCAATCACACAGCACCTTCAGGATGGACAAGGGATTAGACCCAGACAGCATGGATTTAGGAGGGGCAGGTCCTGTATGACCAACCTGATCTCTTTTTACGATCAGATGACCAACATGGTGGATGAGGGTAAGGCTGTGGATGTGGTCTATCTGGACTTCAGCAAGGCCTTTGACACTGTCTCCCATAATATACTCCTGGAAAAGCTGGTAGCCCATGGCCTGGACAAGTGTACCCTCTCCTGGATTAAGAGCTGGCTGGAGGGCCAGGCCCAGAGAGTGCTGGTAAATGGAGCTGCGTCCAGCTGGCGGCCGGTCACCAGTGGTGTTCCCCAGGGGTCTGTGTTGGGTCCAGTCCTGTTTAACATCTTCATTGATGATTTAGATGAGGGGATTGAGTCCATCATCAGCAAATTTGCTGATGACACCAAGTTGGGAGGGAGTGTCCAACTGCTGGAAGGCAGGAGGGCTCTGCAGAGGGATCTGGAGAGACTTGAGAGATGGGCTGATTCCAATGGGATGAAGTTCAATAAGGCCAAGTGCCGGGTCCTGCACTTTGGCCACAACAACCCCATGCAGCACTACAGGCTGGGCACAGAGTGGCTGGAGAGCAGCCAGGCGGAAAGGGACCTTGGGGTACTAACTGACAGGAAGCTCAACATGAGCCAACAGTGTGCCCAGGTGGCCAAGAAGGCCAATGGGATCCTGTCCTGGATCAAAAATAGCGTGGCTAGCAGGACCAGGGAAGTGATCCTTCCCCTGTACTCTGTGTTGGTGAGGCCACACCTTGAGTACTGTGTTCAGTTCTGGGCCCCTCAGTTCAGGAAAGATATTGAGGTGCTAGAGCAAGTCCAGAGAAGAGCAACAAGGCTGGTGAAGGGACTGGAGCATAAATCCTATGGGGAGAGGCTGAGGGAGCTGGGGTTGTTTAGCCTGGAGAAGAGGAGGCTCAGAGGTGACCTCATCACTGTCTAGAACTACCTGAAGGGAAGTTATAGTCAGGTGGGGGTTGGTCTCCTCTCCCAGGCACTCAGCAATAGGACAAGGGGGCACGGGCTCAAGCTCTGCCAGGGGAAATTTAAGCTGGATATCAGAAAAAAATTCTTTACAGAGAGAGTAATCAGGCATTGGAATGGGCTGCCCAGAGTGGTGGTGGATTCACCATCCCTGGAGATTTTTAAATGCAGATTGGACATGGCACTGAGTGCCATGATCTAGTAAATGGACTGGAGTTGGACCAAGGGTTGGACTTGATGATCTTGGAGGTCTTTTCCAACCCAATCAATTCTATGATTCTATATATATACTATAATCTATACTTTGCTTTATCAGCAAAGCAATTTGTAAAATATCTTCCCTTCATCCCCCTTCTGTCTCCATCATTCTTTTTCACTGTACCATCTTTGTACTTTTGAGAAGTTTTTTTTGTTTATTACCTCACAGGGACGCTGCCTGTAACAAAGCACCATGATCAGACACTTCCAAAAATCAATTGCTACTGTGGTGTGGTTTGATTTTTATGATCTCCATTAATATCTGAAATCAATACAATGTGCTGAGTGCATGCATGATGAAAAGCACTTTGACTTTTGCAGTCAACCTTGAGCCTTGTGCAGGATAGGGAGTCCAGAAGAAACCTAACCTGAGGCTAAAATCATGAAGAACGCTGTCATTACTTTGTACACTACTTAAGAAAAATAATCCAGAGACTAGGGTTGGGTTTGCTTTGCTCTTTAATAATTTTTGTTTTATTTCTTTTCTCCCTCCTCCTGGGATTTACCCTGGTGCTTTTTTTCATAAAAAGATGTTTTGTAATGAAGTGCTTCGCTGTTGATGAAGACTATCACCAAATCAGGCATTTAAATGAGGTTTAATTAAATTAAACCAGATATATGAAGTTTGCAAGAACCTTGTGAGTTGGTGGTTTTGAAAAGGTAAAAATCAAAATGAAGCTCTGGGGAAGCTTTAAATAGGGACAGAGAAAAAGTTCTCTTTGACATGTCCGTCTATTCCATACTTCTTCTTTCTATGGGCTTCTTAGTTATTCTTTAAATTAAACTAAATCCAAGCAGGTTTAGATTTCAGATTAATTCATAAAATCACACAGGCAAGTCTCCTGCCACAGTATTTTAGAGCTAGTTGTGACTTTTGGACAAACCTTTATAATGAATGTAACACTGGGTATCTTTCTACCCTTTTTAAAAGTATATGTCTGTTCTGGAATAAGATGAAAATTAGCATCAGAGATTGATGGGAATCCAATATCCAATATTCTGATATTTTAAAATTACAGGTATGAAGGAAAAGTATTTTTTTTAAATTTCTAAAAAATGGAAATTCTCTAAAGAAAAATACTATGAACCATTTAAATCATTAAAATATTTTGCTTAATGTTACTGAAAGGAATGTTATGTTTTATGGGATCATTTTGAATGTTTTGGTTAATTTTTAAATTTTTTTTTCCATTTAAGTATGACAAAGTGAACCTGTGAACCTCTTTTGCCCAATTTTTTGCCAAATCTACAGTATCTTTACAAATCTTTACTATGTTTCTTTGTCCTGACTGGCATCTTCAACATTATCCAGTTCAAAGTCATTTACAAATTTCATTAGCATTTTTGACTCCCTCTTCAGATCATTAAGAAAGAATCTAAATGTGATAGATGATAGTGTTTAGCACAACACATGGGGCCATTGTTTTTGCACTTGAACATTTCACAGTCAAAAAGAGCTTCAGCATTTTGCCATCTGCTCTTTGGCCAAAATGCTTTTACTCCCTGTCTTTCCAGAAGAGCTCAGCACTCTGGAATAACTGCATATATATTTTTAATGCCCCCTAGTCAAAACCTATCTGAGGTGTTTTTGCAGTTCATTTCACTGTTTATTATGTCATAGATCACAGAAACAACCCTCCCAGCACAAAATAAAAAATATGGAGAAAAGATAAAAATGGAGACAAAGGACTGGTATTATTATAGACAGTGGACCAGAAACGCAAAAGTCCTGAATTGCCAAAAGATCAAACTATCTTCAATTACAGCTGCTGTCTTTCAGAAGGTTTTCAGGCTACATGCAGTAAGGAATATATTTGTCTCATAAGCATAAATTGCAAAGTCTGTATTTTTAGGTTCCTGATCCTGGTCATGGATAGTCTGTCTAATATTTGAATACAGCAAATTACTTTGACATGTGATTCAGATAATCTTTGTGTTAAGAATGCACAAGGGAACTAGGCAGATCACATCACAACATCTTTAGCAGAGGTTCAGGTTGGATATTAGGAAAAACTTCTTCACTGAGTCATTAAACATTGGAACAGACTGTCCAGGGAAGTGGTAGGATCACCATCCCTGGAAGTGTTTGTAAAATAAGTAGACATGACACATCTTGATACAGTTTAGTGGGCATTCAGTCAAAGGTTGCACTTGATGACCTTGGAGGTCTTTTCAACCCTGAATGACTCTATGATTCTAAGTACTACTGTTCACTTTATTTCCTAGTCTGAACATTCTCTTGAAAATAGATTTTTATTTCATTTTAAGGCATGGGGAGAGGAGAAGGCTAGGTTTTTTTATATCACACCCTGGTAACTACAATATGCTACTGTATACTGAAAAGCTAGGTATTATTCTGTTGGTACAGTAAAATCACAAGTGAGCAACTCAGAACTATATATGATCCTGTAAGGCTGAAGCCAGCCTGCACAAACCCTGTAAGACTTAACGATCAGCTAGAAGTAGCAAAGAGCTCAGCTGCTGCTGGCTGGTAGGGAGGAGGTTATTCCCCAAGAATTCACACAGTAGGTTCTCACAGAACTCTGCAGGTGCGTGGAAACAGCCAGGATAAGTTAATATAAACACTGGACTTGTGAGATATGGGTTATAACCAATTAAAGGTTCTAGCATGGTTGTGTGAGACACTTTCTAGCCAATAAGATGTAGTTCTAACCCTATATAAACCATGTGCTGTGTGGAATAACATGTCTTCACTATAAACTTCATAAGCTTGTTGTGTGAAGGCCTTTCTCTCTGCCGAAAATTGTTTACTTTATTATTCCCTCCTTAGCCTAAGTGTGTTCAAAGTAACATTTTTCAGTTTCCAAAAAAATGTTATAATCATCAGTGTATTAACTATTTTTCTTGGAAAGAAGGTGGAAAAGTCAAAATACAAAAGGATACAAGTACCTAAATTCTACCTGGTCTACTGTGCCTCATGCTAGAATAAATAAAGAATTCAGGAATTATAGAAATTCCTAGATATTATAGAAAATTAGGCATTATCAAAATGCCTGGTTCATCTTCCTTCCTAAATTGACTGAAACAGCATTAGAGACCTTAATGGTTCTTCTGGAGATATATGACATATGTATAACTTTACCAATAACTGAAATGAGGTTTCTCAAACCTGTCTCAAAAGAGAAACTGAGGGAAGAGCTCGGCCAACTGTATTTCACTTCATTAAAAAATAAACAATAAATGAATAAGATGTTTTGCAAGAGATGAGAAATTTCCTTCTGTTGTCACAAAGAAGGGACAATGTATTCTTAAAAAAATAAATCATAAGCTAACCTGGTATCCAGTTCAGAGCATTTGTGAAAAATAAGCAACTGCATCTTAAAATTATTATGTTTTACTATCACATATGAATAGTCTATGCATAGTTTGAAGACAAACATCATTTGTATTAGGTGCAAAAAGGACTTTCAAACTTTATTAAAACTGTATTCTCAATAGCTTTCTAACAGGAAGCATATGCTCAATGACTTTCTTACAGATCTATGTTGATCCCATTTTTAATTGATACTTCCAACACTGATTTGAATTATGATAAACAGTATGTTTATTGAATCTGTAAATACCACCATGTTGGATGACACTGCTCCTAGAACAGAATAATCTAATGCTTAAATACTGGATAAGAAATGACTGACTGAGAAGCAGTTCTGCAGAAAACAAGACCTAGATAATCAAAATGCATAACATGTTAAAATTGAGTCAACAGTGTCATTCCACTGCTAGACATGGTTAATATCCTACTGAAAGTGCAGAAAGAGATAATAAGTTTTAGAGGCATGAAACAGTCTTTCTATTTTACTCTGCCCAGGCCAGATACAAGGTGGAAAAATATCATATCTTGAGAAAATCTGCACACCATTCTGGCTGGACAACAGCCCCAAGAAAAGCAAAGAAATGAATGTGTAGAAAACAGGATTGTCAGATTAAAACTAGATATGTTCAGGTTGGGATGGGGAAATGTGGAGACAAGGTGATTGTCTTAAAACTGTTAAGAACTTCTGAAAACATCAATTTGAGAAACTATTCTCCCATTTGATAGAAAATATGTAATAGGCTTATTTTCAAAGAGCATATGGAAGCACAGGTTAAGAACTGTAGGAAAATGCTGGAAAGAATCCCAAGGAGAACATGGCTGGTAAAACACCTTGAAACAACTAAGAGACTTGCTGTTGAAGTTTTAAAGTGTAATTTTACTTGTAATAAGGTCTTTTTTGTTGCAATTCCCTGCCTGGTCCTGTTACCTCCTCTGTGCTGTGCTGACAAGCACCACACTCTGTGTATTGTATCCCTCGAGCTTTCTTTGTTCTCTTGATGAGTACCCATTAAGCTGGTTTGCCTCGTCCTGGGCCGGGCAGTGCCCGCTCCCAAGCACACCTCCCCTCTCTGCCCTGCCATTCCAGGTTGGGAGGCCCCATGTGTGGGACTCCTGTGCCTCGTGGCTGGCGGGGGAGGGGCAGGGCCGGGAGTGCAGCCAGCCCTGCCCCTGTACTAGTTCCACTGTTTAATGAACCTTAGACCCTGCCCTTCCTAAGTTTTCACCCAATCAAGCCCCAGATTTGGGATCTTCCCCCAGTTTAAAAAACCTCAGGGATTGTTGGAATAAACTCTCTCTTGCTCTTTTTCCTGGACTCCTTATCTCTGTCTCCCATCTCTGCCCCCCTTGGACAAAGGGAAAAGCAGAGACCCCTCTCCCTTCCCTTCAACACTGCACAAAGAACTAGGGTAAGAAAACATATGAATAGACTAATTTGACTTGAAAAAGGTTGTCCAAGAAAGCCGTGAAATCTCCACCACTGTTCAGACCTTCTAAAACAAAAATTATTCTGTAATTTTTTAATATGTAATTATGCTTTTGCTATAGGGCAGCTTAGTCTGAAATATTCAGTAGATCAGAGAGTCATAGAATGGGTAAGGTCAGAAGGGACCACATCTGGTCCATCCCTGCTCCTCAAGCAGGGTCATACTAGAACACATTGCAAAAGATTACATCTAGACAATTCTTCACTATCTTCACTGAGGGAGGCTCCACAACCTCTCTGGGCAATCTGTTCCAGTACATGGTCACCCACACAGTAAAGATCATATTCAGCTGTTCTATTACTATTTTCTCCTTCATTTTCTGCATTCAAAAGCTGAGGGTGGTAGTGTCCTAGTAATACCCTCTGAAGTTACAATTCAAAAACCATCTGGACCCCTAATATACTTAAATGCATTTTTAAAATATTCTGGTAAGATGCAATCTTTTTTATCCACCTAGGGGCAAAAATTATCCAACATTTTCCTAAAACTAGGATTATCTGCAATAAAGTAGCTGGGCCCAAAATATAAATCTTCTCATCCTGTAGAGTATCCTCTAAGACTTATTAGTGTTCCCCAAGAAACCCCTTTCAAAATCTTTCGACAAGCACTCCTAGGAAATGACTTTCAGCTACCACACTAAATATTCATGGATTCATGATAGACCTCTCTGCTCTCAGAATTCATATAGGGAGAGTCACGAAACTCACTCATTTCCCAAATGAACATTCAGAATATAAATGTGCACAATCATTTGAAGTATGGAGTAGCCTTGCGATCATCTTCAGCTACTGCTGGGAAATTTTACGTGCTATTTTTTAAGTATGTGTTAGACAGAGTCATTGTTACTTCAACGAACATGATGTGGTCAATTTTAAAATTAAGCAAGTATGAGTTTTTGTGAGGCAAAACTGTCATATTTCATTCAGCCAGACTAACATGGCTCTCTTTCCTGTAGTTATCTGAGTTTCCTGTAATATATTTAATTCTTGCACCATTACTGTTGTAAAAACATTTTTATATCCATTTCACATATGAGGATATAGGGCAGGGAGAAAGGCACTTATCAGAAAACTCAAGACTGATTGAAAGCCTTCAGAATCTATGTAATCCCTGAATTACACCTCTTTTTGCAGGATGACTTGTAGTATTGCTCAACTACTACAGCAGCAGAATAGGACATCAAGAGTATTTTGGAAAAGACCAGATGCAAACCATAGTAGAGTTAAGAATTAATATTACATGAAGATGTGTTCCAGGTTGTGAATATACAGAAGTGTAATGTTATTCACTCATAAAAGGGGCCAACTCTTTTGAGAAATATAATAATTAATAACCTAATTCAGAACTGGGACTAAGTCCAAATGCCAGTGAATAAACCCCAGGCAGCTGCACTCCTGGGAATTGCACTATGCCCACAATGAAGGATAGAGAATCATAGACAAAAGAGTTCTCACTGCAAAGCCCTCTCCTTTCTGACATAACATTTGTCTCCTAAAAGAAACAGCCTCCAGTCCAACACTGTCAGGCTCATGCATTCTCATTTCTATCTGAAATCTAAACAAAACCCAAAATATATAACCATAAAGGAAAATGAAAGAAAACTTAGAGCATCCCTTGAGTCCACTAAGAACTCTGCTTTCATTAATGATTTCATTTTGAAATGAAATTATACAGGAAATATATAAGGAAAATGTCTTAGAATCAGGTAGATAGAAAGAGCTATTTCACAAACAGGAGATACAGAAAAAATTTAATCTCTCCAGTCTGAAAACAAGTAGAGCAAACAGAGATGGCAGCGTGTTACTGCAAGAGCTGTCAAATTTAAAATCCTTTAGTAGACATTAGCATCATGTAAGACTTCAAACATTGCTCAGTGGGCAAGACCACAAAGCTGCAGGCTTGCCAGTTAGCAGAAGGGATCAAAGGAAGATACAGAAAAGGCTGCTGCTACACTGTTCCCCTTGCTCACATAACAGCATTGGTTAAATGAGTCCTTCTTTTAAAGTTATGAGGTGATAATTTAAAAATAAACAGAAGTGAAGTGCATTAAACTGTGAAACTAGGTCATCATTATCTTAAGAGAAATGAATTTATTATTTCAAAATAGCCCAGAAGAAGAGGAGAAAGAGAACAGAAACTTTGATATCAAACTGATACTTATGGGCTGTCTTAGATGAGGAGATAATAAGCAGATTTTTTTAAATTTAATTATGTACAGTTATGCTTGAAGTACACTGCATGTTACTTCTCTAAAAAAATTTAAGAGTTGATTAGTTAAACAAATACTTTATGAATAGAGATGGTCTACATGCCTTTGGATGAGAACTTCTAGTCAGAATATACCTAGTAGCTGAAACTTAAAAACTTCACAGGAAAAAAAATTAATTTCATAATTAAGCATGTTAAATTTATTTTAAAATGTTCAAATATTTGGATTGATTATTATTTTAAATAATAGTTTCCTGATTCAAAATGCATATTTGGTTTTATTTTACATTGTAGAAAGCCATATGAGGCTTATATTAAATGATAAAGTGGTCAATATCTAAGTTAAATATTATGAGATCAGTTCAACGTATTATTTCAGTGGTTTGAATTTTAAGAGGCCTAGAAGTGGGGGGGTTTGATTAGCTAACATTTTTGTGATTATGAAAACCTTTCTTGTCCTCAAATGTAAAAACCTGAAAAAATCTCAAAACTGTTCATAGAAAAGGAAATTAAGCTTATAGCTCTCATGATGTAGTGATAACTAACGTTTCTTTATATTGACACGTCTTGAATTGTAGTTTCTGAATCAATCAAGCCACTGGGAACATAGGCAATCCTTTTGAGGTTGAGTTTTATGAGCACTTCGCAACAGATAAATGCTGTTTGAAGAGCTATCAGTAAGAATAGAAAAGATTAACATCCAAGAAAACAGAAGTGTAAGTTCTCCGTTATCATACAGACAGCTAAGGAGACATTCCTAACTGCAGCCATCAGTGGTTAGATGATGTCTTACATTTAGACTGTGCCCTCTGAATCACTTTGAGATTATCTATGCTTATGGAAGGCAATTTTAAGGATGGAGTAGGTACAATATGTAATCACTGAGAGAGTTTTTTGCCCTGTGCTACTCCTTTGCTGGTTCCTAGTTCTCTGGTGCCTCTCCAAGCTCAGCCAGCATGGCCCTAATGCTTTGCTTAAGAAGTTGTTTCACTGGAGAAACCTTTCGTCCACGTAACCTCTTGGTTCTGCATGAGGAACAACAGATAAACCTTCTAGACAATTCCTGCCAAAGACCATAACTACATGGCAAAACGACTCTAGTGTGAGATCTAATTGCATATAACAGGTCATATTTTCAGCAAGAGGTCTTTCATCTCAGCTGCACACTGTTCTGTGCCACAACTCTGCAGCAGCTCTATGAAGAAGCTGTTTCAAAGTGGAGCTCCAAATGAGACACAGCACTGCAAATACAGCATGGAGTCATGCTGAGGAAAACCTGATGGGACTTGTTCTGGGTGGATGGCCTTTCACCAGAGCAGCACTTGGCTACTTGTACTGCAGATGTTAGAAACTCGTTTACAAAAAAAAAAAAAAAAGTAGCATACGTACAAAAGTGTGTACATATTTATCTTCATTACCCATGAAATTCAGATTTTCCGATTTGATATTTTATGATGAAAGAGCTCAAAGTTTGCAAAGTTGCTGTCTGGCCCTCAAGATAAAGTGGAACTGCTCAGTCTCCAAGTCATTGCTAAGGAAAAGACCTAGTTGGAGATTTTTAAGTAGAATATATTTTGAGTAACTATTGTAATTTAAGGTATTTTTAGTAGGTTGCTTTCAAAATGAACTTTTTATTTTGGTTTGGGGTTTTTTTGGTGTTGCTGTTGTCTTACATATATATACTTAATATGGAAACTGAAATTCCATTTAAAAATAATTTAAATAAAATATTTGGATCACATGAAAGCAAGTTGGGTTTAATTTTCTTTCTTTTTTCTTTTTTATTTTTTTCCTTTTTAACAACATAGACAACTCCAAAATTTCAGGCATATGTGTTTTGATTTCATTTGGTTTGTACCGTTTAGAAAGAAATAAGACTCTATTGTCCTGTGCTATTTGCAAACATAACTACCAGAAGGCTGTGATTTTGATCATGCTATATCAGTGACATGTGCTTGCTCTAACTGCTTAAAAGATTTGATATTATGTCCCTATTCATAGTAGTGGTGTATTTTAAAATAATCATAATGGTCAAATATGGACAATATCTAGTAGGTACCAGTAGGAGTAGGTACTATTGGTGTTTTGCCATGATTAATTTGAATTGTAACAGTCAAAGACATCTCTAGCATTTCCATTTGGGAAAGCTAATCTACACTCCCATATCTTCAACTTTCAGAAAGAACATTGTAGTAATCAACCAATATGTTGCCTTTCATAAATATCTTCTATTATTCCCACATGCATGCATTTTCAAAATTATACTTTCAGCTATACCTTTTTGTTATTGTTATTATTTCTGGCAGGGTTCATCCTTTTGATACAAATGAAAGCTAGGAAAAAAATGAAGTTCTGTATTCCCTATATTGCTTGCAAAACATATGCTGTGAATTCTAACCTGGCTTGACTTCTTTTCTGTGTCTCAGATACAAAAAAGAATATTATTCTGGTTTGCTCTTCTTTTTCTATAAAAATACTGATAGGATTCTGCCTAAATAAATATGCTTTGTGACAGGTAGGATTATTAACCGCCTAATGAATGACATAATATATTTCTTCTGTTTCATTCAAGGCTCTTCTTTTACTTTGTGAATTTTTGCTGTGTCCTACAACAAGCAATTTTACATCCTAAATCTCTTTTAAAGTTTGATGCCCACTGAAACTCTCATTTAAATGAAACAATGACCTGATAACAATTTACATGTACAGCTATTGATAAAAAAAGCTTTTATATTCAAAAAGGAATGCATAACACCCCAAAAATCCCTGGGCAGGAGAAAGTTTGGCTGTAGGGACATTACCTGATATTGATAACGTTTAATATGATAGAGCAGATGCCAGTGCATTTTAATTATTTTAATAATAAAAATGTTGTTTTGCTATGTAGTTCACATGAGATTGTAATGGTTTATGGTTAGGTAGTTTAATTGGCACAATTGCTGGGCAGGAGTAGCAGCAAGAGCACCCTGCAGTTTGCCTGACCCTTTTCTATCAGATTGAAGCATTATTATGTGCTGTACTATATTAAGCTTCATCTGGAAAAAAGCACAATCTGTTCCTTTTAAGCTTCTTAATAGTTTCTAGTACTGATTCATGGGAAGTGGAATTAGCAGATTGTTATAGTTAGACTGTAGGTGGGGATGCATATGGTTGAGTTTTGAACAAAATTT
Organism: Pithys albifrons albifrons; assembly: GCF_047495875.1. Classification (NCBI taxonomy): domain Eukaryota; kingdom Metazoa; phylum Chordata; class Aves; order Passeriformes; family Thamnophilidae; genus Pithys; species Pithys albifrons. The sequence goes on from NC_092458.1 coordinate 79,078,415, forward strand.
CAATTCTGAACCAGGGATAAGTCTTTTGCATGGTGATGTAATTGATTTTTTTTTCCTTTTTTTTCTTTTCTTTTTTTTTTTTTTTAAACATGCGGAAGCATATGGGAGTAGCTTTTGAACTGGGCTTAGGGCCAGACATTCAGGTAGGCAACATCCAAGATTCAGGGTGGCATTTTAAAAGAACCTAAATGCCAGTTTTTGTTATGAGGACATATTTACAAAAGTCATCAACTGCTAACAGCTCTGATTACATCACCAAGAGACAAACTTTCAAGGGGACAGGAACATCCACTAAAACATTGTGATACCTCCTCCAGCAGAACCACTTACAATATAGATGCTGGTTTCCAAATGCTTAAAAGGAGATGGAGTTTGGCAGGGGAAGTGGAGCTGAATATTGACCATATCTGAGCTTGTGTTGTTTGCAGACTCTTTTCTGCTGAACTGGAACTAGATGAGCAAAAGTAAACCAATCCTTCCCTTTTGTTTAACTTTTCCTTAGGTTCTTTCTTTAAATTTAGAGGTGGAAACAAATAACTAAATGGATAAATTCTCAGATTGTAGGCAATTTTCATCATAGAGGACTTACAGAAGACATTGCTTTGTTTCCAGCTCAGTTGTTCTGAATTAATTTTCACTTGGAAGTGAAACTAAAAACTCCTCCTCAGGGTAAGGCTGCATAAGGCATCAGCATTGTCCATGCAAATCCTGAAGGCCCTGTATCCTTCTTCTAATGTCGTAGACCTGGCTGAACAGTGGGAACTGCCCCATCAGTGAAAACCTGCTCTTGCTGTGGGAGTTTTGGTAGTAATACAATGGATGCACCACAGTTCAAGAATCAAATGTCCATGGGGATGCCAGTTCCATGCAGAAAGCATGGAGATCCTCTTTCACTGCAAACCTCACATCTCATCGTCAGTGAAATGATATATTGTAATTTGGCAGTTTCACCACTCTCATTCCTTCATTGATACATGTATGTGTTCGTGCACATCCAGGTTTCTACTCTGAAAGAAAGATAGCCCAGGGAAAATTTATCCTAGTATGTGGTCCAAGGGAGTTTAACAGAAAAGATTTTCTTTTTCCATCACGGAGTGTTCAATATCCCAACAGTATAATTCAAACTAAATATATGTACCTCATCAAACCTCTTGCACAACAGGAGAATTCACTATGAATAATTAATTAACAGGATTTTAATCAGCAAGACGAGAGCACCACTGGTGTATTTGTATGAGTGTCTTGAAGCAAAGTTGCCGTTTTCATCAAATCTCCCTTGAGGTCATGTCATTGAGCTGTAGTTTTCCTAGTTTGAGAGCACAGTCACTCTCAGATTTGGATTGCCAAATCTAAAGAATGTAACATATTGCTAAGTACCCCTGGTAGTTTAACGTTTCCTATGATTTTGGATGGCGCATAACTTTCTGTATGCTTTCACAAAATCTCCCTGTCTTGATAGTTGATGAAACCATGGTGTTTATCCCAGACCAGACTTTATTTCACTGGAAAAGAGTTAGTGTACTTTGTGCTCATTGGAAGACCTATCATTTTTCAGTAGTGTAATTATACCTATTCTCAGCTTTATAGCAAGCCTCAGGGTAACAGTTTGTATGCTTATAATGTTTTCAAACAAAGACTTCAGTGTCTGGAACACTGAAGTTATAGAGTTCTCTTAGTCAATTAGATCTGGCCAGAAATTTTCTAACAAAACTTTTCTGGCAGAGGATGAGCTCTTTAGAATTTCAATCTCTTTGAGATGTGCTATTGAATAGTTTTTCCTCAAACGTTCATCTTCTGTGGCAAAGATTGATAGGGTCCTTTTTTATTTTATGTTAGGAAAAGTGATACAGAGCATTTAATGTTGATCCAGACTGACCTAAATGAGAATAATTTTAAACAAAGTAGTGCATTGCCTGTCAGCTTAATCTTATTTTAGAAGGCTTCAGAGCCTGCTGGGAGTTAAAAATGTCTGACCCCCATTTTTCCTTCAGACTAACTTTGGAGGCTATAATGCATATTTCATGAGACACCATGTCTTTGACCTCTAGCTGAACTGCTTCAGCATCTCATAAGAATCACTTGATGCTCATGTATCACAGGGAACAGTTTTACCCTAAGGGCATGACACATGGGGAAGCACTGGGCACATGATACACATCTCCCAGGAAGTACTGCAACAATTGAGTTTAAAAATCCAATGGCATTTTGTCCAGACACAATTTGCATAGTAATGTTTTCCATTAGGCCTAATCACAGCAGGGAGGAAAATGAAAGTCCTATTAGCTAAGATGATCTGCATTCAGGTTGCCATTCTGGTTGGGTGCAGTTTGGAAATTTAATGGTTGCAAAGTCTCAGTGATTCATTCCTGATGTGAAAGGAAGGTACTGTTATTTCTTGTCCTCTGCTCTCTTTTGGCTATTTGGATGGTAAGATCCTTAAACTGAAGACTGTTTTTACATTCATGTTCAGTGCTGAGTGTAACAAAGCCTCTAAGTTCTAGTACCAGTGGTAGGGATGACTCCCCATGTGGACAAGGTGAATGCTTGATGGTAATGCTGAAAGTCAAAAAAACAGATGACACTCCAAATCCGTGTGCCTGATTCTCACTGCTTCACATGCATTTTCACTGTCAGTGCTCCTATGTACTTGCAATTATGCTGGTAAGAGAGAGCATCTTTCTTACAGATTTTTCCCTTTGTAAGCTAAAAAATATGTGAAGGATCAGAACTTCCTTGCAACAGAATCACTTTAACACTCACAGTTTTATTAATTAATTTACTCATTATGTTTCTGTGGAATATTACTGAGAGGTTAAGACAATATTTTTGAGAAAGATTTCCTGCCTCAAAGGCCTTTTAACTTAAATGAGATATGAAACGGATTTCAGCAGCCAGATGGAGGAGCACAGGGAACCAGAGAGTTCAGCACAGGGAACTCCTGGTCAGGAGTACTGTCAGTGGTGTCAGTATATCCACTGTTAATGCACTATGGCTTAGTCATAGACCTGGCAGTGAATAAATTTTCTGAGGTGATATAGAATAAATAAAATAAATGCATTACTCCTAAGAATTTATTCTCAACACGTATTTTTTAATTGCCTGAAGTAAACTTCAGAGCACTTGACCATGTTTAGTCACCTTAAGAGAATCAGAAGAAATTACGATTTATACATATGCTGTTTCACATATTGTGGACCACATCATCAGAGGCTGTGAGGCACATAAAAGCCTTTGGTTTCAGCAGAGATGCATTCTCCTAAAGACATGTGAGTTTTCTAGGAAACTTTGTTGTTATTATCTTGAAAAACAGATTAATTAAAACTTAAATGTGCTTTTATTAAGATTGGTACAGTTATCTCTGTGAAGATATGTAATATATCCTTTAAAATATCCAATATTTCTGAAGGAAGAAAAGTTGCTCCAAATTTTAATATATGCATTTGTGGGTTTGTTTTTATTTAGGGAACTATGGTGAAAGTGGAATGGAAGCTTTCAAAGATATGGCAGCCAAGGAAGGTATCTGCATTGCACATTCCTACAAGATCTATAGTAATGCTGGCGAACAAAGCTTTGACAAGCTGCTGCGAAAGCTTCGGAGCCACCTGCCCAAGGCAAGAGTGGTTGCTTGCTTCTGTGAAGGGATGACTGTGAGAGGCCTCTTAATGGCTATGAGGCGCCTGGGACTCGCTGGAGAATTTTTGCTGCTGGGCAGGTGAGTAATACTATGCAATTATAGCCAGCCCTTTTAGTGAGTAGGGAAAAGAAAAAAAAGACAGTCCAGTCAAGAATACATAAAGGCCATAGTCATGGTCTCTCCTATATCTGTGCATTTATAAAAGACAGAAAGACTGTCAGCTGGGTCATAGTGGTATGTATTCTCTGAAGACATATATGGCCTCATGGCAAACACAAGTCTGCTCAGCCAGTCTAAACAGCACTGTGTAAGAGAAGACTGGCACACAAATCCTTTGATCTGTATCCCCCATGTTGTTGACTACAGTTTAAATTGCATCATGAACATATACAGCCTGAAGCTATGTCTCATTCAAGTAACTCTGTGTTAAGAATTGCTGATGTGGCCTCTGGGTGGACCTGAAACAGATTTTCCCAAAACAAAGTTTCTTAACAATCACCTTTTCTTTCTGAGTTAATGAACTGATGTGCATACTGTCCTAAAGGCAACATGTAGGTAATCCTTTCTATTAGCTCAATGGTACCAGAGTTTCCTTTCCTAATCACCAAAGGGAGAAAGGAAGTCACTGAAATGTGTTCACTCAGTGGAAATATACCCAGAGCTAGTAAGTAGAGAAGTAAAAGATACTGATGTAAACCTAATGGGATCTTTGCACTTACCCTTATTCAACAAGGGGATACTAAATGAGATGGGGAAAATGGTGTATTGAGCATAAAATGCAATATGACAGGAGTCAACTAATGTAGCATGCTGCCTTTCCACTGTGTTATTAGAAGGATGATCTGATGCGGTCCCCAAGCACAAACCTTACAGGACCACATGTAAAATGATGTCTGTAAAACCAGAAGTTCTTGTGAGATCTTCAGGGAAACTTGCAAGGACTGTCTTGGCAGCTGGAACATTGAGTCTCACCAATTGGTAGGACATGAGCCTCTGTTGCTAACGTAACTTGTTTCACAGAGATGCTCTTCCCCCTTGGGCAAAGGGGAAAGTAGGCAACAACAGTGGTTCTTACTTCTGTCCTTACTCTTTGTCATCAGCCTATATTTGACATTTTCATATGTGAATTTCTTAATTAGTTCTCTGATTTATGGCATCTGTCTCCATTCCTCCTTTCAAATACATTTTATCTGGAGGCCTCTCCATGGAATATTTTGGACCTTTTCTGGACTGAGACTCAGAGGGACCACAGTCCTCAAGGTGCGATTCACCTAAGCATCTTTAGATGTCTGCAATTTAGACACTTCATTGTAGACATCAGGATTCTTTGGGGGGGAAAAAGACCTTCTTAGGTCTCTTGTTTGTAATGTGGATGTTTCAAGTAGCTCAGAGAAATCATGTTACAGAAAAGGGCTTGTACAAAACCTTTCTTGATGATTCACTTTGTTTGAAAAGCTTACTTGTCAGTTGTTTAGAGCATATTGGAGCAAATGTCACCTCCATTAACTCCAGCTGAATCTGGTGCCACAAGATCTTTGCTGTCTTTTTTTGTCCTAAATACAAGAAGTTGCCAAGTTTCTGCAGCATCATTCAAATTTAGAAACATGTAAGAATCATTTGCAAAAAACTATGTTGGCCTTTAACTCTTCCAACCTCCAAACTGTACTTAATTTTGTATGGGATTTGTTTATGTAAGCAGTGCTAGATTTAACCTTCTTGGATGTTTTTATGAATAAAGTCTTCAGGAATTGCTAATCTCCAGGAATTGCTAATCCTTACTAAGGATGTTTTTGGTGATTTATTTTTTCCCCTGTGGTAGGAGTTGTCATAGTAATTACAAGAAAGTTGTTATTCAGCATTATGATTCCCATTTAGTAAATTGAAAGTTATTATCTTCTCTTAGATATCTAAACTGTAATATCTTCAAAATTAAAACAAAAGTCCTTAATCCTAACAGATCATTCTTTTTGTATCCATACCTGTGTCAGTACTATACACTTTAATTGTGAAAAATTAGTATGAACTGGTACTGGCTGAGAAGTGACTACTCAGTCATAGATTAATGTCACCAGCCAGTAACTGCTGGGGATAGATGTAAACCAATGGCACTTACCTTCACCCAATCTATGCATTCTTATGGCTGCATCAGACAAAGACAACTGGAGAGATAGAGACTCTCTCCTTATGGCTCTGCACTTCAGAGATCGCAAGGATCTTGGAGCCTCTTGTATCTTTTGAATAGATTTTGTTCCAATTTTGTATCAAAAACCAGGAAAAAAAACCCCAAAACAACAAAACCTAACAAACAAGCAAAAACCCCCCCAAAACAATAATACTCCCCCCCCCAAAAAAAACCCAAAACAAAACAAGAAACCCCCAAACAAACCAACAAACTAACTAGTTTTGCCTACTGAAGACTTTTCTTTGGCTTTGAGCTAGGCTTAGCCAGTAGAGCAGAATCTTTTCTGTCTCTCTTATGCAGCAAGAATCATGTGTACAGTGTGGGAAGGTGTGGAACGGCTGTGTTCATTCTTAAAAAAATGTTCTCCTTCCACTATGGGCTAATCTCTAGGCTTTGCAGCAGAGGCAAAAGAAAAAAAAGTAAAAGAAAAAGCAGGAAACTTGCAAGAGTGCTTTGTGATGTAGATGGGATGCAAGACAATGTCATTGTCCACCATGGCCTGACTTTCTGTAGGGATTTTCCTGGACCTTGATGTGCTGTGTGCTCATTTGGTTTCAGCTGTTTGGCTCTGTTGGCTGTGAATATGTAACTGTTGATCCAGAGCTAGAGTTATTGGGTGGTTTTGTAGGCAGCAGTGTAAGGGACTGACACGGGATGGATGTGTCACCAGTACAAACACAGATCTTACAAGCAGATTGTGTTGGGGACCTTTTTGTATCTCATTTATATAGGGGGAAAAGACATTTAACAAGATTTTGAAAAGAACAGATGGTTCAGAGTGCTCTAAGGGGAAAGAGCTACATCTGAAATGAAAGAAGGCTCATGAAAATAATCTCTTTTGTGAAACTATGCAGGAAAATGAACTAGGATAATATTTATATTTTCTTTCATCATCTGATCCTGGAGTTGCTGTGGGCTGCCCATTCAACTGAGAAGGCTATAAAAGGACACTCCAAGAGCAGTGAGAGTGCTTGTCACTGGAATGTAATGGGCTCACAAGAAGAACTTCATCTGCTACTGAATAGGTTTTTGCTATCCCACAAATGTATTTTGTTTCCCCCTTGTTTTGTTAAGTGAAATATTATCTTGTTTCATTTCCAAATGTACAGAAAGAACTAGAGTCCCAAAGCCACACACAAGAAATCACAAGAAATCAACATTTCCACTTCCTTCCACTTCCTCTTAGCTTTTTTTTTTTTTCCTGATTTTGATTTTGGATTCACCTTTGATATTTTCGTTCTGAAGCCTTGCAAAAATTTTAGGATTTTCAAAAGCTATGGATTCCTTGCAGGACCTGTTATATTCTCAGATAAACAGAAAATGGAGTGGCCAAGTAGAAAGCACATCAGATAAATTACACTATACAGCCTCAAGGGGAGGAAAAAGATATCCTTCAATAAACACTGCATTCTTGATGTACTATGCAGTTTCTGAAATTGGATTGCTTGCCTGTGACAGAGATGAAAATGGCAAGTCATTAGTGATTGTAGCATTCCAGAGCTTTTTGATTCATGGAAAGCATTTTAAATGCTCAGTATATATTTATCTCATGCACCTTGAGGAATTCAACTTAACCTAAAATAAAAAGATAAGTGTGCTGACTTTTAAGTCTGAAAAAAATGTTATTATAACTTAACTGTTATACAGCTTAATTAAGATATGGACACTAAGCTCCACTTGTTTCTCCTTACTGCTTCTGTAATCCACAGGTCATATGCTACCAGGATATACTTACACATAAAATTCATTAGGGAACAAATTATACATTCACTTAGCAGAATAACTTTGGAAGAGATTGAAGGAAATAGGAGTATTAATTGTGTAGATAAAACCAATTTGGTTGTATGTGATTTTCAGCTGTTCGTCACTTTATGTAATGTTCAGACCCAATAGCTGACATTTTATTTCATGTTGTACACTTACCTTCATCCTGTTCCTCTTGACTATTAGTTTCTGATATTGGGACAAAACCTTTGTGGTAATTCTCTACAGTGATAATTTCTTCTGATACCTTTCATCTGCAAGTATTCCAAAACATCTCTCAGAATGACTAGGTATTTTAGTGCTAGGTCACATGATTTTTCATAATAGAATAGAAACCATTAGCTGCAATTGAAATAATGAGTATTGACTATTTACTGTCTTAAATAAAATGGGTTCAGAGAACAATATCATAGTACTTGATAATTTTATTCTTTTTTTTTTGCTTGCTGGCTTTATCTTATATCAACTAACATTTTTGGGATGAGACTGAGGTATGGTGTTGGTGATGGCAGTTGGAGATTGTTACTAAGTGGTGATTGGGTGATAGAGACTCTGTTTTGGGGTAGAAGAATGTTAAGTTACCTGGATGCAGGCATTGTATACCTATTAGCTTTAGGCAAGAGAACTTCCCCTTGTTTATTTATTTATTATTATAAAATAGTTATTGTACAAACCAAAAGAGCAAAAGACAGAAATTTTACAAAGAATTTGTGATTCCAAGTGCAAGTCAGTGAGACTTTTCCTACCTACAGGAGAGGAAAAAGGAAAGGACAAGGAAAGGACAGTTGGAACTGTCAGGCATTGGAACAGGCTGCTCAGGAAGACGCTCCCTGGAATTGTTCAAAGTGTTTGTGGATGGGGCACTTGGAGATACGGTTTAGTGGTGAACATGTTTCTGGGTTAATATTTGGACTTGATCTTAAAGGTATTTTCAACCTTAATGACTCTATGATTCTAAAGGGAAAGTAGACGTATAGAGAGATAAAAATGGTTTGGTCAATGTCTCCAGCTTCCAAATGACATTCCATTAGCAGTACTGATCTTCAAAAAATCACTGGGACTTCCATTTGTTTCATACATTCATTTATGCATACGGTATGTCAGATTTACTATAGTATTAACTACCATGTCTGATTAAAAAATAATTTCTTTAAGATTATTTGGACTTCCTTTTGCATTAAATGCAAAGTTACACACAACGAATACAAAAATCTGTCAGAGATGAGAATGCTTCCTTAGGCTCTAGTACTGACTCAGGTTTTCAGCTGTCCAGTTGAAGAAACATAGCCAAAAATCATTAGTCTGATTTAATCACCGCATGGATCTTAGATACTTAACTCAGTCAAGGATTTACAGAAATAATGTAAAATTATGACTTTATTACAATATCTGTAGCACTACTATCTGTAGAACTACAGGGCATCCCACAGATTTTCCACCTTCTTTAAAGTACACTTGATGACTAAATGCTTTAATGTCCTTGCAAAGAGGAAGAACCACATCCTGCATTTTCAGAATTCAGTCTGTTCTGTGACACACAGAAGTCTGTGCCTCAGGGTGCCTCAGGCTGTGCTTCTGAAGCACACCATGGCTGCAGAGTATGTCCAGATGAAGGTGGGCAAGGGGAGGACACCACTTCTAGCAGTGCGATGATCACAAGCAACTCAAGTGAGACTCTGCAAAAGGGCAGAAGAACCAGTGAAGCAGAGCCCATTCTTCAGAGAACAGCACAGATATTTTCTGTCACCAATCACCTCTCCTAATAAGATACCTGCTTGGGTCTTGAGGAGATGGATTGGAGGAAATTGTTATTGATTTTGAGTCTAAGAGATATTGCAGCAAATGAGCTAAGTAGAAGGTGAATAGTAGAGATGAGGATAAGGAGGAAGAATAGAATGTGGAGGATCATTAGTTCCAGGAAGTCCCCGAAGTAATTTCACTGATAGGAAAATCAGCAATATATATATGAAGAAAAACTGGTGAGCAAACAAAAAGGCCAACTACTGCTGAAGGAAAATTAAAGCAAGATAGACGATCTGAGGGAAATGAGTTCTTTTCAATAATTTAAAAGGAGATCTTTTGTGAGATTTGTAAAAGTGTCTATTGGATGAAGAAAGATCTCCTTGCAGAGGATGTAATGATTTTCCTCCTGAAAGTATGCTGTGTGGTGTGGGTTAGCATGTCTTTTTCTGTTTGTACAAGTCCAACTGGTGAACAAGTTCTTGTAGAATAAATTAGGATATGAAATTTTGCAGACCTGAAATATGCTCTAAAGAAAGTTTTGCTTATTTTTACTGCTTCAGGGGAAAAATTAATCAGACAAAATTCTTCTATCTAGAATAGTTCTAACTGTATAACCTCTAACAAAACTGTGGGAGATAAATGTAATATAAATGTGCAGATCTCTTCTCCAGAGATAAAATAAGCACATGAAAATGTACTTTCAGAGTACAGTTGTGCAACCCCAGCTTGTATGAACAGTCTGATCCTTTTTCTTCAATCCAAAGTAGACAAGGGTCTGGTGCAGCCTCACCTGAATGCTGTTTCCTTTAAGACAACTGTCTGCTGCCCACTTACTTATTAATCTCTGTTATCTTGGTCAGACATCAATGTGTAGCCTAAGGAAGCAGCTACCACATTACACCTAGTAAGTAAATGCACTGCAATTAGCAGTGTTAAGTTAGAATCTTCATTACTATCCAAAAGACTAGAACTTAACATTAAAACAAAGGTCTGCTTTTCTTGAGCTGTAAAAGAGATTAGAGAAGTGAAAAGCTCTCTTCATTCCTATATCCAAACAGCATCCTTAGAGGTAAAGCAAACCAGAGGGTAAAGAATAACTTGGTTTTTAGTAGGAGCTTTGTGTTCTCCATTCATGGTAGTGTCATAGCTTAGAGACCCTAAAGGTGAGCAATAGCAACCCCCAGCAGTGTCCTGCTGCACATGGAAACATTGGAGTGGTTGGTCTAGGCAGTTTGTGTAATAACTGACAGTAGCACAATTTCCTTTCTGTGGTTCAGATCCCACAAGCTATTTGAGGACTTTAGGTGCACAAGTAAGGCAAACATATATACAGAAAGCAAATCAATCAAGCTGATTTTTAAAATCTTTTCTATTTGTAAAATCCTTTTTTCCCCCCCATCTATCTGACTTGTTTCTAATAAATACTGCACCTTGCAGTCCAATTTCGCAGTCACTAATATGGATGAGGTAGTGGGGGATGGAGTAAGCTATAAGCCTATTTGGAAGAATGTCTTAATTTTGCCTTTTCAGGAATGCTTTATCTGCCTTGGGTGTGTGTGGGTGTAACACGGTATCAAGCAAACAACAAAGAATTTCCAAGTGTGCATATTGGCAAGTGAGCACACTTTCTATCCTACACATCTGAGATTAAATCAAAGGTCCATCAAATCAATGTGCTGTTTCTGGAAGTGGTCAACAGAAAATGAATGGCAAAAGCTGACACCAGGCCAGGACGGAGTAAAGTTCTCCTGGAGAATTCCTGGTGTCTTTGTAAGGGAAGCCCTTGTGAACATCTTTGCAGGCCTCCTCAGGGCTTCCTCGAAAAGGTCCACATCCTTCTTATATGGGGAACCCAGACTTTGAAGCAATACTTCAGGTGGGGTCTCATGAGAGTGGAGTAGAGGAACAGAATCACCTCTCTTAAGCTGCTTCTTCATGAATACTTGTCATACTTGATGCAGTCAAGGATGCAGTTGGCTTTCTGGACTGGGAGTTCACATTGCTGGGTCATGCTGAACTTCTTGTCCACCAGTAGTCCCAAGTCTTTCTCCTCTGGGCTTCTGTCAATCCATTCTTTGTCCATCCTATATTTGTGCTTGGGATTGCCCCAACCCAGGTGCATGACCTTTCACTTGGCTTTGGTGAACTTCATGAGGTTCACATTGGCTCACCTCTGAAATCTGTCAAATTCCCTCTGGATGACATCTCTTGTCTCCAACCTTCTCATGACATGGCAAATCTTGAGTATGTCCAATTAAATGATTTCCCTCCTGAAGCATCTGGTCTTTCTCTCTTATAACTGGTATTAACAGCCAAAGAAAGGTAACTTTTTCAGCCAATACACTTGAGTCAAATTGTGCCTCAGCACTGAAAATAAAGGGCACTGGCTTGAAACTCAGCATGTCCTTCCATACTTCTTCACTGAAGGTTCACCACTACCTAATTCATGCTTGATCCATCTTTTAATTGATCTGCTTAAAATCTTTCAAACATGAGTATGACACAGCCTCCTCAGACTACTGTTTCCTATGCTTAATGACTCCCCAGTACTCCTCCTAATGTCAAACCTACAAGTTAAGCCCATTAATTCCTGTCCTATCAATGGGTACCAAGGAAGCAGCTTCTAAAACTGCCTTTCTAAGAATATTATTAATATATTTGAAGACTTGTGCTTACCCTCATTCTGATTTGACAACTTTCAGTATGAACAGAAAACATGTTTTACACTTTGGCATAATATGAAATCTCTATTGTCCTGATGAAAATAAGACACAGGGAAAAACACGGAAAAAGAGATGGTTGACAATCCTGAAGCATTATATAAGGTTTATTTTCATTGCAAAATGACAAATCCATGAGATGACCTACACAGTTGAAAAATAGACAGTGAGGCAATCTCAAAAACAACTCCATATTACCAACAGAACTGTACTTATAGTTCTGCATGAAAGCAAGTCAGTAGCATAGCTGGGAAATTGTGTACATTTTTGGGTGCATCTCTGTTCCTGCAGGAAAGATATACACCTCTGATTTTAAATTTGACTTAAAAGCACTATCTAATAGCTTACTAAAATTCATAATGTGAGAAGTCTATCGGTGACTGACTTAAAACTGTTCTCTTCAAAAATGTCCTCCAAGAGTGATAGGCACTGATCACAGAGAATTTTCTGATGGGAGCCTATTTTCAGGAAGAAAGAGTCTCTTCCAATTCTAAGAAAGGAAATCAAAAATACTCTTGTTACAATGAAAATATTTTCTATTCAAGTTTGAGAAAAGATTAGATGTTTTCTTCTCAAAAACATGAATTCAAGATGTGAAAATAAGTTAAAAACTTAAATCCCAGCATTGTTATTCCACAATTTTGTGTAGGCTGCATGGTAAAATGTAACTATTTACAACATTAACACTTAGACTAAAAACGTGATGCAGTATATATTCCTAGAAAAATTTAAGGGTAGTTGGAACAGGATGAAAGTTAGCAATTTTCCTTGAGATTTTCTGATCTTTAGTAAAGCTATAAAATTTTGGTTAATAAAATTAAGCAAGACTAAAAGGATCTCATTAAATGCTTGGTGAAAAATGCCCAAGCCTATTTTTGCTCCTTTAACATTGTGACAAATAGAGGTTTGCTGAAAGGAACTGATTAACAATTAAGATCTGTTTCCTTTCTATTATCTTTCTCTGTACTAAGTGGATAGGATATTTTCCATCACTTCTTTTTCCTCTTTCTTTTTTTTTTTATTTATCTGCACCATCCCTGAGTCTATATCTAGGAATAGTCACTGCATACGCACAAAACACACACTCACATCTGTATAGAGAGAACATATTTATAAAAGGGGAAGACTCAGAGGTTTGTAGCTCTGTTACCACCTCCCGATAAAGAGCAGCTGTTCCAGATCGTGTGGTCCAGGAACAGTCTCTTCTCTGGGGATATCTGTTCACACCTTAGCTTCTTAGTTACAGAGGTCCTTTGTGTAGATAAACAGTAGAATAGTAAGTCGCAGATAAAGGGAAAGCTATACTGGAGTACTTGGACAGTAATTGTTCTGTTGTGCCAGCTTTGCAATTTTTGTCAGGTGCTATTTTTCAATTGTAGTAGTACAGTGGGAATCAGAAAGGCAGAGAGATTCTTACTGCAGCTTCACATTTGAGATGATTTAGTTGTGCTTAAAACACCCTGAAGATGTGAACATAAAAACATTACCCATGCAGCAGAGATTTATACAGAGGAACCCATCTCACTAACACTGGTGAGTGATTATGAAAGAATATTACTCAGAGTAATGAAAACTTCTGATTTGTAAACTTGTGGTGTAATTCATTTTTCTATCAGTCTATTAAAATGACAAAGTAGCACTCAGAGCAACACATTTCCCCCTCACTGTGACTGAATTAATAGTTTCTAGTGAAGCCATTGTCTCTCCAGAGGTTAAGACTGAGGGTGACTGATAACATGAATGAAATAAAAGAACTTACTAAACCTCATTCTGGTGGAATTTAGTCCACTACTGTCTTGAAAAGACATTATAAATCTTGGCAAGAATATAATGCTTTCAGGACAAACACATAAAAAAGCCACGTTCTATTTCAAGGAATGAAGCCCAATCTGAATTCTTTTGATTGCATATTAGTAACATGTAATTACAGAATTGATTAAATTAACAGTATTTTGATTGGGAAGTTAGAGTTAATAAAATAAAATCTATATTTACTATACCCTTCAACTTCAATCATGTTGATTAGTAACAATGAAGGAAGTGGAGACTGGCTGAATCATAATGAACAAGTAATTTCTATCTCAGGAAAATGTAGTTATAAAACACGGTGTTTTAATATACTTTAACTGGTACATTGTTAAGTGTTGCTTGTCATAAAGTGTTAATAATGCACAAATAAATGTTAGTCTATGATATTGACTCTTTTTAAATAAGATTGGCTCAGATGATTTTTAATATAGTTCTATCAAAGCATACCAGAAGGAAAATTATTCATTGTATCCTAGAAGTTAAAGCAAAGAACGTTATTTCCCAAACTCTTCATGTGTTCAAAGATTTCAGGCTTTGTTTAAATCAGTTCACTTTTCATAGCCAAATATGCATCACCTGGAGGCAGGCTGAGTAACAAAAATGGTATGTTACTCCCCCAAAATCTGATTTTATCTGAGCATTTCTGATGTGATGAAAATTATATTGTATGTAGTGTCAATGCAGCAATATCTTGAGGAGCATTACTGTCACAAAACATAGGGGTTGATGTTAAGTCTACACTTAATAGAGATTTTGGGTGACTTTAAGCAGAAGTAATATCCAAAAATGTGTTATTTAGTTGCTTGCTCTGACCTCAGATATTTATACAAACAACTAGAAACTCCTGCAGAGAAGGAAATGTCCAAAAACCAAAATTCCAACTGCAGGGGTTTTATCTGCTTTTTTGGATAGGTGATTACTTGAAATTGCCTTCGGAGAAACACAGTAATGAATGCACAAAGTTTTTTTGTCTTTAACAACAAAAATCAAAGACAGAACTGCTTCTGAAGCTGTCATCTCCTAGCTGTAACTTTTGAGAAGCTTTATGTGTATTTTTTCTTTTTATTATAAGATATATAAGTGATATTATCTAGGAGCAAGAAAATAGACAGCTTCATTACTAATGCAGCAATAGCTCTGTCAGAGATCTAATTACTTCTTGCTGCTCCATAAGTCCTTGTCATGTGGAATCTCCCAGTACAAGAGTTGGGTAAAAAGGTAATTAGTATTTTCTAATCATGTCTGCCATTATTTTACACTGTGTGTGTGTGTGGCTCGGCTTCGCGAACGCAGATTTGGGCAGGGCTGTCCCCACGTGGGTGTGCCCTTCCAGCCTGCGCAGTGGATTTTAGGTGAGGCACAGCGTGCGCAGAACTGGCCCCACCGTTTAAGTCCTGAGGTTCATCTGCCACGGCCGAGCGACCTTGGACAGTGCCAGTGAAGTCCTCAGGACTAGAACCTACAGCACCCGGCATTTCCCAGGAGGTCTTCCATCCAAGTACCAATCCCGGGCTGACCCTGCTTGGCTTCCGAGATCTGACAGGGTCAGATATCAGGGAGGCATTTAACTGCCTTATTTTACACTACATTGAACTTAATATGCCAATTTCACCTACTGGCAGCCAGAAGCTCTGTGGCAGTTTGTTATTTCATTCTGGCTGTGCTCTTGTAGCCAGAAGAGTAAATGATTCATACTCGACAAAGCATTAACGCCTCTTTTCCAGTTGAAAACTGTAGGGCCAAAAGAGTACCCTGGGAACAACACCAGTAACAAATAGTGCAGGTACCACAGAGCCTGTCTTTTGTTCAACTACAGTAACTCAGATGAGAGGTACAGAAATTCCGACCAACAGCAGTGCAGTCAAGGTGTTTCCAACCAACTAGTTGAAAATATTTACTTCAGAAAAAATGCAACTTTTATTTTGATAGGAAAGAACTTGAGGAAAAGTCATCATGTCTAGCAATCCAAGTTCTTTCAAAGTTCTGAAAACCAAAACCTCCAGAAGTAAAAAATCTTTCTAGAGTTCTAGAAATTATATTTTTTTCAATACTACAGTTACAAAAATTTGTAGCAACAAAATTTTGCCTCTTTGTTTTATTTTGTTTTGCTTTGTTTTTTACCTTTTGTTGAGCATTCGCTCGCTCGTGATTCCATACATTATGGTTGTATCACACTGGGAATGTGGTTTTTAACCATATTTAACCATGGGATTTTAAGGGGCTCTTAAGTCAGAGATACCAATAATCAGCAATGCCAATAAATATTTATTTTCTTTAACTGTTTTCAAGGCCATGTTTTGTTATTTTTCATCCCAGGGAAAAATTAATTTCGGAATAAATGCTAACCTTATTCTGTGTGAAGTCATGAGTAATGTTTATCAACAAGGTTTCTTTCCCATGACTATTTCAGGGAGAGATATGATTTCTGCAAAAGACTTTTTGCCTTAACAAGCTATTTCAGCCAGGATGTGGCTTCCTATCAAGATTCACAAAATGTCTCATGCTCCTTTAAATCTCAGGGATTGTCCTCTGCACTCCTTCTAAAAACATGGCAATAGTAAGCAGAGGGTCACTATCATATTATCTCATGATATGTTTATTTTTATTTTCTTATCTTCATGTATTTTTATGTTGGTTTTACTCATTTTTCTGATTTTAAGTCTTAGTATTTTATGTAGCCTATTTCTACAGAGGTCTCAACACCCCAGACTCCTGGATTATGTTTATGAATCTTAAATTCTGAAATAATATTAGTGGTAGATTCTACTCACTACTTCTAATTAAATAGCTTTCCAGCTATTGGTTTCAGTCATTAAAATATTTTAGTCCATTTACTCCCTCTCTGAGCTTTTACAGGTGAATCCTCCCTCGAACACTTAAAAAGACATGGAGAGTTTGAGCATTCAGGAGAAAACAGGTATATCAGTCATTTAAATCAGAGATTGTTCTCAGCCAATAGTCACATAAACAACTCTAAAACTCAGAGACACTGTACTAATCACAGAGTACAATTTGCCTTTTATTTCAGAATTAGCATCTTAATTGGCTGTCTTGTTATTAGATCTTAGGAAAAAAAAAATTACCACGGTCTTTGGTATTTAATTAAGATGTAGTAAATGGTTTTCTAAATTGAATTTTGTTTTCCAGTGGATATGGTTATTGGAAAAGTCGGTTGAATGGAAACAATTATCTTGATAAAGGCTTTTCTTCTACATTTGAAGCAAGTTCTATGCTTGGCTTAATGCTGATTAAGGAAACGTCTCTAGAGCCTTGAATTATCTTTACCTTGAACAAAATGCTTTGCAAATATGTAAACCTGATTTTGCTGCATTTGCCTTGCTCTTGACATAAAACTGTATTTTGGAAATTAAAAAATCTTGTTTATGAGATAGTCACAGATCTTACACCATCCATTCACCTTGCCTTTCTTATATGACATTCTCTCGAAGTGGTGGGTTGGAAAGGCTAACCAATTGCTATACCTTAGAGTCCCGTGCCAGAGACTGTGTAAAAGGAATTATTCATTCATTAATTCCTAGTTCAATTTCAATGTTCTAAAACATGTGTGGAGGTTAGATAACTTTGTCAGTAATGAACATTATTTAAGTTACTATTTTGAACAAACTAATTAAATTGACTGATCATTACTGGGCTTTTGTTAACAGCTGGTCTATGATTTTTTACTGTTGTGCCTCCATACACTTTTATGTTCAGAAACACTAATCCAGAGATGAATAAATATCCCACTGTACAAGGATGAGCATAATGAAATCATTCCCTATGTGTACACAGTAAAAATTTAACCTGAAACATTGATTTCAAAAATTGCCCCTATTTAAAAAATACAGTTACTAATGAGAAGGCTGGAGATTTCTGTAATATCTTCTTCCATACTTAAAAAAAAAATAGTACTCAATTTCTTTTGCTAAATTCATTAATTTTGGGATCTGGATAAAAAATAATCAGGAGTGGGAGAAGACAGAAGACCACCAAAATATGCTACAAAGCAAATTCATAGGTGCAACTGAGTTATACCAATTCTTGTCTGCAGATCTTGATTACACACCTTGCCACAGAGCATCATCAACATGTTGTAAGGGTTGTACAGTGACCTACATCATTTACAACCTGTGCTTTTTCTCCACCACCTGCTGACCAATGCCTAGCCCATCCCTAAGAAGCAAACACCTAACCCTGCCAACTCCCCACAATTTATATTTTGAGCATTGTGATCTAGGGAATGGAATATCCCTTTGGCCAGTTGGAGTCAGTTGTACTGGCCATGCTTCCTTCCAGCATCTTGTGCACGTGAAAAGTCCTTGACTTAGGGTATGCATTATGTGGTAACAACCAAAACATCAGGGTGTTATCAACATTATTCTTTTACTAAATCACACTAAACCACAGCACTGCACCAGCTACCAAGAAGAAAATTAACTGTATCTCAGATGAAATTAGAACAGCTTTATAAACCTAAGAGATTCATGATCTACTTCAAGAACTCCACAGAAGGTCATTATAAGCTCATGTTTGGTATGCATGCTTCTATCAACTGTATGTCCAGCTATCTAAATATTAATATAAATTAAAATTAATCTGTATAATGATAATTAATATGTATAATAATGTAAATAATTAAAAGAAAATTCTGGTTTCTCTGTATCAGAATCTTTCATTTCATCCATTAAAATCATTAGAGAAAGTGCCACAAAATTTAGTAGGACAGAATCAGGAACTGAGGCAGTATTTCTGAATTATTCTCCAAAGGGAAAAAAGATCTGGATCTCTTTGTACATGATCTGCTAAAATGTGTTTAAAAACAGTCAAAGTGTGTTAAGTACTTCAATAGCAAAAATAATTTGCCCAGTCTTCTTTAATTGTCCTATGTGATTTGCATGAAACAAACTTGGAGGGGCACTTTCAGTTACAATGAGGACTTTTTACAATGTAGAAAACTAACACAGAAAAAAATCCAGTATTCTGAAACTTAAAAGCAATTTTAAGGATGTGTCTGTTTTTTCTTACTTCTGATCTCCCTCAACATGTTTAAAGATATTTGAGAAGTTGGAGTCCCATTCTTACGTCTTCAGGAAGAATCTTGTATTGAAATATTTGTTCATATATTTGTAAGCATTTGAAATCAAATCAGAAATAATTAAACTAAACGTTTTATGTCACATCAAAAGTTTATAGGTACTGAAACCTGTCATGCTCACCAAGCCACTTCCCATCATTTAGCAACTGCCCTGGCCAATCAGGGAGATGCCAGTTGACTGGAAATTGGGAAATGTGACTCCCATCTATAAGAAGAGTTGGAAGGAGAATCTGGGAAACTACATCTCTGTCAGCCTAACATCAGTGCTGGGGAAGGTCATGGAACAGATCACCTTGGGTACCATCACACAGCATGTGCAGGACAACCAGGGAATCAGTCCTAGCCAGCATGGGGTTATGAAAGTCAGGGCCTACTTGACCAACTGATATCCATCTACGATCATGTGACCCACTTAGTGAATGAGGGAAAGGATGTGGATGTTGTCTAGCCAGACTTTAGTAAAATCTTTTACACTTTTCCTCAGCACTCTCTCAGAGAAGATGGCTGCTCTTATGCTGGATAGGTCCACTGTTTTTTGGGTAAAAACTGTCTGGATGGCCAGGCCTGGAGAGTGATGGTGAATAGAGTTACATCCAGCTGGAGGCAGGTCACTAGGGCTCAGTTTTTTGGGGTCAGTGGTGTTCGAAATCTTTATCAATGATCTAGTGGAGGAGATTAAGTGCATCCTTAGCAGGTTTGCAGACACCAAGCTGAGAGTGAGTGTTGATCTATGTGAGGGACGGAATGCTCTTCAGAGAGATCTCGACAGGCTGCATTGATACGCTGAGGCCAATTGCAAGAAGTTCAACAAGGAGAAGTGCTGAGTCCTGCACTTGGGTCACAACAAGACCAAGAAGTGCTACAGGCTGGGGGAAGCATGGCTGATAAGCTGTCTGGTGGGAAAGGACCTGCAAGTGCTGATCAACACCATCTGAACACGAGCCAGCAGTGTGCCCAGGTGGCCAAGAAGGCCAATGGCATCCTTATTTGTATCAGTAATAATGGGGCAAGAAGAACCAGGGCAGTGATTGTCCCCCTGTATTTGGAACTGGTGAGGCCACACCTCAAATTCTCTGTTTAGTTTTGGGCCCTACTACAAGAAAGACATTTGAGGTGCTGGAGCATGTCCAGAGAACAGCAGTGGAGCTGAGAAAGGGTCTGGAGATGAGGAAGGGTCTTATGAGGAGTGGTTGAGAGAGCTGGGGGTGTTTAGCCTGGAGAAAAGGAGACTCAGAAGGAACCTTCTCACTACAACTGCCTGAAAAGAGGTTGCAGCCAGGGGAGGATCAGTCTTCTCCCAAGTAACAAGTGATAGGACAAGAGGAAATGTAGGACAAGAGGAAATGGCCTCAAGTCACACCAGATGATGTTTGTATGTATGTATATGTATGGCCCCACCGTTTAAGTCCTGAGGTTCATCTGCCACGGCCGAGCAAGTTTGGACGGTGCCAGTGAAGTCCTCAGGACTAGAACCTACAGCACCCAGCATTTCCCAGGAGGTCTCCCATCCAAGTACTAATCCGGGTCTGACCCTGCTTAGCTTCCGAGATCTGACGGGATCGGATGTCAGGGAGGCATTTAACTGCCCGTAGATGATGTTTACATTAGATCTTACGGAAAAAAATCTTTTCAGAAAGGGTTGTTAAGCATTGAACAGGCTACCCAGAGAAATGGTGAAGTGATTTAAAGCATAAGTAGATGTAGTACTTTGGGACACGGTTTGGTGGTGAACTTGGTAGTGCTGGGTTAATGGTTGGATTCGATGAGGGTCTTTTTCAAATTAAATATTTCTATGATTCTATGACTCTGCTTTCAAAATGGGGACATTCTAACGAGACAAGAAATTCCACATTTAAAAAGACCATGGACTGTGGATCCTAAGGGACAAGTTCTATTGCAACAATCAGATCTTTTGCTCTTACCATAATTTTTTTCTTTTCTGTATTTTGTAATATGGTAACAGTGCTATTCTTGGACAGTAGAGACATTTATGTGTTCTATACTTTTCCTCACTTTTGATGTTTTTTATTTGATTTTGTGTTTATGTGCATCATCTCTTTGATGACTTCACTGTCCTGTAAGAACAATAAGTAAAGTAATTGAGAATTATCATGGAAATCTATATCAGATAATAAATAAGCACTTTACAAATGAATATCTCATGATGACACTAATTTAAAAACAAGCTCTTTAAAATTGTGCATTTTGTTATGGCAGCTGAACTGCTGGCATGCCAAGGAGCTCACAAAACAGAGATGCTTCAAGTAGACTGAAAAGCCCAATGAAGGAGAGTCACTAGGTTAAAAATACCCAAGTGCTTTATGCCAGTGTGATACATCATTGTAAGGGAAATGAAGTTTGTTTGTTCTGAACCAAAACTCTTGGCTGGCTGTCAGTTTTGCAGGAACATTGACATGTTCACAGGAAGGGAAAAGTTGCTGGATTTTATCTACACCAGATATTTTCTGTGCCATGATCTTCCAGTCCTTGAATGTTCAAGCATTTTTCAGATATCCCAGGTGTTACCTTTTTATGTGGGAGACAATATCTGATGATCTTGGTCCTAGAGCAGCTGAGAGACAGCAGTCCTGGGCTTCAGGTGGGGCAGTGTCATCTCATCCTTACTGTTGGACAAGTGGATTCAATAACTCTTAAATTACTACAGTATGGGTAGTCTCTTACCCATGATAAAAATGCAATTTCAGTCCAGTCCTATTCACAGGGTACTTTGGGAAAAAAAGAAGATGGTGATCCCTAAATAGACTTTCAAGATGAATATGAGACAATAAGTTTCAAAGATACAGTAGGTAGCATTCAAGATGCTTATTTAACATTTGTGTTGGAAATACATGGCTCCTGCTATAAATACGCCCCTCCATTCTATATAGAGGGAAACCATCCAATTAACTTAACCAGCAAATGTTAGACTCTCACTGGATGTTTTGAACAACCTTTAGAGTTTCCAATATCTTTAATAAGGGAAAATATATTTTCATATATTAACTCAAATGCATTGTTGAACTTTCCTTAATAGCTGAAAATTATATTGTCTATTTACCAGTTGCACTGTTGTAAATGAACCTGTAGGCTGTGAGCACAATATGGGTAAATTCTCCAGTTCTGATTTGCGTGAAGATGATCTCTAAGGAACAGTGTATTCACGCAAATTCAGTGCCCTCTTAATGATCTGAACCTGGAGTGTGTTTGAACACCTTCAAATCCAGAAACAGAAGCCCACATCCATCTGCATAACTATTACCAAAGTCACTTATCCCTGCTCATGCAGGAAGTCTGTGGTAATACTTAGAATCAAGACTAGACTTTGTATATCCAAAAAAGAAACTTCTCGATTTTAATTCATACTAAATATCTCTTTTCTGTCCAAATTCCTTAAGTAAAGTAGCTGTTTTGTATGCCTGTGGAATACTCAGAAAACATTTAGATGCTTAAAATCAATAATGAATAACACTTAAGATTGGTTATTTATGTGACATTTTCTCTAACTGCAAAAGAACCCCAAGGCATTTTCTTTTTCTTCCCACTTGAAAATGTCTAATCAAAACAATTTGGCCTTCTTTGATTTGAAACAAGTGTCAGTCTTGGGATTTTTTCCTTAATTCTACAATTAATTATGACAATGGATTTGCAACTTCTAGCAAAATATTGCTTATTACCTTGTAAGAAAAGAGTATTTATATTAGTTATATAAATGAAATGCAAACTTTAAAGTATGAATTCAGCTAATGCAAATAAAGCTAATAAGATGTGTCAATTTCATTAAATACACATCAATTTTCTCTTTTATTCTCAAAAGCCTTATCAAAAATCAAAAAGAAACATAATGGGAAGATCAGATGTTGTATGTCAGTATACAGGCAAATTAAGTTTCTATTACTTCTCTGAATATTTATGTATAATGGCTTCTGATGCTTAAGAATAAATATAAAATGAAGAAAAAATGAAATTAATTGATAAGAGCTAGGAAAAAATTATCTAAAAAAGGAGGAAGACTCACTACAATAATATATTGGAAGACAGAGAAAAAAGAAGAGAGAGAGAGAAGAATGTAAACAAACAATAAATAAGTAGAAATTAAAAAATGAAACAGGGATGCTAAGAAAAAAGAAAACTACTGTGACAATGAACCAGATTATCAGCAGTTCCAATACTTGGATAAAAAATTTCCTAAACAGAAATTTAAAGCTTCCTTAATTCCTCTGGGCCATTCCTGCCATCCCAGTTCAATCAAGGAAATATATTGACTATTGACAAGTGAGAAAGTCTTTTATCCATCTGTATGTTAACCCCAAACACCAAAATTGTACTGGTGGCTTAAAGTGCATTCTGCTAGTTAAGAATGAATCTGAAGACCTCAATTCCTTTACAATACGTGCCCATTCATCTTACCAGTAAAATGATTTAAAAATTCACTATCAAAGGCTACCCGAAAAAAAATATCATTTCAATTTTTATCAGTCATTTTTCTTCTGTAACTTCAAGAAAATAAATAATCATGAATAGTCTCAAACATCTTAATTGGTGGTGAGCAGTAACTCCTCTGCCAAGACAAATATTAGTACTAAGACAAAAGGAGATGTGCCTTGGAGTAAATTTTCCACTTGCATGTGCATGAGAATGTGGATTAGGAACTGCTGAAACTAACAATTTCCAGAGACCTCTCATCACATAAATTTTGTGGAAAAGTGTATTTAAAACCATCATCAGGACTTGAAAAAGGCCCAGGTAAAGCTATTACTTTTAAGATGCAGTATTTTTATTCATGAAAGCGAATAGCACATACCATTTGATTCCAATGGAAATGTGCAGCTCAATTAGTGGTTCTTTAAGAACAAATATAGAAGAGCTGCAACACTAGTTGGCTTTTTAGTTATTTTATGAGATTTCAATAGGAAGCAGGGGTAACTGGGAATGACTTACCAAGATCTCCACCATGCTATTTCATTATCAACTAGTGGCACACAAACAAAAATAGTTTGTTAGACTTAGTGGAAATTTCCCAGAAAGAAATTAGGCTGTATAAGCATGTTTGTGACCTTTAACTTGAATGATTTTTTAAAAGCTTCAGAGGTCACCATGCACAAGGCATGCAGATTTTTTGTGGCCACTTAGCATGTATTGGGGTTTAAAACTAGCACTAACAAACTTTAACTCTGTAGATGCTGACAAATTGCAGTTTCAGACAGGAGATATAAAAACTTATCCATAGGCACTGTCTGGTCCAATTTTTTTACTAAAGCTGTAATACAATTGTATTATTTTATAATACAATTACAAAATAAACACATTTGCACATGGCTACATAATTATCCATAGCTTTAATCTAAAAAGTAGGGGGTTTCTTCCATGAAACAAGCAATAATAATTTACATATGTTTGTTTCTTTGTAGTGCCCATCATGTGCGGCCAACTCTAAAATTTATTTCCCAAAAATTCTTGATAGGTATCACTCTTTGCCTATAACACTTGCTCTGCTTTTTTTATTCTTCAGCCTATAGTTCAAGAATGATGCCGAAAGTCCTGTTTTTGGGGGGAAGGGTCATTCACGGCATCAAGAAGATATAAGAAAGGATGTGACAATCGATTTTTACAACAGTTTATGTGTATGTATGGACTTGGGGATCTATGTGAAGCATTTTGAATATATTCAGGTACTCATTTCTAAACGTTTATGTGATTTGAACCAAATTTTTGACACATCTCCATTTCTGAAATTTAAACACAAACGTTGAAAAATTTTGTGCATATGCCTAATTTTATTTATAGACAGGTTCCTCAGCTGAGTTAGAGGGTTTTTATGGAATCATTACTGAATTTTTTAGTTTGCTGGTGAGGTGCCTACCCAAGCGTCCATTTTCCATCACTGACTACAGCTAACGAAGGAGAATCTCCACATCTGATTCTGCTTACCTAACCTGTTCCTGTTCTTCAGCCACCTGATCATCTTCTTCACCCTCTTCTGTACTCACTGCAACAGGTCCATGTCCTTCTTATGTTGGGGTTCCCTGAGCTGGATGCAACACCCCAGCTGTGGTTCACAAGAGCAGAGAGAGAGAATCATCTCTCTTGACCTGACCACACTTCTTTCCATGCAGCCCAGGATACAACTGCCCCTGTGAGCTGCAAGTGGACACTGATGGCTCATGCTGGGATACTCATCAACCAAGACTTCCAAATTATTCTTCTTGAGGCTGCTCTCAATTCATGTTCCACCCAGACTGTATTTGTGTTTTGAATTGCCCTGACCTGGAGAAAAATATCTTTTGACAATGGTAGGGAGTCCTCATGTTTGGTTATGGCTCAGTATGGATTTCCATGTGTGATTTCTATGGCTCCAGGTACTCCAGTGATTTTCAGTTTTAGCACATAAAAGATTTCTGTTGAATGTGTTTGTTTCAATTTTTTATTTTGTTATTCAAAGTTTAGGGTAAGTACAAGGTAAAGATTCAGGCCTTGATGTGCTAAATAGTATAATGTGTCTTATCCTTAAATATTTATACATGTTAAGAATAATTCTGCAAAGGACAAAAGATTTAATTTAAATTTAATTTCATTTTAGAATTTCTTTTAGGGTGTCATTTAACTCTCAGCTCATCCTGATTATAATGGACTCTAATCAACTGAAGTTAATGTGTGAAATTAACCAGAAGTGTTGCTTCTTCTGAGATTTTTTAAGTGAGAAGGCTATTTTGCACTGATTTGTAAAAGATTTTGATTAATAAAAGATTGTTTTTTAGAAAGTGCCTCATCAAAGAGGATTTTATTAAATTCTACTACTTGTTTTAATCTGGGAAATCAATTTTGACATAGCAGTATTTCCTGATAAAGCACAAATTTATGGAATTAAGTACAAGAAGTATAACTGAAACCGTGTTCAGCTTGTGTCTGTCTCCCAATAACCATTTATGCTTACCCATGTCAATCTTGGATATTTGTCCTAAAAACAGTCTATGAAGTAAAAACACCTACAAAAAATATCAGTGAAAAAATATCAATAGCAAACAGAGAACAGGAGGAATGGTAGCTGAAACTGAGTAACAGTGGTTGATTCTGTATAAATACTCCATAACTATTCAGCATTCACTGGCAGTTTTGCATTCAGGTGCTCCTGCCAGAGATGGGTATCACAATCACTCTGTGACAAATGCACACAGGAAATAGGATAAAAAGTTATCAAAAAACATATCAGGGCCCAAAACGTTAATTCTCTTTGTGCTTACATGTTCCTTCAAGATGCAATATCCTACTATTGCATCTTTATGAACACAAAGTGCCTCATTTCAGATATTGTGTCTTTTTACATACTGTTCTGTAACACAGAGTGCAGAAGTCATCTATGCAAGGGGTTCGGGGTGTCTGTTGCACTTTATGCATGACACATTTGAGCCTCATGTACCCAGTGTCATCATTCTCATCAACTGCAACAGAGAACAGACAAGTGATGACTCAACCTGAAAGTCAGCAAACTTGAAGGGATGATATCCATTCTCAGTTACACAGTCAGCAGAGGTAAGCTTCCTTAGAGAAGCTTGGAACTTGACATACTATCTCTTTTATGCAACAAGTTTATCTTGCTTATTCCACCTTTCCCCAGTTTCCTAGTATTACATTACTCCAGGGACCTCTCTAGGTTTTTTGGTCCTTTATTTCAGATGACTGCATTTCTATGTATAAGTTAATTTTCACACTTCTTAAAGATCATATGGATTTCCACTGTTTCACCGTCTCCTTGTTACCTAGCTATTTCTCTCTGTACCTCTGTGTTTGCTTACAAGGTTAAATGTTTCAGGCGGTCCTGTCTGAATCTGTTGCAACCACAGTTGCAGCACTGTAGGCTGCAAGATGCAGACACGTCCTGAATACAGCTGGAATGTGCTGTGACTCAGCAGTTCAAGTGAGTACCAGCCCTCTTCCAGTCACTTCATCCCCAGCACACATAGTTTAAGGCAAACATGCCCCCAGGGCAATTTGTGCATGTAATTTGCACTAGCACAGCATCAGTGTAGGATGTAGGTGACTCTGAATCTATGTAATTTGCAAAAAAAGGCTTATGAAAATAGCTAGCTACCCCAGAATATAATCACACATTTGTGTTACTAAGTAACAGATGTTACCCTTCTATCATTTAAGCTTAAATAATGATTAATCTCTGCCTACACCAGATAAAACACAGTAAGTAATAAATTTATCTCAAGAAATTAAATGGTAGAAGCAACAACTTAGAAGTTTAAACACATAGTAAAATATTCCCTTACACTTAGACGGAAATATCTTGACATCACAGTCAGGGACAAGTGAGTTTTAATTAGGCTTTTCTGGTTTTATATACCTGCTTAAACAGTAAAAGCTGGATTTATTTAGTAGAAGTTTTCAGAAGGTTGAGATCTAGTTTTTCTAAAGTTTTAGTAAACCTCATATGTAAAATCTTTAACCTTAGTGCTAACCCCAAACCCTCTGCAACTGATCCTTGCATGCAATCAACATTAATTTGTCTATGGGTCACAACTAACCAGTTCTGATTAAAAGGGATGAGGCCAAACTCAGTAGCAGCACCACATCATTTCACCTACAGTGTTTTAGGAGCAAGGCTAGTATTTGTGCAATCTTGCATTGTTTTATGGAGACATACAAGACCTCTCAGTTCTGTCACCTTATCTTCTGCGTCATAGAGCTTGAGCTCTCAGTACCCAGAGCTTCTCATTCAAGGCCATCCAGTGATTGAAAGGACAATTGAATCCAATTTCTATGGCAATACCAAGTCATAGAAAATATTGCTGGCTTCAAAGTAGCACATATGAAAAAAAAGAAAGTCAAACTCTTTTCCTCGTACTACTCTTGTGTCAATGGCATAGCAAAAGAAAGTGAATTTTCACTACCCACCTGTTAAAGGTTCAAACACAGAAAGGTGATGTTGGGAGAAGTCCCTCAGAGAAATTTTCGCACCCTACCAACACAAAGGTTTGGCCTTGGAGTGCCAGGATTGAGGGCAAAAGATGGCTGATGACTTTCAGATTCCAGCTGAATGGTGGGGTGGAGGCAAGAAAGAGAACCCCAGCACCTGAGGGTGGGAGAGATTTTTTTCCCTATGTGCTGGCTTTACTTTTTGGTTTGGGGCAGCTGCAGAAAAGGCGCCACTGCTTGGTAAGCTGGTGAGACCTCTTTTCTAACTCTGCTCCTTGCCTTCCCTCCTCCATCTCTGGGCACCCTGAGCTTCAGAGAGAGAGAGAAGAGAGTCACAGCTGCTTCAGGACACACTGCATGCTTTTTTATTCCTGGGGACCGACTTGGACTGCAAGGAGATTCCTGGGAATTATCACCATTACACCACTCCCAGCTTTTCCTTCTTTTCGAACAAGGGACAAGGAGGGAGAGAGAGAGAGTCTGCTTTTCCTTCACGAAAAAGGCTCCATCCTGTACCATGTGAGTGTTCACCCCTTGTCTCTACCTCGCTGGGAAAAGACTGAGAATTCACCTCACAGCCAGCTGAGGTGTGACACTGACACTGTCCATAAATATCACTGCACCAGGAGGAACCTACCAGGCTTTTTTTAAGTTGTTTCTCTCTCTCTCTCTCTCTTTTTTTTTTTTTGTGCTGGGGGAGTAGTTTGCTCTGGTCTGTTTACAGTTATATCTATGTCTACATATATATATACAGTATTCAAAAACAGTTATCTTTCTTATATCCATTTTCTAATTAAAGTTCCTTTTCCTTAAATTTAATAAGAAGTGACGTAGTTATTGAGGAGGAATCCTCTCCTCTGGTTTTGGTAAACAGTTTCCCTCAAACTAAGACACCACCAAGGATCATTACTAAAACTAACATATATCTGATGAGGATTCCTATGGAAATTGAAGTAGAAGTGAGGATGAAAGTTCACCAAAAGAACAACTGAAAAATACAAGATTCCTGAGCAATACAGTGGAATACCTAGAGGCAGAAGCACAGGAAAGGAAACAAGACATGACAGGAATAACAGCATAGGCATAGAAAGTCACTCCAGAAATAACATGGTGATATAGCTGTTGTGGTACAGAGCACTGGTATTCCTGGACATCATATTTAGGAAGGGAGAAAGACAAATTATTGTTTTGAGGACAAATAATTCACTGGCAAAAGTGAATGTATTCCATTTGTGATCTGAATTTCTGTAAGGCAGCTGGTATACTCCCACTAAAATAATAAATTAGCTGCTCTAGAATTAGTGCTTCAGGATTACTCTGCTTAAAGAGGGATGTTGGACCAGATGATTCACTGTGGTCCCTTCCAACCTTACCCATTCTATGATTCTCTGACATAAAATGAAATGAAATGTAAACATTTTGAAAAATCACAAAAATGTTGGGACTTTGTGATTACTAGTTTTGTTGGAAGAGAAAATGTTGCAAAATAGAGGAAGAGTCTTGGGTCCATGCTTATTATTTTCACAAATGCACATGGC
Source organism: Pithys albifrons albifrons (assembly GCF_047495875.1). Taxonomy (NCBI): domain Eukaryota; kingdom Metazoa; phylum Chordata; class Aves; order Passeriformes; family Thamnophilidae; genus Pithys; species Pithys albifrons. The sequence goes on from NC_092458.1 coordinate 79,107,819, forward strand.
AGGAAAAAAAAGAATAAAAAAGGTGCTAATGAAAATTACCAATACACCAACATTAAGACACTTTGCCAAAACAAAGAAAAATAAAAAAAAAACTGAAATGAGAAGATAAAAATGGTTGTAGTAATTCAAATGGGAAAATGCAATACTACAATGTTCAAAAGTGTGCATAATTAATTTTAAATGGTTTGATTGGGATGAAATTTTCCACTATTTGCCATCTATGAAAAGTCTTTAACTGTAAGTATGTAGTTTAATAGAAATATCACAATGTAAATGCATGTACATAGTAATTAATTGTTGTGTATTTTCTATGACTGTACTCTGCTTATCTTAAAATGAGTTGATAATGTCTCCAGCAGCAACCAGGTACTGTTGTACTGCTTATATAACTGCTTTCTAAGGTACAGCTGACATAAGATACTCAGCTAGATGGATCAAACCTTTTGTTCTGATCAACTGTTCTTCTAACAGTCTCATCTGGAAGACTCTACAGTGTCCTCTGAGCTTATAAAAAGCACAGTACCAATGGGACATACATGGAAAAGTACTATGGCATGGTTTGAGGAATAAAAAGGAAACTTTAAGAGAGCAAGATTTTTTAGTCAGCACAGCAAAGGAAGAAAGATGACATATTTCCTCTCAGTAAATGCAACATGCCAGAGTAGACAAAATATGTTGAAGAGGGACAAATGTACCCACAAGAAGAACAATCCCTAACAATGGGCCCTTGGGCAAAGACAGCCAACAACCTCCTAGATTGTTTTAGGAATACCACTGCCAGCAGATTGAGGGAAAAACCCTTCTCCTCTAGTCAATACTCGTATTGGATAATGGGTGTACTGTGTCCAGTGCAGGAGTCTTCAGTCTGAGCATTTTCTTACACATTTGTTGAACACCAAATAGTGGCAGTGAAAACCAAGTTTCAAAAGTTAGATTTCAGAGGAAAGCAGTTTAAGAAAGGGCTTACATCATGTGTACCTGTTTCATCAGGAAACTGGGTTTAGTGATCCAGGAAGCCTCCCACTCCTCTCAAATTTTTCTCTCAGATTTTTAGTGACGTTACTGAGCAGTGAATGAGTCACAAACTTGCCAAGAACATCTGTATTTCTAAGTATTTCAAACTGGGTTTTTGCAACTAAGCAGGAGCAAGCCAGGAATGACAGTAAACACTTACTCAAGTACATTTCCAGCAAAATTTAAGAGGCTCTGATTTCATCAGGACTGGTCATAGTTTTATGTTCATGATGTTAAGTATTCCACAAGAAGCGGCTATGTGAACTTGTGTCTTCTGTTAAGCAATACAAGGACAAAAACAGCTACTGAGACTGTTCAAGAGTCCAATAAAGGTGTTAAAATGTTTGAAGAGGAAAGCATCTTTTATAAGGAAGAACCTCAAGAGAAGTGAGCAGACTTCACAGTGGATGAGAATAATCTGACTCATTAGTTAAGTTGCCTTGACTCGACCCATAATAATAACATCATCATACTTTACAGGATCATTTTAGCATTAGCAGGTTTGCCTTTAGCAGGTGCAACCATTTATAGCCAATAATACGTGATTATTTAATTAAAGTTTGGATCTTCGGAAGCTGCTCTCCCCCCAGTACTCAGAATATGACAGTGGAGGATAACATTCCCACTGAGCCACTCTTGTCATTGATACTGGATATGACTACCCTTGCCCATGGAAAGGTATCTTTTCATGTACTCAGAACTACTGCACTCAAGTCCCTCAATATTCATACATCATACTCAGACACATTTGCCCATGTTCCCTGCATTGACACACTACCTATGACCATGAGGCCAGTCTCAGCAACCTCAAGTACTCTTCTACTATAGAATAAGACAAGCTCGTGAGATCTTAGAATTTGGGAGAATTAAAATTAGGTAAAATGAAACAGGAGAAAAATAAATGTAGGGAATAAGAAGTTATGGGTAGAGGACAAATCAGAAGACATCTAAATACAACAGCAAAAATACAAAAAATAATTGAACACTAGAATAAGACTAGAAAATATGATTGCAGGAAATAGTGACACTTTTCACTGTCATTTTCAGGTGTTTAAGTGCTTTGCTGCACTGAAGTGTGATTGACTGATGGGAATGGATGAAAACAATTTGAAAATAACTAAAAAGAATATATTTTCCTTTAGAGTTTCAAATAATGTGAAGAACTATTAATTCAGTCATCTAGAAACTTAGAAGTAAAATTTATTCAGGTAGGTATCAGTGCTATCATTCAAGAACTAATCTCTGATTTTAATTGTTTCTTTAAAGACTGTCTCTAGTACAATTTCACATCAGCAAACAAACAAACAAAGAAATTTGGGTATAAGGAAGACATGAAATAACACATTATCCTGAGCACAATAAAGATTGTTATTTGACTATTTTTAAACATCAACCTATACTATATCTAAGACTGCCAATTTAAAGCCGAAGTATTGACCACCAAGATCAGTAACTAGAGATAGGAAAGCCAGAATGTTAAATTTAAAATGTCTGACACTTCTCAAATGTATTCACTGCCAAGAACATCTCTTGCAATCATCCAGTAAAATCAAGTAATCCAAATTGTTAAATTATCCATAAGGGAATTAAAAAAGAAGTCTAAATAAATGGATTTGTTTTACATATGAAAAATTATAATTAGAATGAATCCATAATCCCTTTCACAGACAATTTTTTCAAAGATTAAAAATTAATTCAGTTCTTTCTTGTCTTTCACCCTGAAACTTTCTCTCATAATGCTGAAAAATCTAACTGCAAAGTTAACTGGAACTTTTTGGTATTGATTTCAATTGAAAAGAAAAATACTGTTTTTCATAAATCTCGTTTTATCTCTTACTTTGCTACCAAATAATTAATTTCCTTATTCCAGTATCCTCTCTTTTGTACTATACTATCTATGCCGTCTTGACTATTTGCTATGCTGCATTTATGTATTCTTATGTAGATAATTTTATCATCAAAATCATCATTGTGACAATATAATAAAACAGATTAATCCCCCATGAACAAAATCTTGAACAAAGATCCATGTTGCTTTTATTCAGGGATTTTGAGTGTTAAAAAAGTCAAACTACAAAGCACTAGTCTATTCTTATAATGCCCCTATTCTATAATCTAAGGTAAAGAAGTTGCACTTACATACAGACTTAAATGCCTCTCCATTAGTATTTCATCTAACTTTTAAGTCCTTTGAGTGAAGTGAGACAATCTCAACCTAAATGGTTAGAAACCTTTTGAAGAATGTATGTTTTACTTACAAATGCTTATCTAATGGTCCCATTTTCAAGGGACTAAAATGTCTCAAGATACAAGAAAGTACTCAACAGTTTTCAAGTTCAAGGTACCTGTTCCCTGGCAGTTTGCTAATACAGTATCTCACTAGATCTTCACTAGATTACTTTCTGCATTGTAGTCTAACTTTTCTAGTCTCAGAGGTCTTTACAATCTAGTCTATTTTCTAGAGAAAAGTGTTCAGATATATCTCCTGAAATTTTATATACACAGACCATTCCTTTTCATGTACTAACTTGCAGTCTGCTTGCAGCTTGCTAAATGAGCAAGCAGCATGCAGCCAAGCCTTGGAGGTACCAGGTCGAGACAAACAGGAAGCTATAATGATCTCTTTTAAGAAAAGGTGTGGGGTTTTTTTTCTAAATTATTTTCAATGATAAGACAGAATTTTTAAATTTTTTTTCAGTATAACTAAAAACTTAGGACAAAATAGAATGGCATTCTGAAAACTCTCTTCTTTTTTTCAGAAAATATTAAGTACTCATCCTCTGAGAGAGATGCTATTATGTGGTCTCAGGATGACTACTGAGGACCAGCACAGGCATCCTATATTTTCCATCCATTCTAAGAAAAAAAATATTGAGTAGATCAGTGTCAACAGGTTTCATCATCAGAGACATAAGATATTGTTGCAACTGTTGTTCTGCAATAAAAACTTAATTTGCAAACAAATCTGTCCATATCAGATTATGTTCACTTGGTGCCTTCTATAATGCTCATGAATCAAAAGCATTGAGTGAACAGGAGCACACAGCCAGTCTGATAAACAGATATGAGTGTGAGCAGCCAGAATAAAATTTCTGAGTATCAAATGCTGCTACAATCTTTGTAGCCAAGAGCAGCTTTAGTTTTCATATGCATCAGGAGGCTATAACAACACACCGGCCTACCAAGGCCTTAATTTCTCCCTTAGCTACAACTAAGAGAAAATCCCCAATGAGAAAGTTTGCCTTAAGCAAAGGTGGGTTCTATATTTGTTATGGCTTGGCTTCTGCAGTGAGGAAGAGAAGGGGAATCACACAGGAATGTATGATTTATTTCACTGACAGACATAATAATATGGATTTTCTCACCCTTTTCCCCTAGCATGATAAACTAGGAAATGATCTATTGTTACAGTAAAAGGAATCAAAGTTATTGAAAAGGATGCACAGGCACTTTCATTCTTGTGTCTTAAAGTTCTGGAAGACTTGTGGAAAGAACTGATTTGATTCCATCTGAAACTAATTGCACTCCCTCCATTCAGGAAATCTCACTGCAGATCAAAAGACTATATTAAAGGGAGGATTTTCTGTGACTTAAATTCTGATGGTTTAATAAGGAATTTCTGTACAGTGAGCATAAACTCACATTCTGTCAGGTCTCAAAGAAGTCATGTCTTTCTGAGCAAGAAACTTCATCAGATCTGGCATTCAGTGTATGAAATGAGTGTCAGAGTTTGAGTCTGACCCAAATCATCTTGACAACCTTTTAAGCAAAATTATATTTATTTTAAAAATTAGCTTTTCATGATAATTGTATTTTATTAAAATACTGGTGCTTTTAGTTGCCACCAAGGTAAAATCATCACATATTTAAAACCTCTTATATATAGTGGTGCCATCTTGTCCTTTTTTGTAATACCTCTTGGGTTACTTATCTGTTCCTTCAACATTGAAAAGCCACGAGATAGCTATTAACAGAAACAATATGTCACTAAAGATCACTAAATCAGAGTGTGACATATTTCATGTTCCTCCTGCTCATTTTTGGTGTTCCATAGGTCTTTTATTTAGGAAAGAGAGGAGAGAGCAGAGAAAAGGGAACCTAATCCTTTGAAACATCAGAAACCACTGCTCTAGAGTAGCAACTCTATTTTGTTCTGGTTTTATACTTGAAATAATTTAAGGCGCTACTCCAGGTCATCATATTAAAATAATTACTATGAGAATGGGCATCAGTATGAGACTTACCCTTTGGTACTTCATTAAAAAAATCATGCAAAACTATAGACACAGGAGAAATGACCACAAGCTGGAATAGAAAGAGCCATATGTCACTAGAAAACTGGTTGGATACACAGTCTACTTTATTGCTTTTTCCTGTTGCCATCTAGCACTGCCAGTGTCAATAGCAATAACAACAATTTACATTTGCATAATCACTCTTGTTCCAAAACACATGGCAAATCATAAACCAAATTATGCTTTTGGTTATATTAATCCTTAAGCCGAATGCTTTTTCCTGTGAAAATCCAGAACAAAATGTTGGCTTCTTTAATGTGGGAAAACCTCCAAGCCTGGAAGTTCAACACTGATTTAGGGCACATATTTTCTACTCTAGTATTTGTTACACCCTGGTTCTGAAGGCTCAATTTTACCAGGTATTATACTTTAATTTCAGGCTTCAAGACATTTTGCTCACATGGACCCTTGTAAAACCCTTGGTTCTTTGGCACCTTGAGTTAATGTCTACAAAAAAACTACACATTTTTCTCTAAGAGATTTCTTTTAATTTGGTGAGAATACAGGTGTTTTGGCAAAAAGGGTTTTGCAGAGATAACATGGAACTCCACAAAAGCATTACAAGAGATTATGAGGACTAGCAAGCATTGCTATAGGAATCTTTGTTACACCTTGCAAAGACAAACTCCATGCAACTTAAGTGAGGTACCCCCAGCTTACAGAAAATAAGTGTGTAAGTTACTCACAAGAGGAAGAAAAGAATAAAGGAAGAGAGAATAAGAGAAGAAAGAATAAAGATAGGAAAAGAGGGGAGAAAGAATACAGTTACCACTTAGAAGGTCACACATTTATGGCTTCAAAGAGAACAAGCTGTGTCCAGCAATGGATGCTTCCTTATCTGCTCTGGTCACTGTGGTCATCCCTTCCATGCGGGACCTTTGGTTCACTGACCACTCACTGTCCCCTCATCCAAAGTGAGAGGCACTGCAATCAATTAAAGGCTCCAGGGGGTGTGGTGTGAGTGGGTTACCAGGCAGACCTTCCTTGACTGCCAGCCCAGCCAGGTGACTCCCATGGCCATGTGGCTGCAGCCCCTGAGCAGGGGGCTCAGCAGGGCTTGTCATGGGTCTGCATGTCCAGCCCAGCCCTTCCCACCCACACACAGAGTCACAGATGCACCTCACAGGGTGGTTCTGACCCAATAATAACTGATCTGATGTGTAACAATATCTCTGCAACTAGAAGACTTGGATCCCCTTTGTCTTAGAACACTCTAAACACCACTGTACAATCACAGAATATAGCTTAATGTACCATACCACCAAAAAATATTTCCAAAACAATTTTTTTTCCTGGATGTTTTAGACCTTTCTAAAACTAAGATAAAAGCCAGAGCATAGAATTTGCAACCTGCAATTCACTTGAACACGTGATTCTTCATGTTATTACACCAATTTAATGCTTGAAATCAGTAAATATGTGAAAATCATGTTTCAGAAAAAGAAAAGGAGAAACTATCAGAAACCCCTATGATGAGACACAAAAAAACCCCATAGAGTTAACTTTCAAATTATTAGTTTTTCATAAGCCTAACAATGTCATACAGTGATATGACTTTTCTGTGCATTTCAATTTCCCTCTAACTGGCTTGTGAAAACATGGTTTTATCGACTTGCTTTTTGTCATTTAATAGTGGTCATGTAGTTGTTATTGATCTGCACCTGAAGCAAAGCAATATCTTCACGTTCTCTCAGAAAGTAGGTATCTGTGGCCTGGAATTATCTTTCCTAAATAGAACATTAAAAGATGTACCCAAGTTGGAAATATTGTTATTTGCATATCATATATAAAGAATTCTTTTTGATGACAAAAATAATAATTATATATTAGAATCTTGCATGGTAACAGAGAGAGGACCCAGGAAAAAGTGCAGTCTACCCTGAACACAACCAGTTTGTACTCTAGGCTTCAAAGCCAGGAAAGCGTCTAAGGCTGCTTTATTTACTGGTATTGATATAACCATACAGAAGTAATATACAGTGATAACAAGGTTTTAGAGAGACTTTTTGTGAACCTCAAGTTTCTCTGCTGTGTTATTGGTGAAGATACTCATGTTATTGTGGAAAACTACTCCTTAGTTGGGATCAGCTGAGGAAAGTCTCACTGCAAACTCTCTGCACACTGAATAGGGATGAAAAAAGAGCATCTGCTACATCGGCAAATAAAACATAATAAGGAATAAAGCAGTATGATGCCAAAGGCCTATTGTATTTGTTTCTTTTCCTGCATTTCTGTGATCTACAGTTAAGGCTCACCACCTGCTCACATAGAGCTGTCTTCATATGTACTTGAACTAGCGTTCAAAACAATGTCAGAAAGTTTGTAAATGCAAACTGAAAAATAAGTTTTCCAGATTATGCCACAGGAGTGATCTGAAAGTCAGACAGTAAAGCTGAACTAGGGTTAGAGTTCAAATAAGTCATATAACAGTGAAAATTGCCAATTATTCTGCTTTTGAATTAAAGGTTGTACCCTCAAGTTTGGGGGGGGGGGGGGGGGGTTGTTTTTTTCTTTTTAGAAAGCAGAACAAAATCAAATCTTTGATAAACTTGCTTACCAGCAGTGTTTTAAAGCTGGACTTATAAAACATTTGAGAGAGATATGTTTTGATGTACACCAGTATTTGTTCAGCAATTAGGATATCTTTCTGGGTTTTATATTGGTTTCACAGAAAGAGATAATACCTTCAGCTGAGTTATGAAACTCTTAAGGAGTCCCAGTGCCAGCTTCAGAAAGGCCACAAGTAGTCAGCATCGGCAGACCTATAGGATACAGAAAAGATTCATGAAACCACAGTGCAGCAATACATTAACAGAAGACAAGCATCTCGTTCTATTTCACTGCCTACATTGGCACTTCAAGGAGCAAGGAACTACCAATTATTTTAATTGTCTTCTCTCTGCTAACAGTAATGCTTGACTTCTTAGGTTTTTGAAGATCTTTCTCTGGAAGACAGATAAAATGTATGTGAAGATAGAAATCCAGAACAGATTCTGGTGCTTTTGCTCACATCGAGTAGTTAACTGCTCTGGAAATAGTCCTGCTAATTATCACAGAGAGAGGTTGTTAGCAGCAGCAATTTCGGGTCCCCCCTCCAAATTACCAAGGCAGAAGGGAGAACCCCCTTGAATGTAAAGTGTAAAAAAATTATTTAAATTATTTAAAAATATGTTTAAATTAAGGATATATTTCAAGTTCTTCACCCATCTGAAAAGGACCTTTGAGTAAGTTATTTCTTCCAGGAGAAAGAATGAGGTTTACAAGAACTGCTCAGGTGTGAGGAAATAAAGGTAATCTGCTGTTGACAGAGTGTCACTTAACTAGTATATTTAGGTAAATAAAAAAATCAAATCTGCATTCCTGTTTAATTCCTTTGTTTATTTGGTGCATGTATGAGAAAAACTTCAGGACTGTCTGATGTGTGAATGCTATGGCTATCGTGAGGGACTGGATACTTTTTCTGTGCATTTCTCTCTGGAAGTTGGATGAAGCTCTTCCTGTTATCACTAAGAGACTCCACGTCTTTCTATACCTAGAGATGGTTTGAAATAATGTCATGAAAGATAAAGTTAAATCTATAGGCTTTGATCTCTATCTCAATGTAAAACTCAAAATGTCAAAGTCCATATGCAGCAAAATCATCTTCAAACAGTATCAACCTTGGGGTATGATAGCAAACAACTTCCATATTATTGAAATCTGCTACACACTCTTAAACCAAGAATATTGGTCTCAGGTGACCATAATTATTATGTTCTTTTTCATCAAGGCAACAATGAAGCAGTCCAAGCCTGTTTCTCCTTGGGAGGATAAGAAATACAGAATGTTAATAAAAGGCAAGAGATTGAGAGGCATGAATGGAGAATGCTGAAGGCTAGAGGAATTCAGGATGGAGAAAAGATAGGGACCAAAATCTGTTATTTTGGTTGCTAAAGTATCCACAATAAAATAGGCATATCACATGCGCATATGCAGACACACTGATTTGGATGAATGTTCTTGATCAACTGTTAATCTTAGAGATAGGTTTTCATTGAAAAAAGTACTGTTACTTAACTTAGCTGAATGAGGCTTTAGATTTGTGACTTTGATTCAGGCCCTTGTCTACTGGAATTTATTAACAAATTAGCATTCTAGATATATGTTTTGATTACAAATATCTTTGAAGTATAAAATATTTCAGAACTTTTATTTTGGTCTCTGTTCATTGATAAGTAGATTATTATTAAATATGGTTAAAATTTGCTACTGTTCTCTGAAGAATGCTAATATCACAAGAAGTGGTTTTGCACTAATATTGGGATAGGAAACCAATTCCATTTCCATTCTATTCTTTTTCATTTAATGGAAATTCAGATAAAGAAAAATTCGATTTGGAAACACAGTGAAGGTCATGTATATAGAGACATTCATTGGGTTTAGTACTTATTAATGTCATGTGCATATCAGTAGAGCCGTAATGGTGCCACTGATTTGGTGAATTCATCTTGCTTCAGTCTGGATCACATAATGCTTGAACTATGAGTTTCTAAGTCTGAAGGTGCAGATAGATACAAATTAAATTAAACTCAATAGCCAGGACTAGTAAAGGTTTGCTTCATCTCTGGGTTGGATGCAGAAGGAGAATGTTTACTGATAAGGAGGTAAACATTATTGTACCAAATGTAACAGACATCTTTCAAAGACAAATTTTGAGTAAGGACTGAGCCTGTTTTGGATTCATAACCTGAAGAAGCAGAATAATGATATAATACAGAGGCATGCAAAATGTTAAATGACCATATAAATCTTCAGCACAGGAGAATCACAAGTTTAGTCCATGTATACATATAATGATCCACATATAATTTAGTTTGCAATGATGCCGATGACTTATGAGCCCTGTGCAAAAACTGTAGACTAAAATTCTAGTGCAAACACACTAATGCAGTTTAACATACTGGTGCATCTCCTGAATGCATAGAAAAAGTTGATGTCTTTGACTTCAGACAAGAGATGCAAAAAGGTTTTGCAAACTTCTAAATTTTTTCATGAAGGATAAAGAAATTGGCAGCGGAAACAGATTGCAACATCTTCAGTGTTAAGTTGAAAATAACAGTTGAAAATCTTGAGAAATAATTTTTCTTTACTTTCTTTAACATGCAAATCTCATTTTTTTTCCTATTAACAAGCTTAATATCCTAAAAATACAGCTATTTTTCATAACTTTCAACTAGACAGACTGGAACTGGATAGAAGGACTGGGTAAGACTAGTTTTTCAGTAACTTGTAGTCATTAAAAGGACATTTCTCTCTCCAGACTGTCCACAATAAGGATATTATATCTGACTTGTTTGAACTAGCTCACTTTAGAGCAATAATTAGAAAAAGATCCTTCTAAGATATGCCTGACCTCATCCTATAAAAGAGAACTAAAAATGGCCACAAGAGCCCATGTGCAGCTTCTAAGGTCTAGAGCAAATGCAATGAATTTCAGGGCTTGTTTCTGTATTTAGAATATCCAAGGCATCTTCATTGGGCTGGAAAATGGCCATGGGAGATTTAATTTCTATGGTGGGGGCTGGGAACTGGTCAAGATATATTAGACTAGAATCACGGAATTATTTAGGATGAAAATGATCCTTACTATCATCATCAAGTCCAACCACAAACCTAATGCTTCCAGGTCCACCATTAAAACATGCCCCTAAGTGCTACATCTATGCATCTTTTAAATACCTTCAGAGATGGTGACTTCACCATTTCCTTAGGCAGTCTGTTCCAATGTTTGACAGTCCTTCTTGTGAATAAGTTTTTTCCATTTCCTCTAGTCCTGTCACTTGCTACTTGGGAGATGAGATTGACCCTCACCTTGCTGCAACCCCCTTGCAGGTAATTGTAGAGAGTGGTAAGGCTCCTGCCTGAGCCTCCTTATCTACAGGGTAAACTCTCCAGCTCCCTCAGCTGCTCCTCATAAGACTTGTGCTCCAGACTCTTTCTCAGCTCCATTGCCCTTCTATGGACACACTTCAGCACTTCAATATCTTTCTTGCAGTGAGGCCCAAAACTAAACATGGGATTCAAGGTGCTGCTTCACTTGTCCCCAGAACAGTGGGATGATCACTGCCCTGCTCTTGCTGGCCACACTATTGCTGAAACAAGCCAGGATGCCACAGGCCTTCTTTGGCCATATAAGCACACAACTGGCTCATATTCAGCCAGTTGTCAACAAACACCTCCAAGTCCTTTTCCATGGGTAGCTTTCCTGACATTCTGCCTCAAACCTGTAACATTAAGCACAGTAGAGATAACTGCTCAAAAGAATTGAATGCTCCATATATATTCAGTACAGGTGCAGGCTCACTCTGCCATGTGCAGTTTGAGGCTTCAAAATGTAAGAAAAAGAAATAAAAAATGAGACTATGTCTGAAGGAGAGCAACAAAGATGGTGAAAGGACTAGTGGGAGTGATTCAGGAGGAGTAGCTTGGGATAATTTTGTTCAACTTAGACCAAAGGGAGCTGTCTGAGGAAGGAGTCCCTTGCTGTCTACACCTTCCTCATGAGGGGCAGTGTAAGGAGTTAAAGAGCACATTTACTTGTCCCAAATAGCGTCAAGGTTACAGAAGAAATTTACCATAAGCCAGCACAGCAGAAACTTGATAAAAGCACCAAAATGAGGAATTTTTGACAGGAAGACACTAGTTCCAGTACTGCACAAACTCCTTAGGGAAGTAACAATGGCCCCAAGTCTGGTGGTGTTCAAGAACAGTTTTACAATCTGTAGATATATGATTTAAATATTAGGTGGCTTTGTGCAGAGTCAGCTGTTGGACTCCATTGTCCCTGTGAGTCCCTTCCAACACAGATTATTCTATAACTCTATGATTCTATGACTTTAGTACATATGGTTCCATATATACTGAACAGTATATACTGAACAGTAAGTTCAGGGTATCATAGTCTATCAGTTTAAAATAATCTCATTTCCATTTCCATAAACTGAAATTGTAATGTTGCCTATATATAACTTATATCAGTGTTTTAAAATCAAAATAATTGATAAATCTTTTAAAGAATAACTGTTAAATTGACCCATCACCATTTATTACTTGAGTGGCTACTAATAACCATTCTTTCTCCACCTCAAAGGCAATTTATTGTAATTTTCATCTGCCTTGAATAGTTCTGGTTCAGATGGATTTTTCTCTTTCAGATCTGAATCATTTTTTTTTCCATTTTCAAGGAAAACTAGGAAACTTTCACATTTAGGCAGCCCTGAATGACAGCTGCGAAAAGTTTAGAGGTGAATACTTGGCTTTTCTGAAGGCTTTCATTTGGATGTCATTGAACAGAAACATATAAAACACAGTTTCCCTGGGCAACTGCATAACCCATAGAAAATTCTAGTGCAGAAATCCTATATTTGCAAACCAAACTTTCTGGGAACGCGATACAGAGATACGAACAAAGAACCAATTTCAAAACATCATTTTGGGGAAAGGTAGAAGCAGAAATGTCTTCCTGAATTGCAAAACTTGGTGCAAAAGATTTGCTGCTGTGGCTTGGCATTTTCATCATGTGTCTGTTGTTAGGCAGGAACCAGGAATATCTCTTTCATCATTGTTTCAATGGAGGTTTTGTACACATGATGGAGTATGACTTTAGTTGATCTGATTCTGTTTCAGATGTTGATAACAAGTAAAAAGCAAACTTGGCCCTCTGCCAGCATGTCAGTCTCATGCTCAGATCCCATTCTCTGTGTTACTACTGCTGGTACATCTCCCTTCATTGTCACTGTAAGTATATTGTTCTGTGTCCATATGCTGCTACATACTCTTATTTCTGTCACTTCCATCTCTGTTTGGCATGGTCTGTGTCTCTTGCTATGGCTTTTATGTTCTTCTTTTCATATTCTTCTTTTTGGCTTTGCTTCCTCTACCTCCTTTTACTTGTCATTTTTGTCTTCTCAAAAGACTTTTAGAAAGGAATGTGGTTAATATGTATTTGCCCCTAAATAAGGAGAAATGTAGAGGTCATGATCTGTCCTCTCAGCTCACTCTCTAAGAGTAGTGCTGGATATGGATCTGGTCACCAAAGCTCACATAGAGGCTACCCATTACATCTGGACTTTCACATTCCCTGGTGGTTTTTACTGTGGTCACTTCTTGGCAAGAATTGGCTGAACAGTCTTGGCAGGCTTGAGGAGTAAACCCATGTAAAACTTATAAAGTTCAGCAAGGCAAAGTACCTAGACTGGTACTGTCAACCCCAGGTATTGATACAGGTTAGGAAGGGATTGAGAGCAGACCTGCCAAGAAGGCCCTGGGGGTACATGTGGATTAAAAATTAGACAGGGCTCAGCAATTTGCACTTGCAGCCCAGAAAACTAATTGTATCGCTGGCTGCATCAAAAGCAGCATTGTCAGAAAGGAGGGGATTCTTCCCCTCTACTCTACTCTTGTAAGAGCCTACCTAAGTGCTGTATCCAGCTCTGGGACTGTTAGGAAAAGACAGACATGGAACGGTAAAGCAGGTGCAGGGGAGGACCACAAAAATGGACAGAGGCTGGAACACCTCTCCTATTAAAAATGTTGTTAGAGTTTGGGTTTTTCAGACTGAAGAGAAGACTCTAGGGAGACCATATTGCAACCTTTCAGAACTTAAAGGATCCTATAAGAAAGATGGAAAGAGTCTTTTTACTAAAACATGTAGTGACTGGAGAAAGGACAATAATTTTAAACAGAAAGAAGATATATTTAAATTGGATATAAGGAAAAAGTAGCAAAGTGTTGAGACACTGGAACAGGTTGCCCAGATGAGCTCGGGGTGCCTCATCCCTTCAAGTATTCAAGACCATGTTGGATGGGGCCCTGAAAAACCTGGTCTAGTGGAAAGTGTCCTTGCCTGTGGCAGGTGGTTTTTACTAGATGATCTTTGAAGGTTCCTTTCAACCCAGGTCATTCTATAACTGTGTCTCTAGATTACAAACCCATAATCCTGTTATTTTCCCTTTGAGTGTCATCAAGTTTCTTGACTGGAAAGGAGCACATTGCAATATGAAAAACAGAAGGCTATGATTGGCATTTACTCAGACTCTGTAAAACATTAATGTCTGGGCACAGCAGAAAGAATTTTATATATGTGTGTGTGTGTTTGTGTATATATATACATCCAATGCAACTATGAAATGGATAAACAAACTGATTTACTCAGATTCCTGTTCTGTCACCACATACTCAAGAGTCATGTTTAGAGAGCCTGCTAATGCAACGTTTTCTAAATTGAGACACCAGAGTCATTCCAGGGTGTCCTTGTGCTGCTGTGACATACACGAGGGTCCTTTAAGAAGGAGGGCTATAGAAACAATTGAATAGAAGATCCTGATTTATGATGTAGAAAATGGAGTATTATTCTGCAGATACATTAATATAGCCTTGCTAAGTATGCTTTGGTATACATATCAACCTTAATGAATATCTTACTTTATACATGTAAACATGTAGGAGTGTTTGCAGAATAAAATAGAAGCACCTTGTGCATTTCTGAAATAGAGTAAAAGCTTTGCTCTCTCCTTGGAGAAAAAAAGCCAATAAAATCAAAAACAAAACCACAAAGTAGACATTTTTACCATTATTCTGTCTTTATTTGTTTTGCAAGATGATAGCCAAAGAAATTAACTCAATTTTGGAACCCTGGAAGAACAGTATATGATTGGAGTTTATATAAGCAATTCTTTAAATGAGCAGTTTCTTAACCTTCGAACAAGAACATGATGACATCACATCCAAACCTTCTATTTGAAAAATGAGAGTTCCGTACAAGGTTCTTTGCCTTTGATTTATCTGGGACAAAAGCATCTGGAACTGAGTAATATTTTAGAATAAAAAAATGAATAAAAACCTGTTTTTGAAATCTTTTTCAGTACCACAATCTGTAGACCTTTAGAAATCACTGCTGTACAGCTATTTATGGTTGTTAAAATAATTTTTGAGAAAGTTAAAGGGAAGTGTTAAATCATGGGCTGGTTGACACATCAAGAAAAAAAATTTGCACTGTGGATTGTTTTCCACGGAAAAAGAATAGTGGCTTCTTACTTTTAACATGTGTGAACCTGGGGCAGAAAGGGGTGGATATGTTTTAACTCTGCATGTGTATCTATACACATGGGTGATTTATGCATAGATTAGTGTATAGACAACAATTGTCTCGTTATCAGCTGCTGGGGTGTGGGGTGCATGGTTCCATTACACCTTGCAGTAGCACAGAAGTTTCATTCATGTCAGCACTGCAGCACAAAAAATGAAATGTTCTCTGTGTTGCCCTCATGCCTGTGCTAGTGACAGCTTTTAGCCAGTCTCACCAAGAAAATGCTTGTCAAGAAGGGAATAAGGGGACATCACACTGTCTCCACCATCCTTCCTCCATTCAGAATTCTCACACAGCCTCTCCCAGCCACTGAAGCACAGGGAGAGAGGAAAATGGGGAGTGGGACATTCATGCATCTGCCAAAGTCATGGATTTCAGTTACAAGGGCTGTGAGACTGGGAACTTCTTATATGACCTATTTGACCAGCCCTCTTCATAAGTAATGCAATGGTTAAACTTTTGACTAAGATATTTTCATCTTTTTAAAACATTACTGTGGCAGACACAACTTTCAAAATTAATCAAGATCTTAAAATTCTGAAAGTGGATGTCATGGGTAGATTCATCTTCTCTGCCTTAGACATGAGATGGTTTCTGCCTTAGACCAGATACTAGGACATCATTTTCTATTTTAGTATAATTGTTCTTAGCAGTTTTTTTCAGGTTGTTATGATGAATGTTTTTTCCTCTTCTCTAATTGCTATTAGGGAGTTGTTAATCTGACATTGATATCTTCTGTGTAGACATCTACATGCCATGTTAATCCTAACTTATCTTTTTGTTGAGGTACCTGTAAATGATATCCTCGTGATCAGCACTTGCATGAACAAGGTCTAACAGAGTCAAACACAGAATTAGACACTAAAGACAACATTCTCCAAAGTTATTAAACAACATCATTTCAATGACATAGATGGGACCATATCACAACTCCAAACTGTAGTAACATTACTTTGGGTAATGCAGTAAATAACAAAAAATTTGTGGGAAACATTAATAAAAAATATTTCTCTATAACAGTTATCAGGAATATACTAATTGGATTGTGAATGCTGTTAAGATTGCATAGAACTTTCTGTTTGCTTTCTAAGCTGTAAAGGAGAGAAGAACACTTTCTTTCAAGTGACTAGTACTGCACCAACAAACCCAGGCAAGCGCCTGCATCACAACTCTTCTTACTACTGTGGAAGAGTTGTAGAGGATAACCAATTTCTATGGCATGACCTATTTCTGTTAACAAAACTTTATATACTGACTTACTTTGCCTTTCTGGTACAGTGATCATGTACAGGGTTTTCATGTGAAACAATCCCAGGAATAGAGACTTTTAGGCAGACTGCAATGCCGATGCCAGAACATTCTAATTTGATCAGAAAAAATGCCAGAAGCCTAATTTTCTAGTCTACATCAAGAACAAGACTAGAAACACAGTCTCCCGTAGCTGAAAATGGTTCTTGGAACATTAGTTACCTTAAGACAAAAGAGGAACTCTTTGTCTGATATGACCACTGAAAGATGACCAATATTTCATGTTGAAAATGAAGCAGAAGAATACTTCCCAAAGAATGCCTGATTCCAATCAATCACCTATGTAATTTTTCAAGAAAATTACCCGGCACTGCATCCTTGTGTATCTAATGAGATAATTAGGCTGGTAATTAACGATTTTTCCTGGTTATGTTGGCTGGTATTTTCTGCTCCCTCTGGGAGCAAAGATAGGAATACCCAGCAAAGGCAGTTTCACAGAGGTAAAAAAAGGAATTCTGAAATCTTAAAAAGTCAGACTAGTCAGACTGCCCCTGGGAAGTGTGTTTTCTCATACAAGTATGTCATTGGACTAGCCAACACTTTGTTTGTCTGTTTGCTTTACTTGTGATTCTTTCAAAGTGCAATTAATTCAATGACACAGCTTTACATTCTGGTTCTGTAATAGCTGTTTACTGAGCAACACACAAACAGTGGTCACAAAATTACCTTGTCTTTATTCTTTCAAGGTTACATATCCCCTGCTGCCATGCAACACCCTTTTCTATCAGCAGCCTTAAATTATCTAATAGGTATTATTGATTTGGAAACTAGTGCATAGATACAAAAATGTGCAAAAACTTAGACCTACATTTCAGTTAGAAATCTCCTTTAGCTGAGTATCTGCAACAGTTGCCCTAAGATTATTATTTTACAGTCATGTTTTCCTATATTATGTAACTGGTTTTTGTTTTCTCTTTGCTTTGGAAGCAGCATGTCAGAACAATATTGGCAAATTGATAGGAATGGTGATATCACACTTAATTACATTCGTAGATCTCAGATGTTCAGACCAAAGGAAATGCACAAGTAAAATCACTTGCTCTACAGTGGAAACCTTATTTTATAAGAGAAATTGTACAGACTAAACACAAAGTGATGTCAAAAGCACAAACTAATGCAAATACACAAATTTCTGAGAAATAATGGTGTACAGTTCTGATAAACACAAGTGTTTTCATAATAGCTACCAGTAAAAAAAATCTGAGACAGAAATGTAATTTAAAATTGATCTCCTTTGAACATTACAGCTCAAAGCATGAAAGCTGTGTATCTCTGTGCCTGTTCTGTTTTGATATGACATCCAGCTGGGCTAAGCTTTCTCTGAGCGAGCTGTCCTTATAATCCACTCAAATCAGTACAGTCATAAAACAAATGAGGATTATCAACATCTACTGCAAAATTATGCAGCTTCTGTGGCTTCTAGATTATCTTTTTATTTGCAATACAAATTCCATTGGTTAAGCAGTAACTGCAGGAATCCCAGTATTTGAAACTTAAGTATTTCCAGTGTTGTTGTGATGACCTAGCACTAAGCAGCTTCTATGTGGCTTCTAATCTTTGTGGGGGAGAAGAGGTACATTATATGTGGGGATGTAAAGAAAAGGAGGATATGTTATTGAAGGGTCCATGGCATGAACAAAAGTCTCACACATCCCAGTAAAAGCACAAAGGCCATTTCCATCAGCTTTTGCTCGCACTACCAAAGCTAAGTAGGATTTATAATCTCCCTCATGAATGAAAACCCTGTTCAGATTGCACTAGCTGGAATTATGGAAGCACAGGTGGCAATGCCAGATGCAAGCTCTTCAGCTTTCTTGGCATTACAATGGTCTTTCCCTCCATAATGGAGCAATGAGGAGTATCAGTATTTCTTATACCAGCAAGCAACCCCTGTACTCTGCATTTTATCCTGTAAGAAGGATGTCCTCCTTCGTTCGATCTGCAGACGCAGTGCAGACCTCTGAGCTAGGTTATCTCTCACACCTGATGGCACTGGTACATCAATTCTGGTCTGATGAACACTTCTCAGTTTAAGAGGGACTCAATTGTAATTCTTGAAAGTTACTGTAATAGGGACTGAATTTGTATTTTGTTAACTAAAAAATATACTTTTTGAGACATTGAGGTTTTAAAATAGCGGTGTTTGTTTCCAGCCATTACTGCAAAGAGGTAACTGTCCTCTGCTGCCTCAGCAACAACCAGGCAACAACTTTGTGTAGGAGGACAATAGGCATCTTTGTCTTCAGTGGTACTTTAGTAGGAGAGGCTCCACATAAACTGTTATTCTCGTTTAATGGAACTTTATGCTATTTTAAACTCATTCTCTCTCTCTCTGTATTTTGTACACACATTATATTCATATACCTGAAAACATATGGGGGGCGGGGGGTGGGGTGGAGGGGAAGAATATTGGGAGACTAAAATCAAATAGAAATTTTAAGACTTCATCCCCTATTGGTTGGTGATTTACTTTTTCAGGCGATGAGTTTCTGTAACAAAGACCATGTTAACTCACAAAACAGCTGTGTGGCAGAACACTTGCTTTTACTAGAAAATTAAACTCACTGAAAACCCATGAAAATTAAATAATTAGTTTTAAATATGACCAAATATAAATATGCTTTTAATTTCCTTAACTATATGTCTTTGTGTGTTGGCTTAATCTGTCAGATTTAGTAGATTTGACAGACCTGTTGAAAATTTGCTTTTTCTAGATTTCTGCTGATTGATAGGTCATGTACTAAAATAAGGATGATATTCCTGGCACCTCAATTTCAGTTTCAGCAGTTCAATATATGACATCTGTCAGGCATCTAGCCTTTTACCTGTTTAGGTCTGTAATACATTTTCATTAAATGAGTTAGGAATATAGCTGTTCTTAGGAAAGTAATACCAGCATTCTACAATTTTTCTGGTATTGTTCTTTCCCTTGTTTCTGTTATAGGAGGGCAACTGAGCATACTTACAGACATTTACATTACATTACAGGTATTAAATTTCCATTTTCCTCAGGCCATTTCTATTTTTGGAAATGCCCATTGGCCAGCTACTTTCTTTAACCAGTATATTCTGTGATAACTGGGGATCAATTGTTGGCAAGACATACAGTATAAGCCATGTCTGTTTTACTCAAAAGGAATGAGAAAGTAATGAGGTGTGTCATCATAAAAGTGAATTGTATTTCACTGTCACACAGCTTTCTGTGTCAAACCCTGATTTGCCAGCCTGTTCTTTGCATCCAATTTAGTGATAACAGAACAAAGGAACAATGGCAAGCACTGGGTTTCACTCATTTTTAGGAGATTTTCTGAACAGTAAGAGAGGACATTAATCCAATAAAAATGAAACAGTACACTTCTGATTTTATACCATTTGACTGACATGAAATAACCTCTTCTTTCTATTGCTATAAGAAGATAAGAAATTAATGTCTCATAAATAGGTGCCCTGTGATAAAGAGACCTTTTTTACATGCAGAATAAGAAACAGCATCAATTCTTAAAGGTTTTTTATTGTCTTCTGCTTCAACTCAGTAGGCACATATCTATAACTTTTGATAGTGATAGCTGGATCTATCGTCATGGTTCACAGGTCTGCCATTTAACATACACAGGGCAGCCACACCTAACTCTGTATTCAGCCTGGAGGCATAGTGAGCCTTCATTTATGATCTGACTTAAAAATAAGGACATTTATTTTCCAAAGTGATATGATCATGCTTTCCACAGTTGTTAAACAGAAATTCAGTCTGAGATTAAGACTGCAGTGTGGGGTGAAAACAAATTAGTTATTCAGACAGGAAGCTGGTGCCCATGTGAGGCCGCTAGCACAGCCAGCAGCTTTGGCCAGGTAGCCCACCTGTGCAAACGTGGAAATGCCAGGTCTGCATCTGTGATTGCACAGGCTGGGCTTTATACACCTGTGTCTACTTCATTTTGAAGCAATGTTTAGGTTGCCATATCCTGTGTCAGTGTGGTAGGTACAATATCCAGGATGGAAAGATCTGTGCCAAAAGCATAAACTGGCCTGGCTGGGCGGGAACTAGAACCTCCCAAAACAACAACTCTGCAACCACACCAAGCTGAAGGCAACATGTCCACCACAGAGGGCTGGGAGGTAGCACTAGTCATAGGGAAAAGCAGCTCTGAAGTTAGGTACAAACTGTGTTAGACTGTACCAAAAAGGGGTGCACGGGACTGTGCTGTAAGGAAAAGCAGAATGTGTATGAAGAAAAGATTATTCTTCAGAAAGGGCTTGAGGAAACATCCATCTTAATTCCTGAATACTGTTTCTTGGACAAAAGACTCCATACAGTAAAGGACTTCATTCCAGTCAGGGTTGTAGTTGCTGTAACAGGTTAAATTAAGAGCACCATAATTGAGCTAAACCTCTCCCTGAGCCCTTAGAAATGCAAGAAAGATCATTTTCATATTCCATGCATCTTACAGATCTACACCACAGCGGTTAAGTGATGAACCAGCTGTTGAGGGTGATCCAACCTGTTAAGGGTGATTCCAGAAATTCTAGGGGGTTTTATGGGGGCTGTGTTTTGGTGGGGTTTTTTTATTTTATTTTATTTTTAAAAATTCTAAGTGGCTGTTATTCCATGTAATTACAATCTAATCTCTGAAATTATGTTTGTTTTCTGGTCAATGAATGAGAAATGAGCAGCCTCTGGATGTAAGAGAAGTTCCTGTCAAGTGCCCATTGAGTTAAATACCCTGAAAAATTGTGCACTGCAAACTCTCCTTAGCCTCCACAGATTGTATGGAAAAGTTATTTTTATTCCTTCTAATTTAGCATCTGTTGCTGCAGTAAAGCAGTCCTCTCTACCCATGCAGAGTTTCATTTAAGTCTGTAGGTCTGTGTCAGCATTAAGGTCTCTGATAACAGATTGCAGTGCAAAATTGAGACATGATTACATACCATATTAGTTTATGCAATATAGAAGAATAGAGAAGATTTGAAGAATGTCTCTGTTGGAAATGAAAGTTCAAAAATACACCACTGAGTTTAATTTCTTTTTTTTTTCAAAAATTGGATAGAGGACATTTGGCACATGAAACAAACTTATAACAAAGCTTCTATAAAACATTTTAGACCTCTGAAGCTAAAAACTATGATTTTTTTTAATGCTGTTAAGGAGAAGAAAATTCAA
The DNA here is from genome assembly GCF_047495875.1 of Pithys albifrons albifrons. NCBI lineage: Eukaryota > Metazoa > Chordata > Aves > Passeriformes > Thamnophilidae > Pithys > Pithys albifrons. Next base: position 79,129,720 of record NC_092458.1, read on the forward strand.
AGGCTAACAAGTTGTAATTGCTTTTTGAAAAGAAGGCTGCCTAAAGTGAAGGTTATTTTGAACCATTTACACTGTGTACTGCATTTCCTAGCTAAATTATAGAAAATTATATGCCACAGTTTTCTTTTTGCCTTTAACTAACTTTATATGATTCATAAAGTTCATCTCTAATATTTTGTTTCATTGTACCAATTGTATTAAATTTACAATAATATTCTTCCCAAACACCCCAGATTCCTTATAATTAGCTTTCTGCAGGGACTAATGATGAGCATGTTATTCTCTTTGATGCAAAGCTCTTTAGGGGACCAACTTTCTATATTTTCTTTAGTACCCACAATACCGAATAAAGTTTATGTTCTTTGAGGTCAATCTTGAAGTAGGACAGATGAAGTTTTTATAACCAGTACCATGGAACAAAGAAGCAATGGGATGAGTGTTTTACTACTTATAATAAAAAATAAAATGAGAAGTAGGTCGAGTTCTCCTGATTTAATGCATTCAAATAAATTCTTAGTTCTTGAGAAAAGTATAGAAAAGTGGTGATTGTTTCTGATTTTTTCACATTCTTGAATAAAATCACATAACCCATAGCATGCTTTTAAAACATTACATATTAAGTATTTCTTTTGATTAAACGATACTTAATCGTAATGTCAGTGTCTTGTAAAACAGTAAGGTATCCTTTAAATTTAGAAGCAACTGCTGACAAATATTATCATTAGAAACTGTTTTCATTATGGGGAAGAAGATAAATATCATTTGTTTTTGCCTTTTTCCTCTGAACCTGAAGTTTTAGGCTCTGATATCTGAGCCCAACATGATGCAATAAAACAGGATGAGACAAATTCGGGAAAGGTAAACTCATTGGTGAATAGGTCCAAATACAATCTCTCATTCAGGGAGGTGCCAAATCAACACTATCAGAAAATGAACATAAATCATCAGTGGAAACATAACAGTACTAATAGCCAATTCCAGCAACTATTGAAGGCAGCATACTGATCCCTATGTCACTTTGTTCTGATCCACTGTGCTAATACTTATGTTTTCAGATATTTATTCTCCTTTCTTTTTTAAACATAGCTTGAGTTTTCCTATTACCTATTGGTATGCAGACAGGCACTCTGAAATGGGAACTTTATAGTCAAAATAAGATATTTTCTGTGTTCACTGCTTGCCAACAGCCATAATGCTTTTCCAACTCAAGTTGAGCAATTTTATTGCTGTTCCAACATCTATGTTCTGGAAATAAACACAAAGTACAGGGTGCATTTCTGTGTCCTTGGACTTGTTTCTCCCTCTGTGCAATGGCTAAGTTGTAGGAGACAAAGAGAGCCTGTATTGCTGTATTTGATGGACACGTGTGGTACAGATTAGTATCCCACACTTGGTATTAGATGAACCGATGAACACATATACATACAGACAGACACATGGAGTTGCTGAAATATTTACAGTGCCTGATGGAAATGAATAGGGCTATACTTAGGGTTTATTTTTAGTCTCATAAAATCTTATCCCACTATGCTGGGATATGCTATGCAGCCCCAAGGTTTCTATCACATCTCATCAAACTGATCTGCTTTGCCTAGGTTGCTCAATGTTTCTAAAACTGATAGGGAGAATGATGGAAAGAGATTGAAGTGTCTTTAGCTGGTTCATGTCTTCCAGCTTTTTATTGCTGTCTCATCTGATAGATTGTCTGGGAGCCTTTCCTAGTATTGTGGCAAGGTTAGTATGAGGACAGCAGTCAGCCAGGGAAGTCCAAAGCTGAGAAGACAGAAGCAGTTCTAAAGGCTTAAGGGGAATTGCTGAAGGACACAGCTGACTTACATCTCAGTCCTTTGCTGAAGTTCTTTTCATCAGCATTCACAGCTTGCGTGTCAGGTTGACAGCTTGCACATTAACAAATAACATAAATGAATCCATTGGATTTTTATTTATTACTGGCCATATTACCTCTAGACTGAATTATTTTAACTCATAATACACAGCATATAGCTAAGACTCAAAACCACTCAGAAACCTTAAGCCTTCCACAGCACATTTGATGTAGTCTAAGCATCACATCAGCAGCCTAAAGTCTCTAATCTGCTTCTTGCACCATCTTCAGCAAGTTCAGAACTTAAGTTGATATTGCATCAGTTTGTAAGCCAATGATGCCATTTGCTGTGCTCTGAAGGGTCCTAAACTCTGTGTCTTTGCTTCAGACTCTGCCTTTACTCCTCAGTCATATAACAAGAATGATGTACTTTTTAATGTATCTAACTACGTTAATCACAGAATCACAGAATGACTGATGTTGGAAGGAACTTCTGGAAGGCGTCTTGTCCAACCACTCTGCTCAAGAAGGCCCAAGAAGCAGTAGGTCAGAATCATGTACCACATATCTTTTGAATGTCTTCACAAATGGAGACTCTGCATCCTCCATGGCCAACCTGTTTCATTGCCCAGCCACTGTCACAGTAAAAAAACCCCTGTTTCCTGATACTGTTTCCTGTTTCCCTGTTTCCTGTTTACTGTTGCTTAAATTCAGCTCCTGCTGTGAGGTACCTGAGAAAATAGAGCTTTTGTTTTGAGTTTGCAGTTGTCTGAGTTCTTTCTCCAGATTAAATCCAATTTTTCAATGAATTAAGACAATAATTGGAGGTTGCTAAAAAAGAAAAATATCTAATTTTCTGGAAGAATCAATTTAAGGAATAAATAATTTTATTTTTTTAAGGTGTGAGTTTACTGTGCAAGGAGAATTCAAGTCAGATCTTTCAGTGTATGTGCTGTTTTCAATAACTGGCATAGACCAGCAAGCATAAACTTTTTATTTTAAGGATAAATATCATGTTTAATTTACAATGAACTTGTTCTCTTAGTAAGGGGAGAAAATGTTATATGAAACCTGAGAATGAGACTCAGCTGACTGTCTGAGGATAGCAGGAAGGCATTAGAGAGCAATTCTCAGTTGGAATCCATTCAAAATGAACTGCTGAATCCTTTCGTCCAATGCAGAAGAAACTCAATTACAAGAAGTGACATTATACAACATAATAAAAGTAGTGTCAGCTCAAAATCTGTGAAGTCTTGTTGACACTGGAAATGAGTCAAACTGATGGGACCATATGGTGAGAAGGAGTGTGTGAACAAGCCTCCTTGTCTTCCATCCAGAGAAGTTTGTGGTAGCATTCTTGACTGCAAATTCATCTCACATCCTTTGAATCCATCCATGCAGCCATGCAGACACTATGATGAATTGCAGTGAGCTTATCAAGGTGCTCTGTGAAGGGAGGTCCTCAACATAGCTCTGCCACATGTAGATGTAGCCCAAGCTTGCTAACATTTATCAGTGTAGTGTTGTACTGCCACAAGAAGTCCTCACACAAATTGTCATAAACAAAATGAATCATTACACATGAATTCATTGTTGCACAATGGAAATTTAGGGCAATTTATTAGTGATGAAATACATTCTGAAATAAAGAACTTTAGATTGCCACCAGTTTTAAAGCATTCATGCTGAAAAGGCTGCTTAGTCACAGAAGCCTAGATAGTAGATAATTTTGAAGCCAGTTACTGCCTTTCTATTGACTTCAACGGGATTTGGATGAGCTTCAGAGAAGTGTCAGGTCATCTAAAACTCATTATTTCTCTCCAATTAGATAAACACTGATAAAAAAAACACTGTGTAGGAATAGTTCATACTCTGCTCTACTCTTAAGCCCATACCATAGAGTTCTATTCAAATTGAAATGAGAGAAGCTTATTAAATAAAAATCATTCTGCTGAGTTGACAGAGGGGGTTGAATTGTGCTCCATGGAAGAGTGAGCCTGAGGGTTGTGTGGAAGACACAGAAAAGAAAACAAATTAAAATCATAAGGAAGAGAAGGAGCAATTTATTAAAAAAAAAAATGAAAGCATCATATCAAATAACTATGAGTAATGAAGAGCTAGAAATTTGATTTTTTTTTTGTTTGGTTGGGTTTTTTGTTTGTTTTTTGTAATGGTGAAAGCACTAAGGTTCCAGGGCAGCCTTCCAGAGAAGAATGATGAGAAAATTATGTAATTTGACCACGGAGTCTGTGTCCAGCACTACAGGATCCTATTGCCTATGAGAAAAGGGATAGTTGAATATGGTAAGATGCAAGGTGCTAGTTTAGAAACTGGTAGGGACACGAAGTCTAACACTGGTCCATAATTGTCCTCACTGCTACATGATTAGCACATTCCCAGACATGCTTTTATCCTGAACACAGTAGCACTTTACTGGACTGGAGCATGGTTTAGGAAATAGCACGTGCCACAAACTGTTCTCAGCAGGCAGTATGGATGAGACCATATTGTCGAGGGGAGTGAATGAAAGAAAACATTTAGTCATGGGCAAATTTCACAGTGTGATTTGTCAGCAGTGCCAGGGAGTGGCCCCAGAATGTTTTAGGAGGAAAGACATATACTTTAAGTTACTTATTCTTAGTAACTTGACAGGAGATTTTTAAGCAGGGACTTAGTCACTGGAAGCTGGACACAGCCAGCTGCCACCATGTTATTGCATAGAGATTTCGAAAATACCAGCAGCAGTGACCACTTTTATGGTGTTAAGCAGGTCTGCACAATAATATGGTTAGAATTATTTATGAAAGTGACTTTTTTTTCCTACTTATAAAATCCATGAATCAGTCATTATATTTCTCCTGAGGATCTTGCCAGAAAGACTGGAAGTAAAGTGTTGCATTCTCAATCCCCTGACTCCTGGGTGCAGGTTATCTAACATAAGTTAAAAGTATTTTGGTCCTCTTCCAGGCTGCATTTAAATAAATGGGTAAATCTTTTATCAGGAAAACTCTTGTTATCCCCTAAATTTACATACAAACTGTCCAGTCAGCCTTCAATGCACATAATAATAAACCAAAGTGTTTCCTGCAGTGTAACTCAATTAGCTGTTTTACAAGTATGGTGTCTAACTTTTAGGGACAGATAAATCTCTTCATGCAATTACCTTTGAGTTGTGGGGTTTTGTTTATTATTTTGGGTTTGGTTTTGGTTTTCATTTTGGTTTCATTTTTTTGGGTGGTGTTTTGTTTTTTCTTTTACTGAGCAAAAGTTTTATTTACTGCGGTTTTATCCTGGGAGATGAAGAATAAGTTTGTTGATAATGATTCTATTTGCATAGTTTGCAGTATTCTCTATTTTGCAATTTGGGTTCAAAATATTCTCTGTCGTAGGTTAGAATAATTTTAAACCATTTAATCAAAGACCAGATGACTATGAGAGGAATCAAGTTCAATGGAATGCAGATGGATTTCAGAGCCTGTTACTTGGTACCCAGTCAAACTGTCCTGTTATTGCTTCAAATAGGGATATCCTTTATAAGATTATGATTTGGCAAATTTCTTATCAGGATTTTATTTTTAAATAAAGTGTTTGCTTTCAAAACTTGTTGAATGTAAGTTGATATATTGCCTCAGAAGACTGACAGGAAAACAAATTTATTCTCTTTGGTTGGTCTCTTTAGTTTCTCCTTAGCTATTTTAATGTTAAAACATAGAATGCTAAGCTATAGGGTACCTTCTGATTTATGTATTTATTTAACTTGCAGCTACCTGAAATACTGCTTACTTCCTTATCCTTCTAGGTAATACAATATTGCTTTAATGGATCTCTACCTTAAATAAATTAGTTCTGATTCCTGAATCAGAAAAACGGAGCCAAGCTTACTGATGAGGTGTGCCTAAGTGAACCCAAAATTACAGTTCCCATGTAGGTGATTCTGCAAAAATAGAGGGGCCTGCTTTTTGGTCTTCTAATGATCTGCAATGCACCAGAAGGACTGCTGGCATGTAGCTGAGCTACAGAAGGAACATTTCCCACACTCAGCTGCATTCATCCATCTTCATAATTTCTACTTTACCCAAACTTACTGTTCTTGAGGCCACTTGGCAGACACTTCAAAGGTGTCACTAAGCTGGCTACCTGAAATGCCCATATTTGGGAAGGAATTTCATATCCAGAAGCAATCCTGCATCATTACCCATTCTGATCCAGCATTCCAAAGCATCTCGGAACTGTTTTTCTCATCTTTTCAAAAATCTTCTCTTCTCCTGTCACAGTTAGTTTGAGACAAGAACTTTAGCTTTATTCAGCAGTTTTGAAGTACTTAGTATACCAGAGCCTTGGTCCATTGCTGAGGTTCTTAAGTGCTGCCACTATGAAAGCAACAGAGATTTGGAAACTGAACTCTGCTTGTATTGTCTCTTCATACCAGTTCACAGAATTACCCATTTAACCCAGCCACTGCAGCATGCCTCTGAAGGTGCTGCTTCTTAAGCTGCTGAGCAATACAATTCAGTGTTATTCGATCACTGTCTTTAACCTGGGACATTTTTTCTTTGCTTTCTCCAAATTCAGAGTAGGAACCCTCTTAATCTTTCCTTGCATTTTGTCCAAAGAATGACTGGCATGTCTCTATCCTAAAGTATTCCTTGTCACATTCACTACATGATGCATTTTCTTTGAGAAGGATGATTTTACATATACCTTGCAGTTTCTGCTCTCCATTTTTCACTCTTATTCCTTCATTTGCGGGAGCTTAAGTAGCCTTATTGTGGAATGGACTTTTCTAGGAATACATGACACTGATTGAAATCAATGCTCTTTTCTCATTCTGATGCTCGACTTGAGATACCATTCTTACTCTAGTGCTTCCAGCAATACATGCTGTCACCACTCATTTTTGAGTGTCTGTCCAGGCACTGTAGTCTGTGCTAAGCAAATAGGACAATCCTTAAGACCTCTGTTTATTTTACAACCCTAACACCTTGCTTTCAGTCTGAGACTGCAAGTCCAATAATTGATTCGGAGTGGGATCTCAAACTGCTACATCATGTCACTATACACAGAACACTAATGAAATCTGAGTGCAATTTAGAGTTATTCATAAGTTATTCATAACTTATTTTGCTTGGCTTACAACCTGCTGCTGTATTTTACAGATGTGGTGGATGTCACAGGCTCATTCACATTTGAGGCTGTTGTAGTTTGGGATTATTATGTAAATTCTCTCCCCTGCCACTTAACTGCCCGGGCCAGTAGTTAACAAAAGAAGTAGTTAACTGTTGATCACTTGGGTGGGGGCAGGTTTGTCTCTTTTGGTTTTTGTTTTTTTTTGGATATTCTTTCCAGTCTTGGCTCAGTGGAACGTGGGAGTGGGGGCTCCGAGGAGGCAGGCTGCCCTGCTGGTTACTGCTGGGGCTTTCCTGGCTGTCTCGCTGCCGCTGTGCCCGGAGTGCTTTTCTGGCCATGTGACTGCTGCTGCCTACCCCTGACTGGTTCTGACCACGTTGCTGCTGCTGCCTGCCTTGGATTTGCTCCTGGTTGCTCGTACTTTTCTGCTTCTTGGATGGGGAACACAGGGGGGAAGAGACGGAGTCCATCTGAAAGCCCACTGCTCGTCTGTCTCACTGGAAAGGGACTGAAACTCACTCTGCAGCCAGCCGGGCTGTGACATTGACACTTAAGTATAACTTTTCCTCCCGGAGGAAAACCTGCTGGGTTTTTGTTGTTGTTTGTTTTTTTTTTTCTTTCTCTTGTGGTGTTGGGGAAGTGAGTTGCACTAGTCTGTTTACAAATATATATATATATATATATATATATATATATATATATATATCAGTTATCCTTCTTGTATTAAAATTCCTTTTCTTAAATTTGATAAAGAGTGGTGTGATTATCGCGGAGGAGGCCCCTCCCCTGCTTGTGGGTAAAACATTTTGGTTTTTTCCCCTCAAACCAAGACATTTCTTGGTGCCCAACGTGGGGCGGCTTGTAAACAAAGAAGGATAACTGCTATTTTGTGGCACCATGTGGGTCTTGAGTTTAGGGTTCATCAGGACCATCCTGTATAATATATTGGCCTTTTGCTGGTACAAATTCATGCCAAAAGGAGCAGCAGGTTTAAGTCTTATCAACAAATCAATGAGCAAAACTCAAATAGCCGCAATTATTATTGAGTTCTTACTCTGGATTTATGGTGCCATGAATTTGATGCCTTTGGATGTCATGTGGGTGGTGTTCTCCAGACTGTTTTCCTACCATAACCTAAGCTGCTACCTCTGGGGATTCAGTGATAATAGTACGGACCCTTGGGAAGGAACAAAGGGGAATTTTTTCTCCCAACCCTTTGTCCATTCCCCATTCAAGTCTGCTGCAACAGCTTTTGAGATGTTTAAATTCTCCCTGGATGCCAGAGATATCTTGCTCTTTATGGTTTTTCGGCAAGGTTGTATCCCTGCGGCCTACAGTATGTTTGAAGGTAGGGCCAGGGTTTTTCGAGAACGCATTCAGAAGCCCAGCCCAGTGAAGGGGGAAAAGCAAGAGAATAAAACCCCTGATGCCACAGTGAAGGGGGAAAAGGAAGAGAATAAAACCCCTGACGTTACAGTGAAGAGGGAGAAGGAAGAGAGTAAAACCCCTGACGTTACAGTGATGCAGGATGGGGCTAAAAAAGGGGAAGAGGGTAAAACCTCTGATGTTACAGTGACGCAGGACGAGGCTAAACCAGGAGGACAGGCCAAGCCTATGGAAGTTGCCCCTATCCAGAAAAGGAAATATAAGACCAAATCAGACCGTCCAGCGGACGATGAGGGGGCTGCTGCACCTCCAGAGCAAGCAGACCCAGAGCCTGAGATCATCACTGAGTCATTGTCATTTGATAATCTCCGTAGTTTGCGGAAAGACATTGCTCGACACCAGGGCGAGCCCATCCTGACTTGGTTGATCCGAGTTTGGGACCTTATGGGTGAAACCTTACAACTGGATGGTGCTGAAGCCAGGTTTTTGGGGGCTCTGGCCCAGGATGTGGCTATTGAACAGGTGTCTGTGAGGGAATCAAAGCCCCTTTCACTCTGGGCATGACTTCTAATGAGTGTAAGAGAGAAGTTTGTTTATAGAGAAATCCTGCAAGAACCTCACATTAAGGAGACTTGGAACACGATGGAAGAAGGAATTTTACATCTGAGGGAGGTGGCAGTGATGGACGTGCTTTTTGGAAGGGGTGGGCAAACCAATAATGACCCTGACAAGGTCAGATGCACACCACATATGTGGTGGAACCTTTCACGCTCGGGGCCAGCTGAATACACCGATTTCCTGGCATCCATGTATAGGGAAGAGAACCAAGAAACAGTGGGCGCTGTAGCAAATAAGCTCCGGATATATGAAGGCATGACCCACAGCCCAATGCAGGCCCGTATTTCTGCTGTAGAGACATTGGTTGAGAGTCTCAAGACGCTGCCTGCAGAGGTAAAAGCGATCAGAGAGGAAATTAGGGAAAGTCTCCAAGTGGCACCAGTGAGAATGAGAACCTCTGAAGTAAGAGCCAGACGCCCCCCAGCCAGAGGAAGTGGACAGACCTCACGAACTGAGATGTGGTACTTCCTAGCCAAACATGGAGAAGACATGGAACAGTGGGATGGGAAACCCACCCGTGCCCTTGCAGCCCGAGTACAAGAACTGAAGGAGAATGGAAGAAGGTCAGTGAGAGTAAGTGCAGTCCCAGTTTCCCGCGGGCAAGAATCTGACCCACAGGAGGGCACCTCCCAGGTGTACTCATCAAGAAAAGGTTCTGACTGCTATGACCAGGATCAGTGTTAGAAGGGCCCTGCCTCTAGCCGGGTAAAGGCACAGGACAACCGTGTCTATTGGACTGTGTAGATTCGATGGCCTGGTACATCAGACCCACAAAAGTATAAGGCTTTAGTTGATACTGGCGCTCAATGCACATTAATGCCACCAGGACATGTGGGCTCAAAAACTATTTCTATTTCTGGGGTGACAGGGGGATCTCAAGAGTTGACTGTGCTAGAAGCTGAAGTGAGCTTGACAGGGAGAGATTGGCAGAAACACCCCATTGTGACTGGTCCAGCCGCCCCATGTATCCTGGGCATTGACTACCTCAGGAATGGATATTTTAAGGACCCAATGGGCTTTTGGAATAGCCACTGTAAAGACAGAAGAGATTGAATAATTGAACTCATTGCCAGGTCTCTCAGAAAGTCCTTCTGCTGTTGGACTGTTGAAAGTTGAGGAACAGTAGGTGCCAATTGCCACCGCAACAGTGCACTGTCGGAAATACTGAACGAACCGCGACGCTGTGATCCCCATCCATAAGATGATCCGTGAACTGGAGAGCCAAGGAGTGGTCAGCAAAACCCACTCACCCTTCAACAGCCCCATCTGGCCTGTGCGTAAGTCTGTTGGAGAATGGAGATTGACTGTGGACTATCGTGGCTTGAATGAAGTTACCCCACCGCTGAGTGCCGCTGTGCCGGACATGCTGGAGCTCCAGTATGAACTGGAGTCCAGGGCAGCAAAGTGGTATGCCACTATTGACATTGCTAATGCGTTCTTCTCCATTCCTCTGGCACCAGAGTGCAGGCCACAGTTTGCTTTTACGTGGAGAGGCGTGCAGTACACCTGGAACCGACTACCCCAGGGGTGGAAACACAGTCCCACCATCTGTCATGGACTGATCCAGACTGCACTGGAGAAGGGTGAGGCTCTAGAACACCTGCAATACATTGATGACATCATTTTGTGGGGGGACACAGCAGAAGAAGTTTTTCAGAAAAGAGAAAATCATCCAGATCCTTTTAGGAGCTGGCTTTGCCATCAAATGGAGTAGGGTTAAAGGACCAGCCCAAGAAATCCAGTTCCTGGGAGTGAAGTGGCAGGATGGACGCCGTCAGATTCCAACAGGTCATCAATAAAATCACAGCAATGTCCCCACCTACCAGCAAAAAGGAAACACAAGTCTTTCTGAGTGCCATAGGGTTCTGGAGGATGCATATCCCAGCATACAGTCAGATCGTAAGCCCTCTGTACTTGGTAACCCGTAAGAAGAATGATTTCCACTGGGGCCCTGAGCAGCAACAAGCCTTTGACCAGATCAAGCATGAGATTGCTCAGGCTGTAGCCCTTGGACCAGTCAGGACAAGACCAGACATGCAGAACATGCTCTACTCCGCCGCCGGGAATAATGGCCTGTCTTGGAGCCTTTGGCAGAAGGTGCCTGGTGAAACTCGAGGCCGACCACTTGGATTCTGGAGCCAAGGCTACAGAGGATCTGAAGCCAACTATACCCCAACAGAGAAAGAGATCCTAGCCGCCTATGAAAGAGTTCAAGCCGCCTCAGAGGTGATTGGCACAGAAGCACAGCTCTTTCTGGCACCTTGACTACCAGTCCTGAAGTGGATGTTGTCAGGACAGGCTGCCTCTACACATCACGCCACTGATGCTACCTGGAGCAAGTGAATTGCCCTGATTACGCAGCGCGCCCGTATAGGAAAATCAAATCGCCCTGGGATCCTGGAAATCATCACAAACTGGCCTGAAGGTGAAAATTTTGGTCTAGCAGATGAAGAGGAAGAGCAGGTGACACGTGCAGAAGAAGCTCCACCATACAATCAATTGCCAGAAGAAGAAATATGCTACGCCCTCTTCACCGATGGCTCCTGTCGCATTGTAGGGACTAATTGCACATGGAAAGCAGCTGTACAGAGTCCCACCCGACAAGTTGCAGAAGCTACTGAAGGAGAAGGTGGGTCGAGTCAGTTTGCAGAGCTTAAAGCCGTGCAGTTGGCCCTGGACATTGCTGAATGAGAGAAATGGCCAAAGCTTTACGTCTACACGGACTCATGGATGGTGGCCAATGCTCTCTGGGGATGGTTAGACCGATGGAAGAAAACCAATCGAAAACGCAGAGGGAAACCCATTTGGGCTGCCAATATATGGCAAGACATCGCCACCCGAGTAAAGAAGCTGATTGTGAGAGTCCGCCACGTAGACGCACACGTGCCCAAAAATCGGGCCAATGAGGAACATCTCAACAACCAACAGGCAGACCGAGTTGCACAAGTGAAAGTATCACAGACAGATCTGGACTGGCAGCACAAGGGAGAGCTGGGCCCAGCTCTCACTTGGGCCATCAGGGCAGAGACCGAGGGGTGGATTTAACCATGGACATTATCTCTCAGGTTATCCATGACTGTGAGACATGTGCTGCCATTAAGCAGGCTAAGAGAGTGAAGCCCCTGTGGCATGGTGGACGCTGGGATAAGTATAAGTACGGGGAGGCCTGGCAGGTTGACTACATCACACTGCCACAGACCCGCCAAGGCAAGCGCTATGTGCTCACCATGGTGGAAGCAACCACAGGGTGGCTGGAGACACACTCAGTGCCTCACGCCACTGCCCGGAACACCATCCTAGGCCTGGAAAAACAAGTCCTGTGGTGCCATGGCACTCCAGAGCGAATTGAGTCAGATAATGAAACTCATTTCAAGAACAGCTTAGTTGCTACCTGGGCAAGAGAACATGGCATTGAGTGGGTGTATCATATCCCCTACCATGCACCAGCTGCCGGGAAAGTTGAACAGTGTAATGGACTGTTGAAAACCACTTTGAAGGCGTTGAGTGGAGAGACTTTCAAACACTGGGATCAACACTTAGCAAAGGCTACATGGCTAGTCAACACTAGAGGCTCTGTCAATCGAGCCGGCCCTGCCCAATCAGAACCCCTTCACACTGTAGATAAAGTCCCTGTAATACACCTGAGAAGTATGCTAGGGAAAACAGTCTAGATTAACCCTGCCTCAGGCAAAGGCAAACCCATTTGTGGGGTTGTCTTTGCTCAAAGATCTGGTTCCACCTGGTGAGTGATGCCGGAAGATGGAGAGACAGGATGTGTACCTCAAGGGGAACTTATCTCTAGGTAAACAACTCATACTATTGTATTTGTAAACACTTAAATATTTGAAAGAAAATTTAAGTTTAATGTAGAGTATTGGCATGGAAGAAAATTTAGGGGTGGATAATGTTGTAGTTTGGGATTATTATGTAAATTCTCTCCCCTGCCACTTAACTGCCCAGGCCAGCAGTTAACAAAAGTAGTTAACTGTTGATCACTTGGGTGGGGGCAGGTTTGTCTCTTTTGGGTTTTTTTTTTTTGGATATTCTTTCCAGTCTTGGCTCAGCGGAACACGGGAGTGGAGGCTCAGAGGAGGCAGGCTGCCCTGCTGGTTACTGCTGGGGCTTTCCTGGCTGTCTCGCTGCCGCTGTGCCCGGGGTGCTTTTCTGGCCATGTGACTGCTGCTGCCTACCCCTGACTGCTTTTCTGGCCGCGCTGCTGCTGCTGCCTGCCCCTGACTGGTTCTGACCGTGTTGCTGCTGCTGCCTGCCTTGGATTTGCTCCTGGTTGCTCGTACTTTTCTGCTTCTTGGATGGGGAACACAGGGGGGAAGAGACGGAGTCCATCTGAAAGCTCACTGCTCATCTGTCTCGCTGGAAAGGGACTGAAACTCACTCTGCAGCCAGCCAGGCTGTGACATTGACACTTAAGTATAACTTTTCCTCCCGGAGGAAAACCTGCTGGGTTTTTTTGTTGTTTGTTTTTCTTTTTCTGTCTCTTGTGGTGTTGGGGAAGTGGGTTGCACTAGTCTGTTTACATGTGTATATATATATATATATATATATATATATGTATATATATCAGTTATCCTTCTTGTATTAAAATTCCTTTTCTTAAATTTGATAGAGTGGTGTGATTATCGTGGAGGAGGCCCCTCCCCTGCTTGTGGGTAAACATTTTGGTTTTTTCCCCTCAAACCACGACAGAGGTGAAATCTTCAACAGTAAAATCAATGATATTGCACACGGTTGTAAACTCAGCTTTCCTAATGTTTGAGATTTATCAGAGTTAAACCCTAGTTTAACCCTAGTTTAAATATGCTTCAGACTACTGAAATTTTCAGAAATATCTAGTGAGGTGAGGCTGAACTGACTAAAAGGACTTACAATCACACTAGCTGTTTGAATTCCCTGGCTGCAAAGGTCCAATCTGAGCAGTGGTTTTAGCTTTATTCTTGCCCCAAGGCATAACTGCCTACTTAATAATGTAGCAGTAGTTGATCTTTTTCTTTCTCTCTTATTGCTCACTATGTCCCATCCAATGTCTAAAATGGAAGCCAGAACAAGTGAAATATGATGGGTTTAGGCTGATTACAGACTGCTTTTGACAGAAGGACCTACCAGATTTGATTAAATAATTTGAGTTGTGTATGAAACACACATGCAGAGTAGCATGGAGAAGCCTAGTATAAAAGTGAAGAGTCATAAGTTATAATTAGTATCATCTATATTCAGAAAGCAAGCAATATTCTCTTCATTAGCTCTATTCTGCTCTTGTCCTATTGCATAATGGTTCCTGTGAGTTCAAGCTGAACAAAGTTGTTCAGGTCTCAGAGAATTGCAAACAGAGTTAGGCAGTTGACGCTCACCTTGCTGTCTCCCTATTCTGCCTGGCCACTGACTTGAGACATGGGAGAGACCCATGTCCATGCCATTAGGACATCTGGTTCTGCTTCCACAGATCTGAATAAAGTCATGATATCCTATCGTATCCCATGTTCAAATGAGGGTTTGCAAGCTAGACATTCATGTCTCAATCTTCTCACAGGTTTAGTTAGAGAACGTGCAACAGAAACCCTCACATCTACAGGATGTATTCCTACCAAAAAGAGTTGACATTCCCACTTTTACTGAGGGATGCAGGTAGAGACAATACTTACCTTTCATGTGATAGTTTAATATTTACAGCACTTGACCAGGAGATAGGAAGCTTGCCTTCTGGACTCTCTGTGATCCAAGGGAGACTGGACTCATGTGCCCCAAGAAAACATCTTAAACACAAAGTAGATTTGAAAAAAAAATGGTAAGAAGTTTTCATAACTCCTCCTTTATCCAGTCTGGTGTACATCCTCAGAAGCAGGCTACACTGGGATGGGGAGAGAACATTCAGCCTTCAGTGAAAAGGGTGCCTGAATAGCATACAAAGAGATGTTGGCTGGATTTGTCTCTTCTCAGGACTGAATTTATGGTGTAAAATAGCCATTATGCAAAGGATGAAAGTAAGGACCTGGCATCTTCTTACTTTATAGTGCGTGTTTCTTAATAAAGTTCCTTTTTTATATTTCTATAAAATCAGACAAGAACAAAATCAACTTAGACAGAAATTCAGAAATTAAAGATATTTCTGAATTTGTCTCATAGAAGGTTGGAGTCCCACTGTTCTATACTGTAGACAGCTATTAATTATTTCATGCCTTAGAGGCCACAGTCATGAAATGCCACTTCACTGTTCCCTGGAACAAAACAGAAACCATTAGGACTGTCTGCCTTTTTAAAGATCGGAGAGAAAATTATATTTGTCACAAAGTTCCCAGAATCTCAAGTCTTTTGTTAAAATGAGACAGAAATTTACTGCTGGACATCTGTTTCAATGGAAGTGAGGTCTACATACTTCATCTTAGATACCTTTTGGCTTTTCTTTAGATTTAAAAGAAAAAATAAGTGTACTTTTGTTAATTTTTTCCTGTAAGTTTCTCATAACACATTGTGATATAAAGAAGATTTATTATTCAAGTTCAACCAGTAGTTTTCACTGTTCACTCTATATAGTTATAGTAAAAATTTCAAAGGATAGAATGAAATTAACATCTTATTATTTATAAATTACTAGGACAAGAAATTTTGTTTGTATACTCTGAATTAAATTATAATAAAGTAGGCAATTCTAATCAACTTTCAATTTAAAACAGATGAATGGAATTACAATTGGTTTACAGAAGACATCTAAATGAAATTCATAGTACTTTTATAGCTGGTTCTAATTTATCAGCATTTTACCTGGCACACCCATACATCAGTAGAAATCTTTGTCTTTCAAGACTGAATCTTTAAAAAAAAAACCAAACAAACAAATAAAAAACCAAACCAGAAAGAACAGCTGCTTATTTGTAAATTCTCAAGTCCAAAGAGTTCTCAAGTCTGATGAATCTCCAGCATCAATAAGAGCTGCATTTTAATAACCTGGACTTCTTAATGTGCTAGTAGATCAAGAAAACATCAAAGAACAAAATGCAGCAGGCAAAACAGACAAGTTCTGCTGGGAAAGGACATCAGATCAAAAAGATGGCACCATATCAAAGAGATGACTTGCTGGCACTATGCTTTTTTACTAGCAGAATAGATGATTATTGCAAAAGCAATAAATGTTAGTAAAAGACATGGTAAATGAAGGTGAAACAAAAGGGAATCACTTGACTGCTGCTCAGTGACCATGGTTAGCTAAGTAAAATCTCCATTTCTTGAATGCACCCCCCCATTACATGTCCCCATATTTGCAAATATAAATAACACTTCTGTAATATTTAGTTTTCGATTTGGAGTTGGCACCACTGCTACCTCTTTTTTGGAATCTTTTACTGTTGCATTTGGCAGTAAAAAGCATCCTAGAGAATAATGTAAAGGAAAATTTATCCCTCTCACATAGAACTAACTGCAGTCATTTTCTTATACTTACACTGTAAATAATCATTTTTTGTCATTTTCTTCATTTTGATTATTTTGTGGTTGCAATCTTTAGTTTTTACGTTTTTCCTTTATTTTCACTTATGCTACATGCTCCATTAAATTCCAGGTTGAACAGTTCCTGAGTCATATTTTTTTCAGTTTGACAGTGTGTCTGCACTTTTGTTTTATTATTAAATTCCCTCTTGCATGTGTAATCTTACAGCCAAGACCTCCTTGAATGTAGAAAGACTTTTAAGATCTGCAAACCCAGATTTCTGTGTTGTCTTTCTACTGGAAGTGTTGTACTTTGAGCTGAGCGGGTATCTAGCAGCATAAAATGTTATTTGTTGTATTGCTTTAGTTGGATGTGTCAAAACTGTATCTTACAAAGTTAGTTTTGTTCATGGAATGATTCAAGGCTTTTCTGCCAAATACAGTTCCATGAAAGTGTCTTGAAAAGGTTGACAGCAATCTACTGGAAAACACCGAGAAAACCATGAGCAAAAGAGGAACAAAATAAAACATTCCCCATGCCCTCTGTCTTTGCCCTGTCACACCATCATCAAAGCCTTATGTTTGTTTTGTTGACAGAAGTCTCTTGGTTACTTGACTTCTAGTTATTTTAGGCAGAGAAAATTGATGCTACAGCCAAACTAAGGACAGCTTTTTGAGTAAGATGGGGATGTTGTACATGCAATGTTCTGAATCAGTAAGGACCAATTTTTATAAGCCAGATTTCATCCTAGCCAGAACAGATCCCACTGAGAGAGGGTACATCAGGAGAATCTATTTGTTTCAGTGCTGTCCAGGTACTGGGTTCATGCTTCACAGTTTGGGAACCATTGCCTTAGATTAGGGAAATAACATCACCTCATGTATTTTCATATCTTTCCCCCCCACCTCTCCTTTTTTATAATATTTTTCCTTTTAAAATTCTATATAGTTTTGTAATTTAAAAAACAATAAAAACTTTTGGCACTTTTAATTGCACTGACTATTTGGCATTCTTTTTTTTTTCCTTTATGAATTTCAGAGGATTAGGCTGTGTTTTTTTCTGTTAAAGTGATATGTTTATTTTGAGAAACTAAGTTCATTTATCTCATAAGGGTTTTTTGATTCTTATTCTTATATTCTTTCTTCTCACATAGGCACCTTCATTTGAGAATAACACCAAGCTATTTCAAAAACTCTTTTATCATTCTAAACTAATGTGACTAATATAGGCACCTTAGATAAGGCAGAGCTTTTATTTTAGAAGTCTTTCTGAGTTGGGCAATCCTCATGAAGTACTTAAATTTCCTTTACAATCCTTTTGGCAGATCTTTAGACGGCAGTCTGGGCTATAAAAGATCAAAATGTAAGAAATTTTTACCTGTGTCAGACCCTGGCTGCCGAGTCTCTTTTGAAACAAGTTCTTACAAGAAAACTACTTCTGATTTCTCTTTTTTTTCCCCTGAAGGTATTGGTTGTGGCAATTTTGTCTTTTCTTGTCCCCATATCTCTTCTTCACTGTTTTCGTTATGATTGATTCAAGTGGTTAAAACAATTATGAAAATAGAGATGTGTGACAAATACATACAAGCATGAGTCTTGGATTCTTAACACACAAAGAGTTCAGAAATAAGCTCCCAAATCCCAAGTGCATTGTGATCATCAGTATCACTAACTACCTTTCTCATTAAAGATATCAAATATATTATCCCACCAAAACTAAATTGAATCTCATTCTTTCAAATCTGTGTAAGATTGGATGGTCCACAGCATAGTAGAGAATTTAACATGAGTTCAGAATGAAAAACCTGAAATGATAAGATAATCCTTTTTCAGCATCAAGCATATGAATATTTACAAGTTTCAAAAGTTTTGAGAACTATGAAATAACTAGCACAGGCTGCTTCATGATATCACTGGCCTGAACATTAGGTGGAACCATCTGCACGATGCCTCTTTACACCTCAGTCCTGACAGCACTTTATCATTGATAGCATCTTGCATTTGGGTATTTCCTCCCAAGTGATAGAACCTTTCACATTCAAGCTGTGTAAACACTACAAAGGAATTGAAGTAAAACTGCATTCTATATAACACTAGGTTCTTTCCTGAAAATGTCTACTTTGGTAATGTCTTCTGTTTGTCACAGTATGAATTGCATTTTTATTTTACATTTTCTCATGTCATATTACAGTTTCACTTCTTGAGCAAGGTTAAGGAAAGTAAGGAAAGTTTTGCTGAAAGTGTTATCTAGTAAGAGCAACTGCAACAGCTTTTTTGCAAATTGATTGGGATTAAATGCACTAGAAAAATATTCCAATAGACTTTGAAATGAAAATGAGTTAAAATTGGCATGCAGGTCCTTTCTACTAAAATCTTAAGTGTTTCTTCATATTTCGGCTTGCTTCTTTTCCTCTTCTCCTTTATAAGTCTTTGAAACAGCTTTTAATGGACTGTGGTGCACTATGGTGCATTTTTGAAAAGTTCTTCTGAGATTTCTTTGAGAAGGTCAAGTATGTTCATTGATTTACTATTGTTATATACTTCTGAAGTCTCCAAGTGGTTTAATATCAGTTCATAGCAGAAAAGGCCTCTAAGCAGAATGAGCAACATAAACTCTTTTAAGAAGTTCTTTCTTTTTTTTCCTTAGCACAATTCTTTTTAAAACAAAGCTTTTACCAGTTTGTTATCACATTTTTAAAATGACATACCTCTGCTGAGAAAAGCTGCTATTGAGACTTCCTGTCACGATCAAAAGCTCCCCTTGCACTTTTTGCTTTGTACTCCCAACTCACTTAGGCTCTATAGCCTTGCTAATAATAAGCCCTCTCATAGTCACTTCTCACTTTGCATTTTCTCATCCTTATCCTAGTTAGGAAAGCAAGTCTATGCCTTCAATCAATATCTCTTTTATGCAAGGGAAAAAGAATATCATCTCTTAACACTTTGATTCAAAAAAGTACATTCAAATGTACAACATGGCTTACTGATCTGCTTTAACATAGATCTCATTGTGACTCTAATATTTCCTTATATATTTACATTTTCTGAGTTGTAAACTGTTTCTTGCAAACACGGATATGGATTCAGCACATTATATTGTGTCTAGTTTTGGAAGATTACTTTGTTTGTTTGTTTGTTTTTTTGACAATCAGATCTATTTCTGTCTTGGTTTGAGATAAGCAACTGCCAACCCCCCCAAGCACAGAGAGAAAAGCCTCCCTCCTAACACCAGGGAAAGGGAGGAAAAGAGAGGGGAAAGGAAAAAAAAACACTTCAAACCGCATTTATACTAAATCTACATATATTTTTCACAGAAAGAAAGAGACAATTAGAAGAGAGTACAAATATACACTCACACAAGTCTGCAACAACAAGTTCCCCACCTCAACTTCATAACGGACACACAAATTCTACTGTCCTAACTACACATTACTTAAGAAGAAGCTTATTCCCCAGGGAGACAAACCCAAGCAGAAAGGAGAGACCCAGAACAACACATTTTACTTTCCTGAGGTACCCTGTGAGCCAGTGGTGGGCCTGGTCCTCTCCATCCCCCCTGGGACAGCATCGTGCGTCCTCCCCAGAGGAGGGCTGAGAAGCGACTGCCTTAACCACTCCCACACTGGTTCCTACTTCCCTGGAGATGATGTCATAATGTGGTATGGAATACAAAGTTACTGGCTAGAAGAGGTCAGCTGTTAGCTCAGCCCAGCTCACGTCAGCTGAGAGCTTCGGCCTAATCCAAACTTCAGAGCCCAAATCTAGGCCCACCTAGGTGAACCCATAACAATTTCTTCTATAGAAATGTTCCCCTAAACTTTTATGAAATATACGTAGAATATTCTAGGCACTGAGCTAAAAGTAGGGAGCTAAATTATGTAACTAAAAGTTCAAACTACATGAAACAAAGCTGTGTTTTAGACCCAGTGTTGCTCTCATTTCATGAGACCAATGAAAGTAAAATTTTTTAAAAATATACTCTGCATCCATAAAATGTGGAAACTCATTATACAGCACATGAAATATTTGTGTTAGGATTTGCCTCAAATCGAGTTTGACAAGTAAAGTCATTAAGCTTTCAGCAATAACAGTGTTTGTGTTGTCCTTGAAAATAGTGATAAGCACTTGAAATCATCAAGAGGCTTGCCCTTGACTGTAGTAAGAACCCTGAATGAAAGTGCATTAAATGGAAATGTGTAAATAACTTTTTAAACAAGGGATCTATCCCTACAATTATTGTGCCATTTACAGATGTACAGCTAGAAAATATATGTAAGCAATATATTTTGCCATTTTAGTTGGAGACCTTTCACTTACCCAGCTGTCACAGAGAAAGAAAGGCCTTGCTAGGTATGAACTGATAAATCATGATAGATTTTGCTCTATTATCATAAGTTATCATTGGTTTAGGATGTACACCAAAGAAAGCAATAAGAAATTCCACATGGAATCATACTACCTTATCCTGTATCTTGCATATCACTTTGAAAGGCTAACAAGGTACTTCTCAAATGTCAGTTATCAAACAAAAATAAAAAGTTGTAAATTATGAAACAAAAGATTGTGAAATACAATTGAAAGATAAGTGAGCATGTACTTCATGAAGTTATGATTTATTTTCTATAACAGAATCAGGCATTGACTTTTTGTCACTATTTCCTAAATTTACGTCATCCATGTGATCTGCGTATAAGTTAATTCGGGAATACATTTTGCAACAAAATTTTTGAAAGAACTTGTCAAATAACAACCTGTTGTGTTGTTGTACTACAGAACAGATATTTAACTTTTTAAAATATCACGTACATGCTATTGCTTTTTCTGTAGGCCATTAACAGTCATTCATTTTCAAAGCTTTAAAGCCAAAACTCCTCCAAAAGAGTATTAATATTTGCAGGTAAATGTGTACTTTTAGTGGTAGGCTCTGTTTGCAGAGACAGACACGGGCGTGCTGAAAAATTTCACTTGTAGGATTTCCTGATGGTAATCATAGTCACAGTTCTGAAACCTAAAGCCTGATTATGATGTCTTAAGGGGTTTGTGTGAGTATAAGCATTGTTTTTAGTAGTTTTACCAAAACAGGTTAAAAGTATATGTTAATCCTTTCTTCTTTGCAGACTTACAGTTAGATAGAGATAGTGTGTTAAATGACACATTTTTACTTAAAGTGTGATCGTATCATCACATTTTTGTGCTTTTTTTCTCAAACATATTCTGGACTGCATTTGTTTTCAACTTTAGACTGTGGCTACTTGTGTATTTAAGCAAATTTATAATGCAGAAGGCTATTACACACTTAGGGTGCAGATCACCCCTGGGCCTCATTCTATTTTTGTTCAGGCAAATCTGTCAACTCAGTACAATTAAAGGAGCCATAAAAGTGCTGTTCAGTGAAAATCTGGCTCACTTGAGCAGAGAAACTAGGCAAAATTTAATGGTCCTGATCTAATGGTCTTCAGGTCTGTGAATTCTCTCACATTATTTTAAAAAAGTTCCTCCTTCAAATGGGTCATCACAGCTTAAAGAAATCTCAGCAATATTTATGCTGAGAGAAGTGAATTTCTTCATGACATAAAATACCAGGAAATGCTAAAGAAGACACTGGCTGTGAGTTTTTAAGGTTTCCTGTACTCCCTTGTTTTGAAAGTGGTTTAGTAAATAATTGTTACAACTTACACTCTTGGCTTCACCCAAGTTGAAAAGATTCCTTACACCTAAAGACCACTTCAAATCAGACTTCTATTGCTTTATGCTGCTGACACAAATCTTCATCTGTTAAAATGGTAGAACACGTCAGTTGGTGTTTGCTAAACTTACTCTCTGCTTTGGGCCTTGACTGCATATAAAAACTTTTTACCAAACACAATTAGGGAGAGGTTGCTGGGTTTGACGAGCTTTAGTTTGTGTATAATAAAGTGAATTCTAGCACGTTTGTGTGGATGATAACATAGAAATCAAGGTAATCCCTCACTGTAGGAGTTATGGTCACTTAAAAAGTCTAGCTCCAAGCCCTGGGCAACTAAAACAGTTGATATGAAATGAATTGAGCACATAGACATGCATTCTCTTTTGAAAATTATGGTTCTAAATCTGTGGAAATGAGAAATATAAGCTATTTCAGCAAAAGGTGTCATAAATTGGTTTGTGTTGGAAGGGACCTTGAAGATCATCTAGTCCCAACCACCATGACATGGGCAGGGACACTTCCACTAGACCAGGTTGTTCAAAGACCAGATTGCTCAAAGTAATACAGCACAGGAAATCACTCTTTGTTTTCAGATCACTTTGTGCACCACGATGTGTATATATTCCTATGTAGGCCAGTTCTTGTGACATACATATTACATATTAGCTCTGTCATGTCAGCACGTTTAATATGACACACTGCTTTCAAGAAGAAACTGGCTTTGAATGCTATAGAGAAAGAAATAATTAGGTTGCAAGATCTTTTGCACAATTTCTTCCTCTCATGACAGTGATGACTTTCTAGTGATATTCTTTCTCTGCCAGTCATGAGAGTGTCTGTTGCTCTCAAATAGTTGACTGAAAGAATGTCATGTTTATAGCCTATGACACTGAATTATTCTGAGCTGAGCTTTAAAAGATGAAGGGCTTATAAAACTGTTCTATAATTTAATTCAGTGTATATGGATAATACCAACATGAGTGCAAGGGATGAGCTATCCATTCTACATTATATTATCTAAAGGAAGGCACTTAATTAATTAGAGGGATATGTCTTGATGTAGACACGAGACAGTCCTGACTGATGTCCATGGCAAATCTTCAGCTGATTTCAGCAAGAGGAGAATTTCAGTGCATTTACCCTGTTTGTCTGGTTTAGTTTTCTTTGTCATATTTGGCTCCATTTGCTGAACAGAATATTAAAAAAATTACTGAAATCACAGATTCCCTGGGGGACCATGAATATTAATTTCTTTGTATTTTTGATTAATTAACCATGTGCTAATTATTGCATTTATGGACTTGAAATGACTTATTCTTTCTTGAAAAAAATTCTACATAATATCTGTCATTTTAAAACCTTCATGCACAGAAAATTTGCTATTCATTGTACAATTACAAATCTTACATTTGTCCCTCTAGACTTAGTAGAGCATACACTGATGTCTGGAGATTTAAGACTTTTGAAAAAGTACTATTTTGCTTACTCCTGTGCAACTAGACATATGGAACCTTTCTAGATATGCATGATTTTAAAATACATGCTAAAATAATATTGTTAACATATAATCATTTCCTTTTCATTCCATGTTTGAACTCAAAGATTCAAAGATTCTGATTAATCACAAACAAATTCTCTCCAAATCAGGTTTAGTGTTAACATACACATTTCTTTTAAGAGTAACTACTGAAATATGATATATGCTTATGCTTCTTTAAACTTAATTTTGTGTTGTCTGACTTTTTAATTCACTTCAATGTTTACACCTTAGAATCCCTAGGTATGATCATTTATACTGATTTACTCTTACTATTTCTTGTTTATACATATGTATATTATTTTATTAATAAAAGTGTTATTCTACAGAAACAATAAGATGCACCATCTCAAGTGTTGTTTTGAATTGTTTCGTAGTGATATAAAAGGTTTAATAACTTCAAAAAACGTGTCAGAAACACACAACACCTGGCATACAGACATGAAAGATTCTCTGTTGCATGCTAGCCATTTCAGGCTAAAAATGCTGTAAATATATAGTAATAGGAAATAAATATGTATTTGTATATACATATATAGAGGAAATAAATATATATCTATGCATACATATACAGATACATACATATATGTGTGTACATCTGTTTATGTGAGTTACATATTCTGTCAAAGTAGTGAATAATATTAGTTAAACCAGGGGTTTTTTTCCCTTTCTGAAATATTTTGAAAGTAGAAAGGCTATCACAGTTATCTGTTCATTTGTATAATTATGTTTGAATTTATCTTAAAGATTATTGTTGTGCATCCATAAATGTGGTGCCTGGATGTCTAATGGAGAATCATTCCATCACTGGCAACCTGGCAGTAAATCATTATCATAAGACAACTCTGACAGCATAGCACAGCATAAACTATTTTTCTCCTGGTGGACTTAATATAATAAAAAATCCTCTGAATCAATGCATGCAATCATAAGTTGAAATACAGCCTTGGTTTATATATGTGTACTGCTCTAGAACAAACTGTGGATCTTCCTGCATTCAGTCATCCCAGAGACATTTCCATTTCAGGTACATGGGATATACAGAAAAGAGCTTTTTGACAGTTTTTCCAGACAGTGGCTATTTGCCTATCATTTCTGCCATTTGCTTATCATTTTTGCTTATCATTTCTGTTCATTACATTTTTTGATATTTCCTTATATAGGCTTAGTTAGGTTACGTAACATTACAGAGCATTGGGCAGTTCTAGTGTCTGACAAGCTATACTGGAGTCAGGCATTCTGGGGAAGATAAGAATTACTATTTTCATGATAAAAATACATAAGTGATTGTTTCAGACATAAACCTTTTTTTCCTTTCCTGTTTTTCTGCTGTTATGAACATTATGTAACTGGTGGCTTTTAGGCTGTCATTATGAGAAGACTGAAGTTTGCAGAGCTTAGAGTGAATTATAAATATGACTCAACAACATTAATATTGTTGAAGAGAAAAACCACTGCCATATTTGGAAAATATATTTCAAGGATATGAAGTAATCTTTTTACCCTGCAACAAAGCAATGATGGAAGCAGTCCTGATATCTGATGACCAGTTCTCAAGTACGTTTTAGGTTTTCCTACAGCACACATCCTCCTTTTGTTTTAGTCTCTCTTTTGACTGACCTTATGTAATGCAAAACCTGAAGAAAAATGCTTCCTTCTCCTCTTTTCACAACACATTATCAAGAAAAGTTTGCTTTCTCCTCCTTCTTCACCCCTTATTAAAGAATTATTATTTTCTCCTGGTAGCTGCAGCGAGGAGACTGGAGACAATGGGAAACAGCCTTGCTGACTTCAGTGTGGGAATGTGGACAAGCATGACAGGGTCCCCAGCTCAGGATAGGACATCCCTATGTCTATATGGACCACAACAGGACACTTCATCACTGCCCTCTCACCTTTCGCCCACAGAGCTCTCATTTTGATACTCACTGATGACAGCACCCAAGTCACATACTTGACTGCCAGCGTTATCAGAGCATTCCAAGGTATCACTGAGTCTGCAGAGACAAGGACCAGCTGGGCACTTTCAGGAAGAATGACACCCAGAATGACTGCAAATTTAGAAAACAGCTCTTCAGAGGAAAGTAGGATAAGTCTAGAAAAACCTCAAAGTCCTCACAAATAATTAATATAGAGTGAATGCAGTGAAAAGGTAGGGGACTTATTTTGTAGCAGAAATTTATGTGTCATCTTAGGAAAAACAACTCTAGGACTTTTATAAAGTTGTCTAGGCACCAAATGCCTTTCTACTTGGTAATATGTCAAATATTTTCCCTTCTCACTAAAGAATTTTTCAGGAATCAAGAGAGCATACTGCACAAGTTCAATATCTTTGGTGTTTTCAGGAGTATAATGCAGGCAATTTTCAATTTATGGCACATCCCATAAAATTTATATGAATGGATATAATTTCATTTAAGCTGATCAGCTCTGACAGCTTGCAAGCATGAAGGGGAATCACACACTGGAATCTGCATTTTGTTGTAGACTGGACTACAGTTAGGCTGAATTGCTTTTCATCCCTGAACTACAGATGCAGACAACTGTAAAACTCTTTGTTTCCATGCAAATTAGATGTTGCTATAGACTACCGATCTCTCAAGTTGCCATCACAACCTTTCTCAGCTTGGGAAGGTTTGGATACTATGCAAGTAATTAGTACCAGTAATCCTCTGTGCAAGGTATCTGACAAATTAACTGCACAGCTACTTCTAGATATCAGCTTGTAAAAAACAGTGTATTATACTGCCTAAAAATAATCAGGTAATTTTTTTTCCTTTGAATTAATCCTTAAATTTATTTATAATATGCATGAAAAGTAAAAAGAAAAAAAAAGTGAATTGCAATCTAAAATAAAAACAGGCAGCAAAACAAGAATTAATTGCATACACAGTTGTTATGAAATGAACTCATCTAAATGCAACTATTTACAGCTGCTCACCAAAAGCAATTCCACCCTCCCCTCAATATCGACCAAACAAATTTACCTTTTCAAGACTGGTAGTGTTTTGAGAAGAGTGTATGGACTCTAATATTTTTAGAGCCTTTATTATATAGATTAAAAAAAATTGTAAGAGCAGAGAAATACAATGAAACTAAATTTAAAGTCTGCCACCCAGACAAAAACCTCCTATACAGGCGCAGAAATATATTCTCAAATATTGGTCAAATTTTTGGCAGGAGAGTGATTAGATGTGGGCAGAACAGCAGTTTGCATCATCATTATGTGGCCTGCAAACAGATTTTTGCATAACAAAAAAAAAAAAAAGACCATTCTAGAGTCTAATAAATGCCCCCATTAACTGTAATAGCTTCAACTATAGCTTGAAAGGGGAGGGACTTCAGGGAAAAAGAAATCCGTTCAGCTGGTTCCAAGACAATGTCACATTTCCAATGTAGAAAATAAGTGGAACTGTTTACAAAAGGCAGTCTATTTTTGTTGTATACATGTGTCTCTTAGTATTTTGTCTAATCTTAGAAACAGTGGCTTAGAAACTGTGCTGGATATTCCAGGCAGTTTTATTAGGAATCTTAAAGTTACATTCCTCAGCTAACTGTTACTGACTCACCACATTTCACTGACCATTGTTCATCTAGAGCCAGTAACTTGAAAGATTCTTTCAGTATACTGACTTACTTAATGGACCAAACTAGTAGACATCCCTCTAGCTTTCTATGCTCTATCCCACTGGTGCAAAAAGATAGGGCATCACATTATCTGTAGAAACAACACATAACATGAGGAGAAGCTACTGCTACCAATATCTTCCCATTGGTATTCTGGATGTCTACCACACTACAGTTGCAGTTGGTTTATCATTAGATCTCTCCCTGCTCCCTTCTCCCACTCAGGACTGGACATCCTAGGCAAGGAAACTCAAGCGATGTAAAGGAGTGGTATCAAGTGATGTCAAAAAGAGTCTTAGCTCTAAAACCATAAACTGGTGGCACTTCAGTGGGATTTGCGTGAGTTAGAGACAATATGTACTTTTTTAGTCTCAAAAAATATATCTGACACATTTCAATGAAGTAGATAAAAAAAAGAATTCCAATAACTTTCTAAACACATATATAGCATAGAATTGTTATGTGTAGGTCAGATCCTTTTGCTGTCACTTTGTAAGTACCTGAAGATAGATATCATATCTCTCTCTTGTATTATGTTTGGTTCTTTAAGCTATAAATCTTCAGCTAATTCAATCAAACCTGTTTTCTAGGTCATCTTTACACTTTTTAGTTGACTCTTTGTCACTTACCAGTAAGTAGTTTTTCCTCTTGTGAAGTTTGATACTAAAAGCTCTCCGGGTTTTGTCTCATCTGCCCCTATTTTTCCATTCAGATGTTTTAAATTAATCATATATATAGTAATCATCTAAGAGATAGAATTATTTTTATTGTGTTTATACTTATTCAATG
This sequence comes from Pithys albifrons albifrons, assembly GCF_047495875.1. NCBI lineage: Eukaryota > Metazoa > Chordata > Aves > Passeriformes > Thamnophilidae > Pithys > Pithys albifrons. The sequence continues at coordinate 79,157,749 of NC_092458.1, forward strand.
ATAAATTCTGTAAATATCGGGGGCTCTGTAATGTCATTTATTGGAATATTGGTATGATATAAAATTTAGTTGTAATTTACTGAGTAAACAGACCTTTAACAAAGGAGCAGACCTCTTCCCTTGTTTGCTGAAGGATATTTTTAACTAAAATCACCACCACCCTGGCATATCCTTCAAAAAACAATAGCTGGGACAATATACACTTGCAAATAAAACTGATAACGTAAAAACATCATGTTAATGGCCCTGCTTATGTTAGGTTCATCTCTTACTTTTACTACAAGAGTAAAAGCAATGTTTCCCTTTTTCTTCTTTCTGTGATTATTTACTTTGGTGCACAATATTTTTTAAATAATTTTTTTCTTCTTTCTTTTTTTTTAGAAACAACATTCATTAACATTTTTATATATATTTTAATTTTTACAGTATAATTATTTGACTGTATCACACGATCAGTCTCTAAGGAGTCTTTAATCTCTCACTAGATATTAGTCTGATGACTAAGAATATAAACATAAAAATATTGGATATGGGGGAAACATTTCACAATCCCAAAAAACAATTCCCCACTGTGTTGAATGTGAGTATAATACTAAGAGCAGCTAGACCTGAACTTGTCACAGTCCTCTTACATTGTTGACAGCTTTCTAGCCTGGCAAGTTGATGAGTGAGGTCTATGAATTACTGTGTATACCTGACAGGTATCTCAGCAAGGAGCCTTTACTTTTGAGGCTGCAGCTGTGCAAATACTCCTTTCTTTCACAGCAAGGTGTCTTCATGTGCAGCTCTAAGTTCCAGTGGGGCAGCCTTAAGTTCTGGTGGGATCACTTTAAGGACATCTTAGGCCCCGTGCTCTTCAATATCTTCATAAATTAATTGGGTGCAGGACAGGAAGGGATACTAAGCAAGTTTGCAGATGATACAGAACTGGGAGGAGCTGTTGATTCCCTCAAAGAGCTTGAGAAATCAGAGGACTGGGCAAAAACTAGTCATATGAAGTTCAACAAGGGAAAGTGCCAGATTCTGCACCTGGCATGGGGCAATCCTGGATGTATGTACAGACTGGGGAATGAGAGGATGGAAAGCAGTGCTGTGGAAAGGGACCTGGGGATCCTGGTCAATGGTAAGGTGAATTGGAGTCCTCTGGACTTGCTTTACAACTTGTGAGGAAGCTGTTTTGAGCCACTTCCTCACCCAAATATCCTATACATCCCACTGCTAACATAAAGAACCATTTCTCTTACTGACACACAGTCTTGCACTGCACTAAGTGTTCATTGACACTTCTGTGCGTAAAAGTGGAGATGAAACTGGGCTTCTTTCAGAGTTCCTTGTCACTGTCAATTTCTGCTGTCCCAGAATCCTTTTTCAGTTAAGCCGGTAGATTTTAGTGATAGTCAATACCATTCTGAACCTTTTATAATACAACCATCAGTGGAGCACAGAGATTTCACCAGCTAGTACAGTAAAATTAAGCCATTAGAAGTAGAAATAAGGTCTAAGGAGTGACAGGCAGGACTACAAAAGTAAACAGGTATTTCCCTCTCTCTCCTGCCCCCTTCTCCCTCATCTTCACACCCTTCACTGAGTTTAATCTTCCAAATATATCTATATTGTCCTGTCATCAACATCCCATAAGTGTTGTTACTGTACTACAGGTGCAGAATTTAAATGCCACACACTATTGGTGCTTTTTTAGATTCACTTTAGCCTCCACTTTCATCAGGCTTTAGATAGCAGTTTAGCATTTGCAGTACCATATTGTCCATCTGAGGCTTTACTATCTCTACATTGTTGTTTCTGCAATACAGACTTTCAGTACATGTTTTATAAAATATTCCTAGATATCTTTTGCCCAAGAAGATAAGCTGAAATACTTATTTGATTGAGAAGCAGTGTTGTTGAATTAAGCTCTCCTGCAGAAAAGTTGAGAAGAAAGATTATGTAATGTGAAGTTGTCATTTCCATCTTTTTTAATAATTTAAGGTTACAAAAGGGTATATTTTTTGCAAATCTTCTTAGAGAAGTATTCATAAAGTAATATCATAAATTTTATAGCACCCTGCTGGACTAGATCTACAGAACTGTTCCTTTGAAAAGGGTAAAGAAATTAATTACAGGAGAAGAGGTGTTTGGGTTTTTTTCTAGGTTTCTTATGAGACAACTCCTAAAGCTGGGATACTGAAAGCATAGCTCCAGTTCTCTTAAATTCTACCCAGTTAAAAAAATGAGAAATCACAAACTACAGAAAGCCTATCACTTCCTGAATTCAAGAACTTGTCAGGTTTTGTGAGGGTGAATAAAACTACTTAAAAACTTGCCAAAGATTAAGACAAATATTTTAAAGGACAGGTCAAATCACTCATAAATTTCAAAAATCTTCTGCAGCTTTTATTGTAAAACAACTCAGAAGTGGTTCTAACTCTGTCCAATAAACAGTCTTGGAGGAAGGGGGGGATGTGTTTACCTGACTGAACCTCTTGAGTGTGGCTGGGAACATTAGCACTTGTATTCACCCCTAAAGTTGAGGTTAAATTTTCCAAGGGCTGTATTTGAGCTGAACAGCAACGCTCGTCTTTCTCCTTTTATGAATGCATATCTTACTCTTCTGTGCTGAGTAAAACAGTGCATTTGAAATCTGAAGCATGTTTAATGGTACCTTCATTTTCATTCCAGACACTGGATATTACTTTTCCCCTTAGTGAAGTCCCTATGTACTGGCATTGCAGCTGTGGTAAAAAGATGCAGTCAAGAGTCTGGGCTTCGACAAAATTGTATCTGTGTAGGAGTCATTCTGAACTCTTAATTTTTGTACTGTGTGAGGACAGCTGAGTGCAGAGCACAGGAAATGTGCTGGGAACCAAGTGACTGCAGAGGGATTCTGCAGTACAGAAGAAAATTTTAAGAAAGGCAGTAAATGATCAAAATAGAACAACAGATCCACACAGATAAATGTCACCTACATCACTTACAGTATGACTAACTTAAAATATGGCTAGCTTTAAACAAATCATGGAGTTTTAAAATAAGGCAAATTATGCTTAATTTTTATCTTTCAGTTATTCAACTTTTTTTTAGGATTTGAAGGTGCTCTCTGTGGTCACTAACATTAGCAAATTCTTTTTTTTTGGGGGGGTGGGGGGGGGGGGTGGGGAGGAGAATAGCAAACAGATTCCTCTGTAAGTCTCTAACTGTAATACCTGGAGCTTTTGAAAAACTGAAATATCAAGTTCGTGAAAAAACCAGCAGAAATCTGAAATGCTCTAATGAGGTTTTTTGAGGAGTTGAGTGAAATTTCATAAATACCAGTACTTTCAAGAAAATCCATTGTGAAATTGGGCAGAGAGGAATTACCTTGATAACTTTGTGGTATTTTTTTAAATTAGGTATTCAGTTGTTTTGGTCTCCTTGTGGTCAGAGTGGTCAGAATGTTGCATGCTGAAAGGTAAACAGAAGGGGATTAAAATTCTGTGTGCAATATAGTGTCATACAACCCCATAATGCTCCAGCCACAAGCAACCAGGAAACAGGAGCAATACCTGGATCTGCATGATGCTCTGCCCAGCTTCATTAGTCATGTCAGCAGAGAGGATTTATTGCTTCAGATGCAATGCCATGCTGTCTCTGAGCCCTGTGCTGGTGCTTCTGCTTGAGCAGGGCCAGCCCTTTCAAAAACTTGCTGCTGGCTCTTTGTGCCATGCTCCATTGTGCAGTATGGACATGGTCTGCAACACAGTCCTGCCCTTTGCACAGTAAGAGTAACCTTTCAGGTTAGAGTAGAATCAACTCAGTATCAGGGAAATGCTGAATCCAAGATTTTCTCCCCAGAGCTCAGTGAGATTTAGCATGATACACAGATGCACTTGTGTACAGAAGATTCTGGATCTGAGATTTTTAATATTGTTTCAATTGCTTGAAGTGGAGCATGTGGAATAGATAATTTAACAAGAAGGTGCCAAAGTCAAGCACATGCAAGTAAAAGATTGAATTCTTCTGCTAGAAGGATTACAGATGCTTTACTATACTACACTCATAATCACAGCCACGGGGGTGTGCTCTTAGGCTCTGAATTTCAATAATAAGGAAGCTCTTTTCATATTCCTTTGAAAAGTTAATGTGTCTCTCTCCTTTACCCTCACAGTGACGGCTGGGCAGACAGGTATGATGTGACAGAAGGGTACCAGAATGAAGCTGTTGGTGGGATAACGATCAAGCTCCAGTCTCCAGACGTGAAATGGTTTGATGATTACTACCTACAGCTTCGTCCAGAAACCAATCATCGAAATCCATGGTTTCAGGAATTTTGGCAGCACAGGTTCCAGTGCCGGTTGGAAGGGTTTCCTCAAGAGAACCCTAAATACAACAAGACTTGCACAAGTAAGTGAATTTATTACTTCTGCTGTATCAAACAGTGTAATGGAAGGTCTTGTCTAAACAGCTCATACCAGATTGATGCAGCCCAGTCTGATGAAATAGTGGGAGGGTTTGGAAGGAAATAAACTGGAATTGAAATAGTTGCTCTTTTCAAAATAAAGACAAGCACAATTTTAGAAAGTATTCAGATTTCTAAAGAAACAAATACATAGTGCCTCAGTACCAAACCGCTCTATATATTTGAAAAACTTAATGCTGCTCCACCTTCATAGGCATGTAAACACTTTCAAAATTGTTGTAATACAAAATTAAATGTGTCTTTTCTGAAATAGAGCTAATCATACTGCGTTGTCTCATGGGAACAATGAAAGAGCTAATATACTAAAAATTATCTGAAGCCCACATAGTAACGATGATTAGTTTTGAACTTCAGATGGAAGACTAGATGATTTGAAAGATTTCTTTGTGTTTTCTTTCAGCCATGGTTCATTTTAGGAAATGTCACTTTGAGCTGACCTTTTTCATTCAATTGTACTAATTTTAGCAAAAACTGACACAACATTCTGTCACTTCTGCACCATAGTGTCAAAACTCTTTTTTTTCCCAGATAGATGGGGTACATTTTTCTGGGTTTTTTGTTGTTTGAAGGATCTTTTTATGGCTTTTGTTAATTGCTGTTTATTTCATGAGATGACAAACAGCACTAATATTATCCCTATAAAATGAGATTCATCATCCAGGGTGGAGTAAGCCAATCTCACACACTGAGCCCAGGTATTTATTTTGTATTTGCACAAAGATGGGTATCAGGTGGTACATTTACAAAGCTACCATGCCAATTCTCAAAACTTTACACTAGAAATACACTTTAGCAAACAAAGAAATCATGGTTTGTAGGCTTGATTCATTACCTAATTCTCTTATATAATTAGTATTTTGCCTCCTATTGATCTCACCTGTCATGTCATATTAATTAGCCAGCCTACTCAGTCTTCTCTTCTTTTTTTGTTGGGGATCTCAATCTTCCCCTGCTGGAATTACCTTTTACACAGTTATCTTGGTGTGCAAGATGCAGGTTGAGACCTGGGTGGTGGGAGCCTGAGGCATGAGGCCCCAAACTGGCACTGATCCTTTGTATTACAAAGGTATTGTGGACCCCTGGCTGTCAGACAGATGGCAAGAGACACTGGAGGAGCCACAGACTCTGCAAGAAGAACCCAGACTATCTCAAAGGAGTCCTTTTTTTAGGGTCCTTTCTTTGAGGCTAGCAGGCCTGTTACACTCATAAGGCAGGACCCTGTTTCACATGCCCCTTCTCATTCTCTGTAGCATACTGGTCAATTCTTAAATTATTTCTGACCCTTGAGACAATGGGTGTCCTGACAGTACTGGGGCATAAGGTGGTGCTTTGCTGGGCATTAGTGCAACCACAGCTCTAAGGTCCAAGGTCCAAAGGATCCTCCCTCCTAAAAATGTCAATGTCTTCCACACACCCATGAGACCAAAAATGTCTTTAAGGATCAAAATCTTTGATTTACATGACAGAAACCCTCATGTAAGTCCCACTTAACATTCATAAGTCTTTTTTTTTTAATTTGGACAAGGTCGTAGAGGAAGTTTGTGACTAATATGTAAATTTAATCCAGGAATCTCATAGCCTCAAACTTCAACTGGCTTTCTTACACGGCTTTTGTTCTGATACCCTTCCATCACAGTCAGATACAGGTTTTATTTGCATTATTGACAGGTTCCGAATACTGAGCAGCAAAATCCATTGATTTCCCCACAATAATGTAGATCTCTTTCCTGAGATGTCAGTGCAGTGGGCATAGCTGGATGTGGCCTAATAAAGACCTGATTTCTATCACTGTGTAAGCAACAACATTTAAATTTGACTTTTCTGGGTTTCCTTTTTACTTACTTTTCACCAACACTAAGAGAATCTCATTTGTGTTTCATACGAAAGATCAGGAACTATGAAATGTAGGTGCCTACAGAGCCTTTCATAGTGCCTAAAATACAATTCACCACAACCAAAAAAAATATCATGGGGGTCCAAGGAGATGTTATTTAATACATGAAGTCACCTAGTAATGGATATAAGACAACTTAATTATAAAGCTTGAATAGCTTGGTGAGAACGCTTACTCATAGCTGGAAGCTATCCCACACAGAGCCACAGATCAAAAAGGTTCCTAAAACCTAGGAATGTCAAAACACAAAGAAATATGCAAGAATCTAAATATTCTGATTTGCAAATCATTCATAGAGAAAAGGACTATTTTCTCAAATAGATTATTCTAATTATTTTTTCTTCAGTTTTATTGTAATATTCATTGCTGGACCATGATGGCTACAGTAAAATAATGAAAACCATATTATAATAGTTTTAATTATTTCTTGTTTCTGTAGGGCAAAAATGGTAATTCAGTTGTGGACTTCCTCATGGCATTCCCCAGGTTCACATTATGCTCAGCAATCAGTTAAAATTGCCCATGTAGTCAGGCTTTTCACACAGGAAGGTTTTAGTCGTCATATTACTTGGTTTCGTAGTTTTGATTTTTGTCTAGACCATCTGTCAAAATTCATATGAAGGAAATTCAAAGTTTGGCCTGAAATATGACTTTTTTTCTGTGGCTTAACTACTAGGACGTTTATCCTGGTTTTCTCATAATAGTTGCAAAACTAGGCAAGGATGTATGACAAAAGTGAAAAAAACATTGAAGTTAGACAATTCTGTGGATTTACCAGCAAGAAATATACAAATATATTTGCTGAGGATCACAGGAGTAAGAGATTTTGATTTTGGGAGTTTAAGCTCCAAATTAACATGAATTTTTGGGATTGTCATGTTAGTTTTTATTTCTACCTCATTTTCTATCTTCTATGAGAATTTGAAACCATGTCTTTATATTGATTTCTATATTTATATTTGTTCTTTTCAAGCACTCAAAGATTTAAGTCTTAACTTCCCTCAGACTTCACAATTACATAGATGATACTTGCCCTCAATGCCCACTAGCATTTTACAGACTCACCTGACAGTTTGTGCATGATGATGAACATATTAGCTCTGCTTTAGATTTCACCTCATAAGAAAACAGGACTGTATCAATTTAATTTATACAACAGAATTCATGCTTTTCTCCAGAAGCTGCATTAGAAAAAAAAAAAAAAAGAAGAAGAAGAAGAAGAAAAAACACTTAAAAAAATCAAGCTAAATGTGTTTCTGGGGATTACAATTAAACAGATTAACTTTATTGAGAAATGCTGGAGAGAAATCAACACCTATTTTTTGCATTAGAAGTCAAACAATACTTCTCAGCATAATTATAAAGAGATAAACATAAAATTGATTGATGTTAATAGATGGAGTCTTTACTAAATGAAGGGGCCTGTATAAAAAAACAATGACCATCATGTTAGTGGGGGAAAAAATGAATTATTCTCTTTGTTCTGGCTGTGTTATCCTGAAAACATCAAGAACAGTTAACAGTAAAAACCCCCTTATTTAAGCAGCAAAAAAATAAGCAGAGGAAAATATGGCCAAAATATGAGTAATAACTGACTTCACCTATGCGCCAGCTTTGAATTTGGTTGTTTAAATCTCTTTATTTGTTTTGATCATGCCTGCCTAGTAGAATATTAGGCTAAATTTATCTCTGTGATAGAAAATACACTAAGTCATAAATCAATGAAACCATGTCAAGTGATTTGTGAGGGTTTTTTCACATTTTAACATAAACTATTCCTAGGCAGTGCTTGGCAGGTAGTATTATGAAAAGAAGACATGATTTGGTAAGATATGTATAATAAAATATAAAATAATAAAAATATATAAAGGATAAAATAAAAATATATAAAATATAAAATAATAAAATTAAATCTGCCCAAGGGAATCCAAAAACAATCCAAAACATTTTTTGTCCATTAATTTCTATCAAGCATTAAAAAGTTTCCATCTCTTCACATACACTTAGCTCACACCGAGATGAAAATTTCAGCATCGAACTCACTTTTCAGTTGCAGATTTGAAAATACTTGCTTCATCCAAATGGGTGCCACTGCTATTGTTGCTAAGTACATTGATTTTCTGCCCAACTGGAGCACTACAGCAAGTGAGAGGTTTGCAGACTTATCTGACCTGATTTTCAGTGCAATCAGTTCTATGCCTCAGGAGAGCTGCTATAAACCACCTCTGAAGAACAACAGTCAGAACAAAGCATTTAAAATACATGTTTAAAAGGAGACATATAGTGGCCTCCAGACATCAGGGATTTTACAAGATTTCGATTTGGCTTCACCTCTGGCACCAGTCAGATATCTTTTTTTATCTAATACCACAATTCAGTAAAGTTCGTGAATAGGGGTCCCAGCTGAACTAGATGAGTAACTTCCCTCAATGGCCATCTTCAGGTTGCAAAAGGCTAATCCAACCCTTTAGTATTGACTCTAGCTTCAGACCTTTGAAGACTAGAGGTTTATGTGCTTGCTTTCTTTAAGACAACCCTAACCGGAAATCAAGTTCCTGCTACTTTTTCACCCCAGGTTGTTTTACAAAAGCATCTTAACACAGAGCAGAAATAAAAGCCAACACAAGCAAAGTATGTGGTGAAGATCTGGCTTAATGGACATTAGTGGAAAAAGTCAAGTCTTCAAAGTCACTAGGAGCAGAAGCATATTTATTACATTTGCCAGTCTATTAAATTATTATTTATGTTGTTTCCACTGCTAAGTGATATTATTTTTTCCATGCTATGTAAAAGGCATGGCTTGGATGAAACAGCATTTTTTATGATGTTATTCAAACACAGAGCAATACGAGAACACCAGTATACATACCAGTATTTGTGATTTAAGTGTAAGACAACAAAGAGTAAATAAATTGAGGCTGATGCTGCTGAAGCAAGGAAGTTCCTTTCACTGGCAGAGGTTACAGATTTCAGAAAAAAATAGCAGTTTCATGTAAAGGAATAATAGAAACAAGAATCTGGAGGGGGGTGATAGATCACTTGTGCAGGTATTTACAGCAGGTTCCTGATATCAAATACTGTGGTTCAAAACAGCAAGGTAGAAAACAAATGGAAATTATGGAGTCAGGGTCATCACAGGAAAAGATCAAAACACAGAGAGAACACAGAGGGCACTGAAAGTGAGGAAAGCAACTTATGTGTGGCATGGTTGGGAGCAATGAGCCAGTGACAGGGTTTAAAGGGAAGAAGAACACACATAGTGATGAACAGGGCAGAATTCTGAACAGGTCTTAGCAGGATGCAGAAATCCCAAAATCTATTCATGGCTTGACCATGTGGCTTCTGTGAGATCAAAGTACTTTTTCTGAGAGTACAAAAATTGACATAGAAGAAGGATGACCAGTATATGTCTAAGCAATTCAGATAAGGATCAAGAATGAATTAGTTTATTTGCAGAGAGAGAAATTAGGGAAATTTGGGATAAATATGGCAAAAGTTTTAGAGGTCAAGGTACAGAAGGGCACATAAAATAAAAATGCAAATAATATCTACATGTCTGCTGAATCTAATCCAGCACGAGATACTTTTAATGAGGTAAAAAAGAAACAGAAAATCCCACAGTTTCAACTGAACAGAAATATGGTTTAATAAATGGCCCTTTTGGTTTTACGGATAGAACTAAGGAATAAAATCTGACTGTCTAGTCTTTGCACAGCAACATGTTAATAATCTGTTGATTAAATGTAAGTTCAAATGCCACAATTGGTTTAATCAGAGCTCAGCCAACAAACCATTAGTGCTGTCAGAAGGGTATTTTCTGTATTTCAAGGAATGTGTCACATTTAAATATCATATTCCCCAGACTTAGCATTCCTACACCTTTATTTTTTGAAATGAATTTGCAAATAAAACCAAAATAAAATAAAATTAATTTCTGGTTTTTAAACAGTGAATTAAAAAGCATTGTAATTCTCCCGAATAAATCCTGTGAGCCATTCAGTTTGATACTCATGCTTGAGAGGATGGTGTGGAGAAATTGGTATCTATTTACCCACCTTCTCCTGGGACTTAATGGCACTTTTACTCTTTTTACTGATTTTGTTGAACTTTACAACAGATGCCAGACTTGCACTTGTGAGACCTCTGAGCCTGCCTTGGTCATGTAGGCTTAAATAGATGTAAAACATCGAAGTCAACAAAGTACTCAGAAGAAAAAAACTTTTGAAAGTCCTCTCTGCATTTTAGGACACTGAATTTGGTCTCTCAGTCATTCTCAACATTTTTGGTGCTAATCAACATATAAAGTGTAACAGTGCTGGCACTGGCTTTCAGTTGCAGAGTGAAAGTTAGAACTGGTGAAAAGCATTGGGCAAGTGGATTGCACAGGAAAATATTTGGTTGTCAAATTTGAAAAATGTTCCATAGCAGCATATTAATTCACTGACACACACTTTGAAAGAAAAGCATTGAAGTGAGTATTTTTTCCCTTATTTCAGTAACACTGAAATGCTTTGTTTTAAGTTTTTAATTTACCTTCATATTGTTTCAGTGTTATGCTATGCATTTTGCCTTAGCATCAAAATGACATTTCCCAGTGTTGCCAGCTGCCTGGGTTTTTTTACTCAGAATTTCCTTTTCAGAAAGAATAAAATCCAATCTTGAGGTTTTGTATTCCTTTTGAATGGAAAAAGACATTTAAACTACGTGAAATTTCCCACAGAGCAGAAAATATCTCTTTTCTTCACCCAAGAGCCTGTAATAAATTAAATTAGGAAACATAAATAAACTATTGCATTTGATTTTTTTTTAGCAGAAAAGTACATCTGGAACCTTACAAATAACATAGATCTGAAAGCTACTTTGTTGTTTCACATTGCTTTAATAGAAATCTCTCATGAGAGATTTTGGAGCAGGTTCCAAAATAAGTCTTTTACTCTATCTTTAAACAATGATAACTTAAGTAGATATGAACATTGTGCTTTACCTGTGTTCATATGTACAACCTTTCCTCTATTTTATGCGATTCCATACATTTCTTCACTGGAGAGACGTGCATGTTTCTGAAATGAGTGACTTGGTGGCATGCTATCCAGAGCACACAGATCCAGGGAAGGTTAGGGATGTGTTTCCAAAGAGCACTACTGGGACAGACCTAAGGAGTCGGACACTGTATTCTGCAGCAAATAGACTCTCTTTGTTGACAGGTACCATGTCCTTGTTGCAAAGATTAGACTGTTTCCCTGATTTTTCCTAAGACTTTCTCTAAGGCAAAGGAAAAAAACATACGAAAACACGTTGGCTGGTGGACTTGAACTTCAAGTACTGTGAGCAGAATGTAAATGTGGGTCATAGTTGCTATCAAATCTAGAATTCCCTCATCTTTCAAAACAAATCGGCGCAAAGAATCATTGAAGTTTTTAATGACATATATGGAAACCATACAGAAAATAAATTGTGATACAGTCAAGGGGAAACATGAAAGAGTTGGAGACTGTAGGTTATACCTGTTATTTCCATTGTAAAACCTCTTAGGATTTTGTCATAAACAACCTTTTGATCACTGAGAAATTTAAAAATAATAATTATAAAAATAAACACTACCCATTTCTCTTCCTTTCAATGTCAAATTCATTGCAGAGCAAACCAACTGCTCTGCACTTTGAAAAAATATTCTCCCATATATTCTCTCGTTCGGTTTCTCCTCAGGGAATGAAATAAAGGGGGTCAGAGGACTTCCTGGAATGTAAAGTATTTTCACTCTTTTACCCTTTTCCATTCTTTAAAAAGCAAAGCATACTCATCTTTGGAAAAGTTAAAAAGCAGAAAAAGCATATTGAACCATGGTAATTTTGCACTCTAACGTTCTTACTTGATGAGGCTTTGTAATATCACCAGCTGGCAAGCACAAAGAAATTGTGCCTCATCTTCCTTGAGGGTAAAAAATAGAGGGGAAAAAAAGGAATGACAGATTTTGCATCAAAAATCTATAAAATAATAAAATCTACTGAAGAATGTTTATTTCCATGCTAAGTACTAAAAAAATAGGCAAATTTCAGAATTTCCTGCAAGATAGGGTTTACTTTGCTTTGCTTTTCCATATTTGGAGGGATGGAGTCAATCTTGGGAGAGTTATTTTGTTAGCCCCACTGGTAGATGGAACAAGCAGTACTAGACACTGCTGGAGCAGCTCTGAAACTGGCTCACCATGCACAAGAACTACCAGCATCCCTAAGTGCTTTCTTGGGTTCCTGCCCATAAGTACACTAATTGCTTCTAAATAGATCCAAGAAATGTTAGAATAATTTTCTTGGTGAAAGAACATGTTTCTTTTTCATCATCTACATATTTATGTTTTGAAGATGTGACAACAGAAAAGAACAAATTTGGATGAGGAGTTCAGTGCTGGGCCATTTCCACAAAATTAATCATACAATAAAATCATAGAATAGCATGGTTTGGGTTGGAAGGGATCATAAAGATCACGTAGTTCCTGTCCCCCTGCCATGGCCAGGGACACTTTCCACTAGACCAGGTTGCTCAAAGCCCCATCCCACCTGGCCTTGAACACTTACAGGGGTGAGACATCCACAGCTTCTCTGGACAACCTGTTCAGTGCCTCACAACCCGCACACTAAAGAATTTTTTCCTAATATATAATCTAGACTTGATCTCTTTCAGTTTAAAACCATTCTCTTTCATCCTATCCCTACATGGCCTTTTTAAAAGTTCTTCACCTGCTCTCCCATAGCCTCCTTTAGGTACTGGAAGTCTGCTTTAAATATCAAGGTTACTTTCAGAGCCGTCCCTGCCCATAAGAACTCCCAAATTCATACCAACAGGTTGTCTCAGCTCAGGCTCCATAGCTGTGATGCGCACACAGCTGAGCTTGCCTTCACACAGCGCCAAGTCTTGTTCCATGATGTGTTGCTCAGGAGCACGGTGTGTGCCGGCTTGCACAGTCTGCCTTTATCCACTGCTAGGATTCTGCTGTAGTCTCCTAAAGTGAGTGACTCCCAGCAGAAGCGGCAGAAAACGTGCATGTTCCAATGTTCTGAGTTCATAAAATTCTCAGACTGTTCTTTACCTTTGGTGTAGTCACACTCATATAATAAAGTTGGGAACATGCAAACAAATACAGACATAGAGAATATCTATTTTATCAGGGAAAAGCATAAATATTAACCATCTGCTCCAGGGGTGGCATATTCCTAAGATGATATTTTAATGCATTTAACCATATTGCAAATGCTCACCTGAATCTTGTATATAGAGACTCCTAAATGATCTATAGAATAAATATTTGCATAGTTAAATTTCCCCTGAAATCCACGATAACTTTACTGTCATTTCAGAGATAGACCTACAAACTCCAGCCAATAACAAGCACATTGCATTATAAGGAAAAAAAAAGAGGAAGGTAGTGAGAAGTAGTCCTCTTCCTGAGGAATATTTAGTCTAAAGTGAGATGACAAATTAAAAGTAGTAAAAAGGAAATATTATGAGATGGGAAACTGAAGGACAGATGGGTTATCTGATTTGCCAAAAAAGGGAGAGCATATGTCTGTGTAATATTTTGTAGACAGAAATGGCTATGTGAATTCAAATCTGAAACTGCCACATGATCTCATAGCTTGGAAAATAATAGGATAAGCCCTTATTTACTTACTAAAATTTCTTGGACAGGAAACATAAAGTAATAAACATACATAATTAAGGGATAGGCACACATTCTCCAGCCACTCATTTCTCAGAGAATTCCACAATGTTTGATCATTTATGTTTCCAAATACTGTTCCACTTTCCTCATTAGGTAAGATTTGATTCACCCTGCATTCTTCCATTGCCTTGTACATCTTAATTGCAGGAGGCAGAATTCTTTATTTCTGCAGTAATTATCATGGCATGGTGTTAATGTTTATTGGTGCCGAGGTACTGCAGTGCAGATTATTTTCTATAAACATTTGAACATAAACACCAACCTCAGCAGAGATTCATAAATAGGTTGATATATTCCAAACAATGTTTGTCAGAAAATGAGCTATGTCCTGGAAAAATTGTATATGCCTACCACAGAAAAGACACTTAAGCCTATCAAAATGCAGTAGGAATCAGCTGGAGACCTGTGAAATTCAGCTTTGTACCTGGACCACAGTCACTGTCACCTCTGTACCTCCAGCTGCGGCTACCTGCAACATTCTGGGAGCGATGCTGAGTCTAGTTGCAAATTGGGCCAAGAAAGGTAGTTTCACAGCTCAGGGTGGTTTTACTCTAAACTGGCTGTAGAGTGGTCCCAAGCTTTGAACACTCATTTGTGGCTGTGGTGTCTAGGGTGCTTTCCTGGGACACTTAATCAGGTTTAGTGTCTTTCAAAAGAAATTTGATGTATTACTCTGAAACTGTGACACCCAGTCCAACCCAAATCACAGTGAGTGAGAATCAGTCATAAATTGGTTTTGAAAACCCACACCTGAGCTGAACTAATCTGAACATGTCCTGCTTCTCCCTACATGCCAACATTAAATGGCATCACACTGCATTTTCCAGCTCACACTCCCCTTCTTCATTGTTTCTTTCTCTATGGAAATGGAGAAAACCAGATCTTTTACAGATACTTTGTTTGGTTTTGTGGAGTATTTTTCACTTCAATAGAAAAGAGTTCTACTATGGATATTGTGAAAACATATATAGGTTACAATCTACGGATATTTATTCTCTGCCCAGTAATTCTGTAGGTATTCCTCAACTTCTGTTAGATTATTTAATTATTCCTGCTTAAGAATTTAATCTGTAAAGTCAATTCCATTGAACATCACTGCAGCCATCACCACTAAATTCATCCATGCCACCTCTCCATGTCATGAATGACTTTGTGTCAGGAAAGGTTCTTGGCTGAAGACAGTATTCATGAATGAGGTATCAGGGTAAGAATATTTGTTAGAGTTCCAGGAAGAACAACATGGATGAACTCTTAAGTGAGCAATGGGTTTAAGTGTGCCTAAATCATACTTGTTGCTGAAAGATTTAAAATATTTTCACTTTCTTTTTTTTTTTTCTGAGTGAGAGAACTACCTTTTAGCTTGTGTATTCCGTCTTCCCTTAAAAGCTCTTCTAGAATCACTAAGGTAAATAAGGGTTACTTAAGCACTTCAGGTCTGACGTGGCAAAGTACTTTGTGAAATTGGTTGAAAATCACTTTCAGCCTCGAATTTGTTTTTTCTAATACTGGTATTTTTTAAGGCCATATTACAGTATATTAAAGAGAAAAAAATATCTTTTGTCTCAGCTTTTGAGATGCCCCCTTAAATACAGAGTCCTGTGGTAAACTGACCTTGGCAGGTTGGATTTGCCCCTATATAGCCAAGTGACACAAGTAATATCTCAGGTTAATGCTTTCTCCAGCTGCAGGAAGTATATTAAAATTCTCACGACAGCTAATTCCCTCACAACTCCATTGACGATTTCCAGCAGCTTCTAGGAAGAGCTAAGCAGCCTCATTACAAATCATCAGGTGAACTGAATGAGGTTCAATGTTTAAAGAAAATCAGAATAATAATTCCATAAAATTGAAGCACAAAGCTCAAGAGAGAGGATTTCTGTAAGAATTAAGTTATTAGATTTTTAAGTAATCATATGCAATAAAGCAGCCTAAATCATGTTTTATGATAAATACTATTGCCAATGCAAATCTGACTCATTCTAATGGTGACTATAATTAACTTCATGGTGTGTGAGCTCTTAATTTTGAGGATGAATAATTGGTTAAACTGAGTTTTGTATATTGCAGTGTAATACACTTGTACAATTTTCCACTTAATTTCAATTAATATGGGTTTTACATGTACTCCACTGTTGCAGTTTTTATGCCTATAATTTTTAATGAGGAAATAGTAATACCTTAATAGAACAGAATGAATGAGCAGCACTGTGTGCTCCTACCATTTTTTTTTCCATTACACATACTTCAAGCCCATATTGCTTATCCTTCAAAAATGTTAGTCACTGCTCATGAAGCTAAAGGGACAAAGGGGATAAAGGAGTCTCTCAATCCTCTCATTCATTTGCTGACCTCTATACACTGCTTTTTTTTCCAATTATGTATTTTACTACCCTTCCTCCTGTTTTAAGTTCTCCAATATATTTTTGTCATTAGAACTGTGCAGTGATGTTCTTGTTCACCACAGAAAATGGGAGCTTGTATGTAGATGTACTCATTTTATGATGGGATCAACCACCAGCTGGAGATTCTTAGTCTTGTCTGCAAAAGGTACCTAGACATCAGACTGGGTTCTTGTCTTCTGGATAGATATTGTTAATAATGAGTGACACCCTCAGAGTCATATATTAGTCTTCATTTCTTTCAAGACAAAAATTTTCTGTGCATCAGTCTTCTCATGCCATAAAATAGTCCTCAGATTGTGCTACCTCTGCAGCTTAGATGGGCAGGTGTAAGTGACATCCCTGCCACTCACCAGTGACTCTCTGGGAGGCAGACTCTCATAGAATGTGCAGGTTATTTGCATTCCCTTTTCTCCAGGCTGCATACGCAGGGAATCCCTAGGTCTTAGGGGTTGCTGCTTGGGTGATAAAAGAACAAAGTTCTAGTAGAGCTCTTTGTCATCCCTCCAAATCTAAATCTTTCTAGGTGTCCGATAAATTCCTAGCACCATTGATGCAGTTGTTTTAAGTCTGGCTCTTCTCACTTTGCCAGTATTAAAGATCTGGTGGCCAGAGTGCAGCTGGCAGCCACACTGATGACATATGAGGCAGAAAACCTTCAGCTGTTCCTTAGCTGGTCTGGTGCTGCCAGCAGAGAAAATCTGTGTTGTTAATAATACTGGATTATAAAAAATAAAGTCTTCCAGGATTCTGATAAATGAGTTTTTATTATGCATTTCACAGCAGCATAAATAGAGAATGGAAATGCAAACATTGTGTTTTGAAAGGCAAACAAACTGAGATTCATGAAACCTGACTAAACAGACTCATTTTCTAACCTGCAGCATCAAACTCTTTACAGACCTGTATTGTATCATCATCCTCACTTCATAAAGAGAGAGAGCAAGAGATGTGAAATAGGAGAATCTTTAGAGCAGAACTTTCGGTACAGTAAAGGACTCTTGCCTAGGTCAGCCTATTTGCACAGGATTGTTTCCATGTAGCTGAAACAAAAGTGCTTTCACAGAATCCTGGAATGGTTTGGGTTGGAAGGGACCTCTAAAATTGTCTAGTTCCAACCCTCCATGGCATGGGCAGTGACACCTTCCACTAGACCGGTTGATCAAAGCACCATCCAACCTGGCCTTGAATGCTGCCAGGGATGGGGAATCCAAAATTACTCTGGGCAACAAAGTTCACTGTTTTCCTACAAGTTGTAGACCTTTTCTATAAGGTCTCTAGACTTCACATTAGCATTTACAACAAAACTAATATTTCTGAGGTTTTGGATGGATTTCTACAGGTGGGGAGAAGTTTCTGGATTCTCCAAAACACTATATTATAATGTCAATCACCAATGATTTAAAAAGACAAATGAAAGAGCAGCAGTAGAAAAACAACATATGTGAGGTAAGTAAGGTGACAAGCTGCACAGAAAAAGGCATCAGCTGCAAAATAACATATTTAAGGGGAATCTCTTCATTTCTTTTTTTTTATTTTAACATAGTCATTGTGTGTACTAGCAAAGCATCTGTCATGGGCTGTTGAAGACACTTTAAAGTAGTTTTTCTGCTATTAATAATCAACCCATCAACAGATGTCTGAAGAGCTGACTGTATTCCAGCTCTATACACTAACCCCCTACTTGTTCCCTGGCAGGCCAGATGACTCTGAGGACACAGCATGTTCAGGACTCCAAGATGGGCTTTGTAATCAATGCCATTTACTCGATGGCATATGGGCTCCACAACATGCAGTTGTCGCTGTGCCCAGGCTACGTGGGCCTCTGTGATGCCATGAAGCCCATAGATGGTCGGAAACTCCTGGAATCCCTCATGAAGACTAACTTTACTGGGGTCTCTGGGGACATGATCTTGTTTGATGAGAATGGTGACTCGCCAGGAAGGTAATGTTGACATTTGTCAAACTCTTTAATACCAGAGATAATAACTGCATGTATTAGATACATGCAGATTTGGCATCAGATCTAAGATCTCATACTTTGAGTTTCACATTTCTTTACTTTCTCTTTGTGCCTATTTTTCCAACATAGCTTGTTGGGTTTTTTTAATGTGCTATTTTTATGGTGTTTAAAGTAAAAAACATGGACTTTCAGGCATAAAAGCTTCCTGCATGAATTCCCATTTTCATGTGTACCATTTAATAAAGGTACTATTACTCAAAACAAATTATCAGACCTGTAACTTTGTGTTTATAGACCATGATGACCATCACTGCAAATTTTTCTCTCTATTTGGGTGTTTAAATGTGCATGTTTGATTGAGAGATAAGCAATCATAGCAGACATACTTCTTTTATTAAGAAAGACAAAAAATATCAGAAATATCATATTGATTTGTCTGGGATTTTTTTAATTGGAATTATGTAACATCTGTTTCTATATCTTGCAAATAAAGCCTTTCCACTGGCATAACACACTAAGATATTCATTCATACTCCACTGCTCTAAGCCAAATTGAATTTAAACAAAGCTTATTTTGCTGGTAACATGCATATATAGGGATACATATATCTATATAATATATGACAAGTTTTTCTATGGCAGGTATTCAGAATTATAAAGAGTGATGAGGTTGGGGATTTTTCTGGGTTTCAGCCTACTGAATTCTCAGAAGATGAACATCAAGTGTGATAGTCTTCAAAGTGAATTTATTCCCTATATTTCAATGGGTAGATTCCTGTCATGTTAACTGCTTTTGTTCCAGTTGTTTCACAGAATCACAGAATTATAGAATATACTGAGTTGGAAGGGACTCACAAGGATCATCGAATCCAACACTTAGCTCTGCACAGGACCAGCCCCAAGAGTCACACCGTGTGCCCAAGAGTATCATCCAAATGCTTCTTGAACTCTGTCAGGCTTGGTGCTGTGACCACTTCGCTGGGGAGACTGTTCCAGTGCCCAACCACCCCCTGGGTGAAGAACTTTTCACTGATATCCAACCTAAACCTCCCCTGACACAACTTCAGGCCATTCCTTTGGGTTCTGTCACTGGACACCACAGAGATCAGTGTCTGTCACTCCTCTTCCTCTCACAAGAAAGTTGTAACTGCAATGAGGTCTCCCCTCATTCTCCTCTTCTTCAGACTGAAAAGACCAGGTGACTTCAGCTGCTTCTCATTTGACTTCCCCTCAGGGTCCTTCACCATCTTTGTTGCCCTCCTTTGGACACTCTCCAAGAGCTGAAAATTTTCTTACCTTGTGGTGCCCAAAACTGCACATAACATTCAAGGTGAGGCTTCCCCAGTGGAGAGCAGAGTGGGACAATCCCCTCTCTTGACTGGCTGGTGATGCTTTGCCTGATGCCCCCAGGACACAGTTGGCCCTCTTGGCTGCCAGGGCACTGCTGACTCATATTCAACTTGCCATGGACCACTACTCCCGGGTCTCTTTCCGTGGCACTGCTCTCCAGCATCTCCTTCCCCAGTCTGTACAAACAGTCAGAGTTGCCCCATCCCAGGTCCAGAATCCAGCACTTGCCCTTGTCTGTCTACATTATTGGGAAGTTTTTAAATATCTTTGCAATGGCACCATATAAGCAGATGACTAGAGGGAAAATTTTCTATCCTCTACACTCACTTAATTTTTTTCTTATCCTTCTAATGTGAATGGAAAGGACAGCATTCCATTCCTAGTAGAGATGGGCAGGAAAAGGTAAATTCATTGATCAGAATATTTTTATATTTTCAAAAATTTTTGCAATTTCAGAACTGATTTTTTTTCCTCATCCTATTTGAAAACCTGCAAAGTCAGAATTCTCCCAGAAGCAAGCAGGACAACTACTTACAAAGCAGTTTGTTATCTGGAGACACAAATTCTGTTATCTGGACTCTGGAGACATAAATTTTCAAACTCTTCAGACTCAGAATGTAAGGAAGGGCACTGTGAGCTGCTAGAAGAACTCAGGCACAAACTGGCAGAAATCTAGGGAAATATCAGATGGAAATTTATTTTCAGAGCTATTTCAGCATGAGCAAGGCTGTCTTCTGCTAAATATTTCTATTTTTACTAATAGCTGAATTTTGAAGAAATGTATTAATCTGAATTTTTCTGACACAATTCTTTTTAAATTACTTGTCCCAGACTTTTCTGAAAGGATTCCTCTTTGGTTTTAATTATGTCAGATACAGTGGACTGCAGCCTACTTTATTCCTATCTGTTTTACTTTCTTCTTGCAGAAAAACTGGAGACAGCCATGACTAAGTGATATATGACCTCTCACAAATAAATTATATGTGACATGAAAACATCAATGACAATATTTAAATATGCAAAGAGGTCTTTTGCTTTACCTTTTCCTCATGTTGGCATTCCTAACAATAATGATTTAACACCATTTGTTGCAAGGAATTTGGTTGAATATCTTGGATATTTTAAAATACAATTCTAAGAAAGATGATGAAGGAAATATATTATGCAAATGCTCAGTACTAGGACATAAGTGGCTAATTGAAGAGCATGGGGACACACTGTACACCTCAGGAAAGACCAGCTTCCCTGGATTTGTGTGATATTTGTGTCTACTCAAACTAATGAACTGTGTATGGTGCAGTCGTACTGGAACAACTCATCTGCCCTGTTCACTTGCATTGATAACTGCATCTCTACTTCATAAAGCAGGAATTTAAATCCTCACAGCTGTACTGTGGTGGTGGTGTTATGCAGGAAATCAGAACATAAAAAGGCTTTCTGACCTAGATAGCTCAGGATTTTGATGTATAGCAAAAGGGCTTTGACATTATACAACAATTGATTAAACCTACAAGATGCCTGTCCCTATTCCAAAGTCCTCTATGTGTATGTTGAGTTTTAAGCAGACAGTCTACTCTAGGGCTTGTTTTACATGAGACAGAAGACATGGGAAAAAACCAAGTTAGTATGGAAGGAACAGCCATGATTTCTCAGGAAGATAACAACTATCTGTAAATACCATCAAACCTCTAAAGAAGAAATTGAGAAGGCAAGAAAAGGCAAGAAAAAAAGATGCTGGTATTTTGACTGTGCTACCAGTAGAATATGGATTCTCAGCAACTTCATGGCACTTCTGCCTTGAAACAAGTATTTTGTACTCTGATTAGGACACTGCTGGAAATGTGCTATTGCACCATCTGGTCTCCCCTATCCTAAAGTGACAAATTGTCCCTATGTTATCTCAAGGAAACTCCAGGGAACCAGTGACTCATCAACCTCCACTATAACAATGGACTTAGTGAATCTGGCTATTTCTATCCATCCATCAATGCTGCTCTCCATAGAGAAGAGAGACATGAGTTATTGAGACAAAAGTATATTTAATTTGTGAGATTCCTTTCCAGTATTCCACTTGGGATGTATTAAACTAGAATTGGAGGGATCATTGGTTCAGGTTCTGTGACCTGTTAAGCACTGGCAGCACACTCATTTGTCTGTCCACGAAACTCTGAATTGAGAGCTTTAACAAAGCTATACTCATAGGAGTGTTGCAATGTCCTGACAATGCTGAGTAATGACTCCACAGTGGGTTCTGGGCTAACTTTTTGGTTAGTCTGTTTAATTCTTGAACAGACTGTTACTATGCCTGTGAACCTCAGAAAAAACCTTGGTTTATAACCATGCACAAAAGTCTGTTTCTTTGGATTTGTTCTTTTGTTATCTGGATTCAATTAATTTGCATCAGTCTGGCATTCACATCTCCAACTTCTCAAAGCTGTGGACATTTCCTGCTTTGCACAGGATAGAAAGTGAAATATTTCAAAATCCAGAAGTATCATAATTTTTTCATTCTGCCTATGTCATTGCTCATTTCTTCTTCTTTTGAAAAGACTCAAGAAGTATATTATATGCCCATTGTCCTTTCAGCCAGAATCCACTTTCACTTTCTTTCAGAGGTTGCTTGCAGTCCTGATCCTGAACTGTGTGGGATTTTGGCACTGAATTCCTGACATACCATACTTTCCCTACTGTAACACTTAAGAATTTTTTTTGATCCAAAGCATCCTGAGATCCATCAACAAAGAATATTATAGAATAGTTTTACTGTACATTTTTTATGTCAGCATGGGAAAAATACTGATGTTAGATAGAGTATGGTGACTGCTTGTCAGTGTCAAAAGTGTTTCCTCAAAACTTCAGAGAGATACTTGGGTATCTGTCATGATTTAACCCCAGGTAGCAACCAAATACCATGCAGGTTCTTGCTCAGTCCTCTTCCCCTGGGATCAGGGAGAGAACTGAAAGAGCCAAAGCTAGAAATCTTGTGGGTTGAGATAAAGCTGGTTTAATAAGAACAGCAAAAGCCGTGCACGTAAGCAAAGCAAAGAAAGAAATTCTTTCATTTCTTCCCTAGGGCAGACAAGTGTTCAGCCATCTCCAGGACTGCAAGGCTCCTTTATGTGTACTAGTGATTTGGGAAGACAAATGTCAAAACTCCAAACATCCCCTCCTTTCTCTTTCTTCCCCCTATTTAGATATTGAGCACGATGTCATATGGTATGGTATACTCCTTGGGTCAGTTGGGGTCAGCTGTCCCAGTTGTGTCTCCTCTCAACTCCCCATGCATTCTCAGCCCCTCTTACCAATGTGACAGTATGAAAAGGCCTTGGCTCAGCAATAACAGAAACATCTCTGTATTGGAAACTGGTTTCAGCACAAATCCAAAACACAGCTCCATACCAGCTACATTGAAGAATATTAATTCTACCCCAACCAAAACCACTACAGTTTATTACTTAGGAGATTGTTTGATTTAATGAGCTGGTTCTTTTACTTATATTTACATTGGACTTCACAAATTGCAATCTAACAATACCACTCTTAATCCAACGCTGTCTATATGCTTTACCTTTGGGACTAATTTGTTGCCTGTTGACAGGAAAAAGATATCTCCTTGTTTATGAACCAGACAGCTTCTCTAAACCCATGATTTTGTTAATCTTCTATATTGTTTGCTTGTTTTCCATCAGTGAATTTCATATTGCTTAGACGGATTAATGCATAATCCACTGAAAAGGAGCCAAAGAAAAGCATGACATCATTGCTTCAGGAGTTGCCCAATTTACCAAGCATACTCTACTAGAAAGTGCTAAAAGAACAGGCCTGTAAGGCAGAAAGGTGGGCTGGTGTTCAGCAGAAGGAGTCCAGTGAGTCCTACGCTGTTCCACAGACTTTCTGCAAGACTCTGTGGGTGCTGAAGAGAAAGTAAGAGGAAAAGGAACACGAAACTGAAAACTCTGATCAGCTCTGTCTTTGACCCAAAAGCAGCCTAGGACTGCCTCATGAATATTCTTTCCCTTTAACACCATACTGTACAAGGGATTAAATATGTTCTGATCACTGAGGAATTATATAAAAATGATTGTGTGATGGGAGAGACCACCATTTGCTACTGCAGTGTTGGAGAAGAAAAAGGAAAAACCATAAAAAAGGAAAGATTCCTGGTTCCTGTACAGACTTTGTGCCTGAAGAGTGATGACTGATTTGTCTCTGGATGCCACACCAAATTGCATCTTGCAGTCTTACAACACAAGTTTCCTCTGACACCACAGACCTGGGTTGCTTCTACCTTACTTTGGGACTTTGTCTTCAGGAGGGGAATAAGCACCTGCAGACAGTGAGGAGCACATAGCATTAGTAATTGCCATTGTAGGTTTTGATTACTCAGAATCAGCTATAGAGGGAATTGGGGTTCTTCATGCAATTGTCTTCAGCATTGAAAGTTGCATAGAATGAATTCTGTTTGACCCATTACATTTTTTTTCCTTAAATGAATAATCATTCTCAGAAACAGTCACTTAACCCCAGACAGTTCAGGGAAACTTTCATAGTGATAGAAAAACAAAAATAAAACCAAAACAAAACAACCAAACAAAAACCCCAATCCAAAAACACCAAAACCAAACCAAACAAAACCCAAACAAATATAACACTCCAAAACCCCCAAGTTAAAATACAAGGGGAAAGGAAGATTATGATACCACAGAAATTACTGTGAGATACCAACGGGCAAGCATAATGCTCTAAATTTTTTCTTCTTTATTTCAACTGGCTTGACTTTTGGCAGTATGGTGTTCCTTTAATTTGAAACATTTTGTTGTGTCTCTCTTTTGTGTTTCCAAAGATATGAAATAATGAATTTTAAGCAAATGGGGAAGGATTACTTTGATTATATCAATGTTGGCAGCTGGGATAATGGTGAGCTGAAAATGGATGACGATGAGATCTGGTCAGAGAAAAGTAATATCATCAGATCTGTGTGCAGTGAACCCTGTGAAAAAGGCCAGATAAAGGTAAATATTTGCTTAATTTGCTTCATCTTGTAGCATTAATAGCCTTGAAATTTGAAAGCAAGTTTTTCTTGACTCTTACATCTAGACAGTATCCCACACCTTAATTAAAATTTACAGACATGTATTTAGTTCTTACTCCTATTGCAATCATATCACTGTTTTAATAATTTGCCATTTTCTTGTACTCCTCTATCTATGAACTGCTGAGTTGTTTGTTTGTTTGTCTGTTTACTTATATTCCAAATGCTTTCAAGTAGGTATTCTTTGGGAGCTTTTTGCTGCATATGTTTACAGCATCTGATTCAATGGAGTGCAAGTCCCTGACTAGGACTCGTCAGTACAATTGCAAGTAAATTATAACTAATAATTGCTACTATATCAGTGCTAGACATAGTCACCTAAACTGGAACACTATTACTCAGACCTTAAATCAGTGGTATCATCGGAGAACATCAACAACTACCACTATTTCCAACTTCAGGAAATGTAGGTAAAAATTGGTTCTAATCATTCCTGTTTTACTGCTTCTTTGTTTCCCAGGTTTTTGATTTTTTCTTCCTCCCTTTCCATGCTGCAGTGAGTCAGGAGGGTAGATGAATCTGTCATATATTAATTATAGACTATTATCCTTCAGCATCCCATGACACTTACTGCAGAACAGTTAAAATACCACAAGTCCTTAGCTTACCTTGCAGTCATTTATATAAAAGCCTGCGGAATGAAGGGGATGGGCATGGACAGCCATAAAAAGAGCTGCTGTAATTTCTAACAAATCTCACTGGAAGCTGAATCACTTTTCTTGTGTGTTAGAACGGCGTTACTGAAAACTGGGAATCAGCTCTAGAGAGGGGCTGGTGGGAGGCTGATCATGCTCTGCAATACAGAGCAAAACCTCTTCAGTCTGAGCTTTACAGAGTTTCAGGACACAGTCACCATGTTTTATTCACTAACTGGTCTTCATCAATCAGCAAGTGAGTTTCATCAGGCCAATTATATTCATTGTAGGCATATGGAGTTATATCAACTTTCTGAATTTTCTTTATAATCAATAGAAATACTATGTTATTCCACGTGAGGAGTCATCTCATTCTCATGTAGGCTTTGAAAACAGTTAAGACCAAGCTTGGTGTAGAAACTTCTTTTTCTTCATCGATGGTAAAAGACACCCAAATAGGACAGTTGGTTCAGATAATAACATACCTTCTGCAGACACATAAAGGTAGGTGGGTGAATTACTTCCATAGTTACTAAACAGAGGTCTATTCTTAGTCTGCTCCAGCCACAAGGTACCATAGGGGGAGGATAGATGTGGACAAACAACTAATATTTGCATGGAAAGGAAAATAAGTTTTGTTTTGAAGATAATTATTTATTTTGAAAAGGACAGAAAATATTTGTTTACAGTTAAGTAATACAACAAAGAACTGTTCAAGAAATGAAAACTAAATATATGAATAATTTGCTGACTCACCAATTTAACATAAGGAAAAACCCCAAATCCTACCTGATTCTGAATATTGGAGAATAATTATCTCTACTCCTAGAGAAGGATACATAATCCTTCTCTGATAGGGGTGGGTAAGAAACTCTCAGTGTACCAGTTTCCTGATGGATTTGTAAAATTCCAAGTATTTGGGTTTGAAAACACTTTCTAAATTCATCATTGCAAGAGATACAAAAGTCAACCTACTTCTTGTGCTATAATTGAGAGTATTTGTTTATAAATTGTTCAGGAAGAGCAGAGAAACTGGAAATATTTTATTTCAAAAGAAATACATTGACAAGAAGCACAGATGTTTTCAGCGCTCAGAGATGATAAATAGGGGGCTTGAAAAGTCTGCATTTCAATCATAAGTATGCAATAATGTTTGACAGTAAATGATGAAATGAGAAATCAGGTCAGATGTTAGAATGGATAAAGATAACATTTTCACTCTTAAATAGTAATTAGAAATGCAGTAATTAAATCATTCTGGAAAAGGCATGTTCAGTTTGATGTCTGGAAAAAATAAGTTCTAACAAATCAGTCACAATTTGATGAAAAACAAGTCCCCAAAATTCTTTGGGTAATAAACCTTTATGGACATAATGCTGTTGGCATAATTCTCTATATGGACCACTATTCACTGGAGTGAATTATGTGCCTTGAGTATCAGGCAATGGCTTATGTTAAGTACATTGCCAGCTATATAATTCTAAGAGTTAAAAAAAACTCCATCTGATTGTCCTTCTGTACCTCTACTTACACTTCTCTGGATTGGTGTTTTTTTCCTTTTGGTAAGAGGCAAGAACTGTGAACATTTGTCAAATTTTCCATATGAAAACATATCAGGAAAAAGTACCCACTTTAAAATGAAATTTAAAAACTCTTCTATCTAAATAAATAAATAAATAAATAAATAAATAAATAAATAAATAAATAAATAAATAAATAATGTGTTAGCGTGAATATATGTTTATGTTGCTACACCAAATGTCATTTTTTGTCTCAGGTGATCCGTAAAGGAGAAGTGAGTTGCTGTTGGACCTGCACTCCTTGTAAAGAGAATGAATATGTATCTGATGAATATACATGCAAAGCCTGCCAGCTTGGCTCCTGGCCCAATGAGGACCTCACAGGTAAATGAGTTGTAGCTGTGCTTATGCTGTCAATGAAAATGCTCCTCTGCTGAGCTGAAGAAACAAATGACAGATACAAGTGAGTATGAGAATTGTTTTGGTCAGATTGCACCTAGGGATAAAGCTGATATTTGAACTGAAGCTAATATTTGCCTCCTCTCCTCATCCTGACCCAGGAATTGTTCACATAATTCATCTCCTTTCTATCGACCTGAATTGCTTGATCTAGAAATAATAATAGTATCAATAATAATAATAATAACAACAACAACAACAATAACAATAACAACAACAACAACAATTAGCAATAATCCTTGTTTTGTATTCAGCCCTGTCCTAACCTGTAGCTGGTAATACAGATCTTATTCTTCCCCAAATAGGTACAGACATTAAATGCTTGTCAGAGAAATTATTAAGGGAGATCAATTTCAGAGTTTTATTTTCCTCCATGGCTGGTACAGAAGACTTGCATAATACCTCCTTTTTTTAATCTGAAAAAGTTATGAATTAATTGCAGTAGCTACCACTGCTAAAAGCAGGAGTGCTCCAAAGAGACTCTGGTTTGCATTAGTCCTTTGTTCATCTGAGTCTGCCATGGCATAGACCTCTATGCTCTTGCAGAATGCCAGTTTGGCTTCCTTAGAGATAAATTGGTCCAATCCTTGTATCCCACAGCCTCTCTTCTTTATGACTAATAAGCAGAATTCACGTATTCAAATGCTCAAAGCACAAGTCACTTCTAAACATTGTTCAGGGATCAGGTTCTCATTGTGCCAGACAAGGAGAGAAGAGAGGTTTTTCCAGAAGAACTGATAGAGTTGATTTGCATATAGTTTCTATGGATTAGGGGCACAATTTTGAGGTGAGAGAGAAGACAAAGGAAAACACAGCTTGGTTCGTGAATTTATATAAGTGGAAGAGTGTAAGGCAAGGTTTGGCCTATAGACACATTTTTATATCTAAAGTTAATCCTTTCCTGGTAAGGAATCCTGCATTACTTTGACAAATGAATTAGGTTACACAATTATTGCAAAAGTATAATTTAACCATGAAATTGATGGGATATTTTTCAGAAAATGTCAAACATGACACTTTCCCTGAGAAAAAAAATTTTACTGAGGAAACTGACACAGCAGTAAAATGGATTTGCAAGTACTCCCCCATCTATGCTCCCACAGCCCTGCTCCCCCAGTCCTGCCTACCCAGGCACCCAGAAATCAGGCACAAAAGCCTTCTCATCACAGAGAAAGCTTTCTCAAGACAGGAGAATGGAGAAGGGGAGAAAAAGAGACCTGACTGCATGTGTCCCCAAAAGCAGAGTATTGAGGTGTGGTATAGTCTCAGTCTCACTACCCAGATGGGCCATCCAGAAACTTTCAAAGC
Source organism: Pithys albifrons albifrons (assembly GCF_047495875.1). Taxonomy (NCBI): domain Eukaryota; kingdom Metazoa; phylum Chordata; class Aves; order Passeriformes; family Thamnophilidae; genus Pithys; species Pithys albifrons. Next base: position 79,186,539 of record NC_092458.1, read on the forward strand.
CCACATTGCAGGGCCAGGCCACCACACAAGGTTGGTCAGTTCAAGAAGGTCAACTAGTGCAACTGGTCAACATTTCAACCTCCAGGGATCTTGTCTGAGATATTGCAAATCCCAGCTCACATCTTTATTTTGGTGAGCACCAGAGGTTTTACCCAACATAGATCATCTAGAAAAGGAGATGCTACAAGTCAGTTAGGAGGGAATTTGCTCCAAGTGCCAAAAGAGAACCCACTTCTGGGTGGTGAGAACTGCCCAGTGACCTGGTGAAGTTTGAGTAATTAGGCAGTAAAGCCTATGTGAGATAACTTAGAGTACCAGGCCACCAGGTTGGCCCTGGGGCTCTGTTCTTTGAGCTGACTCCCCGGGGCATACAAATCTCCATGATTCAAGAAAGACATCAGTCTGATCTTGAGGAAGGATTCATCCTCTGAAAGTCTCACTTTGGCACACAGGATGGAAGAGTGAAATGGGCTGGCATCTTGTAGAATAAGCCAATGATTTTCCACCCATCACTCATTGTTTTTAAGGAAAGCAGTTGTATTTTTAGTCAAGCCAACTGCTTTTGTATTACATGAGCAAACATTTTGCATTTGTTTGCAATATTACATTTTGCAAACCATTCATCTAGCTTTAGACATGCATTTTATGCCTTTATAAGGTCCAAGTCAATCTGCACACAAAAGAACCCTTGACATAGTGCCAAGAGATGTGCCTCAGGAGATCTAACCCTTGTTCCTCAGCCAGGCATAAATTTGGAAGACCCTATTTGGAAACTGAACCCCTCCCTCTTTGGCCTCCATGAGCACTGCTGATACAATATGCCCTCCTAGTACCAGACGAACCCTCACATAGCTTCACAGCAGCATAGTCCCCACTTAATCTATATTCACACGATGGCTGGATCTTGTCTTATGTAACTTTATATCACAAGGAGATTTTTAAAAATCTATTCCCAGTTTATCCACACAATATAGTGAGCTGTATTTTTAATGTTTATATTTATAGTACCAAGTTTTGCAGCTTGTAAAAAAACTGCCTTTCAACTTTGTTTACAATATAGGATTTAGTAAAAAATGTGAGTTAAAAGTAAGGACAGCCAGATATATTTTGGATTCTGGCAAGGAAATTTCCTTTCAGTTTAATAAATTATACACCAATCTCCTTGAAATGTCCCTACAACTGATAGTGCAGCATACTAAGTCTCTCTGCTGCTTGATAAAGCTATTTCTTATGTCAGCTCCACAAGGCTACACATATAAAAACTTAATTGGAATAAGTCTTCCTTGCATGATCACCTTCAGATGACAGTCCTGTAAATGTTATCAGCCACAAGCCAGAGAGAGCTTTCAACATGGAGCTGCACCACACTGGTTTGTATCCAAGATCTGATCTTGGATAAAACTTAGAATCCTTTTCTTGGCTCACATAACCAAATATTGCTCCATTGTTCTTATGTTCAATGATCAGCACAAGTTTTGTGTCACAAACTTCAATATATAAAATGTGTAATGGCAGGGATGTTACTGAAAGAAAGGAAGAGAGATTAACGCCCTTTTTCAGACACCTATGGAATATCAGAATTCAGATGCAGCAAGGGAGAAAACAGAAGGGATGTAATATGTGTAGAAAATCAAAGTTATTCTCAGAGCAGAGAAGAGCAACGAGGCTGGTATAGGACTTGAACACAAGTTCTATGAGGAGAGACTGAAGGAACTGGGGTTATTTAACCTGGAGAAGAGGAGGCTTAGGGGAGACCTCATCACTCTCTACAACTACCTGAAAGGAGGGTGTAGCCACGTGGGGATTGGTCTCTCCTCTCAGGCAACTATGAGCCAGACAAGAAGGCATGGTCTTAAGCTCTGCCAGGGGTGGTTTAGGTTAGATATTAGGAAGAAATTCTTTGCAGAATGGGTATTCAGGCACTGGAATGGGCTTCCTGGGAAGTGGTGGACTTTCTGCCCCTGGAGACTTTTAAGATGAGACTGGATGTGCCACTTAGTGCCATGGTCTAGTAACTGCTGGTAGTGGATCAGGGGCTGGATCTGATAATCTCAGATTTCCTTTCCAACTCGGCTGATTCTATGATTCTATCATTCTATGACATTGACGTTCTGAAGTACAGAAAGGTACAGGGAGTCCAAAGATAATGGAAAAGATGAGTGGAAACAAGAGTTTCTCTTGATTAATAGTTACCAGAAAACATCTCCATTTAAAAGGGAAGCTGAGACAAGAAAGGGAATGTTTCGCTGCCCATATTTTATTTCCTTACAAATTTCAGGTTCATTGTTTATGCATACAAAATTCCCCTGGGATCAGACTCATCCTTGGATAAAAAAATAGTCATTCACATCCTTTTCTTCATATTTATCTGTACTATCTCCACACATAACTAATTTTCTTCCTCCTCATTTAGTATCTAAACATGCTTTCCAACTTACTCTTATCTCCCCTACTTCCCTGTGTGTTGTGTTAGTAACATCCCTACATTACATCATCAATTCACACATTAGTATGACCAGCATGGCTGAGCCACATACTCAGTTACAGCAGGAGGAACTCAGTGATTTAAGCCCAGAAGTACATACCAGTCATTGCACTATTCCTCAAAGCCGTTCTCTGAATTATATTCATGGCAGATGGAAAAGAAATAGATGTCACACAAGTTTAGATACAAATGAAGGGATTTTCTTAATGCCGATGACCAAAGCTAAATTAAATTATTTTTCAGTAACTTGATGAGAATGGCTTTTTGGTTTGCCAAAAACCAAATTGACTTTGAGGACATGGCCTTCTGCATTCAAAAATGGTGCTTTAGAGAGACCGAATAAATTTTGTTCAGCATCTCATAGCTTTTTTTTGTGTGTAGGAACATCTTGGTCTAGTTATCACTAGTGCACAAGGAGATTTCTGAGGTGGGAGAAAAGGAATTATATGTTCTATCTTGACATTCAGGAACACCATACAACAGTATCAGAAACAACGTTTTGTCTAGTGACCTCGAGTACTGCAAGGAAAGTAGATTATATTAATTCCAGTGACACTTGTATAATCTTCAGGCTATATTGACATTTTTCTCAATTTCTGTATATTCTAAATATGTTGGCTATTTGATTTTCTTAACTGGATTCCCATGAAAGCAGGAGCTTAACTATTTTACAGCTCTTGAAGTATTTTCTTTGCTATTCAAAGGTAAGGGAATATATCAGAAATATATATTTTTACTATAGTTACAAAAACACTTTCACCACATAAGGTACAGTAAACCCAGGATTGCAGTGCCATGATATTGTCTGACCATCTGAAAGTGACAGATAAGAGCTGGATTATTCAAACAACCCTTGGATGGAAAGGACTGAAAAAAGTACATCCCAGCTCTAAGTGACACAACAGCCATTTCAAAGAGCTCTGAAAACACAGATGCTCTATCCTGTTTGGCCTGTACTGATCTGAATTCCTTACTGAGAAGTGAGAATGACTGCATCCCTCATCCTGAGGGCATTGCTTTACAGTTAACAAGAGCCACAGAGAACAGACAGTGCTGAGGGCCACTGGTGTCTTGGCATCCAGCAGTGTGTAGGAAAGCCCACATCCATGGACCTAAGGGCAGGGGCGATTGCATTGGATTCCAACAAGACCTTGGTCAGCTCTTCCTGCAGGATGCTAATTCAGGCTGTGGCACAAACCATGGGAGTCTGAACCTTGGTTGTCTCATAAGACTCAATTCTGCCCCTTGCACAAGTAAAATATCTCTTGCCCAAAGTATTTTCAAGGGGCAGCTGCTTGTTGCCATCAAGCTGCTTTCTTGTATTCCTGCTTGCAGTAATGTTGCAGCCATTGGTAAGTTCACCAATTGTCTGACAAGGGACAGAAATCAATTTAGTCTGTGCTGACATTGATTTTGCTGCTGAAGCATTACTAGAATCCTGCTTTTGATCGTAAATGGTAGGGCTGTAATTCAGACTTAGGGTAGGAAAAGGACACAGTTTTTATCTGGTTGGGTTTAGTGCTATAAATGCACATCAGCAGACATAATGTCCGTTTTTCACCCTGTTTTCTGTAACATGTATGTCTCTTTCCTTTTTATTTCTTATTCCAAATGAAATGTAGCCATTGCCATAAGTCACTCTCACATCAGCCTCTTGGAGAAAGCACATGTGGATGAGTCAAGGGGTCAGGTGGTGATACTATGACCAAGATTTTTGTCTGTCATTTTCTCCCCTCCTCTATTACTGGGTTTGTGGACTTTTCTTCCCTCAATTGCTTGTTCCAGGTAAAGTGTGAACTTAAGCTTTCAGTCCAGCGTGAGCCACACAGCACTTTGGGCTCAAGTGACCTCATTCAATAATACTGAGCTCAACAAACAGCTCTTGGAGGCTCCTGGGCTGCATGAACAAGGACTTGCCAACAAAGCCAGAAGGATTCACTTGTAATTGTGCCTTCCATTATGGAAAGTTTGCGGAACATGATGTATTCAGAACAAAACATTTACAGCAGACAGAGCCAGCACTTTTTAGTGAAACTTAAATCAAAACAGTAGAGCTGACATAAGGATGGACCTGATTGCTGTAATTTATCAGTTGTTCCCGTCATTCTGCACACTTGTGTAATTAAGGAATTGTTCCCCATATGGTCACAAAGTAACTTTAATGCACCACACCAAGATTCATGGCCTTGCCTTATGCTGCAATGCATTGCTAAATCTGTATTTTTCAGTTAGTAGGGACTTACCTTGAGCTACAGATGCCCCAACTTTCCTGGTTTAAGATGTGACTGATCCCTAATCCTACCCTGCAGAGGTAGCAGAGTACACACATGCACTATCATCAGCTGCATGCATTGCCTGTGCAAATCCTCCTTTGCTAATAGCTTCAGTCACTGTGGCAGCCTGGGAACTGTGGCAGCTAAGCCAGCGTATGGTCACCTTTGCATGCCCTGCTATTGTAGCAGCTGCAAAAGGTTCCATCAGAACAGGGCAAAGAACTGGTGGCTATGGGAACCTACCACAGCACCTGAACTTAATACTGACATGTTAAAGATGTCCTCCCTCCCTTCATCTGGTCCAGATTCCATGTGGAGGTCAGGAGCCTGGTATATGCCCCAGGACTTTAGAGAGTGTAATCCTTTCTTTAAAAAAATAATAATAATAAAAATTAAATTGTAAAACGTACCCTGTCATCTTCATGTAGATTTTTATTGTGACTGATATTTTTGCATCTCAGCTTTCCATATGCGTGAAAACCTAAATAACTAATCCAGATATCCCTTCTTCTATCTTTTGGGATTATAAGGACAGAAACATTCAGATGCATTAATATAAAATATCAAACTGCATAATAAAAATACACTTTGAATAATGAGTGCCAAATCCTATGTGAAGACTAATTACTAAAATGTATCTAGATTGTTGTATGAGTTTCAGCCTTCCTGTTTGAACTTCTGCTGTCCTTGAAAGATATCTAAAAAGTTACTGAGACAACTCAGTCTTTTTTTAACAGGTCGAACTCTCTGACCAGTGTGCCAAACCCCACTGAAAAGTATTTAGGAAACAGGTTTAGTTTCCATGTGCAGACTCAGTGAGCTTTAGCTCATGCTGTTAATTTAAGAGAATTTATGGAATTCCCTTCACTCTCCGGAGTGAATCCTATGCACAATCTCTAGCTTGTCATGTTACCTTTGAATCTAGTTTAATTACATATTTTATACCACCTACCATGATTTTTCAGTGCTGAACTAATACATTTTTATGGATACTGAACGCATGGTAAGGTTTTGTAGGTGTCAAGGCTATAATAACAAATTAAAATAATGCTAAGATCAAACCCTCAATCCTCAGAAAATATGGCATATAATACCTAATTTTAATGAAATATGAGAGATAAGAAATAAGTGACAAATTTGCTTCTATAAAAAGAGGACATTGTACTAAGAGAGCTATGGCAGTGGTCAAGCTTTAAAGAGCATTTCCTGATCTTGTTTATGGCACAATTTAGTTCATCCTTGAAGTAGCTAAATGTTTTTCCAAAATATCACAAAATACTTATTTTCTGAGAAGATCCTTAAACATCTTTACCTGCATTTTTTTTTTTTGGTGATTTTTGACACTTCTTCAAGAAAATCTCTTCCTAGATTTTTTTCTATATGCTTCTCTTGCTATTCAGATGTGTATCCAGTGTCTTGCTTGATACTGTTGATGTTTCTGGTCAGAAAAGCATAAAGGCAGGTTTATGTCAACTTTACTGGGAGTCAAGTCCCAAAAGCAGTGCACCTTTGAGCACAGAACAACTTGACACATGCTCCAAATTGAACTTTTTCACAAGCCAAAGATTGTCTCAGCACACTGCAGAGATGACAAGACAAGACTGATGGCTTTGTTCCACCTGTTTCTGAGCCAGCCTAGAAGAGAAAACTTTCCAGGTGCTTAGAGATGTTGATAAAGTGTAAGAGGCAGGCTGTGGGGAATGATTTTGTCCAAATGGCCAGGGAGACAAATGGGTTCTTTTTGTGGTACTGTTTTTCAGGTTTTGTCTTGGTACAGTCCTGGCTGTAAACCTAAACTGAACACTCATGGTGCTGTCTTCCCATCTTTTATTTGATTTAGTTGTACTTTTCTGCAAAGTGCCATTGTCAGAAATCATTATCTGCAAAACTATTATATAAAAACTTCACCAATCATTGCTTTATGAAGATTATCCAGTCTTTAAATCTTAATGGAGAAATAAATCATTGCAAAGTTTAGCATTCTCCTTGTAAAGTATACCCAGTGATGGGAAAAATGGTACAAGTTTTCAACTTTTTTTCTCAGGTATTTTATTAAGAGAATGTAAATAAGAGCAATAAAGCAAGGAAGGCATGAAATAGTCTGAAACTAATGAGAAACATTTGGTTATGATTCACCTCTACTACAATGTTAGAAGTGAAGCAAAATCTAGCTCTTATATCATTGTCTGTGTGCAAAGGCCAGCGGCCAGATAAAGAGCTCTTCTCTTCAAATTTCCTGTCTAAGAATATATTGTAGTGATAGAATCTGGTAGCGATTTCTTTTCCCAAAAAATTAAATTTTGGTAAAATAAGAAAAATATTTCCAGGCCATTTACTCATAAAATTTATTGGGGATGAAGTAACTTGGGGATATCTGCACACAACAGAGAATGCTTTCTGATTTTCACCATTGTTTCATCACTCTCACTTGTATAAAATGTTGATTTTAATAATGTGAATCCTGTGCTACATTAATCTTGAAAAAGTCAGAAAGTAATACATTGTCTCCTGTGCAACAATTGAGTAAATACTTAAAATGAGCAAGAGTTAAAAAGGAATCATCAACTAATGCTATGAGAATGTTTCATAAAAGTCTAATGCCTTACTTAAATTAAGACCTGGTAAAAATTTTATTATTGCAACAAAAACCTTTGTACACCAAAGCAGTTTAAATATGGATGACAAATTATTCTGCATTTAGTGACCAAGACCACAATTCTGTTATGCTAGAGTGACTGCAAATTTATATCAACTGCACTAAAGCCAGAGGATTGTTGACCCTAATCCTTCTGATATTTTTGTTCTCTTCAAGAATTCAGTAGTATCCACCTTGCACTATTGCCATCTTATTGTAATACTATATCTTTGATAATATTATTTCTGTTGAGATGCAGAATGCAGAAATACCTGGAAAAGAAATGTACTAAATCTAATATCCACCCATACCATTTCAGTAAATAATTTTTTACTACTAAGAATGTCAGTGGCAGATTTGGAAAAACTTTAAGCTCCACTTAAAGGAAAAGGCCAGCAATAGACCTGGCATGTAGAAATTTCCAAAGTATAGTCCTGATATCTACATTTACTCCTGTTCATCATCATTGAGGTCCCAGGTTACCTAATTAATTGGGATTTCTTGGCATCCACATGCCCATCAGACATTCCTAACTACCCCTCACTGTTGAAAACACAGATGAAAGCACCTGGCACTGCATCCTCATGGGTTGAAGTATCTTCTAATGAGCCACTCCATTAAAATCATACTCTTCTGTCTGACCTAACCAGAAGACAGCAATATGATTAAAAAAAATACCAAATGTTGAAATAATTTAGGTTTTGCAATCAAGTCTGGTCAAACTCAGTACAAATATAGGGGAAATGAAAGCTTTTAGCTGCATTTTCTCCATTCCATCTCCTCCCATCTGTCCTCCCTGAGTGGCAGTGCCAGCATGTCCACTGTTGTCAAGAAATTGCACTTCAGAATATCAAAGTCCTCCCCTTTATTATTGTTGGGTCAGCTGAGATGGAGTTCATTTTCCCCATAGCAGCCCTCATAGTGCTATGCTTTGCATTGGTAGCTAGAGAGGTGTTGATAATGCACCAGTCTTATCAAGTATAAGACACCAGTGTTGATAGTGTTGACACTACTGTTATCAAGGCTGTCTCCCCAACATTCCTCCCTCACCAGTATGCTGAGTATGGGCAAAATCTTGCGAGGGGGCATAGCCAGGACAGCTGACGCAAACTGAACAAAGGGATATTCCATACCATAAGATGTCTGCTCAGCAACAAAACCTAAGAGAAAGAGGGGTGTACATGCACTTTTTTTTTCATGACATTTTTCTTCTGGAGCAACTGCTACATTTATTGAAGCCCTGCTTCCCCAGAAGTGCCTGGACATCACTTGCTGATGGGAAGTAGAGAAGAAATCTTTTGTTTTCCTTTACTTCCACACGTGGCTATTGCTTCTGCTTTACTAAACTACCTTTATTTTGACCCAGGAGTTTTTCAATTCTATTTACTCCCCTAAGCCTGTCCCACTGAGGAGAGGAGTGATAGAGCAGCTTGGTGGGCACCTGGCATTCAGGCAAGGTCAAACCACCACAGTTCTTTTTGGTGCCCAACATGGAGCTTGAGATAATGGTAGTTTATGTTAAGTATGCTACAGCTATGGTAGTTATTAAGTGGTAAGCACCTGTGCAGGTCACAGAATCATAGAATCATGGAATGGTTTGGATTAGAAGGAACCTGTAAAATCATCTAGTTCCAACCCCCCTGCCATGGGCAGCAACACCTTCCACTAGACCAGGTTGCTCAAAGCCTCATCTAACCTGGTCTTAAACAATTCTTGGGATAGGGCATCCACAGCTTCTCTGGGCAATCTGCTCCAGTGCTTCCCTATCATTACAATAAATAATTTCTTCCTAATACCCAAGCTAAATTTTCACTTTTTCCATTTAATGCCATTGCCCTTTGTCCTATCACTACAAGCCCTTGAAAAAAGTTCCTCTCCAGCTCTCTTGTAGTCTCCCTTCAGGCACTGGAGAGCTGTTATAGAGTTTATTGGCTGCACTGCTTATCTCTTTATTGCACTGAGCTTAGGAACATGTTAATACAACAATGACTATGTGCTTTACCTTGACATTGATGGCCTTGCTGAGCTGGGGAGGGAGCTATCCTGTGAAAGGAAAAGGGAATACATCTCCTACTTCCTATCTGGATGATAAGGATTCAGGTTTCTGAGGTCCTTACTCACCCTTATGTGAGCTGTTTAATACTACTTACACTGTTAGCATATTGTGGTGTTTGTGAAATCTGGTGTCTTTCTGGTGTAAGAGAAGACAAACTTTGGATGAAGTGATAACTGAAATGTGCCCTGACAGAGCTGCTGGGGGCAGGGAGTGTGGTAACATTAGGGTACATTTCTAGGGTAGTAATTGTCTCCCATAGCTTGAGATTTTACACCTTAATGGACAAGCATCCATGGCAAACTGGCACTCCATCTGACAGAAGGGTGTCTAGCCTAATTCCCATGAACACTTTCAGCTTCTAGCACTGTACTGGGGCTTGGTCTGTGCCTATTGAGTCACAGTTCAGTAATGTCAGGAGGCTGTAGTTGAGGCAGGAACCCAAACAACAGTAGCTACAGTAATTTTCCCCATAGTGAAACAGACAAGGAGAATGATGGGTCCATATCACTGATTAGTAAAGGAGGAGAAAGAAAAAGAAAGGTTTGATAAGCAAGCCAGTCATTTGACAAAGAAATTGGTGGAAGGAATGAGAGAATTCACACAGGAATTGGAAGCTACCTTGTCTCTGACCTCATCAAAATTCAAGATATGTGAAAAATTACAGCTGCCAGCCGGGAGAGTGAATTGCTGCCTGGCTGATCTGATACTGGGATAATGGGACTGACTGGAAGGTAGAGAAACCCCATAGCTGAGAAACCTTGCTAGAAAACAGGGAATTGAAAGAGGAACTGGAAAAGAGACAGAAATTTTTCATCTCTGGAGATGACTCCCCTCAAGTGTGAGTACAAAATATCCATTCAAACAAGACCCTGTGAACTCCCTAGGAAAGTGGACTAGCACAGATGAAGGAATCCAGTACCTGATAGAATTAGCAATTATAGAAGTCATCTACCATAATCTAGACAAAGGTGAGGTCTCCAAAGAACCAGAGGACCTCCTGCACACATGGACCATGTGGAGGAAGGTGAGTCAAGATTCCTCAGCATCATATTTTAAAAACTTAGCAGCAAAGTTTTGCCTGGATATGGATGCACCAGCTGTGGAGATAGTTGTCATTTTGGCTCCAAAAGTTTGAATAAAATCGCTGTACCTCCTCTACCCTACAGGTCAGCACCTTAGATGTCAGGGGCACCCCAAGAAGTCAGTCCCTGCCTGCACTGGTCAGAGAGAAAGAGACCTCCAGGTGCATGTCACATGGTCCACTCTCATTCCTCCTGCATGACTAAGGGGAGGACATGAGGAAGTGGAATGGTAAACCCACTTTTAAGCTGGAAGCCTCTGTACATAAACTGACAGGGAACACACCCGTGGAGAAGGGGTCACCCACAAAGACTGTCAGTTTAGTTGCTGTAAAGACACAAGAAGACAGTCAGCAATCTCCCAGATGAAGAAGAACTGAAATCACCTCCCTTGATCCTGGTGACATGACTACTGCACTTGCACTGTGAGGTTCAGAGAGTGAATACTCTGACCATAAACAGGAATAGAGGGTCCCCATCTTCAGCCAGGAGGAAGCAAGAGATTACTAAGCATATAGGACTGCGTGGATTCGATATCCTGACATATCAGAAGTGTAAGGCCTTGGTAGGCACTGGTGTGGTATACTCTAGTACCATAGGCCACAGAACCAAGCTGGATTGCTGGCGTGTCAGGGGCATGTCACAAACTGTGTTGGAAACTGAGGTGAGATTAGTGGGAGGGGACAAGTGGGAAAAGCACCCCATTGTGTTTGCCCAGGAACATCTTGTATCCTTGGCATAGACTGCCACAGGAGAGGGTACTTCTAGGACACAAATGGGTACCAATGGGTTTTTGAAGTAGCCACTGTGAACACAGAGGTCAAGCAGCTATTACCCTGCCTTGCCTCCCAGAAGATCACTTCACTGTGGGACTGTTGTGAGTTGAAGAACAGCAGGTGACAATTGCCACTGGGACAGTGCACTGGCAGCAATATCACACAAACCAAGACTCCCTGGCTCCAATCCATGAGCTGATTCATCATCTGGGGTGCCAAGGAGTAATTAGAAAGACTCAGTCACCTTTTAACAGACCTCTATGGCCCGTGCACAAGTCTGATAGAGGGTGGAGGTGAACAGTAGACTATCACAGGCTGAGCAAAGCAACATCTCCACTGAATGCTGCTGTACCAGACATATTAGAGCTCCAATATGAAGTCAGAGGGAGCCAAGTGGTGTGCTACAGGTGACATTGACAATGTAGTTTTTTCAGCTCCTCTGACAGCAGATTACAGGCCACAGTTTGCTTTACTGTGGACAGGTGTTCAATGCACTTGGAATTGTCTGCCCCAGGGTTGGAAATACAGCCCTACCTTTTGTCATGGACTAACCTTGTAAAAGCTAAGGTTGACCACAAGGGTTTTGGAGCCAGGGTTGTAGAGGGTCAGAAGTCCATTACACCCTGACTGAAAAAGTGATGCTATCAGCAAATGAGGGGCTTTGAGCTGTTCCAAAAGTTGCTGGTACAGAAATGTGTCTACTTTTGGCACTGTGATTGCCCAGACTACAGTGAATGTTCAAAGGAAACATCTCTTCTACATGTCAGGCAGGCAACCAGCACTACATAGAATACGTGGGTAGCATTGATCACACTATGAATTCAACCAGGGAAACCTAACTGCTCAGGAATCCTGGAAGACAACATGGACTGGGCAGAAAGCAGAGATACCACACCTATCCAGGCTCTACAGTGCAAAAAGAAAGGAGGGATGGATAAGAGATGCCAGCAGCAAGTTTTCTGCCAGCTTTTACTCCTGTCTATTGATCTGCACACTGTAGAATGAAAAGCTTTTCTGATTTCCTATGACCTGGGTGCATAGAATGACTTAATAAAGCTTATACAAAAACCTGAAAAATGTGTCCTTAGATGCATTGCTAATTCATCTTTTTCTCTAATTCTTTATATTCAATTTGATTTCCTGATTTATATGAAGTTTTAATATCTCAAAAATGTCAAAAGGATGAATGACAGATAAAGGAGTGAGAGGAGTGTGCCATCCTAAATTGCCTATTAGTTGCAACTCTTGTTCTGGAAAATTTTTGAGAGAAAAAGGTAGCATATTTGAGAAAGAAACACTCTTTTACTTTTGACAGTTAGAATCTGCAAGATTCTTCTCCACAATAATCAAACAAATACCATTATCCTTCATAGTGTACAATATAATTATTAGGATTGACATCTGGTCCTTTAAGTGCATATAGCATGAAGACTACTGTGAAGTACTTTGTATTGAGGACAAGCAACTCGATACTGAAATCTGTTCATAAATTACTATATTTCATAGAATTTAAAAGGTAAATTCCACTGTGAGAAGTGACATGTCAATCAGCTTGGTCATCATGTTATATTCCAGATAAAATGTATTTCTGAGATAAAGTGTCACTGAAATTTACTTATTATGCCATTATAATAACATAATCTGAGCCTACGCTCATTATAATGGCAGCTTCCTGAAACAAAATAAAAGAGAAATATCAGGAAAATCTCTAACTATCATTTAAGAATCTCACTCCTACATACTTCAGTTTACCTTCTTTTTCTTTTTCTGTAGGTTGCGACCTCATTCCAGTGCAGTATCTCAGATGGGGTGATCCTGAACCGATTGCAGCAGTTGTTTTTGCATGTCTGGGTCTGCTGGCCACCTTGTTTGTTACAGTGATATTCATAATGTACCGTGATACTCCAGTGGTCAAATCATCCAGCCGAGAACTTTGCTACATCATTCTAGCCGGCATCTGCTTGGGTTACTTGTGCACTTTCTGTCTCATTGCAAAACCTCAACAGATTTACTGTTACCTTCAACGAATTGGCATTGGCCTCTCACCAGCTATGAGTTATTCTGCTCTAGTAACTAAAACCAACCGCATTGCAAGAATCCTGGCTGGAAGCAAGAAGAAAATTTGTACAAAGAAACCCAGGTTCATGAGTGCCTGCGCCCAACTGGTTATTGCATTTATCTTGATATGTATACAATTAGGCATAATTGTTGCCCTCTTTATAATGGAACCACCAGATATAATGCATGATTACCCAAGCATCAGAGAGGTCTACCTGATTTGTAACACCACCAACCTGGGCGTTGTAACTCCCCTTGGATATAACGGATTATTAATTTTGAGCTGCACCTTTTATGCATTTAAGACAAGAAATGTCCCAGCTAACTTCAATGAAGCAAAATACATTGCCTTCACAATGTATACCACCTGCATCATTTGGCTGGCTTTTGTGCCAATATATTTTGGAAGCAACTACAAGATAATCACCATGTGCTTCTCAGTGAGTCTGAGTGCCACAGTGGCCCTCGGCTGTATGTTTGTGCCCAAGGTCTACATCATCCTCGCTAAACCAGAAAGAAACGTGCGCAGTGCATTCACCACATCAACAGTAGTCCGCATGCATGTAGGGGATGGAAAATCATCTTCAGCTGCAAGCCGCTCCAGCAGCCTGGTGAACCTGTGGAAAAGAAGGGGATCATCTGGTGAAACCCTTAGGTAAAGCTTTCTAATGTGGGGGTGTGGGGAGACAGTTATGATATACTGAGAGTTACTAATACTGGAAAGACAAAGGGAAATATATTAATTTCCTTTGTCTCTGCACTGGGAGAGAAGTGAGTCGTCTCTCCCACATTGTAACTTTTGGGTTTGATTTAGTCAAAACTGCTGTGCAAAAATAGGGGACAAAGCAATGGGCAAACAGTTACGAAGGTGTCAGTACCAGCTGTGACAACTGCACACTAATCAGGGAGAGAAACAAGATCTTAGGAGGAAAAAAACAAGAGAGCAAGAAATATAACTCATTGCCTTGTCCTGAAAGCACTCATTTACAATCTCTTTCCTTAAATGAACTTCATAGTGTCTGTATTTTGCCTCTAGTCACAGCAGTAAAACAACAGGGTTGCTGCTAGTGATACATAATAAAGGTGGAGCAACAAACATGAGTGTCATTGTGAGCAGGCACTCTCAGGCATCTGAGGTTTTGTTTCATATGACTCTTCTGTTATACCTTTTATCTCCTATTCCCTTGATTTTCCTTTCTTGTATTATCTCTTCCTGATTTCTTTCTTTTTGTCTTCACCTATCTTCTCTTCCTTAACTTTCTTGATACCTTTTCCTGTATATATCCTTCTAAGTCTAACAAATTCAGCTGCTCACAGGCTCTGTCTACCCTTCCTGTCATTGAACAGATGCTCCCTTGTGAGACATTTCTTTGTTTCTTCCTAAGGCATTATTTGAATTCAGTGATCATGAAGATAACTTGTATATTCAGTGTGTAAAAATTACTGTAAGTGAACACTAAAGAGAAAGGAGAGCTCTGTAGTGGAAACACTGTCCTGCTTCACAGACTGTGTTGGTGTGCACCCTGACCAGTGGTTTGTTTTCCTTTTTTGATCCCTTTCACTTTTGATATGAGTGCTGTGGGGATAATTTGGGTTATTTAAATTCCGATGTAAACAAAAAATTCTATCTATATGAAAATGCAAAGAAACCATTTTTTCATTCCCCAGTTATGTATGTCTAGCCTGGAAGTGACAAGTAGCTAGATTTTCCTCCTTATTGAAACACATATGGATTTTAGGATTGATATTATGACTATTTCCAGACATGCCATTGTTCACAACTGGAGCTGGTATGGAAAAAGGACAATTTGTACTTCCATTTTGGTATGAACCACAATTTAGATTTGAGGGAAGACTTTTTTATTAATACCTGCAGGACATATTATGACAAAGTGATCTTTTTTTTTCTGTCACATTATTAGCAATGCTTCTCTTTCGGAGACTTTCAATTGGTACAAAAATGGCCAGCCTATTACAAGATATTTTATACCTATGATCAGTTAATAATGGTTTTTTTCCAGTTCCTTTCCAGGTGCAGAGTAGGATGATATATAAAAATGGTAAACCCTCTATCGGCTTAAGTGACGGTTACCTGAAATATCCTTTTCTACACCCTCTGTCTGTATGCATGAATGACCTGAGGTGTTTGAATTAGAAGTCCTTTAACAACTTCTGGACCAGCTAAAAGAGGCACTCTTTATAATATGCCATCAATAGAAGGCATTCTTCCTCTTTGAGATCATTATGATTTTCCCTCATTTTTGCCGCAGAACTCATTTGCCATCTTACAACTTTTTTAGCCAAAAAGATGAAGTTGTAGATGACAGGAAGATCTTGGGCATGGGAAGGATTTATTTGTCATCTCTTCAGGCCTGGTTTGGAAAGATACTGCCCTAAAATCTTTGTTTTGTTCAGAAAAGTATGGAGCTCACCCTGTTTTAAATATTCTAAAAGACATGATGCATTTTCTTCTTTTTGAGGACTCTGCTTCCATTTCTTTATATCCCTCAATGTGTATAAATACCAGCAGTAGAGAGATATTAACAGAACGTAATAGATCATCATCAACAAAGATTTCTTTTTCAATAGCAGTGTTTTGGGAATGTCTTCAATCCACAAAAGCATTAAGAGTGCCCAATATGCATGTGTAGGAATGAAAATGGCAGCACAAAGCTGACATATTGATGTATTTACCTAGATACGAGGAACTAGAACATTGCATTCAAAACTTGGAGAAAAAACTTATGTCATCAGCAGTGTTCATCAACATGTAAAAGTGCAACAATGAAGATCCTCCTAATATATTTGTCTGAATCCTCAGCTGATTAAACTGTGATGGTCCCAGCGAGTTTAGTGGTGCTTGGTCAGTGTGTGCCTGAAGGGTCTAGAAATCAAAGAGCAAATGGACTCCATCCATCTTGGGAAATTTTCTCTAATCAATGCTGATATGATTACATGAAAGACAGTCCTAAAAGGTATTGAGTAAATTTAAAATGCTGCTTAGGACTTCACCTAGATCTAATACCATCTCCAAGAAAGAACAGAAAACCACTGTCAGTTTCAATTGTATTTAATGTAGAAAATGAGCAGACAGAGTTCCACAATTTTACTTAATATTCAAACATTTATTTTAAAAAATCTTGTTGCACAAAGCAATATTTTACAAGGTGTTATTCAGTACAATGCTCAAAAGCTTGTTTTGGATAGTTATTCAAGTAAACACAAGTATTCAGAATCAAAGGAACTACGCACTAGAGCTACATGACGTTATTTAAATAGCTCAGAGGGGTTTTATTTAAAAGAGTGAATCACTGTTGAATTTTAAAGAAACATGCTATTTGAGTTACCAGTGCATAAAGGGGCCCCTATCATTAGCATTTTGCTTCTTGACAATAATTTATAGCACAGTGTAGTATTGCATCAAATCATTGTCAAACAGATAATGCCAACGCGACATTCAGAGCTTTCACATCAGCTGCAAAATGACAGATAACAAGACTGCTTTTGCCTAAACAAAGCAATGCATCTGTTAGAGCCCTAAATGACTTTTTGCATGGGGTGTTCTTCAATTAAGAAAACTCAAGCAAGCTGCTGTTATGTATGGGAATGAATCTTCTCATACTGAAATATGTGGAAGGAAGGAATAAAACTATTCATTACCCAGTGAAATGAAAACCATTTCATGTAGGCTTTTGTGATTTAGCAGTACTCACTCAAAGATATTCATTTAAAAGTAGGGCTAACAAACCTGACATTATCAGAAGCAACTTTACAAAGGAGAATGCTAAACACTACACAGCTGGAGTCAAATCTTACAACCTGTGTAGAAAAGCATTCTGACCTTCTAATTTCAGTTATGTGTCCAGTTAATTTCACAGGGACTAGAAAGGCCATAAATAAGCTAAGTCTTACCTTGAGGTGCCAGGAATTAATATCACATATGCTACACAGCTCTTTTGCAAGAGTCCAAAATACAGGGCTAATTTGTCCTCTCCTAATTCTCAAATAACTCTCTATCCTGGGGAGAATAAAGACTGTATATTTTTTCTATAAGATATGGTAGCTTGGTATTTGTTGTCAGGAGTGCACACTAGAAGGTCTCAGTCATGCTACCTCCACTGGGGGAATTTCAAAAGTTTCTTTTAGCTTTCTAGTATCTTTGCCCTGCATTTCACATAGCAATTTAACCACCGTAGGTGTTTTATGTCTTCTGTAATGTGTCTTTAAGTGTCACACATTCACCATTTTTCAAGCTTACAAATACTGACCCTTTAAACACACTCATTTCCCTACAACTACCTGCAGAAAAGCAAGATTTCTTTCATTTAAAGCAAGTAATAAACTGTTCTAAGGGACCAGCAAAGTGTTAAAACCAGATGCTATTCGAATCTTTAAAATCCTACCAATATTTTTCTCTTTGCCCTTAAAATTTCTTTCAAATTTTCACAGTGCAGACAGTGCTTCTTCTCTCCGATTTTCCCACTGTTGGCTATAGGTGGCCCAGTGATTCCTGCCCTCAGCTTCTTCTTTTGGAGATCCTCAAACCACCTTCAAGGTTTCTTGCTTGTTTCAGCAGCAAATTCTGCAGTTTCATCCTGTAATATATTATGGGAAAATCAAGAGGAACCTGGCATCCTTCTACAGATCAAGCTGTGACACGGAGCTGTTCAAGCAGTGAGGTGTGAGCCTCTGAAATAAGAGTGAGGTCAGAAAACACTATTGTGATCCCAAATTTAAGCTCTCTGCTTGAAGATTGGAGGCTTTGTTATATTTGCAGTGACAGTGAAAGGCAGAAGAAAGCAGATAAAGTGATTTTTATTGCCAGTTGGTCATTTTTCCTGTGATGATGTAGGGCACACTTAGGTTTCTTCTACTACATTTTTAAAAGACAAAAGCTGCTAGATGCCCAGTACAAGCCAAAAGTACACTCCTGAAACAAAACAAGGCAGATTATCAACTCCTAAATTAGTCTGGATTGCAAAAAGTAACTAAGACATTCAGTACATTCTGTCTGTAACTCAGGCAGGTAGCTATGATCATGCAAAAGGAAAGAATGGCCAGAAAAGTTAGATAATGTTAGGCTTATTCAAAATACATTGTATGTTTGCGGTATTGTGCATAATTCCTCCATACAACTATGAACAGCACAATACTGGAGCACAGAAAAAATACGCACATAAATTTCTGCTCCTTATCATAGGCACTTCTCTTGCAAATCTCATTGAGGTTAAAGCTTAATAGCCTGGTGTGGCAGTAACACCACCTGTATTTACTATGTGTTGCAGTATTTCCTAAATAACTAAACATAAGCTGTGGCTGTCACACTCAATTAATTACTCCCTTGGTTTTTAATGTCTTATCTAGTCCTTTTAAGCAGTTTGTCTAGCACCATGTGATTGCAAACCTGAGCACTGCACTGTATACATCTGCAGAAATGATAGTACTGACAGCTTTTGTTCAGGACTAACATCCCTCATTCTAGTGAGCCAACACTCACCCTTAGGAGAACCACTGAATTTCTGTTATATAAATCACCACTATTTTGTTTTATCCTGTGCAACTTAGATAAAGAAACTCACACGTCCACCTAAGAATCAGGTTTCTCCTTCTCAAGTGCTCCACTGGTACATCATTAAAATCAGTCAGGTGTCCAGGCTCACATGCTGTTAATTGCCATTCCATGACTCCTATGAGGAAAACAAGATAATCAAAGTAGATTTTTTTCCACTGGATTGGATTCAACCTTGGACCACCAGTGTCTATAATTAGTGTATAATTAAACATCAGACAGTCCCAAACTCTGCCATAATAAAGTATTTTGGAAACAGGTGTCTATGATCACACTGCAGGCTCTGTTTCTGTAAGGAACAGCTTGTTTCCCCCCTTAGATGTTCTCTCTCTTCTTCCCTCGTATGACTGACTATATCTATATTGTTACAATTGAAACCAGAACTCTTTTGTTCTACGTACTAAGAAAATATTCTTGGATCAACCTAGAAGCTTCCATTTGTGGTTTAAAAATATTCCAGTCTAAGTCTTACATCATGAGATGATGAGCTTTTTCAGAAGTCTGAATTAAAACTTCTCAAAAAGTCCACTCTTTTCCCCTCAGGAGTCTTTTAAAACATTATTTTTAATGTTGAATATGACTGAAATGCATATAAATTACTGAAAAAATGAGTGAATCAAAAATTTGGGGTTAGAATTTGAGTAATCTTAAATGTAACAACTTCTTCAAGGTTTCACTACTGATATGTTACATTATTAAGAAAATCCTGGGAAGACACTGACTGTACAGACAAATTTTCTCATCAGAATAAACTTCTGCCACTGTTATACACACCATGTCAAGGTTCCCTAAGATGCAGCCCATGTAACTTCCATTGCCCAGATATGAAATTTTCACTGGTTGACACACCCATGAAAAAACAGACAGATTTAAAGTCATGGCTGTGAAGCTGCAATCAAATATTTTTAGAATATGTGAGTGCATTATCAGCATGAGTATTTCAAATGTAAATAGGAGAGATTCAAATTCCATATGCTTCAGCAAAGTAAGTTGCCTGAGAGATGAAACAAGGCTGCCATTTGACATGGAAGTTTCAGTCCAGTAAAGAAGATGGAGTACAAGAAAAACCAGGGGAGTTTTGTGGAATATTGAAGCTAGTTTACATTCTTTGTGTGTACTCCTGTTGAGAAGGATACCAATCATGAGTTTCTGCCACAGCATATTCTACTGGGACACATTTCTTACAGTGCAAGTGTCAATTTTGTCTTCATTTATATGCAGCTTGAACAATTTCTCTAACACATTCTGAATGATGATAAAACAACACTACATTTCACTTCCAAACTAATATGTAAAACATTTTACTTACCAGACTTTTTTAGGTCATGGGTTATAGGTTCACACTCACAATTTTCATAACCAAAGGGCTGAGATACTCTTGGTGATCTGATTGGTCGTACGGTACACTAAGACTAACACTCCATCAGGTCCAGTGCCTGGCAAAACAAGGGAAAACACATTTTTCCTAAACTGTAGAATAACAGTCACAGATTCCATAAAAATAATTGGTTCGGTAGTTTCTGCAGGTAGTTGAACTGATTTACTTATAGAAACAATACTCAGCTTAAGAGTGGTGTATAACCTCTTGTATGGAGTTACATCAGCAGCTTGTCAGTTATGACAGCATGGCTTGCATTCCTACTGGAACATGGTGGAGCTATGCTGGCTTGTATAAAATGAACACTGACTGGAAAAGAGTTATTTTCTAGACTTGTGGAAAGTCAAATAATTTTTAGTGTCATTCAATGGCAGAGGAGAGGTTCCAGCCTACCTGTTTTATACTCCACAGGTACCCCATCTGTCAGGCTATTATAATAGCTTTACACTAAAAGACATTCGAAATTCCAGTTTTATCTCACTGGGAAAAAAATAAAGGTGGAGAATGTTATTTTTGAAATCCTAAAGTTTTATAGAATCAAGAAATTATTTAGTAGTAATTGTTAGTATTTTTAACCAGCTCTAGTGTGTACAGAGAACTAATCGGAAGATTATCAAAGAATTTGAAGAACCAATGCTTAAGAACTTACATTCTAGAAATGACTGGCATCATCTTCAAACCATAGCAGTGATCAGCTTTCAGTCATTGCTCACTTCAATGCAATAAATCCCTGTGGAGCCTGAAAAGTGAAACAGCTGTCCAAAACAATCACATATTACTGTAAAGGAAAAGATGTCACTGAAAAATCATCATGTACCAAAAATTAAGTTAATTTCTGCAGATGCTGTTTAATGGAACCATTGACTACAAATTGCACAGACCTGCTTAGATGGTTCTATATTATGAAACATTAGCAAAAAAGTGAGCAATAAGTTTCTTATTTGACAATGTCATTGGAGCAGATAATTTATATGAGGTGAAAGTTTGGATCAATGAGTATTGATGTTATTTAAAAAAAGAAAACCTAGGCATAGCAAGGTATTATTTGTTTGCTTCATAGCCTTGCTGAAAATAATTTTGATGCATGCAGGATAAAAAAAATGACTCTTTAGAGAAAGTCATTATCCTTTTGATGGATTAGTCTGGATTTATTAATGAATCAGTTCCCAAAAGGATCATCTGGAGATATTTTAATCCAATAAGATAGAAAGATTTAGATTGAGAGATCACTGAATGGTTTAATTCCTTCAGTTTTACCTAGATAATTCAGTCTTGGTATCTTTTTGGACAAACTTGACACTGTGATTAATTAAACTTCAAATACTGTGAAATGACTGAAGAATATTTTATGAAACTCAATGAAAGGTATTACTGTAAGATTTTGATAAATTGCTGCTAAAATATTCCATCTCTATAATGAATTTATATTCTCAAATGCCCTGATGAAAATTATTTTTAATTTGTGTGCAGTACTAGTGTTGTTGTTTTGAATTTTTCCCTCAAATTTAATTAAAATATTGATTGATTGATTGATTGATTGATTGATTGATGAACTGGTTGATATAAAATGTTTGGCTGCATTAACTGAGCACATGTACTCGAGCCTAATATTTGGATTAATTTGTATTATTAACACGTCACCATCATTTTGAACTAAATGTCAAACTGTGCAAATTAAATGACATTGTGAACAGTTTCCTCTCTTCTCTTACCCACATATGGTCTAGATTGCAAAATGTAGTCTTGCTAGTGTACTGCAAAAAAAGAAAAGGAAGGAACAGTGAAGATTGGACCCAACAGTTTTATATTTATTATTTAAGGGCAGTGTCTATCCATTTCACATTTTTTTTCATCTTCAAGCCTCTGTCCCAAAATTCTGATGACAAAAAAATGCTACCATATACTATATCAATATTGTCCTTGTCACACATGCTGGAGAGTACCCAGACAAGGCATGAAGATGGTCTCAGCCCATTAGCATGTGATGTAGGTCCTGCTTACCAGGTTTTTCTATCAAAGGAACTTCTGGTTTGTTCCCAAGTAAATTTTGATGAGAAGTAGAATTGTAAATAATTTGATTCATTGTAATTAATTTTAAAAAGAGAAGATTAGGACATGCACCCTCCTTCCAAGGTCCACCATGACATGAGCCAGTCTGCCACTAAGGAAACACCTGTATGAATTATAATGAATGGTATTGGTACTTGTATCCTGCATATTCACGTGGACTGCTAGAAGAGCTGGAATTTGATCTGACTGACAGCTGAGTTTGGTTACAAATATTTTTTCATAACTGACTGAAATTTAAGGCACATATCTGTTAAAAATACATAAACACAAGGCTCTTTTAATTTGCTGTAGTTTTGATTATAGCATTATATACTGAACTTATTTATAGAAAATCTGCAAAACAATCCATACAATGGCTTGTCCAACATTTCAGAAAAACCCTTTCTGGGACAAAGGAAATAAAGAGACTGGGAATATTTTGTCATCAGTCTAATCTTCCCTTGAGCCAGTATAATGAATTGTATATTATTCTGTCAGAAATGGCATTTTAATTCACCAGTGCAATTATATATGATTCCTTAATTAGAATAAACTTTTAAAAAAGTAAAATATTATGTTGCACTTGAAATAAAAAATAAATTGTGAGTTTGGCTTTAGAACAATTTGCTTGCTGTAATTGTGCTATTAAGCAAGCAATGCTTATATGCTGATTTTTTTAAGGAAAAAAATGCACTCTTAATGATATAAAATTTATTTTAGCCATTATACAAATGGGAAAATGTAGCACAACAAACTGAGAACCTTTAAAAATTATTCAGTGCAATGTGATACAATGTCAAGATAGTATGACCAGTCTCACAGAACTGATTTTGAAGAAATAGTATGTTTGTAGTTCAAAGCAGCCAGCACAGTAACAACACTAAATATTTGCCATATTTCATTTTTTAGCATTTATGCAGAAGTCTTTTTGCATATATTGTCTTACCTAAAGTAAAGGCTCTTACAAAATGAATGTTCTTCATCATTTCTTAATATCAATACCAAGGAATATTGCAGATGAAAAAAATACCAGTTGTATATGAGATCTGACAATTAAAATATGTAACTGGGTCTGGAAAGGTGGATGGCTTTGTAACATTGAGCCATCTGTTCATGTTCCAGGAAAAAGCACATGAAAAAGACCTGTAAAATATGATGGAAAGCAAAAAGACACTATTTCCTCAATACACTGTAAATCTTTCTGAATCTCCTTTCCTCTATTGATTTAACCTTTCAGGTATTTAAAAAAGCCTTGTTTCAAGTTTATTCTAAAATAGCCAAAATGCAAAGTTTGGGGTTGAAATGATAAATATTATCCACTTTGATTACTGTTAACTTGAGGGGGAAAATTGTTATTTGGGAAGAGTTTTGGACATCTAATTCCATTTTCAATATTGCAGACCAAAATGTGGAATCTCATTAATTAAAAAGAATCTTAGGAACTAGCCACTGCATTGCTAGCTTAAACACACAATACACAACTAACCATTGCCCTACAATGAGGTAGGGCTGTACAACCTCTCTTCTCTCATGTTTCTGTGGAAAGATAACTTTTTCCACCCTTGCAAGGTACTGTTTCATCAGGACATTATGCCTGTGTTGATTAGAGCTGCTTTGCTCCTCTGGGGTTAACGGTGCCAAACACATATTTGGTGCTCAGTGATTAATAACATTCCTGCATGGCAGCATGAGATTGCATTTGAAATAAGGATTGATGACAGCTTTCCATTTCTAACACAAATTACCTTTGTTGTGCATTGCATTTTTAAAAAACAAGGATACTCTGCTCTGTCTTTAGTTAGCTAAACTTTTTACTGCAAAAGGAGAAAAAAATTCTAAGAGTAAAAACCAGTTCCTAATTGCTGGGAATTTTTTTTTTCAGAGGACAGATTGTCTGAAACAACTACTTTTTGCTATTGCAAGCTCTAGTCCTTTGTGAAGCCTCTCAGCTTGTGCAGTGTGGACGTTTTAACAGAATCTGTGCACAACCAACCACATGCTAACCATGGACTACTTTTCCAGGATTGAAGAATGTCTTTGACCAAACTATTCACAAATGTAGGCTATGGTACAACTTCTAGGTCTGGCCTGCCAGCATCCTCCAGATAGGGGATGTACAACCATACGGAATTCACTGCTGATCAAGGGGGCCAAGATCCTCTGCATGGAAACCAGGAAAGAGCAGAGGTAGGAGGGGCCTTGAGTACAGCTGGATATCACCCTAACATGAAGTCACAACCACCTGGAATTCAACACCTGGATATAATGTGAAGGCACAGTCTAATTAGACCTTTATCTAAAGACTATCATCTCTTGTCAGTACAAGGACAAAAAAGAAAAACAAAACAAAAACCCCTAGGGATCTACACCTACACACACATAAAAGCTGGTTTCTACAGCATTTTAGTGAACTGTTATTGATCTCATTCAGGATGATGATTTCCATATTCCTCCTTTGTTTCCCATCGCATCCATGAATTTTGGTGTACAGGAGAAATTTTGTTGGAAGCTGAAGGCAAAGAAAAGGTCTAGAAGGCCTGCAAAACTGAGCAGTTATGCTGGTATTTCCTGGCCTGTATCATACATACATCGAGTTCACTAAAAGCCAAGGCAGTACAGACATAGTTTCTTGGCCCAGGAATAAGTTTCATTCTCTCTACTGATCCCTTCTGAAGAGTGCAGAGCACTGCTGTGTAAGACAGAGTGATGTGGCAAAGTACTTGGCAAACAGACAAGTTTCCAATGACTGAATTACTGGGAAATACTTCCCAAATTTCCTGTCACTGATCAACACTTACAAAACATATTAGCATTTATCACTAAATATTTTACTTAAGACAATTTTCTCCTGTGCAAAAAAAATTACGCAGCTCACAATGTCCCACCAAAAGACCCCAAAAACCCTTTAAAATGACCCAAATTATTTTAAATCCTTCACCAGAATTTAATAGCTGCCTTTCTGTTCTGAATCAAAGTCTTCTTTCTCTTTGCTGACCAATATATAGTCCTGGAATTGACAGTGAAAAAATAAATCTGTTCTTGTAAATATGGCTCACACTGTAGTGTTTTACACCTCCTCCTTATACCAGCCAAAATACCCAATTAATTTTCACAGTAGTATTTTTTATGTCAATTGCAATGAAATATCTGAGGGCTTTTCCTCTCAATAGACTGGATCTTTTAAAGCAATCCTTAATTTTAACAACCTGGAAGGAGACATTTTTCTAATGCAAGACATTCTGAGGCAAAATCATTTCCTTTGTCTGCTCTGAAAGCTGAAAACTCTTTTTACACAGAACCTTTGGAGTATCTTTCCAGAATGGTCACCCAAAGAATTTTGCAGCTTTCTTTCAACAGTTAGATGCACTTTCAACACTAGGAGGATTGATTAGAGTTTGGGCACTATTTTCATAATTACATGGATATTTAGCACTGAATGAATCACAGTAGCAGTTACTCTGGTTCAAGACTTTGAAGTGTTATGTGACAACATACTATTTCTGATGCTGTCATTTGCTCTTGGGGGGATGGAAAAACTTGAGACATTCATAGTAGTCTCTCTGCAGACATTCAAGATGGTGAAATTTATATTAATGTGAAACAAACATTTTCAAGTGTTTCTTTATCTGGGTCACATCCCTCCTAAATAGAGGTTCTTCAGGACGGACTTGCCAAGGACTCTTACCTCTTATTTCCTTTTGTTGGCTACATTTTAGAATTCAACTTATTGTGAGCATTTAGAGTCTCCAGATTCTTTCTCGTAGTTTTGACTTTTTCTCCTTCTGCCTTGCTTGGAAAAAATCTCTTTTGGTTATTTGGTTCAAACATAATTGTGTTTCCTTTCTGCTCTTCCTAAACTCTACTTTCTTTGATGTCTAACACCTTCCTTCCAACTTTATTTCCTTTTCTTTATGTGAAGTTTCTATGCATTCTTTTCTCTTTCTCTCTGGCTACCCCAACTTAATTTGCATGATCCAGCTCGACTTCCTTTGTATTTTTCAGTGAATTTATCTACTGTATAAACCCATCCACTCTTTCCTCTGCTCTAGGAATGGACCTCCATTTAATTTGTATGTGTCCTTTATGAGCTTCATCTCTATCTGGGAGCACTACATATACAACACTCTGGATTGCCTTAAAACCTTAGTAGTCAGTCTGCAAAATTCCTGTTGTTCCTCCTCTCAGTAAGGCTATAAATTGTAATTTAAAGGACTTTGCACTGAACACACCTCATTTTACAGTCTCTGGTTCACTAAGCTTCTTCATCACTTATTTATCTCACTGCATCTCAGGTACTACTACAACTGCATCCAATGTCTCACTTTCTGTGTACTCAGATTATTTCTCTTTTATAGGGTAGTTCTATTCAAGGTACGTTTGCTATCTAGATCAGGTTAATGAAAGAGAAACAAATAAGCAATTTATTTAGTAATGTTAGCAGTGTTAAATACACAAGCTTCCCCACAGAACTGTGTTAAATGCCCACAAAGCAGCACATAGAATCTGGAAATTAGATATCTTTGAGAAGACACCTGTAGGTATTTTGCCCAAATTTTCTTAAAGCACTTAAATAGGTATTTCAACAACTAGTACAAGAATTTGCATTATTAGGGTGAAGTTCACTACTGGGAAGAGAGCCAATATAAGGCCTCTTCAATGCTCATATCTCAATTAAATGGTCAGTGAGTAAACAATGCCCAGGTCTTATCCTGGTATCCTACACAGGGATTAATTAGATCCTCAAGTAATAAACTGTTTATCCAAGTGAATTTATCATCCAAGTGTGAGCTGTGGTATTTTAAATATGTATAGTGCTGCACTGAGCTCTTGGATTGGGGTTGATTTCACTTGACTTTATGTCTACATCTCAGCATGTCTTCTAATCTCCATTTGTTGCTAATGGAGAGATGGAGGCCATTTCCCAACATGAACTGTGAGCCCACACAAATTTTACCTAAGCAATCAGCACACTGGTGTTTGTTTAAAAAGTGGAACAAGTCAAGTGTTCCAAAGATGTAGGATCAGGGAAAAAACATTAGGTTAGGACTGAAAACATGTCCACCAGCTGATTTCTCTTTGATCCTAAAGTGTTATTTCACTTAAACTGTTCAGCCATGCATTTCAGTCTAACTCCAAAAAATATTCAAGACAAAATGTTAGCATGTTATTTATTCCGTAGAATTTTTTGTCTTCTCATATATATATATATATATGTATATATATATGAAGAAATTGGTGAGCACCTGTCCTGTATAACCCTGTTTGCTTTAACACCGGTCTGGGGTTTTATGCAGCTATTCTGCCACTCCCACAGCTGCTTTACACTATTCCCCACTACTGCCACAGTAACATTCATGTGCATGGCCCTTTGCACAGCAGCTGTCACAGAAAGCTGAGCACACAATCACTTCTCTCTGTTTGCTCCTGTTGTTGTCGTGATTTATTAGGTACAAAGGCAGGAGACTGGCCCCCCCGCACAAGTCGGAAATAGAGTGTTTCACCCCAAAAGGGAGTATGGGGAATGGTGGGAGAGCTACAATGACCAGGTAAGCAAACAGCAAGTGGCCTTAGGGCAGTGTGATATGTCTG
Source organism: Pithys albifrons albifrons (assembly GCF_047495875.1). Classification (NCBI taxonomy): domain Eukaryota; kingdom Metazoa; phylum Chordata; class Aves; order Passeriformes; family Thamnophilidae; genus Pithys; species Pithys albifrons. The sequence goes on from NC_092458.1 coordinate 79,214,486, forward strand.
TGAACAGGAGGAGCAGCCCTGGACAATGCCAGGCCACATCCTCTGTCTGTAAATCCTGTGCATCCAATAAAGTATGTCTAGAAAAGAAAAACTAAAAAGAAAACATGTTGCCACTGCTGATTTCTATGTTCCATCTGACCACCAAAAAAAACCCGCACCGTGTTCATTCAAGTGATCTGAACCACATGTCTTGTGTGATGTTGTTGTAATATAGTGCTTTGGGGGAGGAGAAATCTCACATCTGACTCATTAAGCCAGTCAGGCAGTTGAAGAGAAACCGCTTTGAAACTTGGAATAAGGGTAGTACTTCTACATATTAGGGATTACACTAAGTCTAATTGAAAGAACTTTTTAAAAGGGCAGAGAAAAACTGATTGATGAAAACATTTTCAGTATGAAAATGTTGGTTACTCTCAATCAAAATATCTTGTGAGAAAGTGTTGAGTTTTACAGTGATTTTAAGGAAAGGTTTCACACTCATTTTAAATAAAGTTTAGAATAACTTTTTCATAACTTTCTCCATTTAATTGAACTTATATACTTAATTTCAGGGGTTTTGACCATTATATATTGCATGACATTAAACACCAATGTTACAAATTAATGAATATCAAATACTGCATTTTCGCAATGTTACTAGGATTAACAGTTTCAATATGGCCATTTTGATGTTTTTCTATTGAAATTCTTCAAACTATTTAATTCTGTGAAATACTTGGATATTTCAACTATTCATCTCATTTTGAGTCCAGTGAGATTTCCAAAAGTTGAATGCTGTCATAGGATAGAAAATTCATTTCTCCAGACATCTCTATTCATAAATGAATAAGTCGCATATGTCACAGACAGTTATAAACCTTTCATTAAGCAATACTCTTAATAAGCATTGCACCCTGTTACATTCTACTACACACTAGAACCATTTTATAATTTATTAAAAGAACTACTTGTTCCTTATTGAACTCTGTAAGCTATTTTAAAACATGACCTAGAACACAGTATGACCAAATTATACCTTTACTTTTCCAAAGGGTTACATCACAGGCGAATTTTATCATTGCAGGAGGGTATTCAGTGAAACACTTGCACAGTGTTTAGTTCCCCTTGGGTACAGTATTCTCACATATACATAAGGCCATCAATTCTAACACTACACAGCACACACCTGGGGGCTCCTGTAGTTTATGTAACCTTTGAAACATTAATTGCCAAGTGTTGTACACAACATATAATTTTTGTCAGCTGGATTTTTTCTTGTCCATTTGTGGTCTGGATTGTTTTTTCCTTACATTACATTGCCCTCAATAATAGTTATTCTTCATTTAAAAGCTATCCACAATCACTATATAATGGAATTTTGAAGAGCAGAAAAGTACATGTAAATGTCAAACAACTGTATTTTGTTGTACAGTATTCAGCTCTGTTTTGCCTGGCCATAAATATACACACTTGAAAAACTTCTTTTTTATATCTTCACAGTGAAGAATCTGTTTGCATTCCAGACTGTAATCGATCTGAGTCAAGTAGAGAGGAGAAAAAGGATCCTGTTAAAGAGGATGCCCTAACAGTCAAAAAGACTGGAAACTGTGTCACTCTAATAGTTCCACAGCAAGACTGTCAGCTACAAGACCTACTCAAACAGTTAAGAACATCTGCTGTTTAACAGAGAGTGAAATGGCATTTGATGGCTGTGTTTTGTTGTCTCCAGCCACATTGTCCTGGCCAGTGGTCCTTGTCAAATTTTGTGAGCTCAGTAGAGTTGCCACTGAACAGCCTGGGAATCTCCCAGAGAGAACACAGACATTGCAGAACAGAAAGTAGGTGCCATTCTCTTGTCTCAACATCTGACCAGTGCTACAAGTCAGTGAGATGAAGAGCAGATGGAAAAAGACAGGTGCAGGGGTCTGACCATTTGTATATGATAAGAAAACCTCATCATCTGACAGGAAAAAAGGTCCCATGGTACTGACCAAATCTCACTTACATTCCTTCAGTCTAAGTAATGCAGTGCAATTCATATTGAGCAGTATTGTCCAGCTCATGTCCTCAAACCCCTTGGTAAAATTATATTTCTGTTCCAGCTCTAGCATGCATCTTTTCCACATCAGGCCTTAATTATCCCTTTGTATTAGTCTTACAAGTGGCTTGAGATTTTTCAAATTGAAAAGTGACATAAAAATAGAAGTAGTGGGTACACTATGTGATGCCTTGTAAGGCTATTTCTCATTAAAGGACATTTTGACATCCTGTATCACCTGTAAACATCATTCACATGTATGATATAATCTATTATGGAATGGGATGTTTTATGAGGTTTTCATAAAGCAGGCATCACAGCATCATTTCTTTTGCATGTCTTGCATCATATTTGCATTTTTGATTTTATTAAATGCAAAGAATAAGAAACTACTTAATATTTCACAGGAGTAATGTTCCTGCTGATAAGTCCCATGTGCAAAACTAATTCTGTAATTATTTACCAGGCATGCCAATAAACTAAAATTCCTCCAATTGTATGCTTTTTGCAGAGGGTAGAAGTCAGATCAACCTTTGACTCTGCAGACACAACTGAGAAAGTCAAATATTTTCTTTCTTTTCTTTTTTTCTTTTCTTTTTCTTCTCATTTTTCTTTTCTCTTTTCTTTTCTTTTTTTTCTTTTCTTTTCTTTTCTTTTCTTTTCTTTTCTTTTCTTTTCTTTTCTTTTCTTTTCTTTTCTTTTCTTTTCTTTTCTTTTTTCTTTTCTTTTTTCTTTTCTTTTTCTTTTTATTTTTATTTTATTATTTTATTTTATTTTTTATTCTTTCTTTTCTTTTCTTTTTTCTTTTCTTTTCTTTTCCTTTCTTTTCTTTTCTTTTCTTTTCTTTTCTTTTCTTTCTTTTCTTTTCTTTTCTTTTCTTTTTTCTTTTTTCTTTTCTTTTCTTTTTTCTTTTTCCTTCTTTTTCCTTTTTTCTTTTCTTTTCTTTTCTCTTCTTTTCTCTTCTTTTCTTTTCTTTTCTTTTCTTTTCTTTTCTTTTCTTTTCTTTTCTTTTCTTTTCTTTTCTTTTCTTTTCTTTTCTTTTCTTTTCTTTTCTTTTCTTTTCTTTTCTTTTCTCTTTTATTCTTTTCTCTTTTTTTTCTTTTTTTCTTTTCTTTTTTTTCTTTTCCACATGTTGGTTGTTGATTTTTATTTTTTTCTTGTGCACTGCTTTTACTCTTGATTTCAGGGCCAGGTAAGGTGATGGTTTCTATTATTCCCAGTTTCCATTTCATACCTTTAGCAATGAAACCAATAAAAAGTCTTGTTGACTAATTGATGTTGAAAACATCTTAAAGCATTGTGCATCAGGAAGCAGAATCCACAGTTCAAGAGGTGCCGCTGTCCCTCCATCTTATTAATATACAGCTCCAGTGTATGTGCTCAGAGATGCTTGAAATGGCATTTTTCAGATAAAAGGCGAAATCCAGCACTAGCTACCTTAATTAACAATGGCAATGAGATCGCAGTAATAGAGGAAAGATGTTACATCTGATATCAGGATCGCTTTTGCATTGTGGGTGATGATAATAGGTGTACCAGAAATGTTTCATTCAGGTACAGGACATTTCATTTCCCATTCTAACCAGGCAAGCTGCTGAAGCAGCTGGCAGGATTGCATTGCTGGTGTCTGCACTGGGAGGTCATTGGCAAAGGTTCTGTCCATCAGCTCTCTCTCATTTTCTAGTTTCATCCTTATATATTAGTTATTTATATAATGTCAGCTGGGATTTTCATGAGGATAAGGGGTATCAATGGATTGCAGTTTGTGGAGAAATATAAATAATTGCTCTTGTTGTTAAGAACAGAAAACTACTCTGAAAATAATTGCCAAATATATTGTTTACTTCTAGAACTTAGGAAAGGACAAAACTAGTTTTTGCCTTGTATCATTCCTCTTTTTTGTTTGTTATTATTTATCTCCATAGAAAAAGCAATATGAGAATAAGTTAATAACTTGAGTGATACATCACTAGCAGATTATTTGTGTGTGGCAGAATTGGCTTTCACCCAGGGAAACAATTACATAGACATGTAGAGGTTTTCTTAAAAGCAATTTAAAATTAGTGGAATAGCAACAACATAAAGCATTATAGTGGTAGAATTGACCTAATTTAGGCACCTTTGGTTCTGCATCCAGTTGTAGCCAGTCATCCAGGTTTTTAACATCAAGGAATTTGCAAGGAGTAATGGTCAAGTCTTTCAGACTTTTGCACAAAATTTACATCAAACACCCTCTGGGGCCCCTTCAGAGCCCTAGGATTTCCATGAAAGCTCGATTATTCTTGGGCATAGTGCAAAGGCAGTGAATGAATGCTTCAGACACAACTAAAACCAAACTGAGATTCACGGAGGCTGGAGACTTGCTCCACTGAAGATTTAACTGTCAGCTGCATTTGCCAAGGGCTGGACACTAACTCAGGTTTCATCCATTTCCTCTCCCCAGGCACTTCAGCCTCACATCCCTCCTTAATAATCCTGTGACTAGGGAGGGAGTAACACATTCCCTTCACAACCTCTTACAATCCGACCTTCAGTCAATGAAAATATCTGCATGTTTTTAGTGTTCATGTGCACACTTAAAGCCATGGGGTTTGAACATCTGCACTAAGCCAGTGCTTAAAGTCAGGAGGGGTGCTCCAATATACCTCTTTCTTTGGACAAACATTTCTATTTATGTTGACTAATCCTTCACATAAATGGTATTTATTTCCTGTCTGTGCCAGGCAGGTCTGTCACAGATCCCTCTAAGACATCATCAAGAGACCCTCTCTTTCTGTCTGATTGAAGTTACAAGTGCCAGATCACTCCGCCTCCTGATCCAGTCCAAATTCAGAAGCAGCTGGGACAAGGTCTCATGGTCATCATACCAGAGCTAAAAGCAAGATCTCATCTGCCAAATGATCCAAATTCTGATCCTGCTGTTGGCACTGAGCTCCCACTGAGCTCAGGATTCAGCATGACCAAGAAGCCAGGGCTCTCAGTTCTCAACATTCATTGAGTATATGTTCCTGGGAGAGAAGCATACAGTCCTCAGAGAAAACAGCTTTCCTCTGCATGACATTAGTGTCAGCTCCTGCTCAGTTCAGAACCACATTCACAGAGCTTCAAAGAGTCAAAGTAAGCAGTGCTACAAGTTAGATTTTGCTTTTCCCTCTTGCTCTGATTGAGGTACAGCAGGAGGGGATTGTCTCAGCAGCAAGTTATGAGCCACCATGTGTTTTGCTTGGCATTTTGAGGATATAGGCCTAACAGTCAACTTCCAAGATCCAGACAGCATCTGGCAGCAAAGGGATGAACTCTTAATGCACTTATACAGATCATCATCCAGTTTACCCTTGCTTAATGTACCCATTGGTTTACATTGTGTTTGTCTACTGGATTTTGTCATGCTGGTTTTGAAAGGGAATGCTGCTTGCATATGCTGTGTTACATGATCCATTGTAATTCCATGTGATGTAATGGTGAATGTGAACCCGCAAGAAGGTTTTGTTTACACTAAGCACACAACTTTTTGTTTAGATGACTGGAAGAGCTATTAAACTGGTAGTTTGAGGCAAGCCTTCACATGAAGACTGCCATAAAGTCATCTGGGTTTAGTAAAGCATATGCTTTGCAAACTGTTACACTGCAGGTTAACATGTGAGTATATCTAATGCAGGTTTAAAAAGTAAACAAACCCTCAAATTTACGATAATCTGCCAGGGTTTCCAAAAATCTCAAGTGGATATAGCAAATGTTTTGGAAAGCAAAGTGAATTGTCTGAAAAATCTGTTGCATTTTATTTATAAATCATGTTTATTTGTATGTGGAGACTGTTTTTTTTATGTTGATATCACTTCACAGTCATTGTCTGTTTCAGCTAAGAAATATTTCTAATGGTCTTCCTTAATTCCAAGAATTATAGGTTAATTTAGATACCAACACCAGCTCATCAGCCAGAAGAAAATGTAAAAGAAAAGGAGAAGTTTCATACTATGTGTTTATAAGTGCCACAACTGGTTTTTCTTTGGTAGCAAAAGGAGAAAAATAACAACTTTGATAAAGAGCACAGTATGATGGAATCTGCAGAGAATGTACCCAGAGAGGACACATTTTGCAGAAGAGCGGAGCAAAATGTTTATTGCTGTCTCCAAACTCAGGTCACCATAAGGAGCTGCTTGTATAGCTTGTCTGGTATTTCTTTTCTGCTAGGAGCATAGTTTCACTCTCTGAGCTGCGCTGCAACTGAAAAAAAAATTCTTTAGTGGGAGCTAATTTACCAAGTATCTCGAAGAAGTCACCCATTAGAAGCATCTCTCAACCTACAACCAGTATAGCCCCTTTCTGTGTATTACTCCAGTACTTCCAAGTAGTGGGATATAAACAGATTTTTTTTCCCAGCCATAACAGACTAGTCTTCTCCATCTCCCAATCTACAAACCCTGCCCCATACCAGGAATCCACAGCTAGAACCCCACACCAAATTTCTTACCAGTGAATGCTCCCAGGCCAGCCTACATACCTAATCCAGTCACTTATTCTCTTCAAGCATCTAATTATTCTTCACTCCTCCACACACCCCTCAGTACCACAGTCCCTCTTCCTGACACCAATCCAACCGACGGGAAGCCATCACGCTGCTCCCTTTCCCAGGATGGACACTGTCCATGTCTCAAGGGCCGCAACAAAGGGGTCAGCGGTGGCCATGAACTAGCACAGAACAGGTCATGGCTGTGAAATGAGCTGGCGCACTGCTTGATTTCCTAGGACATATAGGTATAAATGATTGATATAGGTGTAGGTGAAAATACTGTTGGCTTTATAATGAATATAAGCTCTGAGACACAATATACCCACAGTGTTGCTACAGGAATTGTATTTTTAACTTTGATGCAAGTTACCATCTTATCTCCTTTCTGTTTACAGCTCTAATGGGAAATCAGTTTCCTGGGCCCAGAATGAGAAAAGCAGCCGAGGAGCACACCTTTGGCAGCGGTTGTCAGTCCACATCAACAAAAAAGAGAACCCCAATCAAACTGCAGTGATCAAGCCTTTTTCTAAAAGCACAGATAGTAGCCGACCTAGTAGCAGTGCTACATTTCCTGAGGCTAGTGCCAAAACGCTTTATGACGTTTCAGAAGCCGAAGAGCAATACCCAGCTCAGCACCGACCGCAGACTCCCTCGCCTATCAGCACTTTGAGCCACAGAACTGCCTCCGTTAGCCGAACAGAAGATGATGCCCCTACCTTCCAGTCAGAACCTCCTCAGAGAAGTAGCTCCTCTCAAGGCTCCCTCATGGAGCAGATCAGTAGTGTGGTTACTCGCTTTACAGCAAATATCAGTGAGCTGAACTCTATGATGCTTTCAACAGCTACTCCAGGGACAATGGTGGCTGCGCCTCTCTGCTCTTCATACCTGATTCCACGGGAAATCCAGCTCCCTACAACAATGACCACACTTGCAGAGATCCAACCGCTTCCTGCCATTGAAGTCAATGGTGCTTCACAGTCTGGTAGGAAACCTTCAAATGACAGCATCAAAGAAGGTACTTCAGAGACCCCATCAGCCAAGCAAGACCTGGAGGAGTTGGTAGCTTTAACTCCTCCTTCTCCTTTTAGAGATTCCATCGATTCTGGCAGTGCGTCTCCCAGCTCTCCAGCTTCCGAATCGGCTCTCTGTATCCCGTCCTCCCCCAAATATGACACCCTCCTCATTCGAGATTATACTCAAAGCTCTTCTTCGCTGTGAATGTAGTTCAAGACAACACTGGATCTCAACAACCAGAAGCAAGTAGTGAGGGGACAGCCAAGCCTTCAAGATCTCCAGTGTTTACGCAGATAGAGTGAGAGGCATTGGGTCATCATGTGAGAAGCAGAGGGGAAGAAGAGGAATTACTTGGGAAGTGGAAACATCAGATTAATTATGCTGATTTCAAGACAAAATGACTCTTGGCAGATTATCGTGGCCTTAAAAAAACATGGGCTTTTCAGAAACACTGAATCTACTTTTGAGGGCTTATAAGGAGTCTGTTAATCCAGTTACATACCAAGTGCTTTGCTTTAGTATTACAATGAACTATGTGTACAATATACAGGGCGGGGAGGAGGGGAAACTAGATTGTAAACAACTATACAATGATTTGTTTGTTTACTCTGATTCCTTACCCAGAAGTGAACCTTGATCTTTTACCAAGAATATAAGACCAAACATTGAATGTACATTTTCTAACAGACTCAAATCTGGGACCAACTTGTCAAACTTTGTTGTTTTTTTTTTATATGAAGATCTCAAAAAGCAGTAATGTAAGTTCAATAACTACGAAACTTTTTGCTGAAGAATATTGTGTCTGTGATACCTTACACTTGGATAACACTAAGCTGAGGCTTTGCAGTGAGTGACTGCAATATGGAGGGCTTTACAAGTGACTTCTCTACCTATGCGTTTGTTTATGAATTCTCTTCTATCAGTATCAAAAGTTCAATTTGTTAACATTGGATTCACCTTCACAACAAGAAAGTCCAAGGAAGATTTCCTGACTATTTCACCATGTTGCCAACTAATAATGAAGTAGCAAAAAATATTTTCTGCAGTACTGTTTTGTAATTCCCTTATCAGGGCAAGTTGTTGAGATGAATATTCTCTTTCTAGCAGCACTACCAAGCTATATTATTGCTGCACTCCCTACTAAAATTAAAACATTTTTATGGACATTCTTATGCTAATAATACCAGTTAAATTACTTATTCAGATTCCCATCTCCTTTGCTTGTAAGGAACAGGTAAACACTCTAAGGATTTTCTCCATACTTCAAATGACAGAATTCTAGGAGAACAACTTGGATTATGACAAATGCACACTGACAGTGGAAAGGTTGTCATAATCACAATTAATATACATAGGAGGAAAAAAAAGACATGTCAAAGTCTGCTTAGAGGTGATTTAACTACTCTTTAATAAGCAACAATTTTAAACTTTATTTAGCTGCTGATGTCTTGCAGCTATGAACTGTGACAAAAAATATTTTCAAAGCAATACAGAGTAAAGGTTAAAACAGAAAAGATCTAATGAGATATGAACCAATAAAGTCTTTATTTCTTAGCAATTCACAGAAGAAGCAAGGGGATTCCTCTTTTTTTTTTCCTATATCAAGATAGTAGTTTAGTGCACTTCATACTGTCACAGCACTTTTTTAATACAGGCAGGGAAGAGTTTTAAAGTTTGAATAGTAGCTAAATAATTTTTGATAGGTGTAGTTACATAGAACTTGTAAGTCAGACTCTAAACGCACACTGTATTGGCTCTCTTCTTCATGACATAACTGTCCTCAGGTGCCAAACTTTTATGGGTTTGTTTTGTTTTATTTAAGGATAGTATGAAGTGGTGAGTGATGTACTTCAACTCAAAGTTGAATTGATGTAGCCTTATACAGAAGACAGCCTCAAGGAAGGGATCCTTGAAATAAGGCTGCTATGCTTCATTTTCAAAACCTTTTAGATTTTATTTCTTCAAAGATAATGAATATTTTGTAATAAAATTCATACCTCCTTTTTCTCACCATGTCCAAAAGAACAAATATTTGATCAAACAAGCAAAAGACAAAAGCACATTCACATACTTTAGCAAAGATCATTTTCTATTCCTTTGGGATGCTTGTTTCCCTACTATGTGTTGCACCCTAATTTCCTGCTCAACAACACTTAAAATAGAAAAGTAATAGATGACTGGATCCAGACTAGCACCTCACAGAGATACTCTAGTGACTCTATGAATCCTGAGCAAGACGGTATTATCCAGTTGCAGTCTGGGCATGCTTACTTTGCCAGATACAGTAATTTACTAGCTATGCCTATAGCATGAACAGGCAGGTCACAAAACATCTCTACTCCAGAAGGCAAACTCGTATACTAAGTCACAACTGCAGTCCTTGTGGCTTCTGTGTAGGTTTTGCCTTCTCATATGACTGCTTAGCACAGACTTAGTTCTGTGCAGCTGTATGGTTTCCAGACTAGAGCTCAGTTTTGCCCTGTTAGTTCACAGTACTAGGATGTCTCATCATTCCCTAGATGCCCACGTCTTTAGGAAAAGCATCTTCTGTCACAGGTTACAACACGCATTTAAATGGAAGAGCATGTCCAATCAGTCTGTGACACAAACATTCTTATTTAGGGAGTCTAGATCACTTAAATGTTGTTCATGGAAGACTTATATGATAATATGTCTCCCATCAGGGCAATATTGTTTTGATATAAACAGAGTGTACTGAGATATTTAATGTTAATTTCAAAGGGATTATATTACTACCTGTTCACTTATACTTTAAACTGTTGACCAATGTCCTTGCAAGAACATTCTCCACCTCAATCTTTCCCTAGCATTATAGGTCGTCATTTCTGTAGTCTTTTCTTATGTTGGTGGACAATTAATGTATTCCTGCTAAATCTGTGGGTTTCACTGCACTATGAAATACTCAGCAGTGGAAATAAGGACTATACCACAAACATAAAAACCATTTCTTAAATACAAAGTTAATAAAAAGGAGTGAGAAACAGAAACTGTCAAACTCCACATAAATATACCTCTTCTGCTCCCAAACTGCAACTCTAAACCATCCTGGTCATAGCTACTCCTCAGAGCTTCCTGACAACTTTCATATATGATGCCAAGAGGATATAGGTATGCAGATGCATCCTGTGCCCACACACAGAGAAACTCCTCAGTCTAACACCTGAATGCATGTTTAAGACCCTAAAACCCTAATGTTATGCAATCCAAATTTCAAACACTTTTGTTCACTCATTTTGGGAGTAGTCATGTATATTTTGAATATCTATTAGCCACAGCAGAAATTTTAATTGCACAAGGAACCATGGATGGACCTTGCTGAGATAGTACTCAAAGTCAGTCTATTTTTAATGGAAAGTAGGGCAGCCCTAGTGGCATTTAAATAAGGTAGAATAATTTTCTTTGTGCAGACTGGAATGCACCAACATTACCTTCTATAAGGTTTCTGGATTTCAACAAAGGAACAAAAATTGTTTTGGAGAACTCAAAAATGGTTTAATGCCTGTAGTAATAACTCAAAGGAGCCCAGAGGGAGACTTGTAAGTCTGGGAAGTTCTTTAAGAGAAGCTAATGGGTTTGTCACAAGAGAAAAGCAAACTATGAATATCAGACATCATGATTTCATTATGCTGTTTGTATGCTAGTCTCTATTTAGGACATTACGACATAATGGCAGGGCTTTTCAGACATAAATGCAAAAGTTACAATTGTGAACATTTTCCAATCTAACAAGAATGTGCAAATACCAACTGAATGGCTTGAATTTACCTTTCAATTTAGTGCTGCTGCCAGAAAGGGAATTAAAAGAGTTGAAACTATTGTCATTCTTGACCATAGGGACCTCAAAAAAAAAATCACTTATTTCTTTTGTGTTTGAGGCCAGCCCTGAAGAGTGAAGGTGTAACCACCTCTGGATCTGTGCTTTTGAAATAAAGTGAACCACTCTGGAAGCCCAGTTGGGAAAAAGTCTTTGCAATACTGAAGAAGAACTGTATTTTTAATTTGGGTCTGAAAAATAATTGCATGACTTTGGAGATGTGCTTCCTTGTACTCCTATCTGAACATTTGGTGCCTAGACTCATACAGATACTTTAGATCAGAGATTTTTAGACCACGGTCCACAAATCATTTACTGATGTTTTATGGGAGCCTTGCTGATCACAAGGTGCTGGTTTCTTCTATTGATTTCCAGCTACAAAAGTGAGTTAGGAGATAAATGCTAATTAAAAATAACTGTTAAAACTTTTAAAAGAAAGAAGTTATGTTAGTTTGCTTGGATGTTTATTCAGTTGCTGTGTTTGCAAAAGGAAAACTTTTGATCAAAACTGGAAGAATAAGACCTCCAAATAGAGCAAATGGGAAGGCCAATCCATGATTCTGGCTCTGGATGACAGCAGAGTTCCCTTGGGAAAGTTTTCACTACAGTGTGCAAAGCCAAACTGAAAGACAGTATACCTGTGCATCTAACTTCTGTAAAGGAAAGTGTGCAACCTCGCTGTTCTGCTTAATACATCATTTATGAGGTGAGAGGAAAAAAGATGACAGCAACAGACAGTAGGCAAAAAAGTCAGTTCCTAAGGGGAAATCAGAGCACTGTGCTCAGGATTAAAAAAATGTGACCATGACTTTTTTAGTGTATTGGAGACCAGTGTCAGGGTTGACCCAAAAACCAAGGAGCTTGGTGCCTAAAGTTAGGATTTCAGTACATTTAAAACTCAACTTTAAAATTACTATTCAACTGCCACCTTACTCAGGCATCTGGCATTGTGTGTTTGTGTATGCTCAGAACTACCCTCATCTTCACACATCTAAGGACCTTTGTACCTAATTCATGCTAAAACCCATCAGAAATGCAGAAAACTCTGGTTCTTTGGTTAAATCCCTGTGTCTCATGACAGAGTACACAGAATGCACAGTACACAGATGTCAGGATCATACTCCCTACAAAATGGAGTAGAAATCCTCCATTGTTTTAGGGCTGTGGTCTGGTTATGCTGCTGTTTTACAACATGCTTAAGGTTAGAGCCATCAAGCCAAAGGAAGGAGACCTGAATTCAGGCCCTACCATTGCCAGAGCTGATGAAATCTTCATCCTGGCTGGAAAGTGCTCTAATGACTCAGCTTTGAGATATCATCTGTTCATCTCGCTATGGTAATTTTACAGGACAGAAACAAACTCAAGAGCCTTGCAATAGAAAAGGAATAGCTACTTTGAACCTGATAGAACATACACTTGGCATAATTAGAAATCATATATGACCATTTAATATAAAATACTAAAATTTTCTGGAGCAGGGACCAGGTGAGTATTTTAACTCCAAAGAAGTGGAGACAATCTTTGGTCTGTGATATGTATTGGCTAAAAAATAATGTTAAACAGTTCCCTGAAACATTTTTTAGGGACAGAAGGACAGGATGTTACCTTACATTACTCTGTGTCTGCAACTATCTTGTCTTCCATCTAGAGTTCTCAGACCCTTTCATGGAAAGGAGAGACTGAGTCTTCTTGGATAGGTGAAGGAGTTAAACCTGGGCCCACTCCTATAAGAATGCAGAAAAAGGGGCCCATTCCATTTTCCTCCAGCCATTTTAGACAAAGGAAATCCATCTTTAAAACAAAAAAGTATAGCCGTGTCAAAAAATGGATTGCAGTGGAAAATTAGCATTTTCTGCACATTGCATTTCCAAACTGGCTCTAGTAGATCAATCCCAGACATCTCTTTCCTTGTGTTGTTTTCTTGAGCACCTAATTCTTCTCACAAACTCCACCATAAGGCTGGACATTTATCAAAGGGTTCTGACCCACATACCAGAGCCAAAAAACTGTATATTACACTGCATGTGCTGAAGTCCTTTGCTGGCATTGGCTCTTAATCTGTTGAGGTCAGTGGAATCACTGCAGTTGAACATCCACGTAAAAGAAATCAAAGTTGGATAGTAGCCAATGAAGTCTAGCTTTTGGCTATTTGTTCTCCAGACAATGATAATGACAGTATGTTCTTCCCACTTTCTTTTGAATCAAACAGCAGATGGATTTTATTAAGTTTATTCCTGAAGCTAGGCTTGGTGAATAGAACCTTCCCACCATTCTTTATCACTGCTACTCTGTCTGGTATCTTAGTGGGAAAATCATCCTCTACCTTAACATATGTGTTAAGGATGTGAGAGAATATGTCCAAAAGTAAGAAACAGGTCACAGTTTTTTCCGGCAGTTTCATGAATCTCGTAAAAGGAAGTCAATACTCTTCATAAACAAGAAAAACATTCATCTGCTCCCCATTTCACTGGGCACTTCATTTAGTAAAGACTTCAGTTCACTTATCTGAATTCGCTTTTTTGCAGTGGGTTATTATTGTATCCTCTGTTTAAATCTCTGCAATTGCCACTTACAATTTTATACTGTGAAAAGGAAACAAGATACAGATCAGTGAAGCATAAAGGTAAGTAAAACATTCATCTGAGTGATTAATTGGTGTATATGGCTGGTTTTGTCTCATCTGAGTAATGACAGTACTAACAAACAATAATCATTAAGTCACTCTGATCTGCCAAATGGGAACAAATATACTATGTATATTACATGTACTAATAGGATTATATGGCAGCTGCTGGTGGTATTTGTAATTAGAGATCTATATAGAATATAGATGTTTTAGAGAGATGGTGCCAATTCCAAAAGATTTGTGTGGGCTATAAGTGCTTGTAATTACTTTTTTTATTTTGCTAATAACTTATGAAGAACTGGTTTCAAACATTCTGTGAGCATTTGTTCTTTTTTATGTTGTTGCTGCTTATACTATTAAAAGATAGAGAATGTAAAGTTATTATTTTGATGTGAACGGAAAATGATTTTTCATAAAATTTAACATTTTTATCAGCTTTGATTTTGCTTTCTACCTGTACAAATGTAATTTATTTTAGCATTGAAGAATACACTTGCTTGTTTCTCAATTGTCTACATCATGTTAGAGTTGGTGTTTTTGAACAGTATTAAAAAAATTCTGTGATATGACTGAAAAGTGGATTTTTTTTCTCTGAAATACTTACAGCTACATTCTCAGTGCATTTTTCTGCACACTAGGTGTGCCTATACACAAATTCTTCAATTACAACATTTATTTCTCTCTTTTTCTTGCTCTGTTCTTTTAAAGGGTTAACTTACCATCAATAATATCATGGTTACATACCATCCTATTATAGTTTGATCTTTCAAAGCAAACACAGTCTCATGGCTGAGGCATATATCAGTTTTCAGGTTGAGAGGAAATACCATAATAATGTAGTCTTGAACCACAAAACAAAGCTGTTCAACTATGAATTAATTAATTTTTAGATGGTATAAGAAACCACTTGCCTCCTACCATTGTAAGTTCACATCTGATCTTGAATTGCTAAAAAATCCGAGAAAAATTTCTATATCCTTTAACAATTTGGTTTCTAGTGCTCTGCCATTCTACCCCCTAAGAATCAATGCCTTATTTCAAGTCTGGCTACATTCTGTTTACAGCCAGCATATTTTAACCTTCCTTGCCAAATGGGGAAGAAAAAAAAAAAAGAAAAAAAAAAAGAAAAAAAAAGCAGACGCAAAGTGGGGATGTTAATTAAAGTTACTACTGACAAGATCAGAGCAAAATAGTGAGAAGTAAAATAATCTTAAAAACACCTTTCCCCACCCCTCCTTCCTTCGAAGTTCTACCTCCTCCCTGTCAGTGCTGCAGGAAGATGGGGAGTAGGGGGTTACAGTCAGGTGTTCTTTCTGCCTCTGTCAGGGAGAGGAGTCTTTCCCTTGCTCCCTGTGGGGTCCCTCTCAGGGGAGACAGTCTTCATGAAACTCTCTGGCATGAGTTCATCCCATGGGCAACAGTTCTTCCCAAACTGCTGTTCCATGGGTCACTTCTCCATGGAGTGCAGTCTTTCACAATCAAGCTGCTCCAGCGTGAGTCTGCCACAGGGCAAGTCCTACCAGGGAAAACCTGCTCCAGCATGGGCTCCTCTTTCCATGGGCTGCAGGTCTCTGCCAGGACCCTGCTCCATCATGGGCAACCCATAAGGTCACATCTCCTTTGCGCAACCACCCGCTCCACTGTGGGCTCCTCCACAGGCTGCAGGTGGATCTCTGCACCTCGATGGTCCTCCATGGGCTGCAGGGGCACAGCTGCTCCATCATGGTCTGCGTCCTGGGCTGCATGGGAATTCCAGCTCCAGTGCCAGGAGTACCTCCTTCCCCTCCTTCTGGACTGATATTGGGGTCTACATTGTAGTTCATCAGTTCTCACTCTGCTCTTCCCTTGATGCAATTTTTATCTCTGCAGTAACTTTCTTTCCATTCTTAAATATGTTATCACAGAGGCCTTACTATCATTCCCAATTGGCTTGGCCTTGGCCAGCAGCAGGAAGCCTATTCTGGAACTGGCTGGCATATGCCCCACGAGACATAGGGGAAGCTTCCAACAGCTTCTAATAGAAACCACCCCTGTAGCCCACCTGGCCACAGAAAGCCAATGCATATTTTTACCTAGACTGGCATGAATTTGAAATAACTGCACTGCATGCAGTGAAGAGCAGAACTGCAGCACTCAGATGAAAGACTATCATACACATTATTTTCTAAACACATCTCTAGAGATATCGCTTGTTTATTTGTTGTTGACAAATTAAGAGGAATAATTCAGAACACAATGGTAGGTGAAGTGCCCATCTCCAGCTAAAACAATGTGACAAGTACCCCACTGGCCTGAAGCACTCTGGATGGGAGAGCATTGAAGAGCAAGAAAGGAATACTATAATGATATTATTGAGGTCACTGAATTTCCATGCCAGTATCATACCAAACTCCTGCACAATTACAAACTGTGTGAAATGCTATTACTTCCTTCTAGATGATTTTATCCCATTTCATCTTCTGAGTCTCTGTCTTTGTTATTTGATCACCTGAAAGATGCTGGACAGTTAGATAATTCTGATAGGAAAATCTGGCACCAAGTTAGTGCAGCAAAGTTGAAAACATATAGACTTGCCATATTCTTTGATAATACAAGGCTGGCAAGCACTGCCTATATATGAATACTACATGTCAGAGAGTGTTCATCTTAAAGCAATTTAACCGAGTGCCTTGGCTTGTGCCACTTGCAGTTTATCCCACCTGCCTTCCAAATAGCTCTGGGAGCCTTGGAACCATGACTCCATTAGGTTACAAAATAGCAGGTTTCTTGGTTGCACTGCTGCTCCAACAACAACAGCATCTGTTCAGACGAGTAAAAGAAGCACAACGATAGCCCAGTTACAGTACAACATGGATGTCTTCAGTGAATGAAAACCTCCAACCACAGATGAAAATCCACAGTGGAACACAGCTACAAAGAAGTCACATCTGCTGCAAATACCCAGAGAAACAAAGTGGTTTTTTTTCACTGGGCAATGACAGCTTGAATTCAGTTCCAAAGTAAAGTAAAGTAACTTTCGGCAGAGAGAAAGGACTTCATCAACAAGCTTATGAAGTTTATAGTGAAGACATTTTATTACACAAAGCACACAGTTTATATAGGGTTAGGACTACAGCTTATTGGCTAAAAGAGTTACACACCACCACACCAGATACTTCAGTTGGTTAAAGCCTATCTCTCACAAGTCCCATGTTTATATTATTTATCCTGGCTGTTTTCCTGCACCTGCAGAGGCCTGTGAATTCCTACTATGTGAATTCTTGGGGAGTAAACCACCTCCCTACCAGCCAGCAGCAGCTGAGCTCCTTGCTGCTTCTGGCTGATAGCTAAGTCTCACAGGGTTTTTCTATAGATCTGAATTGCTCACTTTTGATTTTACTGTACCAACACCAAAGATGCACATTTCTTGTACCATACAGCAAAACTCTGCCTGTAGATTTCTTAAAGCAGGCTGAATGCCAAAGGACAGGAAATAAATCATATAAGATTCCATAGAAAAGTGCAACACTGCTGAGATGGATTACATGAAAATATAGGCATGACCTTTTATTCTATTATTCTTCAGTTATCTGCTGATGAAAGACCATGGGATAGTGAGTTTTTAATTTCTTCATTATCCTTTCACTACCCCAGGCAGATAACAAATACTCAACATTATAACCAACAGGGGATGTTCGATCATCTCATATTGCATTGATAGCAGCTCTCTTCAAAGCAGATTGGGATATACAAGCAATGTGTCAACACTGGCTGAGAGGGAACATGCAGTCAGCTGAAGGGATGGAAACATAAGTTCTAACAAACAAGGTAGAAAAAGGGACTGATATTACAGCAATATCATTCCTGAATAATTTCACTGAAAATACTGGTGATGAGTGTGAATGAGGCTTATGAGTGTATAACAGATCACAATCTCAGGGTGTGTTCAGGGTAACTGGCAGTGTAATACTTGATGCATTTGTTTTTTCTTAACAAGTTTCTAAAGCAGAATTTTGCCAGAGAATCTTCATCTTTTGTTACCTAGTATTTTTTTTCCAGCTCCTACATTTGATAATTTTCACTGTTTTCTTGGCTTGAATTTTCTCAAAAATTTGTCCACCTGAATTCCATTGGAAGTCCAATTAAACCTTTTACTTGCATTATTTTAATCAACCCTTTGTAATTTTGTATTAGTGCTGTCAGTACTGGTTATTTTTCACTTAAACAAAAATGCAGAAAAACAATTCCCAGTTATAAATAAGTGAACGGGAATGCAGCCATAGAACTACTTAACCAGTGAGTAAACCTGAAATTTATTGCTAGACCCTCTCTGTGTTGGAGCTGGTTACAGCCCACATGCATCAGCAAGGGCACTGTTCCTGGTCAGTAACTGCTAAGGGAATGATTTTCTGCAGATTGCACGTTCACAGAAATACATCTCCTGACTAGAGTTGGACTTCCTTACTGATGCATTGGTTTATTCTGCACTGATAACCTTTAATGTAAAGCTAGTTTTTTGGGAGAATAAGTTCGCTAGAACAGTCAAAGGCTATATCATGCCAATCAACCTCAGTGACACAAAATGTTCCCATTCATCTTTAAATTGCTAGAATAGACTAGGTATAAAGTCATGTTCTCTGTTTCAGGGTTTACTCAAACTTCAAACATGAAAAAATCAGAGTGGAACACTAAGTGTTCAAAAGAACCAAATCAAAAATTAAAGGAATGACTACTCAGGGTTTTTTTGATTTTTAATTTTTATAGATTTTAGAAGTACTTGTAACTGTAGTAAAATGCAGATTTTAGTGCACCAGTATTTCTAACAGCTGAAGTTCAGTGTCTATGCATGCTAACCCCTACCCAATATCAATGCCTCAAATTCCATTTCTATTTAGTCTTGTTTTCAAGGTAGAGAGCTGAATACTATCTTAAAGCCTGCTCCACAAGACATAAACATAGGCCAATGACTTTGAAGCCAGGACACTGGAAGACCTCCAAGTATCCCTGTGTGCTATGAGGAAGAGAAGGATGATGAAGAGAGGGTCCCACTCTCCCCCAGACTCAATTCCTGATGGGATGTGCCTGGGGCGGGATGAGGCTGGACCGAGGATGTGTGAACTGAGGATTAGATAGAGTTCATTATAAAAACCATGAAACCGGTGTCGGGACACACTCTCACACAGCCACACACACACACTCATACACATATATACAGACACACAGAGGCACATGTTGATATGTATTCCTGTGGGCCCTAGGCCTGGACATTAAAGAATCTACCTTTTTGTCTTATCCCACACTAACCTGGCTCAGAGTACTGTTTTCTGCAGTCTCTCAAGGCATCACTACTCTGTGATCAAAATCTTTCTCAATTTAACAAATTTCAAGTCTTGTCTTTTCTTCTGTCCTACAGGAAAGAGGAAAAGAGCTCCAAATCAGTATTCAAACTCAGCCCAAAGGAGTTTTCGCTACAACTTCTGGGAAATCAATTTGCAGTTGTTAGTCCGACAGTTAAATTTCATTCTCCAGAATGACAGTGTTTTCAATGGAGGTATCAGTTATTGGGAGGGTATTTAACTGGGTTGAAAACACGTTATTAATTTCTAATACCCACTGGCTAAATCATAAACATGTATTTCTTCTATATGCTTTTTGTACTGGGGGGTTTGGTACACGACTGATCAAGATGGCAGTTTATGCAGACTCCAGCAAATAGTAAGGGCTGGTCTTTCTCATAGCACTTTGTGTTTTTCCAAAATTGCCTTTTCTATTTTTTTTTTATACTAGACAGCAATAAAAGTATTGTTCATTGACCTTTGTTTTCCTGTTTCTCTTTACAACTTCCTTTCAGACCAGACTGGTATCTCTGATGGTGTATTTCTGCAATGAGCTATCCCACGTTGCACAGCACCTGGCAGATGAAGCATGTTAACTGCACCTGGAAATCAGACTGGGTTTTTCCTTCCACCCACACACCAAACCAAAAGTCACAGAATAGGCCAAATGTAATTATACTTAGTGTGACATGGTTTCATTATTCATTCATTGCATTATTGCATTTGTTACTTGTCAGTTTAGACTTCACAGATAATATTAAGTTTTCTGATATTCAAAGCCACCATGATACTACCTATAACAACTGAGTTTGGCATTTCAGTGACTAATTGTGCCCATATTCTCTGAATCACTTTTCATAATAAATATATTTGTATGAGTAGAGAGACACAAAAAATGGATTCCTTATGACAAAGTGGTGAAGGTTTTAAAAGGACAGTTTACTTGTTTTAGTATAATTTTAATACTTTTGTCTCACTAAAAACATGCCTCAGCCATAAAGATAGAAAACATAATGGGATTTAGCACATTTCTTTGCAAAATCTCATCATCACTGGAATCAATACACAGAGTTCCTGAGTCAACTGTGTGGTAAAATGTACTCTTTCAAACATTATTCCCTGAAC
The DNA here is from genome assembly GCF_047495875.1 of Pithys albifrons albifrons. NCBI lineage: Eukaryota > Metazoa > Chordata > Aves > Passeriformes > Thamnophilidae > Pithys > Pithys albifrons. Next base: position 79,234,928 of record NC_092458.1, read on the forward strand.
TTAAAGCTGTATCACAAGCTTAAAACAAGTGCATAGTGTGTTATGCGTCAGTTAAAATATGGTACATGACAACTCCCCCAGAAAACAGAACAACCAAATTATTTTCTTCCCTTTAACTAAAAAAAAAAAAAAAACCAAACCTAAACAAACAAACAAACAAAAACATTTTCTGTTGTTAAGTATGGAAAGTCAAAACATAAACTGACAAGAAGGAAGCAAGTTCTAAATTAACAAGCCTGCCAAAAGGAAGAGAATCAAGAGATCACACCATGGGAAAAAACTATGACTAATATGTGGTATGTAACTTCTGTCTTTCTAATTCCATTCCCTGTGTTTCCACTTTTATAAATGATAACAAAATGGTTTTTGACACTGATATAGTTGCAAAATCCGAGTGAGGACAAGGCAGTGATAGCACTTTATGCACTGCAGTAAACTGAGTCTGGTTCTGTTATGGGAAGGATTTAATGGACAGCTTAAAAGGTCTGAAGCCACCTCATCCATCCTACCTCCTCAGCACAACTCCATTCAGCTTCAGCTCGACAGCAAAGTTTCTGATCCAGTGCAACAAATCTTATATCTAGAACCTTAGCTTTGTCTTGTCTACTCTTTCTATCCCATCTGCCACTTGGTAAAAGTATTTGCAAAAAAAAAGAGACTGTAAGGAAAAATATTTTTGCAAAGCTCTTCCTTAGGGTTTTATTTCCTAATACAGTTATTTACGTACTGTTCTACTATGCAGCTTTGGGGGGAGTGGGATGGTTCCCGCCTGTCCTCCAAAGCTGAGGAGCACTTAGACACAGATCTTCACAGTCCAGTGGTGAGAGGCGAAAACAGTTTATTGCAAAATTCCCAGGGCTTTTATGGGGTTCTAGCAGGAAGGTGCTAGAGCTGGGACTGGATTGGGTAAGGATTGGGCAAAAGGGAGGGATTTAGGTGTAGACTAGCCAATGGGGAAATAGGAGAACCACAGCCAATAGAAACTCAGGGATTTAGGATAGATGGCTGAGATAACCAATAGAGTTAGAACAGGGGCGGGCCTGGCTGTGTGGACAGAGCAATATGGGACCGACCAGGGAAGCCACTTGGTTGCCATGTGTAGGGATGACTTGGCATGAAGCCACCCCAGCTCTGTCCCACCGGGCACAGCCCCGGCTGGTCTTGGAGTGGTGGGGGCTGCCCCAGCAGTGTTGGTGGGGGGCCAAGGGGGCTCTCCCCCGGGTGGGATCTCACCCAACTCAGAGAGGAACAACGGCGGTGCTTATAACTCATGTGAAGAACAAAAGCCTCCGGGGAACACAGGGGAGGACAGGGTGAGACAGCACGGCAGAAACGTGATAACCAAGGGAGAGGGGTGTTACAAAAGACCTTCTGAACCGAAAACCATACTGAGAAAACGCATTAACTTTAAAACTCCAACAAGTCTCTCATGTATGTGCCTTTCAGCACTGTCCTTCTTCAAGGTCCACAATCAAAGCTTTTTCTTGCCATACCTCATAATCTGGTGTGTTTCCAACATTCTATTTCTATCTAGCACAGTCCTACTTTCAAATGTCAAAAATCCCTGTGGTGGAACAAGAATGCTGCTGACTGTCAGCTCTCCAGTCTCCATGCAAACATATATATATATAAGTAGTCGAATCCCAGCAGATATAATGTTTATATATAAAGTCATTGAATTATTTAGGTTGGAAAAGACATCTAATACCATCAAGTCCAACCGTTCACTCAGCACTGCCAAGTTCACCACTAAACCATGTTTTTAGGGGCTACATCTTTATGTTTTTTAAACTCAGAGATGGTGATTCCACACTTCCCTGGGCAGCCTGTTCCAAACCCTGACACCCCTTTCAGTGACGAATTTTTTCCTAATACCCAGTCTAAACCTCTCCTGGTGCAACTTGAGAACATTTCCTCCTGTCCTACTGTTTTTCACTTGGGAGAAGAGACTGACCCCCACCTTGGCAACAATCTCCTTTGTGGTTGCTGTAGAGAGCAATAAAGTCCCCCCTAACATTATTCATTTATGTACTCTTATTAAGTCTCACATAAATAGTCCACAAATTGAAATCATAAAAATCAAACTTGGAAAATCTTTGTACATTGTCCTTCATTTCTATCATGCTCAAAATTATTCACCTCAGAAGACACTGCTAGGTATTGTATTTTTTTCAGAGTGAATTAGAAGCACTTCTGCAAAACATCCTGTTTTCCACTTTTTTCCCCCCCTGCATCTGTGATGTTATTAGTGGCAGATGTAGACAGCTGTATGAACTGGTGTCCCTTTTCAAATTGCAGCATTCATACCAAGTTAATGGGCCACATTTCAGCAGAGTGGGTGGGTGGCAAACCACACAGAGCTATTTAGCATTCAGGAAGCCTGTTCTTTCCTTGTCTAAAATTGTTACTTAAGCCTCTGCAGTGATCAAGTAGCAAGTGGCACTGGAACCTGTTTAGCTTACCTCTCTTACATGGGAAGAAAATTCAGTAAGGCCAGTCTAACAAAGCAGATGACATCATAGTTCTCCACATAGCTGCTAATGCAACAGAATGGGGCAAAGAAATGAAACAAAATTTTAAAATGAAATAAAAATAAAAACGACTGCTGGGAAGCAAACCTTCTCCACTGGCGAAATACAAGATGGAATGCTTTGTTGATATTCTTTGCTCTCATCCATGACAGCATCTCAGGGAGATACTGAATTGAGTTTGTAACTAGAGCAACTGGCATAAAGTACCACTGAATTCACCAGAACTCTATTGATTTACATCAGCTGGGTAATGAAGGTGGAAGTGAGCTCAATTTTGCTAACAACTCTAGTGAAAACTAGCTTGCCTTTCATTTCTTTCATGACAGCTTGGCCAAAAAGACTATGAAACCTAAATAGGAAAGTCAAGAGAAGAAATAGAAGCTCACTCCGGGAACATGGTACATCCACTGTTGTGAAGCAGGTCTGCATTCAGCACTAAGACTCCATGCCACTCACAGCATTGAGGTGTTGCTGTATCTGAGAAACCTTTAAACCACCAGCCCAGGGACTGGAAGCACAGGAGAATTTCTTCCCAGTTCTCTATAAAATTTCTGGTTTTTCTTCTAGTTTACTCCCTGTTATAGTCAATCCTCTTCTTCACAGATTTGATAGAGACTACTGTCTTTTCAAACAGTTTGGTTGTGATTTTTTAGCAGTGTATGCACTTGTTAAGGCCAGGGTTTACTAAGATATATTCCATCCAAGAGATGTGTCTTCACCGTGATTCCTACTCTTTGTTAAGATTCTGAGTACTGCTAATTCTGAGTACTACTCACACTGCTAATCTTGCTTATATGCCTCTTTTTTTCCCAACACATTTGTTTTAGTCTTCCCAAAATCCTGGTCTTTTTCTACCTCTTGGGCAATATTTTGTTTGTTTGAGAAAATTGAAAATCTACCTTCAGATAGAAATAACTATCTCCAGTGCTGTTTCTACTGTTGCCTGATTGTTTCTACTTCATCTTCTTTGCATCCCACAGTATTTGAATAGCTGCTTTTGCTTTGTGTTTTTATTTGATATCATGTCCAGTGCACAATTCCTTGGCAGCAATAGACTCTCTATCATGTGAAGCAGATAACCACAGATCTTGTGTGTGTTTTCTGATGCAAAAGATGAATCAACATTGTTTCTTCATTGCTGTCTGTGTTGCCATTCCATCAGTCACTTTACTATCAATGCCATTTTCATGGGTTTTTGTGAGTACACAAACCAGGACATCTTGTGCTCATATCCCCATGTGATGTTGAGCTGTTTTGAAATTAGTGGTAGGTTCTGTGCCGCACTGCTTCAATAGGATAGATGGAATATGATTTCCTTGTTGTGCATGCCTAATGCTGTCTACAACTCACAGCAACAAGATATTTCTTTTCTCATGGTAAAAATGCTCTAGTAAAAATCCAAGCACTCAGGATTTTCTCCAGGTGAGGGTGTTCCTCTATTTACATTGATCACTCCTGGAATCAAGATGAGATTCAAAGACTTTCTCACCCAGTTGTTCCTGTTCAAAGATTTTCAGAGGAGTAGTAAGTTTATGTCACTCAATATACCATGTGATTTTTATTCTGGGTAAATCTAGAGGAACTTCTTTAGTCACTCATGATAAGCCCTGGTTTCTTGCATACTATATGTAAACTGTCTTTCAAACAGTGTGACACACCTGGCCAATGTTATGTCACTATCATATCAGAGTTAAATTCAATAGGTGGATTGTGACCTCTTTGCAACCTTCAAGCTTTCCTCCAGCTTGAAGAACTTTTCTCAAGAGTAAGCTTAGGGACAGCTAGTACAGTTTTAACTTCTGTTTTATGTCTGAAATTCCTCCTTGAAGCACATATTATGTTAAAATTTTGGCCTAATTTACCAAGGCTTTTCTCCCTCTTCTCTCACACCTAGATTTTTAGTTTCACTACTAAACTAGTAAGTGATACTTAAATACTGAGTAAGAAGCTTTGTTTAAGATGAGTTTTGTGCTTGATACCACTCCTCCATTTCACCCGTTATGAACTCCAAGTAACAATGTTTATTGCTCTCCACCTTTGGTTCTTTACTAACAGCTTCAGGGTGCTTGTCTTGTATATGCCTTTTACTTGGCTACATTTTCTTCAGTCTAAAAATCACCTTATCATTTTTATGGGTTGATATTATGGCTAGCTGCACCATCTATCAGCAAACAAATTGCTCTTTGATATAAAAACAGATAATAAAATGCAGCATCTTTCTTCTTTAGTGCCAAGAGAACCTTGGGATCTGACAGGCGTGTTGGAAATACTCTCCTCATACTGGTTAGTGCAGAAAGCAAGATTCTTTTCCTTCCTTCCTTCCTTCCTTCCTTCCTTCCTTCCTTCCTTCCTTCCTTCCTTCCTTCCTTCCTTCCTTCCTTCCTTCCTTCCTTCCTTCCTTCCTTCCTTCCTTCCTTCCTTCCTTCCTTCCTTCCTTCCTTCCTTCCTTCCTTCCCTCCTTCCTTCCCTCCTTCCTTCCTTCCTTCCCTCCTTCCTTCCTTCCTTCCCTCCTTCCTTCCATGCTTCCATCCATCCTTCCCTCTCAAGGGTATGTCCTAAAACTTGGAACCAGCTGCTTTGCATATGATGCTGCCTTTAACAAGAGTGTGCAAAGCCTTAGCAATACAATATGCCGTGCCTCATTAATATAACAACCAATGCTTCCAAAGGTCCATTTGGATGCCACAGTTCCTTACTCTGGTGCATATTCTGTCATCTGCTGCTTGTTTTTTGTCTTTAAAAACAATTTCTCTCTAACCCTTCACCGTGTGAGACTGCAACACTCAATAATTACCTTTTGGCCCTTCTAGCATGTTATATATAAATCTTGACTAAAGGATCTCATTCACTCCTCATTGTTCTTCTCCACTGAAATAAAAAAAAAAATCTAACTTATTTCTCTAATTTATTTTCTATTTTTTGTTCATGTATGACACAGGTTCAATTCTTTGTTTTGTTTACTTACTTGTGCTGCAATTTCATCATCTTCAGTAAGCCAAGTCCCTTATGTAATTTTTTTAATCTATTTCCAGTTGTTCTCTTTTGCCTTTAGATCATATTTTCTCTTGGGGCTATTTTCATTATCAGGATCCAGATACATAAATACATGCATAAATACTAACACATGGACTCCAAGCATATAAACTCAGATTGAATTATTACCCAGAAATCTATTTATGTAGACAGCCAGCTTTAGACAATGTTCCAGCCATGCCTATGCAGACTAACTGGCTGGTGTCTCCTGTAACATGGTTTTGGTTTTTTTCTCCTCCACTTTAAATGCTTCTTTAGAATTCTGCAGAGATCATACCACCTTGCCTCTTCTAACCTGAGGCTTTCACACAACAACAGCTTCTGTTTGTATCAGAATTTCTGATGAACTAACAACCAATTCTCCACCATTTGAGAACAAAGCTGGAATGGAAGCTAACTCTTCAAAAATATTCTTATTTAACTCAGTCAGGACCTGAATCTGAATGTGCCATAAGGTACTGCCATCTGCCCAGTTATCTCATCCTAGGAATCTACAAAGATATCAGTTGCAAATAAAAATTAACTATTTAGGAATACTTTAGAAATCTGAATACTGGTGAAAAACAGTTAGGAAGCCAGGCAGAATATTGTTTTATATTGAGTTGTGGTATTTAATAGTTACTAAAATAATAATTATTTTTAAAAAACCCCAACAACTAAAAAATTGCATGTTTTAATTTTTTAGCAAGTTTAACATTTAAACAGCTCACTCTGTTGAAATGAATACATCTTTAAGGATACAACATATGTAAAGCCATGTAACTTTACAATTACTTAAAATTAAGACAATGCAATTAGCAATTGCATAATCAGAATCAGAAATAACTCCTTCTACAAGGTGATCTGTGCTGTATGTATTACCATTTAGTTGAAAGTATCTATCGCAGGACAGTAAAGTCCAATCTGAAAGATGATTCATTAATTATTATATGGAAGGCAGATTTCTAGTGCAGATAGAAATATTAGGTATTACAGCTTCTTTCATCTTTATGTATTCTTGTGTTCCTGTCTTGGCTATTCTAGAACAACATATTTCAGATCTGACACAGCCTTATTGCAATGGAGAAATTACCTACAATGCTGACCTATTATTGCACATTAGATGCAATCTCATGCATTTATGTAACATTTAAATGGATTTATTCAAATTGGTGAAAACCTTCCTTTAGTTACTCCAAAAACCATTAGCTGTTATATTGCCAAAAACTTATAGACACTTCTGTACTAATGTGTTCCATTTTCAGTCCACAGAGTGAGAACATTTTCATAGCATTTCTTTGTAGATTAATTGATCTAACTGCAATGAGGGCTCTTATCATTCCTCTGCCAGAGGTGAATTCTGCTGCTAATCATGATGCAATTTGTGCAATTGTGCTGCGCTATGAATGGTACAGGAGAAATCACGTTTATGATGAGGTGGCCCTGAATCTAGCAAGATCACTATAAACAGAGAAATACAGAAGCAGCAATAAACCACTGTTGTGGTTTAACTTCTGCTGGCAACTCAGCTCCATGCAGCCTCTTGCTCACTCTTCCACCACATCAGAATGTGGGGGGAGAATTGAAAAATACAACTGAGAAAGCTTGTAGATTGAGATAAAGACAGTTTAATAGGGAAAACAAAAGCTGTGCACCCAAACAAAGCAAAACAAGGAATTCATTAATCATTTTCCAGGCAGGTGTTCAGCCATCTCTAGTAAATCAGGACCCCATCACATGTAACAGTGACTTGGAAAGACATATGTCATCAGTCTGAACATCCCCTCTTTCTTCTTTTCTCCCCAGCTTTATCTACAGAGCATGTCGCCATGTGGTCTGGAATATCCTTTGGGTCGGTTGGGGTCAGCTGTCCCAGCTGTGTCCTTTCCCTAACCCCCTGAGCACTCCAGGCCTCCTCACTGGTGGGGTGCAGTGAGGAGCACAACAGTGCAGTTGTGGGGTGCAGTGAGGAGCACAACTCTAAGCACTGCTCAGCAGTAACTAAAGCACTCCTGTATTATCAACACAGTTTCCAGCACAAATCCAAAACACAGCCCCATATCAGCTACCATGGAAAAAATTAACTCTAACCCAATCAAAAATAGCACAGGAGTAAAATAACCCAACAGGGATCAAAATGTACAGATAACATCTCTGTTGATAAAGGCTGATGTCTCTTGGTCAACAAAGCAACATCACCAGGGTGCCACTTCTACTTTTATTGGTAGCATCTCTGCTGTACATGCTGTAAGTCAGCTCTGCAAAGTGACATTTTGCTGCTGTTGCTTTGTTCCCATGCACTGCACAGGGATGAACAGATATAAGTGGAATCTATCTCAACTATTCTATGATTTGAGGTTTGTAGAGTAGAAAAAACACAAAGACCTCTTTTGTCCTCGCTTACCCTATAGGCTTTGAGGTGAGAAAACCTTGAAGGAATTTCTAAGAGGAAGAAGTTTGACTATTTTTGACACACTTCTAAATGCTGTTGCAGACATTGAGCAGTCAAGTGTGAATAATTTGGTCTGTGTGGTTCTTCAGTGCTGTTTAACTATTCACTAACAACTGCATCATTTGTATACTCTCTATTTTCTTAGCTTGTCCTAAAGTCTTGGATATAGTAAAATATTTTTTATACTGAATGGTTCATCCCAGATTTTGCTTTCCTTTTCCCTTATAAAGATTTATTGAAATCTTCTCCATATCATCTTTCTCTTGGTCATAAAAAATCCAAGGAAAAAAAATTCTTCTGTGATTCTTCATTATGAACTGCATATGCTTTCCTACCTGTATCTTTATTCTCTATCTATCATAGACGTCTGTTGCACTAACACAATTGTTCTTGTACTTTGCTCACATTCTTTTAACAACATAAGCTCTCTTGATGTGTTCTGGCTCTGATGCTTTTTGGACCTCACCCATCCAGGAAGCCAACAAGGCTGGATCTCTTACAGAAACCAATTATTTTAATCCCAATTATTCTCACTCTCAGTTTGATTTGATAGAGAAAACACTTTATTTTCTATATATTTTTATTGTATAAGCAGCTTGCTGATACTTCCCCAGAAGCCTATTTCTCTTTGTGTTCCTTAGATCTCAGCAGTATATCCAAATCACTCTCTACTTTTGGTTACCTGCAAGACCAGAAGTTTGACTTTAGCCTTTCCAGCTGTCTTGGCTCAGAGCTTGCAGCAACTGTAGCCAGGTGCAGTGAAAGTGAATGGTGGTGTGTCTGCCTGCTCAAGGGTCTGAGCTATAGGTGGCTCTTGGCTGAAGGAAGAAGCAGTCAGTTTTCTCCACAGACAAATTATGAGGGATAGGGGTGGGGAGGATCAGAAGTGGGTATGGTCTGGGTAACCACAAAAAGTCTTTGGGCTCACTAAAAATTTTGCTGAATTAGGTACCACTGAATTTTGCCCCATCATGCCTCTCAACTGTTTTGGTTCTTTGAAGTCATCTTATGGGGCAGCTCCAAACATCTGTTTTTATGACATTTCTCTTAGTGAGAGACTTGGAAAGAGCTCATCAAGTGCAATGACAATAGGATAAGTTAAAATATGGTGTTAATGCCTCTTCTGAGATGCTTAGGTCTACTTTGTAGCTGATAAATTCCCTGGGCTAAATTACATCCTTTGATAGGAAATGGCTATCACAAAAACCAATGGGAGTTTGACTTGTCATCAAAGGATGGTAAGGAGCCCTCAAGGAAAACAGTATAAAACTATTGCCTCTTCTACTACTTGATCTAACTAATTAAGAAATCAGAATGTGACAGAAGAATGTTGATGGTGAGCAGATGCATTTGCTGAGTGATTATTGCCAGTCTGGTTTCTAAAGTTAATATACACAGCAGAACACTCAACACTTTGCTATGAACTTTAGAAGTCTAATTAACCGTTACTACCAATTCTCTGTAAATTATCAGAAGTGTGGCAAGCATTTTGCTAAAGGTCATCTCTACATTTTGCATCTAACTTAGGTGAAATACTGGTAATACATTGATCTCAATGGTGTGTTGCATTCTCCTCATCTGTTCTGTCCACATGTTTTTCACGTTATATTGTAAATTTTTCAGGATGTTATCAAAGTGGCTGTGATTCCAGCAGCCCTGCACACCACAGGTGGGATTCACTGATTTTAGATATTTATAGTATGTAGTCATTACAAAGTGTTCACTTATTCAACACATTAAACAGAACTGGGTTAGTCTTACCAGACAACTGGCAGCTGAGACACATAAAAATTAAAGCTCATACTGAGCATGAACTTGTATGCAGATGGTCTTTTTATTCTCACACTTTGGTTGTTGAGAAGTAAGCACTGAGTAACAGATCTGCAATCAGTGCATAAAGAGACATGCTTAAGTTAAGCTACCTAGATCAGAAAACCTTACTCCAAAGCTAAAATCCCACCCACATTCATCAAACAGCGCTTTGTGTTTTACAGCTCCTGGTCTCTTCTTACTGTAGGCCATGACTCTTCAAAACTGAATAGGTCATCAAGCAATTTAAGAATACTTCCAAAAGAGTGTGATTCATTTCCTTGAGCTGCCATAGACCCAATAAAATTTTCACAAATTGTCATTGTTTTTCATGTTTATGCACATTTCCTGATTTCTTGACAAGATTCCTACCCTTCAAGGTGACCTGAATTCACTTTATTCCAATTCTATGATTTCTTCTCAAATTGAGGGTACATAGAAGCATGATCTGAAAAGAAAATTTTAAAATATTTGTCTGCTGCTGAATTATGAAGCACCAGGAAGAAAATGCCTTGTATTTCTTCCTCCCACTGGCATATACCGGTATCCACATAGTCCGTGACTTGACATTTAAGAGAGTATCTTCCTTTTATAAAATCAGTTGAATGGAAGGGATTGCTGTTGATATTTGTTCTGCTTGAAGGCATATTAGCCATAAGCTTCCACAAAAATATCTGTCAAAGACAGCTAGAGCATTTTGAACATGTGTCCCATACTGATGCTATAATCATTGATGTGAATTAGGAGCATCCTTACAAGGCTTTATGTTAAGTCTCTGAAACCAATTTTACAGGGAAGTAAATCTGGCTTGTGTGCTCGTAACACATTGTGCTGCAATTGAAATGCATTTTATATGTCAAAAGTTGGACCCAATAATGAGTTAGAGTCAGTGCTTAGAGTTCAGTCATAGTGAGTTACCTCCTTAAGACTGAGAAATAAATTTCCCCAGCCACTAACTACCCACAAGTCCTGTTCTTTGTCCAAAGACCCCAAAGGCATAGGGAGTCTGTGACAGGTATGAGCTCCGTGCATGCAGAATGTAGTGCAAAATCAGTTCCACCTCTCACCATGATGGTGATGCTGGAATAACCCTAAAAGTCCTAAAACAGAAGTTAGTAAGTCATCATCTTTTAGGAAACAGCAGTGATAAACACAAGTGCTTCTGTATAGGATAGTCTCTTCAACTAATGCTATGTTAGCTTGTTTCTACAGTTTTGAAACAGGCATATTTAAAACATTTGATGAAATAAACTTGTGGAGAATAAATAATTGGAATGTATTCCTATTGAGGTCATTTGCTTTAGCAATAGGCTTTTATTTAGAACAAAAAAGGGTATGATACTGTCCTGGAAAACAACTGACAGGATAGAAGCACATATCTGTATAAGGTTTATCTGTGGTCTTTCATGTCTTCCTCTGTGCTTTCCTTATCTCTCTCAAGATCAGACTTAAAACTGAATATTTGGGGGGGGGGGGGAAGAACACAACAAAAAAATTAGAAAACAAATTAAATTAGCACTGTCTAATGAGATAGGTTTTTGAACTTGTCTAAAATGCATTTCATCTCAGACTGAGATCCTTTCATTCTTCAAAATACTTTGTTCTGCATCCAGTGGTTCTCTTATTGTCATGGGAGCTCATCTACTTTGCAGAGCAGTCAATTTCCTACCTCCCAATGACTTACAGAAGTTATTTGTTGCATCAGAATTGGCCCAAGCATGAGAAAATGCTGACCTTCCTGACAAAACAGATCTGCTCAGAAGCATGGTTGGCTTTTGAAGAATAGGTAGAATTAAAAATTGAATTTTTAATTGGCTGAGTTTGTAGTAAACTATTTCTTAGGGAAGTCAAAATTGAGTCAGTGCCTACTCAGCTCCAGAAAACAAAGGTAACTGATCCAGGCTCCCTGGGTCCCCCTGCCCCATTGCAATATAAAGTCTGGATGCTCTAGAAGCTGTGCTCTGACTACAGGTCTGGTCTTAGCTGTCTAACCTCTTTCTTTTATTTAGGCTCACATCTTCACTTCCTTTAGAATTGGACAAGATTCCTTGTCCTTTCCACCAGCTAGTGAAGCTGGTGAACATCTCATACAGAACTGAATGTGTGCTCACACAGAGAATTGAAACAGATTTTAACAAGAAGATAGGGTAGCCTGCAAGATGGGGCAGAGGGTTTGGCCCAAGTTGTTAAACCACTTGCTTACACATAACAAGCTCCTTTCATTCTCCCTTTTCCCCGTTTTATCAAGCTTGTTCTTTTTCCAGTCCATTTTCATTTCCCTTTTTCTAGATCCATGGCCTCTCAAATAAACAAGCCTGCATGGTACTTTTCTCTCTCGGTCCCACTTTTGCTAGCTTTCTATCCAAACTTGGTATCTCTAATGCTTCTACCTGGATCATTTCAGCCATACCAGGCATTGCTGAAAGGGTTTTCTAGATCTTGCCACCTCTGTTCCCAGAGGCCCTTAGTACTTCCCTAGAGGTGTCAGTGTGGTCTGGTTGTTACTCATACGAGTCCCCCTTAAACACCTATAAAAACTGGCCATCCTTCATAGTATTACCCATGACTATTGTCATCTTCACTCAGTGCTAGTCGTTACATCCAGCAGTTTTTCATGGTCTGTTCAGCTAACTGACCCTCAGGCCAGGACCTAGTTATAAGCCTGCCCATCTCATCAGGGACATTTTTATTGAGGAAGAGTCAGCTTTGAGTATTAATTTTCCTTTTTTTTTTTTTACAAAGAGTATTCTGGAGGCAGATTTCTGCATACTGTACTATTGTATATCCTTGGCATATACAGGTTGAATGACTATAGTATGTGTAATACTCATTTCACTTAAATTTAAATACTCATAAATAAGTCACCCAAGTGTGCTAAATCCAGGTTACTCCTGTAAATTTTTCACAGTAATAAAGAAAAATAGGCAACTCTAATTTTCTTGGACTCCATCCTGTAACCAGTGCCTCATGAGGCATTGACTAGTCCTCCGAAAGGGGCTTACATTGACACATACGTTTTACATAGGTGACCTTGGATGCAATTAATTCAATCCTAAGTGTATTCAGGACTGATTAGTCATCTTAATCCTTGCACATATTAATTACAGGTAATTTTTTGTTTTCCAGTTTTTCAAGTTGAATGATTCTATGATCTAGATTTGATTACTGTTTCAGGTTTGAAAGATCCTCCCAAAATCTTTCTCAAATTATTTGCTTTCCAGGAATAATACATCTAAATCTTGAGCACTCATACTGCTTCCATAGAGGAACCCTTGTAATACTTGATTTAAAGAGAGGAGTTGCATTTCAAGAATAAAATTACTCCACTGAAATTAATCTAGGTAGCCATCCTAGATAAAAAATGCCTCATGCAGAGATTTTCCCCTCCACTGTTATGATAAACTCTACCCAACTGTACTTCTGAGTGACAAAAGAAATTCATAAATAGAGGCCAAATGAAGGAAAAAATGTATAAAGACAAAAAGTACTTCCAATCAAGTTTCTTACACCAAAAGTCACAGAATTTTCTCTCCTTTCCAGTCCAGCATTTTGGAAGAGCTTCCAAAGGAACTTCCAAGTCAGCCTGTCTCCCCAGTAAAGCATTTGCAAACTCTGAACTGCCTGAAACACAATTCATCTCCCAGAGATTATTATAGTACAGTTTTCACATTGTAGAAAAGGGGCTTTTTTTCTTTGGCACAGCAAGAGCCCTCAGACAATAAATCAACACATTCAAGCTGTAAATTGAACAAAACCAGAGGTGAGATGTATGGCTAAAAGCAAAATAAGTCCAGTTCAAACCTGTGCAAGAAAGAAACATCAAAAAGAACTCTCATATTCTCCCTGTCTTTCAGCACAGATAAACACAAAGGTGTTGCCTGGGGGTTTTCTTTATGGTAGTGTCCGTGCATTGATCTTTAGCACAATTAGGCAAACAAGAACAAGATTTATCTCTGGGCCACAGTATATGAATGCAAAATATACAGTGCTGGAAGGTAAATCTGTACTTCTCCTTGCAAAGCATGACATAAAAATTCAGCATTTGTGACTGAGTATTTCCTACAGACATATGTGTCCATATACTCGTCCCTTTCCAGCTCATTTTAAAAGTTTTTATTTGAAAAGACAAAAATTTCACTCATTAAACAAAAGATTTTTGGATCCAAGCACATTACTTGTAAATAACTTAATTTGCAAGCCACAACTTCAGGGCATCAAAATTGATGATTATTCCCTTCTCTCACAGCTGTGAATCTGAAGCAATGACAGGCAAAATTTGGAGATGGTAACAGATCCACAGGATTCTGTGGATCACAATCACTACTTGTTTCCTTGATCTGGCAATTCCACAATCTCAAAATGAACAGGAAGATACGGTTTGTGCAGGGTGAGGTTCTGCTAACATTCTCATCTGGTATCCCATTCTATTCTTATCTGGTATCCTTTGCTACAAACACTAGGTCAGACAGCCTTATCAACAGGATAAATATTATTCTGACTGAGTGAGCTAGAAATCCAGCAAGAACTGTAAACTCTTTTCATTCTAAAATGAACTCTGAATCACCTGTATCTGTAGTGCTGAGAAAAACAAGTCAATACCCTTTGCAACTGTTTTTTAATGATATGTTTTACACTGTTAACACAGAATGAATATGTTTATTTTGTAAATAATTTTTATTGGTGCTTTCTTGAGAGTGATGGAGCTTAATGTTTAGTGACTTTTTCTTTTGTTTGGGTTGGTTGGGTTTTTTAGTTCTGAATATGCAAGGCTTGAACTGAATCCATTAAATATAACCAAATTCTAGGCACTGAACTCAAGATAAATGAAGAAAGTGGGGAAAACTATTTTTAAAAGTCAGCAGAAAGAAGGGGGCTAACTGAGCCTCTGGGGAGAGTCAAAGATACGTTAATCTTCAGAAATGAGACAGAGTCTGATGCAAAGTCATGAAACTGTCTGACATCAGAAGATTAGATTTTATCTGCACTTTGTCCTTTTTAGGAGCAAGATTTAGAACTGACAGAAACATGTGATGGAAACTGGTAAAAAGAGAAACATGTGAGAACAATAAGATCACTTAAAACCTGACCTTAAAACCACTGATTAGGACTTCTCCTGTTATTTTATGTGTCACTTCTATGTGTCACTTCTCTGTTCCTCCTCCCTCTGATTGTGGTTGCAGGTCATGTGAAGACAGCTCTAAGACTCCAACTATCAGACAACCAGCACAGCCCTAGTTTTCAGAGAGAGGAAACTATTCATTTACATTTCTTCACAAAATACTGGTAGATTAATTTTATATCAGTAGGTTTTGAGTTGTTTCTTTCCACCACATCACTAATATCATGGTGTTACAAAGAATTGCATGTCTTCCACAGACTAAATTATTAAAAAAAAATTAAAATCATCCAAGTGAGCTTTTGGGTTGACTCAGCAGAAGTATGACTTCATGAAATATTTTCCTGCCTAGTTCAGTGGTAGTAGGATCATTAATCATGAAATCAGATCTTAAGGGGTGACCTATGCTGTTCATGGCTTGGCAACACAATTGTTGTATTCCCTCTACATTGTCCACACAGGCCGTTAAAGAGCCTCTGGCCTCTTATTTCCTTATTTTGAATAGCTAGTACTGTATTTAGGACATTAGAAAAACATATCCTAGAAATTCCCCTCTTATAGCTCTGTTGGGTAGAAACATCCTGTATATATCAGCACCAGTTGTAGATAAACAAAACGGTCCTTGATGGAACAATTCACAAACACTACATCTAGATAAAGGAAGACAGAGCCCCACAAGTTAATGAACCCTGCAGCCATCCCACCCATATTTAAACACCTAAGAGTCGATCTGTGAAGCTAAACAAAGAGTGTCAAAAAGGTAGCTGAAGCACTGGACCTCTATGGTTTCCACAGCTTGTTAACTCTCTCTCCTGGGTTTCTTTTGGACAATTCCAAATAGGTGTCCCTATGAAGCATCTGCTACAAAGAAAGATGAATCCAAATAGTGTAAAGACAAATTAGTAACAGATGATTGATTTAGTGGTACAGTTTCATTTATGCACTCAAGTTGGTCACATGTTCATTATACTCAATAACAATCTCTGAATTCTAGGATCTGAGTTCCTGTCTGATGGTTTCCTCTCCACTGACAAAGGATGGGAATGTACTTTACAAAACTGTATTCCCAAATATGGGTTCTTTGGCCCACTGTGCAAGATGCCAAACCACACACAGAATCAAGATGTTTGGTCTTACTTATTGTCTTTGCAAAGATGGGTGCTACATGATGAATCCACAAGGCCAGCACACCTTCAGCATGCCAAGTGCTCATATTTATATGCTTGAAATAATACAAAATTGGCATCTCCTGTATATGTAACAACATAAAGCTACAGTCATTCACCTTTTGTTCTCATGTCTGAGTTTAATTATAAAGATACCGTGGACACTGATTCTACTACGCATGCTCTAAGAGGAAGGAGCTTATGTGAGTAAGGGTTAATCAGCCTATTGGTGGGTATTTCATTGAGCTAGTGAGCACAAAGTTCAAGCAAAGTTGTTATTTGGTTTTGTAGTTTGATTTATAGTGTCCTGCTGTTCTTACTTCTTGGGTCATGGCTCTTGGTTTCTTCAGGTTTGGTTATTCCCTCATTTTTCGTAAGTTCTTTCACATGTCCTCTACCACAGTGAATTTTTAACCTTCTTATGGCACTTTATTCAACAAACCTAAATACTTCATTTAAGCACACAAACTGGCATTCATCACATTAGTAATACACTGGCAAAAAAAAAAAATAGTATAGCTATCATCTCCCCATCTGGCAAACGGATGATCATCAAAATTAAAGGCAGCAAATTCCCTAAAGCAAACATGCAACCAGCTGCCAGCAGTGTTACAAAAGTTTTGTGTCTTATGATAACCATACAAAAGAAGCTCTTCAGTCTGAGCATATGAGCAAAAGCAGTAGAAGAAACAGTAGAAACCACTTGCACCATTTCTGTGAAATCATGTAAGAGACACTTTCTGCTCGAAGGCAGTGAGCTGCACATCAGCACTGTTTCAGAGGAAGTGGCTGCTGGCTGCTGTTCCCAGAACAGTGAGTCAAGAGTTAATCATCCTCCTGAATTCAGTCACAAGGCATTTAGCTGTGGTTTGAATGCCTCAGCTCAGAGATCTTTTCTGAAATCTGCCTGCTATCTAGCTTACTGCCTTTGCCTATTTCGAAGTCATTTAACTTGAGGAGTAATATTTGATGTAATTAGATCTTTTAATCATAAATGCAGGGTTTGTACGAAGCATGCACCACTTTTTTTTTTTTTTTTTTACAAAATGTACTATTTCAAATCTGAAAAAGGAACACTAAGCTATTTATTACATTTGCTCTCTGGTTACAGTTGTCTTTCCTCTTTTCCCTGTTCATTACCAAATCCTCATTTTGCAAAGCTACTTTAATAAACCTCTGCTCTGTATTTCCTACTTAAAGCTTACCCCTTGTTACTTTCTCTGGTTTTTATTATTATACCACAATGATCATCAGCATTATGAACGCAGTTGTCAGGTTCCAAGAAACATTTTATTTGCAGCTAGGCTTGTGTATATGCATGAAGCACTGGTGAATGAATAAACTGTATTATCTTTTATGCTATCAAAGTCAGAAAACAGATGGATGCTGCTTGAAAAACAAATCAGCAACAGGTCAGGAAAATCTATGAACAGTATTGAACAGAGCCAGCTAGTGAAGATGCTGTGAATTCATGCAGTTTGGTCCTTTGACTCTCCCAATAAATGCTGGGTATTGTCTCTGGGAGGGGTAGGTAATGGATTGGGCTGCAGCTGAATCACTATGCTTTTGACAAACATATCTCTTTGAGGAAAATTTTGGCTCTCAAGTAACAGGTAAATATCACATTCCCCTATAATTTTTCCCTGTTTGAGATGACCTACAAAAAAATCTCTAGTTTTCCCCTTGATGAATCAAAATGTTAAAGTATTGCCCAGCTCCACAGATGCTGAAGTTGCTTGCTTATATATGAGTTATACAAAGTCACATGGGGATTTTGTGGCTTAGTCAGACTTTCTTCTCCCACTACCCACTTCCTCCAACCATCCAAATTAGGTGACTTTACTACATATGAAGTTGCTATGGAAGCTGTGCTCTGCTGAACACATGCCAGGCATGCTTAGCTCTGACTATTGTGAATGAGAATTGCAAGAGCACTTCAAAGGAAGATGAAATCCCCTGACTTCGTTACTCCAACTTGTTTTTCAAAACACAGATGACTCTCTCTGTGCTTCACCATTGTACATTCTATCTAAAAATTAGATCATTTTGTCATTAAGGTCTTGGCTGGCAGGTGATTCTTTAGAAAAACTATGTTCATTTTATTTTTTTTAAATAAAACCAGGGTCATCTCCAGCACAGGAAGGACATCATTCCTGTTGGAACAAGTCCACAAGAGGGCCACCAGGATGTGGCAAAGTGCCTCTTCTACAAGGAAAACCTGAGAGAATTGGGGCTGTTCAGCCTTGAAAAAGAAGGCTTCAGGGTGACCTAGTTGGAGCCTTCCAGTACCTGAAGAGTGCTTACAGGAAAGATGGAAAGAAGCTATTTACAAGAGCATGTAGTGATGGGACAAGGAGGAATGTGTTCAAACTGAAAGCAAGAAGGTTTAGACTAGATATTAGGAAGAAATTCTTTACTGTGGGGATGGTGAGGCACTGGAACCTGTTGGACAGAGAAGTTGTTCAAGGCTAAATTGGATAGAGCTCTGAGCAACCAGTGAAGGGTATCCCTGTTCACAGCACGGGTGCTGGAACTAGATGATCTTAAACATCCCTTCCAATCCAGGCATTTTATGATTCCATGAAATACACTTTAACTGAAAAAAATCTTTCCCAGTTGTACCCTGGGGCCATGTTCTTAGTACCCTAGAAGTCAGCAAGATCCATAAACTGTAATCTGATTCCAGCTCCATGAGATAAAGATCCAGTAGCAAACAAGGCACTGAGACCATCTCAGCAAGATCCATGGACCATACAACCACACAGCCCTCTAACTCTTCTCAAAATGAGATGGCAGTAAATTAGAAGGACAGCAACAGGAAACTTCACACGTAATCGTTTGCACTAAAACTCATGTTGTCTTCTGCTTCTGCTATTGAGCAATAGGAACATAAAACCTCAGTGGATTGGTGTTTCATATTCTTTCTGTATTGGTGAGAGTAAAAAGCATAGGAACATCTAGACTAATGGAGTTTTACTTGACAAACACTATTTTTATCTATCAAATACATTAAAAAAACCATAAAAATCACACTACCAAAACAATCATTCACTGTTAATCTTCATGCCTGAAGAAGGGAAACCGGTAGAAAGAGAAATAACAATTCAGGAAGGAGGTTAATTATGTGCTTTTATGTACTACTAGAAAGAGTTCAGGCTATAAATAGCCTATATTCTTCCATGTGTGCTTCATTTCTAAGTTTGTATTCTATCAAACATCCTGCCAAAATTCAGTCAGAGTAGAAAACCATGTTGCAAGATTGCATGAAATCAGTTCAGAAGTTCTTAAATTTAAGATTGCTTCAGAATTATTTTTTCTGCATGTTAAAAAGGAGGAAAAAAAAGCTTCCAAGCTAAGTCCTTATAGTAAGATTGTTTACTCTGTGTTAACGAGTGATTCCAAGCCCTTGTGCTTCCACCCATGCACACTGCAAATGTCAACTTCATGTTAACCTAATAGACTTTGTCCAGTCTGTCTGCTGGGTAATTACAGCGGCTTCTTACCAGACAAACATACAAAAAAAGTGGGTGCCACTGGATGAATGTTGCTTAGTCCCTTTCAGCAGCAGCTCTCTCCAGGACTAGACGATGGTATTTTAAACCCCATGTTACTCTGCTTTGTCTGAGATTTGGGAACAGTGCTTAGCTCCACACTCTGTTTTTGTGTTTCATGTGCCAGGCTTTCCTTGCAAAGGAGGAGGTCAGATAGGGAAAATATATCTCCAGCCGGAGACATAGGCAATTCTCTGTTCTCATAAATATCAGAGTGCTTCTCAAGAGCTGCTAACCAATGTGCCTGGAAAACTCAGGAATTCAGATATCAAGTATCATTCAGTATCACTTTAACATTTTAGTATTATACAATATTTTAGGGAGAAAAAATGCATAGCACTTTTACTGACTAGTTTAGGGAAACGAACCTCTCATATGTACCCCCTTTTGAGAAGGAGAGTTATATTGAACATTAAATCCATGGAAACATGCTTGCGTTCACATCTGTCTGGAAGATTTAAGCTATTACCAAAGACTACTGAGCTGTAAGTTTTAATACGCAGTTGGGTTATCAGAGCACTATGGCTCATGCTTATGAGCATGGACCTACAGCCACTTTCCCACAGGCCTGTGACAAACCTTCTGCCCTGGGTAACCCAACCCTGCCCCACCAGCTTCAGCCTGAGCTCTTAATGCCAGGCTGTGATCTAGCAAGTCTGTACTGTGTATGAGTTGAACACATCTATCATACATGTCTGTCCTGCCAGCTAGCTGAGAGAGCAACATTAACACCACGAGATCTGTCAGAGCCTTAAGTTATACCTTTTTCCTTTCTTCTCCCACCTATTATTTGTCCCAAACATCTTTTCAGGTAATAAGGCATACGGGCATATCAGTTTGCCTCCAGCCTCCAGATTCTGTCAAGATATTAATAATCAATCTTAAAACTTCTTTGAGGACAATGTCTAAAACCAAAATGCTGGTCTTACTTGTTCTACCCTCATGGAATTTCCTGGTTTTCTTCACTTTGTGCCTCATGAAACCAGTCAGACCTTGACTCTGTGGCTCTACCCTGGACAAATATAGTGAGCTCTCTGCATGGGCGACTTATGCACACACCCTCCAAAGCCTCAACACTAAGTTAATAGTCAGCAAAACTATAGATGACCAGTAAAGAAGAAGTTGATCTAGTTTTGATAGCACATGTACATGTCTTCTGATTTTGTTTTTTCATGCTTCCTTAAAAAGAAAATTCAGAACAAAACCAGCTGCTGCAAAATGAAGAGAATGTCATCTTGGAGAATACAAATTTAATATATTGCAAAACTAGTCATTAGTTTGCCATATGCTTGTTTTTCTAGACAGACTCTTGCTCAATAAGTATGTGCTAAAAATTTCATTCTGATCTTCCTAAAATAAGGGCGCATGCTGGATTTCATGGATTTCAGCTTTTAATGCCAGTGATTAACAAATACTTCTGACTAGGTAAGGAGCAATCAAAGGACTGTAAAAGCAATCCTGACTGCTTAATATTTTTATACATCACACACACACACACACCATATTTTTGGGTACCTATACCAACCTCCAGTTTGCAGTAAGACTTGATCTCATTGCACTCTCAGCAAAGAAGGCTCTTTGCAGTCTGTGTTCAGCAGTTCTTCCACAGGCAAGGAGGTGACTGCCTGGAAGAGAAGAGGATCTAAGTGAGAGAGGTTGTGAACTCAGGAGGTAGAGAAACAAGTAACAAAGCAAGAATGAGCATGAAGAGCAATGAGGAGGCACTTCACATTGTGAAAGAGAAGCCTGGCTCCTTTTACCTTAGTTAAGCAAGAAAGGAATAAGGTCACTTGATCTGGCATTTATTTGGGCAGAAGTGTCATTTATTTTTGTAAAAATGAAGTACACAGCCGGATTCGCTGCCTGCTGCTTTAAAAGAGCCTTTGGAGATCCCAGAGCTGGGACTGTACTTTGTCTATCTTGTGAACGGGAGAAGACAACCTTGTAGCAGAAATATCACACCCCCCACCCCCTCCGAGTTGAGGGAGATCTGGGGGCTGTTTGCAAAACCACTGCAGATTCACAGTCATCAACACTCCTAATTTCGGCACAAACTTCCCAGCTGGGGTTTCTTCCCTTCACATGGAGTTTTAACCCTTCCATTCTCAACTGCACAAAGCTGTGCTCACTGTCACACAGAAAATCCTTGCAGTATGGACCTTACAATGTCCCCCAAGGCCTCAGACCAACCAAAAAGGAAAGCATCACACACCGGATAATCCCACCAGGCTGACAGGACGCACCAGAAACCCTCCAGACAGCTGTGTTACAGGAGCCAGCTGGGCTCCTTGCTGCTCAAGAAGGGCTTGAGAGCAGTGCCAGAAGTTCAGGTGTATGTTGAGGTGCTGCTCTTCACATTCCCGACAATGGACTTTCCTGTCTCCAGGATGACAAGAGTGAAGGAGGGCTAATTGCTTTCCCATACCTTCAGGCCATTTCAGGACTTCTTCAAACTCAAGACCTCTTACAGTCTCTTTCTGCATTCAACCTGCTCCTTTACCATGGATATGGGGTAAAGAGATGATAGTGGTTCTAAATCAAGCAGGCATCATATGCTCCATGCATTTCCTGGGGGCTAAGTAGAATGGTTTCATTGCCCCTTGCAACACTGCAGAAAGATGTTTGGCAAGGCTTTTCCTGTGGTGTCCTCATGAAAACAAGAGCCAAGGTCCTTATAGAGGGGCATAGTAGGTGATGTTCAGATTGGATATTAGGAACACTTTTTTTCACCATGAAAAAAATGTCAGTCAGTGGGACAGAAGCCCAGAGTTTCTACACACTCTGTCCTTGCAGGTTTTCAAGACCCAGCTGGATAAAGCCCTGAGCAACCTGACCTTGTCCAGAGATGATCCTGCTTCGGCCAGGTTTTGGGGAGTGAAGCCCTTCCCAAATTGAATCATCTCGTGATCCTAAACCCTTTGAACCTCTTCTTTTCCAGGGCAAGAGAAGTCCCTGAGTGCTGTTCATCAAAGCCTGCAATCTCCCTGCTCCATGCTATTGCTCAGAAAGACAAGCTTCCCTGTATGTGGACTTGATCTCCTGCTCCTACAGGAGCCTTTTGACAGAGATTTTCCTCTCTACCTGAGGCATGTTGAGGAGACCATGGTGTTGAAGCAGAAAGATTTATTTTGTCTGCTAAGATTTATTTTGTCTGACATATTTGGGAAGGAAGGGAGAACAAAGAGAAGCCATTTTTGTCCAAGCCATCACAACCCCTGAACCAGTGAATTCAGCAGAAGTTAGTAGAAGAAAAACCTCTCCTTGCTTTTTTTCTGGTTTTGTAGAGAGAGACTCATTGCTCCCACGAATAGCTAAGACTTTGGGCCACAGCTGCAAAGGGCACAAATGCATCCTTACACAAATGAGAATGCAAGTAGTGCTCTGAGGTGTTTAGCAAGCACTTTCTTGTATGCACATGTTTTCTGAGCAAAGCTTGACTGTTCTTTAAAATTATCCTCTTCATAAACTGTTGCATCAAAGCAGTGCAAAACTCTGTGAGGAAAACCACAATAAAGCTTCAAAGAGCCATTTCTGAAATACACCCTATCACACATTACATCACTTTTAGAAAGAAATTACATCGTTTGCATGTCAACTTCTAGACATTGCCTTAAATAGGACCATCAGGTAGCTTGTCCATCTTCTGAGGATATGAGGATATTCAGCTTTTCTACCCTGTTGAGAAAAGATTGCCACATTGCTGTATTTGTGCTGCACTGATAATGGCAGACACCCAGTTTAAAAGCAAGATTAAATAACTGCAGTAAGATCACAGGAGCAGAGGCAAAAGGGCCAGCTGCCTCAGACCTGAGCAATGTAATTGCAAGCCCTGTGCTTGGGCCAGCCCATGTGTCCTGCGTGCTGGTTTGTGGCTGCTGTCCAGCAAAAGGAGTTCCAGAAAGTGACCCTTCAAGTTACATGTCCCAGAGCTCTGGCACACTGAGTATTGTTGCTGTTATGTGAAGAACTGCACTGCTCGTACCACCTTGAATAGGTGTGGATACTACCTTGCGCAGATGCTAAGAAGTACTTAGCAAGTCAGAGGGGACAAGAGGTTTTCCCTCTTGATCTGAGGAGTGTTACCTTTATTCCAAAGTATTCCAAATAACATCTAAATCTGAAAGTGCCCTTTCCAGAGGCATTCAGCACACAAAATAATGTTTTTTTCATGTTCTCTGAGCAGAGTTTTTCAGCAAAATTATGGACTAACTGGGGAGAATGTCCGATTCCTTACTAGTTTGGTGACCAGAAAACCAGAGGCGCATTTCAGTGTACACATTGTAAAACCAGAAATAAGGTTCACATCATTTAAGCAAGGCTTGGTTTCATCCAAACAAAAATTCCTATACTTCGTAAAACAGTGGTCCACCACTGTAGTCATGTGTGCTAAAATCAGTTGTGGCCTTGGAATTACCATAGTGAAGTCATCTTCATTTTGGGTAACTATGAATCAGGTGATGATGCAAACCTGTAAGATACCCCCTCCAGTGCTTTTCACAGGTTTCTATGATAGGAAATACTTCAGAATGACATTAATGTACTCTGCTTTTTCAACTTCTGATGCAAAGCATCCATGTACTGTGAAGCAGAGTTAACAGGTTGATTTATTTCTGTCTCTTAAACAGACGGGCCAGACCCTGGTCCTGATTGCAGCTTCATGAATCTATGGACATGTCAAAAGGGAGGTCATATGCAAAGAAAATGTACGGGGGTGTGGCTCAGTCCTTCAGACCTTATTTCTCTTCTCCCATCTCAACACTGCTGTTTTACAAAATTGAGCTGGTGTAAATAAATGTAAACTCTCTATGGGATCATCACTGCACATGTCTCCAGAGGGGTTTCCACTATGGGATGCCTTGTGAAGTCTCTGTTGAATGTGGGTCAGTGCAGGAATGTTATCACTATAAAAGCAAGCAGATCTTCAGGGCTAAAAACTGGAGAAGACATGGGGTTTCACTCTTACAGAAGCCTTCTTTTCCTGTTTTGGAATTTGCAAACTTACATGTTATACAATAAATCAAATACACAAAATAGTGTATTGTTTATAGTGCAACAGTACCTAGGAGTTGTCAGACTCCATTGGGGTAGGTCTTGTGCAAAGCCAAAATAAAGTGACAACTCCAAACCTTTGTGCTTTGTTTCCCTGTGATTATCCATGCTCTAGACAAGACAATAACTAGAGATAATAGATGGGGAGAGCAAAGACATAGTGAGAAACTATCCCTCAGCTTCTTACCCAAAGTGGTGTGAAGCAATCCTAAGGTTAATGCAAGCAAGCCCTGAAGCTCTGTAATAGGTCTGATACTGCTTCCAATAAAGCAAAAATTGCTTGCAAGAGGAAACAATCCAAGGAGAATCAAAGCAGAAATGAGAACAGTAAAACCAGAGCAGCAAGATGAAAAACCCAAAACCAGATCAAAACAAAAGACCTCAAACAAAACAGAAAACAAAAAAATACAAGGCAGGAGAGGGATAAAAAAGAGAGATGGCAGTTTTATAATTTTTAAGGCTCAGATCATGCTGTGACAAGTAACGTCAACTGCTGGCAGAAAATTATATGTAAAATCCATAATTTTAAGATGAATGAAAAAAATAAGGGGTGTGTTTCAGTATGGGTACATCTGTTTTGTACTGATTAACACATATATTCTGCACTACAGATAAGTGAAGGCTCATGGTATATCCCCCTGCTTTTGACACAGAACCATTTCCACCTCACGAAATGGCTCACACTTGACATGATTTGAAAAGAGGCTCAAATTTGGAGCCCTGGCGTTCCTCTGCTCCATTGTTGCCTCCTCCTTCCCTGACTAATTAACACTGATGATTTTAACAGACAGGCATTTTATGCTTGTGTGCTGTATTTTGCATTTATGATGAATTCAGGGCAAATCACCTTTGACTCCTGTCAGTAACTCACACCATGCAATGCAGGTGTGCCAATTCAGAGCATCACAAATCAACTCATTCTTGTAATTTTGCATTTATAGAAGTCAAAGTACTCCTATTAATATGGATGATGTCCAAAACCTTGTGTACTGTGATTGTCAAATATCTTGTGTGCGCTGATGTTGCAAAGACTTCTGTGGCACAATTTCAGAGCATTGGGATGTATTAAGGCATCTCAAAATAGGTGTAAATTCCTTTTAATCATCTTGGACATATTTTTTTTGTTGATATTTTAGAAAATACATTTAGAAATTATGGGACCATTTCCTTTTTTTGTAAGAAAAATAATTAATATGCAATGAATGGCTTTCTGCAAGTTTCTCAAATGTATTTGTAGCAAAAGTCTCATGTTTAAAGATGAGAAGAATCAAGACAACTAACTCAGTGGCTATACAGATTGAAAACAGTCAGCAGATTCTGATACTCAATTTATTCTATTAAAACCAACACTAACTCACTTAAGATTTTCCCTGAAGAGAAACTTTGGTTTCCTTAAGGAAATAATGATCAGTTAATGAACAAAAGAAATAAACAGCCTAGTGTTATTTTCTTATTTTAGCATCCTTCAGATAATAGGCAATTTTAAAACTAGTAGCATAAGTTAAGTGTGGTTCTTTAGATTCTTTAGTATGGAAAATCCTCTTTCAAAGGATAATTCAAAACGGGAGTCTAAATTGGGTTACTTACTCTTCATGTGTTTTATACACATGTCTACTTGCAGAATTGTAAGCCTGGAGATGTGCCTCTGGGTCAGAGAACTCAGTGCGGACTGTCGCAAACAGGCTCCCTGCAATCCTCCTAAAAGAGGGCACTCCAAGTTTTTCCCCCTTTTTTTGGACAGACAACCCAGCAGCTTTATAGGTTAGGAGCTGCCTCCTGATTTCCACACTGAATTTTGACCTAGGCAGTACGTGCCCATCAGCTGCTATAACAGCAGCCACTTGGCTTCAGGTTACACATACCTTTGTCTCTGGTGTCACCTCCTTCAGCGCAGTAATAGCCAGCAATGGCGTGTCCTGCATTTCCTAATTGTCTGGAGGCAAGGAGTGAATGGTAGGGCTGATAATAAGCTCCTTTATCCCCTGTAAATCTAGACAAGCAAAGTGCACTTGCAAAACCTGTAATTTGGATTGAAGTCTGATTGCATCTGTGTCTCAAAAGAGATAAGGAACAGCCTCAGATAAAGAGCTCTATAATCACATATGTAAAACAAGGTGAAAGGGTCCAAGACAGACTCCATTTTTTTGTGGCCCTGGTAACAAAGATGTAAAAAAACAATTACAAAATTAAGTTAGTAATAAACAAGAAGACAATTACAGGAAGTTTTCTGGGAGAAGACATTACATTTTTTTTCCTGCTAGACTTCAGGTTTGATTGAAAAATGGAATGTTTTAGGTTGGCAGCATTTCAGAAAAGGTGCTCCAACCTGACAAGCTCTTGACACACTTTAAAATACATCAGTTGTATAATCCTCAGGTGTCTTAGACTAACAAGGAAAGAAATAAAAGAAAAAAAGAAAAATCATCCAGTGTTTGTTTTCAAAACTCACAATGAAAAAGCAATACTGAATATTCATCATACGCACAGGATTCTTTAGTACACAAAAAGTTTAATTAGCATTTGGCTCTGAGGTCACACCACACACTTGCATATGTGTATTCAACCTCTGCAGCTCCATTTTAAAACTAGGCAGGACTTCAGCTGAGTTATAGATTGCAATAACAGAAAGGATGGCCACTAATCACTTCTAATTTGGAAATATCCTTGATCTTTTCATCCTTTCTCAAAAAGAAGCATACCTGATACAATCCTGGAAAGTTTCTCATGGCCTACAGGCAGCAATACATAGCAATAAACAGAGAATAGCTATCATTTGCATGGGAGCTTACCTTGTTGCACTTTAGCAGTTGATAAAGCACAGGAATGACTTATGGCTGTCTTCAGTTTCCCAGCTCCTATCAGCCAGTAACAATCTGTGGTGCACTGCAAATTCCTTTTTACCTGCCAAGTCCATGTGCTCCACTGACCATGCTGAGTGTGTTTTTGTCACCAATTCCTGCGGGACTCCAGGCAGGGCAAGCACCACTAAAAGCCTTGTGGGTGACTCAGGCTCCCCTGAAAGGACACAGTTTTGTGCACAGAGGACTGTGTGTGCTACAGCCACACTTTGCATTGCCATGATTGAGGCAGCACACAACTCCATGGCACAAAACTGATTCGGTTTTGCAGTGGGCAGCAGAGCACCCCGCAAGAGCTGGGACATAAACCACATCTCAAAGAGCAGTGGATGGATGACCTTTTGGCTTGAAATAGGCATAACCTCGTGAAAACCAGTATTTTTAACAAACTGCTGACTTGCATCTCAGAATAGGAAAACCTGCCAGAAGCCTGGGAGAAAATTGTTACATTACAAAAGAATTAGTCCTATTATGGAGGCCAGTTCAAGTCTACAGATGCTAGTGTAGTAAAAGAGATGCTACTGTACCAAGCACTCAGACAGAAAAGCTCTTAGTGGAAGAGATATGATGTTTCTGAGAAATGGCATTTCTTTCAGTGAAGGCAACTCTGAGGTCACCTAACATTTTTTTTATCTTCTTCACTTGCCAATGACTCACAGGGCTGAAAAGCTCTCCAAAAGTCACCATCCATTCAGTACCAGCTTATGTCTTCCAATTTAGTTTGTATATACTATGGGGCAATGTTTGCAGACTCTCAGCAGCTCACCCATATCCTTCTGAGTGGCTACGCCAAAGGGACCAAGTCATTCAACTGACAACTTCTTGATTCCTTGATGCCGTAATATTCTAGATTTAAATACCTAAAAGAAAGAAGACTTTAAAGCTGATCTTCTCTAGACTAAAAGTTATAGAGCTCCTGGTAGTTTTGAAGATAATAGGATATTCATGTTGCTTTTAATTATAGTGACATTTCCTGTTATTCCACCTTAACTGGAACATTATCTGGATATTTTAATAGTGCCTTAATCAATATGGAATTATCTTTATTATTTTAATAGTCATTACAACAGCCAAAGCAATAGTTTCCAGGAAGCTTTCATCAAATTTCCTGTTTCTAAATAGGAGAACAAACTCAACACCATTTAAATTATAACACGTTTTTCCAGGAACAAAGGACTTATATTTGTGTGCACACACAGGTTATGCAGAGAAGTATTCTGTGTATCATCTTTCAGGAAAAGTTGGCAGAAAAAAATAAGTTGTCTGTGGACAAAAGCCAGACAAACCAACTGAAAGGTGATATTTATGTCTGACTTATGGAATTGCATTTCACTATGATTTCCAACCTTGCAGTGTGCTGTTGGAAAATGACTCCAGCGATGTCGTTCTACAATTTGGGTGCTTCCACAGCACTTGCAGTGAACAGGGTTTCTTTTCCCCTACCTCCAAGGCAAAGTGTTGCACATCAAGATGTATATGCACACCCTCTCATTCTGTTCACAAAATTAACTCACATAATTGCTAGGAACCATCTGAATTGTTCCATATAGTAAGTGTCTTACCTTAAAAAACTTCAAGTTTATAGTTGCAACAAATGAATAAATATTATCTATCCACCTTCTAAAACTCAACAGAAGCAGTTTCACTGCAAGTAAACAGGATGTGTTCAATCATGCATTGTAGTATATAGTGCTGAACAGGCTTAAGTACTATGCAATAAAAACAAAAAAAAAAGGTAAGATTTTATAGTGAGATAATGATCATGTATAAATTAATGCTCTAAAAAATAAGTCTTTGAGTACAGCTGTTGGCTTTCTAAAAGCACGCAATTAAGGACACGGCTCTTGCAAAGCCATCTGCAGAACAGCATCTACTGTCTCAGTAAGGAGTTCATTTCAGAGCCTACGCAGGACCATGAAAATGCTCATATTCTTGCAACTTTCCAAAACAAACAAAGGAAAAGGCAGTACTGTTATTTTTTTAAAATTAGTTTCATTACACTGTTCTAACAGCTTCATCATCAGTAGGGATGATGATACACTAATGAAAGTATAGCAGGGTTTGTAAGGAGATATTATTTTTTGTCAGACAGATACAGCTGGAATAAATGTGTAGCTCTTGTGCACACAGACCCTTTTTTAATTCAGTTTTCCCTAAAATTAGCTATTTGTGAAGCACTCCAAGCATGTCATCTTTGTGTTCTCACCTTTAAAGTGGATGGCTGGGTACCGCCCAGGTCATTGTCAGCTTCCAGACTAGGGAACTGACTTGACTGAATAAGAACGATCCCTGGGTTTTTGCTCCCAAGATCATTTTCAACCAGTTTATTTCCTCACATCACTTCACCATACAGTCACACCCCCCTTCCTCCTCAACAAACATTGACAAGTCAAAGGTGCCAGGATTGAGACAGGCTAAAAATAAAGGCTTTATTTGTAATTATTTGCCAAAATTCTGTTTATAATCATTCAACTTATGGTGAGCTTATCCTCACATATGTTGTCACTGAAGGAAAATCTGCCTTTTCCCCATGTAATTCCTGCTGGCTGTGCCCCTCCCTGAGGGCAAGGAGCCCTGGATCCTTTGCTGAAATGATTCAGCTCACCAACCCAGCAGAAAGCTATTCACCTTCTGGAGGATTTTCACAGTTTATTTTTGAGGGGTTTTCCCTCCCATGACAGCAATTTCAACTACCTTACAAAAGAGACCAGTGCATACCATAGTTATCAGGAGGCCACTAGACTAACCACTCCCTTTGGGGACAATAAACCACCACATGACTGACTTGTTCCCTCCTTGCCCGACTCTCCTCAGTCTCAGGAGCCTTGTAAACAGTGATAAAACACAGTTTAGGGAGGTCTTATAAGCCATTTGATAATGTTCCAGTTTCAAGAGAGCAGGTAACAAGCTTACCTGAGCATCACCTTGAAGGACAAGTGTGTCAGCAAACACAGAAGATGTCCTATATATCTCACACACAGAGCTGTATTTCACTGACAGATCCAGGTATGTCAGTGTTTGTGAGCCAGGAAGATTTTTTTTTTCAGTGAGTATTTAGCTCAGAATTACTACTGGAGAGAAGGCACAGGTAAAATAAATTACAGCTGAGGAGTGGAATCAGAGTGAACTCAGCAGGCCTGACTGAACCATCCCTGCCTGTTCTCAATGACCATTGTATACTACCTCATTATGTAAAATACACCTCTATTTTCAATTACCTATGGTGACTCCAAGGCAATTAGAGAGAAACCCGTACGTTTTTGCACAATGACAACCTGCAGTGGCTATAAATTGAAACTGAAAATTGAGTCTCCAAGCATTGCAAAATGCAAAGAGGCAGGATCATCCAACCAGTGTCACGGGATGAGATGGAGACCTTTTCTGCTCCTGCACAAAGAACAGGAAGAACTGTAACACAGACCTTTTCCTAGGGTCGTTGGAAATATTTGGGTTCCTCTTCGAAAATGCAGATCAAGAAAAAAAAAGTAGACAGGATGATGCTAATGATGCTGTGTAGCCACATCTGATTAGACAGGCTTGATCAATAATGGCAAAGTGTATGCACTTGTATGGCTTGTCTAGCAAAATGTAGCTGCCTTTGCAAAAATGCAACTAAAAGCTCTGTTTTTTAATACCATACACTATTAGACAACACACTCCTAAGTGAATTGAGACAGCATTTATTTTCTTGTCAGTAACGTGGAAGCAATTCTGCTTTTCCAAACAAGCCAGTGCTTTAGGATCCTTAAAAGACTGTTCCAAAACAAGTGCAATGTGCTTTTATGTCTGAGTAAAAGCATCTATTAACTGGTTGCTCTAATAATCAGCAGCAAAACATCAAATTTATCCTTCCTCAAAAGGTTGAGAAGACAGAATAAAAGTAAAGTGATGGTGGTAAAATAATTTATTACTTAAAACAGTTAAAATTTACTGATGTAATTCCTAATCTCCTGAATTAAATCAATACAAAAATAAATTGGGACACTTATAGTTTAAATCTAGTTTAGCTTGTGAGTTATTTAAAGCTGCACTGTTGAAATGTGTGATGAGCATCTATGTGCAGATTTATACCAGTTTAACAAAATTCTTTTCAAATTTATATCCATAGTTAAGCTAGTGCATCATCTTCATAGCCAACATTTTTATACTATATGCATTTATGGTTCCCTGGAAAGGGGCTGTTTTTTATATAATTCTTTTTTTATATTAGGGTATATTTACTCATTAGCAAGTCCATTAGACTTCTTGATTGCACATATGTCTTTGGGGATGTGACAGCAGGCACATTTTGCATCTGGAGAGACAGAGGAAAAAGAATGACTTCCCTGCACGCCCAGCCGTGCACTCAGAGTCTCACAGATCAGTGGAGACATCTCTGCCCTAGACACCTGTCCCCTGCACAGTGTGGTTGTTGGACAAGCAAGATTTTGCAGGTCACTGAGACTTCCACTTTCAGCAGGGATTTTCTGTGCTTTTTGTTGACTGCTCCTGTGTGCAAAGGGTGGTTCGGGTTTTAGGGTTACATCCCAAGCAGGACTGGTGCCTTGTGGCTTCCTGGCTTTGACCTGTGGCTCGTGCAGAAACCCTTAATCACATTGTGACGCTAAACCCATGTCGAACGAGAGGCCTCATCCTCCTCATCCTCCTCATCCTCAGCAGGAAGGCGCTCGCCTGCCCTGGCACCAGGGACCAGCCTGGCTGGGAACCTCTCCCAGTGCCGTGGCCTGGGGCTGGGTAGCTTGGAAGAGGGAGTGGGCAGGAAGCTGCCCTCTCAAAGAAGGGTGCCATGTGGGGAGGTAGATGCCCACCTCTTCCCCAAATGCCTTTGCGGGAGAGGTCAACTCTTGGGGTAGGGGAAGCTTTTTGGTAGGGAGTATGACCTTTGCAGGGCAGGGTGCCTTTTGCAAAGGTGAACGCCCTTTGCAGGAGAAGACGCCCTTTGGAAAGGACACCCTCTGCGAAGGAGGAGGTCCAGCCCCCTTGGCCGAATGCGGCCGGCCCGGGGCGGGCCCAGCCCGGGGGCGGGGAGGCGGCGGCGGCGGCGTCCGGGCCCATTGCGGCGGGCGCAGGGCTATGGCGGGATGGGCGCTACTGCCGGTGCTGCTGCTGGCGGCGCTGCCCGCGGCGGTTGTGACCGACACGCCGGCCAATTGTTCCTTCGCCGACCTGCTGGGCGCCTGGGAGCTCCGCGTGTGGCGCGCCGGCGGCCGCCACAGCAACTGCTCGCAGGGGGGTGAGAGAAAGCGCGGCGGCCGCAGCCAGCGCCGCCTTCCCGCCGGGCCCGGGCGGGCACAGGGACCCCGGGGCGCGGGGGGCGGTCACGGCTCTATGCCCTGAGAGCCCGGAGCCGGCGGGGAGGCGGTTCCTGCCTGAAGTGGGTCTGACCGGGTCGGTTCGCTTGGATTCGGACTCAGCTAGGCCTCTGAGTGCGC
Source organism: Pithys albifrons albifrons (assembly GCF_047495875.1). Classification (NCBI taxonomy): domain Eukaryota; kingdom Metazoa; phylum Chordata; class Aves; order Passeriformes; family Thamnophilidae; genus Pithys; species Pithys albifrons. Next base: position 79,267,904 of record NC_092458.1, read on the forward strand.
CCCACAGGGTGATGTCTGCGCGCTGCCCCTCACGGTGCCCCTCCGGCCCGGCTTGGCCTCCCTGGCAGTGGCTGTGCCCGGGCAGTGGCTGTGCCCGGGCAGTGGCTGTGCCCGGGCAGTGGCTGTGTCCTGGCAGTGGCTGTGCCCGGGCAGTGGCTGTGTCCTGACAGTGGCTGTGTCCTGACAGTGGCTGTGCCCGGGCAGTGGCTGTGCCTGGCAGTGGCTGTGCCCAAGGCAGTGGCTGTGCCCTGGCAGGACAGCGTGGCTGTGCTGGATGTCACCGGGGCACCTCCTGGGAGGCCACCGGATGGCAGAGCTGCCTGTCGGGGCTGCGTGGCAGCACCCGGAGAGGTGGAAACACCGCGTCCCTTGAGGGGATAATAGTAACTTAACTACTTAGTGATTGTATGTCAGTGTAATTTTAAAAATAGTTGATGATTTGCGTTTTTCTGTGTCGTCATCTTTCTGATGAGACAAGTGGCAGTAGCAGCAGTGGAGGTGAGATGAGTGCTGGAGTGGGAGCACTGGTGTGAAGTGGCATAGGATGAGTTATGCTTCATTGTCATTGCAAACGCTGTGAGAGTGACACGGCATCCGAGACCTGTGTAGCTCTATAGCAAGTTTAAGTTAAGCTGTGTTTCCCAGTCACAGCTGTTTGGTGCTGCTGGTAATTAAATGTGGAAATACTGTCTAGCAGTGGAGAAAATTAGCATGTAGACCCACTGACGTGAAGGTCCCTGAAGTGTTTTGATACCTTTTTTGCAGTAGACTGTATTCAACAAGAGTATTTTAGCATCTCTAGGAATAAAGGTTGGAACATCCTTTGTACTACTACTTTTTAATTTTTATCTCTTTCATACAATAATCGTGCCATAATGTTTGTATTTCTTTTAGGTCCTGTGGAGAAAAAGGTGCATGTCACTCTTCAGAAGTTAGATGTGGCTCAGGATAGTCTGGGCAACTATGGTTTCTTCACTTTGATTTACAATCAAGGCTTTGAAATTGTGATAAATGACCACAAGTGGTTTGCATTTTTTAAGGTGAGTTAACTTGGTGTGTTCTACAACACTGCCTGCTGCTAAAATGGCCTATACTTAGGCTTCTCTTCAGTCTCTGAGAGCCATGGGTGGTCACTTGTCACACTTGATTATCTTTGGCTCTAAGTTTTGCCTAGATTAGCAGATAAAGGATTTTTTTTTAAACATAAGGAAGCAATTATCACTGACTGAGTAAGGAGCAGAGGGAGAGAAAATTCCACATTGGGCATTATCTGAAAAATTTACAGATGCTGATGCTTTACCTTCTGGTTGTACTTAAAGCATTGAAGGCCTGCATGGAGAACTCTCCTGATAGCCTGGAATATTCTGTTTGTTTTCTTGACACTGCAGGCCCAAGTGAAATAGCAAACACCACTGCTTTTATCTTTCCTGATAGATACTCTCAAATGCATGAAAGAGCCTTTTGTTTGCCTGCTGAAGGATTTATAGAATTCTTTAAATTTTATTTCACAGCACTGCTCTGATATCTAAGGAAACTTTATGCTGCCTATAATTGTTCTTTTGGAGTAATACTGTTATCTCCAGTCCCTGTTAATGACTTCTGATCAAGCTGAAAACAGTGATGATAGACAGAGAGTAGACAGAAAAAAACCCCCTTGTTAGAGTGCTCTGCTGCTGATTCACCTTGTTGCTCAAAACAAGGTCAGTCAAATACACACCTGGGGCAGCAGCAATACACAATAACTTGCATTTCATGGTCATGAATGCATCTTGGTCCTGAGTGAGCAAATGGATTAATTGTTAGTTTTGCAGTTGCCTTTGGTATTTAGAAATGGCAGGCTTGTTTGGCTCATTCTTCAGTAGTAGGGAATCCATCAGCAAGATATCTTTAAAGACTTCTTTCCTTAAATGTTACAGAGAGGATTAGAGCCAAATTCAGTTATCCTCTTACTACTAGCGTTGCTGCTGTAAAGGAAAGGAAACAATAGATTACCAAGTTGCATCTATAATGGCTAAGAAGCATGAGGATATACCACAACACTTAGTAAATGCATTTTTTGCTGCAGAAAACTACTTGATGTTATTGGGCAACAACATGCAGTGTTGTCTGTCTCCAAAATTCTTACTTCACAACCACTAATGGGGACTTGGAGGGGGGAAGTGGTTCCTTACAAACTCATTGACCTTGTGACACATTTAGCTGTGCACATGTGTTTGCTTTTAATCCAGTAAATACTGCATTACATATGAAATAGAAATACAAAATGTCTAGTCCTGGTATAAATTAGAAGTGTGGTTTCATCCTTCAAATGCAGCTAGTTCTTTTTTAAGACCTTTTCCATCATCTACCCTAAAGTTTCTAGGGGACAAGTAATATATTCCATTCAGTGCAGGCTTCAGAAGTTTTTGAAGCACATTTGCCTTTTGTTTAAAATACTCCTACTATTTGCACCTGAAAGTATCATAAACAGCAGACTTTATTTGCTTAGTGTTGATCATAACTAAGAAGCCCTTGGAGTAAAAAAAGGGTGAACTAGAATGCTAACTGGCAAGGGCCTTCCTCCTTGGAAATGCGGTAAGAGGAAAGCATAAAAGCAGTCTCCTAGGATATTGCTTAGCCTTGTTGACTGCTGAGTATGTGGCAAGTCATAAGACAAAGTCCCTTTGGACTTCATGGAAAGGAAGAATTATCTTTGCTAGTAGTCTCTTACTGTATAGCAAGAAGGTACAGAACTAATATGGTTAATATGGAGTAATTTGCTGTTGTTTTTATTACTTGGTAAAATTACTTAGTTTCACTCTGAAATAACTCTTCAGTTTGAACATTGTTCTGGAGTTACTGCTTGATTGTGGAATAATTTCTTGGTTCATGGAGCAGTTTGTGGTGTTGGAACAGCAGTAACATAGAAAGCATTGCACATCTCCTTCCATAGGTTTCCAAGCTGTAGGTTTGGGCATGTCAAGAAAGTGTTCATTGCTTAAAGGCTGCTCATAAATTCCGTTTCTGTTGCACTGAATTATGTGTCTAAAACCTTATCGTGGTGACAGGACAGATGAAGCATCCTTATTTGTGTACTGTGATCTGTAACTCATATTCTGTAATCCTCATATTCTGACACTGAACAGAGGATGGAGTTGCTCGACACAAGGAACAGCAGTAGTTAAGCCAATTGAGTACTTTGTGTATTTCAGAAGTGCCACTGGTGTTAATTGAACTTCCAGTGTATTTTTGCTCAATGTTAAAACATTAAGTTATTAATTACTGACAAGAATACTGTGGGCTTGTCTGAAGTGGTGGCTTTATCAGAGCTACTGTACTGTGTAGCTACAGACACCGCCTATGTGATGGTGGCCTGCATCAGTGAGTTTTTAAGAGCTTTTTATTCCTGTACCTTACCAAACAGACACACACTAAAACTTTCATAGGGCCTCACTGCCTTTATCAGTTACTTGTTCTTTCACTTGGGGCCTGTGGGAAATGCCTGTATACACCAAAGGACTGGATTGGGTGAGCTTATCAATGTATTTTTACCTCAGTTTGCTTTAGTATCTCAAGTAAAAAAGCTCTAACAGTGTTTTATTTCTAACTGTAGTTGTACATAGACTTGTTCCTTAAAGTTTTCCAAGTTAAATGCAGCATCCTACTGCATTCTTGCATTCTTCTTCTGACAAGTCATTCTTTCTGCTGTTTGTTTGCAGCACAAAGTAACTTGTTTGTTTTATGGGCAGAAGTTTGAGCATGTGCTTCTGCTGGATGATACAAGGATTTTATAGGGCTAAGCAATATAAAAGGCTTTAAAGTTTTTATTTTTTTCCCCTGAGGGATGGTAAAAGAAATAGAACAGCACAAGATAAAAAGATGGAGTGAGCCTGAAAGGAAAGTTGAGGCCAACTAGTTTCAATTATTTTATAACTTTGAAATATTTAGTTATTTCTAAGACTACCACTTTGAGAGAGGCAGTGTTTTAAGATTCTCACTGTTTGTACCTTAAGCTAAATGGTACTACTTCTGACTTCTGAGATGTCCTTTAGCAAAAACCAGAAGTATGGCATTTGTATATTTTGAAACATTAGAACTACTTCAGCAAAAAGAAGGAAATAGATTATAGGATATTCCGCGAGTCAGGTTACTAATCTTTTCCAGACTGACTTGATGACATCTTTTGTCACATCCTTTTATCTCTTCCCAATGCTCCCAAATTTGGTTAAAATCAAGGACTTCTGTTCAGAAATAACCAGCCTAGATATGTGACAGCAGTTAATATTTGCATTTTGAGGATATGAAAAAAATTATTTCATGTTACTAAAGTAGAAATGTTAGAGCTGATAATGCTATTTAATCATCCTGCAAATCACTTGAAAGTCAACTTTTAACCTATCTTATTTGTGCTTACTTAACTGGCAGTGTGTAACTGCTGCTTCCCTAAATGTTTATCTGAAAGCACAAACCTCAGAATTCCAGAATGTCCCGTAGAGTAAAGGAAATCACCTGTAGTTGATATTTGCTTGCATTTTATATCGGGTAGCAAGATGCGATAGTTTATTCTGCTGTCGTCTTCTGTATTGTACAGTAGGGCATGTGCAACTCTGTTACCCTATTCTAATTCAGCATGGGTTTCCCATATTAAAATGCATAGGCACACTTGTAAATTTGGTAACAAATGAGTGAGAAGTCTTTCTACCAGATTTAATCACAGAATATGCCGAGTTGGAAGGTATCCACAAGAAGTACCAAATCCAACTCTTAACCCTGCAAGAACCATCTCCCAGAGTCACACCATGTGCCTGGGGGTATTTGCCAAACGCTTCTTGAACTCTGTCAGGCTTGGTGCTGTGACCACTGCCCTGGGGAACCTGTTACAGCACTCGGCCACCCTCTGGGAGAAGCTTTTTTAATACCCAATCTAAACCTCCCCTAACAAAACTTCAGGGCATTCCCTTGGGTCCTGTCACTGGTCACCACAGAGAAGAGATCGGTGCCTGTCCCTCCTTTTCCCCTCAAGAGGAAGTTTTAGATGGCAATGAGGTCTCCCCTCAGTCTCTTCCAGGCTGAACAGACCAAGTGCCCTCAGCCATTCCTCATACAGTTTCCCCTCAAGGCCCTTCACCAACTTCATTGCTGTCCTTTGGACACCACACCCTCTAATGGGTTAATATCTTTCTTATCTTGTGGTGCCCAAAACTGCACACAGTATTCAAGGTGAGACCGCCCCAGTGCAGAGCAGAGCAGGATACCTCCCTCAATCAGCTGGTGATGCTTTTCAAGGTGCTTCCCATTATGATGTGACAACCAACCCAGGAAAGATATTACTAAAAGTATATTGCACCAAAAAACTTACCTGGAGTTCAGATATCTAAACAGCAAGCTTTGAAGTTTTGCTACATCAAACCTTTTAAGGTTAATGTTAGAATGGCTTGGCTTAACTCTGGCATTAGAGGCAAAGCCATGCGAGTTGTCAGGCTTGGGAAAGTTTGCATTTAAAATAGAATTAAAGCTTGAACTTCAGAATTGGAACTGTTGAATATAGTTTGGGTGCCTTTTTACAGGAGTTGTACTAGACTGGTCAGATTGCTGGATGGAGTTTACTTAATGCTCCTGATGTGAGCATTGGCTGATGAACTTATGGCTGCAGTGGTCTTTTATTGACTCAGAAATGAAAACCATCATCTTAAGTCTGCAGAGAAAATGTATTCAGCAGTTGTCCATCGAGTGCTGGTGATCACAGCTGTGTGGCTGTTGTCCTCCATGAAGGATGCTGTTATAGAATGGGTTCTTTAGATGTTTTGGGTGCTGTGCTGGCAGCTTTATTTGGGTCTGATGTTGCAATTCACAGTCACCTCAGTCAACTTTTGTTCATGCAATGGTGCCATGTCCCTGTATGATTGTTAGTTGAGCAGCCATAATCATAGTCGGTCCTCTAAAACTGGTAACAATCAGATTTGCTTGATCTATCTCTCAGCCCTTTGTTGGTAGCAGTAACAAATGCTGCCTGTGGTTTTAGCAATGATTTACTGATTTGGTGGTGTATCTTCTGGTAGTCAGCAGTGAGTATCATTATCATGGCACCTAGGATGATGCTACCCTATTTTAGTTCTTCTAACATGAGACTCATTGGGGAGTTAACTGGCTTATAGAAATTAAGCACAAATATTGGGGATTCTTTAAAGGTTTTCTATGTCACTGGCTCTCAATTAAAAGTCAGAAGTGAGAAAAGCAAATTGTGACCTTATTTGGGTATATTTTAATTTCCTAGCTGACAATGCTTCTTGGAGTTGAAATTCTCTTTATCCAGATACCATTTGATGTGCTATGGTCTGAAAGTCTCCATGTCCCCTTTCTAAAGTCAGTTCAGTCATAGCTTATAGTCTGCTAGTCTACAAAAAGGTAGCTACAGAAGATTTTAATTGCCTAATTTTAGGCTTCTATACAGACTGTCTGAAACTGGCTTTTGTGTCTTGAAGCATTGCCACTGACTTTTCCCTCACCCCTTCCTAGTTTGCCAATACATGTGAACTGAAAGAAAAATGTAAGAAACTTGTTAAATTCACTTTCTTGAAAGATAAGTTGCACAAATGTTATGAATTCTATTCTGGATATCTATTTACATCTTTAAAAAACCAATGAATTCAATCTCCTGAAAAAGGAGAGGTATTTTTAGGAGAGAAAAACAAAATTAAGAAAAAGGTAATTTGTTGTTTTAATCTGCTAGTTAGCAGATAACTCATTGCCTTTTTTCCTCTGAAGATATGTCCCAAATTTGTTTTACTTGTTTTAATTCCGTATAACTCTCTATCTAGGCAGGATCTATGTCTGATAGTTGCAGGAAGCAGGCCCCGTTCCTCTAATAATCTTCCAATTATTTAGATTGAAGGCCTGTGCTTATTGAGAGTGGTTGTACTTGGTCTTGTTATAATCTGTGGTAGCTTTTAGGTACAAAAGACAGGTATTACTTTAATGCTATCATATATAGCCAAATAATGTGATCTCACAGTAAATTACAGGTGTAAAATTGGGTGTCTGGATTTCTAGCGTTCCTGTTGTGTAGATGGTATTTCTCAAGTCATCTCTGGGTCTTGCCCTTGGTATTTGGCCAAGTGTAGTTATTTGCTATATTGCACAGTCTTGCACAGTAAGAGAGGATAAACAAGGCAACAGCTCAGCTGTGTAAACTGTTAGTGCTAACTGTTGTATGACGACACATTTTACTGAATATATAACATTATTACTCCTCTTCAGTAGTAAAATGAAGACTTATGTGGCTGAACAGGGAAGTATTAGGACTCCGAACTTGAGGCCTTAGTAGCACTCTCCTCACTGCCAACTTGAAATGAGTTGCTCTCAATGAATCATCATTTCATGTCTCATTTTGATAGTTCATGGGAAATTTTCCTTGATATTCTACCATCAAAGCTCAAACTTAAAGCAGTTGCAGGAAGTGTCACTTTGGGTTCTGATAGTAAAACAAAAACAGTACAGAAATTATACATAAATATTTTAAAATAGTACATGTTTCCCTAAGAGGTTACTGGATGAGAAGCTTGCTGTCCTCCTTGTGTTTGAATCTCAGTTTCTCAAACTTCTGTAGCAGTCCAGAGTTAGCAGAGTTAGTCACATATTTAGTGGAAGAAACCTCAGGGCCTTGAGGAGAAGGTTATGTACTAAGAGGTCTTTTGCATCTTGCCTAGAAAGTAGCTGTTGAACCAAAACAATTAGCACTTATTAGTTGATGCTGATATTAATGCATGCTTTGTTGCTAAATGTGCAAGTCACAGCCTGATTGTCTTCTGCAGCGATTTTATATGTATCAGTTTCTTCTATCTGCCTAACCTCTGGTGTGTGTTATGCCACTTCCTCTGAAAGGCAAGAAGCAACTGAGTGGGTGGGGAATTACTGCTATGCTAATAAATGCATCTGCTCAACACAAGCATAACTTCTTCACCTAACAGTACAAAAAGGAAGGCCAGAATGTAACCAGCTACTGTAATGAGACTCTACCAGGATGGGTACATGACGTACTTGGTCACAACTGGGCTTGTTTCATTGGACAGAAGATTTCTTCATCTCCTTCAGATGTTCACTTAAACGAGCTGCCTCTCCAGAAGCCTGGGGGAAGGTAAGCAACAGTCAAATAACATTTTACTGGTATAAAATGTTTAATAGCTGTGTTTTGGGTTTTAGCTAAAGCCATAAAGACCAATTCCATTACTGGGTGCAAAGGTAATACCAGTTACAATGTTGGAAATAAGCCTGGCCTGAATGCACAGAAACAGAGGAGTGTGTGGCTGTCGCAACACAGTTTCTCCTTCAGTCTGTGGTGAAGCCCAGTTACAAAACTAAGGAAGACGATTATATCTCAGTCTCAAGTCAGTCTCAAGTTTTAGAAACCTTGCCTTGATTGGATAATATTTCCATGTTTATTTGTCAGTACCTATCACAAGGCACTTTCAGAATTAGTTTTTTACATACTGAGTTTAGAGAACATCTTTTCAATCCCAGTCCTTTTCTTAATGTTTTATTTGGTTGCTTTTGTTTGCAGACTTTCAAGCAGACGTTATGTGCACAACTTTGACTTCGTAAATGCTATCAATGCTCATCAGAAGTCATGGAGAGCAGCAAGATACGAGGATTATGAGCATTTTGCCCTGGAAGAACTAACTAGAAGAGCTGGGGGTCTCTATTCCAGAGCTTCAAGGTAATAGGACCTTTTGTTTTGCCATAAACCCTACTGCTGCCAAGAGTCTGCTTGTATTTGTCCTTGCTCTTCCTAGCTGTGTTTTGGCTTGTAGTTCAGATGTTTAAACAAGTTTCAAGGCCTTCCAGCTCACAGTCATGGGGTGCCAACATATTTTTCATTTGAATGATTATTTTGAGCATCTGTTGTCTCAAGCAGTTGATACAAAAAGGGTTACCTACCCTTTAATCTTTCCCAGTAATTCACTGCTGAATTCATATATGCAGGGAAGAAGTGGAGACAGTCTCTATTGTCATCTCACTCTTGTGTCTTCTCATCAGCTCCTTGCTATAGTCAGGAGTTTCTGCTTGTGCTTTGTCCTGGTTCTGCTAGTTCATAATTGCAATTAGAAAGCAGTAAACTGCATTCTACTATTAAACATAAAGATTTCTGAGGGAATTCCCAGGTTACTTTGATAATTTGCCATGCCTTCCAATAAGAGTCCTCTAACCGGAGTAGTGTCTCAGTGAAGAAGCATGAAAGTAGCCCCGAGAGTGCCTTCAGGGTCTTGCAGTTCACTTAGCAGAGAGTGGTAATGGGGATGGGTACATTATCCTCTATACTGATTTGAGAACTAGAGTTCTTTGATCTAAAGATTTTCTTTAAGCTGTTCTACCTTCTTTGATTTTTGCTTTTTCTACTCCTGCTATTCCCGTGAAAGGGTGATCTTGTGATGTAAAGGAGAGCACTCTGAACTCCGAATCCCAAGGACCTGAGTTCGAGTCTCAGTGAGACCGTCCCCTGGCAGTTCAATGCCTCCCTGCCATCCCATCCCATCACATCTCGGATCTCAGCAGGGTGAGCCCCGGTTAGTATCGGGTGCTGTGACAGACCCGAGGACTTCCCTGTCACTGTCCAAGCTCGCTCGGCCGTGGCAAATGGACCTCAGGACTGAAACGGTGGGGCCAGTTCTGCGCACACTGTACCTCACCTAAAAAATCCCCTGCACAGGCTGGAAGGGCACACCCACATGGGGAGAGCCCTGCCCAAATCTTCATTTGCAAGTCTGGCCATACATACATACATACATTCCCATGAGTAGGAATGCTTCTTCTCTTTCAAACTGTGGCAATTGTGTGTTTGTAGAAGGTCCTACTATACAGTAAAACTGCTGATTGGTGTGAGAATTGCGCAGCTTATGGTTTCTCATGTAGACGCAACTCACCTAGATCATCTTAATACAGTAACCTACTTGGTAACAGTAATCTGTTGCACACATACAGTGCCATAACAGTATTTGGTTGGCCCTCTCCTGCTGTCAGAATAGATTCCAGTGTCTGGTGTTTGTGAATGGCACCTAACGACATGCATCAGGTTATGTTAAAGCTGAATGCGAGAAGCTCTTGGCTTCCTCTGATATGTGAGCTTCATTTGGCTGTAAATGAGGAAAGTAACATTCGATAGATCTTCAGTAGTCACAGTAAAAATTTGCTCCAGAGAAATTTCTGGGGCAAGTGGTACTGCACCTAGTGTTGTGTTGATGTAAGCCATGTCTGTCTACAGTTAAACAGTCCGTAGTTGCTGTCAGTGCATGCTGCCAAGGCAAGGTGCATTCTGCAGTCAGAGATTCGACCTACCTCGGCTGGCAGAGGTGTAAAATAGCTGCTGCAGGACTGTCTTGCTACAGTCTCTGAAAGTTACCTCTGCACTTCAGATTAGTATGAAAGTGTTTGACTTCAGCAATTTGTGCATGTTAAGGAAACATCCCTGTTTGACCATCAAGGAGCCACTCCAACAGTCCCACTCACCACCTCAGCTGGAACCGAGGTGCCTTCACAGCTACACAACCTACACTCACACAGACCAGGTTTTCATACTGGCTTCCCCCCAGGTTTCTCATAATACAGCCTCAGATGTCCGGATCCTTAAAATAATTTAATCTTGGTGCAATAACTAAGTAACAAAGTAACAGCTCGAGCTGGTGCTTCCGAGGGAGGGGCCCGGAACAAAAGAAACCCGTGGGGAAGGTCTTGAGTCATGGGCTCCTGCCCTGTCTCTTGAGTGTCTGGTTATCTGAGTGGGCCAGGGGTCCCTGTACCCTTTATTATGCAAAGGGTAGACAGTTTACAGCCTCTTGCTTTGGGCTTTTCCCACCCAGAGCTGACTCTGCAGCTGGCACTGCAGCTGCACACCGAGCTACCTGTACTGAATGTGTATTCCTCAGCAGTGGATAGTTCATAATATAGTTCCCTCAGGGAGTGTTTTGAGTAGGTCTTGCATCCTTCTGTAACTAATCTCTTCAGATCGACACCCACTTAGTTTAGGTGGAGACTATTTCAAATTGCTAGCTGAAAGATGGAAATGTTACATAATTTTTGCCTTTTCTAGAGTGTGGTATGTTTCTCAAAGCATTTTCTCCTCTTTAGACCAAAGCCTGCACCTCTAACATCTGAGTTACTCAAAAAAGTTTCAAGTTTGCCAGAATCCTGGGACTGGAGAAATGTGAATGGTGTAAATTATGTCAGCCCTGTTCGGAATCAAGGTAAAAATAAAGAAATAAAATCTCTGAATGAAATGCTCTAGTGCTCTTTTGTTATACTTTGTAATTTTCTGTTGGCAAGAAGGTTTTGTTTAGCGTCTTGCAGTTGACGGAGTGCACCTTTACTATTAATGATATGTGGAAACTGGCTGGAGTCCTGGCTAACAACATTTTGCCAAAATAGGCAGTGATACTGGCTTATCAGGCAGCAATGTAAGTTGGTGGAGTGAAAGCCAATTACCACAGATTCCTGTATAAAGACAGCTGTCAAGTTTTGTCCAATCAATCTCAGCCACAGTTTTCTGTACATACACCTTCCCTAATTCCTGCTGATGGCAAATTATTATGCAGTTTAAATGAGTTAACCCACGAAAATTCTTTATATTTACTCCAAATCTTACCACCCTGATAAATTTAGGAATTACTTAAATGGTTAGTTGCAAGAGGAGGCATTAGTCCCTATGAAAATTGTGAACACTGATAAATATAAAATACTGATAAAAACTAATCTTTTTCCTTTGCCTTGTGATAGGGAATTATTTACCTTAAAGCAGAATTAAAAGGATATCGTACTGGTACATGTCTGTTCTATAGGGAGTGCTTTTATAGCACTGTGGTGTGAGAGATCGGAATTAGATGGTTACATAATGGAAGCCAGGAGTGGACTCAGTTAATGTGTCCCTTCCCTGCACTTGACCATTTCTTGCATTTACTGGTGGTCATCTGGTTACAACTTTCGGGGGAAGGGAACATAACATTAGGATGGTGGGGAGGAAATTATTTAAATCACTGACCCCTCATTTATGGCTTAGTTCTTCTGCCAGCTGGGCTCCTGCTTGCAGAAGAAGCATGGGAAGGCTTGTGGGAGTTCTAGCTTGTAAGCTGATACATGGCAACACTGGAAGATGGCAGCAGGAAATTATATAGTCCTGTGTAGGTATAAGTCCTCCACTTTCTCCTGGTGTGAACTGTGAATATCCCAAGGGCTCTTTCACCTTCCAGACAATTGAACATTTAGTTCCAAACTTATCCTTCTCCAGTGTGTTGCTTCAAAGTTTCTCTAAATGACAACTAGTCTGTTGTTTCCAATAATAAAGCTTCCTACACTTTTCCTGTAATCTGAGAGTCCATGCTGAGTATGTTAAATGTCTGTGGAATATACATTCTGCTCCAACAAATTAGAATTTTTACTTTCAGGCCTTAACAAAAAGCACAACCAAACAGAAAAAAAACCAAAAAGAAATGTCCAAAAGAGGCCAGACTACAGGCCTCATAAATGCCACTGAAGTAACTGGAGAGATATCTAACAGCACTCCAACAGACTGAAATGGCTGTGTGATTTGTAATTTTTTTTTACATTTTTGCACACAAGATGCAACACAGTGTTCAGTGTGGCCCATCTCAGATGCTGTGACTGTACAGTGAGTGGGAGACATCTTTCACTGCTTCATTTTGCCCTGCTGGGCAAGGAGTGTTCATATTCAGACTAATTTTTTCCCTTCTCTTCTGAGATACATCTAACTGAGTGAAGGTGCAATTTCACTAAATCTTGCTTTTTGTAATAGCTCTGCTTTTATACACCTACACAGTTCAAGAGAAAGTATTTTGTTTTGTTCCTCAAGCCTTCCTCATTTTCATAGCTCTGCAATATTTGACTTTCCCACTGTCAGGAAACAAAAGGAAATCATGCACCTTGGTGACAGTCAGTAGATAAAGTAGGACCTCATCCAAGTAATTGCTTTTCCCTGGGATGCTTGTCATTCCACTTCCAAAGGTTTTTAATATGTGAAAGGAAGGTTCTAGGGAGTGAAGAGGTCTAAAGCTAGACACAATACTAAATTTTGATGCAAAAGTAAGGAGTCTTAACTCTCTGCCAGGAAACTAAAGGGAAATTAAGGTGCCTCTGAAAAGCCAGTGTGCAATTATATGCCCTTGGGAAGCAGGGGAACCTGGGATGAATCCACTATATCAAACTTGCTTTTTATACCACTAGTCTTTCAAAAGTCAGTTATTTTAGGGGTAGCTGGAGAGTTGGAATATTTTTTCAACTGGAAATACAGGACTAAGTCCATTGGTAGATTGAAATAAGAACAATATTGTCAGTATTGACTTCAAATAATTCATTGCCCCTTAGCATGTGTGCTCCATAAAGGGTTATAGTCTGAAGCAGTAGATCGAGCCTTAGCCCTGCTAATGCTATCCCTGTAGGTTCATTCTGAAGGAATAGCATAATAGAATAGCTCTTAAATGGTACTACGGAAAAACACTGAAGAGCAATATATTCTTTCTTATTATTGAATATTTTCTCTTATTCTCAAATAAGTTCAGTATTCCCTCAGAAGTTAGAAGTGGTTTTTGCAATGTGTATTTAAAAGCTAAATGTAGATTTAAAGTTTTTACTTCATCAGTGTTCAACTTTAATCACATCTGGTAGGTTTTGACTCAGGGGACTCTAGGAATTAGTTGTACCTGATTGTAGGTGACTAGCCTTGTTTATGTTGCTGACTTCTCTCTGTGGTTCCTTTTTTCTCCCCTTCTCAGCATCATGTGGCAGCTGTTATGCATTTTCCTCCATGGCCATGCTGGAAGCCAGAATACGGATCCTCACAAACAATACTCAGAAACCGATTTTTAGTCCCCAGCAGGTTGTGTCTTGCAGCCGGTATTCCCAGGGTAAGTGTGCTGGTATATACAAAGATAATTTTCAAGTAATGATATGACTGCAGAAGGAGACTATATGTTAAGAACTTCCATGCTTTCCCCATCACAGATAATTTAGTTTTCTCATAAAGTATTTGGCAGGCTATACTTTATAGTATTTCTTTTTTTTTTAAAGATTGCAGGGAAAAAAGTTGCATAGTTATCAGTCTGCCTCATTGTAGTGATGGTATTGAATCAGGAGTGGGTGGCCTCATCCTGAAGATGTTACTGGATTTTAGTAGATCTACCTGTGATATGGGGAATATGTAAGGAGTAGGCTCAAAATGTAGCTAAATTGCAATGCATACCTAGAAAGAATGGAACTAAATATTCTCCCAGCAACAGATGTAGAGGGAGGGGAAGATGAGCAAAAGCAATGACTCCAGCTTTAGAGAACTGTGTGCTTAATAGGCAGGTCTTTGTACTGCATGTAACTACTTGCTCTTCCTGATGGGGATTGTCAGGAGAAATTGGATGAGAAAGGGATCAGTGTATTAGTGTTCCCAGTATAGTTCCCACAAACATGAATTTTGCCTTGTGTGTTCCAGAAAGCTAGCTCTAACTAACTAGAATATTAGGATTGTCTGGGTCTCTGCAGTGTGTAAAGTGTTCAAAAGATAAAATAGGAGAGGCTTCCTCCCTTAAATAACTCTCCAAGAGAATAAGCACATATTTTTTTTGTTTAGGTTGTGATGGTGGCTTCCCATATCTCATTGCTGGAAAGTATGTCCAAGACTTTGGTGTGGTGGAAGAGGACTGCTTCCCTTATACAGCCCAAGATTCTCCATGCCTTTTCAAGCGCAGCTGTTACCACTACTACACTTCGGAGTACCATTATGTTGGTGGTTTCTATGGAGGCTGCAATGAAGCCTTGATGAGACTTGAGCTTGTTCAGCACGGGCCAATGGCCGTTGCCTTTGAGGTTTATAATGATTTCATGCTTTATAAAGAGGGGATCTACCATCACACTGGGCTGCAGGATGACTTAAATCCTTTTGAATTGACCAATCATGCTGTCTTGCTGGTGGGCTATGGTACAGATCCAGAAAGTGGTGAGAAATTCTGGATTGCAAAGAACAGCTGGGGCACCTCATGGGGAGAAGATGGTTACTTCAGAATCCGCCGTGGCACTGATGAATGTGCAATTGAAAGCATTGCAGTGGCTGCAACTCCTATTCCAAAATTATAAAGGTAGAGGTCTTCATCCACTGCCTTTTCCTGAGCCATAAGAACATACCAATTGCTGAAGACTGGTTAAAATCTGGCCCCTAGCTTGAACAGGGCAGCTTTAATGAATTTTTCCAAAATAGAGCAGTTTTCCTATGTGAGAGGATGAACACTTTTTTAATTCTGCTCCATGCACTGAAGGCTTCCTCTCAAATCTAAAGGTAGATGACCTAGAATGGCTATTTTGATAGCAGTGGTGATAGGTTATTTGTCACTGGATATACATCTTCAGTTACGAGTTGCATTTTTTTCTGTGGACAATCTTGACCTTCAGATCTCAGAGGGAAGCGTCTGTTATGGTAATCTGTAACTACTTTGAAAGGACACTGTAGTGCCTTACTTCTCAGAAATCAGGAGTCACTGCAATTTAGAACCTAAGTGTGTATTGGGGAGGGAATGGGCAATTACACTGATTAAAAGGAAATTTTGAAGCTTTAAGTGTCCTGTGCAAACTGCATGGCAAACCCTTATGACAATAAAAATCAATTCTACATTTCAGGCTGTTACTAAATGTTCCAGTTCTGGATTTTATTGCTGTGCTTTGCAATTGATCATTTCAGAGTTCAATAAAAATTACCGCACTCCTATGGGAGTTTGTACTTGTGGAAGAAGTTGCTTCTTTGGTGACCTGTCTCTAAGTTTTGAGCTTCCTGTCAGGAAAGGAGGATGAAAGGGAACTACTAGTCTTACAGCTGAAGCTGAGATAATCACAACAGCATTGGGCAAGTTGTCCAGAAGACTAGTAGTCCTGGCTGTGGATATGGGACAATTTGTTGAGTATATTTGCTAATTCCCCAGTCATCCTGTTTAAGACTTTTCTGTTGATCTTTTGCCCTATTTGTTTCAAATATACCAGGTAGAAAAATAGAGTTGAGGGAGGGAATTGCAGCCCTTGGAATTAACCACTTTTGAGCTGCAACACAGTACTTTGTTAATGCAGCACTGGTCTTAGCTGTTCTCCACCTGAGTAAAGAAGAGTGGCATAGAGGTGAGTGCCTGTTTCATGAGTAGAAGATGATTTCTTTAGTAACCTGTTAAAATGTGACCAAAGTATTTCTATGCAAAATACAGTCTTATGAGTGGTTTTTTTCAGGTGTAGGGAAATTTATAAAATATGAGAAATGGAAAAGTTGTCTGTAATCGAAATATGCCATTTAATTTACAAGGGAAACTCCCTTCAATAGCAGAATTTCACAAGAACTTCTGGACTCTAGCTTGCTCAGTTTGAGGGGCAAGGGAAGAATAGCTTCATGGGCTGGGCTTTCATTTCTTCAGCCCCCTGCCAAATAGCAAGTCAATATTGATAATTTAGACCTTAAGTTTTTCCAGAATTGGAACAAGGACTTCTGAAATAGCTCATATTGTGCATTGGATTGTTTTAGCTGAGGGAACTGTTGGGCAGGGCGAAGAGCAGGGCACTTGTTCTTTCCAACTTGGATTATTTGGTATTACTGGAAAACTGAGAGTCCCACTGAAGACTAAATCCCTTAGAAGATGGTTGTCTTTGTGTAGGTGACCTCCAGGTTTGTCCTGCCACCTGTGGGTTGCTGTGGTTTCACTACAGAGATGATACATTTTGAATATCCTGGACATTTTGAAGTGTCAGTTCTTAACAAGCAGGTATTTTGTGAAGTTATGGCTTTGTATGAGTGTGATAGCTCCTTGGATTTCTTTAATAGCTGTAGCACATGAGATTAATTTGAGAATAAGTATATAAAAACTAGGTGTTTCTTTTTACTATCTCTCACCTATTAAGAAAATTTAATCATTATCATAAAACTCTTCTGACACCTATGGCACTACAAATGTAAAAACATTTGCTATTCACCCTGCCTTACATCATGTTAGCTACATGTGTTTTGAATAATATTGTGTGTTATTTTCTTAGCAATTCCCACCTCTGTATGTGTCACTGTTTGTGTGCGGCAGCTGCACCAGCGCTACTGTGAAGATGGGAGAGTTCTCAGAGTGATCTGTCACTGTCACTGCCCCTGGTGACTGTCATCAGTTGTACTTTTTTGCCTCTGGCTGACTGCGGTATGTTTTCTGTATTCCAGAGTTGCTCAGAGGAATGTCAGTCAGCCTGATGGAGTGGTATGTGGCCAAATGACATACTCAGATTCTCAACTTTTATTTGGGATTGTGGGCCAAGTACAGAAAGTACATTCAGGGTCCACTGGTCGAAGACCAGCCAGAGCATTTCCTTCCTGCAGACCAAAAGGGATGCAATTGCAGGAGCTGGTAAACCTTAAAAGTGAGGAGGTACTGCACTCCACTGTGATTGTGCAGGCTGTGACACACTTCACCCACTTGTACCCTTCCAGCTTCTCAGAAGTTGGACAGTGGGATTAAGGTTGGCTTAGGAGTACAGAAGAATGGAAATTAACTACTGCCCCCAAAAAGATGTGGTTTTCTGAAACTTCACTATTTTTTTAAGAGGCTACAGTTCGTTTTTATGGCTTCTACCTATAAATGATGTGTTAGCTGACAAAGCTTAAAAATGGGAAACATGCTCTCGTTCAGGAGAATAATTGCAGGGTTTGAAAATATATCTTGCAGTGAACAAGTAGGGCCCAATATATTTAACTTATCATGGAAGGTTAATAGATAATGTCATGGCTGGTAAATACTTACAGGGAAAACATAGCTGATTTTCAGCCTGGGAAACAAGAGATATTAAAAGTTTGGTGATTTGAAAATTAATACATACGGAGGATAAATAAGCTACAGATGTTTAAAAAATGAGCATAATGAATCCTTTATCAAGAACTGTGGTGAGGTCTCCATCACTGGAGTGGAATAATTTTCCAGTTTGAGCACTGCCCTTGACTCCAGAATTGCTCAGGGAATTCTGCAATTGACTTCCGAAGAAGCTGTGTCTGGATCATCATAACTCCTTCCTGCTCTGTGACCTGACAACTTGAAACACAAGGTGATATCTTAACTTCCAAAGTTGTCGGACTAACTTTGCAGCATAAAATGCTTGTAAAGCAACACCATAGATTCTTTCCTAGATTTGTTCAAAGTTAGGAAATTAGGACTGAGTAATTTTAGGGTTGTGCTAGTCCAGGGGTCTTGGGAAGACAGGAAAAACTGGTGTGTACCAATGAAGTTTACTGAAATGGCAAGCTCAGGAGAATATTATATTTGACAGCTGGGAGGTTTTTTTGTTTTGTGGGTTTTTTTTAATGACCTACACTTTATCTGTTGTTTTACTGCTCATTGCTGAAGGCTTAAAATTCATTTGTAAAATGCAGATAAGAACACTGGGCCACTTTTAAAGGTTCTGCTGATGCCAGACTTCCTATGACCTCTGAAAATATTAAGCTATGTTTCTTAAATACTTTGATCAAGGTGTGACTTAAACAAGGCATTAGATATTGCTAATGGAACGCTTGCAATGATGTCAAATGGCAAATTTTGAAAAGGATGTTTTCCTCAATTTTTGTATTTTAAAAGGGGCAAATACTGTGGGTGGGTTTTATTTATTTTAGAAGACTAAAAGGAAGATGGGGTAAGGAAGGATTTTTTTGTTGGTGTTTTAGTCTACAAAAAAGCATATTTTAGCAGGTATTTCAGTTTGCAGTTTTTCATTCTTTAAGAAAAAAAAAAATCATCATGTTTTTCTTTCCTCCATCAAATCATTAATTTCTTCAGAAAAGCCATTTCTGGCATTTGATAAATATCCCATTAAAACATCAAAGACATCACTGATTTTACTTTTACCTCAATGGATGGGACTTAACTCTGCTTTAGACAATCAGCAGGGACAGAGCTGCCTGATGTCACTGGAACTGTCTCATTTTGTGGTGAAATAACATAGGAAATGGTTTGGCCTCCAGAATGTGGTGAAGAGCATGGTGTAACACCAGGAGGCTCTCAGGGATGTGATACAGCAGCGGGTGAGGAGGGAAGTTTTGGGAGGAGTCTGTGCCCAGATCTGCCTGTGACTATGGGAGTTCCAGGGCATTGCAGCAGCGGGGCAGGGACAGCTGTGGGGACTCAGGTGGCAGGTGGCCTGAGCAGGAGTGTCTGTCCTCACTGTGTCTCACATCACAGCCTTACTAATGCTCTCTTTTGCACCATGAGAGCAAAACAGCACTTGAATTGTAAAATAAAGTGTATTAGTGAGGTTCGAGAGCCTGTGGGTGCCAACACTTGTACCCAGACCATTTCATGGCTAACTCTGGTTTACTTCACTGCAGTCTGTTACACATTTAGGTGTATCAAGATCCTTTTAACAAAAGTGATCTCAATTGAATCTTGAATTGAAATTTTGAGGGTAAGCCTCTTTTAAAGAAAACAAACTCCTTTCTATATCCTATAACCAAAGAAAAGGTGGGAACTTTGGCTACAGCATGAAATAATGCAATATACTTGACTACTTCTGAACAATGACATTTAATTGAAATGTCTCATACCTTGGTTGACTGAGAGCCAGAGCATCGTATGAGCTGAGCAGAAGGTTTTGGGGAGTGCAGCTCAGGCAGGCTGATATTTCTCTGCTGGTTGCTATGGCTTCTGGATGTGCTGTAGGTTGGAGCAGTGTGTGAGCATTTATGTTTATGTTTCAGAAAAAATAAGAAGCATTTAATGGCAGCTATAAAGTTATTAATAACTGCAACTTTAGGAGGTGATCAGGTGCAGGATATTAACAGAGCATCAATTTATATCAGTTCCCTCTGAATGGCAGGTGGGGCAGGAAGAGGAGAGGTTAAAGCCTTTTTGTACAGGCTAGGGAGAAACAGGCATGCGCATATGCAGAATTTTTCTATATCTGTAATAGGAAAGGCACTGACATGAACTTCTGCTAATTATTCCTAATTGTTTCATCTGGATCAGCTGGCTTGATCCAGCAGATGCTGTTTCGCATGAGATGCACAAGCTAAATTAAACTCTCTCATGGTAACATTTCACTAGGCTGATAGTTTAGCTCACTCTTCTCCAAGCATACTTTGCTATTTGCACTTTAAAACATATATATATATATGTGTTTATATATGTTTAAAACATATATATATATATATGGATGTTTATGCTTGAAGTGATTCTTGAGACCTCTGACTTACCCCATTAAATAAAGAATATTTTTAAGGACTCTGCAGAAGGACTGATATGACTGGCAATATGACAGTTGAAGTATGGTCATAATCACCAAAGATATTGAAAGGGATGTCTTTGCCCTAGGAGGATTTCAGAATCCTGAAGAACTTAGTACATTCTTTGATGTCCAGCAGTTTCAACCCTGATGCCCTAATGTAAGATAGGAAATGTTTTTAAAAACATTAAGTAACCATACAGAATCCTTATGACTGTGTTTAACAAGGGAAACATAAAACATACTGCATGTGAATTTTTTTTAAATTTCACTTAATTTTTCTATTGCTCTCTTATTTAACACTTGTAACAGTAATATAATATAAAATCATGGCCTTTTCTATTGTTCTGTTTAGTGTTTAGCCATAATAAATAGGATTTTTGGTTTGGGCTGTACGTGGGATTCTCTAAAGCTTTTCTTCTCATTAGCATTGATGACTGAAGGAAACCAAGTATCTCTGAAGACAAATCATCCTGAAAGCAGACCAGCCATGACCTCCAGGAGGCCATTACTTCACCTGAAACTGGGAATACCCAAACCAACTCTCTCCTGACTTTTAACTCACTACTCCACTCTTGGTCTCTCTGTGCCACTTCTTGCTCCCAGACCTATTTCTGCATCACAGTTCAAGAACATCTTGAGCCCAATTAAAATCTTGATCCTATTCTGGGACCTTCTCACCTATGGGTGTTTATGCATAAACAGGAATACTCCAAAAGCTTGACATTTGGGTGACTAAGTCTGCAGTCCTACCATGCTTTGCATGAAGATTTCTTTATAAATCTCATAAATTAGTAAGACTGCTAAGGCTGTAAGTTTTGTCACTCACATTTCTCCCTCCTTTTCTGAAGCCCTCTATAAACCTTGGGAGCATATGCACAGGTTTAAATTTCAGCAGGAAAATAACAAGGAAACTGCACCCAGTTGTGGGAGGGGAAAAAATCAATTACAAGAAATGGACTAAAAGGCCAAATCAAATGCATAAACCCCAGCCATAGGATGATAAAATATAGGCAATGCAAAGCTTCTTTTCACAGAATGTTTCTATTTTCTGTCTAGTTCCTTGAGGAAAAAAAGAAATAGGGTACTTGCATCTTTCTGATTGCTGGCGGCTGATTTTTAAGCTGCAACATTTTTAATTAAAGGGGCTGGCAAACCAGAACTCAAGCTCTATCTTATCCTTTAGGATTGTAGAGGTTTGTAATAGCAGCATTAAAACTTCTCCAAATGGAAAATGAATGGGACCATCAGGGTGTGGAAGACAAAGGAAGAATAGCAGGAGATGAGCTATAGGAAAGACAAGTGCTGCTGGCACTTGGGTTGACAGCCTATTAAGTTCCCAGGACATTTGTGTGAAGTACATTGGGACACCCAGAACAGGAAACAAAGGGTAACCTAAACCAAGGGACATCCTAAAAGAGCAGACAACCTAAAGGAAAAAAAATCATACAATGAGTTGGGTTGGAAGGGTACCTTAAAGATCCAACTCCCTGCCCCATAAGCATGTAGGCCATCCACTAGAGCAGGTTGCTCAGGACCCCGTCCAACCTGGCCTTGGACACTTCCATTGATAGGGCATCCACAACTTCTCTGGGCAATCTATTTCAGTGCCTCTCCACCTTTACAGTAAAAAATTTCTTCCTAGCATCTCATCTAAGTTTCTCCTAATTTAAAACTGTTCCCCCTTGTCCTATAACTGTCTACCCATGTAAAAAGTCACTCTTCCTCTTTTTTTTAGTAAGCCCTGCTTTAGTATTGAAAGGCTGCGATAAGGTTTCCCCAAAGCTTTCTCTTCTCCAGGTTGAATGACCCCATGTCTCTCAGACTGTCTTCATAGCAGAGGGGCTCCAGGCCCCTGATGTGGCCCCTTTGTGGCCTCCTCTGGGCTCACTTAAACAGGTCCACATCTTTCTTGTGTTCAGGACTCCAAACCAGGACACAATGCTCCATATGGGATCACATAAGAGCAGAGTAGAGGGGGAGAATCCCCTGCCTCGATTTGCTGGCCAGATTGCTTTTGATGTAGCTCAGGATACAGATGGCTTTCTGGGCTGTAAGTGTGTTTTATCCAGCTTTTCATACATGAGAACCCTCAAGTCCTTCTCCACAGAACTGCTCTCAATGAGTTCTTCTTCCAGTCTGTGCTCCTGTCTGTGATCACCCTGACCCAGGTGCAGCACCTTCCACTTTAATTTGTGGAACTTCATGAGGTTCTTGTGGGCCCATTACTAAAGTTTGTCCAGGTCCCTCTGGACGGCATCCCTTGCTTCTGTTGTTTCAACTGCACTGCTCAACTTCGTGTCATCTGCAAACTCACTGAAGGTGCACTTAATCCCCCTGTCTATGTCACTGATGAAGATACTGAACAGCAGTCCCAAGACAGAGCCTTGAGGGATATCACTCATCACCAGACTCCACTTGGATATAGAGTCATTGATCAAAAATATAAATAAAGATAAAAGGACAGATCACCTACCTATGAAAATAAGCAGTGATGGTAAGAAGAAATGGACAAATCGTTTTCAGCAACTTCCAGGTAAAAAGACTAGATAGTTTAATAAGCAAAACCTAATGCTTCATGGAAGTGGAACAGAATTGAGAGCCAAGATCACAGCCATTTTCAGACATGAAGCAGCACAAGACTCTCCCAAAACCAGCACCTGAAGGTTAACCTAGGGACGAGGAGATAATGGGTCTGGGTAGTTGGCATCTCTTTTCCATTGTTACAAGAAAACCTGACCAAAGCACTGGGATATGTGTGGGTATAGGTAAGCAGGATATTTTAATATAGAGCAGGGAACTTTCAAGAAGGTGGGTGTCAGACTGTAGCTGTATGTTTTAAAATAGAATTACTTTCCCCTCCTATAGGTGTTGCATTGAATTTTGCTGTGCTGCTGCTAGAGAGAAGCAATGTTAATTACTACAAAATCTCTGGCTTAAGAGTTCAACTACAGGTCTCCAAGTACAGTTCCTTTCCTCAGTGTTAAGTTGTGTGGTGTTTTAAACCCATGCACAATCACGTATGGCAAAGCTCTTGTTTACCTTCTAATTTGTTTACACCCTTGTCTGCAATGCCACTTCCACAAAGAAAAATGCTGGCTCTGCCAGGACTGGTGATGGCCCTCTTATTTGGGTTATGGATCAGGTAAAAAAATCATTGCTAGGAGACTGGTTCCCAATTGAAAGGGCAGCTGTCTCACTGCTAAAATGTCTTCCAGAATGGGTAGAGATTTTTTGTTCATTTGAATGGTGCTAAAACCAAGACACAAGTGATCAAAAAATGTGGAAAAAAAAAGCTAAATGGTCCTGATAGTTCTGATTTACATTGGGATTTTTCTTCTTTGCAATGTATTCGTGAAAAGCTACAAAAAAGGAAGATTTGAGAAAAATGCAAATTTTCAGCTGCTTGGTAACATGCACTGACATTCCTTTTATATATATGGAAGAAATATATTGTGTGTATGTATATATACAGAGGCAGAATGACTTTTTTTCTCTCTTTTTTACAGTTGGGAGCATTGACAAACATCACAATCTGGAAACCCTTCACCACGTGGACTGAGATCCACGCAGTGTTACTTATCCTTCTTATCTCTATTTTTTGTTTGTCTTGCCTGTTGAGATAAGGCTTCCTGGACCAGGCCTGGCCACCATCCAGGGTCAGAGCAGCATTGAGCATGCAGAAGCCTTTCTCATTGAGCCCTGAAGTGCTACTCTGATAGCAGGCTGAATAACAGGCAATAAAAGGTGGAAGGAACCCAAGCCCAGCACTGTCTTTATAACCACTTTTATTATGTCTTACTTCCTTTTCAAAAAATTCTCTCTTGACATCAGGAGAAAATGTGGCCCCTTGGCTGTTCTTTTGGGGTCAAGTGGTCGCTTGGGGAAGGTGATTTGTGTTGCTCCTTCCCTGGACTATGAGTGAGG
The DNA here is from genome assembly GCF_047495875.1 of Pithys albifrons albifrons. Taxonomy (NCBI): domain Eukaryota; kingdom Metazoa; phylum Chordata; class Aves; order Passeriformes; family Thamnophilidae; genus Pithys; species Pithys albifrons. The sequence goes on from NC_092458.1 coordinate 79,292,066, forward strand.
GTGGTGGGCAAGGGGACAACTCTGGAAGAAGAAACAACAAAAGGAGAACCTGGAGGATAAGGGGGAACTGATCAAAAGGCCACAAGATATCAGGTACAGTCAGCCCTCAGAGGAAAGCAAGAATAGGCCTTTTCTTGGTATCACAAGGAGTCTGCATGAAGGATGCTGAGAGAGGGTGAAAGCTTGAAAAGTTGCTGTGAGCAAGAGAAAAGGGATGTGAACCTGTGCTGCAAGGAGATGGTGGGTGTATCTTCAACTTATATAAAAGACAACTACAGTAAGGCTCCTCACCCACAGTGACCAGAATAGCTTAGTTGGACCTGCTCCTTAAACTGATTTTATTTCTGAATGTCTTTTTTTTCACTGGTATTAGAAATATTATTACATGTTAAGACCATCTCCACATATATGGAAGAAGCTTCAGGTTTTCATGGGGAACTTCAATCAGCCTGATCATCTGCTGCAGGGACAGCAAAGCAAGGGACAAGCAGCTTGTGAGGTTTCTGGAGTGCATTGATGACAACATCCTGGTACACATAAATGAGAAGCTGACGAGGAAGATGCTGTACTTGTACACATACTTACAAACAAGGCAGAACTGTACAGGGATGTGAAAACTGGGGACAGCTTTGGCTGCCATCCATGAGAGAAGAGGGGAAAAGGCAAAACTCAGGGTTGCAGAGCCTTGATTTCAGGACAGCAGGCCTCATCATGTTCTGGGATGTACCTGAGAAAATCCTCTGGGAGGCCCTAGAGCAATCAAGGAGAGTTGATTGATTTTCAAGAATCACCTGCTCCAAGCTCAAGAATGTTCCATTTCCACATGCAGGAAATCAAGCAAAGGCAGAGGAGGCTTCATGGATGAACAAGGAGCTCCTGACTAAACTCAAACAAAATAAGAATGTACACCAGATGGAAGCAGGGACATGTGACTGGGGGTGAAGATAAACTCACTCTCTGAGTCTACAGAGATGCCCCCATAAGTGCCAAGGGAGCTGGCTGATGTCATTGTGAGACTCTGGATTATCTCTGGGAGGTCATGGTGAGCAGGAGAGTTTCCTGAGGACTGAAGAAAGTGAATCTCACTGCTATCTTCAAGGGAAAGAAGGGGAATTCAAGGACTACAGTCTGGTAAGCATGACCTTGATGCCAGGAAAAGTAATGGAACAAATCCTCCTGGAAGTAATTTCAAAACATAGGAAGGACAAGGTGATTTGGACTAGTCAGCATAGATATGTGAAAGGGAAATCATAGCTGACCAATGGATAGTGACCTGTGATGAAATGACTGGGTGTGGATAAAGGGAGAATAGTGGATGATGTGCAAGGCTTTTGACACTGTCTCCCGTAAGTTCATACACAAACTGAGGAAGTATGGGCTAAATGAATCAGGAGTGAGGTATGTTGAAAACTATCTTAATTATCAGGCTTAAAGGGTTGGGATCAGCAGTACAAAGCCTAGCTGGAGACCAGTGACTAGAGGAGAAGCCCAGTGATCAATACTATATAACATCTTCATAATAACCTAGACAAGGGGAGAGGTTCCACCCTCAGCGAGTTTGCAGATGATAAAAAGTGATTGCTACACCGACTGTGTGGGCTACCATTCAGACGGACTTTGAGAGGTGGAAGAACTGAGCAGAGATGACTTTCACAAAGTTTCACAAGAGAAAGTGTCAAACCCTGTAGCTGGAGAGGCATAACCCCAAGAATCAGTGCACATTGGGGCCAGCCAGCTGAAAAGACCTTTGCAGAATAGGGCCTGGGGTCACGGTGGAAATTGAACCTGAGCCTGGTAGCAAAGAAGGCAAACATTCTCCCCAGTTGTGTTAGGCAGAGCATCCCCCACAAGTTGAGGTGATATTTCGTCTCTAATTAGCACTGATGAGATACAGCTGGAGGGCTATGTTGAATGCTGGGCTCCCCAATACCAGAGATAGGGAAAACTGTGTCAGCAAAGGAGTGCAAAGATGATTTAAACTTTGGAGCACCAAGGAGAGGCCAAGAGAGCTGAGACAGTTCAGGTGGGTGAGCAGGGTGTTGGACTCAGTGATCTCCAGAAGTACTTTCCTACCTCAGTGGTTCTGTGATATTTTAAATTACAGTGAATACAACTTATGTACTGCTGATGAAATTTTATCAGACAAAGGTGGCATCTTTTGTTTTGTTCCATGGCTTAAATTTGCTATTTCAAGGAAATTATTTAAGCCAATGCTTATTAATTTAGGATTTACTCTTACAAATATTTCTGCATGTGCAGTAGGTGCTTCTAGGTAAGCACCATTAAAGATTGATAGTCTCCAAGAATCAAACTTAAATCTACATGAATTGGACAAAAGTTTCATCACTGTGATTCAGCCCTGTTCTTAAAGATGATTTTCTCTGTGGAGGAGAGGGTAGACTAGTCTCTAAGCTTCTGCTCTGAGGGTTTTATATGGACCCTCTTGGGAGGGGCTTAATACAGATTACTGATTATCAGTAACATTCTATCTTGGCCTAGACATGCCTTTATGTAGCACTGTAACTGATTCTCATCACACAAATACTTTTCAGTACCTGAAGAGGGTTAAAATTGCTGCATTGTCAGTGTGGTCCAGGCTCCATAATAGTGTTCCTGCAATGGGTGTGACACTTCCATCTGCAACCTCAATGAGTGCTCTTACACTTTGCTTATTCAATCTGTGTTATTTTGGAACTGGCAGAATAAATCTGTACTGTATGATGCTTTCACTGCTGTCTGGCCTCAGGGACAAGCCATTTTACTGTTTCCAGAGTATTGCTGACCCCCTGTTATTAGATTTTAACCTTGGCAGACATTCTGGTCCTTCCTCTTATTGCTTTTTGAGTTGCACTGTGTTCATGTATTCCCAGGTGACTGCTCAAACACACTTGGTGTAAAATGCACTGTAACCCATCTAAGATTTTACTGCAGGCTCGAAAGGATAGACCTTAACTTGGATTTTATTAGTCTGTGTGGACCTATAGATATAAAAAACCTTCCATCCTTGAGAGAGGGAATCACATCAAAATATTATTAATTTTTGAGTGTGATGGAATAAAAACGGTTTTTGCATCTGAGCAATGACTGTTGTCACACAGGGCTGATGGATATGGAAGGTATGTTGGAATGTGCAGTAAGTAGCCAGGCTGTGTCCCTTTATCACACTAAGAGTTTCTAATTGTGAGAGACCTACAAACTTTCACTCTTTTAATACAATGATTCAGGCACCCATGGGCTGTTAACATTTGGAATTTCTTTTCCTCTGTTCTCCGTTTTTCTCTGCCCTGAGTCCTATCTCATCTTGAGGTTTGGCCTTGTAAGATCTCTAACCCTAGAAACAGACCCATTACCATATGGGGCAAAATTGCACTCTCAACCAGTAACTCCTGCCTTTTTTAAGACTATTAACACACCTGAAGGATAGGATGACCTAGACAGACTTGAGAAGTGGGCGCATGGGAATCTCATACAGTTTAAGAAGACCTAGTGAAAAGTGCTGCACCTGGGTTGGGGCAGCCCCTGGTATAAACACAGGCTGGGGGATACACAGATTGAGAGCAGTCTTGCTGAAAGGACTTGGTGTTGGTGGATCAAAGGCTGGACATAAGCCAGCAATGTGCTCTTGCAGCCCAGAAAGCCAAACGTGTCCTGGGCTGCATCAAAAGCAGGGTGGCCACCAGGTCAAGGGAGGCGATTCTGCCCCTCTGCTCTGGTTAGACTCTATCTGGAGTGCTGCACCCAGCTCTGGGTTCCTCAACAGAGGAAGGTATTAAGATCCAATTATTAAGAAATGCCTCTGCTTGAATTAAGGTGCAAATGACATCATATGTCAAAGTCAATAGTATGGATTTTATTTAACTGTAAATGTGAGGTAGAGAGATAGAAAGAAATAGGAAGAGACAGGTGGATATGAAAGAGAGTAAGAGAGAGACAATTTAAGTAAGATAAAGACATCACCACCATGTGGATTCTGACAGCATCCCATTAGTCCTCTTCTTCTGGTCTTCTCAGTGGTGGGGGTCCCAGAGCATTCTTCTGGAGGTACCACTTTTATACAGACCAAGTCCTGGTTATTCACAGGACGTAGATGCCATTCCTGCAACTTGAGATGGCATGGGTGTAAACAGTTGTTTTCTTTCCCACTGCCTGCACATTGAAGTTTTATCTGGTGTGCTAATTCTAAACCTTCACCTCCATTTAGCCCTGGAATTCACACTTTCCTGTCTCACAGTTTGGCATGGTGGGAAATGTTTGTCCAGACAGGGTACCCAGATCTGCCTTATCATGCCTGGTATTTTTCTGTTGTTGCCATCTGCACTTATCTGAAGTTCCTGTGTAGTGGCTTATTTATGGGAACTTCCTTCTCTGACAGTGTTTTGAGACAGTTGCTACATTCTTTTAAGTCAGAAATTCAGAAAGACAGAAAGACATTGACCTGTTGGATTGAGTCCAGAGGAGGGCCACAAAGTTGGTCAGAAAGATGGAGCACCTCTCGTATTAGGAATGACTGAGAGATTTGGGACTGTTAAGCCTGGAAAAGAGAAGGCTTTGGAGTGACAAAATTGTGGCTGACAGTACCTGAAGGGAACTTACACAAAAGATGGGTCAAGACTATTAACAAGAGGATGTAGTGACAGGACTCAAACTGAAAATATATTCAAACTGAAAGAAAGTAGGTTTAGATTCGATATTAGGAAAAAATTCTTTACTGTGGGAGTGGTGAGCCACTGGAACAGATTGCCCAAAGAAGCTGTGGATGCCCCATCCCTGGAACTGTTCAAGGTCAGGTTGGATGGGGTCCTAAGCAGCCTGGTCTAGTGGAATGTGTCCCTGCTCACGGCAGGAAGGTTGAAACTATGTGATCTTTAAGATACCCTTCCAACCCAAACCATTCTATGCTTCTATGTTTCTATGATTCTATTAATAGGGCTATAAGTGTAAGGTTTTATGTTTTCAAGAAATGTAGTTCCTGAGATAAAACAGACACTGCCATGGGCTATTCCTGCCATCCAGACTTTGCTTTATAGAACAGCTACAACATAATTCCCAAGAGGCATCACATTAAATCCATATTTTTATGTTATTGATAGAGAGATTTCAGCCAGGGTGTAGAGTGAACTTTTGAAGAGTGAGAATAATTGAGTGCAGGGGTTATAAATAACTTCAGAGCAGTAACATACAATCTGACTATAAAAGCTGCTTGGTACTTCTATTGATTGCAAAAACATTTGTTTAGATATTCCTTGAGGGATTTTTCCTTATGAAGTGTATTTTCTGCTGAGTTAATTATAAGATATGAAGATCATAATTTAATCAAAGGAGAGCTCTATCTGTGTTTGATAAGTTGATAACCATTCCACTATGGGTATGTTTGAGAACTCAATACTAATTTTTAACAGAATGTCTTAATAGCTAAAATCGCTGGAATGGAAGAAGGGAAAATCTAAATTAATTGTTTCTGGTTTAAAAATAAAATTGGAGAAAAAGCACCATTTTGTTGAAACAATCTCTTTCTTTGTGAGACATTATTCTTGTCATGATTGACCATTCGCATAATGAAGTCATTGAATATGCTATGACTGAAATTAGGAAGACAATATATTAATAAAAGATGAGCAGTCGTCTGTGTAGCTAACAACTTAGTATTTATTCCATACCTCAAGATTAATACAGAACTCTGGCAAAAAACTCTGTGTAGAATGTCAATGTGTTTTTTTAAAAATAGGACATAATTTTTTAATCTATCATATTGGTTTCTGTATATATATACACATACATGCACACATATGTGTATTAACAAGTCTCTGGATTATGGTGTCATTTAAATCATATTAAATAGGAACAATATGATGATGTAGCCCAATTCCTTGAAAACATCCAGAACTACCAGGTATAACAATAATAGCTGTGGTGTGAAAACCCTAGATAATGAGATGGCAATCTTTTGAGTACATATATTTCTAGTAATCTGAATGTGTTTCCTCTGACACAAACTATTGGCTTGTAATTTCAGTATCTCAGAAAACATTGTAATTTATAAAAGGTATGTCGATAACAACTCTGGTGCTTAGGTTGATATTCTTTTCTGTGCTATATGCCACACAAAGAGGAGTGATAAAATCCAGGATACAGTTATGCTCTCCTTGATTTCTGTAAATGTAATTGCATCTTCAATTTTATTATTTCAGAGAAAAAGATGTCTACAAATGACAGCGAAATAGTGAGGAATTCCCAAAAATTAGCACTGTAAAATGAGTTTCATTTTTATGCAGAGATCAACAGAGTCTGTGATGCCTTAATTTGATGTAATTTTTTAATATTATTTACAATTAAGATATGCAGAATTTGTATCAGTTCCTGACAATTAAAATAGAGTGTTAATAGACTCTACTCATATTAGTATAGGTATTAAAATGGAGGTAGAAGAGCACTGGATGACACTACTGTACCAAATAGCATAGTGGATAAGGAGGAAATAAAAAAGTAAAACAGCACACATACACATAATGGCACATGGAATTTCAATTTTTTTTTTTATAATGATACAAAAAGATTTAAAGTTTATGTCTACTGGAAGTAACACAGACAACCAAAATATAAACACAGAAATATCAACCAAATTGGTGGCATGTTTCTTGCCTGGACATTGCTGAAGGACCTGAAGAGTTCGATAAGGGTTCAGAGGCAGCATCTGGTTCTCCAGCCTAACAAGTTAATCTGTGTCAGCTGAGCCCTGCTAACTACCTACCTGTGGGTGGCAAATGCAAGGTGCTATGGTTTATATTAGCGGTCCTTAAGCGTGGTCTCAGCTAAGACAGATTTCATTGCATCGGCTCCAGGCTGTGAGTGCTTCCCTCAATACCTCTGCATGCAGATCATTGAGTTGCAGTAACCTGGTAGAGGTCATGAAGGGATCAGCTGGCATCATCAAACAAGTCCTGCAGTGATTGCTTAGGTCCTAATCAGCCCAAATTATTTGCCTTCTCCCACAACAGTGCTGCAGAGGAGTAATACATCCACACTTCCCTGTCCCAGTGCCTTCAGATGACAAGGAAGATGAACCAGTACAGGCACATAGCTCCAAAAAGGTGGAGAAAGGCAGGTCTGAGGGCCTTCTCCCACTTCAGAAGCATTTCAGCAGACAGTGTCTATAAAAGTCAGCTCACTGTGGAGTTAGGAGATCTGTGTATTAGCTTTCACTCAGCAAGGTGCTTCAGTCCATACTTCACCTTAGCTCAGCAAATCACCCCTGGAACTGCAATGAACTCTCCTACATGCTCACCACACACTGAACATCTCACTGGTAGCCCTACTGCCAACCCAGGGTGACCTTGATTAAGCCTATGAGGAGCTCATTGTACCAGGATGCTGCTGGGGCCAAGAATTTTGCCATGTTCAAAGAATTGGAGACTTAAACAAGTAACACCATTATCCAGAGCTATTATAGCTAATGCTAACAAAAACTTCGGAAGAGAGTTAAAGCCTCATGCTTCTGGGTGTAGGCCAATCTCTAACTACATTTACTAATACCCTAAGACCCCCCAGTTACCTTATACCTGCTTTCCGTGACCTCCCACACACTGTTCTCTGAGCACTGGCCATCATCAGAAAAGGATAAAAGATCAGATACAATTTAAACCTCATCCAAAACACTAATATTGTAATTTCCTACATTGCTAAACTCTCAGCCTGTTTTTGTTTAAGCTCTAAAATGGGAAATCTTCAGCTTTAGAGGGGAATGGTGAGTGCTTAGCAGTGCTTGAGTATTGGATCCTCTCAGGAAACAGTGGTGATATGAAGGCAAGAATTCACAGACCACACACTAACAGTAGTAACAATAATGAGGCTGAATTGTGCAAAAATACTAATTGATTGAACTAGTTTGCTTCTTAAATTGTGGGGGTTTATGATGTTCCTAACAAACAAGGCTAAGCCCTTTAAAATTTTCTCTTCAAGCAGGATATAAATAACAGCTTATTTTTGGAAAGACAATTTATCTTATTGAAAAAAAATATTAAAAAATAAAAAATATCAAGGAAAATATGACATTTTCCCCCTTAAATTGCCTATTTACATTTTGTGTGTTTACGTGTACATATATATATATATAGACACACACACAAACTTTAACACAAAGTTTAACACACAAAGTTTAACTCTAAAGACTGATTATAAAAGATTGCATAATATGAGTGTTTTGAATTCTTTGTGTACTAAAATCCAGCTTTTGGATAGATGACAAAATTCTAATGCCATTGCAATGCACATTGAAATAAATACTCCATCAAATAATATTTCAGTAAGTGTAAAATGTGTTTTTATTTTGTCAAGATCATGAATAAGCGTAAAAATCATTAATTGTTGAGTTGCACACAATATTAAAATTTTGAGGGTTTGCTATCAAAGCTGTTCAAAGAATGAAACACCTCTAGGCAATGGGTAGATGTCTCCACTAGGCTGCCTAGGTAAAATTCTCTGTGTTCTTTGCTTAAAATATAGGCACATTCATGTCAGTGGAATGATTTACTCAAATGGGTTCAGTTGTTTGCAAGTTGGAGATCACTTGTTCTGCAAACAGAAGACTGTTGACACACTGACATTCATATGCTCTAATGCTGGTATGCTTTCATAACTTCTGATTATCAGAGTCATGGGATAAACCTGGATTTTTTACACTTTAAAGTCCAGTTGTATGAAAAAACAAAGCATAAACTGTGTGCTGCATTCAGATCAGAGCATGTTTATAGCTCTAGACAGACAATCACAATTATGGCAATGAACTTAAAAAGTATGTATCTATTATAGTTAAATTCATACAGCCCTCCTAGTATGGCAACAAGATGTTGCTTATTGCTATAACTGACACTCCTAGTGGTGTAACTGCATTCACACATTAAAACCAATTCACATCGAAAGTTAAAGTCACACTAGTTTAATTTTTGCACTTTGATGGAGGCAGGAAACCTGTAAAGGGAGATTTCTGCTTCTTTTGCAGTGACCGGCATCTTAAAGACGTCTGGAAAAAAGCACAGGGTAATAATTTATCACCAAGGCAGTGATTTAAAAAATGAGTGTGAAACTACGGCACAACAGGAATACTGTCCTTCCATCAAGGATCAAAACAGAGGACAGGACTGTTGCACGAATTTTCCTGCAAAGTCTTTAGCAGCCAGACTAATCCCAGACACACCTCGTGCTGACCTTTACACACATACACACAAATCTTTCTGGAAGACTTCCTTCCCCCAGTCCTTCCTTACTTCATCTCCCAGCAGGGCTGCCTGCTGGACCTGGTGATCCTGCTTCCCTACGGAGGGAGAGAGCCTCCACCTACCTTGCTCTCCTTCCTTCCCTCCCCAGTTTCTCACTCCCTCTCTTCCCCTCAGGCTGGCAGGATTCCTCGGGCAGAGCATGCAATCAGTTTGCAGGGAGCAGCCAAAGCCACAGGAAAGATGCAGAAGCACAGCCAGAAAGAGCACCTCTACAAGCTTTTGGTGATCGGGGACCTGGGAGTGGGCAAAACCAGCATCATCAAACGTTATGTCCACCAGAACTTCTCCCCACACTACCGGGCCACGATTGGGGTGGACTTTGCTTTGAAGGTGCTAAACTGGGATGCTGAGACTGTGGTACGGCTTCAGCTCTGGGATATTGCAGGTGAGTACAGAGGAGAACCCTTTGCCCCATAGCCCATTCAAAGATAATACAAAATATAGACCCAAATTCATTTGTACTAATTTAAAAGTTGGAAACCACTGGTGCCTATTCAGTGAGGGAGAGCAGATTGAGGAGAGAAAACCTTAAGTGCAGATTGACATTTTGAAGTTTCTGTAAAGCCAGCAGACGCCCAGTCAAGGGGTGTCAAAGTGAAACCTGTGCTGTCTGATTTTTCTCCCAAGCCCTTGGACACATACAGGGACACAGGCACCTTTCTCCAAATGCCCCAGTTGTTTTCCTGCAACTTTGTTTCCTTAGAGTAATAGATCTCTGTGACAGGCGGGAGAATAAAGATCTCTGTGACAGGAGGGAGAGTAACAAGAACATCCTGTTACATGTATTTAATTTGGTGGAATAAAATGAGCCATTCAGTAAAATGATTAAAATTATTTTTATAGTTTAAAAAATAAAAGATATCACTAAGTTATGTAATCAAAATACTTTCCTTCTTCCTCTCTTTCTTTCCTACCTTCCCTCCTTCAGTTCAACGAAAACAACTTCTGATGTCCTTTGAAAACAGAACCGTTTCTATTTGGCTGTAATCTTGGTCGTTAAAAATAGAATTACTTGTGTTTCATTATCCTTATTCCAACATTGAGAAAAAAACCAACATACTTTACTCTGTGCAAGGAGAAAAAGAGTAAAGAAGTACGGCTATCCCTGCATGCGTACATAACTAAAACACACAGAATCTGACATGGTTGTGCTTCAGAGTTTATTTGGCTTCAAATTCAAACTGTAAATTTTTTTTTGCCAGCTCCTTGCTGGAAATTAATAATTTTTGTTTCAGTCCACAAAATAAGTTTATCTTGATGGCATATTTCACATAGTGTAAGTAATTATTTTTCATTTAATGAACATAGCAATCCAAGGAGAGATATAACACAATAGTTTACAGCATAAAGGAGAGCATTTAAAAACTCAGTTAAATTAAGAAGTTACTTTCATTAAGTAGAATAAAGGGAATAAAGGTGAGCTGCTGTTAGGCAACTGTGCCAGCCTGTGGCCTGAGTTGTGGGTTCAGTGATCTAGTCTGAAACAACGCGGAGTAAAACTGGTGAAATGAGAAAATTCTTGACATTCTTATCAGAGGAGGGCATGCCTTTCTTCTGCACTTAGCTGTCTCATGTCTGAGCTCTGAATTTGGCACCAAGTTACTAAAACTTTTGCAACAACGCTGCTTTATGCAACACATGTATAAACTCAACCTTTTTACATATCATTTTAGTCTTGGGGTTTTATGATGTTAAATACATACTTGCTCATTTTTCTTTATTAAAAGAATAACAGGGGAAACATTTCTTTCATTGCTTACTAGTGACTGATAACAACAAATACACACACTGCCAGCAAAACTCTTCTGCATTAGGAAAAGCATTTGATAGTAAATTCTAGATGCATCAGGGCCTTAAAGAATGTATTTTCCATGCCTTGTTTCAGAGATTTATTACTCTACTAATCATGTGCTGGCAGATCATATGATGTAGCTTTCAGTCAGGCTGCAGAAGCAATTACACCTAGTTGTAGTACTGAATGACTAGCATGCTTTCTGAGTTATCACACATGACAGAGAGAATTACAGCATCGTACTAAATTTCATATGAATTGCCCAATTCACAGCATCACTGTGAAGGTCAAGACTGGTTGTAATAAAAAGAGTTGCTGTCTCAGTTTTAATGACTTTTGTGTAAGAAGCTTTAGCTGTTGCTGCCTGTACACAGAAAGCAAGTTCTGTAAGCAACACACTGAATTCAGATCGTTGTGGTGCAGGCATAGAAGTTGTCATGAATAAGACATCTGGATGGTGAGAAAAAAAATGTTTTAAAAATGAAAGTGAAGTAAAATTGATTGGAAATATGGAGAGAATGGAAGGGTTTTTTCCTGACTGTGGCTGGTCATGTATCACCATTTGCAAAACAACAAATATGCAATGAAAAGAGGGAGAAAAATAAAATCTCTGGTCTCAGAACATCCACTCTCTTTTGGTAGAATCTCTGTTATTACATCGTGTTTAGCTTTGTGTGTAAAGAAATAAATTTTTGGTCTCTGACCAAGCTGAAAGATGTTAGCTTAGCATTCAGGACATCTTGAATTGAAGCAAATGCTGCAAATATATCAGTAATATTTAATATCAATATCTCTATGTGAATATGTATTTAAATATGTATGTATACAGAGATATCAGGTATCATTTTAGCTCTTATTTCCTCTTCCCTCCTCCATTATACAGTCAGTGAACTTAGCACCAAGCATGTGTGTCCTGTTCCTTGCACTTCACACTGTGGATCAGTGGGCAGTAAATTGTTTAACAATTTAGAAATAATTTCCTCCAAAATGTTTTGAGTAAAACCAGTGTCAAGCTTATATATGTTATTAGCAGGATTTATATACATGGTGACTTCATTGGAGGAGTGACTTATTCCAGCTGTGGTAAGAGCAAGCAGTTTACCCTGGTTTACCCTTATCATACACATGAAGAAAAAGCAAATTTGGTACATCTGGTATCATCGAATTTCGTAGTTAATGTATCAGTAACATATTTTTCTATTTTTTTTTAATTTGCTATACAAAACTTAAATACAATCTAATTGTTAAATGCAGAAACTACATTTATTTAGCTGAGAGAGAAATGCTGAACAAAGACAACTAAGCATTAGAAAAAATAATTCAGGGATAAAGTAGTCTCTGCATCACACATTGTTACATTAAGACAGGGGTTTTGATTCATAATATATTCCCGAAGCTGTGGGTGATAGGCAGGAATAATTGGACTAAACTTCATGGTTTTTGAAGTTATGATGTCAATAACAATACACTGTCATTAAAATCTATTTATTTATGTCTGATTCAGTGAACTGTCAAGGTTTGAAGTGACTGGATTTCTACTATTGTGTGTGAGAGGAGATATACATGATAAAATTCTCTTTGTCTTTAATTTCTTCACAACAATTCCGTTTTATTTCACTGAATGTCCCAAATTGATAGTTTTTGTGTTCTGTTGAAGTGTGCCATCACCTCTACTGGTGTGTCATGCAACTTTAAACCTAGCTCCTCAGTCAATTTCTGAATTTGTTTCCTTATCTTTTCTGTTGACTCTTTGTGAGTATCTTTTAAATTCCTTAATGGATTGTTAGAAGGAAAGCTTTAAAAGAAACATTTAATTGTGTTTTAGACAAGGCTGCCGTGGGTGCAGGCATGCAGATGCAGGTTGGCACACTGCATGTGTAGAAAGCAACTGTTGCAGACTGCAGATCTGGATGCATCTGCAAGGCTGCTCTACATGCCACTGTCTGTGTTTCGTGCCCACATAGCCTGGAGATCTCTCTGAAGACCAGCCTTAGCTTCAGATTTACTGCAGGGAGCAGCTCTGAATGCAGTGGGGAGCAGACCAGCCTTCCCTGCTCCTTTTCCACAGCTGGCTCAGCACTTCCCTTATCACTCCCGCTGCATATGTGTGGGCTGGATTTTTCATTGCTACCAAAAATATGTTGATTTGCTTTTGGAAGGCTGGTTCTTATCTCATAAGGAGTTGGACCAATGCTTTGGAGACAAAACCAGTGGGGAAAGAACAGTTTTGATTCCTTTCCCTGCCACTTTCACCCTTGGAAACAGCAGTCTTTGCACAGATACAGGCAAGAGTCTCTGCAGTTGTAAAGTTTTTAGGACTGTTATGCTGCAGGAGTAAGGAGACTGCTCACTAATGCCAGGCACAGCATGCTTTTAGTGGCTGCTAAACGTTGCAGTACATATGCATAAATAAGATAGTCATGGTGATTTCAAGGCTAAGTTACCTTGAAATTGCTGCTCTGCAAACATAAATAAGTCCCTCGCTGTTAGGGATTTTTATTTCAGTATCGATTTGTGATGGGATGCGTGGGCCAGATCTTGCCAACAGCCTTCTTTTCCACGTTCTGGAGTGGTGAACACCACCTCAAGGCTTGCTTAACTTTCAGTCCATAAAGACAATGATTTGAATTAAAGTGTGAATATTCTGAAAGTGAAGCGAAAGGTAAAAAAATGTTTAAATCTTCACAATTTACAGCTTATCAGTTTTAGCTAGAGGCTCTCTGTAAAGCATGATGGTTCCCAAAAGCATTTGTTTCTCAGGATGAGGAACAGTGACAAAAAGTAAAAGCCATTGTAAAACTTGACATGAGGCAGTTTTAATCAAATTTAACTTGCCCCACATTTCAGATGCTGTGGGCAAGATAGTAGAAATTATCTGAGGTTTTAGCACTTTACCATTAGTTTTTACAACTTCATCAGATATGATAGTGATTAGTGAAAATTGTAGATTTCTGTACAAAGTTACGTGGGGTGCATTTTTATAAACTATGTAAATTCAGCTATTGATTGCTTTAAGCCCATGAACTGATGCCTTTCCCTGCTGCGGAGGTGCTTTTGAGATTAGGATAAATGTGTGGGCAACTGCTCTTCAGACAGGGAGTCCTTCCCTTTAACAGAAGTCTTGTTGCTTTGTCACCTTAGTCTCACTGGGTTCACTTCAAAGTGGGGTGGGAATCATCTGGTTTAACAATTAGACATCTCTTCTTAGTCCTTAACTACAAAGGCACCCTAATCTTAGATATTCCCAGTTACTTTTTTGAATCCAAATTAAGGCTGATAAAACCCAACATAAAGCACCATCTCAGTGGGCAAAGGCCACTGGACTTGTGGGGTTTGTTGCCAGATGCCAGTGGCCTTGCCAGGGGTGCAGTAAAGTACAGCGGGCCAGAACAAACATTTCACAAGTTTCTGATCCCTTCCAGTGAAAAGCAAAACCCATCTTCCCCAGTCACTTTTGTAATAAAGCAGATTCTAATGTTCAGGGCTGCCTGCAAGATATCACTGAATAGCTAATGGTTAATCTATTTTCTGGCCTAATTATTACCATTGTGTTGCTGAAAACCTAAGGCCAGATTCTGACACCTTTAATACATCAAACGATGCCTATTACTATGAGTAATTTTTCTAAAGGAACCTTATCTATTAATATAGGATTTGTTCATATAAGAAAGAATCTATGGAAAAAAGTCTTTCTGCATCCTAAGACATATTATTTAACTCTCCAAACATCATGCAACTACTAGAGATCACTTTTTCTACAATGTAAGTTAAATAAAAGTAAAGTCATTATGCAAATGGATAAAACTGAAACTCCAGTTTATAAACCAATTGTTTTTCCATTCAAAGTTGCCTAATGTCTTTCTGACAAGTATATTTCTATATTAATTTTAACTGAGGAGAAAGACCACTTCAAAAAGAGTTTAGGTTCTTTATCCAGTCATCATTTTCATTCTTTCTCTTTCTTTGAAGTGACTGTGGATATTGGTGATACCAGTCCTGCTGTTTAAATCTGCTTTTACAAACACATGGTGGCTTTTCTGTGCAGTGAAAACCCTGTGTATTTGCAAAAGCAGCTGGAATTAAGAGGAGGAAGCAGAGTCATACAATTTGTCAGAACTTTGCAGGCCAATATTAGGCAGAAGATCACAACATAAGAATGTTTTATTCCTCTAGTAACTTAGTTCATGATGAATGATTTTATGTCACAAATGAATATTTTAGTTTATGGTACATGATGAATGATTTTATGTCACAAATGAATATTTTAGTTTATGTTCTATGACACCATGTCCCACATTTCTTAGTGATCTGTGTCCCAATAAGTATGTGTGAGGCCCCAGTTTAGCTGCTCTTACAGTATCTATGGTGCAAGCATCTCAAGAATTTTGCATGACTAGTATAAAGTGTCACTGAAATAAAATATCCCTCAAATATTAATTGCAATTGTTGCTGCTTGTCTCATTTCTATGTTTCTCACGGGACCTTAACTTTTGTATGAAGGCACCTTCTTGCAGATGAGAACAAAAATTGCTCAACAAGGAGATTATTGAATAACACATGACTTAGCCACTCATCTGATTAGTCCACAAATAGGAATCATAAGACATTTTAATAAAACATAGCAATAAGAAGTTTTCAATATGGACTCTTTATTTCCAAAAAATAATCTATCTCTCTCATGCTTTATCAATAGAATACAGTGTTTGTCTAAGGTAAAAAAAAAATCTGACATGAATTTGAAGATGGCCTTCCTCTTTGGTTTCTTTATCATGTGAATGACTGTCTCCTTGCTGCCACAGTGCTTAAACCCAAAGATAAACATCACAAACTGATGGTGTTGACCCTATAAATGGGTTCAATGCTATTTCCATTAAATGAAACTGCA